>NC_080391.1:14337458-15670192 GCF_028751815.1 Salvia miltiorrhiza | reverse complement strand
TGTTTACAAATTCATAAATAAATCATAAGAGCTCCAAACCTTCTGAAATTTTACCAAAGTATAGAAAACATATGAAAGATGATACACAATTAATTTGGGAATTTTTGGGAACCGTTTGGATGGCTGGAATCGCCTTGCAAAACACTGTCGAGCAGTGTGCTTATGGCAGATTCGCTGCCTTACCTCATGCACGGTTTTTCACCCAATAAACTCTACCAAAATAATCATCCAAAATCATAAAACATATCCTCACATAATATAGCACACAAATGTGTAAAAATCCATGGCCATAAAGCATTTTCAGTTGAGAAAAAGCAAAGAAAAACTCACCCTCGAAGCACAACCTTCACTCTACAGTTTTCCCACACTCTCCCTTGCTTTGCTACTTCTCTTGGGGCTTCAAAGGCTTCTATGGAGTGTGATAATGGTGGGAGAAAAGTTGTGAGAGTGGGAGAAAGAATGTAGTGGTGGGGGAAAAGGAGTAGTGTGGTGGAGAGGTAGGAGTAGTGGTAGGGAAAAAGATTAGTGGTAGGGAAAAGAAAATATTAGTGATGGTAGGGAAAAAGATTAGTGGTAGGGAAAAGAAAATATTAGTGGAGGATAATGGGGTGTTACATTAAGTAAATATAAAAATGTGGTGTAGTAATAACCCATGTGTAAGAAAAAAAATATATGTAAGACTAATCATCAATTAATAAAATGCTAGAGCATAAAACTCTTGTGATCAAAATTAGAATAAATAGCACTAACATTAGTGCACTCTCTCAATTTATAAATACATCATAGGAAAATAATTTGAGAAAAATATTGATGGAAAATTTTTATAACTCATCATTCCTAAATTTCTCGGTAAAAATAAATAAATACATAATTTTTTTTTTTCGATTTGAAAACTCAAAATAAATCTTTGAGCTCCATCATTCTCTTAATGGACTCAAAATATATTTTGAGTGCATCATCCGTTGAAATAAAAATAAAAATAAATTATCACGTATGTAATCATCAAATTCACATAAGTCCAGTATTTTATTAATGGATGCTGAACCCTAATTACCATAAGAAATCCTTAAATCAATAATTAAAAGTCTATAATCCTTAATAAAAAGTCGGGGCATTACACATAAGGTGCCATAGTCAATGGTTGCCTGGTAACTATTGTTGTAGGCGAATTCGATTAACGGCAGCACTGATTCCCAACTTCCTCCTCGGTCTAGCACCACTGTCCTCAACATATCTTCAAGGGTCTGAATTGTCCTTTCTGATTGTCCATCTGTTTGAGGGTGAAAGGCGGTGCTAAAGTTTAATCTCGTTCCCAACTCTTTCTGTAAACTGATCCAAATCTAGAAGTAAATTTTGAATCTCTATCTGAAGTAATGGATATTGGTATTCCATGTAGCCGTACAATCTCACGAATGTACAGTTGGGCTAGTTTCTCCGATCCATGGGTAATTGGAATCGGTATAAAATGAGCGCTCTTTGTGAGACGGTCTACTATTACCCAAATAGATGTGTTGCCCCTATTTGTCTTGGGTAGACCCGTCACGAAATCCATCGCTATGTGCTCCCACTTCCATTCTGGAATTTCCAATGGCTGTAATTCCCATATGGTCGTTGATGTAAAGCTTTCACTTGCTGGCATGCAAGGCAACGCTCTACAAACGAGGCTATATCTCGTTTCATCATCCCGTCCCACCAAAATTTCTGTTTTAGATCTTGGTACATTTGGTACTTCCGGGATGAGCGGTATAGGGGCGTGTCATGAGCTTCACTCATGATCTCGTTTCTCAGTTCCTCGTTATGGGGAACACACAATCTTCCTTCAAAAAGAACTGCGTTATCCGTTGCCTCTTGGGTAGCCTCCTGGCGTGCCTGTTCGGATCTTGAGACGAACTTTTTCCAAGCTCTCATCCGTTCTCTGGGCACTGACGATCCTTTCTCTGAGGTCTGGGACGGCTACTAGAGTTGCAATAATTGCTCTTGTCGTTTGCCGGTGGCTGAAACCACTTCTATCTTCAATTTGTCAAAATCCCTTACAAAGCGTGTCCTCTTGAGTGAGAAGAAGTCCTAACTCGGATTGAGTTTTACGACTTAAAGCATCAGCTACTACATTAGCTTTTTCCCGGGTGGTAGTTGATACCGCAATCGTAATCCTTCACGAGCTCGAGCCATCTTCTCTGTCTCATGTTCAAGTCTTTCTGCTCGAAAAAATACTTAAGACTTTTGTGATCAGTGAAGATTTCACATCTAACTCCGTATAGATGGTGTCTCCAAATTTTCAAAGCGTGCACAATTGCTGCCAGTTCCAGATCATGAGTGGGGTAGTTCAATTCATGTGGCCTTAGTTGTCGCGAGGCGTAGGCGATGACCTTCCCTTCTTGCATCAATACACAACCTAGCCCATTTTTTATCGGCTGCTGGAACTGCTAGCACTGGTGCAGTTGTCAATTTCTTCTTCAGCTCTTGGAAGCTGGCTTCACACTCTTCGTTCCACTTATACTTGATTCCTTTACGAAGTAATTGCGTCATTGGTCTCGCTATTTTAGAGAATCCTTCGATGAATCTCCGGTAGTATCCTGCCAAACCTAAGAAACTTCGGATTTCATTAGGTGTGGTTGGTGATTTCCACTCGCGTACTGCTTGCACCTTGGCGGGGTCCACCTTGATTCCATCTGCTGATACGATGTGCCCTAGAAACATTACTTCTTTCAGCCAAAATTCGCACTTGCTGAATTTGGCGAACAACTTCTCCGTCTTTAATGTCTCCAGGATGATTCTCAAATGATTTTCATGTTCTTGGTCATTCTTAGAATAGATGAGGATATCATCTATAAACACTAAGACAAATTTGTCTAAGTATGGATGGAAAACTCGATTCATGAGGTCCATGAATACTGCCGGTGCATTGGTTAGACCAAATGGCATGACAACGAATTCATAGTGACCATATCTTGTGCGGAAAGCGGTCTTAGATATATCCTCTGGTCTGATCTTCAGTTGATGATACCCAGACCTTAAATATATTTTTGAGAATACACTGGCTCCTTTGAGTTGATCGAACAAATCATCTATCCTTGGGAGAGGGTATTTGTTTTTTAAGCGTCAGTTTGTTCAACTCTCGATAATCAATGCACATCCTCATGGTTCCATCTTTCTTCTTGACAAAGAGTACAGGCGCTCCCCAAGGCGAGACACTGGGTCTGATGAAACCCAAGTCCAAGAGTTCCTGTAGTTGCACCTTTAATTCTTGTAGTTCCTTTGGGGCCATCCTGTACGGTGCCTTTGATACTGGGGCAGATCCAGGTTCTAGATCAATGGTGAAATCTAGTTGTCTGTCTGGAGGTAGTCCCGACAATATTTCAGGAAAAACTTCTGGAAAGTCTCGTACTATTGCCACATCTTCCACCCTCTTGTCTTCACTAGCTTCCCCCGTTTAGGTAGACGAGATAAGCTGTGCTTCCTTCCTTCATCATCTCTTTTCTGGCTTGTAATGCGGATATCACTGGTACTCTTTCTTCATACCGATGCCGTGAAATTCCGTCGGTTCCTTTCCAGGTGGTCGAAGAGAAATTTTTCGTTCACTACAAAGGATGGTGGCGTGATTCTCAGCTAGCCAGTCCATTCCTAAGATCATATCTACGTCCCACATGAGCAGAATATTAAGATTGTTCGCTACCATCTTAAGTTCTCCTATTTCAAATTCTACGTTCGAGCAAACATGTGTGGTGGTAGATCTTTCTCCTGAGGGTGTAGTGATTCTTAAGGCACACCTAGCTCGTTCTGATTCGATTTCTACGGTATCTACGCAAGGGGCAGATATAAAAGAATGCGAGGCACCAGTATCGAACAGAATCATTATGGAAAAACCTTTAAGCTTGCCTATACCTGCCAGGTTTCCCTGGTTTTTCTCGGGCTGGTTTTGGGTGAGAGCAAAGGCTCTCGCCTGCTGCGGCAATGGTTGCTGCCGCCTCTGTTGCTGTTGGCGCTGTTGGTGCTTGTGTTGGTATTGCTGCTGGTATGGCTGTTGTTGGCGGGGCTGGTATTGGTATTGCTGCTGGTATGGCTGTTGTTGGCGGGGCTGGTGTTGCCCTTGAACTGCTTGCAGGGGCTGGGCATAAGTGGCCCTGATTGCCGCGCCCTGCTGTTTGTTGGGGCATTGTGAGGAGTAGTGGCCCTTCTGGCCACACGTGTAACAACTGTCAGTTCCAGCCTTACAGACACCACGATGTGGTTTGTGGCATTTTGGACAAAGGGGAACTTCATTTTGTCTTTGGCTGCCTCCAGCCGGGGCAGGACCCTGTTGCTTCCCTTGTCCTTGTTGCTGATATTGTCCCAACGGCGCATTTCCTTGCCATGGCCTCTTGTTAGTCTGGTTTTCATTTCCTCTATGGTCGTTCCAGTTGCGCTTCCCTTTAAAGTTCTGAGGGCGTGCAGGTGGGTTGGCTGGCGCTGAGGTCTGTGGCGGAGCCAACCTTTCTACTGGCATCGCAGCTTCGATGTCCAGTGCCCTGTTCAAAGACTCAGTGTATGAGAGTCCACCATGACTAGCTAGAGTCATCCGAATCTTGTGCCTCAGACCGGCACAAAATTTCTCCGCCATTTTCTCATCAGTATCCACCTGTTGCGGAGCATAACGCGATAGATCGCAGAACTCTCTGTCATACTCTGTCACCGTCTTCTTCCCTTGTTTCAGGCTATAGAACTCAGCCTCCTTCTTCTTTCTGTAGCTTTTGGGAATATACTTATCATATAATCCCGTCTTAAAGTCTTCCCAAGTGTATGCTGCCCATTGTTCGGGAGTCAGAGTCTTTCGGCGGGCTTCCCACCAAAAGTCAGCCGATCCGGCTAGTTGGAAAGACATACACGAGAGTCGCTCCTCTTCTGTGCAGTGCAGGAAAGTGAAGATACGCTCCAAGGCGCGTATCCAAGCTTCGGCCTCGGCTGGGTCGCCTGTCCCAGTGAATGTGGGCGGATTCTGTCGAAGAAACAGTTCTTCAGTCCTTCTAGTAGGGGGTGGAGGGGGTGGGGTAGGTTCCCTGTCGTTTCGCCGCCCTTCAGGTATTTCATCGCGATTTCCATCATTGTTAACGTTTCTCCTAGGGGGGCGACCTCGTTTAGGCGGCATTCTGCAAATTACAAACACCCTTTTTAATACATTCTATACAGGAATCTCTAAGGCAATTAATAAAGAACTGTTTGTCAAATTTAACTTATCATAACTCCAAAACTAAGATATTAACAGGAACCGTTGCATACACAAGTCACATTATTCAAAGTTACTACATTCTTAACTGACTTGTGAAGAATAAAACCCGTAGAGAAACATAAAACATACACGAGATCGTCGCAGAAAGCCCATGCTAGGGTCATATATAGATATATCATGAAAAAAAATTGCCTCATCGAGGGCTTTTACATCGTCAACCAAAACGTAAGTAACGTCGATCCGAGTACTCCCTATGGTGTACCGGTTTACTAGCTAAGCAACCTCGCAAGGGTTTTTATTCGCGGAATGTCCTAGAGACCAACATTTCCGTACTAATGCTAGCTAGAAACAACATAAATAAAAACATAGTCATTGGAACGAATTATCGTTTCCGGAGTACATCCACAAGCTAAAAACTATCAAATCCGCGAACCCTGAGTCGCGGTACGGCTGTTCCTTGGTGACGTTAGGGGGTCCTCTTCTGGATCCTCCTCGGGGTCCTCCTCCTCATCCTCCTCGGGGTCCTCCTCCTCATCCTCGCCCGGCTTCCAGCTGGGCAACGGAGTCTCTCCCTGGCCCTCGCCTGTATCCTGCATGATCTGGGCTGAGCGGAAGATGTCGTCCACCATCTCACGGATCGGATCATCTCTGGTACTGATCCTGACCGTGGTGCGAGGCTTGATCGGAGCTGGAGGTGGCACGGGCTCGGGATGAGTACTCCTCATCGTACCATACGGTACTGTACCATCATCCTTCTGCATAGGGGCTTTGCCCCTATCTATGAACTCCCTCAGGTTGGACATGACCCTGTCAGCGTTGGCCATGGCAGTCGAAAGCCTTGCTTCTGCCGTAGGTATCATTGGTGGTGGAGGAGTAGCAGCCCGGGCTGATGAGTCAGGAGGCGATGGGAAATCCCTGCGAGCCCGTGGACGAGAAGGGCCTGCCTCGTCATCGTGCCTACCACGGCGCCCTAGAACTGAGGCTCGTGGTGGAGGATCTCGGGGCAAGGCCATCGAGGGCTCGGGAGCAGTAGTGGGTGCTTCCGCTGGCAAAGGCGTCCCCACCTGTACGTAGTCTCCCGGAAGGATGTAGGGCCCTAGAGGGGCGCGGCCCCACAAAGTGAAACAGATCTGAAGCTCCGCAATAAAGCTAGGGAAGTCTCCCATGAGGTCGTGGTAATCTTCTCGGCGAAAGATGTAGTGGGCAGAGATCTGCCTAGCCCATCCCTGCCACTCGGAAGGTAACAGTAAGATCAACCTCTGGATACCGTCATATCCTGATACTCCATGTGCACTCGCCTCGACCCAGTGTCTGTGAAAACCTGCGAGGAACTGTCCGAGGTTATCCCCGTGACATGGAGCATAGGTGCGGTAGGACCGCTCGACCTCCTCTGGACTAGCCCATGGGGGCAGTGGTCGTCGTCGGGTGAAAATAGTCCTCGCCATCTAACAAAGGAGGTTCTATCGTCAAAAGTAGCACACGACAAGTAACTTAAGGCGATAAGGTTCTAAATATCTAAAATCGGAAAACAAGTTCGGTTCAATAACCATAACGTGCAAAAATACCTCATCATCTAAATCTAGCATTTACACAAGCCATACAGGTTCTTAATACTTAATCACAGATTACCAATTCGACTATCATATAGTTCTAGTGTCGTTGTTTACCGAACTTAGGGCTTGTTATGTGATGATGATATTTTCTTAAATCTAGCAACGAGCACTAAAAGTTTCAACAAAATAAGTTTAAAAGGCCAGGCTAATTCGAGATCTCATCGTAGAAAAACACTCGAATATTTAAGCTATGCCCATGCCATCAACGTACTATTGGTGTTCGTTACGCTGCTCAATCTTCATGCTCGTGGTTTCATCATGCGACCCTTCGTGTGATTCTTCTTTCTCTATTTCGACCATCATTGTCGATGTCATCGTAACATGAAGAAAAAGTTAAGGCATCTCCCTAAGTTCTCTTCTATGTTCCGTCGTGAGAGTGAGCATATATAACTTAACAGTTCTAAGTTCTTGTGGTTCATACCATAGTCATACTTATTCATGCTTCATACATTTCAAGAAATTAACTTAATTTAAAACTTGAAAGTACTTACCATAACCTCCGTTGAGCGTGACGAGATGTAGTGCCAAGCTTTTGTCAACTAGTTCAAAAGTGTATTAACTTACTTAATCTAGACTCAACTTAGAAGGAATGAGTAGTACTCAGAGCAAAAGAAATGCTCTGATACCATTCTGTCACGACCGCACTTGCTAAGGATAGCAAATTCGGGGAAACCGCGACTAAGGGAGGGGATTTAGGAGCGGGAGTTAGAAAGGGGCATATTCGGCTTCTTGATGACTCGACTTGTATAAAGAAATCAATCGAAATATCTAGATATCAATGAAGGCCACAAGGGGACCGTACATAATATTATCCCAAAACGGGGTACTCAATGGTTTTAGTACATTATTAAATAATACATATTGTTTGACAAATGACATAATATCTTAACATAATCAGTGTTCGCAGCGGAATAACAATAACTTGAGTATATGTATGAAGACATATACTCCACTCTGAGGTTCTCGTCCTAAATTGACAAAAGCTCCGCTTGCACACTACATCCTCGATCACAGCTCAACCTGCACATTTAAAAATACATGCAGGGCTAAGTACAAAAGTACTTAGTGGACACTTGCCGAAATTTACATACATGCATAATATTTTATTGTCAAGCCTTTCAATAGTAGTAATATACGAGGGTTTTCCATTAAAGACTCGTATTTACCAAACATAATATCATTTCTTTCATCAATAACCCGCGCAGGTATTTTATATCATTAATCACCATATCAGTAACTCGTGCCGAGAGGGAGGCCTCCCTCTACGGACACTATGATCGGCCAACCCGCTAGATGACTCACGATCACAAGGTGTACACTAATTCCGAAGGGATTTGCGGTCCCATCCAGAATCCGAATTCGATTAACATCAGATAGGCAATTAATAATAAAACATAAAGCATTTAGGCATTGACAATATCATTTAAATTCATAAGCATAAAGTCTTAACAATTCTAATATATAATTTTAGTTTATACGTAGAAAGCCTACCTGAAAAGCAGACTCACGGTTTAGCTCTAACTCTGGTGCTTGACCTTTAATCCGAGAAAATAAAATAAGATTCTAATTCTCGAAAAAATCTCAATAAATGAGGATGCGTGAAATGATTATGCATGACTCATATTCCTTTAATTAAATTATGAGATGCTCATCCTATTTAAGGAATTAAAGCTCGTCTTATAAGGTCGGATTATTAATCTTTAATAATCTACTCATTTTAAAATAATCTAATTCACTTACTAATTAATAATTAGTAAGTCTTAAAATCTTCTCTAATTAAATTTAATAGAATAATTATGAAAACCCAATTAAAATAAAATAATCAAGGCCCAAAAGGAATTTAATTCGAGCCCAAAAGAACAAATTCGAAGCCCAGTGCATTAATAATATTAGGCACAACATCAATTAAATTCTAGAGCCCAACAAATGAGGCCCAAAATAATAAATTCATGAAGCCCAATAAGTGAGCCCATCCTCACCCTTAAAAATAATTAGTAAATTTAAATATTAATCACTAATTAAAATAATTAGGATTAATGAAGAGGCCTAAAATAATAATTCTTATTGGGTTAAATAAATAAATTTCATTGGACTTAATCAATTAAATCGTAGGAGCCCAAGTAATATAAATTCGAGACCCATTATTAATAAATAATAGGAGTCCAAGTAATAATTAATGTGGACTGGAAAGAATTAATCTTAGTCCAATAGACACTTTAATCGGCCCAAATGACGAATTAACAGCTGGGCTGAACTAAACAAATCTGAAACAGGCCCAATAGAATTAAATAAATTCCAGCCCAAGAACATTAAATAAATTCGGCCCAGATAGAAATAAAAAGATGGCCCAATGAATTAATCCCCATAAGTCTTCACTCTCGGTTCTCTCACTACCGACAATTCTCCTCTCTCTCTCTAAATTATCGGTTCTCTCCCTTTTTTTTTATTAAAGCAGAATACTACCTCTCACTCTCAATTATCGGTTCTCCCTTTTTTTTTATTAAAGCAGAACACTCTCTTTCTCTCTCAATTTTCGGTTCTCTCCCTTTTTTTTTTTTAAACATAACACTCTCTCTCTCTCTCAATTATCAAGATTAAAACTCTCTCTAAATTCTCTCTCTCAGCTCGATCATTTCTCTCTCACTGCTCATCATCTCTCTCTCTCGCTCGATCCAGCCGTTCACTCGGCCTCCTGCTGCCGCCCCGGACGGCACGCCGCCGCCGGAGGCCGGCGGCTCTGCCTCCCCCTCCCGTCTCCTCAACCTCTCTCCCTCTTCCCTCAGGTCTTGTCTCCCTCTCGCTCCCCGTCGATCTCTCTCTTCACCGCACCCAGCTGCGGTCGCTCCGACGACCTTTGCCGACTACCAGATCTGGCGTCCTCTTCCTTTTTCGGCCGGCAGAAACGGCCGCCGCCTGGAGTTGTTGCTTCTTCGCCTGAGGTCGACGGATCTGGCCTTCAGCCGTTCGTCTCGCTCGGAGTTCCCGCCGCCGTTGGCTTGCCCGGAGTCGCCGCCGACTGCAGCTGCTTCGCCGGAGTCGCGGCCTGGTGTTGCTGCAGGCTCGTCCGGTGGTCAGTGGCTCGCTGGAGGAGCGCCGCCGCCGGCCGCTGCTGTTGGCAGCAAGAGCCCGGCAGCCGCCTCTCCCGGAGCCGCCGTCGCCGTGAGTCGCAGAGCTCCGACAATCCACCATCCTTTCTCTCTCGTTTTATCACTCACGATAGGTTCGTAAATTTGAATAATTTTCAGAAAACTCAACTTTGTATAAAGACTTGATTTTGGAATGAAAACTTGGTTTTCTGTATTATTATTTTCCTAGTGGTGAAAGAGTGCAGCCTGTTCTTGCTTTGCATAAGAGTTATTGGTGTTTGCAATATAAAGAGTGTAACTTTGCTAAGTTCATTATGCCTACAATGGTTTTCTATCATTGTGAAACTGATCATGTTTTGGTATGAATGCTTTACTGGAATGGATATTTGAGATAGAATCAATACCTTGAATGTTTGTGTTGGTTGTTGAATGAACTGCTCGTTGGTGTTGAATGAAGCAAGAATTAACTGATACTTGAAAATTTCTTTGGCAGAGAATGATGAAAACGTTTAAGTGTGGAATGGGTATGAGATGAGGATTAATAGCTGCTGAAATCTGAAACCAAATGAAGGTGTTCGGGTGTGAAAATTTTGCAAATATGCTGCTGGAGCTGGAGTCAAAGAAGAATATTACACAGGCGTGGAGCTGGAGTCAAAAAAATGTCCAGAATAGATGGCTGAGCATGCGCTTAAGGGATAGCTGCAGATTTCTTTCACACACATACACTATTCCTTTTTTTTTTAAGTGTTGGTAGATAGATAGAAAAATAGGGGTTTGTAAAGTGAAGTATAAACAGAAGCAATAATTCTTGTCTTGGAAATTCTATATCTGTAATATTGTATTGCATTTTTTTTTTAAATAAGATCCAACTACCGGGTTTTGTTAATATCGCGTGTTTATGAAACTACTCGATATCTGCTTCCTTTCTTAGCTAGAATAAATTCTAAATTAAATCCGTAGATTTAATTCTTCATAAACCGGAATAAATCACGACTCAAGAAATAATAATAGAAAAATAATTCTATTGTGATTAATAAATAACATGACTTAACTAAGTCAGTTATGAATCTGAAATAAATAATTATTGGCTTACTCAATAATTCTCATCGCGGTTTTATTTACGCGAAGCTACTGACTTGGTAATAAAATAATAATCCTGCTTAATTAGAATATAATCCAGTGTCATAAGTTGAATTTAAATAATAAATAATTACTGGGTTTAAATATAATAAAAGAGCGGGTTGTTACATTTTTCTTTTTCCTTTTTATATAAACTCTATTTAATAAAAAAATGTTATATAGATTCCGAGCAAAATCTCTACGTAGGATTGATTATATTTTAATAAAATTTCCTTCATTATATATATCTTATAAAATAGGTCGGGGGTTCGAGTCACCCTACCTATTTGTTGGTAAGACGCTTCCCCTCCAACCAATAGGACGATGAAGCGCAGTCTGTTGGTAAGACGCTTCCCCTCCAACCAATAGGTCGGGGGTTCGAGTCACCCTAGGAGCTAGAGTGTGAGTGGGTTTTTTCCTTTCTTTGGTTGTAATAA
This sequence comes from Salvia miltiorrhiza, assembly GCF_028751815.1. Lineage (NCBI taxonomy): Eukaryota > Viridiplantae > Streptophyta > Magnoliopsida > Lamiales > Lamiaceae > Salvia > Salvia miltiorrhiza. The sequence continues at coordinate 15,658,734 of NC_080391.1, read as the reverse complement.
TTTAAAAATATATATATATATATATATATATATCTTATAAATTTTGTTTTTATTACAACTTCACTTATTAATTAAACTTCATTTCATCGAGTATAACTATTTCGACTTCGTTACTCACACAATAGTGGTTCATTTTGTTATCATCATATCGATTACAATACTTCATTATAATATATTCAAATAAAGTATATGTTATATAGTTTTTCGAGCAAAATCCCATTGTATGATTCACTTGAATTAATTTTTTTTTTTCCATTACTCACACTATAGTAGTTCATTTTCTTACTATTATATCGCTTTTAATAAAGTATATGTTATATAGCTTTCCGAGAAAAACCTCATCCTATGATTCGTTTTTTATTAAAACTTCACTAATTTAATTCAATTAATTAATTCAACTTCATTTCATTGAGTATAATTATTTCGACTTCATTATTTACACTATAGTAGTTCTTTTTTTTTTTTATTATCAAATCGACTTCAATACTATATTATAATACATTGTCTACAAGTATATGTTATATAGTTTTATAACGAATAGTTGAATCGACCTGCTATACATAGTTTTGCAAGTGAAAATACATTCATATCAACCATTTCACCTCATTTTATTATATTTTTCCTCAAAATCACTAATTTAATTTAAAATAATTAATAAATATTTATTTTATAACGAATAGTTGAATCGACTTGTAATACATAGTCTTGCGAGTGAAATACATTCATATCAACCATTTCACCTCATTTTATTATATTTTTCCTCAAAATCACTAATTTAACTTAAAATAATTAATAAATGTTTATTTTATAACGAACAGTTGAATCGACTTGTTATACATAGTCTTGCAAACGAAATACATTCATATCAACCATTTCACCTCCTTTTATTGTATTTTTCCTCAAAATCACTAATTTAATTTAAAATAATTAATAAATATTTATTTTATAATGAATAATTGAATCGACTTGTTAAACATATTTTTGGGAGCGAAATATATTCATATGAACCATTTCACCTCATTTTATTACGTTTATCCTCAAATTCACTAATTTAACTTAAATTAATTAATAAATTTTTATTTTATAACGAATAACTGAATTGAATCGACTTCGTTACATAGTCTTGCGAGCGAAATATATTCATATGAACCATATGAATCATTTCACCTCATTGTATTATTTACAATAATACATAGTTTTTCATTCAAGTCTATGTTAAATCCTAAAATTTAATTAATTAATTAATAATAGGAAACAAATTAGTGGAAAAAATAAAAATAACAAAATTTTAGCAATATAAATATCCGAAATTATAACATAATTTTATATTAAATAAAAATAAATAATATTATTTTTATCTTATAAAAAACTCTAATTTTCGAAAAAATTTAAAAATAATAGCCAAAAACAAATCTAGTATTATTTTAAGGAGAAACACAAAATTAGTTGAAACAAATTAATAAAAAACAAATAAACACAAAATTTAGGAGAAATAATTTTTGAAAAAAATAATAATATTAATTTAGAAAAAACAATAGCTGGAAACAAACCTAGAAATATTATAACAAGAAACACTAAATTATTGGTAACAAATCAATAATTAAATTTAAAAACAAATAAATCAAAAACAAAACCGAACAAATTTTTTTTAAAAAAAATCAAATTATATAAATAATAAAATTTTCCAAAATAAAAACATAAAATAAGGAAACAAAGTCTTCAAAAATAAAGGAAACAAACTAACCGAAAATAAAGGAAAAAAATGGCCGAAAAAACACTAAAGATTTTGGCCGAAAAAAATGAAATAATATGGCAGAAAAAAAAGAAAGAAAAGGGATGGAATAAATCAAGGATAAATCAGTAAATATACTAAATCTATAAAACCGGCCCACACTCTTAAGCAGGTAAAAAACCGGTTTTTTACCAGGTGTAACGTACACCTGGTGTTGAAATATCACTACTCTTTTTTTATATTGATTTTAATCATTAAATTCGGAAAATGTGTGATGCCCATTGGTTGGGCCAGATATAAATTACCCAGTAGCAAAGCCCATCATAAAGAGTTTGGGTTTGTGTGAAGCAGTCCGAAAGTAAATAAAAGGTTTTTGGAAAACTTTGTTTCATAGTTCTTCTTTCTTATCGAGGGTAATTCTATTCATAGCCCCCAATTTACTCATCATAGCCTCTTATTTTTAATAAATAGAAAATTAATAATAAATTTACTATTTTACCCTTATAACCCCCAAATTAAAGATTACATGAAAAATTCATTGACTCTGCATTTATTAGAGAAACTGTGAGAAATTAAATGAGCAAGTATGTCGACGAACAAAGAATTAGAGAAATTCCGAGAACAACAACCAGACAGATAATTTCTCCCAATAATTTGTTATAGCCAGATTTCGACAAATCAAGATCTAAAGGCATTATGTTTCACCCTTTCTTTGTGTATACGTGGCTTTTCTAATAATTCTCCAATATGTTTGAAAAGAAATAGACAGAGATAGGAGATCGATTGGCAAAACTATGAACATAAATAAAAAAACAGAAAAATTTAAAGCAGATCATCTTTCATAGAGACAAAAACATTGGGCAACTGCAATGGACATGCAGTTGTTGTTATGGAGCAATTCCCGCTGCAATTTTCAGTAGAGTCATCAAATAATTCCGCGGCATCATTATCCTTCAAAAAACATAATTTCCCAGCAACATTTCTTTTGATATTAAAAAAAAATCCTCAAAATCAATTAAACGAAATCTGATTGCCGAAATCCCAATAATACTCAGCTCCACCACTGTTGCTCTGGCTGCAGTTTGCCGCTCCATCGGCTCGGGGCGGCCGACCAGCCTGAAAAACCTAACTAAATGGCGGTGACTGAGTTCGCCAAGATTCTACGATTAATCAATAGTTAATTCTTTTCAAATAGTACTCAGATTTGGGGGTTATGAAGTATAGGATAAAATAGTAAATTTTAAATTATTTTAAATTTTATTTTAAATCTGGGGCTATAAAGAGTAAATAAGGGGCTATGAATAGAATCACCCCTTATCGAGTTGTGTAGCTTTAGCGATTTTATGAACTGGAGAAATAAACTTCAAAGTGAATTGACTCCGAGCTAAGTTAAATAATTGATTATATTTATCTGCAACTGGGCTTCCACTGATGGGCCTTCCGTTCTTAAAATTAAACATATGGACTGGACATGAAATGGTTACAAAACTTCATTCCCTATGTTTGGGCCACATTGCTAATTCCTTTTGTCCCAACTTTTCATATCAATTCCATATAGTATTAAAATAAAATAAACCTTCCTAATTATAACTTGTCCTGAAAATCCTATCAACTCGTTCGGTACTAGATGAAACCCATATTCGTAATTTGTCTGGAATTTTATGTTTGATCATGTAATTTCAGTTTTTAATTTATTTATTTATCGAAAAGGTTATCTTTGTAATCTTTTACTATCTCCGTCCCACTTATTTTGACAACACTTTTCTTTTTAGTTTGTCTCATTTATAACGGCACTTTCTAAAAATAGTATGTAGTTCTTATTTTCTATACACACATCTAATAAGTGGTTCCTACCCACTTTATACACTCTTAATACCTTATTCTTAATCTCTGTGCTAAAAACAAATGTGCCAAGATAAGTGGGACGGAGGAAATATTATATTGTAATCAATTTGTTATAAATTTAAGCTGCACATAATCTTTTTCTTGTGGAAAAGATATGTTTAGTCCCTATCATTATGATATGCTTATTCAATTGCCCTTTTTCACTTATCAATACCATCTAGTACGGTCATTCGTGCGATACACGATGAACATAAAAATTAAATGATATATTTAAATATATATATATATATAGTATTAAAATATTAATAAATAAGAATATGTTTAAAAAATAAAATAAAATAATTCACATCAATTAATTAATAAAACCTCGAATTTAAAAACGTAAATTTTCAATTTTGTGTAAAGTGTGATGAGAAATATAATTATTAAATAATTTTACATCATTTGATAATGAAAATTAGCATTACACATTATTATTATAGAGTATTACATGTCATAATAAATAAACAATGTTTTCATACACAAACATAAATAAAAAAAATTGTAAAATTTTAATGAAGGGAGATAAAATAAAATATTTTAAATTTTCTACTCCATCCGTCCACGAAAAGTATGACGCTTTTGTCATTTTTGACATCCACCAAAATTATGACACTTTCTTTTTAAGGACATGACCCCACATCTTTTCCTTAACTTTAAATACTTATTTACAAAAAAAAAATCACTTCAAATTCAATCTCAACCGCATATCTCATAAAATGGTGGGACCCTTTTTTCACTACATAAAAATCATAACCAATTTTATTAAAACGCTTTTTGTGGACAGAGGGAGCATAATTTATTCGTTTTAAATTTAATTTTTGTGATTTTTTTTACCATATAAAAGATTTTGTCATGAACTTAAATTTGAGATGCATATTGAATATTTCTTCATAAATCAAATTTGACGATGATTAGAAAAGAATTAAAATTATAAAAAAATGGAGAGAAAAATAAGGAAAAAAATTAGTAGGAGAAGAGAGAGAAAAAAGAGACAAAAAAATGGAGGAAAAACTCCTCTTTTATATATAAATATATAGATACGCTTTTTGTTTACAATATATTATATTAATAAAAATTATTATTTTTCGATAGGAACAAATTCCCTTCTTGCTACAGTTGACGTTTATATATTTTTTTTATCAGAAAAATAGATGTATTACCAAAAGAGCTTGGCACCAGAAGTACCAAAGGCCCAAGCACGGGGTACAAGCCAAGGAGAAAGGAAGTCTCCCTCCCGACTAAGAAAAATGAGAAAAAGGATTTCAAATCCAAAGAACTTACAACCTCAATACATTTCCTTCAAAACAACAAAATTGGACTCAACTCCTAGATACGAAGATTTGCGTCCCAGAACCATCTGCGAAATTCAGTGCATTGTATCTCCAGTTTGAAAACATCTTTCCATCCCCAAACTCTTGACTTGATTTCTGCCACCATCTTCTCCACATTCCAAACACCTTTGTTGAATTTGCATTCATTTCTTCCTTTCCACAAGCTCCAAACAGCGCACAACCAAATACATGAAAGAAAGGCACAGTCTTTTTTCTTTCCCATATTTGAAAACGCAAGAAGGTGATCTTTTGCTTTAGAATGAAGAGCTGTCGAAAATCCAGTCCAAGAAAGGAGAGCATACCAGACTTCAACTGTTCCACTGCAAAAGAAGAGAAGGTGTTCCATTGTTTCCAATTCATTCTTGTAGACGAGGCAATTCACATCCGAGTTTTGGTTGATGATTTGTCTTCGAATGAGGTTGTCACTGGTCGGCAATCTCCCTTTGATGATTCTCCAGCCTGTGGTTTTGATTTTGAAAGGTACCGATGCTTTCCAGATTGAAGAGAACTCCTCCATTTCTTCACTTCGGTACCGATGCTCACGTTTGCGGGTGCACAACAAACCTTTAACTGAAACAAGGTTTCAGCGCCAATACACTGGATTGGACTTCTCATCTCCTTCTTAACTCGCAAAAGCAAGGACTACACTTGTCTTGCGTGCGGGGGTTAAGAGCTATTGAGTTCAGACACTGTCTCTCTCTCTCCCCCTCTCTCTCTCTCAAACTCTCTTTTCACTCAATTGAAAAAGGTTCGAAATACCAACTAAATTACAGAGAACAAACTCTCTGTAATCAGGGACTTAGGCTTTGAATTTTGCAGAGTATTTGCCTAAGTAACTAAGAGAATGAAGGAAATCAGTAAACTGATTTAAGCTTTGAGTATTCTCTTCTTCGATTCAAGCTTTAGAGCAGTGAGTAGGTCTAGTTGCAATTTTGGCAGAGGTTCAGCTTGTGTATTTAAATCGGTGAAATTTGTGGTGTTCCTCGAGTACTATTTATAGCCGAAGTATTTAATAGATTTGTTTGCAAGATGGTCTTCAAGAATTCGTCCGTTGTGAGAGTAATTTGAATTTGGCTAAGGCTTCAATCTTCGAGGTTCCTAAATTGGCGAAGAACGACGTCTCAGGTACAAAAGGTAAGGTGCCTCGGAAAAGTTATCAACAAAAAGGAATGTTCTGCAGAGAAAGGACGATCTTCAATATCTCTGCATTTAATGCGGCTGTACTTGAAAGTACGTGGCTTCTTTTGAACTCTGGAGTTTCAGTCCGAGGAAGAATGTCAACTGATACTTGACTTGAGTATCAGTCCACTAAATCCACGTGGCCAGCATTAATACTTTAGTCTTAATTGATCCTTCAGTGAGACTCTCGTCCAGTCAAATCTTCAGTATTTGACTTTGTCTTTTCACAACTAACTTCAGTTGTGAGTTCTTTGGACTTCAGTCTTCAGAACAACAGTTAGACTAGAGAACATGAACTCTAACACTTGAGTTCGAAAAGTTTTAGTCTATAAAAAGAAATTCTAAGAGTTTTGGTATCATCAAAACTAGGGTTATGATATTTCATTAAGTTCCCAACAACATATTTGTTCTTCCATATTCATATATTTTTGTTCTTCCATGTTCATATATTTTTATTATAATGATCTCTTATCTTTTTTGTTTTATCGCAAGCACAATGTTACCAACATTTGAAGTTTGTGAGTAAAATTTCGATTATAGAAATTCAGTTTTTGAATTGAGTAGCTTGAGTAAATCCGGTGCTAGGAAATGAAATAAATTAATCCAATTGTCTTTTCTCTAAGAATCAATAATGTAGGAATGCGGATGCTCTGGTGTGTGGTGTAGCTGATTGGTTTATCTAAATTTAATGTTCTTTGTCGTTGGATTGCTATTCACTATAGCTTTTGGTTCAAGTTATGTTATATGCTTAAGTCGTCACTCTTATTTCATAATTTAAGTTTCCTAATTTGTGTTGATTTTTTTTCGGCAAAATATATCTTTATTTTTTTGGGTTAATAGCCGAAAAATACACGAACTATTTTGAAATTTGCATATTGCACATCACCTTCAAAATTAGCCCCAGAATACATGATCTTTCAATTTAATCGCAATTTGCACCCGCGTTGACTAATACTTTGATCGGTGGTCATGTGGCCATCGGATTTTGTTGACGTGGATGATTTACCGGTGTATGAAATCGACGTCATTTTGTGTAATACCCCGCCCATTTCTATTACGTTTAGAATTTATTTTGAACCTAGAAGTAAGGATGATTCACTCCGGATAAGAAAATGAATTTATTTTAATTCCAACAAAAATGATTTACAAAAAAACTTTTGTAAATATTTTAATTATTTTAAATTTTGTGCATTGCATATTAATTTAAAAATGAGTATGTGAATATGAGAATTTTCTACATATAATTAGTATTGATTTTACAAGATTTAAATTAAAGTCCATGTTGGATTTTAATTATTATATGAGTTGGGCTTTGATTTTATAAATAAGAACCGGCTCATTCACAATCACACATCCATTGGGTCCAATCCCTCTTTAATCCTTAAGATATTTTCTTAATCTTGATTAAGAAATTGTGGAGAGGGTTCATCCACGTATCCTTCACTGTTCCTATGTCTTCTCTTAAAAGAAACCTCATTCTTCGGCTTATCAAATTTAACTCCTCCGCAAAGCTCACTTAAACAATAGCCAAATTATTTTCTCTCAATTCACTCACTTTCTCTCTCTCGTTCCAACACCCCAGACTGAGCTTCAAGAACAGCAGGCCAGCAAATTCAAGCAGCCGACCATCAGAATTTGAGTAAACCTCTAAAGGTTCCACCTTTAACTCCCCTGCTACTTCACTTCACATTTCAATTAAGAATCCCAATTCATGTTCATGTATCTGTGTATATATATATATATATATATATATATATATATATATATATATATTAGCAGCGGAACTTTTAAAAGAAAAGAAAAAAGGTAGAGTCTTGAACTGTGTTGCTTTAGAGTCGTGCCTTGAGCGTGTATGTTTTGTGGAGTTTTAGCTGTATGGGTCAGTCGAGAGTAGATGATAGTTGAGGGCGGCGGCCGTGAATTCAGTGCGGTCGTCGGAGTTAAGGGAGAGGGCTGGTGTTGAATGATGGCTAAATTGGGGATCTAGGGCTCGGCGGAGGTGTGGCCTGTAGGTTGCGTTTCCGTCAGATCTGGAGGAGAGGAAAGTGAGGGTTGCGACCGTGGCTTGCTGCGGTCGCTGGATAAACAGAGAGAGGTGACGGCGCTTCACCGTTGCCAAGGAGGTGATCAGCGTGAGGTGTATCGGTGAGCTGAGAAAGAGATGATAGAGAGTAGAGAGCGAGAGGGGCAGAGCAGAGTAGAGTGGGGCAGAGCAGAGCGAGAGTGGCAGAGCAGAGTAGAGAGAGGGCATAGCAGAGCTGAGAGGGCAGAGTAGGGACAGCAGAGCAGAGCTGGTAGAGCAGAGCTGAGATGGCAGAGCAGGGAGAATAGAGCAGGGTAGAGCATAGTAGAGTAGAGCAATATAGCAGGGAAAGCAGAGTAGAGGAGAGGGAGAGCAGGGCAGCGTACAGTAGAGCATATTTTAAGTATACACTTATTATATGCTTAAGTATGAAATGAGTCATGCAATACATCATGATTAAATTGATTTTATATATAATTTCGATTACAAAAGAAAGACGAGTAAGAATATTGTTGGTGTTCTTAACTCAAGAATTTTAGTTTTCAGTTATTTATTCATTAAATTTTGAAAACCCGGCTAAGTGAATCATAGAATGTTAAGCACTTTACTACGACTTAAGATTAGATTCAGGAGACCTATTAAGACTATAGATTTCTTGTAGGCTTCGTGGATCGTGTGAGGACTAGCGCAGCTTTTTCGATTCAGAGATTAGTTAAACGACAGGCATTGCCTATTCAGGTGGGCTTATTTTTCAAATGTATGCTTGAGTTATTAAGCTCTAAATGTTTCATGAATTGAAAGATGTTTATCCAATAAATATTTTTGTGCGCTCTGTTATGTTTAAGGCTCACAATTCATGGATCGATCGAGGTTCTCTTATGACCTAATACGTTGTTTGACAATTGTGTACACTTGTTAGTTGTTTCGGTGGGTTGATCTCCATCGGGCATTAATTCATGTCAGAGGCGTTATAAGGGTGCTTGGCTGGATGTGTTCCGGAGCATGTATCATGTAAGGCCTGCCTGGGTAGCGTCCCGAGGTCAATTCAACTTGTCTGAGTTACGTCCTCAGGGCAAGTGTTATGGGAGAAAGCGATACGTCGGTGGCTAAAAGGTCCAGTATCACAGCGAGTAACTAAACAGAGTGTGACAATAGCACGCTAATAAAATGAAATGTTTTAACATGCTTAGAAGTTCTTTTATTTTAAAACCTTCTAAGTTATGTCATGAATGATTGGATAAACTGCTCTTACGAATTGTGAAATGTTTTAAAAGTTGCAGCCCACTAAGTACATTAGTACTTAGCCCAAATATTTTCAAATATTTTTCAGGTTCATGGCTGGTGTTGACGTGGAGAGCTGAGGCTAGGGTTCAACTCCGTGTTTTGACTTTCGCTGTAGTACTAGCCTTTATTTGTCTTTCGTTTTCTTAACTTAAGACCTTTATATTATGACTCTATTCGATATCTTTTGTTGAGCCTAGACTTTCGACTCTCAAGTATTTTGATTGATGAATGTTGGTTATCTGAAGCATGAAACTAAACTTGTGATCCCAAAGTTGTTGTGTTTGTTGATTGATTTGTATATCCATTGGATATTTTTCTTTCTTCATCCAAAGGGGCGATGCCCGATTGTTATCCCTTTTATTTGTATTTTACAAGGTTTTTTCCTTGTTCATTTCAATGATTTAGTTGCACCTCAGTTATAATTATTCCTTCAGAAATTGGGGTGTGACATTTTGGTATTACATTACAACACCAAAAACGACGTCGTTTCGTCGGTCTACAACTTAAATTTTAAAATCACCTTGTCGACACCCATTTTAATTAGGGTTCTTACACAATACACATCGTGTTGAGGCTGTCCCAGAAATTTGATAGGAATGGCATCGACTTGAAGGAAAATCGCGGCGAGTAAAGGAAGAAGAAAGGTGCGAAGAGAGTTGAAGCCGAAACCGCGACGAGTAAAGAAAGAAGAAAGGTGCGAAATGTATAGATTTAGTTATGTTGATCTATTCGTAAAATGTATAGATTTATTCAGAACGAAATATATAATAATTCTCTATTAAACTTGACCCTATATATATATATATATATATATATATAAAGTGGTCTAGTTTAATGTAGTTTAAGATATAAAGAAACACTTAATTGACAAAAAGAAAAAGGCTCAGAGTTGGCCCTCTAACAAAAAAATGCTAAGCCACAAATTTTAACATAAAATTCACAACAAAGAATATCGATCTCAAGTCTAAAGTCATTAAGAAAATTCCTTCACCACTGCACTAATTTAAATAGTTCAACAATAAAAAGGTTTCAAAAATGATGTACATATAATATTTGTATGGATCTATATATTTTAGAGCCCCTATTTTTTCAGGACCCTATGCAGTCGATCACCCTGCGTAGTATCTTGAACCACCCATATATAACCACCCCTCGAACCAGTTAAAATATATGAATTCTATCAACCGTAGATCTTGATGATCTAAGAGATAAAAATGATTTCTATTTTATATTTTAAGAGATGTTTTTATTTTATATAGCAAGACCTCTTAAAATATAAAATAGGAACCCTAGTATTCCCTCAAAGTTGGTCTTTTAGAAAAAACATGTCTCCTCGCTAGGGTTTTCCTCACGAAACCCTAGTTGCCGTCTCCATGAATTCGTCGGAGTTGGGCACTGTCGCCGGCTCTTGCATGCCGCAGAGTTTCCCCAAAGTCTCGACTAACTTCGACCCGCTTCCAAGAGGTCAAGTTACGGCTGCCCCTTCGCCTAGGGCTGCGTCGCCTAGGGGTTCTTCGAAGACTGCGGTTCCAAGGGGCTCACCATCAAAAGCCCTCATGAATGAAAATATTGCTATCCCACAGCAGTTGCCAAAACCTACCTATGCGGCGGTGATGGGTCCGAAGCCACCACGCAAACCGGATATCCCTGCCCATTCTTTTTTTGCGTTAAAACCTACTAAGCAAGGAGATGAATTTTCTCTTAACATACCTTCGGCGTTGTACCAAAAACAGGTGGCGGAATTCACGTTTGCTCTCATTGGTAGGCTTCTTATGAAAAAAGGTCAGAAACCAAAGCCGACGCTGGAAATAAAGTCGGAGTTGAATAGCATCTGGAATATACAGAATGATTGGCAATTGATTCCGATGGGGAAGGGTTTTTTTACTTTGAAATTTAGAAACGAAGAAGACAAATTACGGGTGAAGCAACGTAACTTTTGGGAGTTGGCTTCTGGCACGATTAGAATCCGTGCATGGGAAAAAGTTTTTGATCCCTATCGGGAGGTGTCTTCGTTATGTCAAGTTTGGGTTAGGATTTACAATCTTCCGGTGGAATGTTGGCATCCTGAAATCATTACGGGGATTGCAAGTCACATAGGTCTTCCTATCAAAATTGATAATGCTTCGGCTCATGGATCCTACGGACATTTTGCTAGGGTTTTAATTGAAGTGGATCTTGCCGTTCATTTATGTGATTCGTTGAGAATTAATTGCGATGAAGGTCCGTTCTATGTGGAGTTTAGCTATGAGCAGTTGCCTCATTATTGTACACGATGTAAAATCACTGGTCATAATATCGCTCGATGCAAGAAAGGAGAATTCCGTGGTGAAAAAAAGGAAGATAGGGTTCGACAGGCTCCGGTTGAACGGAAGGCGGGGGAGGAAACTATGGCAACAGAAAGGGTCTTGGAACAGTGGAAAGCTAAAACGATGGACAAGGGAATGGACAGTAGAGGCGCTGATGATCGGTATGGACCGGACTTGCTCGATAACATCCTTGTGAGGGTGGATACGGAGGGTTTGGAAAGACAGATGGAGAAAGACAAGGAGTTTTTGGAGGAAAAGAGTTCCAACGAAAATGGGGAATCTGATGCTGAGACCATTTTTGAGGAGGAATTGCAATCGAACATGGCCTTTGAGAAGTTGGCGGAGGGTGAGCCATCTGGGATGTCGGAGGGAACGCATGCTGAGAATGCGGGGGAGGATAGTCCCCTGACCAGAGAGGAGAAAGCGGAGGAGGAGAGGCCGCCAGAGGTTCCAATTAAGGGAAGAAATTCTGCTGAAAAGACACAGATGATAGTTGTGGCAGAGGAGGTGCTGCAGGAGCATTCGGAACAAATGAATGATTTGGTTTCGCCCCCGGTGAAAAAACGGGGCAGACCGGCAGGCTCTACAAATAGGAAAATTGTTCCTTCTGATGATAGTATAAAGGTGAGATTGAGGAAACCTGAACTAAAAGGGGGGCAACAAAACAGAGAAGCTTCGCCGTCGGAGATCATTATCAACAAAAAATTATCTGAGGCTGTTGCGGCGGGACATAGTCCAAGGGACTTTGTTATCAGGCAAGAGAAAAACTCGAGTGCTCAAACTATGGACAATATCTCTGCAAAGAGGTGGGCTAAGGAAGTGGAGAGGGAAGATGCCCGATCCACATCGAATTAATTTTTTCTCATGAATGTGATGGTTTGGAACGTCCGGGGGCTCACGGATGAATCTAAACTGATTCTTAACGAGCATTGTTGCTCTTTTTCTCCTTTGATTTTGGGTATCCTTGAGCCCAAAGTTAAGTTCTCTAAGATCCCTTCTTCGTTTTGGAAGTCGCTTAATCTTATTCCCTGTCATCAAAATACTAGGACCAACATGCGTTCTAATATTTGGTGCTTTGTTCATCCTGATGTGGTGGCTCAGGTGATCTTTTCCTCTGATCAGGCGATCATTATTGAGTGTGTTTGGAACAACTTCAAGTTTAAGGCTGCTGTTGTTCACGGTGCGAATACGTATATCCTCCGGCGTCGGCTCTGGCTGGATCTGTTGGATCATATTTCGGGTTCGGTGGTTTTCATTGGGGACTTCAACGCTGTGAAAGGTGCCCATGAAAGAAGTACTGCTTGTCTTCCTAATTCCAGTTCTTGCAGGGAATTTCGTGAGTTTATTGATACCACTGGTTTTATTGAGCCGCCTAAAGTTGGTCTTAAGTATACTTGGTCTGGAAGGCGCTTTATGCCTTCGCATGTGGAGTCGACCATTGATAGAGCTCTAATCTCGGAGGAGTTTGCGGCCTCTTGGAATTCTTGTCATTCTCATGTTCTGCCTAGAGTCACCTCGGATCATTCACCGGTTTTACTTAAGTGTGAGACAGCTATGAATCATGGGCCTCGGTTCTTCAAATTCTTGAATATGTGGACGATGCATGAGGGCTTCCAAGATATGGTGGCTGAGTCGTGGGCCATTGATGTGAACAGCAGATGTCCTATTTTCTCGGTGATGATGAAGCTTAAAAGGCTCCGTGGGACTTTGAAGAACTGGAACATGAACGTGTTTGGGCAGGTGGATTGTCGGCTTAAGGATCTGAATGAGGACCTCCTGGAGGTCCAGAATCAAATTGCTTCGGTGGGATACAATGACGATCTGTTTGAGAAAGAGGTCTCGACGCAAGCTAAAATCAACACGACTCTTTCCAGGAAAAATAGTTTACTGCAGCAGAAAGCCCGGGTTAAATGGTTGAATGATGGGGACCGGAACTCTGCCTTCTTTCACACGATGCTTAAGTACAAGAAAAAGCCGCATGCTATTTCTCACCTCAAGATTGCGGAAGATATGGTGTATGATCAAAGTGCAATCAGCCAACATATTGTTGATTTTTTCTCTTCTTTGTTTCAGGAGAACAACACTCAGGAGGTTGACATTGCTGCTATTGAGGCGTCTATTGACCATGTGGTGGATGAGCATCATAATAAACTCCTTACTAGAACTCCTGATGAGGACGAGATTACTGCTGCTGTCTTCGCTATGGATAGCTCCAGTTCGCCTGGTCCCGATGGTTTTTCGGGGAAGTTTTTCCAATCGTGTTGGGGAATTATCAAGGTGGACATCTGGAGAGCGGTTAGGGCTTTATTCCAGAATGCTTACCTTCCGAACGGATGTAATTCCAGCTTCATGGTGTTGTTGCCAAAAAAGGATGTGGTTAATTCGGTCACGGATCTTAGGCCTATCGTTCTTTCCAACTTTTTCTATAAAATCATCCCCAAGATTTTAGCGAATCGTCTTAGTTTGGTGGCTGCTAAATGTGTGACGGTGAATCAGTTTGGGTTTATTAGCGGCCGCTCTATCCATGACTGCATCATGCTCGGATCGGAGGGAGTTAATTGTATGAGGCGTACTGGTGGTGGTCGGAATATGGCTTGTAAAATTGATATTACCAAAGCCTTTGATACGCTTCGGTGGGACTTCATTTTCAAGGTGTTGCGTGTGGCTGGTTATGACGCTCAGTTTATTCGCTGGATTGAAATTCTTCTTAAGTCTGCCAGGCTCTCCATTCTTTACAATGGTAAAACCCACGGTTACTTTGCCTGTTCTCGTGGGGTTAGGCAAGGGGACCCGCTTTCTCCTCTCTTATTTGGTATTGCAGAGGATTTTTTGAGCTCTCTTTTCGCGAATTGTGTGGCGTCGGGTCACCTGGTCCCTATGAAGATGACTCGCTCTTCGTTTTTTCCCACGCATCTTCTCTACGCGGATGATATCTTGATCTTCTGCAAGGCTTCTATTGATAATGCGTCGACTATTAAGAAGATCCTCGACTTTTATGGCTCGCTTTCTGGTCAAATCTATAGCCCGGCAAAGTCGAACATCTTCTATTCGGACAAAGTGCCTTCTCATCTTAAGCGGGCGATTGGGAGTATGGTGGATTTTAAGATGGGTTCGTTGCCTTGCAATTATCTTGGCGTTCCTCTCTTCGTGGGGCGTGTTCGTTCTTCTTATCTTCGGAATATTCATGATAAGATTGTGAATAAGTTCTCTAGATGGCGCGGTAAGCAACTTTCGATGGCGGGTAGAATTTGCTTGGTTAAATCGGTGATCCAAAGCTCTTTAACTCATTCTATGATGATTTATAAATGGCCCCGAGCGTTGCTCAAGGAGTTAGATGCGAAGTGTCGCAATTTCATATGGACCGGGGACGCTGATAAAACACCTGTTTGCACGGTGGCTTGGGCGCGGGTTTGCGCTATCAAGGAGGAAGGGGGGCTGGGCATCCGTTCCTTCACCACTATGAATCGTTCCTTTCTTATGAAAAGAGCTTGGAGCGTTTTATGTGGGAAGGGCTTTGGTTATAATATGATGAAAGAAAGATATCTAACGCCTTTTGGTCAGTTGAAAGTTGTTATGGCTCCCTCTTCGGTGTGGAATAGTCTTCGCAATGAGATTAGTCAGTTACTTCATGATTCTTATTGTTATATTGGTACTGGTACTCACATTAATTTTTGGACAGATGACTGGTTAGGATATCGTGTCGCGGATAAATGTGGAGTGCCCCGCTACGTGCATGATTTTCTCTCCCATTCGGTGGCGGATTATTTTCACGATGGGATTTGGCACTTTACGCAATCTTTTGTGGATTCCTTCCCAGAGGTGGTTTGTGATATTCTCCTTCTTCCTATCGGAGATGATGAAGACACGAGATTTTGGAAGCATTCTCTTAATGGTAATGTAACAGCTGCTCTTGCTTTTGATCAAAATTGCCATCGTTTTCCGAAGGTTAAATGGGGAAGCTGGATCTGGGAAAAGCATATTCCTATCAGGAGATCTCTCATTTGCTGGCGTATCCTTCATGGGCGTATGCCGACGCTGGATCGGATCATCAAATATGGGCTCATTATGCCAAATCATTGCGCGATCTGTATGGATGGAGGGGAATCCATGGATCATGTTTTCTGGAGCTGTTCTAAGGTTCAAATGGTGTGGAGTAATTTTCTGGAATGGTTTAATCGAACTCATCTGCTCTGCTGCGTTGACATCCACGGTTTCCTTATTGCTGCATGGAATCAGAAAGATATGAGTACGCAGTTGGCGTGCTATTGGAAAGTTGGAATCATCACTTGTTTATGGAGTATTTGGAGTCACAGGAACTCTTGCATCTTTGAGGAGGAAAAATTCAGTTGGAGGTGTGTTTTAAAATCTATAAAGGTGGCTTATTTGGAGACTGAATGTAATTACAGGAAAGTGGGACACATGCGGAATTCTTGTGAGGAGTTAATGATTCTTCGGAAAATTGACATTAAAGCGAGGGCGGCTATGCCTCCGGAGTTTGTCAACGTTTATTGGTGGCCCCCTTCACAGAACTGGATTAAAGTTAATACTGATGGTTCGGCGTTAGGAGCTCCGGGTACGATCTCAGCTGGTGGAGTGTTCAGGGATAAATTTAGCTGGGTTCGGGGTTGCTTCCATATCAAAGAAGGTATCGGTTTCGCTTTCGAAGCGGAACTCCTTGCTGCTATCACGGCGATTAAAATTGCTCACTCACGCAGCTGGAAACAGTTATGGATCGAATCGGATTCAACTTATATTGTTCAACTGCTATAATCCCGTTCAAGCGTTGTTCCTTGGCGGTTTGCAGCTCAATGGAAGAGAGTGTTATTACTTCTTAAAAGTTTCGAGCTTCATGTGACTCACATCTTTCGGGAAGGGAATAAAGTGGCTGATATCCTCGCTCACAATGATCGGCAGGAAGGGTGGTGGCCTCATGAAATTGAGGTGATCCAAGCAGCTGTTCGACAAGATATGTCTTGTCACAGCCATGTGCGTATGGTCTCTCATTTTTAGCGTTTGGTGCTGCGGTGTAGTGGACGGCTGCGGCGTTTAGTTTTAGGTGGGAGGCGGCTGCTGGGCCACGTGCGTCAGTTTGCTGCTTGGTCTGTTGTGCATGGGGGGTGCTGGAGGCTTGGTTGGGAGCTACGTGAGAACGGGTAGGCATGGCGGCGTGCATGGTGGGGGTGTTTTTTGGATCTTGTCTTCCAGGTCCTATTTTTGTTTGGAGCTCGGCTCCTGCTTTCTGTTGATTGGGTCTTTTTGCTTTCGTTCCTTTGTTTCGGTGCTTGGGTACCGGGGTTATTTAGGGGCAATGGTTCGGCCGGCGCTTCTGAAATAACTCCATCTCAGCTCCCTTGCATCTTTTTCTGTACGAGTACTCTTTTTTCCTTGATAAGGTTTTCCCTCTCGGGTTTTCTTATCAAGGTTTTAACGAGGCTCGGCCCTTAGTCTGCTTTTTCTGTGCTTTCAAGGGTTTTTTTGTTCTCTGTTTTCTCTTTTTCTCTTTTAATAAAATTTAAGTTAATAATAAAATATAAAATAGGAACCATTTTCTGCCCTTCACCTTGTTGATGAATTCATGGTCTTGAGTTCGAACTCATACAACGCGAAAATTTATTTTACGCAATTCATACATTTACACAGCAAATTCATACGTGTTCTACATAAAATACATACATTTATATACTTTTTCTAAGATTAAATCTCAACTATTAGATTATGAGTAGATCAATGGAGTAGATCTATTCCTATTTTATACTCTTAAGAGTTGTTTTTACCCTAGCCATTCACAATATGTGTATGTGGCGCACTAGGAGCGTGACACGTGACATGTCTTCCAAGGACTTTCAAGGCAAAATACACACTCAAGGGTAAAATAGGAATAAATTTTTTAGAAATTATAAACATATATATCTAAATATATTTTTAATTCAATTTGATTGATTGATTGATTACCGAAAAGTCATTTTTTTTCCACAGCTGCCGTCAAAATTATGCATATAATTGAATACAAATATGCATGGTAAAATATCACTATGCGATTTTTCTGGTGCCTCTCATTGCTGCTCGGCACGCCATAGGCATATAGTTGAACACAAATATGCATAACGTTGGATAGAAATATGCATGAGAATATACGACTAGTTGCGTATCTCTCGTCGTTGGTCACCTGACGGGTCGAATATTGTTATGCATATTTGTGTTTACCTTTATCCATATTCGTATTCAACTATATGTATAAGACTATGCGACACCGTTAGGTGGCTTTCGCCGCTGGTCACTTGACGGATCATAATTTTCCATGCATATTTCTATTTAATTTAATGCATATTTGTGTTCAATTATATGCAAAATTTTAACGATGATTGTGGAAAAAAAAAGGAATTTTAAGTAAAAAAAATATACTCCTATTTAACGGAGTATATGTTTTTTCGTTCTTTTTAATTTTTGAAAATTTTATTCCTATTTTACCCTGCGTGTATTTTGCTTTAATTTGGAAGGCTTTGAAAGGCATCTGCCATGTGTCACGCTCCTAGTGAGACATGTAACCACATTATGTGGTCCAAATTTGGACCTATATATGAGTGGAGTGGATACTACAGTATCCCACCTCTCTCTCTCTCTCTCTATATATATATATATATATATATAGGGGTGGGCTATCGTGAGAACACATCTTAAAATAAGAAATAAGAGTAATTTTTAATGTATGAATTTTATGTAGAACACGTATGAATTCGCCGTATAAAAGTATGAATTGTGAAAAATAATTTTTGTTACCTATGGGATTCGAACTCAGGACCATAAATCCATCCAACAAGATTACGAATCAACCGTAGATTTTGATGATCTAAGGGCTGAAAATGATTCTTATTTTATATCTTAAGAAATGCTCTTATATATATATATTATATATATATATATATATATATATAGGGGAGGGCTAAAATAAAAACACTTCTTAAAATATAAAATATAAATAATTTTCAGCCTTTAGATCATCAAGATCTACGGTTGATTCGTAACCATGTTAGATGAATTCGTGGTCTTGAGTTCGAATCCCAAAGGTAGCAAAATTTTATTTTTCACAATTCGTAACCCTGTTGGATGAATTCATATGTGTTCTACACAAAATTCGTACATTGAAAAATATTTTTATTTTTATTTTAAGAAGTGTTTTCACAGTAGCCCTTCCCTATATATATATATATAGGGGAGAGCTAAAATAAAAGCACTTCTTAAAATATAAAATATAAACAATTTTCAGCCCTTGGATCATCAAGATCTACGGTTGATTCGTAACCCTGTTAGATGAATTCGTGGTCTTGAGTTCGAATCCCAAAGGTAGCAAAAATTATTTTTCACAATTCGTAACCCTGTTGAATGAATTCATACGTGTTCTACATAAAATTCGTACATTGAAAAACGTTTTTATTTTTATTTTAAGAAGTATTTTGCATGGTAGTCATTCCCTATATATAGCTAAAATAAGAAAACTTTTAAGTGTATAAAATAAGAAAAAATCTTGTTCATTAGATCTTGGTTGATCTTGTGACTTGAAATCTGCCTAATCAAAACATAATTCGTAACAAAACAATTTCAGATTCATGCATAGAATATAATTCGTAACAAAACTACTTTCAATTCATGATAAGAAAAATGTATGAATTGCAAGGAAAACAGTTACGAATTTCGGATCTGCATATAATTTGTTTTGGCCATTAATTTATTATGATCTAATGGACATAATTTGTTCATATTTTATACACTTAAAAATGTTTTCATGGTAGCTCACCCTATATATATATATGGGAGCGCTCCAATGAGACCCCCTATTTTTACTGAGATCTTAGATACAATCTGTGTTTATTTTATCAATCCTATGACTGATATTGTACCTAGAGGGCGAATTTTTTCCCAGGGTTCGAATCTTGGAGGGAGCTAAATATTTTAAATTTCGTTATTCATCAGTATATACTGCATTGTTCATCAGTATATATTGTCTTGTCCATCAGTATATATGTCTTATTCATTGAAAAATAAGGGTCTCAGTGTGTCAAGAAAAATAAGGATCTCAATATATATATATATATAAGGGAGCGTTCCAATGAGATTCCCTAAATGTCGTGAGATCTTACATTGATTTGTGAATGTTGATTTTATGTATCCTATGGCTGATATTTACATAGAGGACGGATTTTTTTTAGCAAGTTCGAATCTTGGAGGGAGCGAAAATTTTACTAATTTTTTTAATATCGTTATTCATCATTATATACTGCCTTATTCAACATTATACACTGCTTTATTCATTGTATTCACGATCTCATGAAAAATAGCAATCTCACTGGAGTGCACCCTTATATATATAGTTGTACCACTCTTGTTTTTTTTTTTAATGTTAGCATTATATTTTTATTTTATATATTTATTTTGTTTTTAATATCTCAATTTTTTATATTAATGTACTAATTACATAAAATCAAAACTCGTTTTGTTCTATTATTCATTTATTTGAAGTCATCAGACAGTTTTGCACATGTACGATACAGATACACGCGAGATACTATTTTATTAAAAATAAATATTAAGTAAAAGTAATTTTTATATTTAAAATTTAAATATTTATTAATGATTCATAATTTATATTTTAAAACAATTTTTTATTTTACTATATATATTCATATAACTAACACCTATAATATTATATTTAAGAGATAAAAAATTAGCTAATACTTTAATTAAATTATAATAAAAAAATATTTGTATGATCTGCAGTAGGTAAAATGAAGAGCAAACAAAAAAATATTTCTAAAAAATAGTAAAATGATTTTGACATGAAATTAAAACACAACTTACTATTTCTAGACATGATTATACTCTCATATATATATATATATATATATATATATAAATGACAGATTGAGCTTTGAATTTTATGTAATTTATAGCATTAATGGCGTAAGATACAAAATAAATGTATAAAACAAAAAGAATATTACTATTTGCTAACGTAAGCTAAATGATATAGTAGTACTTATACGAATAATGCTCACCCAACATTCCTCTGTATACACGATATACGTGTTTTTATTTTAATGTTTAGGATAAACGGCAAAGTGTTGTAAATATATCTTCTAGATATATCTTATGTGTGTTGACCAAGAAACCTAGAGGGAGAATAACACTTGACATCTTCAAGCCACCGGAGTTGACTGTCCTCCGTTCACACCGGACGTGTGTGAACGTTCACACTGGACGTGTGTGAACGTTCACACCGGACGTTCACACTTGGTTTAACACCTATAAATATGGATGTATTGTGAACTTCATTAGAACGATATTTGTATTCTCTACTATATTCTCTCGCTTCTCTCTAGTTTATAACACAAAGATCGATTAAATTGCTCAATGTCCAAACATATATGAAATACCAGTACTATACGTGCAAAGAAGAAGACTTATCTATCAAAGCAAAAAGAAGATACATATATACATATTATAATAATATAGCTAGACATGCTATATATTGACTTGTGGTTAGGTTTATTTGTTTTGGTGGTAAAAAAAATTCATTGAAAAAAGATGAATATATTGACTTGTGGTTAGGTTTATTTGTTTTAATTAGTGGTAAAAAAAAATCATTGAAAAAAAAATGAATAGGAAAAGATGAGAAAATATTAATTTATTTTTTTTTCTTATCATATGTTTACTAGAGATGAAAAGATGAAAAAATATGAAAAATATTTTCACACTCATACCTTAAGATAATATTATCCAACATTAGAGAGAAAATGAGATGCTCGAAAAAAAATTCCATCCTATTTAAAGAAAATTTTCCATCGTATCATATATAGTAAATATGTGAATGAAAAATATATGTTAAAAGATATTTTTTCTCTCATTTTCCATCAAAGTAACACATCCTTATTAGTTATTGCAACACGAAATTGATAGACAATTAATATATACTTCATCCGTCCATGAAAGAATTTCCTATCTTTCCTTTTTGGGACGTCCACAAAAAAACTTCCTACCTGTTTTTGGACTATACCACACCATTTATAATTACTCTTACTTTTCACTTTTCACAACTCTCAATATTAAATATAACACATTTTCACCACTCTCAACTACCTTTAATCCACTCTCAATACACTCAACAATATTTTTTCTTAAAACCCGTGCCACTCCCTCCTAGGAAGTTCTTTCATGCACAGAGGGAGTATAAACAAATGTCCGCGTTGCCGAAAGTTCATATAATAAACTATATGTCAATATGTGTGTGTGATTCTACGCATTCTTTGTATGATTTGAAGCAGAATACACAAAACTTTACTTAAGAGCTTGCATATATATATATATATATATAGGGAGAGGTTCAAGAAAGAACCAAAAATAAAAAAAGAACGGAGAACTATTTTCAGCCATTCGATCATCAAGATCTACGGTGGATGTATCATCTTGTTGGATGAATGCAGATCCTGGGTTCGAATCCTGAAGGGAGCAATTTTTTTTTTTTTTAAGTGCATTAATTTTAATCGCGAATGCATTAATTTTTACAGTGAATGTATTAGATTTGATGGTTCTCACGTTCTCACAAATAATGTAGTTCTCTCTAGAACCACACCCTATATATATATATATATAGGGTTGGGTTAATATAGAAACCCCCCTTAAGATGAGAACTAGGAACCTAATCTAAACCATTCATTTAGAAAAAATAGATGGCTGAGATTAAATTAGAGATGCACAATTAAATTAATATTTTAAATGTAATTAAAATTGAAAGGGTGAAAATGTAATATAGTAATTAAAAATTACTCACGTCTCTCATTCCCCATTTTAGTTTCACAAATTCACTTTTATCTAGGGTTTAAAATGGAGAGAAGTACTCGTCTATGCACCTAGCCGCCGATATGTTGAAAAACAGGTAATTCGCCGGTCGAATCTACCGGTGTTAGAATCGCCTATGCAGGAATATTGGACGCCAATCTGTGCAAGGCGACGGTGGAGGGGATTGACTTTGAAGTGTGCAAGACGAAGGCTTTTCCGGCGGCAGCGAGAGTCTTAATCGTGGGTCTTAGGCGTTTCCGACGGCGGCGGCGATCTGTGCAAGGTGACGAAGTTTTCGGCGGCGGCGATATTCTTGCTCGTCGGTCTGTAGCAGGAGGCGGCAGAGACGAATCTATTGAAGGCGGCGGTGGAGGCTGGCCGATTTGTACAAGGAGGCGACGGCACATATTTTTGCTTAATTCGATTTTTCTTCAGGCGATTCAAAACAGGTAATTCAATTGCATAGATGTTGGATGTTGTTGCATAGTTGTTGGTTTTTTGTTAAATTTTTTTAAAATTGAATAGATGATGAGTGTTGTTGCAAAAATATAAAATTGCTTGCGATTCTTTGTTAAATTATTTTAGATTGCATAGATGATAGTTGGTGTTGCATAGATGTTGGATGTTGATGCATAGATGTCAAATTTCATACGATTTTTTTTTTGTATTGCATATATGGTGATTGTTGTTGCATAGATGTTGGATGTTGATGCATATTTGTCAGATTTCCTACATTTTTTTTGTTAATTTTTTTAGATTGCATAGATGATGGTTGTTGTTGCACAGATGTTGAATTTTGATGCATAAATGTCAATTTGAATTTGATTTTTTTTTTTATTTAAATTGCATAGATGATGGTTGTTGTTGCATAGATGTTGGATATTGCTGCATACATGTCAAATTGACTATGTGCTTTGTATTGTATAGTGATCAAGGTGGGAGCTTTTTCAATCATGCTATTTGAGGGCGTTTTAGCAGATGCCCATTATATGAGTTAATAATTTTTAATCTATATAGATGAAGAGCTTGCAGTTTAAAGAAGTACCAATCAGTGAGATCATATTATGATTGCCGTTAATTATTTTTTTGGAGATATTTTAATTTTGGATGAGTGTAATGTGGTTATAATTTATAACTTTCACGAAAAATATAATCTCTATGTTTGCATTAATGTCCAAGAGTATGCTGATATCCATACCTGGGCCTAAAATGAATTTTGATTATGATTTGTTTCTTATTAATTTGA
The DNA here is from genome assembly GCF_028751815.1 of Salvia miltiorrhiza. NCBI lineage: Eukaryota > Viridiplantae > Streptophyta > Magnoliopsida > Lamiales > Lamiaceae > Salvia > Salvia miltiorrhiza. The sequence goes on along the minus strand of NC_080391.1, from coordinate 15,634,916 downwards.
ATTGAGCGTGTATCTTATTTTTTTTATTATTATAATTGCATAGTAAAAAATGTAATTGCATAGACTAGTAATGTTTTTGTTCTTAATGGTATTAATGTGGTGTCAATGCATAAAAGTTTTAAATGCGTATATGCTAAGAAGAATTGGTATTGGTTTTTATTGAATAATTGGTGCACAAATATTTGAGTCAATGTACAAAAGTTTTTGTTTTTTATTGGTTATTAGTGTGTTTATATTGGTTGTGCAATTTTTTTTTTTTGTATTTTCACGAAGGAGATCATTTAAATTGTGACTTGGGTTTTTTGAGTGATTTAGGTTTTTATTGGAGTTAAATCATTTAAATTCTGACTTGGTTAAAAATATAATATATATGTTGCTTGCACATAACGACTTCATAGTTGCACAAGAAAAGTTACTGATATTTTTTTTTTATGTCTATTTAGATGTATTGCCAATTCGAATTCATAGTTGCACAATTGCACGTCGTAGTTACATGGTAAAAATTGTAAATGCATAGTAGAAATTATAAATGCATAGGTTACTTTGTTCCATAAAACGAATGGTGTATTTGGAGTTGGATTACTTTTCACAATGTAGTTGCACAATTAGGTTTTTTGTTGCCCATGTTTTAAATAATTTATATCAATGTATTTACAGGTTCGTATAGAGAAAGACACTTGTGTTCAACAGTCTGGGCCAGTACAAAAACAAGACACTGAACGTGTTCAATCAAAGGAGATTGTTGGTGGTACAAGGACACAGAAAGGCAAAAGAAAATTGGTTAAAAAATGAACGAGGTGGAATTTTATTATATTTGATATGGTTGTATAACGTAAGTACAATATGTTTTGAGATACTTGAAATTGACAGAATTTGACTGTGGTGATCAAACTATGTATGGATAATATTTATATTTGTCTTTTTTTGGCTATTAATGCACATTATATTTAAAAAAATTTGCAAAATATTTTGAACTCTAAATTAATTTAAGTTGCATAGATTCATATTATTTTGTTAAATCTTCCACATACGTCGTCTCCAAATCAAGTTGTGTAGAATCTGTATGAATTAACAAAATATGATTAAACAATGATAATAAAATAGTATGTGCACAAAGAATATGATGTTCCAAAAAAAAAAAACATAACTATGCAAAACATGAATTATTCGTGCAACAGTGATCAATAATTATACAACACAATAACACGTTGTGCAACTACATAATTTGCTTATGCAACTCATAAATTTTGTGGTGCACAACATAAAACGCAAAAATTAACTCTTAAAATAACACTTTCTACCAATTAAATAAAATGAGTAATAAATTTAAAAAATAATTCATAAAAATTAAATAATATAAAATTGCAAACTAATTTTTTTTTTGTGCAACAATAACATATTGAACTATGAATAAAAAATTTGATTCGTGCAACAATAAGCAAATAAATATGCAACAAAAATACTTGATATTAAGAGTATGGAAGAATAAAGAAGACTTAGAGAAAGAATGAGAGAGAATTAAGAACATATAAAATCTAGACGAAACGTGCAACAAAAATAAATAATGATCTTTCATTAAAAAAATATATTCTTATTCATCTTTGATTCTTTAATTAAAAAACTTAAACATTAAACACGTCCCACACATATTACATTACTAATTAATAGTCTTTAATTAATTAAGAATGTTGTAAAAGACAAAAGTAACCTTCCACTAATTAAAAAACCAAAAACACGGTATTACAAAACTAAAGGTACCTAATTAGGCGGTTTTTTTAAAGAATAAATCCTAACCGTTAGATTTAAAATTTTAAAGGCTAAGATTAGGTTCCTAGTTCTCATTTTAACAGAGGTTTTTATTAGAACTTCTTCCTATATATATATATATATATATAGGGGAGGGCTAGATATAAAATAAGAATCATTTTCAGCCCTTAGATCATCAAGATCTACAGTTAATTCATCATCATGTTGGATGAATTCATGGTCGTGAGTTCGAATCCCAGAGGTAGCAAAAATTTATTTTTCACAATTCATACCTTTATACAGCGAATTCATACATGTTCTACATAAAATTCATACATTTTTTCTAGTTCTTATTTCTTATTTTAAGAGGTTCTCTCACGGTAGCCCTTCCCTATATACATAGGAGAAAGTTCAATGGAGAACCATAAATATTCAAAGAACAGAGGCCAAATCACATGCGTTGATCTTCTCTAATCTAACGGTCAGCGTTCGTTCGTTTAACGTTCAACAGTAATTTGTGTTAACGTATCCAGGGTTCGAACCCCAAAAACCCCAAACGTTCAATAAAAATTATTGGTATGTTCAACCCGCATTACTGACATGTTCAATGGTTCTCCATTCTCTACTTGTTTGCAGTTCTCTATGGAACTTAACTCTCTCTCTCTCTCTCTCTCTCTCTCTCTTTCTATATATATATATATAAAAACAAAAAAACCTTTTGGCTTAGGAAGAAACTTTGACTACAAAGTCCTTTTCTTTAAATTATTATTACATTATGAAAATATTAGTGTTTATCATAATTATGTTGCTTATAATAATTTATCTTTTCATATCAGGAGCTTATTATAATTTTGTTGAATCATAAATCTCGGACCTATTTTAGATCGTGAAATTACCTGCGTGAGTATCGAAAACAAAGAGGAAAAATGCAGAATGTAGAAAAGAGTAAAAGTTGGTTATATTTTTTGAGTGTGTGAGTTACAAATCGAATAAAAGCCTATTTATAAGGTACATGATACAAGGGTAAAGTAGTAAATTCCTATGTAGGTCACGCGATACACATGTAAAACGAAGGCAAAGCTGAAAATGATGTGTCAGAATCTGTTAGCTTCAGGTTCTGGACGTCGATAAATCTGGTCATAGCTGTTGTCGAGCGTGCTCAGAGCTCTTTTTAATCTTTGCTCAGCTAAGGTACATAGAAGATAAAATACCTCTGATGACTTTTCTCGACTCGCTCCCTCTTCCAAACTCCAGCTCTGCAAGCACTCTGGGTCGAAACCAATCCTCATTACAGAACTAAATGTAACTAAATTTATGACATTTATTTGTGTAACTAAATTTTCTACATCTAAAGTTATTAGTGTAAATAAAGTTATACTAAAAATGCTATCTTTCGTGAGAAATGAGAATGCTTGCATAAGCCAGTATGTATTGTTGCATAAGTATACTGCATAAATTTTTTACCTGGTTTCGAATTCTGAAGGAAGCGAAAATTTTATCTAATTAATTGAATTTCGTTATGCAGTCATTACAAGCAGCTTATGCAAATTACAAGCATTTTATGCAACATATATACTGGCTTATGCAATCATTCTCCATTCTCACCACATATGTCCATTCACATTTGATCTTCTCCCTATATATACATATATATATATATATATGTGTGTGTGTGTGTGTGTGTGATCAGAGCACTGATATGAACTCCTCTCTACTCAAACACTCTTTTCGCTCGGTTGAAAAGGGTTCGAAATCTTCCAACTAAGATTAGTGAGAACAAGCTCTCAAGTAATCGATTCTAGGCTTAGGATTCAACAAGAGTTGCCTAGATTTCTAAGAGAGTTTAGGTAATCAGTAAGACTGATTTTACAACGTTTGAGTACTCTCTTCTTCGATTCAAAGTTTTGTCCATGTTAAGGCTGACTTGAGAATTTGACAAAGCTTCAGCGTTAGTCTTTGAATCGGTGAAGATTGAAGGCGTTCCTCGAGCTTTATTTATAGGTGAAGTCCCGAATATATCCGTTGGAGAGATGGTCTTCAGGATTTCAGCCGTTGTGAGACATTCCGTGCTTTGGGCTGAGGCTTCAATCTTCTTAGCTCCTGATTGCTTGAAGGTTTGAATCCTTTTTGTCCTTGGAGCAGGACGCGTCTGACTTTTAGCACGAAAAAGGAAAGTTGGTGTACTAGAAAAGACGATCTTCACATCTGGTGCACTTAATGCTGTTGCAGGAGCATTTAATGCGGGTGTCAGCGTTTCAGTCCAATGAAGAATGTCGTTGACTGATATACTCAAGTCGAAGCTCCGTTGTTTACATGTGTTTGCACGTGAGACTTAAGTTCAACTGAAGAATCAGTTTGAGCTTTTGTCCTTCGCTTGAACAGTCGTTATCTTCAGTTAGTTTGTCTTCTTGTTAACTAAACTTCTCTAGTTCACTGTGTCCTTTGTATCACCAATATCTTCCTTCAGTTGTTTTATCTTCAGTCGAGCTTTGATCTTCTGAGTCTTCAGTCTTCAGCTTCTTCGTTCTTCGACATCGAGAAACTTCAGTCTAGCTAAAAGATTGAACTCTAATAGTTGAGTTCAAGTAAAAAGTCTAGTCTAGAGAAAAGAAAACTAAGGGTTTTGAGATCATCAAAACTAGGATAGGATATTTCTTCTATTTTCCAACAGATCTACTTTATTAATTACCGAAATACCTATTTTTGGTTTATAAGGTCATTGTGGTTAACTTATAGGTCTGTAGATTTGTTCGTCAAAATCACATCTCTGATATCTCTCCATTTCCATTCAAGGAGCCGATTTTTGTCAATATTGTGAACTGTAATTATCAAAGAATTGAAGAACAATTTTTGTATGTTCACAGGTGCAACTGACGATGATCGAGAAAAGGCGGGATCAGGTTCATAAAAATGAGAGTTAATTTAATATTAAGAAGAACATTTTTTGTATGTTCACACGTGCAACTGACGATGTTCGAGAAAAGACATGATCAGGTTAATAAAAAATGAGAGTTAATTTAATATTATTGAGTTACGGAATAAAATTCATTAATTTATTGTATACGTTCATAGGTGTGAGAAAAAACATTCAAGAAAAAAGGTGTGAAGGTTCATAAAACTGGAAATTACTTTGGTTGAAATTTCATAAGTCAAAATTATATCTTGTATAATATTAATTTGTGTAAAATGTTTATTCACCTTTGAAAGATGAATGACTCGTAGATTAAACTTAAGAAACGTATCTACATATGATATCTTCCATAAAAAAATTGATTTGATTGTAACTAATAAAGGAAATAATGGATGTGTTAATATATATATATATATATATATATATATATATATAGGGTTGGGTTCCGGTGGATCCCTATGCTTATAATAGATCCGTAGATCCAAATCTAGACCACACATTTATGACATGTGGCGCATCAAGATGGTGACACGTGGCAAGGCATTTCAAGGCAAAATCTGGAGATGGGTAAAATTGGAATGTAATTTTCGAAAAAAAAAAAATTAGATTTTCTCAAAATAGGTATATTTTAGATGCATAAAGTTTCATACGAGAATGCATGAACTTTCATATAAAAATGCATAAAGTTTCATATAAAAATGCATAAGATTTCACCCCACCCCAACCCCACCCCCCACACCCCTGAACCCCACCCCACCCCAGAACCCCACCCCACCCACCCCCCCACCCACCCACCCTCCCCACAAAATTTTTTTATTTTTATTTTTTATTTTCTCAAAAACTGATTTTCTGACCACTGACCCCCCCACCCACCCGCCCCCCACCCCCCAAAATTTTTTTTTTTTGAAAATCAGTTTAAAAAAAAAAAAAAAAAAAAAAAAAAAAAAAAATTGGGGGGGGTGGGGGGTGGGTGGGTGGGTGTGGGGGTGGGCCAGCAATCAGAAAATCAGTTTTTGAAAAAAAAAATTTTGGGGGGGTGGGTGGGGTGGGGGGGCAGGGGCAGGGGTGGGGTGGCGAAACTACCAGATTTATTAAAATGAAATGCATTTTTTGTATAATTTAATGCATTTTTATGTGAAAACTTTATGTATTTTTGTTTGATTTTATATGCATGTGAAACATGCCTATTTTTGGGGGGTGGTAATGGGGAGGGTTGGGGGGTGGTGTGGGCTGGATTGGGGGGTGGTATGGGGTGGGGTGGTGAAAATACCAAAATTGGAAAAATTAAATGCACTTTTCTGTTCAAAGTTATGCATTTCATGTGAAAACTTTATGCATCTTTGTGTGAAACTATATGCATCTAAAATATATCTATTTTGAGAAAATCTAAAAAAAATATATTTTTTTTAATTATTAAATCCGAAAATTACATTCCAATTTTACCCCTCCAGATTTTGCCTTGGAATCTTTGCCACGTGTCACCATCTTGATGCGCCACATGTCATAAATGTGTGGTCAAGATTTGGATCTAGAGATCTATTATAAGCATTGAGATCTATATGATCCCATTCATATATATATATATATATATATATATATATATATATATATATATTTGAAGATCTTAAATATTTAATCTTTTTATTCTCTGAAATAGAAAAATGAAAATACAAATAAACGCAAACTAAATTGTATTAATATAATTTGGTTTGATTTGATGCTAATATGGTTTGATTTCAAAAATTTATAAAATCGTATTCCCTTCGTCCACTAATAGTGTCATGTGTGCATAACTCGCGCGTAAACTCGAATTCGACCCGAATCTGGTCCGCCCTAATTAAGGGCAAAACAATTCTAAAACGTATAAAATGGCTAAATTTTGTGTTTTTTTCAATTAGTGATCAAATATTGTGTTTCTTTTTTCAAAATGATCATGCAAAATATATTGTTTCAGACATAATTACATTTTCACAAATCACAAAAATAACTACATCTTTACATGTGTTATAAAATTAACTTTACCTTCAAATATCACTAAACTTGGTGAACATGCTTTTATTTGTGTGACATTCATATTAATTACGCATCTCAAGATATCACAATAATATTTAATGACATTTATAAATTTCATTCACAATCTTAAAAAATTATGTCCCTCGTAGCAAATTTTGTTATAGTAATTGTGCTAATATTCTTCAATCAGCCAAAGTAAATTGAAACTGTTAGTTTAAAACACAAACCACATATTTTGATTCCTTATTAGTGTTTTTTGTTCTTGCCACAACATGTTTTTCGGTAGAAACTTCGTGTAGTAAATTACATTGGAAAGTAATTAAAATAAAAAAAAAATCAACAAGCGTTCAAACTGATTATTCATTTGCAATATAAATATAAATTACTGGTTTATTTCTTTCAGTTGTGTGTGCCCAAATTCAATAGTATGAGATTTTTTTCAGCCATAAAATCTCATATAAAAATGGGATGGCTCAGAAAATTCTGAGAGTTGTCTGGTTGTTCATTCAAGAAGCCTCTGAAGACTGACAAATTAAAATGTGTAATTAGGTGAGTAGCATTTAAATCTTTACCCATATGAATTATATGTACATATATATGTATAGATTACACATATCTTATCCTGCAATATATTTTTTGTCTTCATCTTCTATCTCTTATATACAGATTATACATCCTGTCACCCTTTTGTTATTTTAATATTTCCCATCACATCTGATGGGACTTTGATTTTGATTTTTATTTATTTTTGTTTTATTTTTCTGTTTGTCCAACTTTTGGTGGGAGAGAATGAACTCACAGGAATCTGAAAATCTGGACCTCGTCTACGACGATCACGTTGTTTTCGAACGCTGCGTTTTAACCGCATTTATTTTGATAGATAAATTTATTTATTAAAAAAAATAATAAAAAATTATGATTTTAAATATTTATTTCTATTTCAATATTTGACACAAAAATATTTTTTTTTCTTCTTATTTTCACTTCAAAAATGAATAATATTATCCACGCAAAAATGGAGGAATAATATTATTCATCCTTAAAGTGAAAATAAGGAAGGAAAAATGATAAAAAAAAATTGTGTGAATAATATAAAAAAGAAAGGCGACATTTAAAAGCATAAATTTTGTTATATCCTTTTCCATGAATAAATTTTTCAATCAGGGTGCGTTCTCATTGGTTGTAAATTTATCATGAGAAAAAGAAGGATAAATAAAATTTCACCCTTTAAATCCTTCATTTCTTTTCCCACATTTCCTACTTGACCCTTACTCATTCCTCATTTGCACTACAAAGGAGGGATATATTATCCCTCCTTTGTAGTGCAAATGAGGAATGAGTAAGGGTCAAGTAGGAAATGTGGGAAAAGAAATGAAGGATTTAAAGGGTGAAATTTTATTTATCCTTCCTTTTCCCATGATAAATTTACAACCAAAGAGAACACACCCTCAAAGTAAACGCAACATGATAGATAAATTTATCCATGGAAAATGATTGACAACAAAAATTTATATCTTTAAAAGTATTTTTCATTTTTCCACATTTTACACAAATGAGAAGTTTACTATTTTCCCTTCCTTATTTTCACTTCAAGGGTAGATAATATTATCTATCCACCTTGAAGTGAAAATAAGAAAGGAAAAATAGTAAACTTCTCATTTGTGTAAAATGTGGGAAAAGAAATAATACATTTAAGGTTGCGTTTACTTTGATGGATAAATTTATCTATGAAAAAGAAATGATAACAAAAATTTATGCCTTGAAATATTGTCTTATTTCTTTTTCAACATTTAACACACAAAAGAGATGTTCACTTCAAAGGATTGATAATATTATCCATTCATTTTTAAGTGGATAATATTATTCATCCTTGAAGTGAAAATTATGAAAGAAAAATGGTAAACATCTCTTTTGTGTTAAATGTTGGAAAAAAAGAGATATTTTAAGGCATAAATTTTTGTCATCCATCCTTTTATGTGGATAAATTTATCTATTAAAGTAAACGCAACCTAAAGATATAAATTTTTGTTATGAAGATGAAAAAATGGTACGGTTGTAGCTGTTGAATTCACAGAGAATCCCAAAATCGTGGTCTAATCTACAATTATATACTCCCTCCGTCCCACTTCAATTGGCACACTTGCCTTTTTGTTTGTCCCACTTCAATTGGCACTTTCCAAAAATAGCATGTGGTCCCTATCTTCTCTACACACATTAAATAAATGGCCCCCACCCACTTTACACACTCAACCCTTTATTCTAAATCTCCGTGCCCAAAGTAAAAGTGCCAATTGAAGTGGGAGGGAGGGAGTATAATACTGAATTGGTATATTCTTGATTGTAAAATGGAGCCTTTTGTTTTCAATTTCAGATCTCATTAATATTTTCTTATGAATTTGGACCCCTCCAAAAAAAATCTACATTCGAGATTGAGACTATTACGAAGGCAATTAAACGACAACATTTTAACGCCAACACAAAACTAGACAGAGAGAGATATGTTCAACACCAAATATTTACAGTACATGCATGATATCAATTAATAATACACGCAGTACTATTATTCGAGAAGATAACTCATATTAATTTTCATTTATCAACATAGATGTAATTATCAGTTTATCACAACATCTGTAAAAAATAGTGTTGCAACTAAATAATTCTCATCAATATTCGGTTGCATTTACTCTTCATTTTTAAATTTGCTGGGGTTAATTTAGAGCAGATTCAAAACCTTGAAGAGTTGTATTATTGCGACAAATTCTTGACCAAATTCACCATAACTTGCCTCGACTTCTTGTTCAATATCTTTAGTTTTTGTGCAGAGTTTTGTTTCTCTATATTTTATATAATAAAAAATTCATTTCCATACATATTACATAGGTACGTATTCTTTTTCATATACATTTAAGATAGGTACATATTTTTCATTTGTATTCATTTAAGGTAAGTACATAATTTTTACATACATTTAACGTATATAGTTATGTATTCATTTTCATATACATTTAATATAGTATATAATAAAATAGTATTCACGTTTACATTAGCGCAAAAAATGTAATCTTATACACGTACCGAAATACTATAATTAATCGTAGTGATATGCTCACAAACTGACAATATTGTAAATTTTATAATTGAAACTGGCTAGAAACATTTTCATATGAAAATAAAGATTACAAACTTAGTTGTATACAAGTTGAAATTTATTCTTTATTTACACTTTACGAAAAAGGGAATCTAGCTAAGGTAGATTTAGATATAGAGATGCAGTCAAACTATAGGATCACTGATTCGTGGGGAGAAATTGACGCTATACATACGTCATTCACGTAATTAATTACTAAACAATCAGCAATTTCTGATTTGTCAGAGCGTTCCTATTTTCTTTATTAATTGACTGTCAATTTCCACATTTTCTTTATTAGTAAATTCTAACAATGTTTGAAGCACTTGTGTTACGGCACTTAATATACCCAAAAGAAAAAAACGGCACTTAAAAGAGATGGACGAAGCGAGAGAGAGAGCCACGGTCTTGGCTTCGTCGAACCACTTAAAATCTCGATAAATTAGGTAGAGATAAAAAAAATTTAAAAATACGTACATGTAAAATGATCAATGTTTGAGTCTAAAGATAATAATGTTTGAGTTCATTATTACATACTCCCACCGTCCCATGAATCTTGACATGTTTTCCTTTTTGGGCCGTCCCACAACATCTTGACACATTTTCAAATAAGATAATAATTATTACTTTCTCTCTCATACTTTATCACTTTTATACTTTATTAACTACACACTTAAAACACTAATCCACAATTCCTTAATTTTCATGTCGGAACCAAATGTGTCAAGATTCGTGAGAAGAAGAACGTAATTTTTAAAAATTTATGTCTACTTTTACCAATAGAAATATTCAAAACTAGCTATAACGAAATTTTGATATTGGAACACTAAAAGTCTAAAACGGACTTTCTTTTCTTAATTGTCAATAATGAATAAACACATTATTTAATTCTTTTGGTACATGATTTAATCAGTCTACTATCCCATATTTTATTTACTTGTTCAAATATAGAAATAAATTTACCTCTGGAGATTATCTCTATTAAAAGAAATCATGCTTAATCTTTAATTAAATTTTATTATTGACATAGAATTCTTTGAATTTCCACCCATGAAATAAAATAAATTACAAGAGGTGTCTATTATATACTCAAATAATAAATTACAAGAGCTATTTATTATATAATCAAATAGGCCATCCGCATGCAGGCGGGACCACGATATCACACAAAGGTGAAAAAACTACATTGCACGCAGACGGAATCAAATCTAAGACCTCTCACAAAAGAGGGTTTTTAGGTACTCTAGTTTTACCACTTGAAAGAGACCTCGTTGATATAAAATAAAACAAATTAATCACCAATTATTCAAGACTGTATTTTTGAAGGATTATGATATCAAGTGGGGCTAGGGCAACCCCGTCCCAAATTTTCAAATTTTTTAATATATATTTTAAATATTATATTTCATATATATATATATATATATATATATGTGTGTGTGTGTGTGTGTGTGTGTGTGTGTGTGTAAATAAGAAATACAAGAAAAAATATAACATTGTTTTAATAACTATAGTATCTATATTAATTGCTTATTATTTTACATTGATTTGTAAAATTTATGTTATTTTTATCATATTTCTCTTTCTTAGTTAATTTTTAATATTGATTTTGAGTCAATTCCTCAAGTTAAAGTAAATTTACGAACTATTAATAATTAAAACTAGTTTATTTGTTTAGAATATGATTTTTTTTAAATACATAAAAGTATGTCTTTATATGCTTTCAATGTACTTGATGTTGAATTAATTGAATTACGAACAACTATATATTATATTAAGTGACTATTGAAAAAATGCATGAAAATAAACTGTACGACATGCTCAAAAAAATTGCTTCGCAAGTATTTTTCAGACACCATAATTCAGCCCCCCTAATAATGAATCCTAGATTCGCCCCTTATATCCACATAAATAACATACTCCCTCCGTCCCAAAAGAATGTGTCATTATTTTTTTAGGGACGTCCCACAATACTCCACCATTAATTCCTTATTTATTAATTTTATTTTATAGTAATATTTTAACTCCTAATATACTCATATAACGTTTTATTAATTTTCATGCCACCAAAAGTAATGGATTACTCTCGTGGGACATGGGATAGTATATTTTTAAAGCCCCTCTTCCTAGCTTTATTCAACTTTGATAAATTCTGAAGACGGTAGTCATAAATTCAAAAAAGGTCCAAAAATGATTTGCATAAATTCAAACTGAAACCCTACTATCCCAATTCTGACCAAATTCCTCCATTGCTTGTAAAAATAAGTCACCAACATAAGTTACCCAATTCAAGAAATTTGATAGTGCCTCAGATTTGGAGAAATCTCCCCACCCATTTTGGGATCATAAATAAAGAAAATATGGGAACCAAAACTATGGGTTGATGTGAGCGATAAATGATGTAGTAACATCTAATAAGGAAGATGGCAATAAAAAAGGGGGTGTTTCAAAAAAGAGATGGATGCATGCATGCCCAAATCAATCAATTTCCTGCACAAATAATAGGCAAAATAAACAAACAGACATGAGCAAAAAAAAAATGATGACAAAAAAGCAAGGCAAAAATAGGGTTTGATAGGATGTTGACACTGTAGAATGTGTAAGCCATGCACAATATGTATGTATAATGTTGTTGTTGTTATTAAGGTTAAAGAAGGTAACAACAGTGTATCTGCAACATGTTATGTAGTATCTGTTTGTTGTTGGTCTGAAAAGGTAAAAGGTAATCCTTTGGGTGAAACCCCAAAAACAGAAACTTCCAGTGGTCCATTCTTACCCACTGACATTTAGCCCCATCAAAGTGTTAGTAGTTTCTCTCTTCTCTCCCACTGTGTGTCTTCTAGTGTGTGTTTTGGAGTGAAAGAGACTATAGTCCAACAAAGTGTGTGTAAAAGAAATCTATGGCACATTTGTTGCAAGGTGATCAACAGTAGATTCTCAGAGCTGTACCACAACTGCAGACATGTCTGCGCCTTCTGCCACTAATTTTTCTTTAATTTTTTTCTCTGAATTCACTTGACCAGAATTATGTATTATGTATCCTCTCCCTCTCTCTCTCACAGACACACACACTCTCTATTATATAGTATTTGAATTATTGATCAAGATATGCTTTAATCAGAGATATATTCAAGTTCATCTAACTGCCACTTCCAACATTAATGAATAATATGAGTGCAGAAGCATGGCTTTCACTCTACTATTTGTCTTGTTTCTCCCTCTAAAACAGACACTAAATGCCAAAGAGTCACAAATCAATAATCTGATGAGTTGATGGTGAGGGTGGAAAAGAAAAAAAAAATGGCACTGGCAGCAAAGATTCACATGTTTGATGGAGCCCTAGCTAGTACAATTAAATTAATTCCCATGATATGATATGATATGATACCTTATAACCTAATTAATACTCTAATAAAATAAAGCTAATTGTCGTCGTCGTCGTCTTCATCGTCTTCGTCGAAGGCGTAGAGGGTGTCGTTGTGAGGGGCGTGGCCGAGGCCGAAGGCGCGGACGTGGTCCTTGAGGGAGCGCTTGTGCTTGAAGTCGGAGCCGCAGATGCAGAACCAGAGCTTCCCGCAGTTCTTCTCGTGCGTGCGCCAGTCGCCTCGGACGGCGAATGGCTTGCCGCACTTGCGGCAGCCGAATGGCTTGCTGCCGTGCTTCCGCTTGTAGTGCGTCTGCAGCGTCCGGAAATCCTTGAGCGGCTTCGACCGCGGGTGCTCGATGTTGTTCTTGCACCCCTCCGCGCAGCAGTAGCACGGCACCCGCAGTATCGACGACGCCGCCTTCGTCCCCCGCAGCGACTCCGGCCCCTTCCGGTACTCCGATCCGTGCCCCCACATGTGCATCTACACCAAATTCATTTCATCTAATTAATTAATTAACCTTTTCTCTTTGTCTAGCTAGAAAAAAAGGTGAATTAATCAGGCATTGAGATCATGAATTAGGTCACCTGCATGTTGTTGTATCTGTTGAAGGTTTTGCTGCAAACGGAGCAGGAGAATTGGGTGGGGCCGACAAGGATTTGGGCGGGCGTAGGGATCCAGTACTGGCCTTGGGCAACTGCGAGGGCGGCCATGTCGCTAGGGTTTACTGCTGAGGAAGAAGAGGAGGAAGGCGGGCCGATGTGGAGGGCGACGGTGACGCCATTCTCCGCGGCATTAATGTTGTTAGGGTTTTGGATGTGCTGGTGCTGCTTGTACGCGGCGAAGCTGGTGTGGTACTTGTGCGGGTTGGGTTGGCCCGGTGGGCCTAGGGAGAGCAGGGTGGAACAATCGTCTTCTTCCTCATCGCCTTCCAAATTATACAAACTGTCGCTGCAAGACATGTGTGTTTGCATCATGGAATTGGGAGCTACCTGCTTCTGCTTCTGTCTTTCTTTCTCTTGTTTCTTTTTTTGGCACTTTATAATTTATTCTCTAGAGTTTTGGGGATGGGAAAATGTTTAGGGTTTTGAAGGTCTAGGGAGACAGGGGTACAAACATATGTTGTGTAGAGTTTTAATTAATTAGTGAGTAGTATATATATATTGCTGTGCTGTAGATAGATAGATATATATAGATATACATGATGGAGAGAGGTTATAAGAGACAGTGTGTGTGGTGTGTGTTTTGGATTGTTTTGAGGTGGAGGAGACAAGGGATAGGCAAAGGGGAGAAAAATGCATAGAATGGTGCACCAAACACTAACACTAAATGGTTTGCCTCATAAATCACAATGCTCATTTTCCCAAACTTAGCTTTTCACAGCCCTTGTCATTTCAAATTCTGATCTCTCTCACTCTGTCTCCCTTTCTCTCCAACCCCATACATTATACATATACATATACATATACATATACATATACATATACATATACATATACTCTCTCTCTCTCTAGATAAAAAAGGTGGAGAGGAGGAGCTAGCAAATGTGAACTGTAGAAGCGAATGCCCTAAAATCTCTAATTTTCCACTTTTGTTTATGAAAGGGGTAGTGATGGAGATGTGATGATAGTCTGTGCTTAATTATTACAAACCATGAAGTCATCTCCATCACATGAAAGTTGAAACCCGGTCTTTTTCTTCTTAATTAGGGCTGCGCTACTCCCACTATACATGTCATGTGACATTAAGACATACTCCTATATAAATAAATACTTATGTTGATATTTATAGTTAAACTTGATCTGTTCGAGTAATTGGGGATAAATTTGAACTAGGTCGACCTAGTTTATTTATACTATTTAGCATGGGCATTCCCTTTAATGCATATACCTGAGAGTTAAAAATCATGATATATATAGGGTCCAATTCAACAACAAAGTCCCTTTAGATTTAGAATTAAGAAGCAATCCCGTTCGTTCATCTAAGAAAATCTAACGGTAGTGATTATGATCTGGATAGTAATTTTGCTAATTAATATCAATACAAAAAATAACTTTTATGTACGAAAAGGCTACATTCATCAATTTGATATTAAGCGAATTTGGTAATATCGTCAAATCCCGTGAATCTCTCGTGACGCATGCTATCGATTTTTACGGATTTGAATTTAATTTTAGCTCAAATGTGTTTCACCTGCAAATTCTTTTCGAAGAACACAACTATGGATATGCCGAATGAAGAAGGTATAGATTTTATTGTCATCATTTTAATCGTTCAATGCCTTTTTCTTGGTTTAATCTGGTGCTCAGCTGTGAATATATTTATTCGACGAATCCCAAATTTGATTCTGAGTCTTTATTCATCATATGTTCAAATCAAACTTGTGGAGTATGTAAATCGTTTGCTTATTCCATTAAACTATTCATCGAAAAAATTAATAGAATTAATTCAACAAACTGCCACTCTGCTTGTCATCTTCTAATCTTGTTGTTTGTTTAATTTTGCCATGTCTTTCAAGTTCAAACTGATGTTTCTTGATTTGTGTTTCTGCAGCTGTTAGTATTGACCCTTGATGATATTTTCCAATAGTATCCAAAGATCAAAGTACTTCATAGATATTGTGAATGAGTCCTGCAAGATAACTGGAATGACATTATAAATAAACATCCCGAGGACTGTACCTCTGTCGCCTACTCTGAAATGGATGAATTTGCAATTGAGTTTCCAGATGATTTCCTCGAATGATTGATGAAACCTCAGCTGAAGCATATGCAAAGAAGACAAGATATAAGATTCAGCAAGCTGCTATACCTAACTTAGCTGATATGTACACAAGTTTAATTATATTACTAAATGTATTTCGTTTGCAATTTATTTTAAATGGCAATCATCAATGTTCAGCATAATATGTAACAAATGTTCATTATTAAATTTTAGATGGATGTGATATGAATTCTGACATTAATATTTTAATCAATGTGAGTCCTTATAGTAATTCATCTCAACACTCGAAAGTGTTCATAAAAAATTACATTGAAATTCAAGAAACTCTAGCAAAGTTCAAAGGATACAACTATTTGTTCGACAAATTACGTTCGAATTAGTAAAATATGTTCATCACCTCAGTAAATATGTTCATCACATCAGTAAAAATATGTTCATGATAATTAATTAATAAACTATTAATGAACTTGCGAACTTGAAAAATGAACATGGACTATAATTTTACGAACATCCTTATAAATTTCATGAACATAGACGATTGCTTAGTTATGGCTGATACTAAAAACCGTAGTTCAAGGAATGGTTATCGTTAATTGATGCTTAGAAACATAAAATAATATTTAATTCTACAAAATAATGGATCAATAAAAAAAATTCCAAACCAAGGCCAAAAATAAAATTTTTAATTGCACTTATAGTCTAAACCTTTTACTGGAAGTTTTTGCCAACAATCATTGTTGAAACAATGAACTGTACATAATTAATGCAGTTTCCATTCGAATTATTTTAATTAAAAACTAATAAAGTTTAATTAATTGAGAAGTAATCAACAAATATGTACATATGTTCATCACATATTGGAATTAAGTTCATAAGTTATTACTTTTTTTTCATGTGGTAATTGTGTACGCTAAATTTATATCTAAGTTGATAAATTCTTCAAATATTAATTTGTTCTATTATCAATAAAAAAATATAATAAGTTCAACGGAATATAGTGTAATGTTCAATATGTTTCTTCGTTTTTTTAAAGTATAGATGTTGGGTTTTTCTAAAGTATATAATACGAGTAGATCTATTGTTCGTCTAAAATTTTATCTAGGTTCAACATAATAAGCCTGTTCTTTTACTGTTTATGAGATGAATCGTATAACCCTGTTCTTTGCTGTTTATGAGATGAATAAGCTCTAATATTGAATGTGTGAAATTCTTATATATGAAAAAAAAAACGTTATTTAAAAATTTGCCAAAAAATAGGAATGTTTGACACACAAACGCAATCTACCAAAAATGATGAGATTTACCTTTGCATATTTATAGGAGATCACGTTAATGTATAAATGGGAATTACATTTGTATCCTTCTCATTAAAAATGAACGACTTAATCTGACTAAATTAGGACCGCACGATCTGTGAATATAAGTGGCTCAGATTTCTTCTCACTTCTCACAATATTTGTGCTTCTCAATAGAACTTTTCCCTATATATATATATATATATAGGGATTGATTCATTTGAGATTGGCCCTTAGAATTAGATGTAGGATTAAATCTTGTTCATTGATTCATTTAAATCCTACACCCTATATAGAATTTAGGAAAAAATCGGTTTAGTAAATTTAATGTTCTCATTTTTGTGTTCACACTGTTGGGAGTTAAATTAGTAAAATTAATTTCTGATTTTACATCCCTCTCTCTCCATATCCCCCAAAACACGGCAACAATAAATCATTTAGGGCGAGTTTGATATTGACTAATACACTGTATTAGCTAATTTAGTACAGATCAGTCTAGTGTTTGGTATTATTTAGTAATAATGCGGATGACCCGGTTTAATCCCACGACCCAGTATTATTAATCCAGATTTCTTAGGATTAATAATACCTACTAGAAAAACGCTCATAGATGACGCTTAAAAAGCGTCATCTATGTGCATCCACAAGTGTCAAGAATAGACATGTCATCTATGCTTCCAGATAAGATGACGCTTAAGAAGCGTCATCTATGCGCTCATATATGACGCTTTTATAGTATAGATGACACTTAAAAAGCGTCATCTATGAGCGTGCAAATGATAAAAGTATCATATATATGATAAATACATGACACTTCATGTTTTTATAGATGACGCTTTATCATTGTCATCTATAACTACAATACATGACGCTTTTTAACCGTCATGTATCCATAGATAGATGATGTTTTTTTATGTTTTAGATGACAGTTTTTCACCGTCATCTATTATTTTCAAATTTTAATTTTTTTTTTGAATTTCCTGTTTTAAATTTTGAAATTCAATAAATTGTATAATATATCATTTCAACACATAATTTAAATTCTCAAAAACACATTCATTCAATAATCATCCAACATCCATAAGTTTGGGTTAATGTTTGAATACATCCTAAGCTAATACAAACAAAAAAAGCAAAGTAGTTTGAAGTAGCAGCCATTGGAACCTCATATCCAAAACTACCGAATCTCTCTTCATGAACCTCATTGATCCAACCTCCAACCTTCATGCCACTCAAAACCTCCTTGAGACCTTTTATCACCTGTCATTTCCAGAAGCAGCAGTTCAAAATTAAATGAATCAACAAAACGGGAAGCAGTGTGATTAAAATGCAGTAACATCTACTAGTGCTTTCTTCCTTCTTCACAAAAGTATCGAGTATGCAAACCTGCTCATCATCCAGACGGAGTATGACTGGAGAACGTTCTCCGCTGAACTGATCAACAGTGTTACGTGTGGAAAATAGATGGTGTCAATGTAACAAAAATCATTACTGAACAAAAAAACCATGACTCTGACAAGAGTAAAAAAGAAAACAATTTTTGTAGTTTAGCATAACCATCTGATACTACTTATGGACAAAATATCCATTTGATCGTCGGCATACATAATTGAACTGCACAGTATCTTCTTCACCAGCTTCTTGCCCTTTTCCTTCAACTATGTCTTGGCCACCTCCCCCCTAGGATTAACTTAAACCAGGATATTCTGTATTTAGCCATGATAGCAAACACCAACTCAGTATTAATAATCTGTCATTATCCACGCTAAATATCCTGATTACAAATTATCCTACATAATCCTTTACTGAAAATCAAACGAGCCCAGAAAATATTGAAATGTTCATCAAAATATGTGCCATGTTTATTCATTGTTTTATTTGTTTATTGTTCCTCAAAAAATTATAAGATTGTTCATCAAAATAAAAATTTTGTTTATAAAATTGTTTAGTTTATTATTTAATTGTTAATTAGGGTTGTTGTTGGGAACTTAATGAAATATCATAGCTCTAGTTTTGATGATACCAAAATTCTTAGATTTTTCTTGTAATAGACTAGAACTTTCCGAACTCAACTGTTGGAGTTCACTTTCTAATTTATCTAGTGTTCTGAAGACTGAAGACCGGAGGATTGAAGACTGAAGACTGAAGACTGAAGAACTCAACTGAAGTTGCAATGAAAAGCCAAGTCAAATACTGATGTTTTGACTGAACAAATTTCTCAACTGAAGAATCAATTTCAGAACATAGTAATACATGTTCAATAAAATTCAATACAACGTCACTTTTTTTAACGGTGTTTATAGGTGTTGAACAAGTCAACTGGTATGGTGAACATTTTTGTTAATCTTGTTCATACAATTGTTTATGATGTTCAATATAATATAAGATAAACATGAAGTTCAATAAAAGATGTGTTTTCTGGATGGTCGAAAGCGGTGGGTGAATTCCAATTCATGAGATATTGAACTACGCATTGAATTCATGGGATAAAATTTGATGAAAGTAAAAACGGCGTAAAGAATAATTTGTTAACCTTATTAATAAAATAATTACCTAAAATAAAATGATTTGGTCTGCGACATTTAAGGAATGTGATGGTTTTAATAAGGACGAAAATTACACTTGTAAGCTTAAGATTAAATTGGGAGCACAAATCAGTATTTAATCTGGTACGTAGGATGGTGCAAATTAAAGGGGTAAGATTAAATATAAAATCTACATTTATTTGTCAATTTCAATTGAACCTCTCTCTATATATATATATAGGGGTGAACTAAAATAAAAACATATTTTATAATATAAAATAAGAACCATTTTCAGCCCTTAGATCATCAAGATCTACGGTTGATTCATTACCTTGTTGGATGAATTCATGTTCCCGAATTCAAATCTCACAGATAGCAAAAAATTTATTTTTCGCAATTCATACAGTTACACAGTCAATTCATACGTATTCTACATAGAATACATACATTTTAACTAGTTCGTATTTTATATGTTAAGAAGTGTTTATACCCTAACCATATCCTATACATATATATATATATATATATATATATATATATAGGGAGAGGTTCAGGAAAGAACCATAAATAAAAAAAGAACGGAGAACCATTTTCAGTCATTCGATCATCAAGATCTACGGTGGATACATCATCTTGTTGGATGAATGCAGATCCTGGGTTCGAATCCTGAAGGGAGCAATTTTTTTTTTTTTTTTTTTTGAGTGCATTAATTTTAACAGCGAATGCATTAATTTTTACAGTGAATGCATTAGATTTGATTGTTCTCCCGTTCTCACAAATAATGTAGTTCTCTCTAGAACCACACCCTATATATATATATATATATATATATATATATATATATATATATATATTGGGGAGAGCTAAAATAAGAGCATTTCTTAAGATATAAAATAAGAATCATTTTCAGCCCTTAGATCATCAAGATCTACGTACGGTTGATTCGTAATCCTGTTGGATGGATTTATGGTCCTGAGTTCGAATCCCAAAGGCAGCAAAAATTTATTTTTCACAATTCATACCTTTATATAGCGAATTCATACGTGTTCTACATAAAATTCATACATTAAAAATTGCTCTTATTTCTTATTTTAAGATGTGCTCTCACGATAGCCCACCCCTATATATATATATAGAAAGAGAGAGAGAGGTAGATGATAAGATGAAAACCATATCTTTTAGTGAGAACTGAGAACTGTGAATAAACACATGAAATACATGAACAAAAAATACATCCATTTTCATTTTTAATAAGTTTACTTCACACAATTCTTTAATTTTAACCCTCAATATTATATCTTATTTATAACTTGTCATTAATGAACCCACACAATCCTTTTATTTTTCCTCAATAATTACTTTAATACTACATTAAAAATGAAATTTTTATTCCTCTAAAAATATATTTAATCAATTTTATAAAAAAAAATCGTGTTATTATGAAAGGGGTGATAAATTGATGGATAAAAAGAAACGCAGAGAAAGGATAGAAATAAATATGAGGCCTGAGCTTTAAATAGGTTAATCAGATAGGCCCATATTTAATCGCTTTAGGAAATACTTTAGTTTGGTTCAAACTTTAGGAAAGCCCAATCCTCAACCTCAAACACGTGACTTACACTGCTAAAAATAAGTACTTTAATGAACACACATGTTTTTATATTCTTTTATTCTCTCTGTTTTGGGCTTTAATCTGTTTGTACGATTTTGATTAATTGCATGTATATCTATATTTAAATACACACGAGATTACTACCCACATATTGATGAAAAAATTATGCCGCGCGCAGATGCAATTGAATCCAAAAACTTTCAGAAAAGAGAATTTTTAAATGCCTCAACTTTGCACGCAGACGAAATTGAATCCAAAAACTTTTACAAAAGAGAATTTATAAATGCCTCAACTTTTGATGTTTCTATTGATGTTTCTAGCCGAGGAACTCCTGACAGAAGGTATTGGAAATTTGATGAAAATGGACGATATGTTGTTAAATCTGGTTACCTTTGTGCGGTGGACTTCTTTGAACAACACGAGTCCTCTTCCAGATTTGCTCTTGAGTCGTGGTGGAAGATTATTTGGGGCCTCAACATTCCCCCGAAAGTGAAGCACTTTGCTTGGCGTGCCTTTAACGATTTTTTTGCAGCGGATGCTAATCTTTTTGCACATCACGTGCCATCTTCGGGTATCTGCTCGTGGTGCCAGATGGCGTGGGGGTCGTCCGTTCACTGTCTTATCTCCTGTGATTTAGTGAGACCAGCTTGGAAGGAGACTATTTTTTGGGAGGTTATTCGAAAGCTGCTACATCTTTCTCTTCTTGATATTGGACGAGCCGTTCTTAAAGATTTTGGGGCTGATGGTTTTGGGAAATGGGTCTTCATTCTTTGGAGGGCTTGGGCCTATCTTTGTGGTGTTAAACATGATGCTATTATTGGAGGGGCGAAGTCTTGGTTTTTGGGAGCTGATGCTATGCTAACTCAGTACCAAGAATCTCGATCAAATCTTGCTCTTGGCGATTTGATTCTGCCTGTGGAGGGTGAACGCAGGTGGAGGCCGCCGGATAGAAGTGTCTTGAGGTTGGATGTCGACGCAGCTTTCTTTGGTGCGGGTCAGAGTGTGGGGATTGGTTTTATTCTTCGCGACCATGCCGGAAAGGTGAAGATGGCTTCCTGCCAGACGGTGGGTTTCACGGAGACAGTCCTTTTGGCGGAGCTCCACGCCATGATGCTCGGCATTGGATATTGCCTTCAGAATGATGTGGGTCCTATTGTTCTCTTTTCGGACTCTATCCTGGCAATCCATGTCTTGCACGACTCTAATCGGGGCTCTGAGTCTCTTAGTGACGAGTTGTGGGAGGTGTTTCAACATGCTCGGAAACACATTGTGGTTGATTTTTGTCATATGCGCCGTGAAGCTAATACGGCTGCACACGAGCTAGCTAGTAGAGCTAAGCTCTTTCCTGATGTAATGATTTGGAAGCGTGATTTTCCGTCATGGCTTCTGAATATTGCTTCTTCTGATCTTAATATATAGTTTGGTTCCATTTCAAAAAAAAAAAA
This sequence comes from Salvia miltiorrhiza, assembly GCF_028751815.1. Lineage (NCBI taxonomy): Eukaryota > Viridiplantae > Streptophyta > Magnoliopsida > Lamiales > Lamiaceae > Salvia > Salvia miltiorrhiza. The sequence goes on along the minus strand of NC_080391.1, from coordinate 15,612,150 downwards.
AAAATGCCTCAACTTTGCACGCAAATGAAATTGAATCCAAAAACTTTCACAAAAGAGAGTTTTTGGATACCTCAACTTTACGACTTGAGGTAGGCCTATTTCTCATAACCTATTTTACATTGATTTGACAGTATATATAGTGCCATTAGTATATCCACACTCCTCATATATACAATAATAATGTCATTTAAAAAAAATCTAATATCTGCTTCAAAAAAAAATCTAATATCTTAATTTCATAGTATTTCAAGAAATATTATATAGTCACTGAGTTCCCAATCATGATGAAATCTATTTAAAAAAATGCTGCCATTTCCTTATCATGCATGCATATGGGAAGTAGGATAAGTACAGCACGCCACACCCAATTGATATTTCAACAAAAGCAAAAAAGATATTCCAAAATTAAAGCATGGCAGCGAAAAAGAGACCAGAAAATTGAAAAACATAAAAATAAAATTAATTAGTACGTACCACAAATATATATACAACAATTCAAAATCTTGAAAAGAACTGATCTCTTTCACATATATAGAGTATAATTTTTGAAATTTCATCTCCACCTAAGTTCTCTTCTTCATCTACCAGTCCTTTTTTCTACATTTACAAACATGTTTTCCTGCAACTTGTACCAACATAAGTTATCAATCTACAGTAATGATTACAAAAATCAAAAACAAAATACACCTACAAAAATCTGAAACTAAAAAAAAAATCTTGAAATCAGATGTCACAAAGCATCAATAATCCTTTGTTTCTTGTTAGCATTTTTCAATCCGAAAATCTGCATCTCCATCTCCATCTCCATCAACCTCTTGCCACCGCAAGTATCATCGGCGCCGCTGCCATTTCTGGGCACCTCTAATATGTTAACTCCGAAGAGCCTGACCATGGCGGGCCGAGCATGAGTTCCGGTATTCCTGGCTTTCCAATCTATGTAAAGCTGCCTATCCGGGCCGGTGGATCGGGCGAAGCTGACAATGTCGCCGGCCCGCAAATTCTTCTCCTTTACGAAACGGCTCCAGCCCTTGGTGAGCACGTAGCTCTGGCTGCTGTTCCAATACGAATATCGGAATCTCCAAACCTTACCGCCGGAATCCTCGAAGTTGAGCAGAACTCCCTTTGAACTGTTCCCACTTTGTAATGGGAAATGCTTCTCTGCATGCTGTTTGGGGATGACGAGGCGGTTCAGCTTCCCGACGTCGCTGGGCGTCACGGCCTTCTCGAAGAGCTGCTCGCGGGCCTTCTCCGCCCGCGAGCACGAGGGGCCCTCGGATTTGTCGCCGCCGTAGTGGCGCCGGCTCTGTTCGAGCTCGTCGTCGTAGGTGTGCTTTCTCAGCATGTCGACGATCTCGGCCTTGGAGTGGGAATTGAGGAACGCCGCCTCCACGCCGCCGTCGTCGTGGCGGCGCTCGGAGAGGGGCTTGAAGTTGGTGACGGCGTCGCGGCCGCGGAAGCGCTGCGCGGCGGTGTCGTAGGCGCGGGCGGCCTCCTCCTCCTCGTTGAAGGTGCCGAGCCACACGCGCTGGTGCTTCTCGTAGATTTGGGCGCCCCACCGGCCGTTGGGCTGGGGCACCACGCCCTTGAACCGCGACGACGGCAGCTTTCGAGACTCCGCCTCCACGCCGTTCTCCGCCGCGTCGATGATCACGCTTGCGCCGCTGCCCACGCGGCACAGCTTCTCCGCTGGCGGCGGTGCCGGTGGCGTGGTCGATATGGATTCACTGGTTGTGCTTTCGTCTATGCTGCTGCTGCTTCCGTCCATTTTTGGGTTTAATTTTATTTCTTGGAAGTGTTCTAGAGCGAGAAAACTAGAGAGAGAGGTGTGGATTGTGAAATGAAATGAGTTATTGAGATGAGGGACTAGTACGTATATATAGGAGTAGCCCCAAGTTAATTAAATGAATATTTTTTGTATACTTGCATCTATATATATTTCATAATACAACTGCATGTATTTTTTAAAAATGAACAGAAAAAGATGAAGATATGCAAGATGTGGGTAAGGTGGGTCAACCCTTAAGATGGTAAGGACTAGGAAGATTCATGAGGGGTAGGTGTGTATCCTATTAACTACTATTCCGAATTTTGTGTGCAAAAGATATCTCATAATACCAATTTATATTCATAATGTCATGTAATACACGTATATTATACGAAAAAGTAGTAAAATACTAAGTTTATGATATTGCATTGAATAAAAAATAAAGCGTATAGTAGTAAAGTATGTGTGTGTTGTGGGGCAGAGAGGTTGATGGGATTCACATGAGTGTGGACCGTGTATGAGTAAGTTCATCCCCCCTGAGCATTGCTGCTCCAGCTGACTATCAGCATGGTCACCCCACACTCTATACGTATACATATATATGTAACAAATTAAATATTATTTATTTATTGCCAAAAAGCTTATCCCGCCCATATATATTTTTTCACATTCTGCCATTTCAAACTTTTTCATTTTTCTATATGTAATTCAAGCTGCTTCTTTGTAATTCAAGCTAAACTTAATATATAAAGGGGATGCCTAGGCTATAATACTTCTTCAAATATAAAATACGAATTAGCTAAAAAATATATAAATTTTATGTAAAACACGTTTGAATTTTCTGGGTAAATGTCTGAATTACGAAAAATAAAAATTTCGCTACCTATGAGATTCAAACTCATGACCGTGAATTCATTCAACAATGTGATGAATCAACAGTAGATCTTGATGATTTAAGAGCTAAAAATGTTTCATATTTTATATTTTAAGAGGTGTATATATATATTTAGTAGTATATATAAGAAGTTTTTATGTTATTTATGTGACTTAAAGATCAATATATATAATTCAGAATCTCACTTTCAATTTTCTTTTGTCTTTTAATTTCTTCTTCTATTTCAATTTGTTATGCTTTAATTTCAATTAAATTTATATATATATATATATATATATATATATATATATATATATATACTCCTATTTTTTGAAATAAAAGTTTAGCATGATTCATAATATAATACTAATAAATTTTAATTTTTATAAAATTGTCACTAAAAGAATATACTCCCTCCGTTCCCCATAAATATGCATAGGTGTTTCTAGCACTGGTTTTAATGAAATGTTGTTTAGGGTATTGATAGTGGATAAATGATCTCATATTAAGGGATTAAATAGATTGTAGGTAAATAGTGTGAGTTACAAGGATAAAATTGTAAAAATTATGTGAGGGATAGTGTCAAAAAATAGGATAGGCATAAATTTAAGGTACGTACAAAAAAGAAAAGATATGCATAAATATGGAGACGGAGCTAGAAAGTATATGTCAATGACACATGGCGACACACAAGAAATTATTGAACACTGGATTTCATTAAGCTTAAAGATAACACTTGGATTGGGGTAATCCATCTTGTGCCAAAACAAGAATAGTCGAGTCGAAATTTTCGCATAAAAAAAATAAATCAATCTCACTCGAATTTGATCTAATTATCATCATATATCGATTGCTTTGCAGGCTCCCTATCTCCAACATTGACCATTTGATGAGTTTTAAATTTTTGATCATGCACTATTATATGCAAATTCTTTTTATAAATAAAAATTTGCGACAGTATCTTGTTATATCATTTGATGAGTTTTAATCAGTCTTATAGCCATCATATGTATTTAAGTATATATAAAAGTCGGTCCAAACATCAATATATATTATAAATGTGAAATGGATCCATCTACGCCTACCATATTACATATATAGACATGATCATCACAAAAATTTTAATAGAAAATTAAAAAGACCATAAATTATTGAATGTTTTTCACATGAAACAATGGGGAATAGAAGATGCATGAAATGATGAGGAGTAGCTAGAGAATGGATGTGGGGGGTGTTTATCTGGAGCAGCATTGGCTGCAATAAAAGCAGACAACAAATAAATGAGCAGATTTTGATGAAGCATCAGCATCAGATAAGATATAGTAGTATATATAATTCATGTAAAAATTAAAAGTGAGAAATTGAAGTAATTAACAATCTCCCACTATAGGATGGGGAGTGCATGGGCCACCTGTAGTAAGGCATGGATCAACAAAACGCTCCCATCCAATCAGATTCTTCCACGCGGAAATTATTACCTGGCATCATTTCGATTGGTACACCGTATTACGTGCCTATTGGCTATATAATCAAATTCGATATATAGTTTTAAACCATATTAATTATACACACATTTCATAGGGTTAATTTATAACATATGTATGTATCAGTGATTGATTTTATAAACAATTCCAACAAATATTTATTCCAAAGGCACTATTTGGCAATAATTGCGATTGACATGAACGATTAACAATATTATAAATATTGCATTTATGTACGGACAGCAGTCCTATCTCCGCAAATGGGCCCCACTTTCTTTGCGAGCTGTAATAAGCCAACTTAGAGATTTTAGAGTTAATATACCTCCCTATCCCCATTCATATAACAAAAGGAAAATTTAACCATCTAGATAACAAAAGTGAAAATAGCACTCCCTCCATCCCGTTAGTAATGACACGTTTTTTTTTCGGTATGGAGATTAAGGAGAGGAAAATTAAGGAATAAAGGTGTATGGTCCACATTATTAGAAGGGTTAATAGCCGGAAAATACACGAACTATCACGAGATTTGCATATTGCACATCACCTTTAAAATTAGCTTCAGAATACATCACCTTTTAATTTAGTTGTAAATTGCACACGCGTTGACCACCACCTTGATCGGTGTTGACGTGGCTCCCGAAATTTTCAGACGTGGACTCGCTGGCATTCAAAACGACGTCGTTTTGAGTGAGTATAAATTAAAAAAAAAACGAAAAATCCGCAGATTTCGAGGACGCCGCTTGCACCTTCTTCCAATCCAACCCTTCTTCCCGTCTCAAGGTAATCGGCGACTCAAACCGATTGCAAGGAAATCGGCGACTCAAACCGACGCCCCGATGGACTGGAGGCGGCGCAAATCTGTAAATCCGCAAGGCTGCTGCAAATGTGTAAAACAATTTCTGATAATTTCAGGTGAAATCAGAAAAAAAGAGTGTGGATTTTTGGATTTTTGTTGTAGACCATTTCGACTTTGGATTTTGTAAAACAATTTCGACTTTGGATTTTTTGGTCTAGACGAGTTTTGGATTTTTTGATGTAAAACAATTCCGACTTTGGATTTTTGTTGTAGCCGAGTTTTTTATTTTTGCTGCAGATGAGTTTTTGATTTTTGGATCGGTGAGCTAGATTTTTGGATCGGGTGCGATTTTGGATCGGTGAGCTTGATCAGAGAAGGCGAAAGGCGTTGCAGATGGCTTCAATGGGTTTCTACAGTACCTTCGATGGGCTTCGAGGACAGCGACCCTCACGGCATTCCCTTCGGTGTCCAGATCTGAGACGAGTGGCGACATTCACGTCTCACTGAAGGCATTGCAGATGGTTTCGATGGGTTTTTGTCACGGGCTTGTTACATGTCTAGGAGGCGGATTGCATCTCGACTTGGCGGAGGAAGGCGGAGTAGGTGAGGCGGCGGGAGGTGCCGGCGTCGATGAGGAATGGGTGGTGGAGGTGGCGGTTGAGTGGAGAAGGGGGTGAACAGGAAAACACTTTTTTTTTTTTTAAGAAATTCTTCAAATATCAAAACGGCAACGTTTTGCCCACGTGTAATGTTACTACTGTCCACATCATAGCCGGTCAAACTTAAGAGCTGCCGGAATTTTCACCGTGTGCAATTTACAACTAAATTAAAAGGTGATGTATTCTTGAGCTAATTTTAAAGGTGGTGTGCAATATGCAAATCTCATGATAGTTCGTGTATTTTCCGGCTATTAACCCTTATTAGAATTGTGTTTAGAGATTGTTTATTATTTCTAATTTATCAATATATAAAAACATTTATTTCTTGATTCATTAAATAAATTTAAAATCTGTAATTAATTAATCATTTCTTACCATTAACACTAATTTCACAAAAAAAAAAAGTTTCTAGAGTAAAATAGGGAATTGGGAAACAGTTTTCTTAACATGAACTGGGGTGAAATACCAGATTTTTTACAAATCAACAGAACATGATTTGGGAATTGGGAAGTAGTTTTCGGGGACACTTGATACGGATTGTGATCGAAAAGCGAGAATAACATGAACTGGGGAAGAACAATCAACAGAACATGAATTGGGAATTAGGAAGAACAAGAACAAAACATAATCAAAGTACATAACAAAATTCACCAAGCAACAATAAAGATCCCAAAGATCAACAAATATTCACAATTCATGAAATTCACGAAATCAACAAAAATCAAGAATAAGATTCCAGAAATTGTATGAAATCAAGAATAAGATTCAACAAAACTCATGAAATCAACGAAATCAAGAATAAGAATGAGATTCAAGACAAGAACAAAATCAACAAAAATCAACGATTGAGCCACTCAGATCTGGCGCCGCAATGGTGCTAGGGTTTCACTTGGTGGCGAAGGAGGCGACGGCGGCGTCACACTCAGTCCACCGCCGGGCCGCTGATATGGTTTCCTCAGAGGGGGTGGAGGCGCGACGATGGAGCCGCTCAGATCTAGCGCCAACCGGTGCTAGGGTTTCACTAGGAGGCGAAGGAGGCGGCGGCGGATGGAGCAGGGGCAGAGGTGTAGAGGCGGTGGAGGGTGGTGGCGGTGCTAAGCAATGGAAACGACGCTAGGGTTTAGGAGATGGTGGTGGAGGGACGAAGAAGAGGATAGAGAGGGCAGGAGAAGGCGGCGGAGGGTGGACGCGGAGGCGGTGGGTGGACGCGGAGTCGCCGCGCTGTCGCCGTGGAGGAGAAGAGGCTGCGAGGGTGTAGTAGCTGAGAGAGAGTGAGGGTAATTGGGAGAGATAGAGAAAGTTAAGAGTGAGAGTGAGAAGAGAGGCATCGAGTGTTTTTTTTTAAGTTGTTTTAATTAGGCTTTTAATTAGTGAATTAACTACAATTAGCTATCCCTTATTATTTCCTAAAGTAGAAACGTGCCATTATCGGTGGGATAACCCGAAATGGATTACGTGCCATTATTAGCCGGATGGAGGGAGTAACTTTTTTCAATGTAAATATACTAATTTGTCCTTAATAATTTTTTAATAAAATCATTCAAAAAAAAAACAACTAATCTCTCATCCCTCTCTTCTTGAGTCCCACCCATCTTCACATGGCAGTGACGCCTCCCCCCGTCGGGCACCACCACCCTCGTCGCACCCTCCACCCACCAAAAGAACCTCGCCCCTTCCCCCACGCTTGGCACCGCCACTTTCTTCTCGCTTTTCCCCCTTCCCCAGTCGTGTCGGGAACTGCTGCACTCGCCACCCCTACCAACAAAAACCTCACGCCGTCCTCTCCTCCTAAATTTCAGCCACACCTACGTCGGCGCTTCCCCCCTCCCCCTTCCCCTCAACGACGAGGCGCATGTCGTCGCGGCAACGTCCGCTTCTCTATCTCTCCTCGCCTTTCTCTCTGTCTCTCTCCCATTTCTATGTTGCCGCTGTCGTTGGCCCCTCCATTGTGCGCCGCCGCGGTCCTCCGCTTCTATCCTCAGATCTCCACTGCTCTCTCTCTCTCTCTCTCTCTCTCCTTGCCAATTTCACTCTCTCCCAATCTAAAATCCTCAATTTCTAGGATTTCGTTTTCTAGTGAAAATCGTGTAATCGTTTATTTCACGTTGTTACTCACTTTTTTGTAAAAGTGTGTAGTTACAAAAAAATGTGTAACAGTTAAAATTATATTATTACACATTTTTCTAGATTAAAAAGTGTATAACAATGTATTTTATATTATTACACATTACCAGGATATTTTAGTCAAAAATGTTATTATTTCCATAATTTTAACCGTATGACTATAATTTCTTTTTACTAGCTAGATTAGGGTGCTGCCTCTAAACATTTATTACCATTTGGCTGCAAATTACTCAATCCACCTGTTTACAAGTGTCATATAATTGATTATATGTATACATTAATCATGGTAATCAACAAGGTTAATTGAAGTAAATTTCCCTATTCATTTTATAATTAATTTGTTCATACATAATATGTGTATATGTACATAATACCACTCCTAAAATTATCTCTAACAACGATCGGGCCCAACCATCAAAGTTTTTTAATATTTATATAATTTATCTTTTTTTCCATGTCACCAATATTATATTCTATTCAATCACATTTATATTTTATGGTTTATCAATGATCAATTCAACCACTCAATCACAATATTTTGTATAATTATATTTTACTATTTTTAAGTATGTTAAACATAAATTAAATAATAGAAAATTATAAAAATTCAAACACTACAAACTAAGAACAAAAATTATAACAATCGGAATACGAAATACAAAATTAAGAATGCACAACTCATACTTCAAACAAATGAAAAACTACATAATTAGTTACCATTTCTAATTTTTTGCCAAAATATGCTCGATCAAGTCACTTTTAAGAACGGTGTGAGTTTCTCTATTGTGAAATTGTGCCCTATTTTTCATGTCGCTGGATAGATTTTCAATCCATTCAGTAGAGAATTCGAAATTTGGATCAATATTTTCTTCTCCATCTCCACTTTTGCTATTAGTCGATGTAAGTCAAGCTTCCATAAATTCTGTGGGATCGTGATAGTTTAGGTGTGTCGTTCATCTTTCATTATCATATTGTGCATAATTATGCAAGCAATCATTATTTTCCCCATCATATCTTGATGTTGAGCAAACAATTGGTGCTTCAGAATTTGTGGACAATTAATATATTTGACAAACATTGCCCACTGAGGATATATGTCATCAATAAGATAATACTATCTCATATTATACTCATGGCCATTAACGATATAACTAACCTTCGGTGCTAGACCTTCCAAAATATCATTAAAAATAGGAGATTGTTCAAGTGTGTTGATATCATTTCTTGAACCTGGAGTTCCAAAAAATGCATGTCTTGAGATGCAACTTCTTCTTACATATTGCCCTATCCAAGTAGTAGGACAATTTTTTCATTCCCAATGTGTACAATCAATACTACCTGACATACACCGACTTGTAGAAGATATGCCATATCTTCTTCAGTGGGCTTTCTCAGGTAGTCATCACCAAAGTTGGAAATTACACCTTCAACGAATTTCATAACTGCCTTATGGTTTGTGCACTCATTCGAAAATAATCATCATGCAAATCGGTTGTTGTTCCGTATGCCAACACTCTCATAGATGTAGTATATTTTTGAATTGACAACATACCTAGACAACCGGCAGCATTATTCCATTTTCGAACAATGATTTGTGCATACAAAACCCTACTCAAAAAATTATGAAAGATAGACTATTGGATTGTTTGAGAAGTATTGCTCAAACAAACTTTCATGCCCCTTCTCACGTTTTCGTTCAATAAACCGCCTTGTGTGGTTTGTCAGTTGTAAAAAAATAAGAAGATAAAAATAAACAATGTAGATTATAAATAAACCTTCAATTTTATTATAATCACAAAATTAAAGCTGCGTCGACTGTTCTGCTGGAAGCTTGATCTTTCTTTTACTATCCTTTGGTTTGTTTTGTTTTATTTGTTGTTTGGTGGTGTTGGTCGGGATCATGGCGTGTGGGATGAAGCGTCTTTTGGTTTCTTTTTCAGTTCTCGGGCGTGCTCGAAACTGGAATCCGGAAAGTCGGGCTCCGATGGTTGCTCCGTGCACAGTTTGACCTCGCGGTCTTTCCTGTTCGACGTTGAGTTGTTTTTTTCGTTGTGTTCTATTTTTTGTTTCTTAGTTTTTGTTGTTGGGTCTCTGGTTCGGGTTAACAGAGCTGGGGTTCCTTTAGGGCGATGGTTCGGCCGGAGCTCTAGAAGTTATCCAAACTCAGCTCTGTTCCCGTGGTTTTCTCTTTCGGTTTTAGACGGGTACTCTTTTTCCTATTCATGGTTTTTTCCTTGGGGTTTTCTCTGAATAGGTTTTAATGAGGCCCGGCTCTTAGTTTGCTTCTTTGTGCTTTCAAAGGTTTCTTTTAATAAAAGCCGCGTTTTAATAATTATAATCACAAAATTACCATTTAATTTTGAATTTGATTTCCAATGGAAAGTTGCATTTTTAATATATTATTGATAATAGTCTTTTTTTTATCAATTATCCAAATAATAATAATAATAATAATAATAATAATAATAATTATTATTATTATTATTATTATTATTATTATTATTATTATTATTATTATTATTATTATTATTATTATTATTATTATTATTATTATAATGTTGAGAATTTGAGAAAATTCGAGGATCCATTACTTTAAGGGAAGTTGTACTTTTAATGATTGATTAAATATATAATTGATTATTTTTTATCTTGATTATTAGGATTTTTTCAGTCCCGTCATTTCAATAATTGTGAATAAAGAAAAATTTGCTCAAATTATTAAATTTATTAAAGGTATTGAAATATCCTAAAATTACAATTTTTAATAGCAATTATTTGGCCTATACTGTTTTTATTTATCTAAACTAATTCTCAAAACTAAACACTCGTAAGAAGGCGTTTACTTGGCAATATATATATATATATATATATATATATATATAATAAATTAGATGGGTTGTTATTAAATGAATTGATAGATGATAATATATTAATAATATGCATTTTCTATATTGGTGACTATTCGAAAAAAATTCAATATTAATCGCTCTTGATTTAGAGAACTTCCAAGATTGGTGATCCACTAGGAAGTTTGCCAAAGTGTATGTGATTGAGTACAAAATACGATAGAAAATTTGAAAATAAAATCATAAAATCTTTGCAATTGAAATTAATAAAATAAAAATTAACCAAATAATAAAAGAAAATGAAAAAAAAATACGTTGAATGAACGACGGAAAATTTCGTTGTTAATTGAATTTGCTACGAAAGAAATAACAATGGATTCGTTCCATCGTTAACAATTTTTTACGTCGAAAACTAGAGTTTTAACAATGATTTTTTCCATTGGTAACTGCCCTTCTTAATTTTTACCTAAACTTGGGTACAACCGGCAATCGAGTTGACTCGCACCCAAAATAGTGTCATTTACACGATCCAGATCAAGATGCGGGTTCGGATCAGGTGCGGATCACGGTCTGAGTACTGGTGCAACTCGATTGTACGGTACATCCGATTGTACCCAAAACCACCTCTTTATTTTTTATATATTTTTTATTTTAATATTGAACTCGCCCTAAACTAAGTTTAATAACGCGGTATTCATCCTCGACTATATATATATCAATCTATCTATATTAGAAATTTACAAATATATTTGTACAAGGTGGTCGCTTGCGACAACTAAAGTTAATTAATTGCAACCCCTGTTAAAATCTTTATCTCATTATTATCCTAGATTAGATGAATTACTGATGATATGAATTTTGGGAGCTTGCTTCTTGATGGGGCCGAGAAAAACAAAGTTATTGAATTCTCCGTTCATTTTTGTTCTTTTTTTTTTTTTTTACTTGGAGGAGTTGGGGAGGGGGAGCAGTGGGGTTTGAACCCAGGACATCACTGTTCACACACAGAAGGTCGCACCGCTTAGTATCCCCTTGGCGACCGTTCATTTTTGTTCTAAAATAAGAAAACAATCAAATTACATATACTGTGATATAAAGAGTAGTGCTAAATATACAATTCAATATTTTTTTAATTTTCCACATTTTTAAATATTAAGAAATTGATCACTTCTAATTGAAATTGTATTTTCATAATTATACTCTCTCTGTCCCATAACAAGTGTCCTAGTTTTCTTTTTGAGTTATCTCATAACAAGTGTCATAGTTCTAAAATAAGAAAGTGGGTTCCATTACCTTTTGCTTTTTTACCTTTAATCATCTTCACTTTAATTCTATTCATCTTATAAAATAAAAGTGGACTCCGCCACTTTTTATTTATTTACTCTTTGATCAAATTTCAGCACGCTGGCCCCTGCCGACCATCACATATCCCTCACTCACGCCGCCATCCTCGCCTCGCCTGAAATCACCACCGTCTTTCCCTCTTTTTCTCTTCTTCACCGGATGAACAATCTCAATCCTCAATAATCCAAATCCCCAATCATCCAAAATTCAATCCTCAATTCATCGTCTTCTCGCCTCCTCAAAATTCATCTCCAAATGTCACGCGCGGTTTCATTCTAGTCACAATAGTAAAGGTGGAGAAGGGTTTCAAACCTGTATTTCAATGAGATTTTGGCAAAGGTTTTGGGGTGGTAACCCATTTCATCAAAATCTGATCTTGATGATGAACCTACGAAAAAAATTCTAAAGACGTCCGTTGCATCAGAGCCCGAATCGAAAAAGGATTCCAATGAGAGAAAAAATGAGTCTGAGTCGTCCGATAAGAAAACTAAAGTTCCCATATCATCAAATTCCAATCTTGCCGACGAAGCTCCACAAAAAACTTTAGAGTCGTTAATTTCATTAGAGGTAGGGTGGGAAATGAGATGGTCTGTTGGGTGGGGGAGGAGTATGTTGGGGGTGGGGTGTCTAGCGCGCGCACGCGAGAGAGAGAGAGTTTGTGTGATTTGGCAATTCCATCTGCCACGTTGGCATTTTTGGCTTCCACATTAGATTTTTTTATATTTTTTTTTTGATCAATAAAAAATTCATTAAAAAACTGGGGTGGTACTAGGAGTACCAAAAACATCAAACAAGTGGTGCGAACTCGTTAGAGCACCACAAAGTAAAAGAAACATTGAACTCGACAACATGGAAGATTTTGTTCCAACTCCAAAGCCTCCCTTTGACCTCATTAACAAGATTGGACACCTCCCAATTCTTGTTCTCAAACCTACTCTCATTCCTATACTTCCAGATCAGCCAAACAGTCCCAATCCAAAGAGCTTTAAGGAAGTTCTTGTTTCTTTTACCTCTTCCTCCTCCAATGAAAGATATGAAATGATCTTCGACTTTTTGTGGTTTAGCCGTTTCCATTCCAATCCATTGATTGATTTTGTCCCACACGCGATCGACTTTCGGACAATGGAGAAAAGTATGTTCAGCTGTTTCCTCCCTCCACACACATGCATTGCACCACTGTTTTTTTATATATATATAAAATTTTCACATTAGATTTTATTTGGGTGAATTCGCAATTTGTAGAGAATTGCGAACAAATTGTAAATTGATGTACTTATTGGTCAAATTAAAATGTGATGACATAAACTAAAAATTTGAAAAACATTGTGTGTTTTTCAGTTATTACCCCTTTTATTATTTTGAATTTTTTTTATATTCAACTCAAATATATTTAATTAAAATTATATTTTTTATTATAATTATAATTTTTTACATGGTAATTAAGTTAGTATTAGTTATATATATATTATATCTATATATAATATAAAAATATTTTTCCCGAATTTCAAAGACTAAGTCAAAGCAACAAAATTGTTAAATTGATAGTCACGTTGGTCTCGCATAAATTAGGTGTTAGACGTAGATGGTGGAATAATTTAGAAGCCTCCTTATATTACGAAAGTAGAAAAATTTGCAACAATTTATAATTTTATGATGGTGATCCTTTGGTGATGAATATAAGGCTCCTATGCTTCCATGTGAGCTAGTAGGTAGAAATTGGAAAAATATAAAAGAAAAGAAAATGAGAGATGGTCCACATAGCAAAAGAATTAGAGAAAAAATAGGAAAAATCGTACGGTAATTGTGCATTAGTCATACGGATAGGCTGTCGATGTTAGTGGCTCTCCTCGCAGGTGGGAACGCGTCAACATGTGGGCTGTCACTCACACAATCTATACATAAACCTTACGCTATACGTATCTCAAAACCGTATTTCCTGAATTACCCCTCGTTGAGCTCCAACATTGCCGTTGCAACAAAGGAGATCACATTTATAATTTCTATTATTTGAGCTAATTTTATTTTATTCATATTTCATTAAAAATTTATAATTGAAAATATCCTAATAATAAGAATAAAAATATATATCTTATCTATCATGGAAAATAAATATTCATAATCTTTATAAAACCTTCATACACCTCTTTGAGCATTATGACTCGTCTTAACTAATCACCCTCTCCCTCTCCCTCTCCCTCTCTCTCATATAGTAGAGATTCATCATTGGTATATTTGATGAAGCACAAGGGGGATGTGCGTATAATGTGCCCTATGTTCTTTAATAATGGCTTAGGAATCATCGCACCTAGTTGCCAAATGGATTTATATAATTGTTGAGGATTTATTTGATCTCCCTGCATATATACACGTCACCTGAGCTTATAATAACAACAAAGTTTTATCCAAGTGGGGCATTACAAATCGTAATAAAAATTTATCCTACATATACTATTAGTCTTTAACTATTAACGATATGCAGAGGATAAGAAAGGTGATTATATATATTTATTTAAATTATCCCCTTGGTATCATCATCACTTGCTCATCTCAAACTTTAGGTTCTCTTTATATGGTTGGTTCGTTAGAAATTAAAAATCTTTTCCGACTAATATATCTAGATTACGGGATGTATTTTGATTTTGAGGCTTATTTATGTGCTTATCATAGTCATCCATCATGATAATGATCATCATTAATGCAAATATCGTTTATGCCCCTGGTCTTTTGGTATTTTAGAAGGGCAATCTCTTAGGTGGAGAATATTTCTTATCGTTTCACATTCCTAATTACTATTAACATCTACAAAAGTACTGACCACACAAACACTCAAATTAAACGTTAGAATTTAGGTACGTACTCTTCTACTATTTTATATTTAATAAAACTAACTAAACTTAATTAGGATGTCACTAGATTGAGTATATAAATATCATCTTGGAGCACATCTGGTCTAATATAAAAAGGCCCACGTATATCCATACTTATTGCTTCACATATAACAAACTTATATACAATCTGAATGTGATATGTAATAAGTTGTTGATGCTATAATGGCCAAACATTGAAGGGTAGTCGCCAAGATCAATTGAAACATGCATAATTTTTGTCATCATTATTATAGTACCCTTTCTTCGCAAACATGCTATATTAGTCCATTTTTAATTTTAGTTAACTTTGGATTTCGATTCTTTTTTCCTAGTGTTCATTTCTAGATTTATAAATACTTTCTATTGGTATTTTTAGGATAGACTTCGATATCATTTAATTTTCTAGCAATTAAATAAAATTTCACTTTCATTGAGGAGTGTTCGTCTTCAAACTCTGGTTAATTTTATACATTTCCAATTTCCATAACCAAAAATATATCTCTCTCTCTCTCAATTTTCCTGATACAGTTTATTAGTAATTAGTTTTTGTTTTCAGTTGGAGATGACTTAATATATGACCACAGATGGGAATGCCACCTCAATCTGACCGTCAAACGCGACTTTACAAACACATCTCCAATTAAATATCGCATTGTTGGCACGTTTATGATGGGAATCTTTGATTTTTATTTTTTTTATTTTTCTTTTTCTTTTGGCTTGCCTAAAATAATTCCATTCTCTTGTTTTTTAAGATTTGATTGGAAAAAGAATATTAAATGTTATCTCATGATAATGTGACAATTAAAACCAACTGCGCCCGCAAAAACAAAAGCAAAAATAAAAGGTCGTGGTTTAATTGTTTTTGGCGCATGACTCGCTAGATGACGGCATATGCAAATTTGGATAATATCTGTAGCTTTTATGATCTTGTCATCATATTTAAATCTGTTAATATATATTTAAATGGCTCCTAACTAAATTTCACACTTTCCAGTTAATATATTGGGTTAATTGTCCACAAAATACTGAACTTTTTTCCAATTTTGATTTTGCACACAAACTTTGAAATGTAGCTTAAAAATTATTAAACTTTAGATTTTATCTGATTTTACTACTAATCCAAATTTCGGCCAAATACCAAGCTAATATGACGTGCAAATATTTGACGCAACGTATCTATTGTTAATTTCTTATTAATAAAAAAAAAGAATACAAAGAAAATAACACAAATTGTCAATAACTTAATACATCAAATCAAATAATAGTATTTTTTTTAATTCTCAAGTTTAAATCAATTTTTTCTAGTTCACTATTACATAACTGATTACTCCAATATATAAAATAGAAGTCATTCAAATAGTATAAATATGTAGAGTTTATAAAAAAAAATTATCTTTAGATAATGAAAATTTAATAAACTTTATTACTTAGTTAAATAAATTTTTTATATATTAAGTTATTGATAATTAAAATGTTCTTTGGTTGACGCACCTAAATTCGAAGAATCCCCTTACTATTATCGAATTTATTCAATTAATTAATTCAACTAAAAAAAATACTATTATTTGATTTGATATATTAAATTATTGACAATTTGAGTTATTTTCTTTATGTTCTTTTTTTATTGATAAGAAATGAAATAAAAATACTAGTATTATTTTGTCAACTAATTGTCACGCAATAATAAATACGTCAAAATTGGCACACCATATTATATACTTATTAGCTTGCTATTTGGCCGAAATTTGGATTAGTAGCAAAATCAGATAAAATCAAAAGTTTAGTAATTATCATGCCACAGTTCAAAGTTTATGTGCAAAATCAGAATTGGATTAAAGTTCAGTATTTTATGGACAATTAACTCTAATATATTTCTATATTCGAGGATTTCAATGTATTTTTTCTAATATAACTATGTATTTGTTGTTCTCAATTTTTATGATTGGGAATTTCGTTATTCTACAAAACTTAAGTATATATGCAATTTATATCTATTTTGTTGGGAGAAAAGACCAAAAAATTTAGTACATGTTTTCAGCGCAACACGGTTTCTTCAGTGCAAATTGCGATTTCTTTAACCCTTTCTTGCCACTAGTTTCTGCATCGCCATCACACAAAATTTAAAGCGATGCATCTCTTTTGTTCTTTTCTTTGTGTATTTATTACTTCACAAATTTATCGGATGTTAGATAATTAGTTATAGGGTTAATTGTAAATAAATTACTGAATTTTTAATAAATTCTTATTTTGTATATGAATTTTAATTTTTTTATATTAAAATTACTTAATTATTAATTTTTTTTTTTCATTTTGCATAATCGTCTATTTTTTGTCATGGTGATATGACATAAATATATTCATTTGGCATGAATATACTATTGTGGCATAAATACGACCGTATGCAAAAATAGAATTGACATCATATTGTATAGTTGGATGAAAATGACGTTGTTTCATGCTCAAAGTTTGATCAAAAAATAGGTAAATATATAAAATAAGAAAAATAAATAGTTGAGTAATTTATAAAGATTTTGAAATTCATATGTAAAATAAAAATTTGTTGAGAGTTCAATAATTTATATGCAATTAATTCTTATATAATTATAATAGTGGGATCAAGTAGAACATATTTTGTACCTAAAAATAAAATAAAATTGCTGAGCATATTATGCCATGCCAATTATTCTTCCTATAGTTACACATATGAGCGTTGGAGTAATATGCATACTATGGTTGTGACATGTGATAATAATATTAAAATAAAGGAATAAAGTACGTAACACGATGTATACTAGCAATATAGTTAACTGACATGTTGCTTGATTTTCTTAGGCTGACGAGGACGAAAGCCCAGCTTTTCGGGTCAAACCTCAACATTTTGGTAATTGAACAGTAAACTTTTTTTTTCTTTTTAATAAATTTACAATATTAAATAAAAAAATTAAGAGGTCGCACAACAGGGGACTTGAATCTAAGACCTTTGATCTTAGGCATTATCCCCTTACTGTTTGGTCAACACATGCATACTGAATTGTTAACTTCTAAAGGCATGTTTAGTGATTCCGTTTGGATAATTTAACATAAAATTTAAAAGGGGTGGAATTAAAAGTACCCACCCCAATAATATGTCTATGAAAATACCCACCCCTTAGGGGGTGGGTATTTTTCATAGACATATTATGGAGGTGGGTATTTTTATATATATACACAATTTTAAAATATATATCATAGTTTTAAAGGACATGTTTAGTAGTTTTATTGGAATAATTTAAGATAAATAAAATTTAAAATATATATCGTAAATAGAGTGAAATTAGTATATAACTTAGTGTTTGATAGATAAATATACTCCTTCCGTCCCAAGCCAATAGGCTCAGTTGGTTTCGATACGGAAATTAAGAAACTTGCTTTTTGATAGGTCAATAGTGTGGTCCACCAAAAATTAAGCAATTAAGTGTTCCCTTATTTTTTTTTTCTTAATCTCATTTGATTACTTTGCTCATTTAAACATTCAATATTAAATCTAAAACGAAATTCATTCTTCCTTTCTTCACCATATACTGCCGAAATATCAAATGCAAGAAACATTTCTACCTTTCTTCACCATTTAGTGCTGAAATGCATTCTTCTTTAAGCTTCAACAATTCAGCAAAAAATCAAGAACGAAACTTTCAGTAACAAAAAATTGTTGAAATCAACAAATCAAGAACTTAGAAAATTCCAAAAAATCAACAAAAATCAATTGATAATTACCCATTTCACGAAAATTACTAAGAACTCATTTACAGCAACAAATCAAGAACCCTAAATTCTATCCATTTCTTGTTTCTCGTCCTTCTACCCATTTGAAGGCAACAAATCAACAAATCAAGAACAGGGCATCATAGATGCAATTATTCAGAACATCACAGAGCAGATGCTCCATCAAGCAAGAAAAAGAAAAGTCCTCACTCGTTTGACACTGGAAAAATAGATATCGATCACCGCCTCTTCGTCTTCTTCCGCGACCACCACCTCCGATAACTCGGTCTCCGATAGATCCTAAGATCTTCGGCCCTCTCGAACAGCCTTCCTTAGTTCCTCTCGAACAATCTTCCTTCGGCCACCTAGAAGACGACATGGAACCACCGCTTAGAGTCCCAATTTCGGCCGAATCAACCAACAACGATTCGGATTTAGCACAAATTGGGAGTGATTTTGGAGAGTACATACGGCGGGGTAGTCACAGAGGTGGGTTGCGGTCGAGGCGAGAAGATACGGCGACTGACGGAGAAGAAAAATGGTGGAGATCGGCGGCTAGGGCTTCCTCGTCGAGAGAGAGAGAGAGAGAAGCGCGGTAGACGAAAATGAGAATGGGTAGATTAGGTATATCCCCTTTAATTAAGTAACTAATGATTTTTATTAAAGGCCTAATTATTTCTAATTTTATACTGGACCTATTGGGGTGGGACGTCCCAATAAGGAAAACGAGCTTATTGGAGTGGGACGGAGGGAGTAAAATATAGATACTATGAATTAGTTGTTTTGGTAATTAGATTCAAATTTAATTTAAATAAGCAAATTACTGTTCTAATTTATACTAAATTAATTAATAAATTTAAATAGTAAATAAAAAGGAAAATAATAATAATTTTTTTTTTACAACACCTGGTCCCCTCTCCCTCCCCCTCCACCTGCCGCCTCTCCCAACACCTACAAAGCTTCACTCCCACACATGTTTTCCCCTCATCTTCCAGTCGTGCTCCCACAGACTCCCCATCCCACCGCGACCAAAACAAGAAATCATGTCCCAAGTAAGCACCATCAAAATTATTGATCTCTCTCTATCAATCGGGATAGTACGAACAATTCGATGATTTTCTAGCTTGACACAAAAAAAGGATTTGGAGCTCTGATGATCGCTCGCAATTGTCAAATTTCCGAACATAGAGTTCCAGAGTATTCAGTAAGCCGATAGTAGCAGTGGTGAGGGGTTTGGCTACCGAGCCTACTTTGATTAGAGGTTTGGGGATGATAGCCCCCTGTCCAATTTTTTGGGGGCTAGCCCATACAATTCTTTTAAAAAATAAAAAATAAAATATAATAATAATAATAATAATAATAATAATAATAATAATAATAATAATAATAATAATAATAATAATTCCATATATTAAATGTGTTGGTCCCGAGGCGAGTATATACTGGTCTATTGGGGGAGGGTGGGAGAATACACCAGTGTGCAGCTGTTCACTGTTTTCTCGTTTTATTAAAGTATTGAACAACTTACTGATGATGAGTCAGTAAGTGAATGAAAAGTCTCCTGACTGATAGCAATTTTACTGATGCATCAAGAAAGTAAGCTATTAGTAGTTTAGACAAACAAGAGATCATGTTCAATATATCATGCGGAATTCAGTGGACTACGAGATTTGCTTTGATGAAATCTTTTATTTGATTTACACATCATATGACTTGAATCAGGCCGATGTACTTGGTTTTGATAAACAATTTGTGCACGTGCAGTTTGTCATGCACGAGGCCAACTTGCTGAAAGATTTTACAAATAAAGCAGTACAGATTATAAAAGACAATCAATTTTCTTTTAACGAAGCTTTGTTGACTTGACCACAATTAGTCTAGCAAAGTAAGCATGCAAATAGCAGGAAAGTAAAAGAAAATTTAAGTACATCACACAAATACTTTTACGTGGTTCAGAGCAACTCTTCCTACATCCACAACTTTGAACCTTAGAGTAATCCATTAACCTTAACTTAGCAATTTATACGGTTGCAATCTCGTTACTTAGCAATTTACACGTTTGCACTCCTGTACTTCAGCAATTTTCATGGTTGCAGTCCCGCTGGCAATTTTACGTGGTTGTGATCCCGTTCCTCACTTCGTCTTTACAAGTGAGAGGTTATAGATGAGGGGTTTATCCAACTAAGTGAATGCACTATTACAATGAACAACAGTTTCTGAAGATCAGTGTGTTCAGTGCTAGGCTTAGTATGTTTACATTGAAAACGCCTAGTCTAGGAACTACATATGGATATCTAGTTCTTATTCATGATAGTTTGCTAGTTTATAAGGATGTATCCTAACAATACACCCCAACTTCATGTTTTCCACCACCACCACCATACGTCTGTTTCTTCTGATGTATATATAGACCAAAGAACGATTCTAGTCGTTGGACAGAGCCTTCTTCAAATTTTGATATGTTGTTCTATTTTTTTCCCATTGTAACGAGGAATGATTGAGTTGAAAGATCTACATATTCATACTTGATGTTGACGTTCAATAGTCATCCTTGTACTTTCTTCTGAAAAGAGGGACTCACATTTAATGCATATTCATAAACATTTAATATTCAGAAGTGTATACGCTTTAGGGGTTGACTTTGTTTTGAACCTTTTAACCAAAGGGCTTACGTGACATGAATGAATCCGAGCACGGGTTAACATGTTGTACATTAGTCAGTCTGCTTGGTTAAACCGATGTTTCCATCAGCTTAGCTTTGAGCAGCAAAGTCCTCATGCTCTGTGACCTTAATACGAACCCCGATCAGCTCAGCCGCATTGCTGATCCATTAGGCTAGGATTTTCCCATCAGCCTGGAACTCCAACTGGGTGTAGCAGCCTTCGACTTCTTTAATAAACTTCATCAGCTTAGAATACTTGTGATATTCATAAGCTATGTTTTGGTCATCAGCAAGGTTCGATCGTTGGGTTTTGACATTCCCATCAAAACATAGAATTTTTCCTATAAAATAAATCTAATACACTTCAAATAATCTAAGAATAGATACTTAGCGAATTAGTTGTTTCTGTTTGAGAAAATAATGACAATTGATTTCTAAGATATGTATTCATCAATTGAAAACATTGCAAGATCTTCTCGTTATCAATCGTTGAAAAAATATCATTCTCAGTGTACACTATTAAACTGTCGTTCATTCACTCATTTTTCAAACGATTTAACGAGCAATGGGTAAAATAAATATAAACTCAATCGTTCAATAAATTAATTGAAAATTTTAAATAATTGTCATTTTTAGCCATTTTCTGAGCAAATTGCTAATTGCACCGATGCCTTTAATTAATGTTTCAGAAGTTGGTGGATGACGAATTATGTTATATACTCCTCTCTTAATCCCTTAATTAATTCAGTTAGATGTTATTTAAGAAAAGGAAAAAAAGAAATGGGGGTGGACTCACTGTGGCTCGGCACCTTTGTAGCACTAAACAAGTATTAGGTGATACCGTAGGGATTTAAACACATGTTACATTTTGATTATGAAGTTGTCTGTTCTGCTAATCGGATTTTTGCGATGGAGCCACCATGAGTCTTCCCATGCTTAAAATTAAGCAACGTTATGATTTAGCCCAAAAGCTTTCAAATTTTATGAGACAATATAATATGTCCATTTTAAAATAAATACGGAATTTTCCCTAGAAAATTTGGTTGTGAAAAATTGTCAAACGAGCAGAGCTATCAATGTCACTGTCTCGAAGAATTTGAGACATGGGTTTCTTGTCTCAGATTGAAGACTTAGAAATTTGATTGATAATTTAAATTATCCAAGTCTACCATGCAAGAAATCTGCACCCATTTAATTTCCCCAACTACTTGCTTTGTTTCCTTTTATTAGGTCTATGCAAATTTACATAGCTCCCGTATCTCTCTCTTTCTATATATCCAGAATTCAAATCTAATTGAAATTTTTGCCCACCAATTAAATAATAATCATAAAATTTAAATATTCTACATTTTATTATCATACTTGATTATAATCATTAGATCTCTCTCTCTGTGTATATATATATATCATTGATATAATTCTGGATGATATAAATAAATTATGTATATGAATAGAAAAAAGTTAAAGAAAACAAAATGATGGAATCTAAATGGAGCGAGCAAGTGGAAAAGTATGCAACACGGCCAAGTCGCTTTTGTTGACGGGGATGATGTCCAATTTTTCCAAATATTTTTAAATAATTGGGACCACTACTACTATGATTCAAATACTATATGATATAATTTACATTAATATTACCCTGTGTGCCACATAACCCTTCCCATTGGTTGAGAACTTGTGTCAGATACTCTCTCTCTCTCTCTCGTAATTATAATTTCTGATGATCGGTGAATTGAAATAATAACCTAACCAACCTCTGTCTACCCCATTTGATGGTTATGCCATCAAAAGTTTATTATAGTTTGAATTTTCAAAAGTCGGCCATTTGCTGTGCTAATATATATCCTTCTAGAATATATATATTTTTCTTATTTCCTTAATGAATTTTTGTGTGTGGGCATATTCGTATTCTTAAGAATAATTCATCCCCTGTATTATGTACGCACACATTGTTTTTAACTTCTTTGCAACGTAACTACAATATAAATGATCAAATAAAAAAGGGACGCTTAAACAATGTTTTATTCATTTATATATTTTTCATGTTTATTCAATGTTGCATGCATTTCACTTAATTATTACACTTTGCCATAGTATTGAAAGTAAAATGCACTAATACAATTATTATTAGACCATTCACTATTTTGGACAAAATTTGTCCGGACAAAAATAAGGTTAAATTTTTTTAAAAATCAATTTATTTATAAATTTTGATTCAAATTTGAAAGGATTTAATTAGTTTAATTGTTTTTTCTATATTGTAATTTTTTCATAATTTTTTAACATTTTTTTTTATTTTTTGTTATTTTATTTGTAGTTTGTGTACTTTAAAAATAATAATAATTAAAAAGGTTATTGAAAAATTACAAAAAAATTACAATATAAAGAAAACAATAAAACTAACTAAATCCTACTTTATTTTGAATCAAAACTTTTAAATAAATTTATTTTATAAAGTATTTAACTATATTTTGTCCGGACAAATTTTGTCGAAATAGCATTATTGTTTCTTTTTTAGGGAAAAAAAGTGCTTCATTAATCAATATCGGAAAGGACAATATCTGAAAGCTAGGATGAGAAATCCGACTTCCAAATCATTAGTGCTTCATTAATCAATATCTGAAAGCCAGGATGACTATTGATTGTTAATTTTAAAATTTTACTTGTTCATTGCATGACCAAAGTATTTATTATTGCTAAGAAGATTTTTTATATATAGAATGCATTAAACCAAAGCAGAAATTTTAGTTTCCGGCAGTCACGAGAGACAAATGATGTAAATTTTGTGAAATAGATTCTACAAAAATACGAGTAATAATAATATAAAACTGAATAATAAAAGTACTAGTACTAGTAGGGGTGGTGGTCTATAAAAACAAGTATATGAAAGCTGGCAATTGTAGCCGACATGCCATCCTACAATTTGAAATTATAAAAGTCAACATCAGTTAGAGCAACTTGTGTATGCTTAATTACTTATTCTAGCACATCTCAATATATATCATCAAAACTAATATCTCTAAAAAAATTAAAAAAACGTGTCTGGTGATACTTCAGAAAAGTTATTGTTGTTTAAACAGCATATATGAACTCCACCCATTTTGTTGACTAACCATCAAATTTGCATGAGCAAAAGTATTGGTTAAACTTAAAATTAATTAAAGCCCAAAGTTTCCCTCGCACCTGAATCAACTTTTCTTGATATTTCTTTTATATATAAGACGGATTTAACCAAATAAGTATATATAATTCACAAATTTTGATAAATGGAAAAAGAGGAGGTCCACCTAGTCAAGTAGATGCAATTTAATTGGATTTGGACTTTAATTTGGATGAATAGACTCACGTACTACTATCCTTATCTCTTCAAGAGTTCTTAAAATTTATTACTCCTACCAGTTAATTACCATCTAAAATGAACAAATTTATTATTTAAACAACTAAATCAAACAATCTATTCGATACATTAAACGGTCACTTATTTTAATTAAGTTGATATATTTATTAATTCAAGAAAATTACCAGAAAAGGAATTGAGGCTGGCCTTGTTAGGCTAATTACATCATTAGGTTTGCTTTTAATATCTTAATTGGCCATGTGAACGATTGAAGAAACAATATATTTTATGCACGGCAGTGCGAACGCGGACGTGGCCCGTTTAAACTCACATAATCTGTCATAATCACGCAACTAATTAAATATAATTATGGGCTTGCTTAACCAACAGAATACATGTAGACCTCCAAATTAATAATTAAAAAATAAACCTCACATGCTAAGATTGCTTCACATTTAAAAATTCGATTTGAATTCTGATTAGTCCAGTCAAAATAAAGCGTAGTTTTATTGATAATTGCAGCCTGGAATTAGTTTAAATATGAATCAATAAGACAAGAGATTTAGTGTTTTATTATGATGACTTTAAAGTCTTTGTTTCCTCCAAAAAATATCTGAAAAGTCATCAGAAGTTGTATTTTTTTTTCTTTTACATGTCATCTCTGCTGCCTAATTTTTGGAGTAAAAAGATAGAAACTATTTTGTTGATTGTGAATGGGCCATGTGGGGATCATATTATCTTTAATACCCTTGATTAGTTAGATCTAATATTGTTATAGATATATTATGTTATGTGGTTTCTAAATTTGTTACATGTTTGACAATTACGACTCATACATGGGAAACCAATAAAGATTTCCATCACCAATTTATCTCCATAGTCGTCTTTCTTAATTTTGTACTCACGTATATATCTGTGTTAAAGTTATTTAAAATGGCTAATTGTCTGTAAATTCAAAATGTATTCATAAATTTTAAAATTGCACTTTTTTTTTCTTTGAGATCCATAATTTTTTGTTTTCTTCTAATTTGTGTACAAATTACAATCATCGATTTTCTCTGGCATGGTCGTCAGAAATGATATTGTGGTCGACAGAAATGACACTTTGACTAAAAAATTGACACTTACACTAAAAATGACACTTGAAACTCCCCTCCTCCCCCCCCAAACTTGTCGTTCCCTTTCCCCTCCCCCAAACCCTAATAATTTCCCCTCTCCCACCCGTCGTCGCTGCCCCCTTCCCAGCAGCCTGAACCAAAGAGAAATTTCCAAGGCCGCCATCAATATCCCAAGGGGGGTCGCTAGAATCTAGATTTCAGGGCTCCAAATTGGAAGATTCGCAGAACAAATGAAAAAGCCCCTCAAAAACAACACCCTCGTAAAAAATGGAAACCCACCCTAATGAGCCAGATCTGATGGTGGTGGCAAAGCTTTATGCTATCATGGAAGCAGTGGCAGATCAAGTCAAGATGCACAGGAACGTCGGGGAGCAGTGCGATAATTGGAACACCCTTCTTCTGACTCCGATCAACTCCATGACTCTTGTCGCCGCTGCCATGGCTCGGATCACCGCCGTAGGTGGAGGTTCCTATGCCGCAACGCCCCCTTGGTATGTTGATGGCGGCCTTGACGATTTCTCCAGGGTTGTGGCGGCCGCGAAGAATCAGGTTGTTTTAATGCTGATCTGCGGCGAAGTCGTTCAGGCCGCAGGCAAGGGGGACAACGGCGACGAGTTGGGGGATGGGGAAGGGAACAACAGGTTTGGGGGAGAGGGATGATTTATTTGTTTATTATTTTTCAAGTGTTATTTTTAGTTCAAGTGTTAATTTTTCAGTCCAAGTATCATTTCTGGTGGCCACAGTATTATTTACGATCGCCACAGTGTCATTTTGAACGGTCATATCAGAGAAAACTAATGATCAAATATAAATTAGAAGAAAACGAAAGGTTATGGATCCTGAGGGGAAAAAAAGCAATTTCAAAAGGGAAAAGTAGCAATTTAGTGCCTATTTCAAACGAAAGGTTATGGATCTCGATTGAATCTTGAGTATATGGTGTCATACACCATAGGGCAATTACACGCCTCTGTCTAACGGCGACCTGACGTTGTTAGATAGAGGGGCTTAATTGCACCCAAATTGGAACATGGGGGCCTGATGACGTCGTTTGTAATTTTTTATTTATTGAAACATCCACTCTCTTTGCGTCGAGGACCAAGAGATATTGCGAGACCTGGGCAAGCGAAAACTGACTCTTGATAGCCGGTCCGTGCTGGAGCATGAGGACCCAGACGCTGCCTAGTATGCTGAAATTCTGGGTAGTGGCGATTGTGACCTGGTTCTCGTAGAATGGGTTGAATTTGACGGAGTAGCCTAAGACGTGCATCATGAAAACTTCACGCCCATAATCGGGCACCTGTAAACCATTGCCACCAGTCCACCGTAGCTCAGCCCTTGATTGTACTGTGTGGTTATGCTCGTGATTGCCAATATTATGGAGAATGTCATCAAGAAGTTGGAGATAGCTGTCAATTCGAAAATTTCATGATGATTTTTTTTTTAGAAAATGGATTGTAAATGATGAGGAAAATGGGGGTAGATTACGTACGAGAGGTAGCGGTGGAAGTCGCCGTAGTCCCAACTGCATTGAGCTTCTTCAAATCATGTCAACTCAGAAGGGGGTGCGTTGAGCTTCTTCAAATCATGTCAATTCAGGAGGGGTGCAATTAAGTCGCTCCGTCTAACGGCGTCATGTCGTTGTCAGACGAAGGGGTGTAATTGCACTAAAATTGGGACTTTGGAACTTGATTGATCGGATCTTGAGTATAGAGTGTCATATGTCATAGGGGTGTCATTGGTATGAACTGCTACTTTTTTCATTTCAAAATTCGTGAAAACATTTTGAATTTACATGTAATAAGCTCTATTTAAAACGTGCAGATGGAATTCAAATCATAATTGTTCTATCACGAACTTGGTCATTCCAAAGGCCCATGAGATTAAATTTTTCTATATATTTTAGATTAATGATATATTGTTAATCCCTCGTAATCTGTGTATTATATATTTAAGGGTTAAGTATCAAATAAGCCCCTATCATACTGGCCCTTATCACGTTTAGCTCCCTATAGTCAAAGTTGGGCCAACTAAACCCCTGAAGTCCTTAATTTTGGACAATCAGTCCCTCTGCCCTAACGACGACTTAACATCGTTAACTTTTTTTTAAAAAAATTCCAACACTGTTAATTTTCGTCGGAAACACCCCCTTCACCCTCCCTGTAGTGCCTGAGGAATAGATAATCGTGTGTCGTCCTAGAACACCTCCGGCGGATCGAATTCGGCGCCGCATGGGAGAAGGAGGGATTCAAACTCAGGAGAGTTGAGCACCACAGTCCCCTGGGGCAGCGGCAACAGCCTGGCGACGATTGCGGATGTGACGAAGGCGATCGTCGGTCTAGTGAGGTGGATCTGGTGGGAGATGTCGGAGTCGGAAGAGAGGAGATTGGAAGGGGAGATGATAGCTCCGAGGAAGAGCAGGGAGAGGTAGAGAAGGGGAATGTGAATTTGCGGAGGAGGCTGGAGGCTAGGGATTGGACGAGATGGGGAAGGGGAGAGAGAGGGATGTGGCAGCGGGTTGCGGCGTCGATGAAAGAGGTGGAGGTGGGGGAGGAGCAGAGGAGGAGGGAGACGACGTAGTGCGGGAGAGAGGAAGAGGGAAAGGAAACAGAGGGGCTGAGGCTGTGGAAGGTGGCGCCATTGTTCCGCCGCCGTGGGTGGTGGTGGTGGTGGTGAAGGGCTTCCCCAAAACAGTGTTTCCAGCGAAAATTAACGTGTTAAAATTAAAATAATAAAAAATAAGTAAAATAATTAACGGTGTTAAGTCGCCGTTAGGGTAGAGGGTCTGATTGTTCGAAATTAAGGACTTCAGGGGTTTAGTTGGCCCAACTTCGACTATAGGGAGCTAAACGTGATAAGGGCCAGTATGATAGGGGCTTATATGATACCTAACCCTATATTTAATTTGTTTTTGTTGATAATAACTTTTAGTGGAATATTATAAATATTGAAAAATAGAGGTTAGTGAAGTTTCTTATCAAAGCTGAGATGATAGTACTATTCTAAAATTAAATATCTCTTTCGTCGCAAAGCATGTATATAATAGTTGTCTTTTCTTTTCCTTTTTTGTTTATTTCCACGTAAACCTAATTTTTACCTAAATTAGGTTCTGACTTGGGTTTTTTTGTCATATAAAATTTAATAATCATTAAATCTCATCAGCGCAGCTGTTTTACATCTTCATTCATCCAATGGGATGACAACAACGATAAGTTACCAAAAAAAAGAGCCACATAAAATTATAAATTAGATGACTACATATAACTTTGTCAGAAATGCGAAGATGGATAACATATATAAACACACATTTTCTTCCAGTAAGCTACACATTTTAGGGGAAAAAAGGTTAATATGGCGGCATCATACATGAAGAAAAACAATAATTACTTAATGTAGGTAATTAGGTAGATATATTGGAATTTTATGTGAAATTTATAGTGTTTGTCGTAATTGAGGGGCCCGGATTCGTTTATTCGACACGCTGCATCAATGTAGATATGGTTCTTGGCATTGAGATAAAGATTACTGAAGCAGAAAAATGGACCGTGCAATAATTAATAAAGATATGGGACCACGCGCTTATGTTACACTATTTGCCCTAATGAAATTAAGATGTTTGAAATTTCTTGATCTAGTCATCAAGTTCAAGTGAGATCTCATTATCAAGGAATACTGAATCAAATTCTACGTGTGATGGAATTTGTTTTTTTTTTTGGTTATATTATTTTGTCATTTAACAGTGATTTTTTTTTTTTTTCAAATTAATTTGCAGTCGAATTTTTTATTGAATGTGCAACTGTCTATAGAGTTTATTCACTGTCTATAGAGTTTATTCAATCCGTCGAGTAATTAGTCCAACTTTTCAAGTTTCTTCCATCAGATACGTATATATGGTAGCGGGATGGTACATGCCAGATTACACTAAAATGTTTTGATTAAATAATGTGTGTGTATATATATAGAGTTCATAATTAAGCCAAGCTATATAAATTGTCATTTAGTAAAAGAAAATAATATTCATGAAAATAAAAAAGTTGAAAATACTAATCTTTTTTGTTGCAAATGTATTAATATAGTATTGTAAATGATTATTAAAATAATTAAACTAAAAAAGAACCAAATCTACAAACCCGAATCCCACTGTCATCGGCATCTTCCGCCGCCACCCCTCTGAATGGGCCACCGCATCACCCCCCCTCCCCCCCCTCCATCCTAGCCTGCGCACGCTCCCCCCAACTTGAGCGCTGTGGTGATGCCACTTTCTCTCTTCCCCAACTTGCGTCGCCGCCGCTCCAGAGAAAGTGTGTAACAAAGTAAAATACATTGTTATACACTTTTTGCAGCTACTAAACGATTTTGCAGAATCGTGTAAATCGAAAAAAGTGTATGCCAGTGTATTCACACTATTACACTACAAGGGTATTTTGGTAAAAAATATTACTCCTATTACACTACTAAACGATTTTTACTATATGGTTTTGGCTAAATTAGGGTGGTGTCTCATATATATATATTAAATTACTGAATTATTCTTAAAAATTAAAATAAATAAGGATTAATAGGTATAGATAAATAAATGTGTAAGTATAATTTCATATTACATTGTTGCTTTTAAATGAAATAGTATAAAATAGGGATACAATAGAGAAACTCTGAACACCGATATATAATAAACACATGGTATTGCTATAGATTGTTGCTTTCGCACTGAATAAATATAATTTTACATGGTATGCTGACTGACTAAAGAGCAAAAACTGGCATATCACCTCTGCTATGTTGATCCAAATAATTTGCCACAAATATTAACAAAACAATGTGGTTTTCCCAACACTCAAATCTCTAACACAATCTGCCTTCCTGCATCAGATCTTCCTCAGCCAGTAAGCAGCACAGCAGCACCATTTTTTCCGGCCACCACTGCTCGAATTCCATCCATATACCTATAAAAATCTGTATCTCTGTATACAACACCTCCGCATCCATCAACTCACATTGTAAGTTGGTATGAACCCTTTAGCATGCTGGCTCTCCATTTCCAGAGCCATCAAAGATTTTTGTCGGTGGTATCGATTTCTCTTTGCAGCAAGAGCTGCAGCAGACATTGTAGTTGCATCAACAGCTTATGTTTAAACACAATTATGTATGTATGTATGTATGTATGTTAGGAGATGAACTTACACATGAGTTCGTGAGGCAAACCAAAGTCATAGTCATTGCGTCTCCTTATGACAACGCAGTAGTATATCCCGAATAGCAGAGCAGAAACTACTACCAGACACGAGACGCCTATTGCAACTTTCCCCCCGGTGGAGAGGCCGTGTTTTCCCCAGAACAGAGGACATTCGGGCAGCGAGGGCACACCACACAATCCTTTGTTAGCAGAGAGACTGCAAAACGAAATGTAGTTCGTTACAGATAGTGTGTGTGGCATGGTAAGACTAGTACAAGTTTAACTGCATAACTAATCCTACTCCTATATACCAGATTTCTAGGACTGCATACAAGTTCACTGTATATGCTTGAGTGAAGCTTTCGAATTATGAATTGCTCGAATTTGAAAATTACCATTAGTGGATACAGGACAAACTTAGGGGTAGGTATTCGGTTAATACAAGCGAACAGGATAAAGGTTGTCTCAACTTCATATTATACCCTATACATTACATTACACAGGATGAGCATGAAGTATAAATACAAATCATTGAGTGGGAGGATTGATAGATAAAAATAATCCAAGCTAGTCTACCATTTACTTCGATGAATTGATTAATTTTGCATATGTTTGACCATCATCTTATCCTTCAAATACTGAATCCTACTCCCTCCCTGCCTTAAGAGTGTGCATCACTTCTGACGGCACAAATTTTAATAAATATTCAGTGAGTGTGTTGTGAGTGAAGAAAGAGACTCACTTTATTGTAGTATTATATGGTGGGGTAGTGTCCAAAAAAAGAAAATGCACATTCTTGAGGGACGTATCAAAATGGAAAAAAAGTGCACAATCTTGTGGGACGGAGGGAGTACGTTTGATCAATCTATCCTATCACTCAAAGTACGCAGCCCCTGGTGGTATTATTATTGTTATTTAATTTGATTTAACTTTATTTCTTATTGTTTATGTGGTGCAACCTGAAGTCAAGAGATCATGATGGAAAATAAATCAACTCTAACTCACTTCTTTCTAATAGAAAATGTCACAATACAATATCCAAGAGCATCACAAGAAAATAACCACAGTATGAAATAATTGAAAAGTATGTAAAAGATTAGAAAATGACAACATACTCTATAGTGCCACCATGAACCCCAATCGAGTAAAGTTCTTCAGGAACTCGCCCTTCCAATAAGTTATCGTTCAGTAACCTGAAGTATAGCAAACAATTTACTAAGACTAAACACCAAAAAGTGCACGAATGTGATTGTTCTTCAAATTGGAGAATGCAGATTCTCAATTTTATATTTTTGAATAGAAAAGAGTGTTATTAAAGGGAAATGAGGGAAAGTCTGTGTTTGGAAGGCTAAGACAGGTAGCTCGTGGTACATCCATTTCCCACTTTTTATGCTAGGCTGGAAGGTTCTAGAATCAATCTCAAACAACGATGATAAGCTCATAACTTACACGAGCTGCAGGCTGGAAGAAGTTAGACTATCTGGTATGAATCCAGTAAATTTGTTATCCGATAAATCACTGCATCAAGAGCAGCATAATTATAAGAAAAAACTGCGCCTGACAACACGAAACAATATGCAGCATCAGTCTAACCAGTTTCAAGATACATGCGTAGATGAAATATAAATTTTTTGAGTTAAAATAACACAGTGAAGTCCAAAATGAAAAATATCTCAAGGCGTATGAGTAGAAAAGTTTGTTTTATGCCCAAGTGACATTCTAGTAATTAATTATTCCACACCATATCATATCAAACAGAGCAGAAACAGTATGAAAAATGTGATCTTACAGCTTCACCAGAGACTTTTGACCCAACCCTGAGGGTAACTCCCCTACCAAGGAATTTGAACTCAAGTTCCTGCGCATAATTTTTTTAAAAACATTACAAATGCAATCCAGAAGAAAAATATTAAGTAAATGAAAACTTTGTTTAAAAGAGAATCTACGTTATTAGGCATCTGAGAACTGTCATTTAGCATGCTTATCATATAGTTTTAAAAAGAGAAGAGCATAAAAAGATAAATAGAAAACTATGAGATACTTACAGGCTTACCAAATTCGCCAATAGACTAATTTTGTCACTTATATAACCTTTCAAGCCTTGGCTTCCAAGATCTCTGAACACAAGATACATGAAATGGTCCATCAAATTGTGAAACATAGGAAAAAAAACACTATAGTTTTTCAACCGAGATATACAACATACAGAAACGGAAGCTTAAGAATGACATTCAGAATTTCTATCTGGCGAGGTTGTGAAACACAATTGATCAAGCAAGTGAGAATAAAACTAAAAAATAAACTAGTATTTGGCAAGGAAATAATAGGACCATGAATTCAGTAAAACTGATACTAAAAAAGCAGTATCATGTTAAGTGTCAAAACAGAGATGCCAAGATTTAAAGATTACAAGCTTAGAGAGTGTTATTAGGTAGAACAAGCATTCAATTACAAGTGTCAACGTTTGACACTCACATTTGCGAGATGACAAGGGCCTGGTCTTTCAATGGATGACATGTAACACCCTCCCAAGCATCCCAAGTAGTCGGGGCACATGGATCTCCATTCCAACCCATTCTATCAGGCACCCGCAGTGATTCCTTCAGTGCTTTCATAGCAGTAACTGCACAAATGTTGGCTCAGATTATCCTTTTCAACCTATTGTGTGCCTCACTTACCAACTGAAGTTTCTCACACACTAACTCAAAAGGAACAGATAAAATAAATAAATAATCCTTCACTAAAACTAATGTCAACTGAAAACAACCCTTCCTTCCTTCTAAGGAGGGCGAAAATCGAAGAACAATCCTGCATTTCCTTCACAACTAAGCAAGATTCAAAAATATCCATTCTTTCCCTACAAAATCCAAGAAAACAATCAAAAATCGAAACTTACCCTGATCAGGAAGAGTCTTGAGATCAACGGGCACGATGGCATAATTCTCAAGACCGCAAATGATGGGCGCGCCCACAACCGATTCCAACCTCACAGTCAAAAGAGTGTTACTCAAATTCTTGACAACATAGCTGAAATCATAAGCAGCAAAGCCACCGACTTTGTCGAACACATCAACTCTGCTCACATTCTCCTCGTTCACAATCACATCAAACACCCTCTGCCCCGCCTTGCTCACGCTCACATCAATCTCAGCGAAATGGAACCACAGCAAATAATCAAGCTTCGCATCCACCTGCAATTCGTACTCCAAAATCCCGCCCCCATTTCCCTGCGCCATTATCGCGGTCTGGTAAAGCTTCTCGGGGAAGTAATTAGGGCTCAATTCGACATTCGCGATTGGTTTAATCGCGGAAATCGCTTTGATTTCCGCCCCGTTTGCAGTGGAGACGGATGATGGCCGGAAATCCGCACCGGACTGCCACGATCGGCTGAAGAAATCGGTGTCGTTGCTGAATCCGGGGCCCCATTGATCCGAGCCGGACGAAAATCTACCGTAATTGACGAGAATATAATTGGTGGAGTTGTTGGCATACTCAAAGGTGTAAGCTTGCGGGTCAATTTGGGTGAGCTCCAAGGAGCCGATTACCGGCGGATCGGTGGCAATGCTGTAGAAGCAAACGTCGATGGCGGAGTCGTTGTGGTAGAAGAAGAGATCGGAGTAGGCGCCGGAGCGGGAGACGGATTCGGGCCATGGGGATCTCCAGGAAAAGACGAGAGTGCCCTCGACGGAGACGTCGAAGGAGGGGGAGTGCGCCTTGCCGTCGAAGTTGTCGTAGACGGTGAAGGTGCGGAAGAAGTAGCGGCCCTCGGCGGCGGCGGTGGGGATGGAGTAGCAGTTCTTCTTGCCGGAGGAGATGGGGAAGTAGCGGAGCGTCTTCTCCTGCTGGTGAAGGAAGCGGAGCGGTTCGGAGACGACGGAGGTGGCACCGCCGGAGTAGAATCGGTCGGAGAGCCAGGCGGTGTGGAAGGCGTCGCTGGAATTGACGAGTCCGCCGCAGTCAATGTGGACGCTGTAGTCTGGGGGAGAGAGAGAAGGGGAAAAAACAAGAATTGAGTTAGTTTATTTAGTTAAAGCTAATGTGAGTGGCAATTGGAGAATTACAGTAATAGTTAGTTAGTTAATGTATAGAGAACTTACTGAAGGGGTAGGAGGAGAGGGAGGGGAGGAGAGAGAAGAGGATGACGAGGGAGAGGGCGGACATGGTAAGTGATGGTGCTGTCTGATAATGTTTGTCGTTTGGACATAAGGAGGTAACTGTGTGTCTAGTGAGAGAGAGAGAGAGAGAGACGAGAGGCGCAATTAGTGGGAGGAACAGGTGAAAGGGAAGTAAACGTAGTAGTGACGCGGACAGGATTTGAAAAGCCTTTGAATATATTTTCCGATATTTATTTTAGCAATTTATTCAGAAATTCTTGATTTTATAATTGATAGATCATTCAGAAAATGGAGACTGAGATGGGTTTTGATTGTAGGTTGTGGGATGTGTGCAGAGATTAATGGCTTTGAGATAATGGAGATTTGGGCCATTTTGGATCTTTATTATTTTAATATATGAAGTCGTATGTTATTGCTCAATGAATATTTTTTTTATTTGAGCAGATTGCTGAATGAATAGTGGAGTAGTTGTAAAATGGATTTAAATTCGACAGTCAAACAGAGTAGAATCGACGATGGTATTTCGAATCTATTATACATATTATTTTGACAAAGTCTCTTTTAAAATATCATTAGTTAAATTTTATTTATTTGAATGTTAAATTATATTTATTTAAATATTTAATTTAATTTATAATTATATAATTATAATTTAATTAATTCAAATATAATATACATATATTTTGTATATCTCAAAAAAGATAATACTCCCTCCGTCCCAGCCAAAATAATATACATTTCTTTTCGGCACGAGATTTAAGGAATTGTAAATTAATGTTTTAAGTGTATGGTATAAAAGTGATAAAGTAAGAGAATGTAATAAAGTCAAAAAGTAGTAGAAATAAGATAATAAAGAAGTGATTAATTAATTGTAATTTTACAATTAAAATTTCTTATTTTTTTCATATTTAAAAATATAGCATTTTCGTTGGAACAGAGGAAGTACGCCAGAGGGAAAATCCAACTAAAAGTATATGGACACAAGAAAATTTACAAAATTTTGTTTTAGAGAAAAAAAAAAGCAAGTTTTGTGGGAAAAGATGAAAATCCAAGGACAGTGGTCTTGGGTGGTAGGGGTCCGTCCCCATTATTCATCTTTTAGTTAACCAAAAAGTTATATTCTAACTTTATGCCCTACCTCATAAATATGCATACATATTTTTGACATTTATTTTAATAAATTACGGACAAATACAATAAATTGCAAGGATAAAATTGTAAAAATTATGTGTAAAGTTGTTAGGAAATTAATGAAATATCTTTGTCCTAGTTTTGATGATACCAAAACCCTTAGATTTTTTTTTCTAAACAAGAACTTTTTGAACTCAAGTGTTAGAGTTCAGTTTACTAGCTAGATTGAAGGTTGAATACTGGAGATTGCTGGACTGAAGATCGAAGAACTGAAGACACTTAACTAAAATTTGGAACTGAAAAGGCTAAGACAAAATACTAAAGTATTTTGAAGGACGAGCTTTCACTGAAGATTCAGTTATGACTGAATATCTAATGTTGGCCACATGGAAATAAGCGGACTGATACATAAGTCAAGTATCAGTAAACATTCTTCCTCGGACTGAAGACTTAAGTTTAAAAAAAGCCACGTATTCACGCCAAGTACAACTGCATTAAATGTGAAGATATGAAGATCGTCCTCGCCTGTGCAGAGCTTTCCTATTTCTTGCTGACTTTTCAGAAGCACCACGCTCATACTGCTAGAAACGCCCATTCCTTAACCAATCAGGAGCCTTGAAGATTGAAGCCTTAGCCGAAGATTCAAATCTATCTCACAACGGCCTAATTCTTGAAGACCATCTCACCAACGGATCTATTCAAGACTTCGCCTATAAATAGAGCTCGATGATCACTTTCAATCTTCACTAATTCAAACACTTAAGCTGAAGCTCTGCCAAATTTGCGACTCAGCCTATTCACTGCATTCAAAAGTTTGAATCGAATAAGAGAATATCTAAAGCCAAATCAGTTTACTGATTACTTAAATTCTCTTACAATCTTAAGCAATCTCATTGTAAACCCTTAGCCTAATGTTAGGTCCGGAGGGTCTCAAATAGGTGTATGGGGGGAATACACCTATAGGCTATTTTTCGATCTTAACACAGAGATCAAAACGAAACTTCAAACACAAACTCAGACACCTGTTTACTGAAAAGAGTTTTGACCAAAACAGGGTTGACGACTGATACTGAAAGCTCTTCAGTAAGGAGTTATCAGTTAAGTCACAAGAACTTAACTGATGCACGTAAGGCTTCAGTCGAGTTTGATAAACATAGATGTTATTAATCTTACTGACTATCAAAGGATAAATCAGTCAGACTGATAACACACGCAGCGGAAAACTTTTATTTCGAAATAGCCTGTGAGTTGAGCACGTTGTTAGTCTTAAGTCTCTCTTTGCAATTAGTCAGTTTTCAGTTTATGAAAGGAAGAGCACAAGTAAGAAAGTAAATACTGAAAGTTGTAAATAACACTGAGATTTTTATATGGTTCGGAAAACACTTCCAACATCCACGGTCGGTTGATCAGACCAACAACTTCACTCTGCAAGTGTGCACTGCAAACTGATGCTCGTGCTTACGGGTGCACAGCAAACCTGAACGTGTGCTTGCGGGTACACACAACCGAAACAACTGAAGATCCAATCTTCAGTACCAACATACCTTGTTGGATTTCTCACTCCTAGCACGCACTGGGCACTAGGATCTCACGGAGACAGAGTACCTTCCTGAACTCCTTTACAACTCAAACACTCGATTCAATCGGTCGAAGGGAGGTTTGAAAACTTGCCAACTAAACTTCAAAGAACAAGTTCTTTGCAGTTAGTTTGACCTAGGCTTTGGATAAACGAGGTTTGCCTAAGGTCTAAGAGAATTTATGTAATCAGCAGTGACTGATTTTTGGCTTTAGGGATTCTCTTCTTTGATTCAAACTTTGGAGAGTCTGGGCTTTAGCTGAGAAACAATTTTGGCAGAGTTTCAGCTTATATCGTTGAATCGGTGAAGATTTAAGTGATCCTCGAGCGCTATTTATAGGAGAATTCTTGAATAGATCCGTTGGCGGAGGAGGTCTTCAAGATTTCTTCCGTTAGAGAGTAATTTGAACTTGGGCTGAGGCTTCAATCTTCGAGGTTCCTTGTTTAGTGAGAACGGCTATGTTGAAGAGCAGGAGATGCGACATCTCTGAAAAAGTAATCACCAAAGAGGAGTGACCTCTGCAGAGTAAGGACGATCCTGAGATCTCTGCATTTAATGCGGTTGTACTTCTGGAGTGTGTAGCTTCCTTTGAACGTTGGAGGTTCAGTCCGAGGAAGAATGTTTAACTGATACTTGACTTTAGTATCAGTCCGCTGATTCCACGTGGCACGCATTAAGTAATCAGTTCAAAGCTGATTCTTCGACTGATGCTTCAGTCGACAACTTCAGTCTTCAGTCCTTCATTTTTTAGTCTTCAGAACAGCAAGCTAAACTAAAAAAAGAACTCTAACACTTGAGTTCAAGTAGTTCTAGTCTATTACAAAAGAAACCTATTGATTTTGGTATCATCAAAATAAGGATTAAGATATTTCATGAAGTTCCCAAAACCTAAGTCCCGATTAATAAGACTCTGTTCTCTGTAATCTAGTTGGTACTCGAACCATTTCCTAAAAGAGTAAAAAGTGAGTTTGAAAGAGAGAGAGTTCTAGACAGTTGTCTGAACTCAAGAGTTCTTAGGCCCCGCAAGCAAGACGTCTGTTGTCTTTGCAACTGCGAGCTCAGAAGGAGACGAGAAGTCCAATCCAATGTATTAACACTTAAACCATGATGTTTCAGTTTAAGGTTTGTTGTGCACCCGTAAGCACAAGCCCAGAGTATTTGTCAGTTTGATCAGGTAGCCGTGGGCGTAGGAACTTATTTTTCGAACCACGTAAAAGTTGTTATGTTGTTTATAGCTTTCAGTTATTTCCTTACTTGTGTTCAAACTCCTTATTTAACTGAAACTCGTTAACTGAAAAGTGAAACTTAAAACTGATAAAGTGTTAATCAAAGGTTATTTCTTAAAGTTTAATTTCCATTGCTGGTGTTATCAGTCTAACTGACAAATCCTTGGATAGTCAGTAAGATTTATAACACTTATCTGATTTCAAATTCTAGACTGAAACCTTACGTAGATTATCTAGTAAAAGCCTTGTGCCTAACTGAAATCAAAATACTGAAACATTTTCAGTATCAGTCTAAACCCTTTCCTATACTGAAATATCTTTGACTGTTGACTTCAGTGTACACTCTTTCAGTATCAGCTGATACTCACTTCAGTTTTACAAAAGAATTTTAAAAAAATAGCTCACTGGTGTATTTCCCCCCCATACACTAGTTCAGTGACCCTCCGGGACCCAACAATTGGTTTCAGAGCAGGTTGTTCGAAAGAACAGTCTGCTTTGACCCGGTTCTACTGAACTAGATCCTTTTCTAAAGAGGATTTTTAAACGTTGCAATTCCTACGTGCTAAGTGCGATTTATATCTGTCGTTTCTTCTTCCTCTGCCATGGAAACTAACTTCAGCAGATCTTCGTCACTGCCGACGTTCAGCATAGAAAACTACGACATATGAAAGTTCTGAATCAAGAGCTACCTCACATCGCAACACTGCAGAATGTGGGAAGTCATCACTAACGGCCCAATCATCATTAAAGAAACAGTCAAGAGGACTCCCCTTGACACCACAAAGGATCCTTACGATGAAGTACAGATCAAAGACAAGGCCGACTTCACCACTGAAGAAAGAAAGTAAGATGAACTGGATGATCTTGCTAAGAATATCATCTCCGGTACTGTTCCCGACAAGTACGTCACCAAGATCATGGACTGCAACACTGCCAAGTAGATGTGGGATATTCTCCAAAGATTGTGCATCGGATCAGAGGAGATTAAGGAGAACAAGCTATTCATAGCTTGTCAAAAGTTTAATTCATTCCTGATGCTAAAAAACTAATCAGTCGAGCAGATGGAATACAGGTTCAATCAATTACCGAACGAGGTCCAGTCCATCTCAAAGAATAAATACACTCAACGGGAAATCAATCTAAAGATCCTCTACGCACTTCCTCTGGGTGAGTGGCAGACATACTCAGTCGCTCATCAATGTAAGACTAGATTCAACACACTAGCGACTGATAAACTGTTCTCAGATCTCAAAGCCAACGAATTCGACATCAGAAGGAACAAAGAGACGAAAAAAGCTTGAGCATCGGATGAAGATGTTCCATCAGGATTAAAAAGAGCTGCACTGAAAGCTTCATCGAAGGAACCCAAAAAGCAGTTGAAGGAGTCGACTGAACTGAAGCCAAAAGAATTTTTCAATCAATACGCATTGCTGACTGAAAGATTCAACAAGATGGAATCAAAGTTTTGGAAGTATAAAAAGTTCCACAAAAGGAACTACAAAGGCAAGGAGAAGGAGTACAAACCCAGACACTCCAACGACAAGACTGAAGAGAAGAAATCATCCACTACCGATCTCAAGGATGTGGAATATTTTGGCTGCGGAAAGAAGGGGCATTACAGAATCGATTGCCCTGAGCTGTCTCACTCAGAGCGCAAAGCCCTTCACGCCAGATGAGATTGCAAGTATGAGAAGAAGAAGGCAATGGTGGCTGGAGATGCTGAAGACTCTAACCCCTCAACTGAATCATCAGCCAGGAACTCCACAAGCTCAGACGATGAGAGCCAGAACCTCATGGCTAAAAATGCAGAAAGTGTAGCTGACAACTCCTGCAACAGCTACGACAATGGAGTGAATGGATCTGAGGTAAATTCTCATACTAAAACTTTTAATACGGATAACTCCTTCATGTTTACAGGAGAAAATTCAAAGTCCAAAGGCACAACAATTGATGAAGTAGATTAGTAAGATCAGCTCATGACTGATCATCGACTCCTAAGGACTATGTTCGAGAGTCTCCTGAATCAGAATCAGAAATTGGAAAAAGGAGATTAGTAAAGATCAGTTCAAGAAGGAGACGGTCAACCTCTACTACCCAGATGAGAATTATCTTGACGGCCTGATCATGGAAAACGACAAGCTTAAGACAAGGATCGACACCTTTCAATCACAAAAGAGCAAGAGACTCAACCATAAATGTGAGAAGGCCGTCAATTGAATGAGACTGAAACTGAACTGAAGAAATCAACGGCGGAATGTGAGAAGGCCACCTACGAAGCCAAGAGACTCAACCTTAAAATGGAGCAGTGGGTCAAGAACTGCATGAAAGATTCTCCACTGATGGACAACTTCCCTTCAACGTCATTGGTGGAAAGCATAGGAGGAAAGGTTATCGCAGTTGAAAAAGAAAAATGAATAATGATCCAGGACGTAACTGAAGCCTCCGACGACGACACGCTGGACAAATCCAAGGATTATGACAAAGAAGAAGATCAAAAGAGAAACATGATAACGCACAAGAATTCCTCATCCCCAAAACTACAGAAGACCAAAAGGGGTGTCCAACGGACATTACTACCAGGTGAGACTGAAGAGACAATTTCAGTCAAGGAACGACGAAGGAACTTCTGGACTGAAACAACATCAGTCCAATGGAGTAAAAAACCAGAATCTTCCTCATCAGTCCGGAGGGAAGAACAAGAACCACTAGAGACTAAAACCAATTCAGTTCATAAGAGAGCAACAACCATGGAGACAAAACGACGATCAGTCCAGACGATTTCAAAATCAACCAAGACACTGTATGTCTGGACCCTATCAGTCTTAGTACAAACAAAATCAGCTTGAAGCTCCTCAATTTCAGTCAAGACGTCATCAGTCAAGAACTGCTTCAATATCTCAAAGGAGATACAATACTGATCAAAGGAGACCTCCAGTCTATACAAGACACAACTACAAGAAGAAGGAGGTTACGAAGAAGGAAATAACTCAACCAAGGAGATCCCCTGTGTAGACTGAAGAAGCCTCAACTTCAGTCAGACGATCAGTCAATAACAAAGGAGCGATGGCATGTCGAGTGCTGAAGCAGATCTGGGAACATTAACTAACGCTCAAGGACCCAAACCTAAAATACTTCTTCCTTACTGGGTAAATCCAGAAAACACAACAACAAGAAGGAAGAAGTGAAAGCTCCAAGAAACACGTAGTACCTGGACAGTGGTTGTTCGAAGCATATGACGGGCTACAATGAGTATTTAACTCAATATGTTGAAAAAGTTAGATCAAAAGCTGCATTCGAAGACAACTCTTTGGGAGAAACAAAAGGTTATGGTGTGCTCAATATGGGTAAGACCAGTATCAGTAATGTTAGCTCTGTTTTTGGATTAAAACATAATTTGTTGTCTGTGAGTCAATTTTGTAACAGCGGATTCTCAGTGAAGATCAAGAGAGATGAATTCACTGTGAAGAACAACAAGAAGAACGTGGTGCTGAGAGGAATCAGGCAAGGAAACCTCTACGTCATCTCATGGGAGGACAGTCCACCTGAAACCTGCCTCATCAGCAAGAGCAACACATAACTCAACTGGTTGTGGCATCGGAGACTCAACCACCTCAATTTCAAAACAATTAACAAACTTGCCAAGCATCAACTAGTAGAAGGATTACCTTCTATAGTCTTCCATAAAAGGCAAGAATGTGAAGCACGCCAACGAGGAAAGCAGACCAGAGCATCATTCAAGTCTAAGACAGGACACTCCTCAGAACGAATACTCCAACTGCTTCACATGGATCTATTTGGTCCAGTGTCTCCCAAAAGTTATAACGGGAGAAAATATACCTTAGTAGTTGTAGATCATTACTCACAATATTACTTGAGGTATTTTTCTATATAGAAAAAGTGAGACACTGAAGGAACTGCCGAAGCTGATGAAGAGATTGAGCGTTGAAAAGCAAATGGCCATCATCAGCATCAGACCAGATAGAGGGACCGAATTCCTCAATTCAGTGATTAGAGACTACTGCGAAGAACGATGGATCAGTCACTAGACCTCTACAGCAAGAACTACTCAGCAAAAATGAGTAGCTGAAAGGAGAAACAGATCATTAAAGGAAGCAGCAATGACGATGCTAGCTGAATCAAAACTTCCACTGAAGTTTTGGGCTGAAGCAATCAACAACATATGCTACACATAAAACCGCTCATTTCTCACTCAAAGACATGGAAAAACTCCTTACGAGCTTTGGAAGAACATGAAGCCAACTGTTTCTTATTTTCATACTTTCGATTCTAGGTGCTTCATTCACAACAATGATAAAAAAAAGTTAAAGATAGCAAGGCTGATCCAGGAATTTTCCTTGGATATTCTGGAACTGTAGAATCCAGCAAAGCCTATCGAGTGTTTAACTCTCAAACGATGGTTGTGGATGGAACACAGCCAAGATTGCTGCTGCGAGATTCATTCCAGACATTCCCACTAATGAAGTTCAAGTCCCCCTGTGACTAGAACTTCTGAGGAAAATCCTACTGAGACCACCGTTCCAGCTTCTGAGGCCATTCCTGAAATTGCTATAACCAAAGCCTCGAACACAACCTCTACTGATCAACTAGCTACTGATGCTGAAAAGGCTGCCACTGAAATTAGAACTTCTGAGGGAGACAAAGTTGAAATCACTGTCGTTGCATCAACTGAAGAAGTCCCTACTCCAACTCCATCTGTCACTGAATCTCAATCCTCTAATAAAGCTGCTGATGAAACTGCAATTGCAATTGAAGAACCAGCCAACTCACAAGAGTCAACTGAACCTGAGAAAGATGTTGCTATGACTGATTCTCAAGCTCCTGCCACTGATAAAGCTGCCACTGATGTACCAGTC
The DNA here is from genome assembly GCF_028751815.1 of Salvia miltiorrhiza. Classification (NCBI taxonomy): domain Eukaryota; kingdom Viridiplantae; phylum Streptophyta; class Magnoliopsida; order Lamiales; family Lamiaceae; genus Salvia; species Salvia miltiorrhiza. The sequence continues at coordinate 15,568,443 of NC_080391.1, read as the reverse complement.
AAGCCGCAGGACACAACTGAAGCAACAACTACTCCTGCTCCAACAACTTCTTCAGCTTCAGCATCTACTCAAGCTGGACTCTCCTCTTAACCTAAGAAGCCAATTCCAATAGAGGAGATCACGAGGCAACCCATCAGGGAATATGATGCCGATGAGGAAATTGATGCTCGCATCAGAGTATGGAAGCAAAAGGCTCAGGGTGATGTTTCTTTGGAGCTACCAGGCACAATCGAAGAGTAGAATGAGATGCTACTCTTGTTGGTAGCTAAGCAACAAACGGAGATCGAAAAGCTAAAGCATCAACTAGAGTGTAGAGACATCACCTTTAAATACGTTCGAAAACTGAAGGAAGTGGAATCATTGCTGAATGATGCCCAAGCAGAGCACAACATTTACATTGCGAGCTTACATAGCCGTCTCAAAAAACTTTCCAATGCTTTCTTTGATCATGCCAATATGGCCTTGCCTGCCGTCGTTGGCCTTCCGTCACTGAAGAATGATATTGAAGTTTTCAAAGTTGAACTCAAGCTTGCTGAGCTCAATGCTAAGAATCTACATCTGGATGCGATTATCAAAATTGACAAACTCCGTGAAGAGATTTTGACGGATGCTGATATCAAGAAAATGATCTCAGACGCTCTTGAGCCTATCAATGTGCGTATGGATAAACTGGGGTCCGAACTTCGTGATGTTCGTGACTGGAGCAACCCCACTGTGATCCAGAAGATGTTCAACGACCTCTAGGATCTCCAGGATAAGTTAGGCATTATTCCAGGAGATAATGCCAAAAAGGGAGAAGAGTATTGGGGTCCAATCCAAGCTCCTCCTGTGTTGAAGCTTCAATCGGTTCAATTGGAGCACCCAAGGGAAAATCAGACAAAGGTAAATAAGTTGCTCCGTCCCAATCAAAGGAGTACAAGAAGAGGTCACACCCTGAAGATAGAGAAAAAGAGCCACGGGCCAGAAAGGAACTGAAGCTTTCAGACCCAACTGAAGCCCTTGCTACTGCTGTTGCTCCTCCTCCCTCTCTTCAACTGAAAGAGTAGCAACTTCTGAAGAACATCATCGAAGAAGGACTTCTGGTATCCCACGCGCAGAAGTTTGATCGTAACGATTCATGGGTACCAGAAGACATGAATGAGTGGTGGGAGAGATTGAGGGAAATATACACCAAGTGGATAGTCTTTGCTGACTTCAAGCATGATACAGATATTCAAAGACAAACTTGGAGATATTTCCTCAATAACTGGTATGAGAAAAACATGACTGAAAGACTGATAGCATCGCAGAAAGAAGCCAAAATCAACATGATTCCCTATCCCCTAAAGCAGTATGTAAATCCTCCAAGAACCAAGGGCCGTGTTAACAGGGAGACCATCAAGAGGGAGGCTGTTGCAGTTTGCAAGATCTGGGGGATCGACGAGAAGAGGAATCCAACCAACTTCACCAACGTAAAGAGAGTCGTTTTGGGTATTTATCTTCAGACGCCTTAGCTTTGTTTTCAATATGTTTATGTTTCTTTTTGCTTTGGCTCTGTATTTGTATTGCTTCAAGAACTGATGTCTTATCAGTTTCTTATGTAATGAAAATACCGGCTTCTTGATCTCAACCTGAAGACAATATCTCTTTGTCCAGGCTCTGATTACATACTTTTTTTTTAGTTTTGTTGTCTTCCTGATTCTTTAACTGCTTATTTTCTTTCAGTTCGCAAGATAACAGGTTACATTGTTAAGGGGGAATTGTATTCACCCAGTTTAGTATCTTATTTTCAGTTTTCAGTCGTCGCTTGTCTTAGGACTGATTGTATGGTTTTGGCATCATCAAAAATGAGAAAATTGTTGGAAAATTAATGAAATATCCTTGTCCTAGTTTTGATGATACCAAAACTCTTAGATTTTTTTCTAGACTAGAACTTTTTGAACTCAAGTGTTAGAGTTCAGTTTACTGGCTAGATTGAAGGTTGAAGACTGAAGACCGTTGGACTGAAGATCGAAGAACTGAAGACACTTAACTAAAATTTGGAACTGAAAAGGCTGAAGACAAAATACTAAAGTATTTTGAAGGACGAGCTTTCACTAAAGATTCAGTTATGACTGAATAACTAATGTTGGCCACGTGGAAATAAGCGGACTGATACATAAGTCAAGTATCAGTAAACATTCTTCCTCGGACTGAAGACTTAAGTTTAAAAAAAGCCACGTATTCACGCCAAGTACAACTGCATTAAATGTGAAGATATGAAGATCGTCCTCGCCTGTGCAGAGCTTTCCTATTTCTTGCTGACTTTTCAGAAGCACCATGCTCCTACTGCTAGAGACGCCCATTCCTCAACCAATCAGGAGCCTTGAAGATTGAAGCCTCAGCCGAAGATTCAAATCTATCTCACAACGGCCTAATTCTTGAAGACCATATCACCAACGGATCTATTCAAGACTTCGCCTATAAATAGAGCTCGAGGATCACTTTCAATCTTCACTAATTCAAACACTCAAGCTGAAGCTCTGCCAAATTTGCGACTCAGCCTATTCACTGCATTCCGAAGTTTAAATCGAATAAGAGAATATCCAAAGCCAAATCAGTTTACTGATTACTTAAATTCTTTTACAATCTTAGGCAATCTCATTGTAAACCCTTAGCCTAAGTCCTGATTACTAAGAGCCTGTTCTCTGTAATCTAGTACCCTTTCCTAAAAGAGCGAAAAGTGAGTTTGAAAGAGAGAGAGTTCTAAACAGTTGTCTGAATTCAAGAGTTCTTAGCCCCCGCAAGTAAGACGTCTGTTGTCTTTGCAACTGCGAGCTGAGAAGGAGACGAGAAGTCCAATCCAGTGTATTGACACTGAAACCCTGCTGTTTCAGTTTAAGGTTTGCTGTGCACCCGTAAGCACAAGCCCAGAGTATTTGTCAGTTTGATCAGCTGGCCGTGGACGTAGGAACTTATTTTTCGAACCACGTAAAAGTTGTTATGTTGTTTATAGCTTTCAATTATTTCCTTACTTGTGTTCAAACTCCTTATTTAACTGAAACTGGTTAATTGAAAAGTGAAACTTAAAACTGATAAAGTGTTAATCAAAGGCTATTTCTTAAAGTTTAATTTCAGTTGCTGGTGTTATCAGTCTAACTGACAAATCCTTGGATAGTCAGTAAGATTTATAATTAACACTTATCTGATTTCAAATTCTGGACTGAAACCTTACGTAGATTATCAGTTAAAGCCTTGTGCCTAATTGAAATCAAAATACTGAAACATTTTCAGTATTTGATAAGTTCATAAATAATTCCATAATTAAAACTAGATTATCAGTTAAAGCCTTGTGTGTCCAAATAAAGAGCTAGAATGCCCTATTTATAAGAGAGAGAGAGAGAGAGAGAGAGCGTGCGCAAGAAAAAGAGAGAGGAGAGAGAGAGAGAGAAAGGAGATATGTTGTGATATTTTTTTGAAAATATGTAGTGTATTTGTAATTATCTATTTGTGGGTAATTTTTTAATTTTAATCTTAAGGACAATTTAGTCATTTAACACAAAAACTGGCCATTATTTAATTTTTAATTTTTTGTTATTTGAGTGGATAAATTTTTAATTTACTATAGGAAATAGGCTAGTTTGATATATTGACTCATTATTAAATGCTGAGTAAACATTGATCACATTAGTTGCTTATGTGTCAATTGCATTATCGTCTTTGCTCGTCTCCTCCTTTTGGTTTGACATGTTTTGTTTACACTTTTTTTTGGTAAATTGTATTTCGTGCTTGATGCTGAAAGAGGTTATTGGTTTTGTGTCATGTGATTCTTTTGTTTATCAAGCTTGCCCTTATTAAGATTTAATTGAAGTCAAATCTATCATAATTTCTATGACATTATGACTAGGACGTGCAATTTGATACACCCGAGATTTTTTCAAATCCTTTGGGCATCTGTTGTAATTTAAATAGGTATTATTTCAAGCCGAAAGATTTCCACTTGATAGTTCTAGTGTTATTTCATGAGTTGGTATACTTGGTAGCAGTGACACTCTGGGTTGATGGTGCCTGATTAAGCTTAAGAGGATTTCTCTTGATTTTATGTGGATATGGAAGCCGTGTTACTTTCTAGTTCTGATATTAGTTTTTGGGACGTGATGTTGTGTTTATGTTATCGAGTTTTTCATATGATGATGCATCCTTTTGTAATATTCCAAATTTTATATCTTCGGTCGACATATCAATTTAGAATTTGTTACTCCTATAATTCTAAGTTTTCGGCACATAGCAGATCCTAGCCTCAGCACTGGCTCAATGGAGACTTTCACTTACAAGTTGGTGTATTAGTATGCTGTAATAGGCAGTTTAGCATAATGATTTGATGAAAACTGTGCAAAGATGATGATTAGAGAATTTTGCGATGGAAAAGGAACCTTCATTCACCAAGGTGGAGATGCAATTATAGAAACACGGAAATTAGACAAATTAATGATTTGTTTTGTGAGGTAATGTAATTTTCCGATTCCTTTTCTGTTACTGGAAAACATGGTTTGTTATGACCATTCTATTATATTTTATTGAAACATCAGTTGCTGAGCCATCTTAATTTCACCTGCTCTTTTTATTTTTGGTAAATAAATTTTTATTTCACCAAATTTAACAGTTGAAGATTACAAACCAACAAACAACAATTACAATCTCACAACTTTTCCTCCTTAAGAAAATGAAGGATTTATTTTTAGATGGGGTGGTCAAATATGTTTTTCATCATTTTTTCTTTTTGCCTCGAGCATTAAAAGTTCTTAGACGGTGGCCTACATAATGTGTGTTAAGTTGTCATTGTCGTTGCTTGTGCATTTTCTGCTCCTTTGGTCTTTGTTCATTTCAGAACTTCTCATTGCATGATAGTAATGGAGCAGTCAAGATTGTTGGTTTTTGTTGTCTTGGTGATGGTATTTAATCGATGGAATGGGAATGACAAGCTAAAATAAGGAGACATGTGACAGAAAAAGTGTGAAACTTGAATATGATTGGTGGAGAAGTTGAGCATATTGACATGTGAAATTTTTGAAATTTGAGAAGAATGAAAAAAACTAAAAGAATTATTCTTTTTTTTTATTATTATTATTTCATGAGAATTTCTCCAGGTGGACAATAATTTACTTCTTTATGAATACATTGTGATGATGATTTTTGTAAGTTGTAATATTTAAGTGAAATTTTATTAAATATTGCATATTTTTTCCCCTTTGATTTGCTTTATTTTATAATCTCTCATTTATTAGTTGGATCTTCAAAATTTGGAGCGCGAATTTGAACACGTTTAAAGTGATTTTTTATATCTATGTACTCCCTCCGTCCCACGAATCTTGACACGTGTGGTTTCGCCACGAGAATTAAGGAGTTGTAGATTAGTGTTTTAAGTGTATAAGTAATAAAATATAAAAGTGATAAAGTAGGAGAGAGGGTAATAAAAGTGATTAAGTATGAGAGAGAATGTAATAATTATTACCTTATTTAGAAATGTGTCAAGATTCGTGGGACGGCCCAAAAAGGAATACGTGTCAAGATTCGTTTAGTGGGACGGAGGTAGTATTTGTTATTTTGCTAATGCTTACAAATAAAAAAAAGAAAAGAAAATTAATTATTGAATTGAAAGTGTTGAAGTCATAAAGTTTGTACTTTTTTCATTATAATATATAGTTTGATATGTCATGTTAACATTTTTTAGTGAAAATTTTCTAAAATTTATAAATATATTATTCTCTATGTCCCCTAAAATTATACATGGTTGACTCCGGAACGAGTTTTAATAAAAAACTGTTTGAAGTAATGATAGTGGATAAAGAGTCCCACATTGAGGATATTGTTAAGTAGATTGTGGGCAAATAGTGTAATTTAAAAAGGTAAAACTGTAAGAATTATGAGTATGAATAAATTTGGGGGACGTACCAAAAAAGGAAAGGTATGCATAAATATGGGGGACGGAGGGAGTATAAAATTTTTATACCCTTTTTTTTCTTATTAAATATAATACTCCCTCCGTTCTAGTATAAAGGGCTTGTATTTCCACTATAAGTGACATGTTTCCACAAATAGAAAAATTTAACTCTTAAAAAGTGTAGGTCCTACCACTTTTAATCAATTTACACATTCTCCTTAATTCTTGTACCGAAAAGTTTTAAGCCACTTATAGTGGGACGGATGAAATATTAAATTATTCCCATCAAATTTCGACGGGTTACATACTAGTTTTGATTATAAAAATTCAATAAGTACTTTAGCGACCAAAAAAGAAAGAAAGATGAAATAATTGATTTTTTCCTTCGCCTCATGCCTCCAAATTCTCTTTGATCCAGCTCTGAGAACGCATGGATAATATACAAAAAACAAATAAAAACCAATGCATGAATAATAACAAATGAAGATCAAAGCATCGTGTATGTATGTGGTGAAACATCACAAAAACTTGGGTACAATCTGTTGTACTATACAGCCGGGTTGCACCCTGTCCTGCATCATGACCCAAACCGTGTAAATGATATTATTTGGTTATACAAATAACACTGCATATTATTGACACTATTCAATTATACAAATGACACTGTCTATAATTGACACTATTCGGTTATACAAATGACACTATAATATTGTAAATAACACTATTCGATTATACAAATGACACTAACCGAATAATGTCAATTATAGGCAGTGTCATTTGTATAACTGAATAGTGCCAATTATAAGCAATGTCGTTTGTATAACTGAATAGTGTCAATTATACACAGTGTTATTTACAAGGGCTAATTGCATGTAAATCCAAAACGTTTTTCAGAAATTGGTTATTGCACCAGATTTGAAAATTTGACTTTTAAATCCATAACATTTTATTTTTGTCTGATTTTTGTTCGGGTGATCGATTTTTTCTTACGCTGAAGCTGGAACACGATGGCAGATTTATAACACGTGGAAAAAAAAAATTCCCCTCTCCCATCATCTTCTTCTCTCTCCCCTTCACTCGCCGTTGCCGCCCCCCTACCGCTACCCCACGCCGGCACCCCACTGTCGGTGCCTCTCATCCGGCGTGGGTCGCCGCTTCGCGCCGAAGATCCTCTCGTCTATCTCTGTCTTCTACGGAACCCCCACACCAAAACGAGCCCTAAAAGTTTTCCCATTTTCAAATCTGCCGCAACAGCCTCCGACTTCTGGCAAGAACGTGCCCGACCGAGGGCGCCGCCTTTCTCGTCCGTTCTCTTATCTCTCGATTCACCTTTCTCAATTTCAGCGAGGTGCCAAGTCAGGCCCTAGCTTCGACCTCAGAAATCGCCACCACCTTGAAAATTTCGGCGAAGTCGATGCCTAATCCAGTCAGCGCAGCCTCTCTATTCGCCTGACTCTCTCCATTTCTTCCTTCTTAATTTCGCAGCCGAACCCTGACTTTCTCTTTCTTTATTTTTGACTGAAATATGCAGATGGAACCCACCCCCTAAAACAAATCGTGGACCTCTCTCCCTCTTCGGGAAACTGTCGCGGCTGTCTCTCCAGCGGGGCTAATGTCTCGCCCCTAACGCCGCTTTTGAAATCGGCGAGGCAGGGCAGTCACCACCTCTGAAATTGGCTGCGGCGGCGGTGGGGGGAATGGAAAATTAGGGTTTGGGGGTAGGGGGAAGGGAGAAGAAGACGATGGGAGGGGGGATTTTGATTTTGATTTTTTCCACATGTCACAAATGTGCTTAGGTGTCATTGTTAATTCCAGCTGCCACGGTGTCATTTCCGACGTCGGTGTAAGAAAAAATCGGTCACCGAATAAAAATCAGACAAAAACAAAAGGTTATGGATTTAAAAGTCAATTTTTCAGTTCTGGTGCAATAACTAATTTGTTAAAAACGTTATAGATTTACAGACAATTAGTCATATTTACAATGTTATAGTATCATTTATACACATTATCATTTGTATAACCAAATAGCGTCAATTACAGACAATATCGTTGCATAATCAAATAGTATCATTTATACGATTCAGATTAGGATACGAATTTGAGTTAGGATGCGGATCAAGGTGCAACCCAATTGTACTATAGTACCAAAACCAAATCGACAAGCAGTACGTTGCTTAACGGTAAAGGGAAATAATCCCCGAAAGGAAACGCAGAATAAAACCATTAATCAATGGAAGTTTCCATAATTAGGGGCGTTTAATTACAGTACAACATCTGGCGCATTGGGATTTTTAGTCAATTGCCCTTTTTTGCATCTCTTCTTCTAATAAAAATCAGAATCCAAGAGTTAGTTGATTTCGTAATTAGCAATAGCTTACAGTAAGACAGTACAGTTAGTGATGAAATCTGGACCGTCCGCTTCATTTGTTCGAGTGATCCAGTGTAACAGACGGTCCACAGTGTCCGGCTGCATAAAGGCTGTTCCTGCAACTACCACCACAGGATTTTTGCTCTCTCATTAATGTATTTAACTAAATCACAGATTATAGTTGTTGGCTTTCCAGCCTGGATTTCATATATAATGGTGGGTCCACTTACACTAAATACAATCCACACTCCTTGTGCAAAGTGACCAATATACCCCCACTCTGTTTCTTCTTGTGGAATACTATACCAGTCGAGTTCATTCAATTTTTTTAGTTGCATTTTATGAATTATTTTATACAAGTTGATTTTTATCTAGTCAGTCGGACAATAGTTGCGGAATTTTTTGTTATAAAAATGGTTTGTTACATGCGGATGTTTGTTAAATTCTGTTTTAGTTGAATTACTAAAGAATTTAAATTTCAAAGAGGATAATATGAATTTCATCACACCGTTCGACTCACCTTCTTCGTGCATTAATTAACAAATCAATGGAGGCATCCGACATTATTAATTGAGTATATATGTTAAATAATACTCCCCCCGTCCCTGAAATAAGTTCATCTTTTTCCTTTTTGGGACGTCCCCAAATAAGTTCCTCTTTCTTTCTTTCCATTTTTGGACAACTACCCCACCACTAATAATACTTTATTTATTCTTACTTTTCACTTTTTCACCACTCTCAATACTAATTATAACACTTTTTCACCTTTTCACTACTCCCAATACTAATTATAACATATTTTTCTTCACTATCAATACATTTTACCACTTTTTCTTAAAACCCGTGCCGTCTCCAAAGAGGAGCTTATTTTGGGGACGGAGGGAGTACTTAATTTAGTGCACATGTATCTAGAAATGCACATGCATTATTTTTTTATAATTTAATTCAATATAATATTTATAAAATTAAGAAGAACTGAGTCAACTTAAAAATTTGTTCGACCCATTTTATGGTGGAGGTGTTCGCTTTGTGGTTTGATTTGGTGCGATGTTTCATTGAAATCAAGTTAAATCATAAAATAAGATTTAACATTTTTTTTAAATAAATAAAAAAAAGTGTACTCCCTCCGTCCCGCTCCAAATGTCTCATTTCTTTTGAGCACGAAAATTAAGAAATGTATATAAAGTAGATAAAGTGGGTTGATGAAAATTGTTTAAATATTAAGTATAGAGAGAGTGTGTATTGCCAAAAAAGGAAATGAGACATTTGAAATAGGACAATCCAAAATAGAAAATGAGACATTTGGAATGGGACGAATGGAGTATCTATACAATTTGATGCGGTTTGGTTTATGATTTATTAATAATTTTCTATATCAGAGTAACAAAAAGATTGAATGTCTAAAATCTTCAAAAATAATAAAAATATCATGTCACTAAAAACAATAATAAAAAGGTCTGATCACATCAAGTACTATTCTAGTAGCACAAAAAGAAATTAAGAATTACATATATTAGTTCTTACAAATTATCTGTCCACATACATATATAAAATCCACATCATCTATGCAACTTTTTTCTAAGATAGAGAAACGTATGCAGCAAAGAAGTAAGTTAATAAGTTAGAATAAGAATGAGTTATAAAAATTTTATGAGGGAGGTGATCGCTGGGCGAGAATGGGTGGTGAGCAATGTGCGGCGAGGATGGATGGGAGCATGGTATATAATCAAATTTTGCAATAATTATTCCCTAACTTGAAAAAAAATGGGGAGGGGTATAAATGGCAATTCGGGAGACATTGTCCTCGCCATAATCCAAGCCAAGGTTGAGGCGAGCAGAGTAATTAATGAGCATGCCTCCCATTCTCCGGCTTCTGGTTCTTCTCCTGATGACACAGTCCGGCGGCGGCACGGGTGAGCCCCAATTCAAGGAGGCGCCGGCATTCCGCAACGGCAAGTCGTGCGACAAGTGGAGCGACGTGGTCCACATCGCCATGACCCTGGACTACTCGACCCCCTACCTCCGCGGCTCCATCGCCGCCGTCCTCTCCGTCCTCCAGCACTCCACCTGCCCCGAAAACACCGTCTTCCACTTCCTCTCCATCCCCCACCACCACCCCCACCTCCGCGCCACCGTGGGCGCCACCTTCCCCTACCTCCGCTTCCACCTCTACCCCTTCAACCCTGCTTCCGTCCTCCACCTCATCTCCTCCTCCGTCCGCCGCGCCCTCGACCAGCCCCTCAACTACGCCCGCATCTACCTCCCCGACCTCCTCCCCCCCTCCCTCCGCCGCATCATCTACCTCGACTCCGACCTCATCGTCGTCGACGACATTGCCAAGCTCTGGCGAATCGACCTCAATTCCCACGTCCTCGGCGCCCCCGAATACTGCCATGCAAACTTCTCCCACTACTTCACCCCCAAATTCTGGTCCACCCCCTTCTTCGGCGCCACCTTCCGCCGCCGCAACCCCTGCTACTTCAATACCGGAGTAATGGTCATCGACCTCATCAAGTGGCGCCGCCACGGATTCACGCACAAGCTCGAGCACTGGATGAGGATCCAAAAGCGTTACAGAATCTACGAGCTCGGCTCCCTCCCGCCCTTCCTCCTCGTCTTCGCCGGAAATGTTTCCCCGGTGGAGCACCGCTGGAACCAGCACGGCCTCGGCGGCGACAATCTCCAAGGGCTGTGCCGCGATCTCCACCCCGGTCCAGTGAGCCTGCTGCACTGGAGCGGCAAAGGGAAGCCGTGGCTCAGGCTCGACGCTAAAAAGGCTTGTACCTTGGACTATCTATGGTCGCCGTATGATTTGTTCAAACACGAGTTATTAATTGCCGACACATGATGGCCGCCGCAGAGGATTATAACCCAGAATAATTGAGTTGGAGACAGGGAGGCGGGCTTCGGACAAATTACATGCTGACGCACACACGGAGAATCGGAATGCGTGAAATTTTGATCAGATTCTGTGCCATACAATTCTTATTCTGCACACTTGTTTTATTTTTGGGGGGAGTTTTGTTCTTGGACTATTGGTCAACCCAGAATCTACTGAGGCAGGTGGCGCCGCCGTGGGAGGGGTGGTGGCATGCTGGTCGACTGTCCAGATTCGTACATTCCTACTCAATTAAGGGTAAATATACGCTTCAGCTGTATTGTACGCCCAGGAAAAGTGCTTGTACGTTTGTGACTCTTTACCAACTTTTTTGTGTTGCTTATAATTGTGATTGTTTTATTGGTGTTAATAATTTTGTCTACATTATTGTTTTGCGCTTTTGTTTAAAATTTATTCCATCTCGTGACTTTTGTTAGTACTTTCTTCTGGAGTAATATTCTTGTGGTTTATCTCTATTTTATTTATTGATGTGAGGTGTCGGTTGTGGTCATTTTCGTAATTGGACATCCCTTCGTTTGATTAACTAGTACCTACGTCTTTTGTTCGATCTAACTTAAGAAAATGATATTTTGATAATATTTATTAGTTGGTGATTATGAGATTTTCTAAGATATATATAATGATAATTCCGTCGCTAGAATGACAATGCGAACATAATTTTGTAAACATAAATTAAACCGTGTTGAATTGCTCATTTCCAAATCGAGAGATAGCAGAAGTGGTATTTTATATATTTTGAAATTCCCATAGTTGTCCCTTGGGATAATTTTAATGCACGTAATTATGGTCTTAAAGTTGGAAAAACGATTGAAATGTGCGTGCGTGTGTGTGTGAGAGAGAGAGAGATAGAGTGGATGCCAGTGAATGCCTAAGTGTGATGGGAGTTATGAATCGCAATCAAATTCAAATTCATTTGGCCGAATTTATTTTTTGGGTGTTAAAGATGCTGCCGACTTACACAATTTGGGTGTGTGGGTGTCCGGTTCCCATCCACCATTCTCCAATCAAATTTTCATAAAGCTCCTGTGAGTAGTTTTGCTAGCAATAGCAAATATAGTATCACCTTCGATTTATGCTCTCAACATAAAATCTATATTATATATAAAAAAGAAGTCTAACGATAACTAAAAATCATCAATTTTGATCCATAAAAAAATATTCAATATAGATATTAAATTAAAGATAATGACAATATCTTTAATTTGATATAAAAATTATAAAAATAAATTTATATCGAATAAGTTATTATCAGTTAAAGTCATAAAATTATTATTTTTCTCTCTCATCTATCATCTTTTCTTTGTCATTTCTCATTTCTCCAAATACAATGTTACGTTTCTTATCTTTCATTCCTTTTATCTACTTCATATATATTTTATTTTGTTTTTTTATATTTGTATTAGATTCATTTTTATATTTTTCTATTTTTTTATTATGATATTTTAATGCAACTAAATAGATAAAACTGATATTTGTTCATTTTAGAACTCTTTATCTTAAAAATAATTTTTTTAGAGAAATTTATATTAATATAAAGAGTGGATTTTGAAAATAGCCTATTTCTTTTAGTAAATTTAAAAATTGTCCACTAAAATAAAAACTTAAAAAATTGGCCACACTTAACATTTTACCCTTTAAACATCACCCTTCAAAAAATTCGCGCATTTCACAATCAGTGGAATTCACAACCAGAATTTTTTGGTTGTGAATTCAAGTAGTTGTGAATTTGAGTTTTAAAGTTTGAATTCACAACTAAAAATAGTCTTAGTTCTGAATTTGCATGAATTCACAACTACAAATATTGTTAGTCGTGAATTCAAGCTTTAAAACTCAAATTTACGACTACTTGAATTCACAACTAGCAATAGAGTTGGTTGTAAATTCGATATTTAAAACCCGAATTCACAACTAACACTAGTAATTCAGTTGTGAATTCATCAAACTGGTAATTCTAATTTTAAAACTCAAATTTACAACCAAAACAATTAGTTGTGAATTCGAGATTTAAAACTCAAATTCACAACTAACACTAGCAATTCAGTCGTGAATTCATCAAACTGATTGTGAATTCTAATTTTAAAACTCGAATTCACAACAAAAACAACTAGTTGTGAATTCAAGCTTTAAATCTCAAATTCACAACCAACACTAACGATTCAGTTGTGAATTCATCGAGCTGGTTGTGAATTCTAGATTTAGTTGTGAATTCATAGATCGAGTTGTGAATTCAAGAACACTAAGTTCTGAATTCATCCAGCTGGTTGTGAATTCATAGATCTAGTTGTGAATTCAAGAACATTAAGTTGTGAATTTATAGATCTCGTTGTGAAGAACATTAAAAAAACAATTGATGCTCTTCGTAAACATTAAAAAAATATTAAGTTCATCATATTCTAACTCGAATGAAATCCAAATCTCTCTTTGTTTAATCTTACAATAACTAATTATATATATAAAAAAATGAATACAGTATTGTAAAACAATAATCTAATCATTTTACGATATTACAAGTTACCAACGTCAAAAGGCTAAAAGAAAAAAAGAAAAAAAAACAACTAGTTGTGAATTCGAACATGTACAACACAAGATTTTCTCTCAGATTGCTATCGCAACTCCCCCAAATCTCTATCCCATCTCTCTCTCAACACTCAACCCTGGATCTTAAAATTGTCGGCTCCAATTTCGATTCCCGACATCGACATTCATAGACCGCCACCACTGTCGCTTCCCCTCACCTCTGAACCCCGGCAGTGGCACGGCCACAATCCGTGCCTCCACTTCAAGCTCAACATTCCAGACCCCTAAGTCTCCCTCCTTCTTCGACTGCTGCCACCACCGTCAGGATTGGATGCGCCGCCTGAATTTGGATGGTCAGCGTCGTCATCGGCGCTACTATGGCTTCCAATTCTTCGACTGCTGCCACCATTGTTGCCATTAATATTTGATCGGAGCTCCGAGCTCCGCCGAGAGAATGGTAACAGCAACTCGCCGGAATGAGCGGCGGCGATGGCGAACGGAGATCGACGACGAAGAGAGAGGGGATCGATCGGACGAAATTGAGAGACAGAGAGAGAGGAGGGAGAGTGAAACCGTCAAAGAGAGGGAGAGAGAGGAGATGAAATTGGCTACTTTATAAATTTTTATTATTAGGGGTATTTCTGACATTTTGCACAAAAATTGGCCAGTTTTTTAAGTTTTTATTTCATAAGCCAAATTTTAAATTTACTATATAAAACTGGCCAAATCTATATATTACCTCTTAATATAACTGTGTAGATAAATAATTAATTTTGTATATATATATATATATATATGAATAGCATTTTAAATATTAAATCATATATATTTTATTTTTAAAAATGAACTACATATATCTCATGTTCAACCATTTATTTTGTCACTTACCCATTGATAAAAAATATAGGTAAAATAACACAAATAAAAATTTTGAGGCATATAAAAATACTCTTTGTCATGTTTATTCAAATCAAATCTTTGGATGTTGCATAGGAACTTTATTTTAAAATTTGTATTTAAACAAAATAACCACATAAATTTGATATAAATATGCATTCAAAAAATATATTAAACTATATGCAAATAAATAGTTGTGTACATCTAAGAATATTATATGATAATTATACCCATTATCATTTATAATTGCTTTTGATATTTGATGATGTATATATTTATACACATTATCAATTAAAATTAATTAATTTGTATTTCAAAAATTGAAAATTCAAATGTTTTCAAATTCATTTTCTTTTTGGTCTGAGATTGTGTCGTGGATAATTTCAATTTTTTTTATTTATATTTGCATTAACTCATATTTAAATTATTTTTAATATGTAGTATATTTTATTTATTTAAAATATCATTCAATTTTAATGTTGGTCGTGCATCGCACGATCGGGTGTACTAGAAACGAATCGACGGTTATTTAGATGTATATATCATTTCTAAAAGGGAAATTTGCACCTAAATACACAAACTTCGCGAAAAATTCATATTTGACGCGAAGTTAGGATTTTACATTTTAATACACCAACTTTCGTCGTTGTCCAAATTTGACACGACTTAATTCTTAAAAATTTAAAAAACAACCCCTTTTTGTAAATAATTATACAGAGATCCACTTATGTTATAATTTGGGACATTTAAACCAAAACAAGATATTTTCTTATGATGTTTTCTTTTAAACTATTTTAGGCGCGGATCAAAGATTAAAAGAAAACATCATAAGGAAATATCTTGTTTTGGTTTAAATGTCCCAAATAATAACATAAGTGGGTCTTTGTATAATTATTTACAAAAAAGGGTTGTTTTTTGAATTTTTAAGGATTAAGTCGTGTCAAATTTGGACAACAACAAAAGTTGGTGTATTAAAATGTAAAATCCTAACTTCGCGTCAAATATGGATTTTTGGCAAAGTTTGTGTATTTTCACGCAATTATCCCTTTCTAAAAATCCATAAAGTTTGAATTCTTGCGGTTACTCCCTCCCATCTTTTATATATATGTCATTTGGTGATTTTCATTTTTCGACAATTTATTTGACGATTTGATTTTTCTTGTCAAATGTACCCTTGTTTATGTCATCAATGTCTATTCTTATTTTCATACCTTTTATATTTTAAACCAAACAGTGGAAGTCATTAAAATAGAGTATCATTAAATGAGGATAACTTAGATATAATATTTTTTCTTAATAAATGTGCACATCTACAAATTGACATATAAGATGAATGGGGGGTCGGGGGCTGAATCGGTGATTTCAAACAACTTTTTTTATTATTGATGCAATAGTTCTATTTAGGGGTGGTAATCGAACCGAACAACCTGAAAACCGGTTAACAATAAAAATGCTAATTGGTAATCGAACCGTTTTTTAGATCGGTTAACCGATTCGGTTAATCGGTTAACTGAATTAAACGGTTAATAGCATGAATTCAATTTTCGAATCTGTTCAAGATAATTCCAAAGACAACATGATTTAGGGCTAGTTTGATAGCTTAGTTAAAGACATATTGCGTCATTAACAGGGGACTTTTTGGCATTTGATAGGGCGGGTTCACAACATGGGCGGCCTGAGTATATGCTTGGGCCCGAGCTAAAAAGTACTGTTACTCTAAGGAAAGCAATACGAGGGTTTCCCCTGGTTTCAGATACTTGAATGCTACAGTGATACTGGTTTAATTTCTTGTTCACAAAAATGCCCCTAATTTCAGTTCGTGAATTAATCAAAAACTTTCATTTAGTCACTCATTGTCATTAGATTCACGCAAATAGAATCTGGACCACCCATATCTCATTGTGTTACATTCTTCTCGCCATTCTCATTTCCACCGCCGCCGCCGCCGAAGCGTCGCCTCTGGTGCTCGACATCGAAGGGAAGCCGTTGCGGGTAAGAACAAACTACTACATGCTCCCTGTCGTAAGCGGCAGCGGCGGTGGCCTCACTTCGGCCGCCACCTGCAATTAAACTTGCCCTCTCGACGTGGTCCAAGAGCGGCTCGAGGTGAAAAATGGGCTCCCGCTGAGGTTCCGACCCACCAATGGGAAGAAATGGGAGGTCTGACTCTCAACTGGTCACAACATCAAATTCTTTGCCGCCTCAATTTGTGTTCAATCCATAGTTTGGAAGCTGCATTTGGACAAATCCATCCAAAAATACACCACCACCACATGAGGAGTGGAAGGGAATCTGGGGATTCAGACTATCAACAACTGGTTCAAGATTGATAAATATGATGATGATTAATGCACGCTTGTCATTAGATTCACGATTTGCATAGTTTTGGTTGTAGAATCATGCTATGGCGCAGATCTGGTGAATCGACCTTTACATAAAGCTCATGAACACACGAGCACTGATTCAGCAAATCGATGGGCATTGGGTGGCCCATTTTGTGGTTGAAGGTAATTGTTGGTAACATTTTTTGTGTTCATGTTTGCGGCTGATTTGGAATTGGGAAGGACATTTAGGTCATTTCATTTTAACTTCATGTTGGTAGGCAGTGCTATCAAACGGGTTTATTATGTTTTCAGCCTTTTAAGACTCTCCTACCAAATACGCATGCCATTTTCTATTCTTGGCCCAAACCCAACACCTTTCCTTGGGTTTGGGAAAATGGCTTTAACCCCACAAAGTTTTCAAACACCCCATTATAGTTAAAAGCATCATGAGATAGCTTCAGAAGCCAAATCAATCCAAATGAAATATCACCACGGGCATGTTGGGTCCCAGAGGGTCAATTAAATATGAGGCATGCTAGGTCCCAGAGGGTCAGCTATCACAATCTGCTCATCTTTGAGGTTTTTATTTAAAAGACCTTAAATATGAGGCATGTTGGGTCCCAGAGGGTCAGTTAAACAGGCGTATGGGGGGGAATGCACCTGATGGGTAAATCTTTTTCGAAAAACTGAATTATGAAAAGATACGCGAACAAACAGTTTTATAAAGAGAAGGCAAGTGACTGATACTGATGAAACAATCAGTGGGTGACAAGTTATCAGAGTCAGTCAGATAACTTGAGTCCTGAGGAGGCTTCAGTCAAATTGAACGTAACAAAGAAGTGTTATGAACCTTACTGATTATTAAAAGATTTATCAATTCGATTGACAACACAAGCAGCGGAAAATAAACTTAGTTCAATAAGCCTTTTTAACGAGAAAGACACAAACATAATTCTTATTACGCTTTTCAGTTAATCAATTTCAGTAGATATCAACAAGAGCATAAAAAGAGAATAATTGAAAGCAAACAAGGACACACGAATTTTACGTGGTTCAGAAACAAAGTTCCTACTCTACGGTCATATGATCAATCTGACAATCACTCTGGGCTAGTGCGTTGAGGTGCACAACAAACCTACCAACACCACTCTTGGTTGGATTTTACACTTAGCGTGCCCTGACACTTTCGTGTCCACACAGCAGAACACTAAGGTCTTTGGAGACAGAACCTTTAATCTGAACTCCCTCTTGGCTTTCTGGGTGACAAGGTAACCGAATCTGTTTAGTTTTAGACCGGTACTAAATAACAACCACTCCAACTCTTTTTTCGCTCGGTTGAAAAGGGATTTGGATTCTTCCAACTAAGATTACTGAGAACATGCTCTCAAGTAATCAGAATCTTAGGCTTTGGGTAGAATAAGGATTTGCCTAAGAACTAAGAGAATATGAGTAAGCAGTGATCTGATTTGAGCTTTGATGATTCTATTCTTCGATTCAAACTTCTGTTAGCAGGTGAATGCTGAGTTGCAATTTTGGCAGAGTTTCAACTTGTGTATTTGAATCGGTAAAGATTGCAAAGTTTCTCGAGCTTTATTTATAGGCGAAGTCTTGAATAGATCCGTTGGAGAGATGGTCTTCAAGATTTCTGCCGTTGTGAGAGTACTTTTGAATCTTGCTGAGTCTGCAATCTTCGAGGTTCCTATTTTGTTGATAAACGGCGTCTCACAGTACATCCGGTAGGGTGCCTCTGGGACATGTTGCATCAAATAGGAACTTTCTGCAAAGAAATGACGATCTTCAATATCTCTGCATTTAATGCGGCTGCAGGAGCATTTAATGCCATCTTCAGAGTATCAATCTGATGAAGAATGTTAACTGATACTTGTCATAAGTATCAGTCCGCTGATTCCATTTGCTCCGCATAAAAGCATTAACCATCATTGATGATTCAATGAAGCTCTCATATAGTCAAAACTGATGGTTTTGACTTGTCTTTTCTAGCATTTCTCGGTCGTGGTCTTCAGTCTAACTAAGAGCAAAAACTCTAACATTTGAGTTCAAAAAAGTTCTAGTCTAGAAGAGGAAGAACAAAGAGTTTTGATATCACCAAAACTAGGGACATGATATTTCAAATAAGTTCCCAACAAGGCATGATGAGTAAATAAATTCTAGGGCGCAAGGGGTCGAGGTGCAATTACATTTGCAATGAGCTCCTTGCTGGGCCACCAGGTACGCCGGGACTCAAAATAAAAACTAACATTTCAAAGGCTGAACTAGGTACGTCGTCGCTGCCGGACCTCGACTGCTGGACAGCCGCCGCCAAAGCTCGGACTCAGAGGCGAGAAAAGGCCGAAGGGGCTCCGGTAGATTAGCCGAGAAAAGAGGCTGAGGCGCTCAGGAAAGTAGACCGAGGAAAAAATTGGGTACGAGGCGCCAGTGGCCTGGTGGGAAGAGGCGCCGGAGGCTCGGTGGGAAAAGGCGTCGGCGCCGCGCCGATGTGTGCGTACGTGTTTTGTTCTCTCAACCCAGAAACAAAAGCCCTTTGAATTTTCAGCGCATACGCATATTACATTTACATAACTTAATGAAATATAAAATTATTTAATTATATAACACAATATTAAATCGGTTAATTCGGTTTGAACCGGTCGGTTACCGGTTAAATCGATTAACCGGTTAACAGAAAATATGAAAACCGATAACCAAATCGAATCGGTAATTTTCGGTTATCGGTTAACCGATCAATCGATTTTCCGGTTGAATTACGGTTATAACCGGATAACCGAAATCGAATTACCACCCCTAGTTCTATTTAGTCCTCATTTTATTTAATATAGCTCTTCATCTAAAATAATAATAATAAAAAAAGAATTATGAATTTACTGCTTTTTATAATTAAATATTTCATTGCCCATGCCCCCAATCAATATAACTTTTATTCTTTATTTCGCATCGATGCAACTTGAAGCACTGCATTTCTTCTAATACATCTCAAGAATTTTAAGAGATATATAACGAAATCCATACTAAAATCTTTTCATGCACCACCTTATTTCACAGTTCTCACTCAATTAAAATCCATAAAGAGCTACACATCACCCCTATATAGCCGATATCATATCGTAATTTCCTCAAATCCTTTGCTCGAAGTACATATCCTGCAAAAAAAACCTAATCAGTGAAGTGTAAAGATGACATTTTGTCCATGTTCTAGAGAGAACGACAACTGCTTGTAAAAATAACCAAATAAAGCTTAAAGCAGAAGGTGAAACCACACAACAAGCGGAAGCAATCTGCAAGCTAGTATTTGAATTTGGGAATTCTCGAAATGTAGAAGCTGCCACCAATTCCGCTACTTTGATTGATTGTCTGTCTTCGAATGTGGTTTTTGAAGTTTTAAAGAGATTAAAAAATGGTGGAATCATGACGCTGCCCTTTCTTTGGTGGGCGGAGAAGAAAATTGGTTTTCAGCATAGTTCAAAATGCTACAACTGTCTAATTAATTGAGTCATTGTAGAAAATCAAACAATTCATGATGATGTGGTTATTTTAGGGGCTACAAGCTACAGGGTAAAATAGTAACTTCATAATTATTTATTATTACTAGTTTACATGGAGAGCTACTCTAGGTAAAACAAGAACTATGAATAGAATTAGCCTTATTGATGTAAGTAATTAGACCTAAGGAAATTGGTTTCTTACTAAGCTGGAAGAATGGAAATAGCTCATTAAAACAAGAAACTACACCGTCCCACTAAGTAACGAGAATATATAACGAACTAACCATCAATAGCTTATATCCGAGTAAAAACATAGAAAGAAAAAAAGGTTAGAAAACAGGTTTAATTGTCTATGAATCCAAAACGTTTTACCAAATTGGGAATTGCGCCTATTTATTTATTTATTTATTTATATTCCTTAGGATCTATAACTTTTTGTTTTTTCTAATTTAGGTTCGATCATTAAATTTCGCAAATTAAATCATACGTGGCCATCGAAAATGACATTGTAGCCGTCGAAAATGACACTTGGACTAAAAGATTACACTTGATAAAAAAAAAAAAAAACAAAGTTCATATTTCTCTTGAACCATCGGCTTGATCATCTCTCTCATCATATTTCAAAATTCAAAAAATCCAAAATTCACATTTTACCTCATTACTTCTCCTGTAATGAAATTCCAGAATTTCCATGAAAATCAGGTGGCCACCGGCCGTTTCACAGCTCTGCCGCCAAGCTTTCTTCTTCCCAAAGTCTCCGGTTAAAATCCAATAACACCAACCACCTGCCACCGCCTCCACTCTACAATAACCCCCATACACACATGAGAATAAAAAGTCCTAGTCATGTTTTTATTTTCATTCTTTTTATTTTTTAAACCAAACAATGGAAGAAGTCATTAAAAATAGAGTTTCATTGAATGAGGATAACTTAAATACAATATTTTTTTCTTAATAAATGTGCACATCTACGAATTGACATATAAAATAAATGGGAGGGAGTTCTATTTTGAGCCCTCGTTTTATTTAATATAGCTCTTCATCGAAAATAATAATAAAATAATTCTAAATTTACTGCTTTTTATAATTTCGAATTAAACATACAAATTCAATCAAGTATATACAAATCTTAAAAAACAGAAAATAAACTAGTCAGACATAATAAAATAAATTAAATTAAATAAAACTAATAAAATCTTAAAATAATTCTGAATGAATAGTTGGAATCTTCGATCTTGTAAAAAATAAAGCTAAAGCCTAAAATTATTAAGGCAATAAATTCTAAAGCTAAAAATCAAAAAATATGAAAAGAGAGTGAAGAGATGTGTCTAATAGATCAATAAAAGGACCTATATATAGGCACAAGAGAAAAATATAGTATAAAACTCGAAAATATAAATAAAAACGTGTCTGTGGCCAAATTTCGAGGTTTTCTGTCATTTCCCCACGGTCAAGGGCCGCTGCCACAGGTAGGACCACGAGTGCTTCCTGTCTCTACGCACATGTACAATGTTTTTGTTTCGATCATATCTCCTCGTTTGAACTCCGATTTGCGATCCATTTGCGCTCATAAACTTATATCGAGATGCATCTACAACTTTCATTTAGATCACTCAACCTAGTTTAACCTCAATATTTCTATAGATTTCATCAAAGTACAAGAAAGTGTCACATTTCACAAGATAAAATAATTTAAGTATAAAACAATAATCAAACACTCAATTTCCTAGCAAATTGAAATCTTGAGAATATTAAAAATCATATAAAAGTTATCCTTATAAAAGAAAAAAATGACGATCATCTAAAGCCATTGTTGTGATCCTTAATTTGATATGCAATATCAATTAGCCGAATTTCACAATTTTAGATGTGAAACGAAGAAAAAATATAAAGTAAAAATAAACTTTCAGTTTTATTATAATCACAAAATTACCACTAAATTTTGAAATTAATTTCAAATTGTCAATTGCCTTTTTGGTGTTTAACGAAACCAACACCTAAACTATAAGACATAAAGTGTAGACTATACCTAGTAACGTCGATCGGAAAGAGTAATAATCGGAGAATTGAACACGAGAGCAAAGTGTAGCTGTTGTATTTAAGAGCAAATGATAGCGTGAAAATAATACACGAGCACGAAACCTATTTATAGATTACAATCGAGGGTAAAAAGGTAAAATCGATGCTAGTGCATGCGTTTGACATGATTGAAGGGTATATCAGGAATTTCAACTTCACGCGGGAAAATCCTCCGCGTCTTTGGCGATCCTTCTGAAAGAGGCGATCTCTCTGGCACGGATGATTTCCCTGGCGCGGAGGATTTCTCTGTCGTGGATGACTTCTCTGGCATGGAGGACTTCTCTGACGAAGATGACTCCTCTGGCGAAGGATGACTCCTCTGGCGAAGGATGACTCCTCTGGTGATGATGACTTCTCTGCTGGGGGTGACTTCTCTGATGATAGTGACTTCTCTGATGGAATTGACTTCTCTGGTAAGTGTATCTCTTCTGCCATATTCGTCCCGCTCGTGGGGTTGATTCCACTGATTTATACTCTTTCCCTACTCTGCATATATTACTCCTCATCAACCACTCCCCCCTCTGGTCTGGTTGAACCGGGTATTCTTCGTGTTCAACCATTGTAGTATTGTTAAAGCTGGTACTATGATGTTTTCCCTGATCCCTGCAAGTCATGAAGATATAAACATTCTAATATTTTACGAAAATAAAGGTAAGTCCAGTGAATTGCTCTCTGGTGTTTTTGTCACTCTCCCCTCTGGTCTGGCTAGTTCACTCTGGCTTAGTGCAACTAGTCAGAGGACTCGCCCGCATAGATGACGTCACCTGCATTAAATGCCTGCCTGATCTATAGTGCTTTTTCCCGTACCCCGAGGTTACTTTTTAACCTTTGCGTCTTTTCGCCTTTCCGTAGGGATTTTTAGCCGTCGATTTATTCCCGTATGCCACGTGTCGTTCATCCCGCATGTTGGTAGTTGCCCGCGTATATTTTACTTAGTCGATTCGAACTCCCATTTTTCACTATTCTTCTTCTCCAAGTTTCCGAACTCTTTTTCCTGCATTTTCCGGTGATTCTCTTCCTGTTCCGGCGTATTCTCCTGTGATCCTTCCGTTCCAGGTTTTATCATCAATCTTTCTCTGGCCTAGGTAATTCGTGCATCTTCTTCTCCTGCAATTTTTGTGCTTGGTACAAGTAGTTTCGAAATTTGTTGGTGCTCTGATTGAGCGTGCTTAGAAACCCTAGGTTTTAGATATTTTGACAATGGCCTCTACTTCCGCTCCTCAGCCTTTGCAATCGACTTCCTCTTCTTCCCGAGCCTCTCCATCTTCCTCACCCCAACTTCAGGATCTCAAGAATTTCCCTTCCCCCTCTGCCTCTTATGACTCTCAAACTGTCCCCAATCCCTCACCACCTAAGAAAAGGGGTAAGAAGACACCCCAACCTCCCAAGCGTGTTCCTGCCTCCCGTCTTAGTGTCACTGAGGTGGAAAAATTGAAGAGCAAGTGCCGACATCCTGAAAGTTTAAAATTCGAAGCCTTCTCTAAAGATTCGACACCCCCCGAAAGCCTTCGTCACCACAAAGTGATAGTTATCTGGCAAGCCCAGATAAATGTTGGTCTAAGGCTTCCCCCCCTGCCCTTTTAGCCAGCGTTTGTAACCACTATCGCATCCCATTTTATTAGGTTACTCCTTCCGCCATCTGGCGGTTATACGCGTTCCATATCCTTTGCCGCGCCCACGGTGTTGGAGACACCGGTAAATTATTTTGTCAAACCCAGACTCTCCGCATGCAGGGCAGTCCCCTGTATAGCTTCACTGCTCATCCGAAACATCCCACCACTTTCCTTTCATCTTTGAATTCCTTTGATAAGGACTTTCTATACAATTACTGCTATGTGCGCACCCTTGTCGGCAATTGGCGTGATTACAAAGTTTTAGAACTAGAATGGCATAGTTCCCGGACTTCCTATAGGCCAGCCTCCTTAGAACCTCCCTCGAATTTTGACCTGGGAGTTATAGCCCGTCTGAATGCCATGAACGCAGCCAAGCCTTTAGAATGTAGATACCTTGCTGAGAACAATTCGGCTCTGGCACACAATGGCCTATTTCCCCTATATGCCAAGAAATCGATAGGTAAAAAATATAAATTAGAAAACTCATTAACTTTTGTTACCCTGATTTTGACGATGTAAAATTTTGATCTGCAGATATGTCTTGGAGGAAGAAGTGTGGGGACAATTTGCCTGACATTCCCTCTCTTGCTGACAGCGAGGAACATGGCACGGGCGGTTCTGCTTCCAGAGCGAACCCCTCGGAACGGCCCATTGGGACCGAGCTGATCCCCATTCCTCCTGTGGTTGAGATCCCAGGGGGGAATGTGGAAGCCTCGCGCCTATTTGACGCGGAGGAAGTTGATGCGGGAGCCCTCGTTCACAAGGGCAGACGTTTCAGCGCTGGTGATGCCACCGGCGCCTATGAAGAAGATATCCCGATCGTGGATATTACTGATGAGGTTCCTTCGCCCGATTCGGCTCCCGGTGCCACCCTTACTGAGCTTTCGAAGAAAAGGAAGAGGGGCTCCCTGATCTCTGTGGGTGAGAAGGAGAAGCGGGAGGGCCTGAAGAAGGCCGGCAAATCTCCAGAGCCAGCGAAGAAGTCCGCTGGTGGTTCAAAGGTCCTCTCTTCTGCACCGGAAAAGGGCAAGGGACCAGCGAGGAAACCCTCTGCCGGGGGAAAGGGTAAGGGCAAGGCTGTGGTGCCCTCTGTTAATGAGTCAGAGGATCTTGTTCCTGGGCCGATCTCGAGTTTGTCAGGTCAAGGGCTAATTGATGCCTTGCTAGCTCGTGTCCACTCCAAGGACCAGGAGAAAGTGGAGCAATTGCCCCGGGGAACTTTAGCCACTCAATTATGCCAGTTGGCTCTTCAGGTATCCTACTTCTTATACTTTTATCATAGAAAGGAAAACGAAGTTACTAACCTTTTTATTGTTCTGTCGGAACCCTTTTTGTCTTCTTGCAGGTGGAGGCTCGGATGTGGGGGGCTGTCAAGTGTATTCATGACTATGACATGGCGGAGAAGGAGAGAAAGGAGGAACAGGCGGACATCGCCAAACGTGATGATGATGTCGCTGGGGTAGTGGAACGTCTAAGTAAAGCTGAGGCAGAGATTGCTGAGTTGAAGGCCCAGCTGGCCCAATCGGATGTGGAGAAGTCCTCCCTGGTTTCTGAATTGACCAGGACGACCAAGGAAGGCCATGAGAACTTGGCCCGGTTCAAGGCAGGATATGAAGAAGCCTACAAGGCGACTCGGCATGATTGGAAGAAGACGCTCGTGGAAGTGCAGAATCGTGCCTACGTCCTGGGGGCGCGAGATCAGCGCCTGGAGTATTTCTTGTCTCGGCAGGGCCAACACTTCCTGGGGGTGATGCTGGAAGGCACTCTGGAGGCTTTCAAAAAGACTCCCGAATACCTAGAGGACTTCGGGCCCCTTTTTGCTTACGTGATAGAGCGTACTGCTACAAAGGCATTGGAGATGGCGGGAGCCACCCCAGAGCAACTTGCTACCCTGAACCTGCACGCCTTGATGGACAACCTCAAGGATGAGGAGATAAATGCGTTGATGGGGATCCCTGCGAATTCTCCAGGGAAACCGGAGTGGTGGTACCCAGTGCTGGAGAAAGCCATTCCCTATTTTACTCTCGGGATTGGATTTGACTCGTTGCCTTCCGCACCCATGTACATGCCTGCTTTCTCTGCTTCTCTGGTGCGCTTTGTGAACCGGCTGCGAGATCCCTCTGGCAAGAGCACCCGGAGATTTTCTCAATTCAGCATGGAGCCTCCCCTGCCCTCTACCTTGGCGCCTTCAGCTTTTTCCAACTCTGCCTCCTCCTCTGCTGCGGTGGACCAACTGTTTGAGCTGTATCGAAATGAGAACCTATATGTGCAGGAGGCTGTGAAGCTGTTGGATCTGGGGGCTCGTCTTCCGAAAGTGAAGGAAGCTGGCATGCTGCCAGTATTTGCAGGGGGAGCCTCTGCTAGCCAGACCTCCGCAAGTGGTGTCCCTCTTCTGGTCTCCTCTGCCTCTGTCCCTGCTTCCTTTACCTCCCCTGCAGATGCCTCCGTCCCTCCTGCCTAACTTGACGACAAATTTTGCAATTTCTCTTAGTTTGTATAAATTGGATACTTACTTCTCGTTTTGGGGTGTATAGCTCTGCCTCATTGGCATATTTATGTGAAGTTTTTTCCTTGCTTGTGCCGCTTTTCTCCCTTCGTTCTTTACGTTGTTCTCACTGCTCCTTGATGTTTGAGTTTATATTCCCGTCTTTCCCCTGCTGATTTGAGTTGACCTGTTATGCTTGTTGTTGATGCTTCTCTGATCTCCTCCCTTGAGATTTCTTTTAATTTCTGCTCTAAGGATTCCGTTGACTCCTCTGGCGAGGATTGTGATGACTCCTCTAGTGAGGATTGCGATGACTCCTCTAGTGAGGATTGTGATGACTCCTCTGGCGAGGATCCCGATGACTCCTCTGACGAGGATTGTGATGACTCCTCTGGCGAGGATTTTGATGACTCCTCTGGCGAGGATAGTGATGACTCCTCTGGCGAGGATTGTGATGATTCCTCTGGCGAGGATTTTGATGACTCCTCTGGCGAGGATAGTGATGACTCCTCTGGCGAGGGTAGTGATGACTCCTCTGGCGAGGATTTGGTTGACTCCTCTGGCGAGGATTGTGATGACTCCTCTGGCGAGGATTTGGTTGATTCTTCTGGAGAGGATTTCACCGCCTCCTCTGACGAGGATTTGGTTGATTCTTCTGGAAAGGATTTCACCGCCTCCTCTGACGAGGATTTGGTTGATTCCTCTGGAAAGGATTGCACTGACTCCTCTGACGAGGATTTGATTAATTTCTTTGTTAGCGATTTCGTGCTTCCCATCCAAGCTGCTTCCCATCTGCGCTGCTTCCCATCCAAGCTGCTTCCCATCCAAGCTTGAGCACTCTGCGCGGAGCATGGAAGACCCGGGGGGTGCAACCAACTTTTGCGGCTTACGATTAAATAGTAACCCTCTGCGCGGAGCATGGAGGACCCGGGGGGTGCAACCAACTTTCGCGGCTTACGATTAAATAGTAACCCTCTGTGCGGAGCATGGAAGGCCCGGATGGCACGACCAACTTTCGCGGCTTACGATTAAATAGTAACCTTCTGCGCGGAGCATGGAGGGCCCGGGGGGTGCAACCAACTTTCGCGGCTTACGATTAAATAGTAACCCTCTGCGCGGAGCATGGAGGACTCGGGGGGTGCAACCAACTTTCGCGGCTTACGATTAAATAGTAACCCTCTGCGTGGAGCATGGAAGGCCCGGGTGGCACGACCAACTTTCACGGCTTACGATTAAATAGTAACCCCCTGCACGGAGCATGGAAAACCCGGGGGGTGTGACCAGCTTTCGTGGCTTACGGTTAAGGACAACCTCTGCGCGGAGCATGGAGGACCCGGGGGGTGTAACCAACTTTCGCGGCTTACGATTATGTGTCACCTCTGCGCGGAGCATGGAAGGCCCGGATGGCACGACCAACTTTCGCGGCTTACGATTGAAAGAACACCCTGCACGGAGCATGGAAAACCCGGGGGGTGCGACCAGCTTTCGTGGCTTACGGTTAAGGACAACCTCTGCGCGGAGCATGGAGGACCCGGGGGGTGTAACCAACTTTCGCGGCTTACGATTATGTGCCACCTCTGCGCGGAGCATGGAAGGCCCGGATGGCACGACCAACTTTCGCGGCTTACGATTGAAAGAACACCCTGCACGGAGCGTGGAAAACCCGGGGGGTGCGACCAGCTTTCGTGGCTTACGGTTAAGGACAACCTCTGCGCGGAGCATGGAGGACCCGGGGGGTGTAACCAACTTTCGCGGCTTACGATTATGTGCCACCTCTGCGCGGAGCATGGAATGCCCAGTTGGCACGACCAACTTTCGCGACTTACGATTAAGTAGTATTCCTCCCTCTGCGCGGAGCATGGAAGGCCCGGGTGGCACAACCAACTTTCGCGGCTTACGAGCGCTTCCCTCCCTCTGCGCGGAGCATGGAAGGCCCGGATGGCGCAACCAACTTTCGCGGCTTACGAGCGCTTCCCTCTGCTCTGCTGGAGCGTGAGCCCTCTGTTTTTCCCTTTACTTGTTGAGAAGTCATTTTTGAATTTGAAAATTGGGGATTACGGGTATACACCCTACTCCCCCCTCTGGTGACATGTGCAATACTCTGTTATGAACATGTTGGCCCAAATACTTCTTACTCCCTTTTCCGGCCCATGCATTCGCATAAGCCCATTACCTCTTGCCCCCTTTCTCAGGCCCAATACCGTCTCTATATATACCCTTCTCCCCTTCATGACCTAGCTCAGAATCACTTATTTTCTTTTCGCCGCCCCCAAACTGTTCTCCTTTCAAACCCTAGATCTCCCGTCTTTATGGCTCAAAATGCCTTCTTGTCTTGGTTGTAATGCCCTCAGTCGGGGGAGCGAGTCCTTTTGAGAAAGTACGCCGGCGCCCGTTGGTGACTGAAAAAATAGGACTCCCCCCCCGCCTGAGGGTTTTATCTCCAAGATTCTTAGAGAAAGCTTCCTCGTTGCCCCTTTTCCTGTATCTTTCTCCATCTTGGTTGTAACGCTCTCAATCGGGGGAGCGAGTCCTGTTAAGAGGTTGTACACTGAAAAGACAGGACTCTCCCCCGCTTGAGAGTTTTATCTCCAGGGTTTCTGAAGAAAGTTTCCCTCCTGAACCATTCCTAGCTTGGTTGTAAGGCACTCAAGTAAGGGAAGTTCCCCTCTGAACATTCACATCCCTGAAGGCTTCGCCCTTTTCCTCTGTGCCTCTGGTGCAGATCTCTAACTTTGTGGTTGTAATGAGCGGACTTCCCTTGCTTGAGAGCATTATTGCCGTGTTTCCCGGATCTGGCCGTTGTTTCCCCAGATCTGGGCGTTGACTCCCCGGATCTGGACATTGGTTTGTTCCTCTTCTGTATTTTTTCTTTTTGGCATTTTGACTTGTTGTTTTTCTTGATACTTCTGTAGACGTGGGGTGGAGCTGGAGTAGATCTGAGGAATGAGCATGTCTCTGCGGCGAAAGAGAACCCGGAGTGTGGAAGAAGAGGCATCCATCCCTGGTGCTTGCTTTCCCTTTGACCTGCTAAGAAGCAGTTTTTGTATTCGTTTTTTTTTTCCTTGTCCTGCTAAGAAGCAATTTGTATTTTGAATTTGAAAATTGGGGATTACGGGTATACACCCTACTCCCCCCTCTGGTGACATGTGCAATGCTCTGCATGAACATGTTAGCTAGCATATGTAATGTAAGAAAGCAATAATTGAAATAAACAAACACAACACCAGGGAATTCCCTAGAACCACATATCTGTTTTATTGATATCATGGCCCCGGACTTCGTTAAAACCCCTGTGGGGAAAAAGAGTATCCGGTCTACAAGTGATTACTCCTGCTAAATAGCAGTTATACATAGAACTTTTTGAGTGTATTTATATTCCATGGCCTGGGGAGAGTTCTGCCTTCTGAATCTGATAATATGTACGCTCCGCCACCCAACACCTCTGTAACGATAAATGGCCCTTCCCAATTTGCTTCAAACTTGCCCACCGCCTTTAACGTGTCTGCTCTTTTCAATACTAGATCGCCCTTGACCAGTTTTCTTGCTCTGATCTTTTTGTCGTACCCTGCTTTAATGACACTTTTATATTTTGCTGCTCTGATTTGAGCTTCCTCTCGCTGTGCTTCCACAAGGTCGAGCTCTGTTCTTCGAAGATCGGCGTTGTGTTTCGTATCGTAAGTGATAATGCGGTATGATTCCAATCTAGCTTCTGCTGGTACTACTGCATTGGATCCATATACCAGCGTGAAAGGAGCCTCCCCTGTTGCCGTCTTTGGGCTGGTGCGATAAGCCCAGAGGACGGTATGCAATTCTTCAACCCACTTCCCTCTGCTCTGATTCAGCCTCTTCTTAATCCCTTCACAAATGGTTCTGTTGGCCAGCTCCACCTGGCCATTGGCTTGTGGGTGGGCCACTGAGACGAAACACTGTGTGATATCCATTCGGTCGCAGAAATCCGCGATTCTTTGCCCTGTGAACTGAGTCCCGTTATCAGATACAATGATTCTCGGTACCCCGAATCTGCAACAGATGTTTCTCCAAATAAAGCGTTCCACTGTAACTTCATCAATCTTGCCCACAGCCTCAGCCTCGACCCATTTAGAAAAATAATCTATTGCCACGATAAGAAAGCATTTTCCCCCCGGTGCTGTAGGCAACTTTCCAACTATATCAATACCCCATTTGTCAAACGGGCATGCCGCGTACATGACACCCATAGGCTCCCCTGGTACATTGATTCGCCCTGCATGTCTCTGGCAAGCCTCGCACTTGCGGACGAACTCTCTGGCCTCCTTGTTGATGTGAGGCCAATAGAACCCGGCCCGGATAATCTTGCGCACAAGATCCCGAAATCCCGTATGCCCACCACAGCAACCTGCATGAATTTCTTGCAAAGCAAAATTAGCTTCCTCTGGAGATAAACATTTTAGCAAAGGTTGAGTGAAAGATCGTTTGAAGAGTTGATCGTTGATTAAGCAATAGTTCTCATAGCGAGCCCTCTGATTGGATTCTCTACTCAGCCGCTCCCCTGTCTTCAGAAAGTGTATAATCGGGGCCCGCCAATCATCTCTGATCTCTACCGAGAACACCTGCGAAGTTTCCATCTCTCTGGTATCACAGAGTAAGATAATCTCGTCGCTCCAAGTTTGCTCTACTGCGCTAGCCATGCGCGCCAGTAGGTCGGCCTTCGTGTTCTCCTCCCGAGAAATCTGTTCGAGCTTAAATTCCATGAACTTTTCTTTCATTTCGCTAATTTTGGTATGGTACGCCTTCATCCTCTGATCCTTGATACTGTAACTTCCCGAGAACTGCTGTGCAACCAACTGGGAGTCTGTCTTTATGATGACACACTCGGCTTTAAGCTCTGACAAGATGTGAGCCCCTCTGACCACGGCCTCATATTCCGCCTCATTGTTAGATAACCGACAGGTGAATTTGATGGCGAACTGGTATGTCCCATAACCCGGCGAAGTGATATAAACCCCAATTCCACACCCTTCTTTTGTTACTGATCCATCCACGAAAGCAACCCAGAACTCTGGCACGGGACGCCGAGTTGTTTCTTGTAGGAAATCTGCCAGCGCTTGCGCCTTGATCGCCGTTCTCGGTTCATAATCCACATCATACTCCCCCAACTCCACAGCCTACTTAACCATTCTCCCTGACAAATCCGGGCGCCCCAAAACTTGTTTGAAAGGTAAAGCAGTGCGCACCACTACCCGATGTGACAAGAAGTAAGGTCTCAGTTTTCTTGCCGTAATCATGACTACCAGAGCAGCCTTCTCAATCTCTGTATAATTCAATTCAGAACCTTGAATAATTCGGCTGACAAAATAGATGGGCTTCTGATGGCTTCCTTCTTCTCTGATAAGCACAGAGCTGATCGCATCCTCCCCCACCGCTATATATAGATATAACGTTTCTCCCGGGACCGGCTTGGTCAGAGTAGGGAGTTTCGCTAGGTACACTTTGAGATCCTCAAATGCCGCTCGGCATTCCTCTGTCCATAGAAACTTACTGCTCTTCCTCAACACTTTGAAAAACGGCATGCTCCGCTCTGCTGATCGCGAGATGAATCTGCTCAGAGCAGTGATACGCCCATTCAGAGTCTGCACCTCCTTGATTCCTCTGGGCGGTGTCATTTCCATAATAGCTTTGACTTTTTCGGCGTTAACCTCAATTCTTGCAGGCGTGACTTTATATCCCAAGAACTTCCCTGTTGTGACCCCAAAGGTGCATTTTGCTGGATTCAACATAAGCCGATGGTCTCTGACCACCGTGAAGATCTCCTCCAGGTCAGAAACATGATCCTCTGCCCTCACACTCCGAACAAGCATATCATCCACGTATACTGAGATATTCTTAGCAAGTTGGTTTTTGAAAATTTTTTCCATCATTCGCTGATACGTGGCTCCCGCATTCTTCAGACCAAACGGCATACTCTTCCACCCATATACCCCACAACAGACGGCAAAGGCCGTTTTGGCGATGTCTCCCCTGTTCATCTTTACCTGATGATACCCTTGGTACGCATCCATCATGGATAATAAGGCACATCCTGAAGTAGAGTCCACCAATTGATCAATCCTCGGCAGAGGGTAGTGGTCCTTCGGACAAGCAGCGTTTAAGTCCCTGAAATCCACACACATCCTCCAAGTGTTTGTTTTCTTGGGTACCATCACCGCGTTTGAGATCCACTCTGGATATTGCACCTCCTCAATATGCCCGGCTCTTAGTAACTCATAGACCTGCTCTCTGATTGCAGCGTCCTTTTCAGCCCCAAAATTCCTTGTCCGCTGTTTCACCGGCTTAGTCTTGGGATCCACGTTGAGGCAATGCTCTGCTAATTCTCTATCAATTCCTTTTAGATCTGCGGTGCTGAATGCGAATACATCCGCATTTCGCCGAAGACAGCTAATGAGCTCTTCTCTGACCTGATCACTCATGGTAGACCCAACCTTTGTCTGGAAACCCTATTTCCCTGGAAATAATTCGATCATATTGCAAACATCGCTAGTGGACACCAGCGCGGTTTTCTCTGTGGAGTCTCTGTCTTTCAACAAATCCGCCAACTCTTGGCGCTCTTCTGCTGGGGCGTGCACCTCGCCCACTTTCCCCCTCTTCCGGGCATCCGACCCTTCTGTCCATCTTTCCCTTTTCTGTCCCGCTGATTGTGTGAACATTTGTACGTGACATGCTTTTGATGTTGTTTGATCGCCGCAAACTTCTCCCACTCTTCCGCCCTCGATTGGAAACTTCATTTTTAGGTGAAACAAAGAGATAACTGCCCTGAATGCCGTCAAGGTGACAAACATGGTTTTCGTACCTCAATTCCACATGTTTTGTTGTCATTTCCCTTCATGTTTTGCTTGTGAATGCTTGTTTGTGCCCGAATATTTAGTTTTATGAAGATTTGATATCTTGGTGTAGTTTTAGAGTAATTTCAGGAACCATCAATGATTAATTGGAGGATTTTGAAGATATGAGATTGAATTACGTCTCGAGAGGAATCCGTGAGCGCAAACGGCGACCAAATCCGAGTCCGGACGAGGGAGAACGGAGCAAAACGAGCGGCCTGCGCAATACGCCCAGTAGCCCGCGGTCACCACCCGCGGCCGCGGGGTGGGACCGCGGGTCAGCTGCCCCCGACTCAGGAGACACCCGCGGTCACCACCCGCGGCCGCGGGGTGGGACCGCGGGTCCCCTGACTCTCCCCCACGTTTGCCGGCCGCGGGCGCGGGCCAGGACCGCGGGAAAAGGGCGGAGCCTCCCCAAGTGGGCCCCAGTCGGGTTTTTCACCCCTTAAACCCCTTTCTCCCCCTTTTCCTCACATTATTCATCATCCCCAACATTCAACACACCCATTTCCATCTTCCCCAATTCCTCCACACCAAACCCTAGCCTCCATTACCACATCTTTTTACCAAGATTGAATGCATTGAAGAGGAGAGAAGATTGAAGAAAGCTCATTAATAGGATTTGTCACTTCTTACTCTCTCTTTCATTTATGTATTTCTTTGATTTAGGTTTGTTGTTTGTGAACATGTTTGGATAAAATCCCCCATTGGTTTGGGGATTAGGCTAGTTGATTATGTGATGGATTGATTATTATGCTTAATATATGTCTTGATTATTTCCTTGTTATTATCTTTTCAAGCCCTAGCTTTAATTCTTGTATGGATTGTTGGCCACTTTCTATGCATTTCTAATTTGTGATTTGAATTGGGAGAGGATAATCATAATAGATTAGGAGCTTGAAACATATTGACTCAATAAACCGGGAGGTTGAGAGTTGGGTGAGAGTTTACCGATCCTTTGTGCTTTTGGGAGTTATAGGTTAGAAGTTGACCGGGGACGGCAACTATGACCCGTAATCTACCGTTTTAGTCGTCCGGGAGGGGGCTAGAACTAGTGGGGAGATCACTCTAGATAAATAGGAATATCAAGACTAATATTGAGCTAATTTGAAGTCCATTGCTAATCCATCGATGCCTAATCCCTAAACCACCTTCATCACTTAATTAATCCACTTTGTTTGATTGTTCTTATTTTGTCTTTGAATTTGTTAGTTAATCAAACCACTCACCTCCTTGTTTAGTCTAAATAGCTCTAGCATAATGAATTAGGATAATCACTAGATTGAACTACTAATCCTTGTGGGATACGACCTTGCTTCCATATATTACAACTACCCGTATACTTGCGGCGTGGTGAAAATATTAGCGAACAAGTTTTTGGCGCCGTTGCCGGGGATTAGTTTAGTTTGATTGTTTGTGATATTTTGAATCATTGTGCTTAACTACTTTAGACATTTTACTTGATTTATTTTTGTTTTCTATCTTAAGATGTTTGTTTTGACTCGTTGTTTTGTTGGTTGGTAGGGTGATGAAAAAGAAAATTGTTACACAACACCAAAAATATTAAATGGATGATGGAAGGAATGAGTTGGTTGAGCAACTCGAACTACAATTGGCGATGATGCAACTTAAGTTGCGAGTTTTAGAAGCAAAAAGAAATTGTAGGCAACCATTTATTCAAGAAGCCTTCCAACCCACACCTTCTTATGGCGAGTATTATGACATGGGGTGCAATGCCATGGAGTGGCAATCACCATTGGAGTATGAGGACCATTTCAATAGTTGGAATTATGAAAATTCTTATTTCACTAAAGAAAGCTTTCAAGGGGGAAATCGGTACTATCAAGAGGAGAAACCGAATGTTAGAGACGATCTTCTACAATGCTTCATAGCTACACAAGCTTGGATAGAAAAAAGTATAGCAAACTCGGATGTTATGCTAGAAGAGCAAAGAAAGTCTTTGGCTACCACTATGGAAAATCAAAAGCGAATTGATGATGTGTGCATGGCCATTAGCCTACAAAATGGAACCTTGTATGAGGAACCAATGCCAATGCTAAGTGAAGAGCCTCAAGAAGTTGAAGAAGATGAGGATCAATTCTCCAAATCCCTTGAAGTCGAGAGCCCAACTTTTCCAATGCAACCTCTACAATTCCAAAAAGATGAAGACTGCACAAGCTTCAAAGAATGCAAAGTCATAAATTTTGTCGATCCTTACCTCGACACGGGCGATTCTACGAAGGCTTGCTTCTTTCACTTTTATTTATGTTCATCTTTTGATTTTTATTTTGATTTGCCTAATAAGGAATTGTTTGAGTGTGGTGATACTCTAGATGGTGAACGAGATTACCATGACGCCCGGGATGTCTCAAGAATTGCAAAGCCACCATATTTTTGGATCGCGGCGGATGGAGCTTGCAAATTTGATGAGAAATGGCCACCGCCTAAGCCTCCACCTCGCTTGTGAGTGCGAGACAAGTGACCATTTTCTCCTTCATCCAGACTTATTTCTCCTTTGTGTGAAATAAGTTTGGGGGAAGGGTGAAGATGGGTTACTTATCTCATTTATTCCGTTATTTATTTATTTAGTTAGTTTAGTTTTCGAATAATGAGATTTTGTCTATTTTCTTGAGCTTTTCCATGTCTCTTGAGTTTGAGCTTGATTGTTGAAAAACATGAGTTGGATGAAATGTGTGTTGGGCTTATGATATGAATTTTGTTTTTGGAAAAATTGTGTGTATCACTTGTGGATTATGCATGAAAAGTTTGAACTTGTGACAAGTGAGCTAAATGTTGTACCTCCAAGAACTTGAAAAAGAAAATGAGCTTGTGAGAATTGAGCCTTTGATTGTCATACATTTACAATCTCATTTTGTTCTTGAGTGTAAATCATTTGAGCATGTGTGTTGATCTCTAGAACTTGCCATGAGTCCTCTCTTGAAAATAAAAGTAGATGTGTTGTTAATATTGAAGTGATTTAAGGCCATCCTTGTTAGCCACTTGACTTAAATTGTGTCCAAATTCTCATGCGATCCTAGTTTACCATCTTTGTGCCTTATAGCCTTTCTTTGAATTAACCAATGATGGGTAGAACTTAGATTGTTAGTGGTTACTTTGATGAAAATGTATGAGAAATGATTGAAATTACTTGTCTAACTTTGATTGAGTGAAAATCACTAGTCCCCTATGAGCTCCAAAAGAAAAGAAAAGAAAAAGAAAAGCAAAAAGAAATGTTGAATAAAAGAAGTATAAAGGGGATTGATTTGCCTTTTGAATCATGGTCTTGATAAGTATTCATAGGGTGAAAAGGAAGAAAAGTGGGGATATTGGTTGATTGATTAGAAAAGAACAATGGTGAATATGACATATTCAATTTGGGAATTGTATGGGATATGAGTCACTTTGCCTATCAACACCTCACCTCACCAAAGAGCTCTCATTGCAACCTAAATAGAAGCCCTTTTTGATCTTTATTTGTAACACATTGAAGTATAGAGAGTTAGGATAAATGGCAAGCTTATGGTAGATTGCATACTTGTTTCAATTTGAGTGCAAACACGTCCATTCTAAACACTTGAGAGTTGAGTGCGTCATTGAAACATCCACTTTGTTAGGATTCAAGCTTGGAGGTTATAATATTGAACTCATTATCAGTTGTGACTTCTTGGAATGCATTTCTACTTGTGATGCACTTTTGAAAGATTTTTTGAAAATTTGAAGCCCTTGAAATGACACCAATTCATGCTCACATGTTTGTTTACTTTTATTTCTCTTCTCTTCGTCGTTTGGGGACAAACAACACTTTAAGTTTGGGGGGGTTGACAAACATGGTTTTCGTACCTCAATTCCACATGTTTTGTTGTCATTTCCCTTCATGTTTTGCTTGTGAATGCTTGTTTGTGCCTGAATATTTAGTTTTATGAAGATTTGATATCTTGGTGTAGTTTTAGAGTAATTTCAGGA
Organism: Salvia miltiorrhiza; assembly: GCF_028751815.1. NCBI lineage: Eukaryota > Viridiplantae > Streptophyta > Magnoliopsida > Lamiales > Lamiaceae > Salvia > Salvia miltiorrhiza. The sequence continues at coordinate 15,531,042 of NC_080391.1, read as the reverse complement.
ACCATCAATGATTAATTGGAGGATTTTGAAGATATGAGATTGAAGTACGTCTCGAGAGGAATCCGTGAGCGCAAACGGCGACCAAATCCGAGTCCGGACGAGGGAGAACGGAGCAAAACGAGCGGCCTGCGCAATACGCCCAGTAGCCCGCGGTCACCACCCGCGGCCGCGGGGTGGGACCGCGGGTCAGCTGCCCCTGACTCAGGAGACACCCGCGGTCACCACCCGCGGCCGCGGGGTGGGACCGCGGGTCCCCTGACTCTCCCCCACGTTTGCCGGCCGCGGGCGCGGGCCAGGACCGCGGGAAAAGGGCGGAGCCTCCCCAAGTGGGCCCCAGTCGGGTTTTTCACCCCTTAAACCCCTTTCTCCCCCTTTTCCTCACATTATTCATCATCCCCAACATTCAACACACCCATTTCCATCTTCCCCAATTCCTCCACACCAAACCCTAGCCTCCATTACCACATCTTTTTACCAAGATTGAATGCATTGAAGAGGAGAGAAGATTGAAGAAAGCTCATTAATAGGATTTGTCACTTCTTACTCTCTCTTTCATTTATGTATTTCTTTGATTTAGGTTTGTTGTTTGTGAACATGTTTGGATAAAATCCCCCATTGGTTTGGGGATTAGGCTAGTTGATTATGTGATGGATTGATTATTATGCTTAATATATGTCTTGATTATTTCCTTGTTATTATCTTTTCAAGCCCTAGCTTTAATTCTTGTATGGATTGTTGGCCACTTTCTATGCATTTCTAATTTGTGATTTGAATTGGGAGAGGATAATCATAATAGATTAGGAGCTTGAAACATATTGACTCAATAAACCGGGAGGTTGAGAGTTGGGTGAGAGTTTACCGATCCTTTGTGCTTTTGGGAGTTATAGGTTAGAAGTTGACCGGGGACGGCAACTATGACCCGTAATCTACCGTTTTAGTCGTCCGGGAGGGGGCTAGAACTAGTGGGGAGATCACTCTAGATAAATAGGAATATCAAGACTAATATTGAGCTAATTTGAAGTCCATTGCTAATCCATCGATGCCTAATCCCTAAACCACCTTCATCACTTAATTAATCCACTTTGTTTGATTGTTCTTATTTTGTCTTTGAATTTGTTAGTTAATCAAACCACTCACCTCCTTGTTTAGTCTAAATAGCTCTAGCATAATGAATTAGGATAATCACTAGATTGAACTACTAATCCTTGTGGGATACGACCTTGCTTCCATATATTACAACTACCCGTATACTTGCGGCGTGGTGAAAATATTAGCGAACACAAGGCAGGCCGGCCGAGTATGACATTGTACGAAGGTTTAGGCATATCCACCACTAAGAACCGTACCATCCTTGTTTTGTTACCCGCAACTGCGCTGCCAAGAATCAATGGCAGCTCTACATATCCTAGAGGCATGACCATTTCTCCCCCGAACCCAAACAGAGGGGCGTTTGTCGGCTCAATACGAGCGTTGATTCCCATATTTTGAAGACATTCCTTATACAAGATGTTTACAGCGCTGCCCGAATCTACGAAAATACGGTGGATAATGCAGCCGGCAATGTCTGCCGTAATGACCAGCGCATCATCATGTGGGTACATCAATGTGCGTATGTCTTCTGCTCCAAAAGTGATCGCAGGCTCTTCTGCTGCCTTCGTAATTTCCATGACCCTTTTAGGATAGTACCCTGTTTTTACTGCTCTGACGACTTGTTTTTTGGCCCGATTTGATGTGGGCATCCCGTTTTCTCCGCAAATCATGTGAACTTCCCTCTTGTATGGGGGGGAGGAGGAGCTTGCCTGTCTGCCCCCTCTCTGCGATTATCCCGGTTGTCATCAAGCCTGCGATCTCTGTTGTTTCCCTGCTCTTGCCGCTGATCCCGGTTATTTCTTTGATCTCTCTGATCCCGCTGATCCCTCTGATCTCGCGGATCTCTCTGATCAGTCCTCCTCTGGCCCTCATTTCCTCTGTCAATGAAGTGGTCGAGACATCTCTGGCGCACCAATAACTCCAGTTGATGTTTTAGATGTCCACAATATTTCGTGTAATGCCCGAATGAATTGTGATATTCGCACAACTTATTATTAGGCCCCTCCTGTGGCGGCCCAGTCCGGTAAGTTCCCGGCGCCCGAAAGAACGGCTGATCCTTTATCAACTGAAAAATTTCTTCCTGTGGTTTATTCAAGGGTGTGTACTCGGTGAACCGCGTAACCTCATTCACTGTGCGCTGCTGTTGAGACGGCATTCCTCCCTGGGGTGGTAATACCCTAGGAGGCAACCCTCTGAACGGGGCCCTTTCCTGATGTCTCTGTCTTTCGGGTGCTTCCTCAGCTTTCTTGACCTTATGCTTATCATTCTCCACTTTTCTTGCCATCTTGGCATCCTCCAACTGCAAATACCCTGGCAACCTGGCCATAATGTCATCAAAATCCCTTGCTGGTCGGATTTGCAATTCGTCGAAGAAGATTCCTGGCCTGAGTCCTCTGACATAGGCGCAATTCTTGATTTGCGATTCTGCCTCTGGCACCTCCAGAGCAGCGAGATTAAATCTTGCCGTATATTCCCGCAACGTTTCACCCTGATCTTGCTTGATATCCATTAGCGAAAGAGCCGATTTCCCTACCCTCCGCGAACTCGCGAATTGACGTAAGAAACGAGTTTATAGATCCTCAAAGGAATGAATAGAGTTCGGGGGAAGCATCCCAAACCACAACTGCGCAGGTCCAGTAAGCGTAGTTGAAAAGATGCGGCACTTGATGCCCTCCGTGTACATGTGCAGCGTAACCAACCCTTCAAACCGATTGAGGTGTACCTCCGGATCGGTAGTGCCATCGTAATCCAGTGAGATGGGCTTGTAGCTTCTAGGTAAGGTGTCTGCCAAGATATCGTCCGAGAAAGGACTGCGGTTGCTGATGGGGTGAAACCTCGATGTCTTAGCTCTCTTGTCCCCCTTATGCCTCCCCTGTTCCCTTCTGTCTCTGGGTACGTCATGAGCGTGGCGCTTGTGAATTCTATATTCATGTCTGCCAGAGGAATACTCCGGTTCCCGTTCCTCTGACCTCTCTGTGTAGCGCGATTTTTCCGATCGATGGGACTTTTCTACCCGGTGCGATTTTCCTGACCTTTGTTCCCTATCCTCCCTTCGGGATTTCTCCCTCAGTGATTCCTCCAGATCCTGGAGTTGATGTTTCAGCTGGGACACTTGGTTTTTCAACCTTGCTTTTTCCTTCGGTCTCCCCTCCTCAAACACCAGGGAGACGGATTGACTATCAGATTCGTCAACCCGCTCTCTTCTGACCACACTGTTGAGTCTGATCCGGCTCCCCTCTGGTCTTCTTTCCACTTCCCTGTCAGCCGGATCCCCTTGCAGTTCCAGAGGCATCGCAACCTGTTTGTTGATTGCTAAAGTGTTTACCTCCTGAGCAGCTGGAGGTGGGGCCTCAGTGCCCTGCAGGTTTACTGCTCCAACCAGGGGAGCTACAGTAGGAACCATAGACAGCATTGGTGTTCCCATTGCTTGGCGCATGTTAGCGTAACTGAGCAAGGCCATCATCTGTTCTGCTATCCCAAAGTTAATCGATCCCCCACCAGATGTGGGGGCCAAGCTCGGCACCTCTGATCCTGGCGTCACCAGAGCAGTCCTCTGGAAGTTACCATTCAATCCCATCAGCGGAGTAACCAAGACAGCGGGGAATCCCGGTGGCGTAGTGAAGGTTGTGTTGCCCTGCAAGTTGTTGAACAATGAGGTAGGCACCTCAGTGGTAAGCGCAGCGGAGTCGAACTCCTTTTCTAGGTTGCAGTGTGCATCAGAGGATCCCATGGTACCTACACATAAACAAAGTGAGAAACCATTCTAACGACGAAAGAATAAACCCCTTATTACCGATTGGAATCCCGATATAAGAAATCCAATAAGAAATCCCGACCACCGGTGCAAAGACCGTTAGGAAATTCCCCACACAGTAACTCTATGCACTGGGAAATAAACCCAGGGCATAGATAAAGAAAACAGAGCCCGCATAACGGTGGTTTCCCCTGTGAACCCTCACCAATGTCCGATGGAGAAAACAGAGCATCCAAAGAACCAAAATAGGAAATCCAAAGACAAGCAGAAACAGGACAACCAACAACAAATTTATTAGCGTAATACGTTAGAGATGATAGGTAAACGGGAGTTATGTAAGGAAACGAACAAGATTAACACGGCAATCCACCCAAGATTAACATGACCCTGTTCTATAATAATCACAAAGCCTATAAACAACAGAATTATTGCGACCATCACCCAAATTATTAGCGCAAGGCAATATTCAACACATAGGACGAAAATTAGTTTAAGCCAGCATGAAGGACACCCATAATTATTCTTTCAGACATAAACTATCCACCCATCAGCAACACAAACCTCATGATAACAACACCAAAACACTAATCGACGTATTAATCGGCGCGAAACCCGTAAATCAACAATAAAGAAGTTCATGAGACAAGAGACAAAGTGCGAAATAATCTTTCCTCAGTTCAAAGCCCCTAATTAACAACAAACCCTCACATCCTCCCTAAAACAGAATAATACTCAATAGCCCACAAGCACAATTCAAAGATTATCGGAGAAAACATGCAGATCACCCACAATTATCCCGTTCATACGTAAAACACCCATATATTAGCAGCATAAACCCAAGATACCGGCGACACGAGGTCAATCCACAGTTCATCGACGCAAAACACTAGATCCATAAGAAAAAAGCACCCGACATAATCAAAACAGAGCCTCTCACCACAATTTTCCCATATAAAGCATTAGATCAATGAAGAAAACATTAATTCTACAAGGAAACCCTTCGTGCGTAAACAATTAACCCAAACAAACGGTGAATAAACGTAGAACTCCCCCATTCATGATTTGTGCCCGTCGCCACCTTTCCCCATGCACCCAAAACATAAATCGACGCACATCACAGCAGATTATCAGTATATTAAACCAGAAGACGCAATTAACCGATTAAAAACAACTGGGTGTCCGAATTATCGGCTCGATTGGTGCCAACGCCCGCAAATCCGATTGGAATTTCAGATCTGCGTACGCCGGCGACCGTGATCTCACGTCCTAGCCCAGTAACTTTCCCACAGACGGCGCCAGTTGGTGTTTAACGAAACCAACACCTAAACTATAAGACATAAAGTGTAGACTATACCTAGTAACGTCGATCGGAAAGAGTAATAATCGGAGAATTGAACACGAGAGCAAAGTGTAGCTGTTGTATTTAAGAGCAAATGATAGCGTGAAAATAATACACGAGCACGAAACCTATTTATAGATTACAATCGAGGGTAAAAAGGTAAAATCGATGCTAGTGCATGCGTTTGACATGATTGAAGGGTATATCAGGAATTTCAACTTCACGCGGGAAAATCCTCCGCGTCTTTAGCGATCCTTCTGAAAGAGGCGATCTCTCTGGCACGGATGATTTCCCTGGCGCGGAGGATTTCTCTGTCGTGGATGACTTCTCTGGCATGGAGGACTTCTCTGACGAAGATGACTCCTCTGGCGAAGGATGACTCCTCTGGCGAAGGATGACTCCTCTGGTGATGATGACTTCTCTGCTGGGGGTGACTTCTCTGATGATAGTGACTTCTCTGATGGAATTGACTTCTCTGGTAAGTGTATCTCTTCTGCCATATTCGTCCCGCTCGTGGGGTTGATTCCACTGATTTATACTCTTTCCCTACTCTGCATATATTACTCCTCATCACTTTTTAATAGTATATTACTAATTGACGATGAAGCGCAGTCTGTTGGTAAACCCTCAACCAATAGGTCGGGGGTTTAAATCACCCTAGGAGCTAGAGTGTGAGTGGGTTTTTTCTTTCTTTGGTTGTAACAATTTTTTTTTAAATAGTGTATTACTAATATTTGCACCTGTGCACTAGACGAGAAACATTTTACATTTTTTTTTGTATATATAATTGATTCCAACTCAATTATCATTGCTGAATGACAAAAATGTGATCTTATATTCTATCGTTTGATTGTGACCTCATTACTTGCACATTGAGATTCGTTGACGAAGAAGAACGAAAATGGTAAAAATGAATTTCTTTTTTTGGTACTGATTTGTGTGTACATTGCAAATAGGAAAAAGACTATATATAAGATACATGGGCGGAAGGGCAAAACAATAAATTTCTATCTATCACATATCTTTCATGCACGGCAACGGTATCTAGATGGGCGGCCTTGTCAGAGAATAATAGATTTTGTCCTTTTGTGACACCCATATAGGATGACAGGGATGTAGGATTCCATGTTTGGGCATATTCTCTAATGGTAGCAAAGATAATCGCCTGACTTTTGTCGTTTAGTCCCCAGCCCTGCTAGTAAAGATATAGATGTAGAAACTTCCAGCTCTGCACAAGTTCTATACAGGCTTAAGCTTCAAAGAACATAAGCACAGTTCCGCAACCAATGTTGTATATTCCACAGCTGATATCCTCATCGATGGCTCTTTGGAGGTAATTGTCCAATCTGGCATCTCGTCACTCCCAGCTCTGCGATACGCAAGTTACAAGACTTTTTCTAGCCCTGGATGACTTTCGTTCTGAGATCTGTTCCTTCGATAAAGGCATACGTGTCGCAATCATAGCCATACACGTATTTTACCCCTCATCAACCACTCATCCCCCAGTCGGGGCAAACGAATTTTCCACGAAGTTTGTCCGTAGTGACCACTCTGTATTTCCTACAATTGTTATACACACCGTCACCACCCTCATTAAATGTTAATTCAGCTTTTGCCAGCTTTTTTATGTACCCCGAGGATGTTTGTTGCGTATTTTAATAGAAAACCCTTCGTTTCCAAAGAAATCTTAACCGTCCTTTGCTTCGCCTGCCACGTGGACGAGATCTCCACCATCAATTTCCCCCTTTTTATTTATCATCTTCGTTCAAACCCCCATTTCCTTAATTCTTACTTCTTTGTTTACAGTTTCTTCCTTCGAATCTCGACTTCCGGCGACTTTTCATCTTTCGACGATTCTGTTTCTCGACGAAATCCTCTCTTCCCCTACAAGAACATTTTATGTAATCCAATACAACTTTTACCTTTCTTTGTTATTACAATCCTTCTAGGAATAATCATGGCCACCTATGGTATCTCTGAATCCACCATGACATATGAGGAAATGAGAAAATTAGAAAAACGCCTTAAACATCCTCCAAACTTACGCTTCATCTCCAAAGTAAATAAAAAAAAAGACCTCTGGTAGTTTGAAAAAAGACACAATTTTGTTGTGGGAGGCCCAAGTTAATGCAGGTCTTTGCCTTCCCCCTTCCGAATTTCTTACTGGCATATGTAATTATTTCGCAATTCCTTTTTTTCAGATAACCCCTTCGACTTTACGCAGGGCATTTGCCTTCCATGTCTGATAAGTGATAAGCTCTTCCACCCAAGACTTCTGTTATTATGAACGGACCCTCTCAGTTGGCTTCAAACTTTTTTACTGGTCTGATTGCGTGGACGCGTTTCAAGACCAGATCTCCCTTTTCGAATCGTCGAATCACCACTTTCTTACCATATCCTGCCTTGATTATGCTCTTGTATTTGGTTGCTCTGAGTACAGCCATGTCATGATGTAAGTCGATGAGGTCAAGGTCAAGCCTTCGTAGCCCGTCATTTTGTATCGAGTCTGAAGTGATCAGACTCAAGAAAATCATACTAAAACTCTCTACTAAAAAAATAAATCAAAATTTAATTAAATTAATTACTAAATAATTATATCTTACAGATTTCAAACTAGTATTTCATTAATTTTGCTGAATCAAGAAATTTAGTTATTCAACCTAAATCAATTGAATAAAACAAAACACACACGAAAGATCATTATCGTGCCGAATAAAATTTATGAACACGAAAATATAATTTGCTTTTATCGATCAGAATTGCTTTAAAGTTAAAGTAATTAAATTCAACTCCGATCCTCCAATAAAAAAGAAAGGGCAAATTGCATGGAAATACCCCACTTTATACCAAAATCTAGTTTTTTGACAATCTTTTTAGCGTGGCAATAATTGCAACGAGCTTTCAATTTGTTGCAATGCCCGTCCGGAGTTATTTTTCGGCCAAATTAAATCTGAGTTGGCAGCCAGAATGCCAACGTGGCAGCCGGAACGTGGCATCAGTAATGCCAAATCACACCTCCCTCCCCCTCCGACGTCACCCTCTCGAATACACACACTGGACTCACACCCTCGATCTCTGAACCTCGGCGGCACCAGGACTCCCTCCGGCGACCGCATCAGCCGCCAAGGTCAATTGCCGCCCTCTGCTTCGATTTACAGCGGCGAAGCCACCGCCTATCTCTATCTCCTCCACTCGATTCCTCCCCCTTCTTTCTCTCTCACCAAATTTCAGGTAGTGGCGCCCTAGTTCTCTTGGCTGAGGCGAACTCGCCGCCGTCGCCTGAAATTTCGGCTGCGAATCCGGGGAGGACGAAGCTGATGGCGCTGTTAGTGGGGCTGGAGGACAGCTGGCGGCCGTTCATCTGGGCGGTCAGGCGGCCGTTCATCTTAGCGGATTTCTTTATGAGGAGAGGGAGAGGGAGAGGGAGAGGGGGATGGGGAGTGGTAGGGGAAAAAGGGGTAGATTTGGGGAGAGTGAGAGGAATCTCGACCACTCGTTGGGGAAATCTCAGAGACGCGGAAGGGGCGGGAGTTGGGGAATCCAGGGACGGCGAAGATGATGGTGCTGACGGCGGGGCTGGAGGACATCCGGCGGCCGTTCATCTGGCCAGTTAGGCGGTCGTTCATTTGGGAGGGGAAGAGATCTAGAGAGAGAGAGAGCGTGATGTGGGAGGGGAAGGGGGGGTGTGATTTGGCATTTCTGATGCCACGTTGGCATTCCGGCTGCCAACTCAGATTGTATTCCGGCTGCCAATTCAGATTTAATTTGGCCGAAAAATAACTCCGGACGGACATTGCAACAAATTGAAAGCTCGTTGCAATTATTGCCACGCTAAAAAAGATTATCAAAAAATCAGATTTTGGTATAAAATGGAGTATTTTTATGCAATTTGGCCAAAAAGAAATAAACAAATTAAAAATATGTTTCTCTCTGACCCGTCCAAAAGCTCTCACAATCTCCAGTACCAAAAGTCAATAACTAAGTATCTAATGTGAAGATAGAAAATCTATTAAATAAAGCTTCTAAAGGCAACTCTACCGCTCTACGGTACTTTCAAGTTGATGGGCCACGAAAGTTAATTCCTAGCCCACTAATTGATGGCTCAATTCTAAAGTGCGAAACAAAATGATAATACTAAATAACAAATTCTATCCAAATCACCGAATAATTTTGTTCTAATTGCAGAACCAATTTTGGGCACGCTTCAATCTTCCAAGGCTGTTAATCTGTTTCTTCGAAATCTTGCAAAAAATTCATCAAAATTGATTCTTTTCTATTTCTTCCCTCTCGACTTCGTCAACATCATTCTCTTTAATCACTGCATCAAAAATGTATATTAAATTTCATTAAAGTACAAATAATTTAAAAATATGACCAACTAAAATACACACGTCAAGAATTCACTATAATAAAAATTGATATTGTAAAAAAGAAAAAAGGAAAATAAAATAAAGTTAAAAGGGAAAAATAAGAAAAGAAAAACAAAAGGAAAATGAAAATATAAAAAAGAATTGAAAATGGATTTATTCAAAAAAAAGTTAAGATAGGAGAGAGAATTTGAAATTGATTTAAATTAAAAGTTGATTTTTTAATATAAAAGTTGATTTTTTAATATATTATAGATAGATATGAAAGAAAAGGAAGGGGTCACATATATGCCTTTCTTGGTTCTTATATGTATATTAATTGTCGTAATTAATTTTACTAATTCAGGCAAATGACTCATGAGAAGTTGAGATTACTGGCTTATCTCATCATGATTCATACCTATAAGTAATCGACTTTTTTAGATTATAGATATCCGGCAAGCCATAATAGGCTGGCCCATTTAACCAATGGGCTGAGATGGCCCATTTAAAATCTTATAAATTTTAATGCATCTATAATTTAAAATTAAGTAATAAGTAGTATTATGAGAAAGAATACAATAGAGGAAAAGAGTCTCAACGGTCACCAACTCCAGCTCAACTCGGTTGAATTAAATTAAAACCATAAAGCACCTTGGAACAAATAAATTGCATTTCTCATCATGTGATATGAAATATTTGGTCGGTTCCGGCTAAGAATATAACTAATTTTAAACCAAAAAATAGCGGCGATTTGCTGTATTTTTACGGAAAAAACGAAGACTGTAATGCAGTGACATGCAAATTTAAATTTGGAGATTTAGTAATTAATTAATAATGGTGCAGATGCAGTCTGTCATTAAGCCATAAACAAGGAGCTTAATTCCACATGAGTTTCCTCTCTCCCGAGCAAAGTGTATCGAAATTCGATATGCACGTAGATTACAACTGTATAAACCCCAATTAATTAAGTACTGACACACTCCCTTAATATATTCACTTACCAACTTAATTACCGCTTACTTAGGCGTAGTAGAAAAGTTTTGGAAGCAAACTAATTGCCGCGTAGCATGGTTAGTTCAAACTGCTCCATCTTAGCCCACGGTTTAATTGTCTCTCCCTTCTAAAATCAAATAAATATGCTAATTTGTGAGATTTATATTAATTAATTTGCATCTTCATCTGATCATGTTGAACAATGGGTGATATGAACCACGAAAACATCACGTGCTGCCTTCCTTTCTTGTTCAGTAACTATAAATTGTTTCTTTAATGTATTAAAAAGTGTATACTAACAAATACCAACTAATAAAGTGCAAATTTTCGATCAATTAATAATTTGATCTGCACCGCTTTTCCATGATCAGTCTATTTGAATTTCCAACACTTTGGGGCTTAACCCTTCTGTACTCAATTATATATATGCATGTCAATTATGAGCTTGTCTACGCATTATTGCTCTGGTTTTCGATATATATCACTAACTATCAAAATATACAAGTAGTTCAATACTTACAAGAATTGATTAATGAAAATTTCCAGACTATCATAAAAAAAGAAAGAAGTGATGAATTGATGGATGGATCAATTTCCGTTGTACGTCAAATAGATGGAATTTTAATATCAATAACAAAATGAGTATGAACGTGTGAGAAACAACAAAAAGCCTTGATCACAATTATCGAGATTGACCTTACAGTAATTTTAAATTAGGACTTGTAGGAGGTAGTGACCTTAGAGAAATGGGGAAGAACACGAGACGGAGTTATGTGATTTTCCACAGCGCATTATTTATTTGAATTAATCGATCGGTGAATTGGGTTTGAGTAATGCTAAATAGCCACATTGTGGTCACCCACAATTTACCTAAATAAAAAATAATTTAATTTATTTAACTTATTTTTTAAAATAAAAATAAGATTTAGTTATTTTATCATATTCTCTACATTGTAATTATTTTTTTGTAATTTTTTGGTAACTTTTTTTATTTTTATTAAAAAATAAATTAAAAATAAAAAATGCAAAAAAAATAAAAAATAAATAAATACAATGTAGAGAATATAGTAAAATAACTAAATCCTATTTTTATTTTAAAAAATAAATTAAATAAATCAAGATTTTTCTTATCATATTAGTGTGTGGGTGACCACAATGTGGCTGCATAGATTTATTGATTGGGTTTTGAGCTAAATATGTACTTTCATATTGAAATTAAAATCAAGATGGGAAATAGTAAAATCTAGTGGTCACAGCCTTGAAATATGATATCTGCTTCTTGGGGTTGGTAATAAAATAGTGGAGTGTAGTAGTAGTTTTGGAAGAGAATAATACTATGTATAAATGGCTCGACTATTTGTAATTCACGTGCAGTGGGGGCTTTGACTGCTATATTTTGATCCCGGCGACATAGCTTCAAAATTTCAGGAGGTGCTTTATTTGAAAGTTTTTAAATACAGACTTCGCCTTCTAGACTTCTAGTGAAAGATGTAGTATTAATTTATTTTGAATATTTTCTTTTTCTTTTGGAAATCATGAGTTATAACAGTACAATAAAATTCATGTCCGTCAAGAAATATGTCACCAAATTATTATATTTATAAGTGTAACAAAGTTTAGCTACACCCACACATATATCTATATATTTTAGTTACACATAAAAATGTAATTAAATTTTGTTACATTTCAAAATATAACAAATTTTGTCACATCTAAAACTATCACAAAATATTTTTATGGCACATTGGTGTCACAATATATTTTGCTAAATTTTGTGACATCTAAAGAGCATCCGCAGCGCAGGGGTTTGGAGGGCCTAACTGATTGAGTCCACGCCAAGGAGGACTCGCGCGCTGGCGTCCCGCCACACTGGGCGCCGCACTTGGTGCTGGGCATGTTGGGGGGAGATGGCATGCGTGTGCGTGAACGCTCCAATTTTTTTAAAAAAATATAGAAAGCGGCAAAGGGAAGGCTGTGTGCAGAGAAATGGGGGAATCGGGGTGGGTGAGGGAAGAAAGAGGGGAAACAAAAAAAGAAGGAAATGGGCAGCTGAGGAGTGGGTTAAAACTTAAAAGTAGGGTTTTTTTATTTTTATTTTTTAATTTTTATTTTTATTAATTTTTAATTCTTAAACATTTTAAATTCTTTTAATTTTCACCTAATTTTTAGTTATTGTAAGGTTTTTAATTTTAAAATTCTATATTTTATTTTAATTACTATAATTTTTAATTTTTAATTTTTAATTTTAATAAAATTTCAAATTTTAAAATAAAAGAGTAAAAATGGAATTAAATGAATATTGAGATTTGAACACTTATTACAACACATAAGTGTCACAATCAATCTCTCTTTCTCTATCTATCTCTTTATGTGTGTGTGTGTGAAAGTGAGAGAGAAGATGTGTCACACAAATTAACACACATATATAAATATAATTATATTAGTATATTATTAATAAAATTATAGTTTTCAAAGAACTAATTATAATATATATTGTCATAAAAATAATTGCATTTGGTGAGGAGCAATATATGCAGAGTAGGGAGAGAGTACAAATCAGAGGAACCACTCTCATCAGAGGAGCCGTTTGGGTCAGAAGAACCATTTATACCAGAAGGATTTCATCCATCAGAGGAATGACTCTAGCCAGAGGAGTCATCCGCACCAGAGAAGTCATTCTTGACAGAGGAGCCCTCTCCTCCAGAGAAATCATCCGCGCCGGAAAAGTCACCATCGTCAGGGAGGTCATCGTCATCAGAAAAGTCAACTCCATCAGAGAAGTCACTACCGCCAGAGGAGACGCCCTTGCCAGAGAAGACGTGTTTACCAGAGGAGTTCTTCATGACAGAGAAGACGTGTTTACCAGAGGAGTCCCTCATGGCAGAGATGTCAATATCACCAGAGAAGACGCCTTCGCCAGAGAAGACATTTACATCAGAGGAGCCAATAAACGCGCGGGAAGGTCTCCCGCGTATTATCGAAATTACCAACGTACCCTTCCACCACGCAGGACGCATGCACCGAAGATGTTTTTACTATTTTACCCCTCCGCTTGTAAATCTATAAATAGGGTCCGAGCTCGTGTATTATTTCTTACGCTATCTCTTATTTTCCAAAGACAACAGTCATTTTTCTCTCGTATTAAGTTTCCGATCATTCTACTTCGCTCCTTCCGATCAGTCCCAATAGGTATAGTTTACTGTTTCATCGTATAGTTTTAGGTGTTGGTTTCGTTAAACACCAACTGGCGCCGTCTGTGGGAAAAAATGGGCTAAGGCGTGAGAATTCCACCCCCTGCGTATGCAGATCCGGAATCGTCGCCGGATTTGCATGCGTAGGTCCCAATTACGCCATCATTCGGAGGTTTCAAGTTATTGTAGATCAGTTTTTATGTTTTCGTGCAAATTTACTTACAAGTTCGGGAGATCTACGTTCAATTGTGTTTTTGTGCATGGGGAAAAGGTGGCGACGGTTATAAATTATGAATTAGGGAAAATTTACGTTTCTTCACTGTGGATCGGGGTAATTATGGGCAAATGTGAGTTTCCTTTGGAGAATGGAGAGATTATTCGTAGATCTAACGGTTTTATCGGTGAATTATGGAATTTTAGCTCTGTTTTTGCTTAATGATTGGCTCTGTGTTGGGGATTTGTGGGTTTGCAGCGATAGGGTGTTAGTTAGCACTCCATTTTGGTTATGATTGGGCTTGCGTGGTTGATCTGTGAGTGTTTGTTGTTCGCGGATGGTGCTTATCAGTATTTTCCATGTTTTTATGATTAATCCTCGTGTTTTATCGGTGGATCGGGGAATGGTGTTTTGTTTCCGTTATGATGAGGCTGATACTGTTAATTTACTGGTATTTTTCATTTAAGAAGGATGTTTATCAGTGTTTCCATGGTTTCTATGGTTAGTCTTCGTTGTGCTTGGGCTCGTGTGGTTAAATCTGTGGGTCTTCTCCGTTTAAGGTTGATAATTACCGTTACTTCATTTGCCTGAATGACAAATCTTCGTTCTATACCGTTGGATCGGAGTTGCTGCCCTGTTTTTGTTATGTTGGCTCTGTGCTGGGGGTTTATAGACGCTTTTCGTTTAAGGGAGGGGGTTTATGGGCGTTTTCCATGATTTTCGTGGTTAATCTTCGATTTTGGTGATTGAATTGGGAAGTTATGCTTTGATCCTGATGTATTGGAGTTCTTTGTTGCGGATTTATGGGTTTTTGTGGTTAATCGTCGATGTCGAGAGTATTTATTGTCGTTGATACAAGAGTTTTACCTCAATAATATGATGATTAAACACTTTGTCTTAGTTATGGTGAGATCCATATTGTTGTTTTGTGAATGATCTTCACTTATGGGAAACGATTATTCATGCTTCTCCATGTTTTCCTTGACTAATCTTCGAAATTATTAGCTTCGTCTCTTACATAATTCCTTTTCTTATCATGTTTAATGCAATCGTGCTAACGTATCTTCTGGTGGTAGCTCTGCTTGCATTTATCCCTGGGTATTTTGCGTCTGTTGAAGTTTTATTGAGGGCTCTGTTTTCTCAATCTATACTCTGGGTTTATTTCCCCGAGTGTAGAATTACTTGGAAGGGAATTTTTTAACGGTCTCTGCACCGGAAGCCGGGATTTCTTATTGGATTTCTTACATTGGGACTCCAATCGGTAATAAGGGGTTTATTCTTTCGTCGTTAGAATAGCTTCTCACTTTGTTTATGTGTAGGTACCATGGGATCATCAGATGCACACCGCAACCTAGAAAGGGAGTTCGACTCCGCTGCTCTCACCACTGAGATGCCACCTTCATTGTTCCCGGGCCTCCAGGGCAATGCTACCTTCACTGCCCCACCAGGGTTTCAGGCTATCCCCGCCACTCCGTTGACAGGGTTGAATGCAAGCCTCCAGAGATCTGCTCTGGTGACTCCAGGATCTGACATGCCATGCTTAACTCCCGCGTCTGGAGCGGGACAAATCACGTTTGGATCGATGGAACAGATGATGGCGCTGCTTCACTACTCCGCTGTGCGTCAGGCACTAGGAACTCCCATGTTGTCCGCTGTTCCCACTGTAGCTCCACTGGTGGGAACGGCTACTCTGCAGGGCGCTGAGGCCCCACCTCCCGCTGCTCAGGAGGTAAACACTTTAGCAATCAACAAACAAGCTGCGATGCCTCTGGAAGTGCAAGGGGACCCGGCTGACAGGGAAGTGGAAAGAAGACCAGAGGGGAGTCGGGTCAGACTCAACAGTGTTGTGAGAAAGGAGAGGGTTGACGAGTCTGATAGTCAGTCCGTCTCCTTGGTGTTCGAAGAAGAGAGACCGAGGGAGAAAGCTCGGCTAAAAAACCAAGTGTCTCAGCTGAAACATCAACTCCAGGATCTGGAGGAATCACTGAGGGAGAAATCCCGAAGGGAGGACAGGGAACAAAGGTCAGGAAAATCGCACCGGGTGGAGAAGTCCTATCGATCGGAAAAATCGCGCTACACAGAGAGATCAGAGGAAAGAGAGCCGGAGTATTCCTCTGGCAGACATGAATATAGAATCCACAAGCGCCACGCTCATGAAGTACCCAGGGACAGAAGGGAACAGGGGAGGCATAAGGGGGACAAGAGAGCTAAGACATCGAGGTTCCACCCGATCCACAACCGCAGTCCTTTCTCGGACGATATTTTGGCAGATGCCTTACCTAGAAGCTACAAGCCCATCTCACTGGATTACGATGGCACTACCGATCCGGAGGTACACCTCAATCGGTTTGAAGGGTTGGTTACGTTGCACATGTACACGGAGGGCATCAAGTGCCGGATCTTCTCCACTACCCTTACTGGACCAGCCCAGTTATGGTTTGGGACGCTGCCCCCAAATTTCATTCACTCTTTCGAAGAATTACAGACTCGTTTTTTGCGTCAGTTCGCGAGTTCACGGAGGGTAGGGAAATCAGCCCTTTCGCTGATGGATATTAAGCAGGAGCAAGGAGAAACGCTTCGGGAGTACACAGCAAGGTTTAATCTTGCTGCTCTGGAGGTGCCAGAGGCAGAATCGCAAATTAAAAACTGCGCCTATGTCAGAGGACTCAGGCCAGGAATCTTTTTTGACGAATTACAAATTCGACCAGCAAGGGATTTTGATGACATCATGGCAAGGCTGCCGGGGTATCTACAGTTGGAGGACGCCAAAATGGCGAGGAAGGTGGAAAATGAGAAACACAGAGTCAAGAAAGCTGAGGAAGCACCCGAACGACAAAGACAGCAAGATAGGGCCCCATTCAGAGGGTTGCCTCCTAGGGTACTCCCACCCCAGGGAGGAATGCCATCTAATCAACAGCGCACAGTGAATGAAGTAACGCGGTTTACCGAATACACGCCCTTGATTAAACCACAAGAAGAAATTTTTCATCTAATAAAGGATCAGCCGTTCTTTAGGGCACCGGGGACTTACCGGACTGGACCGCCGCAGGAAGGGCCTAACAATAAGTTGTGTGAATATCACAATTCCTTCGGGCATTACACGAAATATTGTGGGCATCTTAAGCACCAATTGGAGTTATTGGTGCGCCAGGGGTGTCTCGACCACTTCATTGACAGGGGAAATGAAGGTCAGAGGAGGACTGATCAGAGGAATCAGCGGGATCAGAGAGATCAGCGAGATCAGAGGGATCAAAGAAATAACCGGGATCAGCGACGAGAGCAGGGGAACAACAACAGAGATCGCAGGCTCGATGATAACCAGGATAATCGCAGAGACGGGGCAGATAGACAAAATCTTCCTCCCCCCCCATATAGAAGGGAAGTTCACATGATTTGTGGGGAAAACGGGATGCCCACATCAAATAGGGCTAAAAAGCAAGTCGTCAGAGCAGTCAAAGCAGGGTATTATCCTAAAAGGGTCATGGAAGTCACCAGCGCGGCAGAGGAGCCGGCAATCACTTTTGGAGCAGAGGATATACGCACATTAATGTATCTACATGATGATGCGCTGGTCATCACGGCAGACATCGCCGGCTGCATTATTCACCGTATTTTCGTGGATTCGGGCAGCGCTGTAAACATCTTGTACAAGGAATGTCTCCAAAATATGGGAATTAACGCTCATGTTGAGCCGACAAATGCTCCTCTGTTTGGGTTTGGAGGAGAGATGGTCATGCCCCTAGGGTATGTAGAGCTGCCGTTGATCCTTGGCAGTACAGTGGCGGGCAACAAAACAAGGATGGTACGTTTCTTAGTGGTGGATATGCCCAAACCCTCGTACAATGTCATACTCGGCCGGCCCGCCTTGACGGCGTTCAAGGCGGTTATCTCTTTATTTCACCTAAAAATGAAGTTTCCAATCGAGGGTGGAAGAGTGGGAGAAGTTTGTGGCGATCAGACGACATCAAAAGCATGCCACGTGCAAATGCTCACACAGTGAGCGGGGCAGAAAAGGGAAAGATGGACAGAGGGGTCGAACGCCCGGAAGAGGGGGAAAGTGGGCGAGGTGCATGCCCCAGCAGAAGAACGCCAAGAGTTGGCGGATTTATTAAAAGACAGAGACTCCACAGAGAAAACCGCGCTGGTGTCCACTAGCGATGTTTGCAATATGATAGAGTTATTTCCAGGAAAAGAGGGTTTCCAGACTAAGATTGGATCGGCCATGAGTGAACAAGTCAGAGAGGAGCTCATTGGTTGTCTCCGGCGAAATGCGGATGTGTTCGCTTTCAGCACCGCAGATTTGAAGGGAATCGATAGAGGGTTGGCGGAGCATTGCCTCAACGTGGACCCTAAGGTCAAGCCGGTAAAGCAGCGGACAATGAATTTTGGGGCTGAAAAGGACGCTGCCATCAGAGAGCAGGTCTATGAACTATTGAAAGCTGGGCATATTGTGGAAGTGCAATACCCAGAGTGGATCTCAAACGCAGTGATGGTACCCAAGAAGACAAACACCTGGAGGATGTGCGTGGACTTCCGAGATTTAAACGCCGCTTGTCCGAAGGACCACTATCCTCTGCCGAGGATTGACCAATTGGTGGACTCCACTTCAGGATGTGCTTTATTATCCATGATGGATGCGTACCAAGGGTATCATCAGGTAAAGATGAACAGGGGCGACATCGCCAAAACGGCCTTTGCCGTCTGTTGTGGCGTATATGGGTGGAAGAGTATGCCGTTCGGTCTGAAGAATGCAGGAGCCACATATCAGCGGATGATGGAGAAAATTTTCAAAGAACAGCTTGCTAAGAATATCTCAGTATACGTAGACGATATGCTCGTACGGAGTAACAGGGCAGAGGACCATGTGGCGGATCTGGAAGAAATCTTCACGGTAGTCAGAGATCACAGACTCATGTTGAACCCAGCCAAGTGCACTTTTGGGGTCACAACAGGGAAGTTCTTGGGGTATAAAGTCACACCAGCAGGGATTGAGGTCAACGCCGACAAGGTCAAAGCTATTTTGGAAATGACACCGCCTAGAGGAATCAAGGAGGTGCAGACTCTGAACGGGCGTATCACTGCCCTAAGCAGGTTTATATCGAGATCGGCAGAACGGAGCATGCCGTTTTTCAAAGTACTGAGGAAGGGAACCAAGTTTTTGTGGACAGAGGAATGCCGCGCGGCGTTTGAGGATCTTAAAGTATACCTAGCGAAACTCCCAACCCTGACCAAGCCGGTCCCGGGAGAAACGTTGTATTTATACATAGCTATGGGGGAGGAGTCAATCAGCTCTGTGCTAATCAGAGAGGAAGGAAGTCATCAGAGACCTATCTATTTTGTCAGTAGAATTATTCAGGGCCCTGAGCTCAACTACACAGAGATCGAGAAGGCGGCTCTGGCGGTCATGATCACGGCAAGAAAGCTGAGGCCTTATTTCCTTTCACATCGAGTGGTGGTACGCACGTCTTTACCTTTTAAACAAGTTTTGGGGCGCGCGGATTTGTCGGGAAGAATGGTCAAATGGGCTGTGGAACTAGGGGAATATGATGTAGAGTACGAGCCACGAACGGCGATCAAGGCGCAGGCATTGGCAGACTTCATACAAGAAACAACTCGTCGTCCCATACCAGAGTTCTGGGTGGCTTATGTGGATGGGTCAGTGACAAAAGAGGGGTGCGGAATCGGGGTTTATATTACTTCGCCAGGTTATGGGACATACCAGTTCGCCATCAAATTCACCTGTCGGTTATCTAACAATGAGGCGGAGTATGAGGCCGTGGTCAGAGGGGCTCATATCCTGTCAGAGCTTAAAGCTGAGTGTGTCATTATAAAGACAGACTCCCAGTTGGTTGCACAACAATTCTCGGGAAGTTACAGTGTCAAGGATCAGAGGATGAAGGCGTACCATACCAAAATTAGCGAAATGAAAGAAAAATTCATGGAGTTTAAGCTCGAACAGATTTCTCGGGAGGAGAACACGAAGGCCGACCTACTGGCGCGCATGGCTAGCGCAGTAGAGCAAACTTGGAGCGACGAGATCATTTTACTCTGTGATACCAGAGAGATGGAAACTTCGCAGGTGTTCTCGGTAGAGATCAGAGATGATTGGCGGGCTCCGATTATACACTTTCTGAAGACAGGGGAACGACTAAGCAGAGAATCCAACCAAAGGGCCCGCTATGAAAATTACTGCCTAATCAATGATCAACTCTTCAAAAGATCTTTTACTCAACCTCTGCTAAAATGTTTATCGCCAGAGGAAGCTAACTTTGCTCTGAAAGAGATTCATGCAGGTTGCTGCGGCGGGCACACCGGATTTCGAGACCTTGTACGCAAGATCATTCGGGCAGGTTTTTACTGGCCTCACATCAACCAGGAAGCCAGAGAGTTTGTCCGCAAGTGTGAAGCTTGCCAGCGGCATGCCGGGAAAATCAACATACCAGGGGAGCCCATGGGTGTAATGTACGCCGCTTGTCCGTTTGATAAATGGGGCATTGATATAGTTGGGAAGCTGCCTACAGCACCTGGAGGGAAATGCTTTCTCATTGTGGCAGTGGACTATTTTTCCAAATGGGTCGAAGCTGAGGCCGTGAGCAAGATCGATGAAGTTACAGTGGAACGTTTTATCTGGAGGAATATCTGCTGCAGATTCGGAGTGCCACGCATCATCGTGTCTGATAATGGGACTCAATTTACAGGGCAACGGGTTGCGGACTTCTGCGATCGAATGGATATCACACAGCGTTTTGTCTCGGTGGCTCATCCACAGGCAAATGGACAAGTAGAATTGGCTAATAGGACCATATGTGAGGGCATCAAGAAGAGGCTAAATCAGAGCAGAGGGAAGTGGGTGGAGGAGCTGGATACCGTTCTTTGGGCTTACCGAACTAGTCCAAAAACGGCGACAGGGGAGGCACCATTCACACTGGTGTATGGATCCAATGCGGTGATACCAGCAGAGGCACGACTAGAATCATACCGGATTACCACGTACGACACTGAGCACAATGAGGAGCTCCGCCGAGCAGAGCTGGACTTGGTGGAGGCACAGAGGGAGGAAGCCCGTGTTAGAGCGGCCAAGTACAAAGGCATTATCAAAGCGGGATATGATAAACGGGTCAGAGTGAGGAAATTGTCGAAGGGAGATTTGGTTCTCAAGCGAGCTGATGCATTAAAGGCGGTGGGTAAGTTCGAAGCCAATTGGGAAGGGCCATACATCGTCACAGAGGTTTTGGGAGGCGGTGCGTACATATTGTCGGATTCAGACGGCAGAGCTCTACCCAGACCATGGAATATAAACACACTCAAAAAGTTCTATGTATAACTGCTTCTTAGCAGGAGTAATCACTTGTAGACCGGATACTCTTTTTCCCCACAGGGGTTTTAACGAGGTCCGGGGCCATAATATCAATAAAACAGATATGTGGTTCTAGGGAATTCCCTGGTGTTGTGTTTGTTTATTTCAATTTTTGTTTTCTTACATTACATATGCTACCTAACATGTTCGTGCAGAGCACTGCACATGTCACCAGAGGGGGGAGTAGGGTGTATACCCATAATCCTCAATTTTTAAATTCAAAATGCAAACTGCTTCTTAGCAGGACAAGGGAGAAATAAATACAAAAACTGCTTCTTAGCAGGCCAAAGGGAAAACAAGCATCAGGGATGGACGTCTCTCTTTCCACGATCCAACACTCCGAGTTCTTCTTCGTGGCTGGGACACGCTCACCTTTCAGATCTACTCCAACTCTACTCTGTGTATGCAGAATACCAAGAAAAACAACAAGTCAAAATGCCAAAAAGAAAGAATACAGAGGAGGAACAAACTAGAGGCCAGATCTGAGGAGCCAACGCTCAGATCCGGAAACCCAACGCCCAGATCTGGGAAATCAACGTCTAGATCTGAGGAGCCTGGTTATAAAACACTCAAGCAAGGGAACTCCACTCGTTACAACCACAAAGTTAGAGATCTACACCAGAAGCACAGGGGAAAAGGCGGAGCCCTCGGGGATGTGAGTGTTTAGAGGGGAAATTCCCTTACTTGAGTGCCTTACAACCGATCTAGGGAGGCAAAACATCAACAGATCCAGGGTTTGAAGGATCGGAAGAGGATATATATAGAAGCGATACTGGGATCAAGAAATGGGCCAAGGGGTAATGGGCCCGCATGAGCTTATGGGTCGGAGAAGGGAGTAAGAAATAATTGGGTCAACATGTTCATAACAGAGTATTGCACATGTCACCAGAGGGGGGAGTAGGGTGTATACCCGTAGGTCCCAATTTTTAAATTCAAAAATTGCTTCTCAGCAAGACCAGGGCAAACCAGAGGAATTACGCTCCACCAGAGCAGAGGGGTCATGCTCAACCAGAACAGAGGTTGCTGTTAATCGTAAGCCGCGAAAGTTGGTTGTGCCGCCCGGGCCCTCCATGCTCCGCACAGAGATAGCACTTAATCATAAGCCGCGAAAGTTGGTTGCACCCCCCGGGTTTTCCATGCTCCGCGCAGAGGTTGCTTTAACCGTAAGCCACGAAAGTTGGTGGCACCCCCTGGGTCCTCCATGCTCCGTGCAGGGTGTTCCTGTCAATCGTAAGCCGCGAAAGTTGGTTGCGCCACCCGGGCCCTCCATGCTCCGCGCAGAGATAGCACTTAATCATAAGCCGCGAAAGTTGGTTGCACCCCCCGAGTTTTCCATGCTCCGCGCAGAGGTTGCTTTAACCGTAAGCCACGAAAGTTGGTGGCACCCCCCGGGTCCTCCATGCTCCGTGCAGGGTGTTCTTTCAATCGTAAGCCGCGAAAGTTGGTCGTGCCAACCGGGCCTTCCATGCTCCGCGCAGAGGTGGCACATAATCGTAAGCCGCGAAAGTTGGTTACACCCCCCGGGTCCTCCATGCTCCGCGCAGAGGTTGTCCTTAACCGTAAGTCACGAGAGGTGGTGTGCACCCCCCGGGTCTGCCAAGCCTCGTGCAGGGTGTCCACTTAACCGTAAGCCATGGAAGGTGGTGTGCATCCCCCGGGTCTGCCAAACTCCGTGCAGGGTGGACCTTTAACCGTAAGCCACGAAAGTTGGTCGCACCCCCCGGGTCTTCCATGCTCCGTACAGGGGGTTACTATTCAATCGTAAGCCGCGAAAGTTGGTCGCGCCATCCGGGCCTTCCATGCTCCGCGCAGAGGTGGCACATAATCATAAGCCGCGAAAGTTGGTTACACCCCCCGGGTCCTCCATGCTCCGCGCAGAGGTTGTCCTTAACCGTAAGTCACGAGAGGTGGTGTGCACCCCCCGAGTCTACCAAGCCTCGTGCAGGGTGTTCATTTAATCGTAAGCCGTGAAAGTTGGTCGCGCCACCCGGGCCTTCCATGCTCCACGCAGAGGGTTACTATTTAATCGTAAGCCGTGAAAGTTGGTCGTGCCACCCGGGCCTTCCATGCTCCACGCAGAGGGTTACTATTTAATCGTAAGCCGTGAAAGTTGGTCGCGCCACCCGGGCCTTCCATGCTCCACGCAGAGGGTTACTATTTAATCGTAAGCCGTGAAAGTTGGTCGCGCCACCCGGGCCTTCCATGCTCCACGCAGAGGGTTACTATTTAATCGTAAGCCGCGAAAGTTGGTTGCACCCTCCGGGTCTTCCATGCTCCGCGCAGAGTGCTCAAGCATGGATGGGAAGCAGCGTGGATGGGAAGCACGAAATCGCCAGAAAAGAAATCAACCAAATCCTCGTCAGAGGAGGCGGTGAAATCCTTTCCAGAGGAATCAACCAAATCCTCGTCAGAGGAGGCGGTGAAATCCTTCCTAGAGGAGTCATCACAATCCTCGCCAGAGGAGTCATCTCAATCCTCGCCAGAGGAATCATCACAATCCTCGCCAGAGGAGTCATCTCAATCCTCGCCAGAGGAGTCATCACAATCCTCGCCAGAGGAGTCATCTCAATCCTCGCCAGAGGAGTCATCACAATCCTCGCCAGAGGAGTCATCTCAATCCTCGCCAGAGGAGTCATCTCAATCCTCGCCAGAGGAATCATCACAATCCTCGCCAGAGGAGTCATCTCAATCCTCGCCAGAGGAGTCATCATAATCCTCGCCAGAGGAGTCATCAAAACCCTCGTCAGAGGGGTCATCAGAATCCTCGTCAGAGGAGCCATCAGAATCCTCGCCAGAGGAGTCATCAGAATCCTCGCCAGAGGAGTCATCAGAATCCTCGTCAGAGGAGCCATCAGAATCCTCGCCAGAGGAGTCATCAGAATCTTCGCCAGAGGAATCGTCAGAATCCTCGCCAGAAAGATTACCAAAATCCTTGCCAAAAAGAATCAGCGGAACCCCCAAAGCAGAAATTAGAGAAACATCGACAACAAGCATAATGGGCCAAGCTAAACCAACAAAAGGGACGCGGGAAGAAGCTCAGGTCAGAGCAGCAAAATATAAGAGCATCATCAAAAAAGGGAAGAGACTTCACATAAACATGCCAAGAAGGCAGAGTTGCATATCAAAAACCACAAGTAAGTATTAAGTTTGTACAAATTAAGGAGTTACAAAAATGTTCCCTTGGCAAAACCAGGGAGAAGGTTGGGGACATCAAGGAGCAGGAGCAGAGGAAACCGGAGGTGGGGCACCACTTGTAGAGGTCGGGCTAGCAGAAACTCCCTCTGTAAATACCGGCAGCCTACCAATGGCCGTCATTTTCGGGAGGCGGGATTTTACATCCAGCAACTTCACAGCTTCCTGCACATATATTTTTTCATCTCTGTACAGGTCAAAAAGCTGGTCCACCGCGGCAGAAGAGGGAGCAGAGTTGTCAAAATCTGAAGGAAGGGGAGGCGCCATGCTAAATTCAGAAAACTTCCGGGTGCTCTTGCCAGTAGGATCCCGCAGTTGGTTCACAAAGTTTACCAGGGAGGCAGAGAAAGCAGGCACGTACATAGGAGCAGAGGGCAATGATGCAGACCCGACCCCAAAGGTAAAGTAGGGGAGGGCCTTTTCCAGCACCGGATACCACCACTCGGGCTTCTGCTGGGAGCTCTCAGGGATCTTCATCAGCTTGTTTATTTCTTCATCCTTAAGATCCTCCATCGAGGCTCGCAAGTCCAGAGTAGCAAGTTGCTCTGGGGTAGCCCCCGCCCTCTCCAACGTCTTTGTGGCAGTTTGCTTTATGACATAAGCGAACAGGGGCCCGAAATCTTCCAAATACTCTGGAGTCCGCTTAAAGGCTTCCAGGGTCCCCTCTAACATCATCCCCAAGAAATGTTGGCCTTGTGGGGACAAGAAATATTCTAGGCGCTGGTCCCGGGCTCCCAGGACATAAGCTCGGTCCTGAGCCTCCATGTATGTTCTCTTCCAGCTGCGACGGGTCTCTTGATATTCTTCTTCATACTGCGCTTTGAATTTGGCGAGACACGCATGGCTTTCTTTCGTCGTTCTAGCTAGCTCAGAGACCAGGGATGATTTCTCTACCTCCGCTTGGGCCAGTTTAGCTTTCAACTCAGCAATTTCTGCTTCAGCCTTACTCAGGCGCTCCACCACCCCAGCAACATCATCATCGCGTTTAGCGACGTCCGCTTGCTCTTTCTCTCTCTCTTTTTCAGACACATTATAATCATGAATACACTTGACAGCTCCCCAGATCCCGGATTCCATCTGCAAGGAAAACAAAATGGGTAATGACAGAGCAATCAAAAGGTTAGTAACTTAAATTTTCTATGACAAAAATACAAGATGCAGGATACCTGAAGAGCCAGCTGGCACAACTTAGTAGCCAAAGCCCCGCGCGTCAGCGCCTCCATCTTTTCCTGATCCTGAGAATGGACACGAGCTATCAAAGCATCAACTAATTTCTGCCCCGACAGACTCGAAATCGGCCCCGGAACAATATCCTCTAAGTCATCAGCAGGGGGCACCACAGCTTTACCCTTGCCTTTTTCTCTGGCAGAAGGGAGGACCTTTAAACCACCGGCTGGCTTCTTCGCCGGTTCCTTGCCCTTCCCCTTGGCAGAGGGAATAACCTTCGAAACATCAGCGAACTTCTTCGCTGGCTCCTTGGATTTACTGGTCTTCTTCAGACCTTCCTGTTTCTCCTTCTCCCCCAAGGAGATCAGGGCACCCCTCTTTCTTTTCTTCAGCTCGGAAAGGGTGGCATCTGGAGCCGAATCAGGCGAAGGAACCTCATCGGTAATATCCACGACTTGGATATCTTCTTCGCGGGAGCCAGCGGCATCACCAGCACTGGAGCGCCCACTTCTGTGAACAAGAGCCCCCACATCAACTTCCTCCGCATCAAAGGAGTGCGAGGCTTCCACATTTCCCTCTGGGATTTCAACTACAGGGGGAATGGGGATCAGTTGGGAACCAGCAGGCTGCTCCGAGGGACTTGTTCTGGAAGCAGAACCGCTTGGGCCATGTGCTCCGCTGCCAGCAAGAGAAGGGGTGTCAGGCAAATTGTCCCCACATTTCGATCTCCAAGACATATCTGCAAACCAAAATTTCACATCATTAAAAGCAGGGTAACAAAAGCTAATGTGTTTTCTAATGTATATTTTTTACCTATTGATCTCGCTGGATACAGGGGAAACAGACCATTATATGCCAGAGAGGAATTGTTCTCGGCCAGGTACTTACAGTCTAGAGTCTGGGCTTTATTCATAGCATTAAGGTGAGTTATAATACTCTGGTCACGGGTAGAAGGGACTTCGGGAGAGGCTGGTTTATAAGTAGTGCGACTTGTATGCCATTCCAGCTCCGAAGCACCATAATCGCGCCAGTTGCCGAAAGGGGTGCGCACATAACAATAATATTCCAGGAAGCCCTTATCCAAGGAATTCAGCGAGGAAAGAAAAGTAGTAGGATATTTAGGGTGAGAGGCAAAACTATACAAGGGATTGCCTTGCATGCGAAGGGTCTGGGTTTGACAAAATAGCTTGGCGGTGTCCCCAACACCGTTGGCCCGGCACAAAACATGAAAGGCATATAATCTCCGAATGGCAGAAGGAGCGACTTGAAAAAAAGGGATGTGAAAATAGTTACAAACATCAACCAGCAGAGTAGGAGGAGGGAGTCTCAAACCAGCATCTATTTGAGCTTTCCAAACAACTATCACCTTGGGATGACGAAGGCTTTCAGGAGGCGTTGAATCCTTACAAAAGGCCTCGAATTTTAAACCATCAGGACGCCTACATTTGCTTTTCAATTTTTCCACCTCCGCGACACTAAGGCGGGATGGAGGAATACGTTTGGGGGGTTGGCGGGGCTTTTTCCTTTTTTTTCTAGGTGGAGAAGGAGGGGGTGCAGTTTGAGATTCGTCAGAAGTAGAGGGGGAAGGAAGATTTTCAGGATCTTGCCGCGATGGGGAGGAAGATGAAGGGTCTTGGGCAGAAGGAGAGGGCGAGCGAGAGGGTTGAGGGGCGGAGGTGCAGGCCATGATGGGAGATGCCAACCCTAGGGTTTCTAGCACGCTCAATCAGAGCACCAACAATTATACCACTACACTACGATTAAATACAAAATTGCAGTGAAGAGGATACGCGAGTTACCTAGACCGGAAAAAGATGGACGGTAAAACCTGGAGCGGAAGGGTCGTGGGAGAATGCCGGAACAGTGAGGAAATCGTCGGAAAATGCAGAAAATTCGCTCGGAAAACTTGGAGAAGAAGAATAGTGAAAAAAGGGGAGTTCAAATCGGCTAAGTAAGATTGTACGCGGGTAACCACCAGCACGCGGGATGAACGGCACGTGGCATAAGGAAGAAATCAACGGATGGGAATTTATACGGAAAGGCGAAAGGACGCAAAGGTTAAAAAGCAACCTCGGGTACGGGGAAAATACTGTAGACTGGGCAGACATTTAATGCGGATGACGTCATCCACGCAGGCGAGTCCTCTGACTAGTTGCACCTCTCCAGAGTGAACTAGCCAGGCCAGGGAGCGGGAGTAACAAAAATGCCAGAGAACAATTTACAGGGTCTCTTTTTACTCTCATAATGTCAAAATGTCAAAATGCTTATGTCTTTATGATTTACAGGGGCCAGGGAAAATAACAAAGCTTTGATGCTGATAACACACCACTGGTTGAACACGAAGAATACCCGGTTCAACCAGACTAGAGGGGGGAGTGGTTGGTGAGGAGCAATATATGCAGAGTAGGGAGAGAGTACAAATCAGAGGAACCACTCTCATCAGAGGAGCCGTATGGGTCAGAAGAACCATTTATACCAGAAGGATTTCATCCATCAGAGGAATGACTCTAGCCAGAGGAGTCATCCGCACCAGAGAAGTCATTCTTGACAGAGGAGCCCTCTCCTCCAGAGAAATCATCCGCGCCGGAAAAGTCACCATCGTCAGGGAGGTCATCGTCATCAGAAAAGTCAACTCCATCAGAGAAGTCACTACCGCCAGAGGAGACGCCCTTGCCAGAGAAGACGTGTTTACCAGAGGAGTTCTTCATGACAGAGAAGACGTGTTTACCAGAGGAGTCCCTCATGGCAGAGATGTCAATATCACCAGAGAAGACGCCTTCGCCAGAGAAGACATTTACATCAGAGGAGCCAATAAACGCGCGGGAAGGTCTCCCGCGTATTATCGAAATTACCAACGTACCCTTCCACCACGCAGGACGCATGCACCGAAGATGTTTTTACTATTTTACCCCTCCGCTTGTAAATCTATAAATAGGGTCCGAGCTCGTGTATTATTTCTTACGCTATCTCTTATTTTCCAAAGACAACAGTCATTTTTCTCTCGTATTAAGTTTTCGATCATTCTACTTCGCTCCTTCCGATCAGTCCCAATAGGTATAGTTTACTGTTTCATCGTATAGTTTTAGGTGTTGGTTTCGTTAAACACCAGCATTTTTTACATGTCATAAAAATAGGAGTCAGGGGGTTTTTTAGGACAGTAATTTAGATTGATTTGGAAATTAGGACAATAACTTTCAAACTTATAAAAATAGGACACTAATTAATAAGTGTTGCATTCACAGGACATTTCTGAGCCAATTATCCAATTTTTGGACTTTTCCGCGTGGACCAAGCACATGACAACCCGCACGGAGGGGTTAATTATGTGGCAAGCACGTCATTTTTATGGCCCAAGATAAGATGTCATGTGCTTGGTCCATGCGGGAAAGTCCAAAAATTCGATAATTGGCCGATAAATGTTCTGCTCGTGCAACGCTTATTAATTAGTGTCCTATTTTTACAAGTCCGAAAATTATTGTCCTAATTTCCAAATCAGCTTAAGCTACTGTCCTAAAAAATCCCCCGACTCTAAAAATAGTTACACCTTCAAATGTCATTGAATTTAGTGATATGTCTTTATTTTTGTGACACGCATAATAGTACCTAACTCAATATGTCACAATTTTATTTAGTGCCATTTATAAGTACCCGACGGTTTATTGCTTGTGGTGCGTTTCTTGCATGTTTTTTTCCTGTTTCGAAGTATGGCCCGGTTTTTTTGCAGGTCGCCTGTGCGCTAGGGCATGGGATTGTGGCTGTTCTTCGCTCAACGGCTTCGTGGTTGCTTTGCTCATTGAGCTGCATTTTTTTTGGGCATATCCTGGTCGTCTGCCATGATTTTTCTTGTGCACATACGCTGCTTCGGGTGTGCGTTTTTTCTTGCGCTTGTTTTTTGTGGTTGTTGTTCCTCCTCGTTGGGGCTGCGACACTTTTACAATCTTCCGGTGGGCAGGGGGTTGGAGCCGCTGGTTTGTTCTGCACATTTGGGGTTGGGGCTATCTTCGTGGAATGTGGGCATTGACCATGGCTAGGTGAGGCTTGTCTGATGCTCTATTTCTCATTCTTTGCCTTGTTCCTCGAGTCTTCTCGCCATTCGACTTTTTTTACTGACCTGTGGTGTGTATGACTCTGGGGTCAATGGTTTTTTTGTTGGTTCTGTTACTTAATGGCGGGGGTGATTTTGTCTTGGGTGATGGTCACTTCTGTCATTATGTTTTTCTTTCTCTTGGTTTGCCGTTGTCTTGTTCTTCTTTTCTTAGGTTTTTTTCACTGGGTTTGCTTGAAAAAGTTTTTAACTAGGTTCGGCTCTTAACTGCGTCTTTGTGATCGCAAAGGTTTCCTTAGTTGTTTTGTTTTTTTAATAAAATCCAATTTAATAATATTTAGCCAAAATTATGTTATTATTGGAACATTTTATTGGACATTAATTAATTATTACTCATACGTAATCCTTCGTTCTCAAATAAATGTCTTATTTTGAAATAAATTTCCCCTTAATGAGTAGTAGTATTATATTTTAGAATTCTAAAGAAAAATAACACAAACTTTTCATTTCAACTTTGTCTTTAATGCAAATTCTTTAATTGTTTGATTCTTCGCGCTATTATTAAGGGCGAAAATAGTATATAAACCCACCTTTTCTGATTGTATGAGTAGTTTTTAGGATAAGAGAAAATTATTTAAGACAATGAAGATAAAGATGTAATGATTCTTGCTATTAATAAATCATCTAAAATTAATTACTTCTTTCTTTTTTTTTAGAAGAAAATTAATTACTTCGATTTTATACTTGTCATATTCTCGTCGTTCACAAAAATTAGATGTCGCCAACTTGAGTATTTTCCAAAGGGGATGAATTTCTACCTATTTGAACACATTCCACTAGAATCTTTTGCTATTTACAAGTTTAGAATATTGTAATATGCCCATGTTTGATTTCCACCAAGTGGCGATGTGTACTTATCCTACCAAATATGCACATTTGTTTTAGAATATTGTAATATACCCATGTTTGTTAGTTTGGATTTAAGAGAATATTCTAGTCTAATTATACTATGATTATGTTTTAAATTTTATTTGTTATATCTTCATTTGTGAAGTTTCTTTTTCGTAAACATTTTTGGAGAACTTTGAAAAGTTTCTAATGGGGGATTACATTAATTATATTCTGCACGTAATTGTACTTCTAAATGAATTTCAATGAATATGTTTTATACGAATACACATGTATCACAATTAAAAAGAAATTTTATTACAAAAGAAAAAAAACGTTACAAATCGAACTATTGAAAGATCGGACCTCGTTAAAATCTTCTTAAAAAAAAGGAAAAATAGTGTCTATCACGGGAACACGAATAGCATATATAGTATCTTTATATATATATAATTTTTTTAGGTCAAGAAAATTGCATTAAAGAAGGAAGAAAACGGTACCAGAGGTACCTAAATGTTTAACATAGCAGACAAAGAAAAAGAACTAGAGCACCATGATTCAAAACTCAGATCACAAACCACTGTTCTATAGATTCTATTCCAACTCCAAATTCTGCCTTCGATCTCCAAGACCAACTTCTGAACTTCCCACACCTTCCCTTCGAATCTACTCTCGTTACGTCGCTTCCAAAGTAGCCAAACTGTGCACACCCAAATCATCTTTAGCAACTTTCCACTTTTCCTATCTTTCCCAATATGAGTGAACCAATCAAAATGTTGAGCAATATTCTGCGGCCGCGCAGCATGAATGCCGATCCATTTCTGGATTTCATCCCACACACACACACACACACACATATATATATATATATATATAGAGAGAGAGGGGGTTAAACAGAGAATGCTAAATATTTAATTAGAGAATAGAGAATTCGTGAAACAAAAACGAACAGATGTATAAATTTGATGAACAAATTAATGTACCGCATGAACAGCAATTTGCCCCAGGTTTGAATCCTGCTGGTGGCGAGTTTTTCTCTTTTTTTGCCAAATATGTCTTTTCGTTAATTATATTGATTTGTTCGTAAAATGTATAGATTTGTTCAAAATAAAATATATAATAATTCTCTATTTAACTTGACCCCATATATATATATATAGTGGATTTAAAGTAAACCAGCTTAACAAAGATTACGACACCCTTAATTATGCATCAAATTGACTAACGTTTTTCGATGATATATAAATTGACTAACGTGATTATAAGTGAGTGTGATGTCTAGTCAAAAGCAAGTAAGTGAAATAATTGTTGTCATCAACCTTAAACAAAAAGTGGTTAATTAAGATGTGCGATATTAAGTAGGACTCAACCGAATTAATTCCCAGTTGTCTTATTGCCTGGTTTAGTTGGATTCAACAAAACAATAAATTCGGAAAATAACATAAATTAAAGTTTTTTTTCTTCTAAAAATAGGAATAAAATATTAAAATGCATAGATGAATGGGTCCAAAACAATTAATCATTATCCTATCGTCAAGCATATTTGCAAGGCAGCTCGCAAATTATGGAAATATGTAGGCTGATTGAATTGCAAGACCTGACCCATTATGTTGGTGGGTGGAGTCTACGTATATATTAGGTTAAATATATATAGGCTGATTTATAGCTATAAATTTGTAGGCACATAAAATAGTCATACCTTAAATGGCAAAGATTCAAGAAGACAATTATACTTATTTAATACACATCTTATCTGACAAAACTGCCAATTTTAACAAATAATGGTGATAATTTGTTGATAAATTTAAATATATATCTGATCTATACAAATTAGGTATCTCACACTTCAAATCATGCAACGCTACTTGGGCTTTGAATCAGTAACGAATGATTAGAGCTCCAAATTGAAAAAAGAAAAAGGAAAAAAAAAGAGTTTGAGCTAGTTAACTTGTTAATTAATGATAGGGTACAAATGAGTTTATTGAAGTATTCCACGAATTCAAGATTAACTTGTTTACTAACAAAAACTAGCTCGAGGACAAATTTAAAACTAATTCCACGACTGTAAATGAGTTTTATCGAACTTGAAGATTAAAATAATTTGTTGAAATTGACAAATCTTCATTTCTAATATAATTAAAAAATCATGTTTAAATTTTTTAGTACAATTAATCTCTTACTAATTAGGTCATGAGTTTATACCAAACTAATTCACTAACTTATCCATCATTTTATTGCTAGACTTTCCTCGATTATAAATTTTACCATGTATGATTGAATAAATTGTATTCAGGACAATGATAAAGAAGTTTGATATCACTTTGTTTATGTAGATTTTAAAATAAGACACTTATTAAAATGAAAATGGTAAGTACATTACAAAAAGTAAAGCAACAAAATAAAACTATCATAGCAAAATACAAAACCGCAACATATACACTCTATTTAAACCATGGTAATCAATAAATCAGGATCATAAAGGTCACACATAAAGTCTATGGAACACACATACACATAAGCAATTAAGGACTCACAATTTTCCAAAGTGGATAAAAATATCTACTCCGGAGATAATGGGAATAAATTAATTTGTACTAATACAATATAGAAAGGCGAGACGTTAATATTAATAATATAAGTATTGAAAATAGGAAAGGAATCCCAAGTGGAGGTGGGCCCAAGGGAGGAGATGTCCGGTGCGGTAGGGAGCAGTGCACGCACTTTTGTACCCCCCACAGTTGGCTCTTTACTCGACCAATATTTAATTCGGACAATTTCCTCAAATTCTTACACCCCTATAAATCAACCCCCTCTCTTCAACCCACAATCAAACATCTCAAAACAAACTCTACTTACCCTAAACCAAACTCTCTTTCTCTCTCTCTCTCTCTCTCTCTCTGAAGAATAGAAAGAGACTAGTAGTTAACCAAGGAAGAGAAAGAAAATGAAGATGAGCAGCAGCAGCAAGAGAAGAATTTCGAGCAGAGGAATTGCAGGAGTGTTGAGAGAGCAAAGGGCTCGCCTCTACATCATCCGACGATGCGTCGTCATGCTTCTTTGCTATCATGATTAGCCAAATACGACGACGTTCCCGCCTCTTCCCTCCCATTTTCCTTTTTTTGTTAGAGTGTAAATACAAGCTAGCTAGCGGCCAAAGAGGGAGATCATTAATTAAACTAGACAGTTTTGTAGTAATATATGCGAATGCGATGCGATGCGCCTTGTTGTATACAATTATCATCAAATATAAGATTGTTTTCATTCATCATTTCAAGATTTTGCTTTGCTTTACTTTTTTTCGAGCATTAATTAATTAGCTGCCCGCTTCTCGTTTACTTGATTAATTAAGGAGTGGAGATGAATTGAGCCTTCAAATTCTTGTCTATTGAGGCGGCTGTGTTACAGAGTTTGTGCAGAGATGTGGATCAGATTCAAGAACAAATTTTATATTTTTTCAGTCTGACAAGATGAAGGATGGGTAGTTGAGTTCGTGTAATATTAACCTTTTTTTTTTCTTTTTTTTTAATAATCGTCTTATGTTTTTTTTTCATCTGCAATTTGGTTTGCAGCAACTACAAAAAATGTGTCAGCGGAAAAATTGATTTTCTATTCTTTAAAGTGATAGGATCTAATTTATTCAGAATTCAGATCAATGGTCTCAGAAATATGCGTGTGTGTGTGTGTTATGCTTGATTCCTTTATTTTTTTTCCGTATGCGTAATTTGATAATTTCTCAACGTTCCATTTATGGATCTTGTCATATCAACTCCATATTTGGTGTGAGCTTGTTTATTTAAATTAAATAGCAAATATAATGTCTTCATCTAGCATGCTTGCTTATATATGCTGTGTTATTTAATGAAGGAATCTTCCAACTTCCTTAAAAAAATAAAGGATATGTATTTATTTACTCCCTCCCTTTTTTTTATACAATAAATCTATGCAGCCACATTATGGCCACCCACACACTAGTATAATAAGGAAAATTTTGTTTTATTTTATTTATTTCTTAAAATAAAAATAGGATTTAGTTATTTTACTATATTATCTACATTGTACTTATTTTTTTATTTTTTTGCATTTTTTATTTTTAATTTATTTTTTAATAAAAATAAAAAGTTACCAAAAAATTACAAAAAAATAATTACAATGTAGAGAATATGATAAAATAACTAAATCATATTTTTATTTTAAAAAATAAGTTAAATAAATTAAATTATTTTTTATTTAGATAAATTATGGGTGGCCACAATGTGGCTGTTTAGCATTACTCTTTTTTATAAGTGTCATATTTAGTTCATTTTTTTGGATTTCAATAAGTGTCTCATTTCAAAATTTGAGAGTATATTTATGATATTTTTTCTATTTTATCCTTATTTAATACTTGTATGAATGTAATAATTAGTTGTATATATGCATTTATTATGATAATTACTAAGGCTACAAATGTAAAATATCTTATTTTATTGATATGTGTATTTTGACGGCCCAGAACACTTAATACAAAACAGTGGGAGTACTTCTTAACAGTAAATTCAAATTTACGGTACATAGAATTGCGTATGCGAGGGATTACACAATCCAACTAGCTTAGAATCAGGGTATTTACTTTAAAAAAATACGCATGTATAGATAAAATTCATACATGCTACTCTGTTGTTTAGTAAGATATAAGATGGATTATGTGTTATTTTCGTCTAGCGGTAGAGTGATTAATGTTTAAAATTAAATGAGATAATTTTATACTATTTTTTATACTATAAATTAACAATTAAATAAAGAAATTAATTTATATAAATATATATATATATATATATATAAGTTTTTGTTTAATTATTAATTTTTATATATAAAAAAGATATAAGATAGATTGGATTTTTTTGGAATATTCTAGGGTCTTTGATAAGTTTTATTTAATTTGCTTGATTTATTTTTCATTTGAAAGGATGAGATTAGAATAATAATAAGGATACAAATATTTAATCATGAAAATTAAACGTTGTACTAGAGTATTACTCCGTGGGTCCCACATTTTAATGTCCATTTGAGAATGAAACGAATTTTAATAAAGTGGTTCAATGGGTTGTGAGTGGAATAAAAGTATCTCATTTATGAGAGTGTTAAATTGATTAAAATTGATTAAGGAGGTCACATTTTATAGGGTTGTGTGAATACTTTTTACTAAAAATAAAAGTAGATACTAAATTATGGGATGAAATCAAATGAAAAAATGAATACTAAAATGTGGGATGAAAGGGGTATTATTTTTTTAAAAATCTTTAATTTTGTTTAGTATAGATCATACAATTGTAACATTATCATAAGCTCTAAATACCAAGCAAATTGAAAACGTTTTCCTCAGCGACGAGGAGACATAACATATAGCCAGCTTTTCTCACGAAATTTTCTAACAATATTACACTTTACGAGCACGCTTTATAATTCAACTTAGAAAAGGCATCTTGATACTATATATTCCAAAAGTGATTAATTAGATAACCAACAAATCAAAAAGGCAAGATTTTGGCAATTATTTCTCATGATTATCCGATCCTAATCCCATAAATCATTAAAGTGATTTATATTATGATTGCAAATTCAACCACGCTTTTTCAATTAGTCAAACAATTTTTTGTTTTAACTTTTTTCGCAGTCATCCAATAGGCACGTAAAAAAAGCGTGCTAATTAAATCTTCTAGATTCGAAATTAATCATGCGTATTCGTCTTTTTTGGGTGCCTATAGCAACAAGGCATGCTTAATCAACCACTTGATTATATTAATTATGAGATTTTTTTTGTTAGGTTTAGCTGTTTTATTTTAGCAATTAGTTTGTCCGTTTCTGATTATTGAATGTTATCAGAAACATAAAACGTCTTTTTGATAATTGCCTAAACTAACCTTGATTCTTGTTCATTAGAAACAAATCTAATTTATTTTTGCTTTGTCTCGAACCTAACGGCATCAACAAAGCTCCCCAACTATGCAAATTGGCCATGCATAAAATGGAGGCAAATATCTGATTTTAAGATGGCATTAATTGTATGCATTATTAAAACTGTCTCAACCTTTCAAAATTATCTAATTGGTATGCGACCTATATATTCAACTTGCATCCAGCCACCTTTTATCGGATTGAATTTCGGACAACTGAAAATGACATGTAATATTGGAATTGTACGTGTATGATCATGAGCATGTTTTTTGGTTTAATGTTATAGGTTTGGAATTCTAACGTATTCCAATGTTAACAATTCCTTTCTGGTGTCCCAAAATATAGGTTGAATAATCTATTTGATATTTTTTAAAGTTCAGGACATAGGTAATATATAATGAGTTAGAAACTGATTTTGCCCTAAAATGGACCAACTACACTCTTAAAATCAGGTTTGCCGCGTTAAGTTTGTCCAATGAAAAAATAAGTTTCATCCAAAACAAAAGGCACGTACATGTCTTTTGGTGTTACAAAAGAATAAGAACTTTTGTTAATTCATCAATACGATGATGATAATAATAATAATAATAATAATAATAATAATAATAATAATAATAATAATAATAATAATAATAATAATAAATTGTACAGGTAGCTTATAGTATCGAAACAAACTACAAAATCAAATCATGATAAAAACAAAAAGTTTACCGAAGCATTGAACACAGGCTTAATACAACACTATGTAGGTGGAGTTTGGTCAGCATGAAACTCGTTTTGTGGGCCTCGTCAATTTGGCGCCCAACCCATAATTTTTTTAAAAAAAAAATAACAACGAGACTATCAATATTATGAAATGGTGATGGTAAACATTTACATTGTGATTACCCGTAAATTAGTTAAATAAAAAAATTACTATTATTTTACTTTATTGTTTATATTGGAGTAGTAAATTTTTTAATTTTTTATTTAAAAAAGAAAATACAAATAAAAATAGCTATAAACAAAATAGTAAAAATATTAGTATTTTTTTTAATTTAAAAAAATTAATCAAATATATCAATTTTTTTTCTATTTAACTAGTTTGTAGATAATTACAAAATGATTACATAGATTTATTTATCATGAAATTCTATTCCTTATTCTAGAAGATCAATTCAAAAGTTGCAAATTGCATTCTGCATCTTCTTGATAACTCGTTACATTAATCTGTCGTTTAATGTGTAATTCTTTGAATTCCCTTCTTCTCAGATAAATACTAAATATTTTTTTAAAAAGAAAAAGGAAAAAGACAAGAGTGGGATGGGACGGAGAGAGAGAGGGTGCGAGCGATGGGAAAAAAAGAAAGAAAAGTTGTGGTGTCGGCCACAAAATAGTGAGCCATCTAAGCTTAACAAAATAAAGCCAAAATTCACCCGACATTTTATGCTGACTCATTTTGTCACCCTTATCTCCCCCACGTGCACTTCTTATCTTCTCCACTCCCATGCCCCCTTTCAATCATTCTATTTTTCACTCTTTTTTTTTTACAATCATAAATTTACAGCCACTTATCAAAAATTGGTTACGGATAAATCCCAATCATATACAATAGTCGATCAAGTAAAAAAAGATGTTTATGTACTATAGACTATAGTCAATTAAGATGAAATATTCGATATGCATATAAACTCTCTTAGCAATTAGCATGACACTAAACCATAACCAAAACTAGTCATCATCATGGTGATTTTTTTTTACGTCAAATTATTGAGATGTCACATTCTTGGCCAATTGAAAATATCAAAACTCTCAACTATGGATAAAACAATATGCATATAGTCAATATTTACCTCAAAAACAATCATATATACACGACAACTTTACACCCATCCCCACGCCCATGTAGAGAACCGGTCTATAGCACCTATATATATGTAGTTTCAAAATTAAATTGGATGGTTTCACAAGTTGAGGGCCATATTCACACTATTACATTCCTCCAAGAATTTTATCAGCACATATATTCACTTGCACAATTATTGCTACAAAATTTATGGCTTCAATGTTGGTGGTATATATGAATTTATGCCCCCATGCCATCTATAGTCAATTTGATCTGATTTTATTTTATTTATTAGTTATCGGGGGTACGAATTTTGCCAACTGACACGCCCACGTCAAGATGACTTAATGTCTAAACGGCATTACCAACTGCACTTAACTAAGATTAAGAATAATTATGAGTTGGAAACAAACATATGATGGAGGAATAATTGTGATTTCGTCACATACCATGATTGACAGTTAACTAAGATTTGGGATATGACAACATAATCTGTTTCTTGATTTTCTGCCTTTTGGCCTTTGATGCCATGCCGTAGGCGTTTCTTAATGCACCATTTTCTTAAGAGGATGCAATTCTAGGTTGAAGTTGCATATTTAATGATTGAGAATTAATAAACACAAGTCCAAAAAATGAGACTTTGATTAACAAACGTAATTTAGAAATTGGGAGAAAAACCTAATCAAGAACGAACCAGAAATGTCAATTCACCTTATGAGGAGGAATTACTTGCATCCTATTTTTTAATATTCTAGTACAAAATAACTTCATTTTGCAATTATGTCAAGTCATCATTTATTGAAAAATATAAAAAAATACATGAATGCCAGTGTTCTATTGACGAAATTTATTATCAAAGATATTTTTGTTACAATATTAAAAGTTTAGGCATATGATATTATCAGTCTAAGACATTTTTGTTATATTCTTAATATATAGTTCGGACCTTTGATTGATATTATTGATAAATTAGAATATTTTTTCTACTAGACATATAATTTAAGATTTGAACTTGATATTTACCAATAAATTAGCACTCACATATGCGATGCACGGGCTAAAACTTCTTCTATTATTTATAAAAAATATTCAAAATGTCATCATCTACGAGTTATATTAATTGATAATAAAATTAATATTTTTTAATTTAAATATTATTTTAATTTTAAGTAGTGTATATATAATAGTAATATTATTAACTCAATTAGTATAATATTAAATTTAATGATAAAAGCTAGTAGCAAATATATTGTTTATATAAATAAATATAAAAAATTGTACACAAATATAACTAAAAATTAAATAAATCTAAACCACATGTAAAATTAAGATATAATTTCCTTATATTTAGTTGCACTAAAAATTATTGCAGTTAATATAATGTGTAAAAAAAATATAAAAATAAAATAAAATCAAATAAATATAGAAAAAGAAATGAAAGAGAAAAAATAACTACATGGGTTCAAAATTAGGGATAGAGGATAGGATAGAAAAAACATACTATATTTTGAAGCTTTAAATAATCACAACTTTTTTGTTTCAAATCTATTTTTACACCAAATTAAAAATCTCGTTATAAAATTTAATTTAATATGTGCATATTGAATATTAATTTATGAATCAAATTCGATAATTTTTAGAAAAAAATCAAAATAGAAGAAAGAAAATTTTTGGTGAATAAAATTTGTGAGAAAACTTGTGACAAGAGAAAGAAAATTGTTGGTCCATTATAAACAAATTTATAATTGTATGTTTTTAAAATTTACCGGAAAATATTATTCCATGGAAACTCTATTTCTTAGATATAGAGATGAATCTGATTCTCAAGTAGGTATCAAATTTCAAAATTTCATAGTAAAATAATACAAAACTTTCTAGTAATTACCATTTCCTCGATGGAAATTCCTTATCTTATAATTTTGTTTTGTAATAATTAAAGATAAAATGAGTAAATTATTTAAGTATAGAATTTTGAGGGCGGAAAGAGGAAATTTCAACGTAGTATGGACCCCTCATTC
Source organism: Salvia miltiorrhiza (assembly GCF_028751815.1). Lineage (NCBI taxonomy): Eukaryota > Viridiplantae > Streptophyta > Magnoliopsida > Lamiales > Lamiaceae > Salvia > Salvia miltiorrhiza. The sequence goes on along the minus strand of NC_080391.1, from coordinate 15,490,686 downwards.
ATCGCAGTTCAATTTGGATTCTTGTTTGACTCTTCCGGTTCTAGATTGTCTAGAAGCTTCAATTGGGCTATTAAAGTTGAGCTTCAGGCTACTAATTTGGCATCACATCTCATCAATTTCATTTACGACTTACATCTGCCGTTTCACGGTTTTGATCCACCAAATCATCTTATACATTTTTTTTCCCCGTAAAATAGTGTCTACGATCAATTCTACTCACAATTATAACTACATCCATCTACGTATTATATTCAGTCAATACAACAAATTATACATTCTATTTCTCGTACAGAAAAAATTATTAAGATAAAAAAAAACCAATTTTTGTAAAAAAAAAAGATAATTTTACCTCTACAATTCACAATTAATAATAATAATAATAGTTGTAAATTCATGTTTTAAAACTTGAATTCACAACCAACAATAGTGTCGATTATGAATTTGAATACGAAAGCTTGAATTCACCAACCAATACTATTCTAGTTGTGAATTCAAATTTTAAAATTCGAATTCACAATCACAATTGAATAGCTAGTTTTGGCTGTGAATTTGAGTTTTAAAACTCGAATTCACAACCAACACAACTGCTAGTTGTGAATTCGAGTTTTAAAACTTAAATTTACGTTAGAAATACTGTTGGTTGTGAATTCAAACTTTAAAACTCAATTCACAACCAACACTAGTCATTCAGATGTTAATTCTAGAACAACTAGTTGTTAATGAGATGGAAAACAAAGTTGGTCGTCACCATGTGTTAGATACTCGTGATATCTCTCTCCATCACTAATTTCTCATTTCATTTGTTGACATCTGATATGAATTCGAGTCGGTTGAGGTTGAATCTGTGAATGCATGGTTGAATATGTGAATTCGTGGTTGAGGTTGAATTTGTGAATCCAACTACAAGATGACAACATTTGTGTGACTCAAAACCACAAGCGAAAGCGCGATGATGAGTCAAACCTAAGGTAGCGGCGCGACGAGGAGAATCTAGCATTTCAAGCTTGTTCTAGCTTTTGACAATTTAAGAAGTTGAAGGCAAGAAAGAGCAAGACCAATGAAGAAGTTCCCGAAATGCGTTGTCGATTCTGCAATTTGCGCCAGATTGTTTATGTACACCAAACCCCGTGTTGCTCTGAATAAATAAACTAAATAATACAACAAAAATTATGCAGTTCACACCATCGTAAATGGCCCGACCTCGTCTATCACTCCCACGCCTTCCAGAATGTTCCTATTGCTTTCTACACCTTTCTCAATCACGGTGACTCTGTTCTCATCGTGGACTGTGATCAAGCACCTCTGCCGCACCATCTCTGTGATTTTCTTGCCTCTCGAAACAAACAGCACCATGAATAAAATCATCATCATGCTAGCGAGATTCAAGTAGCTCAATAGGTCACCACCGCCCTCAGGTGGGTTACCACCGCAAAAATTTCGATCACGGTCGAGATCGCAAACATGACGAAGAAGCCTTTGCTCAACTTCTTTAATTTCCCGATGGTCTCGTTATGCGCTAGGGTCGCGGCCACGACGTAGACGAGCAACAATATGACGAAGTTTAGGAGAAAGACCTTGACACAATTAGAGGGGGAATTAGACAATGCGACGACATCAACAATACCGATGTAGATGTTGGCGATGAGTTCGATGTAGCTGGTGGACAATTGGAGGGCGATCTAGCAATTAAGGGGTAAGTTGCATATTGTGTAGAAGTAGCAGGCGACTGGTGAAAATAAATTGAAAAGAATAAATTTTAAGTTTATATGTGAAGGATATTGATGCATGTGTGACTACTTTTTAAGTTTTTTATGCTAATAGACAGTTTTTAATTTTGCTATTTCAATTTGGATATTTCAAGTTCCGGACATATTTGTGCAACATGTTCGACTTTCTTGATGATCATCTAAAAATAGATAATCTCATATACTTTTAGATTTATCAAAAAAAATAAAAAAAATGAACTTGATAGTTTCCCCAGCTGTGTTAAATGCCCAGGTTGTGGAGGCCCTCGATGTCGAAAATGCAACAAAAAAATAGCAGCCCTCGTTTTTGAAAGGGCTTTTGGGACACAAAGATGGCCCATTTTCATGTTCTTGAACTATGATTTCTGCCTCCTATCTAGTTGAGGTACCACCCTCATCTACGCCTAAATATGTCACTTTCCCTCTACTCAAAATTAGTTTTCCTCATAGGCCCAGCTGCCTCTCTTTCTCTCTCATGGTTGAAGACAACCTTAATGATCTGTAACGCTCTCTCTCTCTCCAGGTTCATGTACTTGAACCAGTTGTCTTTGATTTTGACTACACATTTTTCAGAAGGGGGATCCCACTTTCCACAACTACAGAAGAAGATGCAATTCAAGATTTAAGCTTGCTGCTTCGACTTCAAAAAGATCCATTTCATTCAAGAAGCTTCTGAGCTTAACTTCTTACACTCTTCAAAAACCCACAAGCCTTGCTTCATATCATGTTCATTTCATCAATACATGTCATTCTCATAACTCGAACACGAACATATACAGAAGAAGAAGAAGAAAAAGAAATCATCAATTTGAACACAAACAAATCATTCAAAGTTATGTCAAACTATTAACAGAATCAACAAATTGAACAGGTTTTTTTTTTCTCTTTTGGTTGTGATGGTGAAATGACTTGATAAAATTGCAGTCACCTTCAAACCAATGTGATTTCACAGGACTTGAGACTTTACCTGGCTAGGCCTGTGGTTAAGTAGCTATACATCGTCATACACATGTAGCCGCTCCTCAATGTATACGCGGCAAATAGGGCATCTCTTGCACTTCTCGCAGCAGGTGCTGCACATATGCATCAAACCATGGTCAGGATTATTGAAGATAACGTGAAAAGAGTCGACAAACATGTTCGTGCCAACCCTTGTTTCCTTTTCTTTCTTTCTTTTTTCCCTCTCTTCAGGTTTTCAACCATTTAGGCGAAGAAGGGAGTGGATTAATTGATGGAAAATAAGTTATACCTGCAAAGAACATAATGCCTGCAAGGGAGCAGGACGACGTTTATCTGATCATCAAAGCAAACTCGACACAGGATTTTTTCCTGAGAAAGTAAATGAAAAAGATTAGTAATCGTGGGCATTAAGCCAGATAACAGAATTACGAATACATGTGTATGTAGAGGAAATTCAAGTAACTAATTTTAGATGAAGCCGATGTTAAACTTATTATCAAATTTTTATTCAAATCCTTGCTTCTCCCTTAATATATAAGACCTTTTGACTTGAAGTATTACAAAAGAAAGATGAGATCAAACAGAAGTTTAGGCTCACGTTTAAAAGTCTTTCAAACTCCTCCTGGCTGATATTTGTGATTTCTGTTTGTGAAACGAGTGCTGATTGAAGCCTCCATATCTGAGAAAAAGTAGCAATATCACAGCACCATACTAATGGAGTATATTCTTTGAAAATTGTAGATAGTCAAATGAAATAAATAATTTAGGGAAGGAATCCAAAATTCTACAATTGTTTTTTTTTTTTTTTTTAAATCAATAGGTGTAGAAGATCACCTCCTTAGCGAGCTCAGACTTCGGCATTTTCTTGACAGTATCAGGTGAGAATGTATTGTACCTGTTATGAACAAATAAAACTTTTATGAGCTATTATATGAGATCAATATGCATAAAAATTTAATGTGCAATACTGCTCTAGAAAAACATGAAGTTTTTCACTGCCAAAAATTACCCTGAATCCCATGAACAATATAACCGAGCTTGCTCTTCACGGCTTCCTTCATCAATTGACCACCATCCCAGTAACCTAAATCGAGAAAAATCCACAAAGGTCGATAACAAAGTATGATTTTGAAGACATTTTTAGATCTTCTATCGATTTAAGAGTCATTACCTTGATCCACGACGCAGAAACCCCATATAGTCATAAGCAGTAGCAGGTAATCTAAAGCTGCTTCCCGTTTCAGCTTCATCATTGAGTAAGAGGGAGATTTTCTCAACAAATCTATATATGGCGAACAAAAATCCGGCTCCTTGTAGCAAAAGTAGAGGAGAAAACAATAGCAGAATTGGGATATTTCTAACACCAGGAGGAGTTCCCTAAAATTGCAAAATTGTAATTATGAGATTCAAAACAACTTGATTACTGTCAGACAAGAAATATCTTAGCCCGGCATACCTCCAAGTACATGAAGAGTATGACTTGAAAACCAATCAAGGGAATTTTCATGATATGCCCTCCAATGTCTTGAAAACTGCACATCCTGTTTTCTTGATTGTCTTCATCAGGGGGTACCAAGACACCGTTACTCCAGGTAAAAGATCTAATATTTGACGAAGATGATGCTGCTGCTGTAAGATGAGAACGTCTATGAATTGCAGGATTATACCACTTCGTGCAAATAAGAAATGCGAAGCACTCTGCAACACTAAGAACAAAAGATACAAATAGAACTGTTACATGCAACAGATAGGACAGTCGATAGGATAAATGAATCAGGATATTTCATGTACCCGTAATTTATGAACAGATCCCACCACCCAAGAGCAGCTACATCACCTGCATATCATCCACATAAACTAGAATAGCGATAGATGTTTCACAACTCAAGGAAAAAGTAAAGTAAAATTGTTCCTATCTAATGGATTTCTGCAACACAAGGTGACGCCTTAAATGCTCCTAAAATGGATAGCTTATGAAAGAACATAATCAATGAGGTTTCTTAGTATTGAGCTGAATTTACCGCATAGTTTCAGAAGCGTAAATGTTGTCGCGGCAATGAAGAAGACCATTGAGATGGAAACCCAAAAGTGCTGAAGACAAAAAACATTATAAACAGTATATATATGTGTATATATATATATCGGTGTAATTGGTCATAGATAAAATAGCTTTAGCATAAACTGGTCTATTCCTTAAATCCTCCAAGGGGTGTTTACTTTGCATGATTGATAAAATGTAATATCCTCAAGAGTAGGATTTCTCCAATCTCACCCTTTCAATGGGATAGGAATCAAGAAAAACTAGCTTAAATGATAGAAATAATCAAGGGCCTTCGGATATCCCAAAGTTTCAATCCATCTAAGTAAACAAGGGATTAGCCTTACTATTTTTATTTACAAGGCTAATCCTCCAAAGTAAACGCCCCCCAAATAGATAACTTGGAACAATGTGAATGTGAATGTAAATGTATTCCTTTAGCAATTCAGTATTTTTGCTGTACCCATCTTTCCAGAGAAAAAAGGAAGAACATGTAAATGTAACCTCCACTACAGAATGTTTTTCATGCTAGTCACAAGCACAGGTATTGCTCATTAAAAAGCTTATTTTAATAGTTGCTTTACTTATAACTTACTGGGAGCGTCTCCCAAATAGCCTCATCACTTATATTATCGTCGTCTCCAGGCATAAGGGCCCGACACATCCTGAGCAGCAGAACAACATAAGAAGGAATTAATATACAATCTTTGACTTCGTGCAGATAGAACTCATAGAAGGCAAGGTTCAAATCAACATTTAAAAATACCACCGTCTACTATAGGATTGGAAGTATTACCTGATGTTATCAATCAAAATTGCAGCTTCTAGAGCTAGCAGAGGCAGAAACACAATCTTCAAATTTACAGCTGTCATTATAATATTATAGAAATAGGATAAGTTCATGACGAAGTTGTAAAAATTTCCCAAAAGCGCATGCAGATAGGCATTTGGGTAAAAAAAGACTCTCGAATGTTTTAGCAAAAGCGCATGACGGAGTATTGTACAGTGGAGCAATAAGGAAGCTTACCATATCTTTTCTGAAGATGTACACAGAGGAGAAGTTCAAAAGCAATAAGCAAAGGAGCCGCCACAATGGCATGAAAAGGCGCCCACTGTCCGTAAAAGTAATAATAGAGCGGAATCAATGAAGTTAGAAGAGAATACCAAGGGAGATTTTAGAACAGTAAAGTATATTCATCATACATTGCGACCGTGAGGCATAGATGGGGCAGGTAGGGAGAATCTGCCTCTTGCCACAACTGCATGAAATAACCAGATAGGAGAAAAAACCAACCTACGAAAATTGCACAAATGCAGAATCAATTAAAAATCGTAGAAACACGGTGTTTAACACATTTTGCTGTGGCTATATTTGAGGAAAAAGTATCAAAATAGCATATAATATAGTAACAAACAGGGGACCCTATATTTGAACGCAGGGGATTTTTGGATGAAAGACAACCAATTTATTCCAAAATGTACAATAATATACTAAGATATTTACAGAAAATGTTGTCTTGCTCAAGTAGAGAGTCTACAGGCGTTGTATTCATTGAGCAATGAAGAAAAAAGGAAACTGAAACAAAAGAAAAAATTTCTTAACCGACAAAAAGGAATCTTAATCACCCAATGTGCCTCAAGTTTCTTTTCCTCCTCCAAACGATGCACATTGGGGGGGGGGGGGGGGGGAACTTCACTGGCTAAAGAAAACCCTTTTCTCTACCTCTAAACAAATATTTCGGGTAATTCATAATTGGGAGCATTCACATTTTCATCTTATCATAAACCTCTCGCAAAAAAATTATAGGCAGATGTTGTTAAAAACTTATACAATTAGCTTAATAATCTTCAAAATTCAAAATACCATCCCTTCTTAGTTCTTACAGCATTCGCCAAACTTCCTAAAAAGTAAATAAGATGATATTCGAAATTCCAAATGTAGATGCAACTCTTGCACCAATTTAACCAAATCATAACCCTAAAACAAAATAGCATACAAACAGAAAGTAAACCCAAAATCCAAATTGAGGGGAAAGAATTAGCTGCAAAATAACAGAGAAAACCCACATTTTTCAGCTCAGTCAACCCAAATCCTAATTCTCTAGCCATCAAATTAAACCTATATAAATCCCCAGAGTTCAATTCCCATCTTTGGTAAAATAAACAGAGCATAATTAACACCAAAAAAACACAAACACGGACAAAGAAGAAGAAAAAACATACCACCAAGAGTAGTTGACAGCATGATCGAGCTTGAGAGAGAGAATAAGAGAGAAGGAGAAAAGCAACCCATGAGCCACCACCACTTGAAAAGACTTGAAAACTCTCCTCCAGCTCATCATCTCCCCAAACCAAAATTCTATGCACCAAAAAACTAATTGACGCGCGCACACACACACACAATTACACTGAGTCTATGTTTGTATACAATCTATCCATGAAAAAAAAAAAGTTGAAACTTGAACGGGAAAAAGGAAATCTATTATTCAGACTACAACGTAAATTGCTGAGGAGGTCTTTGGATTTTCAGGCGAATGTCGCTTTTGCTTTTTCATTTATTATTTTTATTACGGAGGAAATGTCGCTTTTGCAGCTAATTTTCTTGATGTCGTGTGATGTTAAATCCCAAATTGCCCACTATCTTCTCGAAGAAAGAGGCGCGTCATATGGGGATATTTTTGTCATTTCAGAAGGCGTTGTTGGGTGGGATCGTGGACTCTACATGAACAGTTTAAGGTTCTCTTTGCTAAAGCTACATGCTTTTATGTAATGGAAGCTGACTGACAATATGCCGCCCGCAAAATCTCCATTATTTCGATTTTTTCTATTAATAAATTTGATTAAAAAAAAAAAATCTGTTATGATTCATCTATATTTTTTTCACATCAAAATAATTGATTCACCTGTAAATTTATAAATTAAGTTGGGATTTTTTTTTTGTAAATTCTTAAGTTCCAATTGGCCTGAATAATTTTATACAAAATTTGATTTTTTTTTTCGTGTAATGCATTATAATAGTTATAGACTTATAGGCTTATAGCTAAACTAAAAAAATAAAGATATACGGAGTATATAACTAAGTAGAAAAAAAATCTAAACATATTAAATAAAATTATGATATTGATTACTAGTATTTTGCAAATCATGTGAATTGATATTATGTTCTTCTTATTGGATTACGTCTTATGGGTTCGGGTCATGGTTGTAAAGGACCTAATTGTAAAAACAGGACTGTAACTTTCAATATTTTCAGAAAGAGGACTATATGTTATGAAATTTGAAAATGAGGACTATGTGTTATAGAATTTGAAAATAAGGACTATAACTTTCATTTTTTTACATTTACACTCCTATTTCGGGTCGTGATGAAAGTTATTGTCCTTATTTTGATATGTTAAATAGGAGTGTAATTATAAAAATGAAAGTTATAATCCTCGTTTTCATATTTCGTAACATATAGTCATCATTTTCAAATTTCGCAACATATAGTCCTCTTTCTGAAAATATTAAAAGTTACGGTCCTGTTTTTACCATTAGGTCGGTTGTAAAGCATAAAGTTTGGATGAAGAGAGATTTTCACTAACTAATTCATAAATAAATATATATGAAGTGCAAAGATATTTTTTTATAAATTGTAGGGCTAACTTGTGAGGTTAATGATATTTGAACGAATTTGCAGAATATGTTTAGAATTGGGGATAATCTTAAAAATAAATTTTGATCTGATCAAAAAAGAGACATAAAGAAGGGCACTTAATGTTAAATTAAGGGCATCAACAATGAGGGCTCGGAAATCGCATCGAGCCCCCCAACTCCGCACCTACCCTCTCCCACCCCCCCCCCCATTGCTGCTCCGCTGGCTCGCGAGCCCCCATCTCCTCTCCGATTCGGGCTCAATTTGGAGAAGGAAAGGGCACGTGTAATCCACCCCCACTTTCAGCCATTTTTTAAATTAAGAAAAAAAATCAAAAAATTTGAAAAGAGTCATTGCTTTATAGTCGTTTTTTTTGGCCGTTGGTTTTTCGGCCGTTGGCTATTTTTTATTTTTATTTTTTCTTTATTTCTTCTATAAATTGATTCCACTTTCATCCTTTCAAACATCTTCTTTCTTCATTTTCTACTCCTACTTTTCTTCATATTCTTCTCTTAATTTTCTCACATAACCATGGAAGGAGATTGGAGAAAATATTGGACCCAACACCCCCAAAATCCATTTCCCGGCGAATCAAATGCATCCGCCCAAGGATTCTCGCCATTCACTCAATAATCAAATGCCTTTCAAACGCAAGGCATTGAAGGAATCAATTTGAATGCCCAATTTGTGGTGGCGTCCGACCTCGAGGTGGAGGAGATAGTATCTATGCCTCCCAAACAATGAGGTCACTACACTCCGACGGAAACGATACTCGTTTGTCGTTTATATCTCGAGCATACAAACGACTCTGTGGTGGGTATTGACCAGAAAGGAGCTCAGTATTGGGGCGTCATTATGAAGAAATACAATGCTCAACGACCCCAAGATACCATTCCATGCGACATCAAGCAACTAAAGTCACACTTTCAACGCGTGGCAAAGGAAGTGAAGTTATGGGAGAGCATATACAAAAAATACCGGGAGAATTGGGCATCCGGCATAAGTGATGAACAAATCAACGAGCAAGCAGAAAAAATGTGGATTGCCGAGTATCGTTCGACGTTTAAGTATCCATATGCATGGAAGGCATTGCGTGAATCCACTCCGATAAACGCTCGAAGGGCTCGGACGGTCACGGCACAACGACTTCTAGCGATCAAAGTATCTCCACAAGGCCCCAAGGCCAAAAGGCAGCGAAGAGAGACGAAGGAAAATGCAAGAAGAAGGCCGAGACATCCGACGACAATGCTCGAGCTCTCGGGTACATGGCGGAGATGGTCAAGGTCATGGGCCAATTCTCCCAAACTCAACGCGACATCGCCGATAGCATCTTGATAAGTAGGGACACCTCTCAAATGAATCCTGACGAGTTGGCGTTTCACTTGGCCAAGGTGGAAGAAATCAAGCAACGCAACAAATCTCCCATAAATTCTAGGTTTCTTTTGTATGTTTTTTTAATTTTAAGTAATTTAGGACTTTATTTAATTGTATTGCAATTTTAATTTTCAATCAATGTTAGATTTATTGTAAATTTTAATAAAAAAATAAGAATAAAATTAAATGGGAAATAAAAATATTAATTATAGAGAGCCAAAAGTGGACTCTCCCATTGTTGAGAGTGGGCTCTTAAATGGTGGGGATCACATTTAAGAGCCCATCTTGGCTCTCCATTGTAGATGTTCTAAGTCAACACTAAAGATCAAAGCTAAAGAATCAAACCTGATCCTCTCAAAAAAAAAATCAAACCTGATAATAATATAGCAAATAAAGTAGTCAACGCGATGAAATATTAATTTTATGTGGTTCTCATTTCTTTATTTTTTTGGACGTAAATATGGTTCTCATGTAAGTTTTAACCATATATCTTATTGTATCCTAAAATAATGAAGTATATGTATATAAGCTAGTTATGTCTCATGCGGAAAACACGATATGTTGAGAACAAATAAATGGTTGGGGACCTTGAGTGTTTTGTAAAATAGTCATAGCTAGTATATCTGCTGGAAAAAACAAAAACTACAAACTGTTTAATTTGTTCTAGTTCAAGTATATTAGAAATACGGGGAAATTCCAAATATATACTAATTAATAGATGTACATCTCGCTAGTCACTACAGTACATTTAATTAATTCTCCATATTGTTCATGTATAATACTTATCGAACATTATTAATGTTTTTGAAACGTGCATTAAATGTGAATCCCATTATTTATAAAAAAAATACAAAGAAGATTAATTGTCGAACATCAACATCACAGTATAAATGTGTAGATTTAATATCTCAGTCATTCTTTATTACAACGAGAAGTTCCTAATTAAAAGAACAATCGATTGAAATTTGAAGAAGACTTTATCTAACAGCTAGATTCATTCCTCGATCTATATATATATCGGAAGATCAAGATGCGCAAGAGATGAGGCTCCCCGACGTTGATGTGAATTGTAATAGGTTAAATCATTAGAAACTAGCAACTGTCAAAATAGGAACTTGTTCTTTATTGTAAATTCCAAGGTCATACTTGTGAATACATATATAGTTCTTAGGCTAGGCGCTCTTCAATGTAAACATCCAAAGTCTAGAATTGAACACATTGATCCTTATAAAGTGTTCTTCATTGTAACAGTGTGTTCACATAGTTGCTTACTCATTCGTTATAAGAACACTATTTTTCGGTAGCATCTGTTACTCCGTCAACTTTTAAATACATTAGTGGTAATTTGTTCAAGCATTAATTTCACTTTTTGGTTATTCCTTCTGAACATTAGCGTCAAATGTATTTACTCGGGCTCGTCCATTAAAATTTGGCAAGGGGTATGGATGATCAATAATAGTGCTAAACTCACATGATATTCGTTTCTTGGTTGAGGATTTTATCGTCTTAAAGCCAACTATATTTTGTGGTGTTCCTAATTAAAGTTTTTGATAGAATATATACATATATGTAACGTTTCATTTTCTTACGTGTAGTTGGATTAAGATGGAGAAAATATTGCTTCTTACATGTTGTTTTTCATTTACTTGGTCCATGCAAAATAGATAGACTTTCAGCTGGTGGTTCACTGAAGAAGTCACTTTTCCAGATTGCATACAACAACTAGTGGGTGATTTGCATGCGTAAACTATTTATTTCCCGTTTCCAAGTGAATCCAAGGATGATAAACAAATGATTCACAATAAATTAAGAAGTTTGGAGAAAGGACTCAAAAAAGATGAAGCATCTCCACTTTTGGACAAGCTTGTTTTTCATAAGTCTTTTATAGGTCGTACATACATAAAAAACAAAAACAAAAACAAAAAAAAATATTTAATACACATAATTTATACTTTAAACTTAATAGTATAGAATTCACAACTTGAGGCAATTAATTTGAGAAATTTGTTGAACCCTTGTTATTACGCAGGGTTCATCATTCCTCACTCCTACTTGAACACAATCAGTTGGAGCTTGGGATGTTGCCACAAATTGTGCCCAATTACATCAATGCATGATTCTAAAACTTAATTATAAAGCTTATGGATTTGCATAATTAATTTTGTAATTGAACTATGACATTGAATTATCGAATTTTGTATAGTGGAACATTTTATGAAAAATGTTGAAAGTTTAGGGTTTTTTGATAGAAAACGAAAGGTAAAAATATTTTATGAAAAATGCTAAAAGTTGGGAACACAATGGAATAAATTTTTATTTATTTTTATGGTGGGGTAGAAAAAAAAAAGTTCCACCTCAGTCTTTGACAAGCTGAATCTTTTTGTCATCGAATTTTACATAATGGGACATTTGGAAAATGTTGAAACTTCGATGGTTTAAATAAAAAATGAAAGTTGGGGACATTTTATAAAAAAAAATTAAAAATTAGGGACAAAATATTGTTAACCATTTTTTAATACATTATTTATTTACATATACACGACATGTTAGATTGTTTATTTTTATTATTTTTTTTTGATAAATTACATAGTAAATAAGGAAATTTTAAAGGGCGCGTGACAAAAAACTCGAACCCGGGATTTCTGATTTTGGGCATTAACCTTCTACCATTAAGCCAACACATGCACATTTATTTTTACTCCCTCCCTCCCACTAAAAATGGGATCTATTTTCATAAATAAAAAAATTTAACTTTTAAAAAAAACGTAGGCTCTATTATTTTTAATCAATTTACACTTTTTCCTTAATTTTCTTGCCAAAAGGGTTTTAGCCACATAATGGGACGGAAGTATTATTTAGTTGAGAACACATTTGATCTCAGACGTCAAATTTGGCAATAGTAGTATATATACTTTTGTCAAAATATAATGATCAGAGTTCAGCTTAAAATGAAACATTAATTAACCCTTCAATTCGTGCAACGCTCAATTTGTTAATGTGTTTCATTATAAATATTACTAATATTCTGCCAAACATTTAATCAATTAAAATACCAGCTGTTTGCAAGCTGTACATATTATTTAGAACAAGAGAAATGCAAAATGAAGATAAAACATAAATTAAGAAGATAAAATCATGGTTTTTTCACTAGTAGTGCAACCAAAAATCTTGCACTTTAGATTACAACACCCTCACGGCCAAGGGTCAAGCTCAAGTCAACATACCTATATACTTAAATAAAAGCTTCAACATAGAAAAAAGAAATATACCAATGATTTGGCCTATATACATTCCCACAAACGACGACTTCCCCTCACGGCGGCAGCGGCGGAGGAGTAGACCGTACGTGGCGGTGGGGATGAGAACAAACACGTCACTTTCTCAAAACCTAATTCAACAATTTTGTGACCAATATAGCTAGAGTGATGGGAATTAATTTCATGTAGACCCGAGAAAAGTGAGTAGAAAAGAAATCAGCATATCTCCTCAAATTCTACGTTTCTACGTTAGGTTTCCATTTCTCAACTTCCACGATGGATATGAACAAACACAATTTTTTTAAAATCAAACACCACACAAAAAGATATATATATATATATAATAAAATCTGAAATTCAAAGCGACCTGTGTTGAAGGATATTGATATTGGTTCTTTGCCTCTTGACACTCCCGGAAGCGGAGTCTTCAGCAGTTTTATCCATAACTGCTTTAAGCGCATCTTGGATGGAGTGGTGATCACAAGTGGTGGATTCATCATCTCCGGTTATGAACAACACATTCTTGACTCTCCCACCAAGTGTTGTGATCTCAGCTTTGAGCGTCCGAAGGCGGAGGGCTTTCAACGTGTTGATGAGATCCGGCAAGAGATCAGAGCGGTCCTCGCAGCAGATGGACGCCTTGATCACCGCTCTGCCCTCCTCGTCCGCCTCCTTATCCACGGTTAGCTCGTCGCTTTCCGTCGGGACGGGGCTGCTCTCCGCTATAAGGGAGGTCTGCCGCTTCAGTTCCTTCACGTGCTGGATCACTTCAGCCAGCAGTGAGGCTTTGTCTGTCTGAAAAATCATGGATTTATATATCAATAATGCAATGCTACCATGCATTGCTCATTGAATCTAAAAGAGTCGTCTGCGTAAAAGCCCTCATTTTTATTCTATATATCGAAAAATGTTATGAAGCACGGCTTGTAATAAAATGTGGGTATATAGGGCGTTTTTAATGCTAATATAATGGGTGCATAGAAATAAGCCAAATAGACTGACAAGAATGCTTCTTTGTCTGGCTTTTTTAGAGTATTCTTTTCTTTTTGAGATACTCTCATACTTTGAATTTTTTGACTGCGAATCCGGCAGGAATTTTTCATGGAAGCTTTTCGCCTGCGTATTGGTTTCTCTTTATCATATCAAACTTGGCGATGTTTACGCTTGTTCAGAAATTAATTTCAAGGAAAGAAAATGAAAAACATTAACAAAATTTAGAGGCCTTTTTCTATATACTATGATACATAAAAATAAGCGCCTTTGTCGCATTATCTCCCACCTAAAAAACCACTCATGCTAAAATCTCGATAATTTTGAACTAAAACGGTAAATATAATAGAAGAATGAAATAGTAGTAAGGCTTACTTTGGTGGTGCTAGGGAGCAAGCTTCGGAGCTTAGCAAGATGGTTGTTGATTCTCTCTCTTCTTCTTCTCTCAGCTTCGCTGTGACTCTTGGACGCGGCGAGGGCCTTGGCATCCATGATTTCCTGCGCCGTCATCTTCTGCAGTTCAGCGTGGAGGCCGAAGGGGGCGCCGCCGCCGCCGGGGTGCACCACCTGCCCTAACGACTCAGTGAGGAACCTCAGGTGGTGGTCTCCGTCGTAGCCGAACGACGGCCTTCTGCCGAAGAGGCCGGCGCAGGCTGCCTGCTGCGGCGGCGGCGGGAGGAGGAAAGGGTCATGGGCCGGGTTGAGGGTCCACGGTAGGATGTGTGAGACGTCGGCGTAGGCGGCGGCAGCTCCATTTATGTATGCATCTGTGGTGACGTTGTGTTGGTGCTGCATATTTTGAGGGATAGTGTTGAGATTTTGGTTTTGGTCCTGAATTTGGAAACCCTCAATGTTATCAGTTAAGATATGGATGCCATGAGAAATGTTTTCTTGATTGTCTTTGTTGTTGGTGTCACACATAATATGTGTGTGGAAATTAATTTGGAGAGAAGTTGAAATTAAATTTATATGTGTTGTGGTGGAGAAAGAGGCATGAAATGAAGATGGCTTTAGGGTTGTTTGATAATCATGCCATCTTTCTTTCACATAAAGATGAAAAGAGAGAATATATGATGAAGAAGTTGGATTTTACTGGTTGATCTGGAAAAAGATGAAGAAAACAGACCTATAAATTGTGTCTCTCTTTGATGGGATTTTGGACTTTTGTTTGAAAATCTTCTCTTCTCTTGTATATATTGGGGGTGTGGTTTCTGAGGAGTGAAGAAACACCCTTTTTATCCTACAATGAAAGAAGCTTTCAATTTTTTGTTGGTATCTTTTTGGTCTCTCACTCTACCCCCACCACCTCCACTCTCCTAAGATATATAGAGAGGGAGGGCGTGAAAGTGGTGATAATCTTGTTTCCTTTCTTCTTACGGCACTCTCTTTTCTCTCTCTTACCACATATATCCATTTCTGCAGCTATCACACCACACAACTTTTTCTTGGGGTGTATAGGGACACTCACACACACCATATATATTTTAATGTGGCATGTTGCTTAGTGATTGGTTCAAAGATTATAATTACAATTGCTGCTGCGGCACAAACATACTAGATTTCTCAAGAGAGAGAGATTGACAAATAAATTAATAAAGCGTAATTAGTGATTGATGATAATTGATTAAAAATAAAAGGAATTAGTATATCCCATATTGATATTGATAATATAATGGGGTGGCTGTATTGGTATTTCCACGCGAAAGCTTTGTGGTTCCCCAGGCGCCATGCAATGATTGTGTCTTGGAACACAACCCCAACCCTCGTCTCCAGGTTCTCTTTATTCTTGCATACAGTTTCTGTCTCTATATGTTTAGCCTCCCTCGGTTTCAGTTGCAACTATTCATCACATTTACTGCTGCCTACTCCCTCTTCCCATTTTTTTTCAATAAATCTATGCAGCTACACACTAATATAATAAAGATAATCTTAATTTATTTAATTTATTTTTTTAATAAAAATAGAATTTAGTTATTTTATTATATTCTCTACATTGTACTTATTTTTTTTAATTTTTTTTTACATTTTTTATTTTTAATTTATTTTTTAATAAAAATAAAAAAGTTACCAAAAAATTACAAAAAAATAACTATAATGTAAAGAATATGATAAAATAACTAAATCTTATTTTTATTTTAAAAAATAAATTAAATTATTTTCTACTTAGGTAAATTGTGGGTGGCCACAATGTGACTATTTAGCATTACTCTTTTTTTTTTCTCGCTGCATTTTAATATATTACTACTACAAAATATTCATTTTTGTATATGTCAATGTGCAGAGTAAGAAAGAGTGATGATGGGGGATTTGTCAATTTTTTAGTATGCTTTATTGCCAAGTTTCAAATAATAGTAAAAGGGTTTTTGATATATAGGAAACAGTGTAGTTAAATGCAGTTTTTTCTTGTCTGGATATGGGGTGTTATGATTTGGATTTTGAATACTAGGTTGCTTCTCAACTTTAATGAAGGGAATACTCACTGTAGTTGGCCCTTTTCTGATATTAATATGATGTATGTACGTATTATGTATATATATGTATGTGTATGTAGGTTTAATTATAACTAATACTATAAATCTATAATCTTAAATTTTGGCAATTAATTAATTATATATTCTCTATGTCTTAATTATATATGATTTTTTTTTTGGATATAGACGATATTCTATTTTCTATAAGAAGTGGAGTATGTTTTTAACTTATTTATTAGCATATCTCTATTTAGGCAGATGGGATCCTCTGTCCCACAATATTGTGTGTACCACGTGTACCACTCTTCATTTCTTTATTTTATAAATTGTTTTTTATAAAAATAAAAATTATTATATTATTATAAACTCTAATTAGTATTTATCATTGAAAAATTAAAATTTAAAAAATTATATACCCTAACTTTGAATTAATGAACCCAAATAATCTATTATTAATTCAAATAAATATAAAAAATAATTAGAAACCCTAAATGGATGAGTGAACCCTTGTTAATTATCTTTATAATATATAAAAGCATAATAAATTAAAATGAAATAAAAAATAATTTATAAATATAAAGAAATGAAGAGTGGTACACGTGGTACACACTATATTTTGGGACAGAGGATCCCATTTGCTATTTAGGGGGGTGTATTCGTTGTGGATTTCCACAGACTTTAAAAAGTCCATGGAATTTAAATTCCATGGAATTCACATAGATTCCAGACGACTTTCAAAGAATTCGTGGTTGGATGTCGCCCCGATTTTCATTGATTTTCGAAGACTTTACGGGATAATTTTGGAATTGAATTCCATGAAACCAGCGCCCGTGGAGTCCCAGCACCCGTTGGAAACCCAGCGACCGCGGCAACCCAGCGGCCGCTGGAGTAGGCTTCTGCGGCCACAACTCCTGCATTAAGACATCAGCTGTTCCCCTCCTTCCCATTTCTCTCTCTGCTCTCTCACTCTCTACGCGCACACACTGGCACACACAGACAAACGCCCTTCTTCGGCGTCTCCGTCGCCGCCTTCGACCGCCACCGGTGTCACCCTCCTCTCACTCTCTCGTTTTCTCTCCCTCCCTGGCGATGCACACCCACACACACACAATCACAGATCTCCCTCTCCCTCTCCCTCTTCCTCTGACTCCGGCTCAGAGCAGCAACGGTGAGGTCGCCGCCGCCTGAACCCTCGATCTCTCTCCTCTCCCGGTGACCGCAGCTACAAGGCCTATGCCTCGCCGCGTCTTCCTCATTTTCCGGCGACCATATCGGAGCCATGGCCGCCGCCGCTCCAGACCCTAATCACCCCCTCTGCTATCCTTATCTCCCGTCCACTCCCTGAATCCAGTCGGCAGAAGCGAAGCCGCCGCTGTTAGCAGCAAGCCACCGCCTTCCTCCCTCCACACTCAGCCCGACCAGACACACCCCCAGAAACAGCAAACCAACATCAAAAGAAAAACTCATAGCAAAAACAAATCCTTTCTTGAAATTTGGATGAAAATCTACTATTTCATTTTCAAATGAATTGATAATTCCGATGCCTTTCAATCATTGCGCTGCCTCCAAATCCCACAAAATTAGTAAATAATCAAGTTGATGCCTTGAAAATGACATAGTACTCGCTGGCTTCTCAACGATCGCTGAGTTCCAGCGCTCGCTGGCTTCTTGGCCGTGGGCGCTGGAACTCAGCGCTAGCTTAAAACTTCATGGTGATTTCAATTCTCGTGGTTCTTGGCCGGATTTCGTCGTGTGTATTTTTTGGATGAAATCCATAAAAGTCATTCCGGATTTTAAGTCAATGGAATAACGAATACACCTAGATTTGTATGGACTTTAAAAAGTCTTGAACGAATACACCCAGATTTATATGGACTTTTAAAAGTCTTGAACGAATACACCCAGATTTCTGCAGACTTTTAAAAGTCTTGAACGAATAAACACCCAGACTTTTAAAATCCATAGAAATCCATCAAATTCCACAACGAATACACCCCTTAATTTTTTGGTTAACTCTAAATTGTAAAAGAATAAATATCGTTATATTAAAAAATTAATTGTATAATTTTCTTTTCTCAATAACTTTCTTAATCTTTGTAAAAAATTTAATCAGTACATGTATATAATTAAGGAGTAAGTATTACTTATCATTAGGATATCAAAAAAGCCTGAAACCGACGAGTCGACCCGAATAGATCGATAAAAAATGAGGGTTAGAGTTAAAAAAAATTAACCCGAATGGTCTGAACTAAAAATAGCTCGAGCCTGATAGAATTGGCCTGAAAATCGAGTAGTTGGTCCAGTTAACCGAATATTTTCTTGATAATTGATTTTAAAACTTTAAAATTTTACCTTTTAACTCAATAATAACATTTTGATGCTTGTAGAATATGTTTTGTTTTTGCAGCGCTTAATAATAAACATTTATAATATAAAAGTAAAAAAATGATGGTTATTTATGTTAAATCTATATCCAATTCTTATTGGAAACGATGTTAAAATTAGACATTATATAAACTTACGTTAAAATAACACTAATTTTTTAATCCAAAACAAGGCGAAATGTATTGATTTAAAAACACGATATATTTTTTATTACAAAAATATGATTATTTATAAAAAAAATTAAACATATAAAAAAATTGTAAACTTGCGGAGCCGAATGAGCTAAGCCTGAAATCGAGTGAATTAGGGTTAGAGTAAAAAAAATAATTCAAAAAATGAAAAGATCAATTAATTCAAATTAAAAATAATCCAAAATTAAATAGGCTGACCCGAAATCAAATGGACTTGTCCGATTGACTTGTGCAGTTATGATTGAAAACTTTTGTTATAACTTATAAGGATGAGATTTGAAAGCCGTATATATACACAAGAAAAGAGAGATGTTACACTATAAGAGCATCCACAATGCTTGCACCCATAGTGGGTGCAATAGAAGGGGTCCCACTTCTATTGCACTCACTCCAACAATGGTATTGCACTCACTTGGGTGCAATAGATTTTATTTTATTTTATTTTTGAATTAGTTTTATTCTAGTTTCCATTTTAAATTTACAATAATTGATAAATTAAAATTTCATTGAATTAAAATTCAAATCCTACATTGATAGAAATAAAGTTGCAATACAAGAAATTAAAATCCTAAATTACTTAAATTAAAACAAACATAAAATAAAAAATCCTAAAAATCTACGAAATGTTGTTTCGTTGGTTGATCTCCGCCACCTTGCACATGTGAAACGCCAATTCGTCGGGATTCATTTGAGAGGTGTTCCGGCTCATCAACATGCTATCGGCGAGGTCACGTTGAACTTGGGAGAACGTTTCCATTGCATTCACCATATTCGCCATGTACCCGAGAGCTTTTTGGTTATCCTCCGACGTCTCTTCGACCTTTTTCTTGCCTTTCCGTTTGTCTCTCTTGGCCGCCTTTTGCCCTTGGGGCCAGGTGGAGATACTCGCGTCGCTAGAAGTCGTTGTGGGAAGACCGTCGGACCCCTTTGATCGTTTGTCCGAATGGACATCGGAGTGAACATCCTCGCCGAGACTTGCAAATTTCTTGGACTCGCGCAAGATCTTCCATGCATGCGAATACCGGAACGGAACACGGTACTCGGCTAGCCACATTGCCTCTGCTTGCTCCAGGATTTGACCATCACTCATGCCTGATTTCCATTGATCGTGACATTTTTTGTGCATGGCCTCAAACCTCTTCGAATCCTTCGCCACCCGTTGAAAGTGAGATTTGATTTGCATGACGTCGCGTGAAATAGATCCTCGGGGCTTTTCAGCGTTGTATTGGGTGCTGAGGGCGCCCCAAAACTTCGCCCCTTTTTGGTCGACACCCACCACAGAGTCGTGGGTGTGCTCGCAATACAAACGGCAAATTAGCACCGTTTCTGGCGGATAATAGTTGCTACGTTTGGCCGCCGGCATAGAAGCAATCTCCTCCACGTCGGGCTCGGGGTCGGCAACGGCAGCAAAGCGGGGGTTCAAATTAGTGGCCGCCGCTTGAAAGGCATTCGATTCTTGCGTGAACGGCGAGAATCCTTGCCTGGAAGCATTTGATTCGCCGGGGGATGGATTTTGAGGGTGTTCACGCCAATAGTTGCTCCAATCGCCTTCCATTGCTATTTGTTGAAATAATGTAGAAGATGAAGAAGAAAATGAGGAGAATGGATGAATGTTTGAGGATGAAGAAGAAAATGAGGTATTTGTAGATGTATATATAGAGGTGATATAGAATTAAAAAAAAAAAAAGCCAACGGGAAAAAAAAAACGGCTACTGCCGATTTTAAATTTTGTTTTTTAATTTTCCTTTTTTTTTTTGGTTTGAAAAGGGGCGCGTGTAAACACGCCCTCTCCTTCGCTCCCACAAACGCCGAGTGCGATCCATCGCCCCCCCTTCACACCCGGGTGCAGCAACGGCGCTGGGTGCGATAGGCCGGGTTCGATCCGGCCTTCGCACCCAGCGTTGGTGATGCTCTAAATTAACACGTGATTGAAATTTATTATCTTCACGCATATACAATAATTAATTAACTAAAATATACACAGGAATTAATTTGGAGACAAAAATTTAATTACACAGTAAATATAACTTTATGGCCATTTAATTTGAACATTTTTTTAAAAAAATGTTTAAATTTAAAGATAATTAAAAAACAACATGCATTATTTTATTGTATATTTGTTCATAGCCCGCAAAAAGAATTCAATGCCTGAATTTTATCATGTTTCGAGGGATATCCATTATGTCAAGCTGACGTGGATTCTTTTAAATTATATATATCTCATCAGTCACACTTATCTTATCACACTTTTCTTTTTAACTTGTCTCATTTATAATGACACTTTCTAAAAGTAAAATGTGGTTTTTTTTTTTTGAAAAAAAAGTAGCATGTAGTTTCTACCTTCTCTACACACATAAAATAAGTTGACCCTATCCACTTTACATTCTTAACTCTTTATTTTTAATTTTTGTATTCAAAACAAATGTTTCAAGATAAGTGGGACGGATGGAGTAACATTTCTGTTGAAATAATAAAAACCCCTACATACCTTTTAGTTGCCTAAAATAAGAGAAAATGCTTATTACTAATTGAAATGCAACCAAAAAGATTGAGGGTTACTTTTTCTCATTATTTTTGTATATTTTGTTGGAAGGATAATTTTTCTTGAATAGAAAGGAAAAAAAATTCGAGTGTAGCTGCTCAGTTTTTCTTCTTTTCACTCCAATTCATGGGGATTGATGTGTAATATTTTTTTGAGTTATTGATACGATAGACTATGTTTTCTTTTTTTGATCAGAAAAAGAGCAAATAATATTAAGAAAAAAATATGAGAAAGAAATAAGGATGATAAATTTAGAAATAAAGTTAAAAGGATTTAAACTAAAAAGGGCAATGTAGGGTGGGATGTGAACACAATAGTCTTACAACTTAATAAAAGTGGGCATTTAAATTTTTACTCATGTGTAAATTGGTAGCAGGCAAATAGACAGCCGTAACGCCATATATATATGGCTGCGAATTTACCGATTGCCTAATGCAATTCAAGGAAGAAACATTTTCTCCCAAAATCACAGCCCATCCGAATTTTTTTTTGCATAAACTGATATTTACCCAAATCTGATTAAACGATCTAGGGTTTCTCAAATTTAATTTTCGTTTTTTTTAGAGGAAGTTTTCATTTTCTGATAAAGAAAACGGTAGTTTCTTATAGTCTTATTTAAATAAGACTCAAGAAAATACTTATTTCCATCAAAACCATAAAATTAATTCAAAATAGAGGCATCTGGTATTCTAGGAAAAGAAAAAGGAACAATAGACAAGATCATTAAAAACAAAGATGCTACTACTAAAACAAGAAAAAGTGTTTCACCATTGTTAGGAGTCTTGACCAACAAAGTCTGAGTAATTACACAGCTAATTAGGAGGCTTTGTAGCTGACAAAAGTCGAACAAATTATCATTAACCCTACTAAACTTTTCATTTCTCTCTCTCTCTCTCTCATCCTTATTTGGGAGAGAGAACGTGAGAGAGATTGTCGGCCTTGCATCCACAGCACACCTAAATTTATAGAGTAGTACGTTGTTTTGACAAAATTTGTCTGTATAAAAATAAGGTTATAAATTTTTAAAAAAATCAATTTATTTATAATTTTTTATTCAAGTTTAAAAGGATTTAGTTAGTTTTATTGTTTTCTCCATATTGTAGTTTTTTTCTTAATTTTTTAACATTTTTTTTTATTTTTTGTTATTTTATTTGTAGTTTGTGTACTACTTTAAAAATAATAATAATTAAAAAAGTTATCAAAAAATTACAAAAAAATTTCAATATAAAGAAAACAATAAAACTAGCTAAATCCTATTTTATTTTGAACCAAAATTTTAAATAAATTTATTTTATAAAGTATTTAACTATATTTTGTCCGGACAAATTTTGTCCAAATAGCATTATTGAAATTTATATGCCTTAAATTACAAGTGATGTTAAATAGCCATGATCACCAACAAATTACTAGTTAAATAGAAAAAAAAATGATTTATTTAATTTTTCTTTTAAAGTAAAAAAATATTTAATTATTTTATTGTATTGTCCACATTGTAGTTATTTTTTGTAATTTTTTAAAGTTATTTTTTATTTTTTAATAAAATAATAATAAATAGCATATTTTTTTAAAATAAGTACAATATAAAAAATTCAGAACAATAATTGAATCTTATTTTAATTTAAAAATAATTAAATAATAAACAAGTTCTCAATTGAACTAGTTTGTGGGTTGCCACCATATAATGGTTACATAGATTTATTGTTAAATTATACCAGAATTAATTTATCGTTTCCAAATAATTTAGCAATATTTTTCAATTATTGATTTCATTTAATCTAGATTAATCATTTCGAATGTCAGAAGTCCTACAAAGTAGACTAGTTTTTTCACTTTGGACAATGGTAATAGAAGACAAACCCTAGTTCTGGAAAATGGTCACACGCATGGCTGCTTTGGTCCCATTTTCCATAACCTTTTTGAGCCCTACTTTATTATCAATTGTTTGGAGGAGGGCCGGGTTTTTGCCTATTATATGCTATTAATATTTCTTTTTACATTATAATAATTTTATTATTTCTTATCATCATATATAAGTTGTCATTTTAATGATATTTTCAAAGATTTGATGATAGCTCCAACCCCCACTATTACAATAGGCCACGAGAAAGTATGCTTGCTTGTGGGGTTTATGATGACATCAGTCTCACGCTTGCGTGACGTATGTTCCCTTTCCACTGAGCACATTTAGTAGTGCTAATTATAATTAATTAGTCATAACCTCATGGCTTTAATCATAAATTAATTACTAGTCGCCTTTTAAGTAATTAAACCACATTTCTTTAATCATGTTTAGTGTGTTTGGTTGGTTCAAAAAGTTGGACTTTCGGTACGGCCTCTATATTATTCTATGTTCCTCCCATTAATTATTTTCTTAATATAATGTCACTGCCTTTGTCTATTAGTATATTGGGTGCTCGCCACATGCTGATTTGGGGAGCCGGTATGTTTAATTTGTAAATATCAGTTTTTGGATTATCATTTGAACATGTTCCGGCCAAATGTTATGTTGATAGTACACTCAAAATTTAAAAAAAAAAAAAATCACATATTTAGAAATACACAGTCTATCAACAAAAAACAATTTCTTACTTTGAAAAAGCGCATCTGAAGTTATGAACCCTCCCATTCCCACCTCATTCAACCCTAGCTCATAATCTCTGAAAAATCGCAGTTGCTTCTTCCTCCATGTCGTCAAGCTTCCAACCCTACCTCATCGTCTAAAGAACACAGCTCTACCTCATCGTCGTCGATTGACTCATGCATGCTTCCATCCTTGTTCATAGTATTGGATCTCTGCATGTCACGAATTTAGGCAATCTGAGTCATTGAACGACGGAATATCAGATAAATGTATGTTCTTGATTAATATTACATCCACCACGATTATTGCTCCTCCTATGTGCAATTTTAATGATTTGGGTTTGGGAAAATTGCGCTAATTCGTGTATTAGGAATTTTAATGATTGATTGTGTGTTACTTTGGAGTTCATTGCTTTTATTGTTTATGATTTATTGGAAAGATATTTTGTGATTAGGGCTTTGGTTGGACTTGAATTGCTGTAAGATTGATAATGCTGATGTTATTAGGTTTTTGTTTGATTTAATTGGTGGGATATACGAAATTTTGATCCTGAAATATCTAGCAATCTGAGATTGATAATGTTGCTTGAAAATTATTGATTAGGTTGCCTCTATTTTTTGTATTTTTTTATCATGAAATATCTTGCAATATGTTAAAAATGATGGGTTGTTACTTACTTGTCATAGCTGTGTTTTCTTGATTCTTCATTGATATGTTGTATAATGTGTTTGTGCATGACATTCTTATGAAGTTTCTCTTTATTTGTCATTTAGATGATGAGGTAGGGCTGGAAGCTGCAGTAAATCGATGACATGGAAGAAGAAGTAGCTGCATTTTTTTAGAGATTGTGAGCTAGGGTTGAATGAGGGGGGGGGGACTTAAGATGCACTTTTTCAAAGTAAGAAATTGTTTTTGCTGATGAAAAGCTGTGTTTTTTTAAAGGAACAATACATCCGCGTGGCCATTTCGAATTGAAGAAGGAAACACAAACTTTGGCCACTGATTTGTAGAACGCAAAATTTGGCCATTTTTTACGTTCTATGACTGTTTTGCCCTTTATTGAGGCGGACCAGATTCGGGTTTGCACGTGGGTTAGGTACACTTGGCACTATTAGTGCCAAAAGTACCAACAACAAAAAAAAATCTAGGAAAATGGTACACTTGGCACTATTAGTGTCAATAGTGCCATGCACGAATGGTAATAGTGACCATATTAGTGCCAATAGTGTCATATACTTGTGCTGATACACTGTCTTGTCTTATATAGATGAGTGCAGTTATATGATCATTGAGCACTTCCTCGTAGGGTTTAGATTCTTCATTTAGGGTTTAGATTCCTCATTTAGGGATTAGATTCTCTATTTAGGGTTTACATTCTCTATTTAGGGTTTACATTCCTCATTAAGAGTTTAATCATTGAATGATACTTTTGGCACTAATATTATAATTTGTGCCAAAAGTATCAATTTACTTGGGTTTTTTTTTTTGTTGTTGGTATACTTTTAGCACTAATATTGTCATTTGTGCCAAAATGTACCAAATTATTTAGGTTTTTTTTTTCTTCATGTTGGTACTTTTGACACTAATAGTGTCAAGTGTACCTAACCCGCGCGCAAACCCGAATCCGATTCGCCCTAATTAAGGGCAAAACAATCTTAAAATGTAAAAAATGGCCACATTTTGTATTTTTTAGATGGGTGACCAAATATTGTGTTTTAATGTTCAAAATGGCTATCTCAAAATGAGACTCTTTTTTAAATTCATAAGTGTTTCTTTTTTTTTTCTTTTTTTTTACATTCTGCATGTTCTACCAACATGGCACTTAGTCGTAACACGTCAAATACCGGTTGCGGGATAATTTTTACGGGCCACAAATAAGAAAAAAAAATGAAACGATGAGTATTAGTATTTTGTAATATATTACCCTTAGGGTGAGATATTCTTGAGAAAACGCTCAAACGATGGGCCAAAAGGCAAAAACTGATATTTGCCTGTTTAATTTTAACAATACATGTTATGTATAAAAAAGATCACTATTGTAACGAGAAACAAGAGTGACATATGACATTATTGATATCGGTTGAAAATGATTTATAGGGTATATTGTAAAATAAATTTTTATTTTAATATATTTGTTTATACATTCTCACATTGTAATATATATATATATATATATATATATATATATATACCCGTGAATATAAAAAATTGAAAATACTAACTTTTTTTTGTTGTAAATGCACTAATAGTACTATTTATGATTATTAAAAGAAAAAAAAACACACACACACACAACCCACATTGTCGTCCTCTCCCCTAAACTCAAATTCCCGCCACTGCCATCCCCCTTCCCCCCTCCACCCTCTCGCTGCCACCAAATCCACCCGCCGCCCGCTGTCGCATCCCATTTCCTATCTTTGCGCCACTTTCCTGTCAACTTGTGCACATCTCATGTCATGACCCTTTTCTCAAAATCCTAATCCTACCACCTCCAACCTCCACCCATCCACCTGCTCTTCACCAGCGCCCCTTCACCCCACCTACTGTTGCCGCTAGCTCGCGTTTCTAGGGTTTCCACCCCATCTCTCTCCCAATTAACTCGATCTCCACTTATCTCTAGCTCTTTCTATCCTTGCAATTTCTTTCTCTCCCTCTCTATCTCTCAGTCTGAAATTCTTAATCTATATAGGTTTCATCATCCATCTCAATTCTCGGCTTTCTAGCTAGAATCGACGCTGCTGTCGCGTCTTCATCATTGTTGCCCCCGACTGATTATTACATATTTTTGCGATTATTACACATTTTCACAAAAAAGTGTGTAATAATAGTAAGAGTATGTAATTATTTAAAATACACTATTATACACTTTTCACGACTATTATATGATTTTGCAAAATCGTGTAAATCGAAAAAAGCACTACAATGATATTTTGATTAAAAAATGTTACTCCCTCCGTCTCACAAAAACATGAACGTTTTTCCATTTTGGGGTGTCTCACAAAAACATGAACCTTTCCATTTTAGTACATCATGGCCCACCACTACTTTTCCTTAATTAATTCATTACTCTCACAACACCTTTTAAAGTGGGACCCATTTTCCACTTACTTTAACTCTCAACTAACATTTCTTAAAACCCGTGCATTTCTCTTTGTTCATGTTTTTGTGAGACGGAAGGAGTACTATTTTTACAATTTTATCCATATGGCTAGAATTTCCTTTTATTATATGATTTTGGCTAGATTAAGGTGTTGCATCTCTCTCTCTCATATATATATATATATATATATATATATAGAGAGAGAGAGAGAGAGAGTCAATGAGAATATCTAGATGTGGCGAGAAATGAGAATGAATTTGAATTTTCAGATATTCAAATCCTGTTATTGATATTAATTTATTCAAATTTACCGTGTAAAAAGGAAAATGACGAATAAGTCGGTATTAATATACGAATATGTCAATATAAATCTACAAATAAGCAGCTTGTAATGCATTAATCTATATATATATGAAACACCGGTTTTTAACGGTAACTTTTTACCGCCAGATTTTCTCTCTCCTTCTATCACACGTTTCTCTCACCATCTTTATTATATGATTTTTACCAAATTTTATCTCACTTCTCTTTTTTCTTTTGATAATTTTCTAGAAATCATCAAATTTGATTCGTGAAAAATATTCAATATGGATGTTAAATTAAAGATCGTGACAATATCTTTAATTTGATATAAAAATTATATTTAAAAAAATTGACATAAAAAAGTTATAATAGTTTGAAATCATAAAATTAATTTATTCCTCTCTCCTCTCTCCTATTTCCTCTCTCCACTCTCCACTCTTTTTTTTTAATATTGAAGTCACGTTAGTAATTTTTTAAATCACATTAGCTCATTTCAAAGCTCTTCAATTTAAAAGTATTATTTTTAGAGTAGAATTTAAATTAATTTAATAAAAATTTATAGCTGAATAATAAATTATATCATCTTAAAAATTATATTTCAGAAATGGTTTAAATTTATTAAATCTTTAATTATGTTTTATTGTTTTTTATATTTATTTGTATTAACATATCTACTACTACTATTTTTAATTAAATATTATATTAGATTTCATTTACTATATATTAAACATCAAAATGGCTCATTGAAAAATTATTAATTGGAGAATCAGTATTGATACTATTTAAAAATAAAAAAATAAATTGAACTGCTTAATTTTATAATAGCACGTCTATTTAAATTTAAAAAGATCATGTATATTATTTAAAAATGAATGACAATTATATCATGTTCAACCCCTGTTTTTCCACTAATCGATTGATAAAAAAAATAAAAAAAAATTGTTCGTAAAGCAACACAAATTAAAATTTAAATGCATATAAAGATAAATATTGTCATATTTATTCAGATTACTTGGCACATATAAACTTACGACTCATCAATAACACCATTATTGAAATAATAATCTATATATAATACTCCCTCCGTCCCAACGAAAGCGGTGCTCTTCTTTTCGCCACGAAATTTAAGGAGAATAAGATTGTAGTGTAAAACTGTGTAAAGGTGTGTGGGGCCACATTGTTTGTAGTGTAAAATTATTACCAAAAAAAAATGCACCACTTTCGTTGGGACGATTTAAAAAGGAATATGCACCGCTTTCATTGGGACGGAGGGAGTATAAAAGAGGAGTTTGTTTACCTCCAATTTTTCTCTCTCCTCATAAACTTTCCCTTCAAATTTTATATCTTTTTTTAAATTCTTTTTAAAAAATCATTAATTTCTATTATAAAAATAATGCAAATGGATGTTAAATTAAAGATTGTAAAAAGATCTTTAATTTGATATAAAAATTATAAAAAATAAAATTGAGATTATTAAGTTATGATTGATTAAAATATTAAAATTAATTTTTGTTCGCTCTCATTTATCTATAATGTTGAATATCGTACTCTATTTTCATTGTATTTTCGTTTATTGGTGAAAAACATAAGCATATTTTATTTTTTTCCTTTTAAAAAAGTTTACATGATTTTTAAATATAATTATTTAAACTACAATAATTTTTAATGCAATTAAGGAGGAGGAAATTTGTATTAATTTTGATATGAATTTGTAAATAAAATATTAGTTATATATTTTAAAATTATAATTTAAAATATTATACATATTAATTTAATTATGTGTACAAATTATTTATTTATTTATATAACAATTTAATAATATACGATTTGGATTTTTACGAGCCAAAATTATTATATTAAATGACGGCTATTAATTTAGTTATATTGATGCTTTAGTGTAATCGTAACCCGTGCATCGCACGGGAGAGCGTACTAGTAATAACTGAAACTACAATTTCTTTCATATATTTCTTGATGATCCGATGAAATTATATAACTGAAACTGCAATTTCTAACACATTCTAGCATTAAAGAAAAAAATATTTCACAATCCGAATTAAACCTATGAGAAAATAATAAAATATACTTGTTATTATTCAATTAAAAAAACACACATATTTTATGAGATAAGATCTTATTTGATGAAGTGATATTATGATGAGAGCGTACCCTAGCATAGACTTCTGATGAGTTCACCGGAAATCGGCCAGGCGGTGGCCTCTCCGCCTATTTCTGACTGCTCTAGACTGAATCTACCACAGGTTTCGAACAACTTCAATCGTCCAAACATTCCTATGGTTACAGAAAGCCCTATTAGGGTTTCTCAAGATATTGGCGGCTCCTCTATTAGGGTTCCCCGAGAATCTGGCGGATCGGAACAATTCGCTAAGGAAAACAACAGCAGCACGGAAGGTACGAAAGGTGACATTCTGAATGTTAAGTAGAAGAATAAGGAATTGGATACCGTTCGACCGTCTTACGCAAATGCTATTAAGCCTATGAACGCCAGAAAGCCTGATGTTCTAGTATTTATTTAAACCTGAGTTTGAATGCTGGAGGAGGTAAAAAAAAATTACCATATTAACTGAATACACTACTTTTGCATTACAAGCAGTTTATTCGTAGATTTATCTTGACTTATTCATTATTTTCATTTCTCACGAAAATAATCATTCTCACTATAATGTAATCTTATACTACCTCCCATTCATTTAATATATCGTTTTGTAGACGTGAACATTTGTTAAGAAATAAATATTGTACCAAAATTAACCTCATTTAATGATATTCTATTTTGGTTTAAAAAATAAAAAAGAATGGAAATGGGAACGAGCTTTGATGAAATAAATAAGGGTATGTTTAGCAAAAAAATTCAAAGCGTCAATTAAATCGTCAAAAAATGAAAATCACCAAACGACATATGTGAAAAATGGGCGGGAGTATAGGGAGTATATATATATATTAAGAAACATTTATATTTTATACACTTAACAGTGTTTTTGTTCTAGCCCTCCCCTATATATATATAGAGAGAGAGAGAAAAAAGTTAAACAGAGAATGTTAAATATTTAGAGAATAGAGAATTCGTGAAATAAAAACGAACAGATCTACAATTTTTACGAACAAATTAATGTACCGCATGAACAACAATTTGTCCCGGGTTCGAATCCTGCTGGTGGTGAGTTTTTCTTTTTTTTTTACTAAATACGTCTGTTCGTTAGTTATGTTGACCTATTCGTAAAATGTATAGACTTGTTCAAAATGAAATATATAATAATTCTCTGTTTAACTTGACCATATATATATATATATATATATATATATATATATATAGGGTGCGGTTATAGTGAGAACCACACTTATCGTGAGAACATAAGAACCATTAAAATCAATGCATCTACTATATAAATTAATGCATTCGCTATTAAATTTAATGCATCCGAAAATAATAAATTTTTTGCTCCCTTCAGGATTCGAACCCAGGATCTGCATTCATCCACCAAGATGATGCATCCACCGTAGATCTTGATGATCGAATGATTTAAAATGGTTCTCTGTTCTAATTTTATTTAGTGGTTCTTATTTGAACCTCTCCCTATATATATATATATATATATATATATATATAGGGAAGGGCTAAAATAAGAGCATTTCTTAAGATATAAAATAAGAATCATTTCCAGCCCTTAGATCATCAAGATCTACGGTTGATTCGTAATCCTGTTGGATGGATTTATGGTCTTGAGTTCGAATTCCGAAGGTAGCAAAAATTTATTTTTCACAATTCATACATTTATACAGCGAATTCATACGGGTTCTACATAAAATTCATACATTAAAAATTGCTCTTATTTCTTATTTTAATATGCATTTCCGTGGACTACGCAATATGCGTCTTTGACCAGAGCTCCCTCTCTCGCCGCAGCCCGGACCGCCCCGCCCCTCCTTCGGCAGCAGCGCTGCAAGCCTGCAGCAGTCGGCCCAGCTGCACCGCAACAACAGCCAGGCAGACGGTCTGGTGTTCGAGGCAGCAACAGCGCGGCGATCCAGCAGCAGCAGCAGCGATCCGGCAGCAGCGCGGCGATCCAGCAGCAGCAGCAGCAGCGGCGACAGCGGCGATCCAGCAGCAGCGCGGCGACCGGTGCAGAAGCAGCAGCGGAGACTTTAACTTGCTTACTGGTCGAAGAGATCCAGCAGCAGCAGCAGCACGGCGACCGGTGCAGATCCAGCAACAGTGGCTTTCAATCGAGTACGCCGGTGATGGACTTGAGTTCGCCGGCTTTCAATAGTGAAAAGGGGGGCCTCAACCTTCCCCCGGTTTCATCCAACTTTGACGGGTTTCGATCGAAATCCCCTGTTCTGTATCGGCAACCATCCGGCGCGGTGGCTGCTAGACAGCAGTCGACGCCTCATGCTGATACAGAAAAGCCTTCTGGAGGATTAAACGACTCGAAACAGGTTAAACGGTCGTCCAGAGAATCTATCTCTTATGCTGCAAAAGTTCGGCCTACCATGATCAAGAAGCCGGATTTTCCTGCTTATGGTCTTCGTACACTTCATTCGAAACGTGAGGGGGAGGTCGTTACTTTATCGATCCCTAAATCAGAGTATCAACAACGTCTTGACGAATTCCAGTTTGCTTTGATCGGTAGGATGATCCTTCGCAAAGGCGACAAGCCGCGTACGTTCGCGGATATTACGCTAGAGTTGCAGCGTATCTGGCAGTGCTCGGATTGCCAATTCATTCCTATGGCAAAGGGTTTCTTTACTATCAAATTCAAGACGCTGGAAGCAAAAAAGAAGGCAAAAGGAAATGCGGTCATTCAGCTTTCAACGGGTCACATACGTCTTCGAGAATGGTGCCGATACTTTGATCCTTATAAAGAAACCTCATCTCTTGCGCAAGTGTGGGTAAGGGTGTATTATCTACCGGTGGAATTATGGACTCCAGTTATCATTGCTAATATTGGTCGAGCCCTAGGACATCCGTTGCGTATTGACAATGTTTCTGCTAATGGCCAAGTGGGGCACTTCGCCAGGGTCCTTGTGGAAATCAATATGGCGCTGCCCCTTCTCAATTCAATGTACATCGATGATGGTAATAATTCTTTCTACATTGAATTTGGTTTCGAATCTTTGCCGTTGTTCTGTTCTCGTTGTAAAATCACTGGTCATTCCACGGACAAATGTCGGAGAGCCGTGAAAGCAAAAGGCAAGCAGAAGAATGAGGAAGCGGCTGATCAAGTTGAGGAGAATCATAAAGAAGATGCTAAGGTGGATCCGAAGCCTGCTTGGCAGCCTAAGGAACAGGTTTATTACCCTAATGTCAAGGATAGTGATCTCCCGCAGATTGGATTGGAAAACCGTTACGGCGTGTTTCATAAAGATGATGAGAAGGTGGCCGAAACAGATAGTGACAGGGTGGACGAAAACTTTGTTGTTGAGTCTCCCGATATGTCTCTAAATGAAATTGGGGAGGTTAGTGCGGAGCGTCTGAATGCGGATGGGGCTGATGATTTTCAGGAGGATCATTGCATCACTAAGCGACATGATTTGTCGGCTGGTAAGGGAGCTACGACTTTCATAGGAGATGAAGACTCCGGGAGCAGCAAAGGTCAGCATGGGGAAGAGGTTGTTACTTCTCCAAATATGCAGTCGGAGGATAGTGATGAGTTACAGGTTCAGAAAGCAGCTGCCATGAATACACAACGGGAGAAGGACCCTACTCCTGATTTGAAGGATAGGACGGAGTCTCAGGGGATCATTCCGGATCAAGAGGATATTGCTAATCGTATTAGCAGGCTCGAGGCGCAGGTTAGCCAAGGGATGGAATTGCTCGTTGAGCAAGTTCCACCTAAGCGTGGACCGGGTCGTCCTAAAAAGGGTATGGAACGTTCGCGCGTGCCACTGAATCCGAATCCGGTAGATTACATAAAAGGTCGTCTAAGAAATGCGGAGGAACTGGGATATAAGCCGAGGGACTTTGTGGTTGATCATAGCAACAATAGTGCTATGCGTGCTATGAACAATATCGCGCACGGCCGTTGGTCGGATGAAATGGAGTTGGACGACTTTTGATTTTGTTGCCAACTGTTGTCTTTTGACTTAGCTGTCCTATGCGTTGATGTTTTTGTTTTACGAGCTCTTTTCGAGTCTCGGGCCCTTAGTTTGCTTTCTTGTGCATTCAAGGATTTTTTCTTTTTCCTTTTTATATAAAACGTAATTTAATAAAAAATAATATGTGCACGGTAGCCCACTCCTATATATATATATATATATATTCCTTTTAAGTGCTTGAAGGGTGTGGGTGTTGAGTCAATCATTACTAATTTATGTGCTAATGATGCACAATTAATTGAGCTAAGATGCAAAAGAATAGAATCCATGGCTTGAATAATTAGTGTAAGTGGTCCATATTTAAGACACAAAGTGGGTAAACACATAAAAGCTAAAATCTGAGTAAGCTAGTGGAATCTGATTAATTTTTCAAATGTTCCTTCCTATAAAAGCACTAGATTTAGCATCAAATATGTGTGTATATATATTTCAGTCCTCTAGAGTTTTTAACGAGTCATAAAGTATTTCTTTGTAATTATTATTTTAAGGAAAAAGATAATCTTCTTTCTCTTATGTTGAACGCTTTATA
Organism: Salvia miltiorrhiza; assembly: GCF_028751815.1. Taxonomy (NCBI): domain Eukaryota; kingdom Viridiplantae; phylum Streptophyta; class Magnoliopsida; order Lamiales; family Lamiaceae; genus Salvia; species Salvia miltiorrhiza. The sequence goes on along the minus strand of NC_080391.1, from coordinate 15,456,469 downwards.
AGTTATAATTGTTAATATTATATGAAGCTTCCGAGCTTTTCTGCAAGAAAAAACAAAATCTTGCAAAAGTGCCTTTCGGCTTTAGGTTTTCAATCACACAAATGCAATATAAGTACACATTTAAATGTTAAACAACCCTCCCAAAAAAATAGTAAATATTTTAATGAAATTTCCTTTTTTTTTTTTTTTTTTTTCATTTTTCCCCTTTTCCTGAAAAATGTGGAGTAATGGGCAGTAACTCGACAAAGTAAAAAAGTTGAGAAAAACATGTATTGATTTAATGATAAAGATTTATATTTCCTCGACAAAAAAAATAGTTGGGGAGAAATTTAGATCACTGAGAAGTAAAAAAGATATATTTACATATTATTCTATAAATTATTATAAGAATTCTTCTAATGACGTAGTAATTTTTTTACTAACTTATGACGTACTATTAATTAATCTCTAAAAGATGTCAATTAAATTATACCTATCTCAAGTTATATAGTATGGCCATTCTTTCATAACTAGAAAGTTCAAATTTTGATCTATTAACTAATTGAAACTATAACGTTTTCCCAAATGTTATACACTAATATTGATTTTATAATTTTAATATATCGAATGTGTTAAATAATCTAAAAATGTAATTGAAATTCTTGAAGCTCGGGGAAAGAGTGCTGATTTATAGTACCTTTTTTGTGCGCCAATTTTAATTTCTATTTTTAAATAAAGAGAATTTGATGAAAGGGACGCTTCGTGTTAGTGGACCGTATAATATCTAAGTGGTCTAAATGTCATGAATTATAAAAACTAATCTTGTCTATTTGTCGGAAAGTAATGTAAGATATAACTGGTCAGCATATTAGTATGGTCACACTCGTCCAAAATCATTTTTCTCCCCAAATAATTCTTTTGGACAAATCAAATGTCAAAAATTAACGACAATTGTAGGCCACATTTAAAAATGTCAAATACTTGCTTACCTTTATTTAGTCCCCTCCACATTTCATGTATATTAGAAAAATATATTTAATTTTTATATTTTTATATTTTTATACCTTTATTTATTATTTTCGCACATCATTTTCACATTTAAGTGAAACATTAAATAAGGTTAATTTAGTAAAAATAATATTTTTATATAATACTATTAATTAGAAAAATTGACTATCTTTTTGTGACATCCCAAAATAGAATAAGGGACTAATTTTATGGGACGGATGGAGTACCTATTAAACTGTGTCTAACTAATATTCAAATTCGAACTTGAACTATATTAATTAATATTCAAACGCAAACTTTAACTATATAAAATAAAACTACTTGAGCTCTCAAGTTAAACTCTATTAAGGCTTGTTGAAACTAAATTTATTTAATAATTAACTAATAAACTAATGAAAGCGTGCAGGTTTTTAGATCTGGATACATAATTGTCAACTCAATTTCAACAGTTTGCACGTCAACCATGATTAGGTCATGTTGTTTTAACTCAGCTATAATTACATAGTAATTCATTATCCAAATTGGAACAAAATCAAACACTAACATAAAACGTATCGATGATTTATAACTTTTTTTTTTTTTTGATAAGGAAAGTAAATATTATAGAACGAAAAGGCACCAGTAGTACCAAGAAGATTACAAAATCATCGGTGATTCATCATTCGACATCCACCTATGAATCCCAACTCCATCGTTAACAAAACCAAAAATTCTACCCCAACTCCACACTCTAGCTTTGATTTCTCCAAACAAGTTTGCACTCTCCCATCTTTTGTTCTCAAATCTACTCTCATTACGCATTTTCCAAATAAGCCAAGTAGTACAACACCAAAGAGCCATCAAGAGCTTCTTATTTCTTTTCCGGCCACTCAAACTAGTAAAGAACTGAAAGTGCGAGGACACGTCATATGGCTGCGCCATGCTAACTCCGAGCCATTGAAAGATTGCTTCCCATACCTTTGAGGTCTTTGGACAGTGGATCAACAAGTGGTTCGTGGATTCCTGCCGATGAATCTGAAGATGTAACGTTTTTTTTAAAGGTAATTAAAGTTATGGATATGATTTATGAAATGTTATTTAGATTCTAACTTGTAAAGTAATTTTGAGACTATCCGCCCAATCAACTCCAATTAAAGGAAGGAATTTAAGTTAGTTGAATTAATAACAGAAATTCGACCGACTAATGGAGTCGTCAAAACAAATGCAACATTTTTATTTTTATATTGAAGCAAATGTGAAAAGTAAAGACTTTTCTCTTTCTTGTTTATTTATCTCTTTTTTCTTTAGAACTAAGGCTTTGCTTTTAATCATGCCAAAACATGCTGTTTTAGTACTTTTTTCAATTCATGCCTTGCCGAAAGTAGAGCTGCTGGTTTAATAAAGTATCGAAGCTCAGACAACATTAGATTTAACAGTAACATGTTACTATTTAATCTTAGACTCAAGTTATAAGGACATCAGTAGATTTGAAGTTTTTATTTTTAACATTTTCGGCAAGTAAATAGATTCGAGAATCGAAAAGAGGTTATAGCATAAATTTATCGATCATTATATAAGATTTAGTTTAATAATAAATAATACTATATATTATCAAATGTGCAAGAGAGTTTTTATTGATTACACTAAATAAATTATTGGATCACACCCTTTTGTTTTTAATATATAGTATCACTTCTATGATTGGGTCAATTCGGCGAATAATAAGAGAATGTAAGCCCATTACTATTTTAGTGGGCCAAACTTGATCTGTATGCCCAGAGTTACGATTCACAATGGTCATTTAATATAGGGTGATTTTAAACACAGTTCCCAATTTTCTTACTATAGCCCCTACTTAAAAAAAATTATAATTGTACTCATTTACCCCTATAGCCCCAATAAGTTTATCTAAAGAAAATTAATTATAAATCCAATGAAAAAAAATCGATAAAATTATCTCCATCTATAGCCCCAACTAAAAAAAATCTAAGAACATCATTGGGGCTATAGGATAATAGAATCTAAAAAATTATCTATCATCTAAAAAGGATGATAGAATTATCTCCATCTATAGCCCCAACTAAAAAAATCTAGGAACATCATTCTTAAGGGTGAAGGCTGAAGCACTGAGAAAAAGCAGAAGACATCATAATTACTTGATCGTGAAGCTTACGCTGCTGCAGATGATGCTGCCACAAAGGCCGTATTTGGGTAAAATTTAGGATCAGAAGGAGAATAGACCTGCGAGATATAGAGATGACGTGAATGCTGTAACTATGAGGCTTTGATTGTTGTACTTGGAGTAATTAGTTTTAGGAGCATGTTGTTTGTTTCTGTACACAGAGGGGAGGAATTTATTGAGTGTTGTGACAGAATAGGATTAAAGATCACAATCAAACAGAAAACGTAAAGAATACACAAATTTTATTATGCGGCTAGAGTTACATATTACAGATCCCCGAAGTGCGAAGCGGGAGATTCAAGACATAACAACATTGAGAAATTCATTCATTGATCCCCTTGTTCAAACATAACAAATACATTCCATGTATTCAAATTCCATAAAATGAATTGGACGGTCAAATTTACATTATGATTATTTATGCTTATTCGTTCTTCAGCCTATTGAAACAGTTCTTAGATTTTTGACTTTGGGTTTATATAGATCTATTATTTTCATTAAATTCAAAATAGGGATTATGAGTGATTTATCTGCTAATTTATGAATAGGTTATACGTATTTTTCTTTCAAATTTATTTGGATAAATTTATTAATATTTCTAGAAAATTTAAATATGGGCTATAGGGATAAAATAGTACAACTATAATTATTTTTACTATTTTTTATGGAAGAGGCTATAGTGAGAAAATTGGAGGCTATATTTAAAATTACTCTTTAATGTATTCAGATATAGTGTGAAGTGGCCCACCGTTGTTGTTGTTGTTGTTATTATTATTATTATTATATGTGCGATTTACGTAGACCATCGTGATACACTACAAAATATATATTAATTAATCTAATAACATTAAAATCTAATCTAATATATATTAATCTAATCTATTTTTTTAATCTCAAAACATAATATAAAATAAATATTTTATAATATAAATAGATACACACATATAATTATATATAGACTATACACATTTTAAAAAAATGTGTGTTTCATATATATAAATAATCTTACTCCAAAAACTTAAACACGTAGACCATCGTGAATCGTGATACTCTACAAAATATATATTAATCTAGTCTAATATATATTAATCTAATCTATTTTTTTTATCTCGAAACATAATATAAAATAAATATTTTATCATATAAATAGATACACACATATAATTATATACAGTGAAAATGCGTGTTTCATATATATAAATAATCTTAATCCAAAAACTTAAACTCACACACACACATACATATATATATATATATACATACATACATATATATATATATATACATATAATCATAGGGAGAGGTTCAAATAAGAACCACTAATAAAATAAGAACGGAGAACCATTTTAAGTCATTCGATCATCAAGATCTACGGTGGATGCATCATCTTGGTGGATGGATGCAGGTGCTGGGTTCGAATCCTGAAGGGAGCAAAAAAATTATTTTTTTCGGATGCATTAAATTTAATAGCGGATGCATTAATTTGTATAGCAGATGCAGTAATTTTATTGGTTCTTATGTTCTCACGATAATTGTGGTTCTCACTATAACCGCACCCTATAATCATATATATTGCTACCTTTGCCCACGAATATTAGTTTTATTACTACTGTACACAAAAATTATATTATTTAATTTTTAGGAAATTACTCTTTATATTTTAAACTTCATTCAAGATTATTTACAAAAATACAATTCTTTAATTTTTCATTTTGATTGGCCGAACACCATTAAACGACAAAAAAATTACACTTTGTGGAACTCCTTTTACACTAAAAAATACATTTCCAATCATTTAATTAAAAATGATGTCTTCCAAGTTTACTGTACAATTTTTGTGGATGAATGAGAAAAAGTACATACAATTATTTACTTTTTGACATAATTTTTAGTACATATGTATGTACCTAATTTTTTAATGTGTCGTAGTCTCATAACTCAAATAGATATAGACTTATTATTTTTATGTAATATACTCTCCTTTCATCCATAGAAAATGGAGAGACATGAGTTTGGGTGCTAGTTGGCGATTTGGAGATATTTGACAGATTTTCCTAGGGCGTATATTCGTATAAAGTCCTAAGACATTATACGACTCATGTAGGGAGGAGCAAGCTAATATCACTTCTATAGTCCCTCGTGGACTTTATGTTTTAGGCATTGGAGCGTGTCTCGGGCTTGGGGAGAATGATAGTAACATCTAGTGGTGATCAGACGACACCCTAGATTTCTGAGATGGGCTATCAGGAGTAAGCCTAGCATTGATGGTTTTACAGGATTTGTTTGAGACAAAGGTAATCAATAATTTTGATTTTGTTTTTCATGTTTACCTTTGTACTTCTATTCTAAAAATTATTTATGTTGATTTTAGAATGGTGTGTGGGATTTCGAGGCCGATTCAGGGGAGGTGGCGAGTGGGTATTGAATATTGAAGATGTCACCGGACATACTCGGCGTGAGCTGCAGACTGCCCAAGAATGCATTATTTCAGGGTCGAAAATTTCCATAGTGCACCGTTGCCCATGTTGTTGAGGAATGAAGAGCCCGACGACGAGGAGCAAATTATTTGTGCTCGTACGACTTGCAGCCATATTTATCGGTCCCTGTGGAGAGTGATCGAGGCGTGGAGCCACGTCATCATTCTGTTGAACATTCTTAGCTTCCATTTTCAAATTTTCAATTAACCTCTATGGTACCAAAATATAAGCGCAGTATGATATTATGTCACATCCAAAACTGCTGAAATAATTAAATGTGAGTTCACAAATAGTGAATCTTATTTCTAAAAATAAAATTACAAATTATTTTTTTGAAATTTAAAATTACAAATTATTAAGATAAAATATTACTCCATCCGTCCACAAAAAACGAGGCACAATTACTAGGCGTCCACAAAAATAGAGCATTTTATGGGTCCATATCTTTTTATTATATTTTATCCTTACAAATACCATTGTTGGGAAATAATAGAAATATCCTATCCTTATTTTGATGATCTCAAAACACTTAGTTTAACTTCTCTAGACTAGAGTAATTCTGGACTCAAGTGTTAGAGTCCATGTTTTAGCTAGATTGAACATCTGAAGACTGAAGATCGATGACTGAAAACTGAAGTACCAGTCAAAACTGAAGACCAAGAGACTCAAGGCTGCTGACTCATACTGAAGGACATGCATACTGAAGTATCAAGTGTTAGGAAAATACTGATACATGCCACGTCGGATAAAACAAGACTGATACTGAAGTAAAGTATCAGATTGGAACCTCAGACTGATTCTCTGTCCCAAACTGATTCTCAGTTTAAGGTTGTCTCATTCATTTCAAATGAATCCACATGGAAAGCATGCAAGGTAAACTGTATTTAATGCGAAGATCTGCCGAATCATCATTCGGAGTGCGGAGTTTCCCTTTACATGCTGCTTTATTCTGTAGCACCATCTTCCCGAAAGAAAAAATCGTACATTCTTTCACTTTAGAGAGGATGAAGACTGAGGACCTTAGCCCAGATTTGAATTTGAGTCACAACGACAGAAAAATGAAGATGAACCTCCGCCAACGGATCTATTCTCAGAATGCTGCCTATAAATGGAGCTCAAGGATCAACCTCATTCTGATGATGAGTAAATCCTTATCAGCTCAGGACATTATATTATATATTTATTTATTTATTATTTACATCGCAGGTTCAGATACAAAGAATATCATTGGAATAGCTTAAGAAAGTATAAAGACTAACAGGCAGATTCAGGACCAGATGCGTGGATAAAGGTTTTATCTACGCCGGGAGACACAAAGAACTAGTGCATCCCGAACATGCAAACCATCTAAAGAGGAGCCTCGACATATCTGCGCAGGTAAGTGAGAGCTACCTGCGCAGATAAGTAAAGTTTATCAGTTAACTGGAAAAGCTGCAAATCAGTTAGAGGAAGGACAAATTGCAGAGGACAACGACGGCAACCAATCCATATGCATGAGGAGTACGTGAGATATAGAAAAGACTGTTGTATCCCTCTTCCATGTAATTCCTATAAATACCCCTTGTAGTTGTTTGTAATATGAAGGATTTTTTTTCTTAAGCAATAAGATATATGAAGTGTTCTCCAAGTTCTCTCTTTTCTTGAAGTGCTCTCGTTCATCTGGATTTTGAGCACTCAAGTTCTTTCTTCTCTTATTATTTCATGATTAATGTATAGTGGAGGTTTTTGTTTTATCACATTCTTCACCGATTCAACGCACAAAGCTGAAAATCTATCGAACTCAAGAGCCAGCTAACTCACTGCAACCAAGTTTGAATCGAAGAAGAGAATACCCACTGTTGTAAAAATCAGTCTAACTGATTACATAAATTCTCTTAGTTTTTCTAGGCATATACACTCATATCCTTTGCCTAGAAACTGATTACTGAGATCTTGTTCTCGGTAATCCTAGTTGGAAATTCGAACCGCTTTTCAAAAGAGAGAAAATAGCGTTTGAGAGAGTGTTCGAGACAGTTGTCTGAACACTAAGTTGTTTAGCACCCGCAAGCTAGACGTGTGGCTTACTTAGCACAGGTAAGCTAAGGAAGAGAAGTCCAACTCAGTGTGTTGGCACTGAAAAAGGTTATTCAGTTGTAAGGTTTGTTGTGCACCCATAAGCACGAGTTTAATCGATTGTCAGTGTGATCTGTTGACCGTAGACGTAGAAATCAGTATTCCGAACCACGTAAAAATCCTTGTGTTCTTTATTGCTTTTAGTATTTCAGTTATTATCTGCGCACTCATTCTGACTTACACTGAAAATTGATAACTTAAAGGATAAATCCTAAACCTGACAATCTTTTCACTAAAGGCTAGCTATTTCATAAATCGATTCCACCAAAAGTGTTATCAATCTAACTGACAAGTCTTCTGACAGCCAGTAAGATTTCTAACAATATTCTGATTTCAAAACTGAAAAGGCTGAACTCCTAACTGAACTTCAGTTTGTCGACCAGTTCCTCATACTGAAGTTACTTGCCTGACTCATTATCAGTCATAGCCTTGAACCATTTCCTTAAACTGATTCTATCATTCACTATTCACAATCAGTTTATCAAACTTCAGTTTTCAACAAAAAATAGCCGATTGGTATATTCCCCCCCATAAAAAGTACCCAATTTGTCACTTTCATCCGTCTTCATAAAATGTATACAATTTACTTTTGGTAAGTTTTATACTCACAATAAAGTGGGACCTTTACTCCACTTACGACATATTCAACTACTTTATTAAAACACGTGTCATTTACAAATGGTTACTTTTTATAAGGATGGATGGAGTAATTTTTTTTAAATTTTATATATTTTTAAATTCACGTTCTTTAATTTAAATATTGGTGTGGATGATTTTATATTAATTAAAAAATACATTACATTTGTTTATATTTTAATTCTATTTAATAGTTTTATTAATTTATTCCTTTAAAATGTCATTCAATTTAGATATTCGCACAAGCGAACGTACTTGTAATATATGGAAAATGAGTTTAACGTAAATATTTTCTCTTTCTTTTGTTCTCTTTTTTCTATTTTTATTCTTTTCTATAAATTGTCAACTTCGATTCATGAAAACAAAATATTCAATATGAATGTTAAATGAAAGATCATGACAAGATTTTTAATTTGATGTAAAAATAATAAAATTTAATTTGAGACGAATAAATTATGATTGTTAAAAATGTTAAAATTATTATTTTTCTCTCATCTATCTCGAATATTGAACATTAAACTCTTTTAAATGTTGTTTTCGTTTGTTGATGTAAAAATAAGTAGATATCCCGATTGCTTATTTATAATATTTTTAAGGGTTAAGTACCAAATTTCCCCTATCGATGGCGTTCATATCGCGTACAGGACCCTAACCAATTCTCCTCTCTTCCCCCCGGTCACTTAACTGACTTTAAGTTAGAATAAATATTTTTTTTTAATTAAAGTGGGCCCCTATCATTGTGTTTTCCGACAACGATTCACATCATCCCCTTCCTGTAAAACCCATTATCCAAAACACTGTAGAGATGATCCAGGTCCCTAATCTCATCCCCAATCACCAAATTTTCACCCGCCATCATTCTCAAAACACGAAGACTCTCCAACATCATCCCATTTTTGCAAAATCCATTAACCAAAACACTGTAGAGATCAAGGTCCGTCGGGGAAATATGGCCGCGCCACCCACTGGAAAACCTTGACGGCCATCTTCAGCCAACCGTTTTCGAAGAGTGAGGTGAGGAGCATTTTCGCGACGAGGATTACAATCGACGGATCCAATGCATTAGGGTTGTATTTGAGGGTGTTGAGCAGGTGCATTGGGTGCGTGAGGTCGGGTTCGGAAGCGAGCGGCTGATAAAAGTGGAGAGATGGAGTGAAAAATGTGAAGGCTTGGCAGTGGAAGGGGTGGCGGAGATGAGGTCGGAAGCTTCTTTCAGGTGGTTTGAGTCGCAGAGGCGACCGATTACGGTATTGATTTGGTTCACTTCTTCATCGGTTAGGGCGGGGCTGGTGTTGGCGTCGGCTGCCACGGTGGTCGTGGTGGTTGATGTAGAGGTCGTGAATTGTCTGGATTCTGATGGTGGAGATAAGAAGTCGAGGGATGAGCTCCGGTGGAAGAAGCAGAGCTTCTCCACCGCAGAATGTGAATCATTGCCAGAAAACACAACGATTGGGCCCACTTTAATTAAAAATAATAAAAAAATATTTATTCTAACAGTGTTAACGTCCGTTAAATGGCGGGAGAAATTTGATGCGATTTTACCACGTGGAGGTAGTAAGAAGCTCTAACCATGACTATAGGGTCCTGTACGCAATAGGAATGCCGTCGATAGGGGGAATTTGGTACTTAACCCTATATATATATATATATATATATATATATATATAATGTATGAATTTTATGTAGAACACGTATGAATTCGCTGTATAAAGGTATGAATCGTGAAAAAATAATTTTTTGCTACCTTTGGGATTCGAACTCAGGACCATGAATCCATCCAACAGGATTACGAATCAACCGTAGATCTTGATGATCTAAGGGCTGAAAATGATTCTTATTTTATATCTTAAGAAATGCTCTTATTTTAGCCCTTCCATATATATATATATATATATATATATATATATATATATATATATATATATAGGGTGCGGTTATAATGAGAACCACACTTATCGTGAGAACATAAGAACCATTAAAATCAATGCATCTACTATATAAATTAATGCATTCGCTATTAAATTTAATGCATCCGAAAATAATAAATTTTTTGCTCCCTTCAGGATTCGAACCCAGGATCTGCATTCATCCACCAAGATGATGCATCCACCGTAGATCTTGATGATCGAATGGTTTAAAATGGTTCTCTGTTCTAATTTTATTTAGTGGTTCTTATTTGAACCTCTCCCTATATATATATATATATATATATATATATAGGGGTGGGCTACCGTGAGAGCACATCTTAAAATAAGAAATAAGAGCAATTTTTAATGTATGAATTTTATGTAGAATACGTATGAATTCGCTGCATAAAGGTATGAATTGTGAAAAATAAATTTTTGCTACCTTTGGAATTCGAACTCAGGACCATAAATCCATCCAACAGAATTACGAATCAACCGTAGATCTTGATGATCTAAGGGCTGAAAATGATTCTTATTTTATATTTTAAGAAATGCTCTTATTTTAGCCATTCCCATATATATATATATATATATATATATATATATATATATATATATAATTATAGTAGTTTTTAATACAATTAAGGAGAAGATGATTGTATTGATTCATTATAGAACTTTTAAGTTTAAAAAGTGGATTTTATATTGATTTTAATATAAATTTATAGATGAATTTCGTTAAATATCTAAAAATTAGAATTTAAAATATTATTTAGATTTACTTAATTTTAGTTATGTTTTGTGTTTGAATTATTTAATTATTAATCTGCAGACATATATTTGTTATTATCTTTTTATTTTAAATTTGTTTGTATTTTTTATAATTAGTTTTGGGCTATTTAAATACAGACTTTTAATAATAATATAGTTTAGAATTTTAAGAGTCCAAATTTGTTGTATTAAGTGTGGACTATTAATTTTATTAATGATTTAGTAGTTTGCTCAAAATTGACTTCACTTATTTGCTTTATAATCTATAAATTTAATTATTATTATTATTATAGGATTCTCATTAAATTTAATACTATACTCAATGAGTTGATAATATTGTTATTTATTCACTATTTCGAATCAAATACTAATACTCCGTCCGTCCCATAAGTGTGTGCATGATTGTTGGTGGCATAAATTTTACAAAATATTAGGTGAATACGTTATTAGTGGAAGAAAGAGCCCATCTTTATTAATAAAAGAAAGGTCTAATAAAGAAAAATACACTCTTGTGGGACGTCCCAAAATGATAAGAAGAAGTATTTAAATTCATCTAACTCATAAATAATCATATATTTTGATATTTTTAAATAAAATAATAAAATATAGTATAGTCCATGCATAGTACGAGAGAGCGTAATAATTTTACTAATCATGGAATGTTTTTCAATATCTCTATTTTTTCAGTAAGTGACTGGATTAGCTAGCTAGGTTGAAAGAAATAAATCATGCAAACAAATAATTTGGCCATAAATATATTTCCGATCCAAAAATTTCTTCCTCGTCCTTGTTCTTACTAGAAATGCAACAAGACTGATAACATGTGATTTTTTTATCTCAGTATTCCTATAATCAAAACTAAAATCTTTCTTGCTTTTCCAATTCAAGAAACAAACATACTCTTCATCCGTCCACCAATTCGTGATTTAGAAAAAGTGATAAATAACTCTTCCCCTAAGACACAAATTAGTAGACGGAGGGAGTAATATATAATTCACTGCATTGAATGTTTTGGACGGTTAGAAAGTAAGAAACAATAAATTTATCCAACCAAATTATGACCAATCACATATTAGTTAATATTAAAAAATTTAATTTATTTAATTTATTTTTTAAATTAAAATAAAATTTTAATTATTTTACTGTATTATTTATATTGTACCTACTTTTCTTTAAAAAAATTGCATTTTTTGTTTTTATTGTATTTTTAAAAAAAATAAAACTTTACAAAAAAATTAACTATAATATAGACAATATAAATATTAATTAAATTTTTTATTTTAAAAAATAAGTTAAATAAGTTTTTTTTTTTATTATTATTTAGTTAATTTGTGGGCGGCCAATGACTGTTTTGTGACTGTATAGCATAGCATCATTTATTAGAAAAATTCGAAAAATATAGATGAAGGCATTTTATTATAGTTTTGTGGTCCAAATTGTGCAGCGATAGGTGAGGTGTCAAAACATGTGTGTATTGATGCCCATTAAGCCACAACAGTTGTGTTGTGTCTATCATTTATCAAATCATGTGGACTTCTTTGTATACACGTGTATTTCGTACTACGCCCATTTCATTTTCTAACAATTGGTTTTCGATTAATTTATACTCCTACATATGTGCAGGTGCAGCCGTGCAGTATCAGATTAATTATTCTACAATTTAAATATTAATCTAAATACCAACATGATGAAAAATTAGGTAATTCGCATGTTGATTTGATAAATTCTTTAACATTGTTTCGCCCGTATTTGTTATGGCTATTTGATAATGTAATCTATTTTTTATTTTTATTTTTATGTATCTTGATAAATTCTTTAACATTGTTTCGTTTTCAATTCGTTATGGCTATTTGCTAATGTAATATATATATTTTTTGTATTAATAGAAATCTGCAGCCGCTACCTTATGTAATACTTAACCTACAAATCTCCAATTTTTCTTATACATTCTTTATATATATAACTAATACAAACCTAAGTAAATTAACCCTCAAAAGGAAGTTTAAAAGTTATATAATTAAATTATATAATAGGTTTTTAAATTTTTAAAAAATGATAGTAAAATCGATATATAGAAAATAAAATTTCATTGAGTTTAAAACATAACAAGCATCAAACATTTACACTTTCTAAACTATGTAGTTTATATTTGTGTATACAATATCAACTTATTTCAACCTATAATTAGTAAAATCAATTCATCTAGAAATTGTACTACTATGACAATAAAACGCCGGGCCGAGAAAGCGACACGGTAGGCTTTTATTTTGACCATAAAGGTGACATATATTTACATGTCCTTTAAAATTATGCATTTATTTTCTTTTTTAGTACGATTCTCAAATATATATACTTTCTATTTTGGGACGCATTTCATTATAATTTGACAATTTAATCCTTAATATGAGACAATTTTTTCACTATCAATACCCTCAACATCTTTTTCAATATTTTTTTTATTAAAAAACTCGTGTCGAAAGATTTTATGCATAAATATATGGGATGTAGGGACTATGATATTTAACTATATACGATTTTTAACACTACTTATTGTAATGATTAGGATTGGGGAGACATATCGAAAACTTGACATATCACTTTTACTGTACTGAAAAATAACGTTAAATACTGAATTTAAGGTATATTGGGATTTTTAGTAAGGTATGATGGAAAATTCCATGTTTTCATTAGATTTCAAAATCATTGGAATTATGATGCTATAATTATTTTATAATGTTACAGCTCACATATTAGGGAGCTTGTTTTTTTTTTTTTTTTTTTTTTTATAAATTATATAAATATATAAAGATATTTAAAGAATGCGCAACGGAGGGTTCGAACCCAGGACCTCAGGTCTTGGGATTAACCTCCTACCGCTAGGTCAACACATGCACACTAGAGAGCTTGTTTTTCATTTCACGTGTTTTCAGCTAAGGGCAAACTTAACGGTCAAGGTTTGGTTAAGCCAACACAATTTGAAGAAAGATCGCTAGCTTACAATCGCCCAACCAAGATAGCCAAGTATTAGCTGAAATCCAAGAATAGGTCAACTGATTATAAGCTAGCTAATAGGAAAGATCATCAAATGCTACATATGAGACAAGAATAACGCAGTCAAAGACGTACATAATAGCTAATTGGTTAAGCCAACTAATACAGACCAAGTTGATGACTGTGAACCTCTGAAAGCAATGATAATTAACCACAACGGTAATAAATTTAATGTCACGTAGAATCGAGATTTTAACAAGTTCCTCCAACGACTGTATCATCTTCTCCTTCTATAAATATCCAACGATTTCAACATAGAAGATTACTGAAAAATTATTGCGAAAAGCTTTACAAACTCTCAACTCTCATCACTTCAGCATACAAACATGTCATCTAATTCACATAGTTGGCTTGATATCATCAACACACTTTCATTAGCTGACCCAATCAATTTATCTGCATAATCTGACTAGCACAGGTATCGTAACCACCACATTAATTCACACAAATTAACATGTTATTTGTCCAACTAATACACAACTTACTGTTAGTAGGTGAACTAGCTAATTGATATCACTTAGACAAGCCAACTATTTGAACAAAGTCAGCTTACTCATAATATATTGATCTAGTCACCTGAAAGCTAATTGAACTTAGTTAGCTATAATAGCCTCCACGAGGAACTTGAGGTACCCTTTCAACTCTCTTCAATTACTCACTCACAAACAATTATTTTATCTGAGTAATGCTCATAATTAGAATTAGAGGGAAACTGTCTTAGATGGGAGAAAGTTAAGTAGGTGATGGTTGAGTACAAACTAATGATAGAGCTATGTGAGTCAACTCAGCTTGAGATTGGACAATTGACTGAAAGACTTCAGCTAACTAAGAATGATTAGCTAGAGTCTAGTTCAGTTGACTATGCGCAAAACCAATCTGATGAGTTGAATGTTCTAAAAGAAAAGTCACTGGCACATTGGCAGCTGGTTACAAGACTTACAAGTTGAAATCTAAAAAATTGGTGAAATTCATTAGTTGAAGAGTCAGCTCGCTGAAATTTCTCAACAACACACAACTTTAAAAGAGTGACAATAAGTTCTCTATGCTAAGATTGACTCTTTGAAGCTTTGTTATGAGGATTAAATCCTCCACCAGCGCTGTGCTTAGTAGTGCTTAACTCGACTCCCAACGCAGGCATCCCACCTCGATTCCCAGCGCAGGTGACTCAAGCCAAAGACCAAGGTTAATGTAAAAAGGGGCTTAGGCCCAATTATCTAAGTTGGGACCAAAAAGGCCTTAGGTTTTATTCTTATGCTTATAAATAGAAGTTCTATCATTAGATGAAAGAGGGGGCTATCTTTTGATTCATCTACCACATGTAAAATGTAAACTATCTTGAGTCATAGTGAAAAACTTCGAAGATCCGTGGACGTAAATCTTATGATCGAACCACGTAAATTCTTGTCTCGTTTATTGCTTTAGATCAGGTGAAGATTTTTATTTCATCAACTAAAATTAGTCCTCATCACAAAGCTTCTAAAAAATTTAAAGCTATTCATTCAATTTAGAGAAACCCTAAAATTAGAACTGCATATATGATCCAAGTTATGGTGCATCGTATAGTGGCACCAAATTGTACTTGTCAAGACTACAGAGAAACCCAAAATCTCCAATAGCTCACAAAAAGGATATAAAGCTAGTTGAGAAACCAAATAGCCATAAGCTAAAAAATACTCACGGAAGTTGATTCTATCAAATTATCATGGGTGACTCAGGTGAGGCACAATTAGCTTAGCTTCCTCAATTGAAGAAGCCTAAAAAAAGGAAGGTTGAACTAAATATTACTCAAACAAGACACATTTCCTAAAATGTTTCAGTCTATCAAAGACATCCTTACAACATTGGACGTTCTATTGATTGGGACCTATAATTGGTGAGTTCAAAATTTTTGTAGGCCACTAAGTTAGGGCACTTTGCAAACTTAGGCCATATTTTTGGGGCTTGCAAATTTGGGCCATTTATTATTAATTTCGGCGTAAATGAGCCACATTTGGGCCCGATCGGACTATAATGAAGTTCACTTACGCCGAAATTAATAATAAATAGCCCCAATTTGCAAGCCCAAAAAAATGTGGTCTAATTTTGCAAAGCGCCCTAACTTAGTGGCCTACAAACAAAATTTGAACTCAATTAAATTGGTGGCTAACATTTTATTTTCACTATCCATTTCGCACCATTAACACATTTGAGAATTTATATAATGAGAATGAGTGTAAATAAAAGAAATTTGAAAAGGTATTTGATTTCTGAGAAAACACTACAATACAATCTTGCAATTAGTGGATGACGAAATTTGAGCTTCGCGAATTACAACAACTTCATGGCCACAATAAAAGGCTTTGGAATTTGGACTGAAACCGGCCATCGGTGAGAAACCTAATTTACTCGCTTCTTGCAGCGAAGGTGACACAACCGAAGAAGACACAGTTCGCATCTGGTAAATGGATCCGGCCACTGGTCTTTTCGAACAGAAGGCAAACTTTTTTGGCACTGATACTTAGAGATTTAGATCTTGCAAATAGGGACCCTCTACGTTGTTAATGATTTTGTTCGATTCTTACTCTCACAGTACTATCTTGGAAGCTATCGAAGAGAATTTTTTCAGTATTTCCGAAAATGAGTTTTTGGACAGTGACATTAGGTGTGCATCATGGAACTCAACTGAAAAATATATTGCCCTGGGGGGCGAGACTTTACTATTGACATCAGGAGGCTATTTGGCGACCTTTATCATGTATCAAATCTTGAAGGACACACAGTAGACGTCGCAATGGTGCTATGGCATCCATTAGTCGATCTCCTTTGGGATGGATCAGAAAGCTGCATTCTAACGATCCGATATGCAGTTTATGTTTTCCAATGGGAGAGACTATAAAGTATATTGATGTTTGATCTTTCTTATTTAATGAAGGGGTCACACTAATATTGTATCGTGCATTTGTTTTAATGCCATCGAAGATAGGATGACATCCTGCAGTGCCGACCAAACTATCTTGATATGGGGTTCCGATATTTTGAGGAAGCATCCAAATGAAGCATGTTGGACACATATACCTATTACTGTTATCACGAGCAACCGATTTTTTCCATCCACTGGTCATCGGTGGGATCCGCTGCAGATGGCTGCTGAACCGCCATTCAAATTGCTCTTTAGGCAAGAAAGGGCTCACGAGGCGAGTGTAAATTGTCTGCAATGGTGTTCCAGAAGTTTCGAGGAAAACTGGCTGCTCGCTTCTAGCAGTGTTGATGGCACTGTCAAGCTTTGGGAGCTTCACTCAACTCGGCCTTTTCGACTTCGGAATATGCCTCCTCGTTTCAGTGATTTCGTTTTAGGAAGAAAACTCAAAAGTTGATTTCAACTTTGAATGTAAACTGACCTTGTAAACCCTATACTCTCTGAGCTGCTCTCTCAGTGACAGTGACAATACTCTCTGCTTCACCACTTCCACTGTGCCTCGAGTAATCGAAGGTTGATAACTTGATATGTTGATAGAAAATTGTGCGAAATGCTTGCAATACTTCAACCCCCATAAACATGATACATGGTCAAAAAGGATTATTTCAGAAATTATATGGATGGAATTGCTTTAAAAAAAAATATTGAGAAAAATTCAAATAGTGAGATTTAGATTGTCATGTAGAATAGAAAATTAATATTTTCCTATTATATAGTATAAGATGTATTTTTATAAATAAATAAATAATTATTGTTATCTTGATGAACATGTATATTTTTACACGGTGCATTAGGATATCTTGAAGAACATATATATTCCTACAATTTAATTTCGACTCTCCGATGTGTCGTCGAGCAAAGACAATTATTTGTGTATTTTAAAAATATTTTTTAATTCATTTTTTATTTGTGTTTTTTTAATTATGTATTATATTACGATTTATATTTACATGTGTATAAATATGCCAAATAAAAGAATGAAATAAAATTTCACATCAGCGTTCGAGCTCCAGTTGTGAAGTCGCGCACGTCTCACGTGCAAAATAGCCCGATCGGGCCCAAGTGTATCTCACTTACGCCGAATTTAATAATAAATGACCCAAATTTACAAGCCCAAAAAATTGTGGCCTAATTTTGCAAAGCGCCCTAAGTTAGAGGTCTAGAATAATTTTGAACTCTATAATTGGGACATTTGCATTCTAATTAATATTATTAAGTGACTTATAATTTAATTATCACCTACGCTATATTTCAAAGAAAATAAATATTTTTATTTTAAAATAATATACATAAAGCGTTTAATTATTAGAGATTAAATTGATTCGAAATTACCCGATATTGAATAGTCAAAATTATCTGAGATTAATTTTATTATAAGAGATACTAAAAATAATCCTAGCTACACACACACACACACACACACACACACATATATATATATATATATCAAAATTATCTGATGATCTAAGGGCTGAAAATTATTCTTATTTTATATCTTAAGAAGTGTACTTATTTTATCCCTCTCCAATATATATATATATATATATATATATATATATATATATATATATATATATATATATATAGGAAGAGGTTCTAATAAAAGTCTCTGTTAAAATGAGAACTAGGAACCTAATCTTGACCTTTTAAATATTAGATCTAATGGTTAGGATTTAGTCAACAAAAGAAACTGTGCATCTATTATATTTTACTGTGCACTTAAAAAATATGCAATTTATGCAATTGAAACCAACAATGCAAAATACTCAAGCAAATCGAAATTGTGCATCTATGCAATTGAAACCGTGCATCTATGCAATCGAAATTGTGCATCTGTAATTTAATCTCAGCCCTCTATTTTATTTAAATCAATGACTTTAAATTGGTTCCTAGTTTTCATCTTAAGAGGGGTTTTTATATTAACCCTACCCTATATATATATATATATATATATATATATATATATATATATATATATATATATAGCACTATTTGAGATTAAATACCAGTGTTCAGTGTTCACCCAATCGAATAGAATATTACGAGAGTAATTAATACTCCCTCCGTCCCACCTTTTAGTATCCAACTTTCCTTTTTTGGCCGTTCCACATTTTGGTATCCATTTCTATTTTTAGTAAAAGCAGGTGGGGCCCTTACTCCACTTTAATTATTTTAACTCGCACATAAAATGTGAGACCCTTATTCCACTCACAATACATCAATCACTTTATTAAAACCCGTGCCGTTCTCAACTGGATACCAAATGCCGGGACGGAGGGAGTATAATACTGCATATCAAAAAGGCTATCTATAGTTAATCTGGTTTGTAGCTGTCGCAGTTGGGCTGAAGTGGGGTGCCTCAAATATGACAGACTTGCCTCAAGTCAAACACATGTCTTTTCCAACTTGAGCTCAACTTAGAATGCATCGTCTCAATATTTAGTTACACGCTCATCATAAATTTAATTAAATATCAATATAGTCGGACCCAATTGAACTTCAATAATATGTTGAATATCTAACTAGCTCGATTGACTCCTCCAAAATTGCAATTAATTAGATGGTTAACATGGAGATCAAACTTGTGATTATATATAAATTTCGTTAAAGATCGTGATCCGAACAAGATCAATTCGTCGGATGATTGCTTGAGCTTAGTTCAATACATGTACATTCAACGATATTTGAATTAATTTTTGGGGGATTAATATTCTAGAATATATATATATTTTAAAAGTAACCCAAGAGAGATGAAAATTTGCTAGATGTGGTAGGCAGTTCCTTTCCTTTTCAGATTGTGATTTGAAAAAATTCTTTTGGGATGAGATTCAGCATGCATGTATTAAGCCAACATCGAGTCAATGCAGTAAAGATTCTTCATGCTTGCTACATGGTGACAGTAATTGAATGACAATCAAGAAAATAAAATACAAATAGAGAGAATAATTCACGCTGAGAAAATAATTTGGTACGTATATGCAAGTAGCTAGGTTTGAGTCGTTTGACAAGAACGGTTCTTAAATTATTGAATTATTAAATACGAAACAAGAAAATTTGGTACATATACGCAAGTAGTTGGGTTTGACGCTTAAGCCCTAGCTAATTAAGTTGATGATCATTGTTTTATATGTGAATTTCTTGATGTACTATTCATATTAATTATTTGTAACTGCACCGTGAAACTAGCTAGATCAGCTAGAAACAATTAGGGAAAAGTGCAACCATATAAAGAGCGAAACTGATGTGGTATAATGATTAACAACAAGTTTAACAGCAGCCAAATATCACAAGTTAAGGTGATGTTTGATTTGGATTACACAAATTTAGTCCAACAAGTTTACTTGCAGCCAAATATCACAAGTTAAGGTGATGTTTGATTTGGATTATACTAATTTAGAGGGTGTTTGGCTGAGCTTATAAGCTCATTCAAAGTGTTTGACAAAATAAGCTCCTAAACAGCTTATAAGCTCCAAGAGCTTATAAGCTCCCCCAAAAATAAGTTCCTATACCCCAATTTATTTTTTTATAATCTCATATGCATCAATCCTTTTACAAATAATTTTCAACTATAGTTTATTATTTTCATCATATATAATTTAAGTTCATTTTTCTTCGATTTTCTCTCTCTAGCAAAAAAATTCTCTCTCTAGCTCATAAGCTCAATTATCAAAACACTTTGACAACTTATAAGCTCTTAAAAATTACATCTTATAAGCTTTTTAAACATCTTATAAGCTCCAAGAGCTTATAAGCTCTTTAAAATAAGCTTAGCCAAACACCCTCTTAGTCTCATGATATGTAGTTATATTCTCTTCCTCCCTAAAACATCTTTATTTATTTCTTTTTTCATTCGTTCCAAAAACATCTTCATAATTTATTTTTGAAAATAATTTCACTAAGTATTATCTTTACAATTTTCACATATTTATACATATTGTCACTAATGGACCTACCTATTTTAATTTTAATTAGTCCATTAATCATTGCCATCATTTTTTCTATCATCACTTTTTTTCAATTTGTGGGATCCCTTCTCCACTTATCAAACACACAATTAACTTTTATTTAAACCAGTGTCGACTCCCCTTAATTAGGAAAATGTTTCAAGGGCGAAGGAAATATGTTGTTTGCTTAGATGGATTCGGTCCATAACTTAATCTCGGAACAATGTCATATATAATTAATTATAACTTATGAATTTTAACTTTTAATTATAACTTATGAATTTTAACTTTTATGTATAACAAAATTTAGCTTGGATAATAATCTTTGGCTCATTTAATTCTGAATAATCTCAAATCAACATAAGTTTGTAAAAGTAGTTTTGAAATTTTTATCTGTCGTAGCAAATTTTTTTACTATCTCTCTCTTCTCTATCACTCATGTTACTGAATTAGAAAGTGGTGGATGGAGTTAAAAAAACAAAAAAAAGGAGAGGGGGAGATAGGGTTTCAGATAAACTTTAGTAGTGAAAGAGACATATAGTCATACAGTCAAAGAAACATGGCCTTCAATGGAAATAAAGCAGGTTTAAATACAGCTTCAAATAATTGTCCTACCCATAGTCCCTATGTGTTTTGGCCTATGAGGACACCCACCTACACATGCCTAAAAACAAAAATAGTATATGCATATATATATATTTTTTTAAACCAATAACCAGTATATGCATATAGTTAATAAGTACTCCCCCTCCGTCCCGGTCCAATAATCTCATTTTATTTGGGTACGAAAATTAAAAAATTTGTTTTTTGAGTGTAAAAGTGAGTAAAGGCGTGTGGGACCACATTATTTGTAGTGTAAAATCATTACCAAAAATAGAAATGGGACTATTGAAGTGGGACGTCCCGAAAAGAAAATAAGACTATTGAAGTGGGACGTCCCGAAAAGAAAATAAGACTATTGAAGTGGGGCGGAGGAAGTAATATATATGAAGAAAATAAATGAAATCAAGAGAATCAATCTCAAATAAGCTAAGTTGCCCTTAACAATCGGAATTCTTCTATGATTAATTTTGCTCATTTGTGAAAAGTCTTGGGTTCAATCTCGCACGTGCCTTTGTGTGGATAGTGTTCCGCATACGTGCAGTTGTTTTCCTATTTTTGTGTGATGTAGAGGTCCCGCGAATTGCTGATTTGATTATATATCAGATGCCTCTTGTAATATTTTTTTTGCAAATTTTGTGTAATTTTTACAATAAAGTAATGAAGTTTTGTAACACTGGTCGACAGGGGCGGAGCCAAGATTTTTTTTGGGGGGGGGGGGCTGAATTGTTACGGGGGTTCGGGGGCGGTAGCCCCCGTTTTTTTTTTTTTTTGGGGCATTCAATACATTTTAGACATTTTTTACTAAAATACAAATATAATCATAATAATAACAACATTTTTATAGATAATATAGTTCAAAACATTTACTAAAATTTTTTCTTGGGGCATTCAATACATTTTAGACATTTTTTACTAAAATACAAATATAATAATAATAATAATAACAACATTTTCATAGATAATATAGTTCAAAACATTTACTAAAAATTTTTTTGGGGGCATTCAATACATTTAGACATTTTTTACTAAAATACAAATATAATAATAATAATAATAATAATAATAATAATAATAATAATAATAATAATAACAACATTTTCATAGATAATATAGTTCAACATTTACTAAAAAAAAATTTGGGGGCATTCAATACATTTAGACATTTTTTACTAAAATACAAATATAATAATAATAATAATAACAACATTTTCATAGATAATATAGTTCAAAACATTTACTAAAAATTTTTTTGGGGGCATTCAATACATTTAGACATTTTTTACTAAAATACAAATATAATAATAATAATAATAATAATAACAACATTTTCATAGATAATATAGTTCAAAACATTAGCTAAATTTTTTTTTGGGGGGCATTCAATACATTTAGACAGTTTTTACTAAAATACAAATATAATAATAATAATAATAATAATAATAATAATAATAATAATAATAATAATAACAACATTTTCATAGATAATATAGTTCAACATTTACTAAAAAAAATTTGGGGGCATTCAATACATTTTAGACATTTTTTTACTAAAATACAAATATAATAATAATAATAATAATAACATTTTTAGACATATTATTAAAAAAAAAAAAAAAAATCAAAATTTGGGGGGGGCTCTAGCCCCCCCTGGCTCCGCCCCTGCTGGTCGTAATTACTACTAACTATTTGGATGGGAGTATTTAAGAAACGCCGATCGATAATTTTTTTTATGCTTATATCCGTTACTCCCGTTATAATTAATAAAGATTTAGAGTCCTATATATAACAAGAAATTGAAAGTTGATGGTATTTCTGAACCCCGAAATAAAGTAAAAATGACATAAACTTTACAAAATCATTTAAGTTTATATTTTCGTGGGCTATAAACCACTATTTTAAAATAAAAACTACAAATCATGAATTCTCATAAACTCTTGTTGGAATATAAATGAATTTGCTGTGAAAATATTTGAATTCGAAAAATAAAATTTTCACTCTCCACCAGATTCGAATCTAGAACCATGAATTCATCCGAAATGGTGAAATCCACCATAAATTCGGGTTTGAATTCTGAATAGAGCGAAATTTCACCATATTAATTAAATACGATTATTAATGCATTACAAGTAAATTATTCGTAAATTTAAATTGACTTATTTATTATTATCATTTTTCACGAAAGATAGCATTCTCACTTTAACTTAATATCTTAACCCTATATTAAATTAACACACGTACACCCGGGTGTATCGTACACCCGGGTTGACCCGTACCCAAATTCTGACCCGCATATTAATCCAAATCCGCATCGTGACCCAAATCGTGTAAATGATACTATTCAGTTGTACAAATGACACTGCTTATAATTGACACTATTCAATTATATAAATGACACTGTAACATTTTAAAATGTTATACTGTCATTTTCAATCTTATAGTGTTATTTAAAATATTATAGTGTCATTTACAATCTTATAGTGTCAATTACAAGAAATGTCATTTATATTTCTAAATAGTGTCAATTATACATAGTGTCATTTACAATGTTATAGTGTCATTTATACGCAGTGTCATTTGTATAACAAAATAGTGTCAGTTATATGCAGTGTCATTTGTATAATCGAATAGTGTCATTTACACGATTTGAATCAAGATGTAAGTTTGAATTAAAATACAGGTCAGGATCTAAATACAGGTTAACTCGAATGTAGGGTACCCGAGTGTACACAAGACAACCTCTTAAATTAATTGAGTCTTTGTGGAAACTTCATTATAGATATTGTTCTTGGACTAACAGATATCTTGTTTGATATCTGGAATATTTGTTAATTAAATTTGAGTAAAAATGTTGAGCTACTCCTATAAAAAAAAGAATTCAGCTACTGGAGCTTAATTTTAATTTGTCTACACTAAAACTTGATTCGAATATTAAAAAAATTATGGTTCAAAATTCGACAAAAATTAAACAAAAACTAGACAAATATATATTGATGGCATTAAGATTTTATTCGATCGGAGTCCGACTATAGTTCCATAAAATTAAACAACAACAAAATGATTTATTGCTGGAATATGTTAAAAGAAAATCCAAATATATATAATTTAAAGCACCTAAGATCAGTCTTCATCCATCACCTCTAGGTACGGGTCGCCCTATCCTCACCTGCTCCCATGTGAGTTAATCACAACATATAATTCAACATCTCTCTCTCTCTCTAGATCTCTCTAGAATAGTTGATTGAAGAAACTCTACATGTTAAATATAGTAATAGAAAAAATATATATATAATGTGAAAAGAACAATTGATTAAAAGAGAGGGAACTGATGAAGGATCCAAAAGAATAACTATTTTGCAGAATGTTATCTCAGAATTGCAGAAAGAGGAGGTTTAGAGAGGCAAAATACTACTGGATATCCAAAAACGTTTAGGTATATGATTATTTACACTGTTTAGAGAAATAGGAAGTTAATAAAGACAAAAGATAAGGCCATAAATACTAGTAGTATAATTAATAATATTTGACAATCTACCCATGCACCAATAATATACCTATATATAGGCATCGCTTTCTTTAGTTAAAATCCCAGCCGACCATGGCTGAAATGAAATTTTCTGTTGCACCATTCTACAGATAAATGTGATAGAAGCAAGGTAAGAATAAATCAGATAAGTATCTCAAAAAAAAAAAAAGATCTGATAAGAATTTTGCAAAATATATGATCTTACCATGTTTATTTAGAGTGGGCAATGATATTCTTTCCAAACTTAGTTCCCCTTCTCTAGATTTCATACAACCATGTGCAATTCTATTGAAATCTCGTTATGCCGGATATAATTAAAATAGGATTTAAAAAAGTTCATCAGATGAACAAAACTAAAGAAGGAAAAAAAAAATTGGAAATGTGTTTCATGAAATTTACCTTCCTACAAAAAGTTTTGGAGCATCGACAACCCTAAAAGTAATTTATTTATATTACATGAGAGACAAATCTTGTGAATCTCATCCAAAACCAATTCTAGATATTAGAGTTATTTGGGGTTAATTATGCTAACTTTTACCCACTTCCAAAATCAAAAGACAAAAAATACACATTATAAAATAAAATTATACAAACTACCCATTTTTAATTTGAAAGAATAAAGTTGCTCATATACTTAATGGACTCGAAGCTTCATTTTGTTGTTCTATATTACTCAAATCACGAATTTTGCTTGATAAGCTCAGCCATTGAAAGTCGAGCAGTCGATCATTCATAGAAAATGCATTATGCTCGACATACTTAATCACTGCGAGTTGAGTAGTCGGACATTATTAGAAAATACATTGATGCAAAAATCCTAATTAAATAGGTATAATATATATACTTTGTAAACGATGAGCATTTTATATATTTTGCCTTTCAAAATGGGTAGGTAATTCCTCTCCTTTTTTTTCACTTTCCTCTAATGATCAATTTCGTGGAAAATTTTTGTTAAACTGGTAAACCTAGCTAGCTGTGCATCAGTCTAAAGTAATCGAATTTTTTTTCCACGAGTTATGGGATAACAGATCTTAACCTTGGGTTTCATATTTATCAAAAGAAATGCAAGAATTTATTGGATTTGCATTTACCAAGAAAGAAAGACGAACTAATTAACTAGGGTGGAAAGAATTAGGTTTTCCTTTGTACGTGTAACTACTTCGCACCAATATCTAGCCACTATCTATGCTCCATCGTTTACAACACTATAAATAATACTCTTTTCGTTACATTACAAATATCTCACTTTTCATAATGAAATGTCTCATTTATTTTTTGACAACATAATACTATTTCTCTATACCTAATATTTAAATAATTTTCACCTATTCACTTTATTTACTAATTACATACTTTTTTAATCTTAATGCCAAAAGTAATGAAACATTTGTAATAAAATAAATAGAGCATATGTAAGCATCTGTCTACTCACATCATATTAAACTAATATTTTTAAAATTCAATGTCCAAAAAAAGTGTGTGCATTCTTTCTAAACAAATAGAGCATATAATATTTAGTAAAGTATAAATTAGACATAATTAACACAAGACAATTGTGTAAGAAGAGATTTCATACGATCGACCCCACCACCACCACCCCTTCTCTCCTCTCCATTTCTACCTAGTGTTGTGTTGCCATCATCTTCTAAATTGTACTTGCAACACTTTAGCCACGCTCTTGCCCTAACTTTCACTACAAAGTTGCAGTAGCTCTCTCTCTCTCTCTCTCTCATGAGTTTATGCATTCTCCACTTGAGACCCCAAACATTTCACAACGCCCAAGACAGACACAATGTTCCCATTTGGCGATAACCCTCTTGAGAAAAGGCCTTGTTTCGATCAAATTCAAAACCCTATCGAATCCCCATTTTTCTCAAACTTTCCCTCCCCATTCTTCGATGAACACGAGCTGCCCTTGAACCAAATCTTCCCGAAGCCGATTCCATCAGATCACCCTAAGAAAGCCTCGGATCCGGCGAAAGCGAAACAGAAAACGAGGCGGAGCCTCCCCCTGCCGAGGAAGAGGACCGGCAAGAAAGACCGGCACAGCAAGATTTGCACCGCGCAGGGGATTCGAGACAGGAGGATGAGGCTCTCCCTTCAAGTGGCCAGGAAATTCTTCGATCTCCAAGACATGTTGGGCTACGACAAGGCCAGCAAAACCATCGAGTGGCTCTTCACCAAATCCAAGAAGGCCATCAAGGACCTCGGAAACAATGTTTCCATGAGTGTGAGCGATGGTAAGAGCGAGTCTTTCGTGTCGGAATGTGAGGTTGTGTCCGGAATCGAGGAGAACTGCTCCAACGCCGACGAAGGCGAGAGGAAAGTAGGCAGCTGCACCAGAGAGTCGAGGGAGAAGGCGAGGGCGAGGGCGCGCTGCAGAACAGAGGAGAAGATGATGGGCAAGCGCGTCCAACCGGATTACACCCCTCTCCTGCACCCGCCCTCCGACGCCGGAACAATCGAGAACCTTCTCGGGAGTTCCACCTCTGCTGCTCTAATCGATCCCACCACCAGTTTCATGGGATTTCTCGGAAACTGGGACATGTTGAGCATTGACAGACTAAATTATGCAGGTAATCCCAACTCCATTTATTCACCCACCTCCCCAGATTTTCCACTGTTTCATCAATAATTTAAGCTGCCTTGTACATTATTGGATGAGGTACGTATGTGTAAAATATTTATGCCTCATCCCTTTCAATTTCACTCTTTTCAAATCCCTAGCTTGCATGTAATAATCATGTACCAATATAAAAATAAAAAATGGTTTTGTTGTACTAATCTTCATCATAATCATACCCAATTATTCTGGTACCAACTTATTGAATTAATCTTCAACACCAACTTGCTAATTTTCACAATGTGTGTTTCTTAGATTGCTGTGTTAATGCAGGAAATTTGATCTCGTTTGTATCTCATATATTTTATCTTACATATGAGTGTGATCATCATCAAGTTGTTCAGATTTTAGGAATCAAGAATGTAAATCTAATTAAAATTTTGCAAACGCAAAATCTACTGTGGCTACACATTAAACTTCAATATGAGTAGTGAAATAAAGAATTCAAACTTATAGAGCCATTTTAAAAGATCATGTTGCAAAAGTAAGTGAGTTGCTTAAATTCTTTGAGAGCATAATTTCAAGCTATTATCACATATTGTTTGCGGAGAAATAAAATTACTAAAATCAAAAGAAATGCTTGATGGATTATGAAATAATGTGATGGAATATATAACAATACTAATTATTGCTATAAGAAATTCACAAAAAAAAAATATGACTATATATAGATAAAAAGAAACTCTTGATCAAAATGTAGTATACCTGGATGATGAAGCTATTTCTACAAAGATGGAATTTGAAAAATCTTTGTTTCGCGCATTCCTGTAAATCAGTTTCTCATTTACGTGAGACGATTTGGAATTAATATATAGTTACATTACATTGTATACATAAATTACTAGCAATAAAGTTCAATTATTCTGGTGAACAACCGGAATTCGAGAATAGTGAAAGCTATAATGTAAGTAACTAAATATATGACTGTTGTTATAAATAGATTGGTTGAGGTAGACAAGGGATTAATCATACATTTCTCTTTTCCATTAATTTTGTAATCTTGGTCTGCCATGTCTCCTCTATATATTAGGTAAAACACTTCACGTTTATATGAAGAATTTGAAGTTCTGTGTGTGTTGATTTCCTTAAAAAAATAAAGTTTCCTATGTAATTACGATAGTTAATTACAACATTTTTTGTCAAGCCCTTTAGTTACGGAACTATAAATAGAGGATTAAAAATGTATTTCACCCATTTTTATGTCTAACAAATTTTAGAGAACCTTTATTATTTTACTTGGGCTGCGAAATTTGATTCCTTTAATTTACACTGATATTAATTATTTTTCTGTCTTTGTTGTTTTTCCTTATTTTCTGGAAATTTTCATATGTTCATATGATCTTCAAACCCTGCAGCATTAGAAATTAACCTTTAACCTAGGATGTATCCAGCCACACCCTTATGAAAACCACTAGGACAGAGAGAGAGAGAGAGAGATGGAAAATTTACTTTTAGTCATATATATATAGTTCTGTAATAGTCCATTATATAAAAGATCATGTTGATTACTTCTTTTATCTAGTTGCATCACAGCAGCATGATCAGTATTTCTCCTAGATGATAAACTAATTAAATTGATATTTTATCTATTATGTTTATACACGTATACATATAAGTATATTTTAATAAAAAAGAAATGAAGTGTTTTGCTGAAGAATTGTTGGAGTAATAACTTATGGGAAAAAAAGAAATTAATTAATTAAGAAATGTACAAATATGAAGAATTAAATAATAAAAGAAAGAAATAGCTTAGTGAATTTAAAGTTATGATGACAATATTGAACGCTTCAATTTAAATTTGGGAAGTTTCGTGATGTACGTTATTTTGCTGAAAAAAGACCCTTACTAAATACTAATAAATCAGGAGTTGGTTCATTAGTTGTATCCTTTATTTCAGCATATAATAAACACACAACTACCTTTTTTTAGCTAGAGAGTAAAGGTAGTAGTATTATTATTCTAGATTAGAATAATATTTAGGAGTCAATATGAAAATTCCAACTCATAAATCTGAAGATAAAACAGCAAAACTAGCTAAGCTATAAGATGATCCATATCCCGTCGAACACTATAATTATCAAAAACACAAAATCTATGAGTTATCTAGCATGAGTTGCTAAGTTAAATTAGTTCATGGATTGACGAGTAAGTTAATGACTAAAAAACTATGAGTTCGAGTTTATCAAAATCTTCAAGGCCAAGTCTGTTTTGCCATCTTCAATTTGCCTCTCATATATATTTATTGATAGAATTTTCCTAAAGCACATCTATGAATGTAATGGTTGATAATTTCTACATCGGGTGATAATAATAATAATAATAATAATAATAATAATAATAATAATAATAATAATAATAATAATAATAATAATAATAATAATAATAAATTGTCAAGAGCTGTATTAGAAACATCGGAAATCCAGCCATAAAAGAAGGAAAATCATACTTGTACTAAAAATGGGTAGATTTTTACATGAATGCAGGATTTGTAATATGTAAATGAATACAAGAAAGTTGGCCCAAAACACAGCCGTTTTGAAATAAACATTTAAGAATCATCAATAGCTCTGAAGGTTTTAAAGTTTCAACTAGCTAGGGATATATTTCTGATATTCAATGGGATATAGGGATTTATTTTTGAAGGTTAACCTTAAAAAAAATAGTATAAGTTAATTCCATGTGTATTAAGATGAATAGTAACTTTGAGATATTTGAACGACTTCATAATTTTTATCATTTTAGCTAATTTTGTTAGACAATTAGTACTATTTTGGCTTACTATATACACTTGCTATGCGCTTATCAAAATTCAAATGTCTTAGCTATGGAGTGTTTGGACGGACGACTTGAAAGTTAATTCCATCCATTAGTAATTTTCTAATTCTGAGTGAAATTTTGCAAAAAGTTTCGTTAATGGTCACAATTAATTGTGATAATTAAAAATAATCCAGGCTTTTAGCTTTTTTTATATATATAAATCATAACTTTTTAAAAGATGTATATTAGAATAAATGAAAATAAATACATAATTTTAAAAATCGTGTGAAGATGAACTCAACCTAAGACCTTTAACCTTAGACACTATATAACTATTAAGTCAAAACATACCCACATACATGAATTTTCTAGTATTATAAATTTACGTAACGTTTGTATAGTATGTATCAATAAAATATATATTTTTTATTGTTGCATTGTGATAAAGTATGTGAGAGTGCAGCGTGTATTGTGCATTTATATAATTTTATGTGTGTCATGTCTCACTCTTATATCTATTAATTTAATAATATTTTTTATGAAAATAAAAATTATTATAATGTTGCGATTTATACTTAATTTTTATTTGAAAAAAATTAAAATTTTAAAAAAGTTATATACCATAACTGTGAATTTATCAACATATTATTAACTATAAAAGTGAAAGTATATAAATAATAAACAATAATTGTATACCCTAACTAGATGGAATAAACCCTAATTAATAATCACAAAATTAAATTAAAGTATACAAAATTGAAATTAAAAAAAAATATAAGAAAATAAATAAATAAAATTAAAAGTGGGACGTCACAAAGTAGGATACAGCGATCAATCTCAATCCGTGTAATACGTGCGTGCGGTCCGAGTAAATTAATACCATGAACCGTAGTTTGTTTTTATCAAAGAATTTAGCTATATATTTGCAAATCTTGAGTCCAAACACATTGGTGCAGAAAATTAGCTTCGATGTGTAAGGATTGTCGACGATGTTGATGAAAGCTTTCAAAATTTTATAATTATAATAAATGCAGTCAACGGAGAGACAAAATGATTGTGGGAGAAAACAACAAGGCATTAGACATTCTAGTATCGATCCGACAGTCTTAGCTTGTGCTGCAGTCATTTTGCTTACATACCTCATCTATATGTATCTCACTGCAAAAATCCAGATTTGTATTTCCCTTCCACTCTCACTGCAAAATGATACCTTAAATAAGACGCACGCACACACACACACACACATACATATATATACTAAAAAATAATGAAAAACAGTCAAGTCTCCTTTCCTTCATCACATTTTCATGTTGCATCTTATAACGAAGTTACACTATGAGCAAGAATCAAATACAATACTTCCTACTCGTGCATTTAGAGAGAGAGAGAGAGTTTGTCGACAAAATCACACATATATATATGTATACGTACGATAGTGATATCCTATTTCTCTGCATCAAGTAGTATATTATGCTTTATCAGTCTTTTTCCTTTGGACTGGAAAATCTAACCCTACTTCCCATAAATCTTTAGATGGGAAAAAGTTGCATCATTGAAAATAAAGTTTTGTATTTTTCTGCTGCAGCGCAATTAATGTAGTCGAGCCACAACTTGGCATTTAGCAAAAAATAGTGATATAGTTTAGTTTCTTTCTCTGTAGTTGAGGATTTAGAGAAATTTTCCAAGAAAAAAAAAAATTACGCACATGCAGAAATGCTGAATGAATTTGGACTAAAATCTGTATATATAAAAACTGGACCACATGATGCAGACGAGTCAACTTTAAATTATTGTGGGGTTGTGACAGCAAAAATTAAATATGATAATGAGGACCATAATGCAATAAAAAACAAACAACAAAAGCTTGATGAAAATCGTATCAATATAGGGTAGCTAAGGTATCATAAGGTTGATAAAAGATTAAAACCCTCATAAAAACAAAATCTGCCCAAAGAGCAACCCCACCATTATTTCTTCAATCCTATATATAATTCCTACATATATTACTATGAATATAATAAATTCATTTAGATTTCAGTAGGTGCATAAATTTACGTTTTATTTATTACAGTGGAAACTGGCTGCTGTGATAAATGAAGTTTTTTTAATTACTTAATGTAAGTTCCAATTTATCCTTCGAAACTATCATTATATTCGTGGCAATATTCGAACTATCAAGATTATGAATGCTCGTCGTCATTAATCATTATATTATTAATTCTTGAGCTGATCAATGGGTAAGATTCACCTTAACACCACTTGTTTGTACTATAATTTGAAACCCTAATTAAGATCCCTGGGAGTTCTGAGTTCGTTTTAGCGTAACAATTAGCATCAAATCAACCTGAAAAACGTGAATCAAGTTTGAACTAGAATTCTTGAATGGTGCATGCATATACAAACAAAATTACAAGAAATTAGATTAGTCATAGAAATTAATCTTAGAAATCACTTAGTCGTTTCAGTTATCTAAATCATCGAAATAACATTTTAAAAAAATCACCTGTTAATTAGGAAGATGGATCTTGAGTCGCCAAGCTTCTCCGATCCAACTGAATGTAAATTGTGAAAAGTTTTTATGTATGTGAAAAAGGGTGTATACATAAGTAGAAAATGATAGAGAATTAGGCATATTATATAGGCTAATCAATTTGGATGTAGAAATCCTCATATCCTGCGATTTTGTCAAACACACACAGACACACAACAAAACAAAGGCATGCGCATGCACATTTTTGGAGAAAAAAGAGGGCCCTTAGCTGAAGCAAGAATGATATTGCTAAATTTGTCTCTTTGTGAATGGTTTGATGTAAGCTGTTTAAAGTGGAATATATGTCCAATAATAGCCACCCAATATCAAGATTATAGAATCTACCTACAGATTTACACACACACGCACAAATATAATATATCGGTAATATTTTGTGGTACTTCACAATCATACCAAAAAAAGAGATGGGCTACAAGCTGCTGGCAATTAATTATATCGTTGGATTATAGCAGAAAAAGAAAAGATTTAGCTGAAAAAGTAATTAAAAGTCTAGCACTTTGAAAAAGTGAATCTTCAACTCAAAAAAATTGGCATGATATGTAGTATAATATTTTTGTAGCCTACTATCCAAGAGTTATAGCAGTTGAATCAGAGGGTGGGGTTGCGTGGTGAGGGAGAAGTGTTAGGTAGCTTAGAATACGCTTGAAATTTATTCATCTCCTTGTTGCAGCACCTATGTTTTAAAAAGGGGTGCATTTTTTTGGCTACGAATTGAAAAGTTGAGGAAATTAGATATCTTTCTTTACGAATAGTATATGCTTTTCATGACATTGCTATGTACAGGAGGGACCTTTTTCCTTGATCATGATGCTGAAATATTTACTTTTTTTTATCTAAACTTATTACACTGTAGTAAATTAATTGGAATGAATAGTTAGGCAGAATCATAGTACAAAACCACTAAGATAAATGAGAAAATCATCATTATTAAGAAAAATATTTAATGTAGATAAAAAATAAATTAATAAGTATTCGACTTGATTTTTTTATGTTTAATCGGTATGTTTATCTAGGAGTAGAAGTTGGTGACCGACCAAGTAGAGCAGTCTAGGCTTAAGTTAAAAGCCCGGGCCCTGACTAACGTGCCCATTTATAAAAGGGCAAGTATATATAAACACTGACGCAAAATATTTAATGTAGATCAAAATTAAGTACATCAGTATTCGACTTGATGTTTTTATGTTTAATCGGTATGTTTTGGACAATTACCATCATTGCCAGAATCACACTCAGCCGTCAGCCTACTGGGGGTTTTCAGTTTTGATATTTTTTTTTTGTTCATTTTCATTGTCACTTCAAACATTTCTTTCTTTTGTTTGTCACTTCATTTTACAGTGTCAATAACTTTTGCAGTTAAGTATGTATGTCTTCTCCTTACAATTTAAGTCCGTAAAAGTTCAAAAACGAACAAAAAGAAAAAAGAAGATTTTTAATTATAAGGGGAGTTTCCTTTGAATGATTAGTATTGATAGATAAAAATAATTTGACTAATCCCTTATTTACTTTGATGGATTATATCCTAAAGCCCTTGATTATTTCTATCATTTGAATTAATTTTGCTTGATTTTTATCTCATTGAAAAGGTAAGATTGAAAAAAATCCTACTATTAAGAATAAAAATACTCAATTATGCATCTTATCAATTATGTGAAGTTAACGGCCCTAAAAATCATCAATATCTTCGTAATAAAATACAATGCTTTGTTAACAAAAGACGAAAGAGTTTACTTTATTAGACTTGAACTTACTTTTGGTTAATCAAGTTTACGTCGCAAAGGGGAAACATCAAGATGGATAATACCTGAAGAGAAAAGTAGGGGGAAAAAAAAAATTGAAATTGAAGCAATAGAAAAGTAAGAATATGTATTTAGCCACCTACTTGGTACTTACCAAATACTCCCTCCGTCTCACTATAAGTGAAACTCTTTCTATTTTGAATGTCCCACTATAAGTGAAACTCTTTCTATTTTGAATGTCCCACTATAAGTGAAACTCTTTTCTTTTTGGATAAAAGACTTACATTTTAAATACTTTTTTTACTTTTTACCTACACACAAAATACACATTTTTTAATTCCTGCGCCCAAAAAAAGGTCTCACTTATGGTGGGACGGAGGAAGTATGTCTGAAATCTCTACTGCAGTAAACAACTAACTTAAGGATTCAGGAACAAAACAATTTTATGATTTCTACAACATATAAAACTATTATCAGCGAGGAAAATGGATAGGTGCAAATGCTATCTCAATCCAACAATACATGAAAATACAAACAAAGAGTGGTTGAGGTCAAAGAAACTTGGGCTCATTGGTAATACACATTATTTACAAACTGGGAATGTAAATTTGCAAATATAAGATGAAAACAAACTGATGATACTGATACCAGTGGTGGATGGCAGGAACAATGATGATATCGACCAATCCATCTTTCTGCTGGCCAGAGTTCAAATGAACGATGATAAGTTGGCGACATAGTTGTCATTACTTTAGGATCGGATGGATTTTCGAGAAGGGACAGAATTGCGAGCCCATGAAGATGGCTTGACTCCTCCAGCTAACAGCTTTGACGCAGTAGCAGCATGAATTTTTCTCCTCTTAGCTTCTAGCTCCAAACGTCGTTTATCAGAGGCAGAAGAAGATGATCCAGAAAATATCGAGGCTGCATGAATTAGTGCTCTCTTGTCTTTTCTATTCTTCTCAAACTTTGCAGCAAATTTAATACGTTTAGCAGAAGCTGCATCCTCTTCAGAGCTTGGGAGAAGTCTTATCCCAAATCCTGATTTCCTAGCGCTAGCTTCTTCTTCAGCCACTCTTTTCTTCTGATCCCTAAGTCTTGCATGCAGTGATTTGTTCAGCGCATAATCATCTAAATGCCTGGAGTCTGATATTCGCTGCAGGCGTACCAGTACTGGCTCTGCTTCTTTCTTCTTCTTTATATCTCCTTCCTGGTGTTCAAGCCGCTTAAATGGATCCGCTAGCTTACTCTTATCTGAAACAGAGGAGAGTGCGGGTTAGTTTAAGGGTGCTCAAGTCTGATATTTGTCTGTATACATTCACAGCACTCACCATCATCCACAGGGAGCGCCAAAGTCTCAGCATCTTCGGCATCATATTCCTCAACCTTTTTTCTGGCTCCACTCATAATCACATAAGCACAATTTTGTGGATCAGTTTGAATAACAATCTCATGTTTACAGCACGGTGACTTCATACTAAAGCTCCATATCTGCAGGAAAAGAATGCATCATAACCAGCAGAGCTGATAAAATTATGAACTTGTTCAGCATCCAATTAAAGCAAACAGAATACCTTTGTAGAGTAGTAATTCCCCACTTGCTTTTTCTCTGCATTGAACCTTACACCTTTTGCAATCATGGACTCACAACCACCACACCAAATATTATAAGGCATCTCGAACCTGTGAAAACCAAAGCAAATGATAAATACATATTAAAATCTCAAAAATATACAGATTGCATGAGCTTATATAACAGCATCATCTTCACAAAAGCCTGGTGCTCCTTCAGCAAGTAACTATGATCATTTATTGAATTGTTCTAGAAACAGTCATGATAACCATAAATATAATACTCGGCAGCCAAATTCTTTATCAGATCAAAATATCATCATAAGGGAAATCACACCTTTCGTTTGTGAATACTAGACTACATATTGGGAACAAACTTGTACTTCAAAACTTAACTTATTCTGTAGGATAGCATTCGAAAATGATGAAGAAAAACGATTAGATACGGAGTACCAAAATATTCATTATTGCTCATAAAGTTCACGAATAAGTAAAACCTGATCTTTGGGTGTCCAAAAGACTTATGCCATATTACTGAATCAAACAGGACAGGACATTCAATCACAACTTACATAACCAATATGAATAGTCAAAACCATATCCAGTCCGAATCTCAACATCACTTCCCTAAGTTCCCTTTGTCTGTGAAGCACCCAAGATCCAATAAATATGCTCTTCGAATTTGACAGTCAAGGGGCCAACAGAGGTTAAAAATTTAATCTAGCTTCGTTCAGTACCTTATAATCAAGATGCCTTGATCTATTTTTCTTGCTCTCTCCCTCAAAGCATGCTGACCATTGAACTTGTTCAACCCACCCTGCCAACAAATGCAACAAAAGATTCTTAGCATATAAATAATATAAATCCTTGTAGCAATGCATGTGAAGAAGTTAAAACAGAAACACACCTTCTTTGGCTCCCATTCCGGTGGGTAGTAAAAGTTATCTGCCCGAGCTGCTGCAAGAGTAGACTGCAAGAACCAAAATATACATTTAATCACTCGAAAAACAACCTTTTCATTAGAATAAAAGGCATGAAGCATCAATTAAGAAATTTTTACAATACATCAGTTAAATCCAAAATGTAAAGCACAATAAACATTGTAGATTCTGCGATCTGTATATGAAAAATTGAAGACGCCCAGCATCTACATAATATTAGAAACAATCTAACCCAAGGGGAAACCAGAAAATCATCTTTCCTACGTACCTACGAATAATTGAATTCTAAAGCTCAGAAAAACACGTTCGATTTCGAAGACCTAACTCGAATCATTGTAAAATAAATTAAGAACTGCAGCTGATCCCGCATAATAAATACAATTTTCAAATCAATCAAACAAGCTCAGTTTCACACAGCACCAATCAAGTACTTTCCCGGTTCCCGTAGTATGTCAATGCTAAATTCATGAATCAATCGAAAAACCATAGCTCCAAACCCTAACCCTAACCCTAACCCCTCAAAAATCATATGGCTAACAAAAGCAACAGAGAAAGAATTCCATACCATCTTGATTTGATTATCTCGTCGAAAGGAATTTGATGATTTTAGCCGAGCCCTCCTTATGCTTTGGTTGATTTTGATAAGAGTTCTGAATCAAATGATGTTACATTTATATTCCCTAGAAGTTTATCGTGCAGGCAAATTTGGATCACGACGTCGTTTGATAGTTTGCACTGGCTCCTGCCGCCGCCAAGCCCATTAGCTGTAACTGAATAAGCCCAAAACTCATTATTACTAATGGGCTTTCAATTTTCCTATTAATATTTTTAAGAAGCCCAACTTGCTCGTTTAATAAAATTAGTTATTCTTGTAAAAGAAAATACTCACTCCTCCGAAATATTTGGTGTCTATCGCGTGATTTTTTGGGTAGTACACTATGGTAGAAAATTGTTTTTAGATATGATGAAATATTTTTTCGAACAGCTCATTTTTATTCATTTATTCTTCAATATTGAATAATATTATCTTTGAATAATGGTGTGAAAAAATATTTTCTAACATTTTCTCATCTTTTAATCTCTAATTTACATATGCTAAATAATTTGAAAAATATAATATTTTCTCATTTTTTTTCTTATCAGTCTTTTGACAATAAGCCAAATCTTAATACTGATTTATATCAATATTTAAGAGTCAATGAAACCGTGTCACGTCATCTCTAGGCCCATAATCATGCAGGTTCAGACCCAAAGAATAACTCTTCATACAACTATAAATAGAGAGGTCTTCATATCAGTCTAAACACACAAAAATGAATTCAAGAGCTGGAGGAGAATTCTCATTTAATGTATCTCATCAATGTTAATACATTCGATCCAAAAAGCTCCAATCAAATCCAACGTTCAATCCAGAAATAAGACAAATACTCTCTGCATCAATGTTAATACATTATAAAGGCAAAAGCTCCAGTCAAACTCAATATTCGATCCATAAACAAGACGTAGGCCCTTTGCATCAACATTACAGAGCTCAAAGCTCAAGTTAAAGCCCAACGTTTATTCCGGAAACAAGGCGAAGGTCCTCTGCATCAACGTCATAAAGCTCAAAGATCAAGTTCAAGAAGATTGAAGACATATTTCTTTAATAAATTTCAAGGACTACTCAAATATCATCCAAGGATCAACTTTAAGAGAAGAATCAGATGATCAAATAGAGATACCGCACAAATACATTTGATCCACAAATATTGAAGTTGTATGCAATTTTATATTTATTAAATTAAATACTTAAATTTGTGTTTACAAATGTTAAACTATTCTTTTGCTAAAATATAATAACTTTATAAAAGTAATAAATAATTTATAATTTTAGTTTTAGGTTATATATATGTATCTATAAGTTTTTGTGTTTATATTATTATAAGCTGGAGTTTCTAAACAAAAAATATGGCTAAATCACTATATAAAATGTTGCAACCTTACCAATACGATCTGATGATGAAAACATTAAAGTTAATTTTAATTGTATTGTAAATTAAAAATTATTATATAAGTAATAGATATGTAAAATTAATTGTACAAATAATATGGGTAATTTTCAACATAGCCCCCAATTTTCTCATTATAGCCTCTTATTAAAAATAAAAATAAAAAATAATTATAATTTTACTATTATACCCTTGGTGTTTCATGAAACCAACACCTAAACTACGAGGTGAAAAGCATAAACTATACCTAGTAAAGTTGATCGGAAAGAGCAAAGTAACAATCGGAGAATTGAGCACGAGAGCAAAATATAACTGTTGTATTCAAAAGCGAATGATAGCGTAATTACGATACACGAGTATGAGGTCTATTTATAGAGTACAGGGAAGGGTAAAATGGTAAAATTGGTGTAAACGCATGTATTTGGCGTGGTCGAAGGGTATATCCGGAATTTCATCTTCACGCGGGAAGTCTTCCGCGTTTCTGGTGATACCTCTGATGGAGGTGATCTCTCTGGTGTGGACAACTTCTCTGGCGTGGAGGACTTCTCTGGCGTGGAGGACTTCTCTGACGTGGATGACTTCTCTGGCATGGAGGACTTCTCTGTCGTGGAGGACCTCTCTGGTGTGGAGGACTTCTCTGGCGTGGATGACTTCTCTGACGAGGATGACTTCTCTGGCAAGAGCCATTCCTCTGGTGGATGAGTTGTCTCTGATGGATGAAATCCCTCTGGTAAGAATGATTCTTCTGACCAGTATGATTCTTCTGGTGAGGATGATTCCTCTGATTTGTATCCTTTCTCTACTCTGCACATATTACTCCTCATCAACCACTCCCCCCTCTGGTCTGGTTGAACCGGGTATTCTTCGTGTTCAACCATTGGAGTATTGTTAAAGCTGGTGCTATGATGTTCTCCCTGATCCCTGCAAATCCTGAAAACACGAGAATCTTAATACTATAAGAAAGCAAAGATAAACCCTATAAATTATTCTCCAGTGTTTTTGTTACTCCCACCCCCTGGTCTGGCTAGTTCACTCTGGATTACTGCAACTAGTCAGAGGACTCGCCCGCATGGGTGACGTCACCCGCATTAAATGTCTGTCCGAGCTACAGTGCTTTTCCCGTACCCCGAGGTTATCTTTTTAACCTTTGCGTCCTTTCGTCTTTCCGTAAGGATTTTTAGCCGTCGATTTATTTCCGTATGCCACGTGTCGTTCATCCCGCATGTTGGTAGTTGCCCGCGTATATTTTTACTTAGTCGATTCGAACTCCCGTTTTTCACTATTCTTCTTCTCCGGTTTTCTCAAACTCCTTCGCCTGCAAATTCCGGCGATTCTCCCTCCTGTTCCGGCGTACCTTCAGCGACCCTTCCGCTCCGGTATTTACAATCAAACTTTATTTGACCTAGGTAATTCGCATACCCTCCTCTCCCAATTCTTGTGATTAGTTGTAGCGTAGTGGTGTAATTATTTGGTGCTCTGATTGAGCGTGCTAGAAAACCCTAGGATTGATATTTCTGATAATGGCTTCCACTTCCGCTCCTCAACCCTCGCGTTCGCCCTCTCCTTCTTCCCGAACTTTTTCATCTTCCTCTCCCCAACTCCAGGATCTTGATAACTTCCCTTCCCCCTCTGCCTCTTATGACTCCCAAACTGCCCCCAGTTCTTCTCAGCCTAAGAAAAGGGGTAAGAAGATCCCCCAACCCCCAAAGCGTGTTCCTGAATCCCTCCTTGGCGTCGCGGCGGTTGAGAAATTGGAACGTAAGTGTCGTCACCCCGAAGGTTTAAAATTCGAGGCCTTCTCTAAAGGTTCAACACCTCCCGAGAGCCTTCGCCACCCCAGGGTAATAGTCATCTGGCAAGCCCAAATAGACGCTGGCCTAAGGCTTCCTCCTCCTACCTTTCTGGTTGATGTCTGCAACCATTTTCGTATCCCTTTTTTCCAAGTCGCTCCCTCTGCCATCCGAAGACTATACGCCTTCCATATCCTTTGCCGAGCCCACGGTGTTAAGGACACCGCCAAACTGTTCTGTCAGACCCAATCTCTTCGCATGCAGGGCAATCCTTTGTATAGCTTTGCAGGTCTTCGAAGATGTCCCACTTCTTTCCTTTCCTCTCTAAATTCTTCTGATGGCGGCTTTTTGAGCTATTATTGTTATGTGCGCACCCTGTTCGGCACCTGGCGCGATTATCATGTTCGGAAACTAGAATGGCACAATCCCCGGACTAGTTATAGACCAGCCTCCCCAGAAGCTCCCTCTGCCTTTGACTTGGAGGTCATAGCCCGTCTGAATGCTATGAACAAAGCCCAGCCCTTAGACTGTAAATACCTTGCTGAGAATAATTCGGCTCTGGCATACAATGGCCTGTTTCCCCTATATCCCCAGAAATCAATAGGTAAAGAATATGAATTAGAAAATACATTAACTTTTGTTACCCTGATTTTAAAGATGTGGAATTTTGATTTGCAGACATGTCTTGGAGAAAGAAGTGCGGGGACAATCTGCCCACTATTGCTTCTCCTGTTCCCAGTGGGGAGCATGGCTCGGGGGATTCTGTTTCCCGAACTGCTCCCTCAGAACAACCAGCTGGGGCCGAGCTGGTCATCATTCCCCCGGTGATAGAGGTCCCAGAGAGAAATGTGGAAGTCTCCCGCACCTTTGATGCCGAGGAGGTTGATGTGGGTAGCCTTGTTCGCAGGCGTGGCCGCCCCAGCACTGGTGATAAATCTGGTGCCGGTGAAGGGGATGTCCAGATTGTGGACATTACCGACAAAGTTCCCTCACCTGATTCGGTCTCTGGTGTCACCCTCTCCGAGCTTTCAAAGAAGAGGAAGAGAGGTTCTCTGATTTCCGTCGGTGAGAAAGAGAAACAAGAGAGCCTGAAGAAGGCTGGCAAGTCTCAAGAACCATCGAAGAAGTCTGCTGGTGGTTCGAAGGTCCTCTCGTCTGCAGTGGAGAAGGGCAAGGGGCCAGCGAAGAAGTCTGCTGGTGGTTCTAAGGTTCCCTCTTCTGTCGGGGGAAAGGGCAAGGGCAAAGCTGTGGTGCCCCCAACTGATGAGCCAGAAGATGTTGTTCCTGGGCCGATTTCGAGTTTGTCGGGGCAGGAGTTGATTGATGCCTTGATAGCTCGTGTCCACTCAAAGGACCAGGAGAAAGTGGAAAAGCTGACCCGGGGGGTTTTAGTTACTCAGCTGTGCCAGTTGGCTCTTCAGGTACCCTGCTTTTTATACTTTTATCATAGAAAAAACGAAGTTACTAACCTCTTTATTATTCTGTCGGAACCCGTTTTGTTTTCTTGAAGGTGGAGGCTCGGATGTGGGGGGCTGTTAAGTGCATCCATGACTACGACATGTCAGAGAAAGAGAGAGAGAAGGAACAAGCGGATATCGCTAAGCGTGATGACGACGTGGCCGGGGTGGTGGAGCGTTTGAGTAAGGCTGAAGCGGAGATTGCTGAGCTGAAGGCTCAGTTGTCCCAAGCAGAGGTGGAGAAATCCTCCCTGGTTTCTGAACTGACAAGGACGACCAAGGAAAGCCATGAGAACCTGGCCAGGTTCAAGGCGGGATATGAAGAAGCCTACAAG
The DNA here is from genome assembly GCF_028751815.1 of Salvia miltiorrhiza. Lineage (NCBI taxonomy): Eukaryota > Viridiplantae > Streptophyta > Magnoliopsida > Lamiales > Lamiaceae > Salvia > Salvia miltiorrhiza. The sequence goes on along the minus strand of NC_080391.1, from coordinate 15,413,591 downwards.
GAGACCCGGCGTGGTTGGAAGAAGACGCTCGTGGAAGCGCAGAACCGTGCTTATGTCTTGGGGGCGCGAGATCAACGCCTGGAGTATTTCTTGTCTCCGCAGGGTCAACACTTTCTGGGGTTGATGCTGGAAGGCACCTTGGCGGCCTTCAAGCGGACTCAAGAGTACCTGGAGGACTTCGGACCCCTCTTTGCCTATGTGATACGGCAGTCCGCCTCCAAGGCATTAGAGATGGCGGGGGCGACCTCGGAACAGCTCGCTACCCTGGATTTGCATGCCTTAATGGATAACCTCAATGATGAGGAAATAAATAAGCTGATGGGGATCCCTGCGAATTCTCCGAAGAAACCAGAATGGTGGTATCCAGTGCTGGAGAGGGCCATTCCCTATTTCGCCTTTGGGGTTGGGTCTGCTTCGTTGCCTTCCGCTCCATTGTATACGCCTGCTTTCTCTGCTTCCCTGGCGGGCTTTGTGAACCGGCTGCGGGATCCCACCAACAAAAGCACCCGAAGATTTTCTCAGTATGGCGTGGTGCCTCCTCTGCCCTCTGATCTGGCGGCCTCCATTTCTGAAGATTCCGCTTCCTCCTCTTCTGCAATGGATCAGCTTCTTACCCTGTATCGAGATGAGAAAACGTTTGTACAAGAAGCTGTGAAACTGCTGGACTTGGGGGTCCGTCTCCCCGAGGTGAAGGAAGCTGGCATGCTGCCCGTGTTTACAGAGGGAACCTCTGCTAGCCAGATCCCTGCCAGTGATGTTCCTCCTCCGGTTTCCTTTGCCTCTGCTCCTGCTTCCTCTACTCCCGCTGAAGATTCTTCTGCTCCTCCCTCTTGATGTCTCCTATCTCTTCCCTGATTTACAGGAAATTTTTGTAACTCTTAAATTTGTACAAACTTAGTACTTACTTCTCGTTCTTGGATGTACAGCTGCGCCTCCTTGGCATGTTTTTATGAAATTTCTTCCCTACTTGCGTTGCTTTTCTCCCTTTGTTCTTTGTGTTGTTTTGTTGCTCTTTTCATGTTGGATTTATATTCCCGCATCTCCTCTGCTGGTTTGATTTGATTTTGATGACTCTTCTAGCGAGGGTTCTGATGACTCCTCTGGCGAGGATTCTGATGACTCCTCTGGCGAGGATCTTGATGACTCCTCTGGCGAGGATTTGGTTGACTTCTCTGCCAAAGATTTCGCCGCCTCCTCTTACGAGGATTTGGTTGATTTCTCTGCCAGAGATTTCACCGCCTCCTTCTACGAGGATTTGGTTGACTTCTCTGCCAAAGATTTCGCCGCCTCCTCTTACGAGGATTTGGTTGATTTCTCTGCCAGAGATTTCGCCGCCTCCTCTTTCAAGGATTTGGTTGATTTCGTGATTACTTTTCATCCAAGTGCTCCTTTGTTGTTTCCCATCCAAGCACTCCTTTGCTGCTTCCCATCCAAGCTTGAGCACTCTGCGTTGAGCATGGAAGACCCAGGGGGTGCAACCAACTTTCGCGGCTTACGATTAAATAGTAACCCTCTGCGCGGAGCATGGAGGACCCGGGGGGTGCAACCAACTTTCGCGGCTTACGATTAAATAGTAACCCTCTGCGCGGAGCATGGAAGGCTCGGATGGCACGACCAACTTTCGCGACTTACGATTAAATAGTAACCCTCTGCGCGGAGCATGGAAGGCCCGGATGGCACAACCAACTTTCGCGGCTTACGATTAAATAGTAACCCTCTGCGCGGAGCATGGAAGGCCCGGATGGCACGACCAACTTTCGCGGCTTACGATTAAGTAGTAACCCTCTGCACGGAGCATGGAAGGCCCGGATGGCACGACCAACTTTCGCGGCTTACGATTAAGTAGTAACCCTCTGCGCGGAGCATGGAAGGCCCGGATGGCACGACCAACTTTCGCGGCTTACGATTATGTAGTAACCCTCTGCGCGGAGCATGGAAGGCCCGGATGGCACGACCAACTTTCGCGGCTTACGATTAAGTAGTAACCCCCTGCACGGAGCATGGAAAACCCGGGGGGTGCGACCAACCTCCGTGGCTTACGGTTAAATGCAACCTCTGCACGGAGCATGGAGGACACAGGGGGGGTACAACCAACTTTCGTGGCTTACGATTATGTGCAACCTCTGCGCGGAGCATGGAAGGCCCGGATGGCACGATCAACTTTCGCGGCTTACGATTAAGTAGTAACCCCCTGCACGGAGCATGGAAAACCCGGGGGGTGCGATCAACTTCCGTGGCTTACGGTTAAATGCAACCTCTACACGGAACATGGAGGACCCAGGGGGGGTACAACCAACTTTCGTGGCTTACGATTATGTGCAACCTCTGCGCGGAGCATGGAAGGCCCGGATGGCACGACCAACTTTCGCGGCTTATGATTAAGTGGTAACCCTCCCTCTGCGCTGCTGGAGCGTGATTCCTCTGCGCTGCTGGAGCGTGATTCCTCTGCTTTCCTTGAGAAGAAATTTTAGAATTTAAAAATTAGGACCTACGGGTATACACCCTACTCCCCCCTCTGGTGACATGTGCAATACTCTGTTATGAACATGTTGGCCCAATTACTTCTTGTTCCATCACCGACCCATAAACTCGCGTGAGCCCATTACCCCTTGGCCCCTTTCTTAGGCCCAATACCGTCTCTATATATACCCCTCCATCCTTCATGACCTAGCTCAGAATCCCTTATTTTCTTTCCGCCGCCCCAAACTGCTCTCCTCTCAAACCCTAGATCTCCCGTCTTTTTGGCTCAAAATGCCTTCTTATCTTGGTTGTAACGCCCTCAGTCGGGGGAGTGAGTCCTTTTGCAAAAGTACACCGGCGCCCGTTGGTGACTGAAAAAACAGGACTCCCCCCGCCTGAGGGTTTTATCTCCAAGATTCTTACAGGAAGCTCCCTCGTTGCCCTTTTCCGACTTCCTCTCAGACCCTAGATCTGCCGTCCCTTGTCTCTCGTTTCCCGTATCTTTTCCCATCTTGGTTGTAAAGCACTCAAGTAAGGGAAGTTCCCCTCAAAACATTCGCATCCTTGAAGGTTTTGCTTTTCCCTCTGTGCTTCCAGTGCAGGTCTCTAGCTTTGTGGTTGTAAAGAGTGGACTTCCCGTACTTGAGAGCATTATTACCGGTTTCCCGAGATCTGGACGTTGGTTGGTCTTTTCCTCCGTATTCTTTCCTTTTGGCATTTTGACTTGTTGTTTTTCTTGGTATTCTGCAGGTGTGGGGTAGATCCGGGGTGGATCTGAGGTAGATCTGGCATGAATATCCCCCGATGGAGGAGAAAAGCTTGAAGTGTTGACACATGGAGGCGAAGTCGTCAGCTCCTGATGTTTTGCTTTCCCTTTGACCTGCTAAGAAGCAGTTTTTGTATTTGTTTCTCCCTTATCCTGCTAAGAAGCAGTTTGTATTTTGAATTTGAAAATTGGGGATTACGGGTGTATACCCTACTCCCCCCTCTGGTGACATGTGCAATGCTCTGCATGAACATGTTAAATAGCATATGTAATGTAAGAAAGCAATAATTGAAATAAACAAACACAACACCAGGGAATTCCCTAGAACCACATATCTGTTTTATTGATATCATGGCCCCGGACCTCGTTAAAACCCCTGTGGGGAAAAAGAGTATCCGGTCTACAAGTGATTACTCCTGCTAAGTAGCAGTTATACATAGAACTTTTTGAGTGTGTTTATATTCCATGGCCTGGGGAGAGCTCTGCCGTCTGAATCCGACAATGTGTACGCTCCGCCACCCAAGACCTCTGTAATGATGAATGGTCCTTCCCAATTTGCTTCAAACTTGCCCACTGCCTTTAATGCGTCTGCTCTTTTCAATACTATATCACCCTTGACCAGCTTCCGTGCTCTGACCCTTTTGTCGTACCCTGCTTTGATGACACTTTTATATTTTGCTGCTCTGATTTGCGCTTCTTCCCGCTGTGCTTCCACAAGGTCGAGCTCAGTTCTTCGAAGGTCGGCGTTATGCTCTGTATCATAAGTGATGATGCGGTATGATTCCAGTCTGGCCTCCGCTGGTATCACTGCATTGGATCCATAGACCAGCGTGAAAGGTGCCTCGCCTGTGGCCGTCTTTGGGCTAGTTCGGTAGGCCCAGAGAACGGTGTCCAACTCCTCCACCCATTTCCCTCGACTCTGGTTCAGCCTCTTTTTAATCCCTTCACAGATTGTTCTGTTGGCTAACTCTACTTGGCCATTTGCTTGTGGATGAGCCACTGAGACGAAGCGCTGAGTGATGTCCATTCGATCACAGAAATCTGCTATCCTCTGCCCTGTAAACTGAGTCCCATTGTCAGACACAATGATTCTCGGTACCCCGAATCTGCAACAGATGTTCCTCCAAATGAAACGTTCCACTGTCACTTCATCTATCTTGCCCACAGCCTCAGCCTCAACCCATTTAGAAAAATAATCTACTGCCACGATAAGAAAGCATTTTCCTCCCGGTGATGTAGGCAACTTTCCGACTATATCAATGCCCCATTTGTCAAACGGACATGCCGCGTACATGACACCCATAGGCTCCCCTGGTACGTTGATTCGCCCGGCATGTCTCTGGCAAGCTTCGCACTTGCGGACGAACTCTCTGGCTTCCTTGTTGATGTGAGGCCAATAGAACCCGGCCCGGATAATTTTGCGTACAAGATCCCGAAATCCCGTATGCCCACCACAGCAACCTGCATGAATTTCTTTCAGAGCAAAATTAGCCTCTTCTGGAGATAAGCATTTTAGTAAAGGCTGAGTAAAAGATCGTTTGAAGAGTTGATCGTTGATTAAGCAGTAATTCTCATAGCGAGCCCTCTGATTGGATTCTCTGCTTAGCCGCTCCCCTGTCTTCAGAAAGTGTATAATCGGAGCCCGCCAATCATCCCTGATCTCTACCGAGAAAACCTGCGAAGTCTCCATCTCTCTGGTATCACAGAGTAAAATAATTTCATCATTCCAAGTTTGCTCCACCGCACTAGCCATGCGCGCCAATAAGTTCGCTTTCGTATTTTCCTCTCTGGCAATTTGCTCGATCCTGAATTCCATGAACTTTTCTTTCATTTCACTGATTTTCGAATGGTACGCCCTCATTCGCTGATCCTTGATACTATAAGTCCCTGAAAACTGTTGGGCAACCAACTGGGAATCTGTCTTTATGATGACACACTCGGCTTTGAGCTCTGACAAGATGTGAGCCCCTCTGACCACGGCCTCATATTCCGCTTCATTGTTGGACAACCGACAAGTGAATTTGATGGCGAACTGGTATGTCCCATAACCCGGTGAAGTGATATAAACCCCGATCCCACATCCCTCTTTCGTCACGGATCCGTCCACAAAGGCCACCCAAAACTCTGGTACAGGACGACGAGTTGTTTCTTGTATGAAGTCTGCCAATGCTTGCGCTTTGATCGCTGTTCTCGGTTCATACTCTACATCATACTCCCCTAATTCCACAGCCCATTTAACCATTCTTCCCGACAAATCCGGGCGCCCCAAAACTTGTTTGAAGGGAAGAGACGTGCGTACTATCACTCGGTGTGAAAGGAAATAGGGCCTCAACTTTCTGGCCGTGACCATGACTGCCAGCGCAGCCTTCTCAATCTCTGTGTAATTTTGCTCAGGCCCTTGTATGATTCTGCTAACGAAATAGATAGGCTTCTGGTGACTTCCCTCTTCTCTGATAAGCACAGAGCTGATCGCCTCTTCTCCCACCGCTATATACAGATACAATGTTTCACCCGGCACCGGCTTGGTCAGAGTCGGTAACTTGGCTAGATAGACTTTAAGATCCTCAAACGCCGCTCTGCATTCCTCTGTCCACAGAAACTTAGTTCCCTTCCTTAATACTTTGAAAAACGGCATGCTGCGCTCTGCCGAGCGTGATATAAATCTGCTCAGAGCAGTGATGCGCCCATTCAGAGTCTGCACTTCTTTGATTCCTCTGGGCGGCGTCATGTCCATAATAGCTTTGACCTTTTCTGCATTAACCTCAATCCTTGCAGGCGTGACCTTATATCCCAAAAACTTCCCTGTTGTGACCCCAAAGGTGCATTTCGCTGGGTTCAGCATAAGCCGATGATCTCTGACCACCGTGAAGATTTCTTCCAGATCAGAAACATGATCCTCTGCCCTGACACTCCGCACAAGCATATCATCCACGTATACCGAAATGTTCTTTGCCAATTGTTCTTTGAAAATTTTCTCCATCATCCGCTGATATGTAGCTCCCGCATTTTTTAAGCCAAAAGGCATACTTCTCCATCCATACACTCTGCAACAGACGGAAAATGCTGTTTTGGCAATGTCTCCCTTATTCATCCTGACCTGATGATATCCCTGGTATGCATCCATCATGGACAATAAAGCACACCCTGAAGTGGTATCCACCAGCTGATCAATCCTCGGCAGAGGATAATGGTCCTTTGGGCAGGCAGCATTTAGATCTCTGAAATCCACACACATCCTCCAGGTATTTGTTTTCTTGGGTACCATCACCGCGTTTGAAATCCACTCCGGGTATTGCACTTCCATAATGTGCCCTACTTCCAACAATCCGTAGACCTGTTCCCTTATTGCCGCGTCCTTCTCTGCCCCAAAATTTCTTGTTCTCTGCTTTACCGGCTTCACCTTAGGGTCCACGTTGAGGCAATGCTCTGCCAACTTTCTGTCAATCCCCTTTAAGTCGGTGGTACTGAATGCAAACACGTCTGCATTTCTTCGAAGACAACCAATGAGTTCCTCTCTGACCTGATCACTCATGGCAGACCCAATCTTTGTCTGGAAACCCTCTCTCCCTGGAAACAATTCTATCATGTTGCAGACATCACTGGTGGACACCAGCGCGGTTTTTTCTGTGCTATCTCTGTCTTTTAATAAATCCGCCAACTCTTGGCGTTCCTCTGCTAAGGCATGCACCTCGCCCACCTTTCCCCTCTTCCGTGTATCGGATCCCTCTGTCCCTCTTTCCCTCTTCTGGCCCGATGAGTGTGCAAGCATTTGGACGTGACATGCTTTCGACGCTGTTTGGTCCCCACAAACTTCTCCTACTCTTCCCCTCTCGACTGGGAATTTCATTTTCAAATGGAACATAGAGATCACGGCCCTGAATGCCGTCAAGGCAGGTCGTCCGAGTATGACATTGTACGCAGGTTTGGGCATGTCCACAACTAAAAATCGTACCATCCTTGCTCTGCTGCTATTGGCTGCACTGCCGAGGATCAACGGCAGCTCCACATAACCTAACGGCATGACCATCTCTCCCCCAAACCCAAACAAATGAGCATTTGTGGGCTCAATGTGCACTTCTATTCCCATGTTTTGGAGGCATTCCTTGTATAAAATATTCACGGCGTTCCCTGAATCGACGAAGACACGGTGAACCATGCAGCCCGCTATGTTCGCCGTGATGACCAGCGCATCATCATGCGGGTACATTAATGTACGTATATCCTCTGCTCCAAAAGTAATCGCCAGCTCTTCTGCCGCACCCGTAATTTCTATGACCCTTTTAGGATAATACCCTGTTTTTACTGCTCTGATGACTTTCTTTTTAGCCCGATTTGATGTGGGCGTCCCGTTCTCTCCGCAAATCATGTGCACTTCTCTTCTATACGGTGGAGGAGGGGCTTGCCTCTCTGCCCCTTCTCTGCGATTATCCCGGTTGTCATCAGGCCTGCGATCTCTGTTGTTCCCCTGCTCTTGTCGCTGATCCCGGTTATTTCTTTGATCCATCTGATCTCGCTGATCCCTCTGATCCCTCTGATCTCGCTGATCCCTCTGATCAGTCCGCCTCTGGCCCTCATTTCCTCTGTCCATGAACTGGTCGAGATATCCCTGGCGCACCAACAACTCCAGTTGGTGCTTGAGATGTCTGCAATATTTTGTAAGGTGACCGAAGGCATTGTGGTACTCACATAACTTGTTATTGGACCCTTCTTGTGGCGGCCCATTCCGGTAGGTTCCCGGTGCCCGAAAGAACGGTTGGTCTTTTATCAAATGGAAAATTTCATCTTGCGGCTTATTCAAGGGCGTGTACTCAGTAAACCGCGTAACCTCATTTACAGTGCGTTGTTGAGATGGCATTCCTCCCTGGGGTGGCAATACCCTCGGAGGCAACCCTCTGAATGGGGCCCTATCTTGGTGTCTCTGTCTCTCAGGTGCTTCCTCAGCTTTCTTGACCCTATGCTTATCATTTTCCACCTTTCTCGCCATCTTGGCATCCTCCAACTGCAGGTAACCTGGCAACCTTGCCATAATGTCATCAAAATCCCTTGCTGGTCGGATTTGCAATTCGTCAAAGAAGATCCCCGGCTTGAGTCCTCTGACATAGGCGCAATTTTTTATTTGTGATTCTGCCTTTGGCACTTCCAGAGCAGCAAGGTTAAATCTTGCTGTATACTCCCGCAACGTCTCACCTTGATCCTGCTTGATATCCATCAGCGAAAGGGCTGACTTTCCTACCCTCCGCGAACTCGCAAACTGTCGTAGGAAGCGAGTCTGTAAATCTTCAAAAGAGTAAATAGAATTCGGCGGAAGCGTTCCAAACCATAACTGAGCTGGTCCGGTCAAAGTAGTTGAGAAAATTCGGCACTTGATGCCCTCAGTGTACATGTGCAGCGTAACCAACCCTTCAAACCGATTGAGGTGCACCTCTGGATCGGTAGTGCCATCATAATCCAGTGAGATGGGCTTGTAGCTTCTCGGTAAGGTGTCTGCCAAGATATCGTCAGAGAAAGGACTGCGGTTGTTGATAGGATGAAACCTTGACGTCTTAGCCCTCTTGTCTTCCTTATATCTTCCCTGCTCCCTTCTGTCCCTTGGCATATCTCGGTCATGACGTTTGTGAGCCCGATGCCCTGGCCTGCCAGAGGAAAACTCCAGCTCCCTTTCTTCTCCTCTTTCGGTGTATCGTGATTTTTCCAGGCGATGAGACTTCTCTACTCTGTAGGACCGTTCAGATCTCTGTTCCTTGTCTTCCCTCTGGGATTTCTCCCTCAGCGATTCTTCCAGATTTTCAAGCTGATGTTTCAATTGTGATACTTGCTTTTTCAACCGTGCTTTCTCCTTCGGTCTCTCCTCCTCAAACACCAGGGAGACGGATTGACTATCAGACTCGTCAACCCGCTCTCTCCTGACAACACTGTTAAGCCTAACGCGGCTCCCCTCTGATATAGCCAGCTCTCTGTCAACAGCGTCCCCTTGTCCTTCTCCAGGCATCACGGCCTGTTTGTTGATCGCCAGTATATTTGCCTCCTGAGCAGCGGGAGGTGGGGCCTCAGTGCCCTGCAGGTTGGCTGCTCCCACCGGGGTAGTCACAGTAGGGATGACGGACATCATCGGGGTTCCCAGTGCCTGCCGCATGTTAGCATAGCTGAGCAAGGCCATCATTTGCTCTGCCAGCCCAAAGTTAATCGATCCTCCTCCAGACGCGGGAGCCAGATTTGGCAGATCAGAACCCGGGGCGACCAAAGCAAACCTCTGTGCACTGACATTCAGCCCTGTTGTCGGCGTGGCTGAGATAGCCTAAAAACCTGGTGGCACTGTGAAAGTAGGATTGCCCTGAAGGCCAGTGAACAACGAGGTAGGCACCTCAGTAGTGACAGCAGCGGAGTCAAACTCCTTCTCCAAGTTCCGGTGAGCATCAGAGGATCCCATGGTACCTAGTAAAGTTGATCGGAAAGAGCAAAGTAACAATCGGAGAATTGAGCACGAGAGCAAAATATAACTGTTGTATTCAAAAGCGAATGATAGCGTAATTACGATACACGAGTATGAGGTCTATTTATAGAGTACAGGGAAGGGTAAAATGGTAAAATTGGTGTAAACGCATGTATTTGGCGTGGTCGAAGGGTATATCCGGAATTTCATCTTCACGCGGGAAGTCTTCCGCGTTTCTGGTGATACCTATGATGGAGGTGATCTCTCTGGTGTGGACAACTTCTCTGGCGTGGAGGACTTCTCTGGCGTGGAGGACTTCTCTGACGTGGATGACTTCTCTGGCATGGAGGACTTCTCTGTCGTGGAAGACCTCTCTGGCGTGGAGGACTTCTCTGGCGTGGATGACTTCTCTTACGAGGATGACTTCTCTGGCAAGAGCCATTCCTCTGGTGGATGAGTTGTCTCTGATGGATGAAATCCCTCTGGTAAGAATGATTCTTCTGACCAGTATGATTCTTCTGGTGAGGATGATTCCTCTGATTTGTATCCTTTCTCTACTCTGCACATATTACTCCTCATCAACCCTTATAGCCTATTGAAAATTTGTAATGAAGTAAAGTTTATAAAAATTAATTTGAAAAGAATAACGCGTAAAATCTCTTAGCAGATAAATCACGTATAACCCCATCTTGATTCTTACTTATAAATAACTCTAATAACTCCATCAGTATATATAGCCTCTAATTCAAAATTTTAATTATACACAGAGAACAAAGCAAGAACAGACCCAGAGAAAAGAAGAACATCGCGAGAACATACGCAGCATGCAGGAAAAAGAAGACCATAGTCACATTAATCAAAACTATGCTGCAGATTACAACTAGACTTCTAGCAAAAAAGATAAAACAGAACCAAACAAACCATCTACAACCAATAATTGCTTTGAACTCCTCCTTGTCACCTTTTTTCTTCACTTCAAAACCTTCATGGAGCGCCGGTGATCGAGAACTCTCCCGTAAGATCACGTGATTATCAGGATATAAATCCTGAACAAGAAAATGCTTAAGCGGCGTGAGAGACGAATGGAACTCCGGGCTGACTTCTTCTTTCGACCCTAGTTCCGGGAGTGCGCACACCTGCAAGCATCCCTTATGGTTTAGCAGCCATAAGCTTGAGTGCAGAACAACAAAGAGGCCTGGTTCATCATAAAACTACAGAGCCCAATCATAGGCAATAGAAGAGGAGAACATCCAGAAGGGGCTTTGAATGGGATCAGGGAATAACCGTAGTGCACGTGCAGCTAAGCGGTTAACTATTGATTGGCGACCCCTTAACAACTAGATCACTAGCAAAACAGATCATACAGAACCAAACAAACCAAGCCACATGGCAACAATCAACTAAAAATACAATCTTTACCCACCCATATTTGCTTTCTTTGAGCGCCTGAATTTCTTCCTTAGTCAATGGGATCCCCAAGAATCTCCTCTTTGGAGCTCACATGCTCGGGCCCAGAACCGGGAACATATGGTCCGGGCGCCTGGAGCGGCTTCACGCCCTTTTATGAGTCGGCGACAGCTTAAACCAATCGAAATCCGACAGCTTCTCTTGCTGGGCGGCAGCGGCCTCCGCCCCAGACACGGCTTCGCCATCGTTTCGGGCCCAAATGGGGACACCAACGGCTCCCGCAACTTCACCGGCTTCACCTTCTGCTTCGAGAGTATTATACGCAGAGGGCGTGATGACGCAGCTCTTCCTCATCATCGGCGTCTCCATCATTTTCGATAGGAGAGCGCCGTCGGCCGAGGACCTGACGGCGCTCCCATCCCTCATCGCCCGCCCTCTGATCGCCGGCGACATCAAACAATTCCCGGAGAATTTCACCGCACTCGACGACCTTGATAAACATGCATTTTTACCTCTTGGTGTGTCATTTTTTATGCTTAGTTGTGAGGATTTTGTGTGTTTGATGGTCTATTTGAGCTTATATTCGTTTATGGTCAAGAACTTGTTACTTGCTTGTGTTTGAACGAATTTTCAGAAATAATGAAGAAGAATTTGGAAGAATTGTCTGAAATACAAGTTGTAGTTCGTCTCGATACGAGTTTGTGAGCGCAAACGGATCATAAATCGGAGTTCGGACGAGGGAGAACGAGCCAAAACAAAATCGCTGCGCAAAGCTGTCAGGAGTTCTGTTTCGTCACGCGGGCCAGCCATGCGGCCGCGCGACGTGGCCGCGCGAGTCGCCGTATTTCCGCCCAAAATTCGTTTTTTTAGCGATTTTGGGTATTTTTGAGAGCTACAAGACCTAGGGCATATAAATACTCCCCAAGAACTTATTCTCTGAACCTTTTATCATCTTATATCATATACTAGTTTTCCTGAGAGCTGAGAGAGACGGAGAACAGAGCAAGAGCAAGACTGAAGATTCTCGATTTTACTACGGTTTTTCTTGTTGAATGTTTATTTATTTGATTGAGAATTGTATTCTAGTTCATATGTCTATGTGTGGCTAGAATCCCTTTTTCCCAGGGTTTAAGGAGTAGACATGGTTTGAATTTATGACTGTTTGATTCAATTAATTGAGATTGTTTTTCCATTTTATGTTCTTGTTATTATTGTTTGCTTTATTGATTGGCCACCAATTTAGCATAATCATAGGTTTTAATTTGAGATCGGGAGATGATAATTATTACCTGAACTAAGAACATAGAACACATTTATTTTAATTCTAAAGGGAATTGATAATTGTGAGGGCGTTAATCCTAGGAACTTTTGGGAGTTACATGTTACAAGTGCGATCCAGGGATGGTAGCCTTGCATGTAATCAACGGTTTGTATGCCACGGGAGTGGGTATGGACTAGTTTAGAGATTGCCTTAGGAATCATCTTATTAATTGAATTGAACATGTTAGCGAGGAGAATCTGTTGAAACCTTTGCCTTGAGAAATCTTCTCTTATCTGTTTCTCTGTTTCACAGCTTGATTTATTTTGTTTCCTGTTATTTATTTATTTAGTTTTAAAAACAAAACTCTTAATTTCGTTTGTCCAGATAGAGTAGAATAATTTAGGATAGGAATTGGTTAATTCAGTCTCTGTGGAATACGACCTTGCTTGCTACTGTACACAATTGCACCCGTACACTTGCGGCGTGTTAATAAAATAGCGAACAGGCCTGTCCTTCACCGGCGTACACTGATCAAAATCCAAGGGCACCGGCTTCAAAATCCTCAGCGATTCGACGGCGTCACACCGTATCCCACGAAAGCCCTTTTTGGTGCGGAGAATTTGGCGGTAGTCCGCTCGCCCTTGGGTCTGAGGCCCATGAGCGGCTCCGGCGTGCCGACGAGCGTATGGCGGCCAGGGAGGGGCTACAAAAGTATTTATGTTCTTCTCCATTATTCTGATTCATGTTCTTAAATTTTTAGTGGGGGCTACAAAAATAAGTTGGAATTATTTGAGTTGGGGTTATGAAAAGTTTGAGATTGTACGCCAGTCTTTGAAAATTATTTTTTATAAGCTTATTTATTTATTATAATTTTTAAGTGGGGTTATAAGGGTATATTAGTACAATCTTAATTATTTTTATTATTTTTTTTAATAAGAGGCTATGAGGAGACAATTGGGGGCTATGTTTAAAATTACCCAAATAATATAATATAATAATTGGGTTAGGTTCTAGTGAGATTGCTATTTTTCGCGAGATGTGAAACTAATGAATAACTCAGTATATAATGATGAATAAGGTAATACGTAGTGTTGAATAGCGATATTAAAAAAATTAGTAAATTTTTCTCCCTCTAGGATTTGAATCCAGGTAAATCCCTCCCCCCCTCCCCCAGATAAATATCAGTCATATGATACATTAAATCAACATCTGCAAATTAATCTAAGATCTCACTATATACGAGGGATCTTATTGGAACCATTCCCTATAATAATTTACTATAATTTTAAAATCAATTGAAACTAGATGCTTCTTAATTTTTAAAATTGTAGGACATCAACTCTTGATGCATAAATTTATTATTGTTGCTTACAATTAGGGATGTCAATAAAGTGTGAAATTGACGAACTGATTCAAATAGACCGATAAAAATGAGGGGTATGGCTGAAAGTTTTTAGTCCGATTGGTCCGAACTGAAAATGACCCAAAAATCGAGTAGGTTGGCCTGATTAATCGAACTTTGCTTAATAATTTATTTTCAAACTTTATTACTTTACTTTTAATACTATAATACGATTTTGATACTTGTGGAATGTGTTTTGGTTTTCTCAACCGATTAATAACAAACATTTGTGACATAAAAAAAAGATAGTCATTTATGTTAAATATATAACAATTTTTTATCGATAACGAAGTTAATTACTTATTACATATTATGTAAATTTAGGTTAAAATAAAACTAATTTTTATATCTAAAACAAAGTGAAGTGTCTTGATTACAAAAACACAGCCTGTTGAGATAATAATTATAAATCTTGAATAACATGGTGAGATCAACAACAAATCATCCTGTTGTTACAGTATCACGAATATTGCGGAAACAGGTGAAGAATGCTCGAGAGAGAAAGTAAATTGCTAAGGTATATTGCACGTAGTCTCTACAAGATACAATAGTGAGCTATTTATGTACTCTACATATCGGGGCATTCATGTCATTTTCCCATGATTCAAGTTTCTAAGTAGCTAGGCTCTTATAGAGTCAAGTGCACACCTCCACCAATTCGCCATTTGTCCTCTTATGGCAAGGCTGTTAAGCATGTTAAGCAATACAGGGGATCAAGTTCGCAGCCATGCACGGGGTGCGACCATGTATTTCCATCACGCTGTAGGGTATTTTTAGTATATTGAGACTCTCAGCCTTGTGATGTCTCGGACCTTATAAGATACTTAGATTTACAAAGGGTCCAGCTCGATAAGGGATCTATCTTTGTGAACATGTTCGACCCAGCAAGATATCCAGCCCTGTGAATATTTTATAATATAATCTATTGGACCAATGTTTCTGTCCATTGACCATCTTTGACTAGTTGCACACGTGTCGTTATTAGGGTTGTTACATGTATTACTCATAATCACGGCTTATTAATTTTTTCGTATAAGAATATGATTATCAATAAATATAATTATACATGTAAAAGAATTTGTGAACTTGTGGACCCGATGGGCTAGCCTGAAACTGAATTGATTAGAATCTGGGTGAAAATATTTTAGTCCGAAAAATAAAAAATCAATTAATTCAAATTAAAATAACCCGTTCGGACTAAAAAAATCGATTAATTCAAATTAAAATAACCCGAAAAATGAATAAGTCGACCCGATTGACATTTCTATTTATAATACATTTAAATGTTTGAACTAATATATCAATCTTTATATTCGAAAAACATAAAACTTAAAAGAACAAAGTGTTGCCCGTGCAGCACAAGGGCAACACTAATTCTTGTAAAAGAAAATAAACAGTCCTTCGAAATATTGTATAATAAAATTAAAGTGATCACATGCCAAAAGAATATTGTGTATCTTTAACAATGTTATTGAAATTCAAAAGGATATTGTGACTATATATCTATTTTTTTTTTTGAAAAATGTAGGTATACGTTTTTAATTAGATTTAGAAAAACGCCATAACATCATCTCACACCCGTTCGATGTTTTCTCAAAAAGTTTTGAGAAGTTTGAAGCGATTTTTAAAAATAATAATAACTTAATAACAATGAATACCCACGTGTTATAATAGCTATTAAGTTCTAATTAATTATTATCGACCTCATAATTGACGTGGAAAAGTAGGCAAAAATAGATACTATTATTAAGAATTTTAAGTGGCCAATGGAATACGCACAAACGTAATCGTTAACTTTTTCATAATTTTTTTCTGCTTTGTGATATTTCATGATTGTACATTATTAGGAGCTAAAGATCATATGTCAAACAGAGAATGTGTGTGTGTGAGAGAGAGAGAGAGACATGAACAATCTATTACCATAGGGGCGGAGCTAGGGGTGGGGCAGGGGGGTCACTGGGCCCCCCTGGGATTTTAAAAAATAGTAGGGGTATTTTCGTAATTTTATATTAAAAATAAAAAATATATAATTTTATCTATATTATTATTATGTTGAGCTATTTTAAACTGTAATTGGTATGCAATATTTAGAGTTAAGAGGTTTTGAAGAAGTGAACACATAATTAATTTATACATATCATGATTGGATTGGATTTTAGAGATTTATTTTTTTAATTTGATATTGAAAGTTACTTTATCTTACAAAGTTTTATGAGATTTTTGCAAATAAAATCACAAACTATTTCAAATTTGTAATTTTAACATGACTTTTGACTGTGGCGAATTAAATCACTATTTTTTCAATTTTTTCAATTACGTCCCCTAGTTTTTTTAGATCGTCAGAGTGTTGAATTGCAACTTACGTGGATTAGTAAAGACGACGTCGTTTTTGTGAGGCCTAAACGACGTCGTTTCGTACAATTTCAATTAATTTTTTTTTCCGAATTACAAAGAGACTGTATCTTGTATTTGCACCATAATTTTCAATATGTAGTAATTTTATTAAAAAATACATCGTAACATGAATATTACATGGAGAAATAATTCACACAAACTTTAAGTTAACAATTCGACAATCGAAAAAATTGGGGAATGAAATTGCAAAAATTATAAAAGATGAGTGATTTACTTTGCCACACTTTCAAAGGTACGTTAAAAAATTTTTGAACCCCCCTGAATCAAAAGTCTGGCTCCGCCCCTCACCATAGATATTCATTTTATTATTCTTCTTCGTCAATCTTCATCTTTATTTTTTCTTCCGTGAATGCTAATGATTTCTTCACTTTCTCAAACAGTTCATGCATTTCTTGGTCTAAGAATTATGTAAAATCCACATGTCGGCATTTCACCACCATCATGCACATGATTTTTTTCTTATAAAGAATCGAGTTATAAAATTACGGGATAGTTATCTTATAATATACTTCCTCCTTTCCAGTAATAACATTTTAAATTTTTTTTTGAGCGTCTCATTTATAATGTTTCAATCTAAAAAAAAAAATACTTTATCTATTTTTTTATCTCTCTTTTTATTTACTTTATCAATTTCTTACTTTTTTACTACTCTTTCTATCTCTCTCCTTATTTACTTGATCTCCATGTCCTATTTTGGGGACATTATTATTGAAACGAAGAGAGTAATTAAAATGAAACGATAATAAAATATTTAACATAACAATACGAGCACTTAGTTGTACCATTGTATTCAGCATAATATGTACATACCGTGACATGAACCGATGGTGACCTTCGATCCTCGTTTCCTAATTTGATTATTGGATTTGACCGTGAGCTTATATTCGTACAACATATTTCCAAAGCATTATTATAGTTTATTCCTCGCAACAATTAATATATATATATATATATATATATATATATTTCTTTCGTTCTTCAAACATTTTTTTGAGGGGAGGCAGCACGAAGTTAATAAAAATTAATTATGTACTCCCTCCTCCCTCCGTCCCACGAATCTTGACACATTTTTCTTTTTGGGTCATCCCATGAATCTTGACACATTTTCAAATAAGGTAATAATTATTACTTTCATTCTCCTACTTTATCACTTTTTTACCTTTTATCTCATACTTTATCATTTTTATACACTTTATTAACTACACACTTAAAACACTTAATTTACAACTCCTTAATTCCCGTGCCGAAATCAAATATGTCAAGATTCGTGAGACAGTATTTGATGAGAAGATAAAAGATTTCATAATTTTAAAAGTAATAATTAATGAAATTATTTCTAAAAATATATTAAGAAATAAGAAGATATTATGGGGACGAACCAACAATGAAATGAAGGTAGATGTTTGAAAAAGTGTATCTATTTTTACTCGCAAAAAGAGAAGAAAATTTGACTACCGTATATGCTCCCCACTTTCAAGATATAAATAGTTATAACATTCAATTCTAAAACATAATCAAACAATATATAATTCAGGATTTTGACAATCCACATAATGACCCTTTTTTAGTTTCTTGATTTCTAAGCAACATTTATTGGAAACTGCCCCCACCCCCCAAACTCTTTCTCCCTCATTAAATTACAATATTAACTAGCTTAATTCTCACATGGAAGCAAGCACAAAAGGCCTCTAAATTTCAACCCTCTTCTCCATAAGATTCAAGCTGTCAACCCTTCAAAATTTCTCAATCCCACTATACAAATTCTGTGGCCTCATTTTTCTCCCCATTTCATTGCTCCATGCTTCCTCTTCAAACCCTTCTCCTCCCTCACCAACAACACTCCCCACATTATTGTGATCATGAAAATCCCTCTCCTTTTATACTCCTTTTGCTTCTCTCTCTTGCTCCTCTCTCATGAATTCTACCACCCCGACAAGCCCATGCCGGTGGCCGGATCATCCTCGCCTCCGGCTTGGCTCCCTCGTCGGAGAGCACTAGCTAGCAACAAGTTTGATTTCACTCCATTCATCCAGCGCCACCTACCGCCGGATGAGGGGAGCGAAATCGACCCTCGTTACGGGGTCGAGAAGCGTTTGGTACCGACGGGTCCCAATCCCTTGCACCATTAGCTCGAGCTCGAAAGCGTTGCTCGTGCGTGCTCATATTTGATATGTCATATGTTATTACCAATTAATTTTTAGTAGTCACAATATATTTGAGTTTTTGGGAATCGTCAACGTGTTGTATATTTGTATGATGATGAGAATTAATTAAGCTTAGAGTTTATTGGATATAGAAGATACGATATATGAATGATTCTTTTTTTTGTTCTTATATAGTATATGTTTTAATTTTTTTAGTTTCGCTTATTGATCGATAAATATTGTAATGCATGTATTTTGAATCTGATGAATAAAGTTTTATGGGCATTTTACTCGCCGCTATGTATGTAACGATGAATGAAATTTCAAGAAAGATGAGTAGTTGTGACGGCACGGCAGCAGATGAGGGAAAATGCCTTCTTTTTTAATAGATAGCATATGATTAATTATTGGTATAATTAATTTTGTTTGGTCAAAAATGGGAGCTCTGATTACATATTTATTTATTTTTGGGTGTGCACCGCACGTGATGAGCTGGCTGCCGATGTGGCGAAACCCTTGTCTCCGATAGGCCCTTAAATTAATTCTTGCAAACCTTTTAAAAGAATATTATTTTAATATACTTAATTTGATTGGTTGTTATGATATTGATCAAAGTCATATGTAGCTGCAGATTAATTTCTGGGATTCTTGTTTTCTTTCTGTTGGCTTCAATTTTTGCACTTTCTGTATGTACTAAAAGATAGAAAATTGACGCATATAATATGCACAATCCCGATCGATAAAAGAACTGAATAACTTAATTACCGCATAGTTTACATTTTCAGGTTGGGGGTATGCCTAACCCCCTCACCCTTCAGGTGTTTGAACAAAAAAAAATACATTGAAAATTTATAAGCTATTTCAATTTTGAGCAACCACTTACCATAACCTTTGTTATCAATATATCATGGATTGATTTTAAATATTAATTTCAATATTTAAATGAACATGAAAAAATTATTTTCCTAGCCATTATACCCCTCAAACAAAAATAAAATAAAATTAGCATATTCTATCATGAATTCATCACACTGAATTTATCTGGTGTTGGCATGACTTTACTAATGTTTATACATACACGAAAGTCATCGAAAAGACTCACCCAAGCGATAATGAAAAAGAATAGAAAGTTACAACAGCTTTATAAAACAACATAATGAAACCAACGTGTAGGTTCCATGGCTGTGTATATAGATTTTATCATTGTAATTATGGTTAGTAGAAAATAAAGTTGCATAAAACCAGAAACTTTAGATCTTTAGGCTGTTATAACCGGGTACACGATCGAGATATTACAATATAAATATTTTGAGAAATTACAACTCAAAATAATTGAAATATTACAAAGTAAATAATTTGAGAAATTACAACTCAAATAATTTGATACAACTGAAATACACTGTATAAATAAATTATACGTATAAACAAAGTCGAGTCGAGATGAATCTCTTCCCGCAAGAAGATTATCGCCCCGGTAGTGCTCTTCGGTTTGGCGTATCTTCCCCAAAGGTAAAACGACTACGTCTCGGCGGATGTAGCACCACAATCCGGCGAGCTCCGGCGAACTTAATAGGATCAAGAACTGAGCACAAGTGTTTGCAGAGAGTTGCAGAGAAAATGGCAGAATGCAGAAATTTGTTGGTGTTGTTCGTTGTTTCTGCATGCACTCCACAAGTCTATTTATAGACATGTGGTAAGTATGAATTCAATACCTTGAATTCCACTCCTACGGCTGGAAGGTTGAAGATGTGGCCGGTGGGCGCAGAAGTCGTACTGGCGTGCTGAAGTTGCCATGCAGAAGTCGTAATGGCGTGCTTCTGTTTCCAGCTTCTGCTGCTGCTGCTAATTTGTTCTGCTGCTGTGACTGTTGCTGTGGGCTTGGGAATTAATTCAGTTGGGCCAAGAAAATAATTCTGTTGGGCCAAAAATTAAAAGCCCAATGGAGTTGGTCCAAAAAATAGTTTGGGCCCCAAACACCACCCCAAAGCACCAATTGCCAAGATCCAAGTCCTTGGCCGCGGCCCGTACCCGACCCGCCCGTCCGGCGGCGGCGGCGACGACGTCGTCGTCCGTCCGATCGATCGATCGATCGTCGTCGGCGGCGGCGCGCGTGTGTGTGTGCGCGCGAGGCTAGTACTTAGATCAAGCCCACTAGCAAGCCCACAAGTCAATTTATTAACTCCATGTGCTTTGCTATTCTTATACATGAAAAACATCTCTATGTTTTCCAATGTGGGATAGCATTTATTTTCCCTCTTCAACATCCAAACTTTGACATACAATATCTCACTCATCGGAAATCGGTTTTGAGACTTCAAGTATATCACGTTGATCTACTCGAGATGTAGATTAACATCCAATCATTATTTTAATTAAATAATAAATATTTAATTAAATAATAATTTCCAGATATGGCATTAAAACCATATTTCCAACAATCCCCCACATGAGTGAGAAAACAGTATGCGAAAGTATACAAACACTTAGCTCAGTCCTCTTAAGATACAACATTGCATTTGGAAAGGTAGCTTGTGGCTTTGAACCTGCCATAGTCAATATTATCGAGTATACCGGCGGCCTAGTGGATTGTGTTCCTTGAACTAGTCCTCCTCGGTGTATACTGAGTCAACAATATTGACACAATATTGCTTCAATCCTTATTCGTTCTCACGTTTGTGTCCATTACAGGCCTTGGAACACCTCTTTGGATTCATAAGTGTTTCAATCGAAGCGGCCCCACTTCACACTTACATAGGTGACTCTTAACTCAAGTATCCTGCTTTACTTGTCCT
This sequence comes from Salvia miltiorrhiza, assembly GCF_028751815.1. Taxonomy (NCBI): domain Eukaryota; kingdom Viridiplantae; phylum Streptophyta; class Magnoliopsida; order Lamiales; family Lamiaceae; genus Salvia; species Salvia miltiorrhiza. Next base: position 15,392,514 of record NC_080391.1, on the reverse strand, counting down.
CTTCGAGGAGTTCTAGAGTCATTAAAAGTCAAAGACTTAACCTCACCACGTGCAGGTTTCCGAACACTCACTGTTCTACAAGGAATAGGCAATTCGAGTGTTCAACACACGGATTTTCATAGCTTAGTTGTCCCATTGAACCAAGTTCTTGGGATCCTCCAGTCATCATGGTTGGGTTACCACTATGATTATCCTTAATTTGTGGACTTCAATCCCATTCCCCCTAACAGTTTATACATCTGATCTCGATGGATACTTTTTGTCAAAGGATCCGCTATGTTATCAATTGATCTTATATAATCAATTGTGATAACTCCACTAGTGATCAGATGTCTCACGGTATTATGACGTCGACGAATATGTCTCGACTTACCGTTATACAAATGGTTTTGTGCTCGTCCGATAGCAGCTTGATTATCACAATGAATTATCACGGACGACACCGGTTTCGACCAACATGGAATATCCTCGAGGAAATTTTTAAGCCACTCGGCTTCTTCACCAGCTTTATCCAAAGCTATGAATTCTGATTCCATGGTCGATCTAGCAATACATGTTTGCTTCTTGGATTTCCAAGACACAGCACCACCCCCCACAGTGAATACATAACCGCTCGTTGAAAACGAGTCTTTGGCATCAGATATCCAATTTGCATCACAGTACCCTTCAAGTACAGAGGGTTCCCTAGTATAATGAATCGCATAGTTTTGAGTATATTTCAAATATCTCAAAACCCTTTCAAGAGCTTTCCAATGTTCATTACTAGGGTTAGCTGTAAAGCTGCCCAACTTGTTGACCGAGCATGCTATATCGGGACGAGTGCAATTTGTTAGATACAACAAGCTCCCAATAATCTTCGCATATTCTGTCGCGTCAACAGGTTCTCCCTTGTGTACACTCAAATGCACACTAGGTTCCCATGGTGTCTTAGCTATTGGCTTGTCAAAAGCGTTGAATTTCTTTAACACTTTCTTAACGTAGTGAGATTGTGTTATAGTAATACCATCAGGTCTTCTTAGAATTTTAATTCCAAGGATAACATCAGCTAAGCCCATATCTTTCATGCTAAAATTTTTACTTAGCATGCCTTTGGTTTCTTGAATCACTCGGGAATTACTTCCCATGATGAGCATGTCATCTACATAAAGACAAACAATAACATATCCATTATTAGAATTCTTAATGTAGACACATTTATCGCACTCATTGATTCTGAATCCATTTGACAACATTACACTGTCAAATTTTAAATGCCATTGAAGCGGTGCTTGCTTCAACCCATATAAAGACCTTTGAAGTTTGCATACTTTGTGCTCTTGCCCAGGTACTACAAACCCTTCAGGTTGCTTCATATATATTTCATCTTCCAACTCGCCATACAAGAACGCAGTTTTCACATCCATTTGGTGAATCTCGAGATTGTGCAAGGCAGCAATAGCGAGAAGCATCCGAATAGATGTTAGTCTGGTCACAGGTGAATAGGTATCGAAGAAATCGTACCCTTCTTTCTGTCTGAAACCTTGAACGACAAGTCGGGCTTTGTACTTATCTATAGTACCATCAGATTTGTACTTCTTCTTTAGGATCCATTTGCATCCTAAAGCTTTAGCACCAGGTGGTAGATCTACTAGCACCCAAGTATGATTCTTCATAATGGAATCAATCTCAATATCGATGGCTTCTTTCCAGAGAGCTGCATCTGAGCCAGACATAGCTTCTTTAATCGTCACCGGTTCGCCATCTAGCATCAAGACAACATAATCCGGTCCATAGACATTAGCTTTTCTAACTCGTTCCCCACGTCTCGGTTCTACATCCATAGGTTTAGACCTTGGTCTTTTCCTATTAGGTGGTACATGATTAGAACCCGTGGCATCATCTACTTGAGTAGAATTACTTGCTACTTCCATAGGTTTAGAACCTGTAGCATCACCATCAACTCCATCATTAGAGTTCGATGTACCTTTATCCTTGTTAGGATAGATATTTTCAAAGAATATAGCATTCCTTGATTCTATCGTTGTCCCAACATGTATATCAGGTATCTCCGATCTGTGCACTATAAAACGATAGGCACTGCTATTAAGTGCATGACCAATGAAGATACAATCCACCGTTTTAGGTCCTATTGTAACTTGCTTTGGTAAAGGCACTTCTACCTTGGCTAAACACCCCCACACTTTGAGGTATTTATACGAAGGTTTCCTTCCTTTCCATAGCTCATAGGGAGTTACATCTTTCCCTTTGAGTGGAATCTTGTTCAAGATATAGTTGGCCGTTAAAACAGCTTCCCCCCACATGTTCTGGGGTAATCCTGAACTAATCAACAAGGCATTCATCATCTCCTTAAGAGTTCGATTCTTGCGTTCAGCAACGCCGTTAGATTGTGGTGAATAAGGAGCTGTCGTTTGATGGATTATACCACTTTCGTTGCATAATTCAGCAAACGGAGCTACATACTCTCCACCTCTATCACTTCGAACCATCTTAATTCGACATCCAAGTTGATTCTCGGCTTCATTTTTGAAGTTTATAAAAGCTTCAATAGCCTCATCTTTACTTTTCAATAAGTAAAGGTAACAATACTTTGTGCAATCGTCTATAAAGGTGATAAAGTACTTCTTGCCACCTCTAGTTTGCACGAACTTTAAATCACAAACATCGGTGTGAATAAGTTCCAATGGTTGAGTGCTCCTTTCTACCGATTTAAACGGTAACTTAGCCATTTTGGCTTCAACACAAACTTCACATTTTTCTTGTGAGTTGTATTCATCAACTTTTAGTAAATTCATTTTTACTAATCTCTTTATAGCATTTAGATTAACATGTCCAAGTCTACAATGCCATAAATCTGAACACTCAATCAAGTAAGCAGAAGAGGTTGATGCATCTTTATTGATCTTAGCCTTGGCAGGCTTACAAGCTCTTACACCAAGTTTGAAAAGTCCTTCGGAGGCATAGCCTTTCCCTAGGAACTTTCCCCACTTGCGTATTACAACATAATCAGATTTGAAAAACAATTCAAAATCCTTATTCGTAAGCCTAAAGCCCGAAATTAAATTCTTTCGGACAGTTGGAACGTGTAATACGTCTTTTAATGTGATCTCCACGCCCGACGTGAGTTGAAGAATCACATCTCCCATGCCAAGGACTTGGGATGTCCGCTCGCTAGCCTCCATTATCGTTTTGTTTTCCACTTCTTTGTAGTTGTGGAACAACTCACGATTTATGCATATATGGACGGTAGCGCCGGTGTCCACGAACCAAGCGTTCGGGTTGTCCACATGATTCACCTCGGAGATCATGGCAGCAAAGTCATCGTGGTTCCAATCGTCGAAGTCCTTCTCGACGTTGTTCACGTTGCCATTTGCTTTCTTCCGCTTTGGCTTGCGGCAATCCTTAGCCATGTGACCTTTTTTGTCACAATTATAACATACGCCATCAAACTTTGATGGTTGACTACCGCTTTGCTTCCCTTTACCCTTATTATTAGGGTTAGGGCGACCACGTTTGTTGAAGGGACCGCCTTTCTCGGTGAGATTGGCCTTTGCCTCCATTGGAGTTTTTCCCTTTTGATCACGACTTCTCACGTGATCCTCCATTTGAAGCTTGGATATTAATATCGGCACGGACATCTCCGAGCGCTCATGCTTCAAAAGGTTTTGAAATTTCCTCCAACTAGGAGGTAATTTCTCTATGATGATTGCAACGAGCAATGCATCCGCCAAGGGCATCCCTTCGGCTTGAACCTCATGTGAAAGATTTTGGAACTCTTCCACTTGGTCCATCAATGGCCGGGAGTCGACCATTTTATATTCCAACCATTTGGCGACAATATACTTGGTAGTATTTGCCTTGTCCACTTGATATTTCAGATCAAGGGCCTCCCACAATTGTTTCGCGGTTTCATGAACCTTGAAAACACGATAGAGCCGTTCGTCCAGAGACATGAGAACGGTGTTACGGCACAAGTAGTCGCCGCGACACCAGTTCAAATATCCGGCACGAATTTCTTTGCTTGTCTCCCCTTCCTCTTCACTCGGGGTTGGAGGTTTATCCTCCATTAAGAATCCGGCAAACCCCACGGTTGTGAGGTAGAATAGCATCTTCTCTTGCCAATATTTGAAGTTCTTGCCTGAGAACGTTGATGGTTTCTCGGCAAGACCAATAGTTCTTGATGTTGACGATGAAACCCCCGTTGATGCAAACGAGGAAAATATTGACGACGTGGTTGAACCGATGGTTGCAGAGGTGGTGGAGCCATCCATATTGACGTCGGTGTGAGCCATTTCTCGAACGTGTATCAACGGCAGAGAAATAATCTTCTTGCGATTGTTATAACCGGGTACACGATCGAGATATTACAATATAAATATTTTGAGAAATTACAACTCAAAATAATTGAAATATTACAAAGTAAATAATTTGAGAAATTACAACTCAAATAATTTGATACAACTGAAATACACTGTATAAATAAATTATACGTATAAATAAAGTCGAGTCGAGATGAATCTCTTCCCGCAAGAAGATTATCGCCCCGGTAGTGCTCTTCGGTTTGGCGTATCTTCCCCAAAGGTAAAACGACTACGTCTCGGCGGATGTAGCACCACAATCCGGCGAGCTCCGGCGAACTTAATAGGATCAAGAACTGAGCACAAGTGTTTGCAGAGAGTTGCAGAGAAAATGGCAGAATGCAGAAATTTGTTGGTGTTGTTCGTTGTTTCTGCATGCACTCCACAAGTCTATTTATAGACATGTGGTAAGTATGAATTCAATACCTTGAATTCCACTCCTACGGCTGGAAGGTTGAAGTTGTGGCCGGTGGGCGCAGAAGTCGTAATGGCGTGCTAAAGTTGCCATGCAGAAGTCGTAATGGCGTGCTTCTGTTTCCAGCTTCTGCTGCTGCTGCTGATTTGTTCTGCTGCTGTGACTGTTGCTGTGGGCTTGGGAATTAATTCAGTTGGGCCAAGAAAATAATTCTGTTGGGCCAAAAATTAAAAGCCCAATGGAGTTGGTCCAAAAAATAGTTTGGGCCCCAAAGCACCAATTGCCAAGATCCAAGTCCTTGGCCGCGGCCCGTACCCGACCCGCCCGTCCGGCGGCGGCGGCGGCGGCGGCGTCGTCCCAAAGCACCAATTGCCAAGATCCAAGTCCTTGGCCGCGGCCCGTACCCGACCCGCCCGTCCGGCGGCGGCGGCGGCGGCGGCGTCGTCCGTCCGATCGATCGTCGGCGGCGGCGCGCGTGTGTGTGTGCGCGCGAGGCTAGTACTTAGATCAAGCCCACTAGCAAGCCCACAAGTCAATTTATTAACTCCATGTGCTTTGCTATTCTTATACATGAAAAACATCTCTATGTTTTCCAATGTGGGATAGCATTTATTTTCCCTCTTCAACATCCAAACTTTGACATACAATATCTCACTCATCGGAAATCGGTTTTGAGACTTCAAGTATATCACGTTGATCTACTCGAGATGTAGATTAACATCCAATCATTATTTTAATTAAATAATAAATATTTAATTAAATAATAATTTCCAGATATGGCATTAAAACCATATTTCCAACATAGGCACCCAGAAAAAAGGGGATTTTTTTGTAATATTTGACCTCATAAATCATAATATATATAGATGGAGGGGCCACTGATATTATATGTATATTCAATTACACGGTGTCGTGGCTTTGGTGTACATCAATATATATATACAGCAGCAGGTCTTGATTTCAGACTCTCTCTCTCTCACACACACACACACTAGTTAATGTATAATTTGGTTAACATCAGACACGGTGTGTCCTACTCTATTATATTTACGTGAAAATTTCGCCACCCTCATTGTGAAAGTTTTAAACTTTTTCTTGTTTTACCCCCTACAGTTCATATTATCGTCAAGATTAATCTTACCTATACATTATGGAATATGTATATTGTCTAAATTGATAGTAGAAACAATGTTTAGCTGTATTTTACTAGAAGATGTGATGCTTAATTATAAGAAAGGTTGAAGTTAATTTGAATATTCCCATACTCCTATTTCCTATTTATTGAAAGGTACGTCCGGACTTTTGAGGAAAAAAGGGGATCAGATCCGAATTCTACTAATTACTAAAAGTTTACACTTATTCTTCTTAATTGTAACTCAAAATTTCTTCTTCATAGTAAAAAAATTCGGAGACAAGCTGACAAGGTATGTGCTTAAATTAACCAGATGCATTTTCTTCAACCACCAAGCAGGATTAAAACAAGAACATCACAAACGGTGACACCTTAATTACCTTTTGCGAAAGCAATAGGTTTCAATCCAAGTAAACAAAAAATAGTAGGCACAGTGTGTGATTAATGTCTAAGGTTAAAAGTCTCATATTCAAATTCATCGTCACACAGTCTTTTAAAGACATACTCTCTCCGTTCCATTAATAATGATTCTCTTTTCTTTTTAATATATATGTCCCATTAATAATGGCCCCTTCCGAAAAAAAAGAAACTACTCTATCTAACAAAAAGTTATGGATTAATTACCGTGCCAAAATGGAATGAGATTCAGTGTACCACACTTTATGTCCCACTTTCAATTTTGTTCATTTTCTTATATATTTTTTCTTCAATTTCAACTTTGTATGCTTTAATTTAATTTTGTGATTATTAACTAGGGTTTATTCCATCAATCTAGGGTATATAATTATTTTTTGTCATTTAATTTCACTTTTATTATCTAATAATATATAGGTTGATAAATTAAAAGTGATGGTATATATTTTTTAAAAATTTTCATTTTTTAAAATAAAAATTAAATATAGTTCATTGTATTATAAATAAATTTTATTTTTATAAAAAATATTTTTAAAATAATAGATATAAACATGGGACACAATGACCAATATAAAATTGTGGGACAGTAGATCTCATCCCAAAATAGGGAGTCATACTTAGTGGGACGAAGGAAATATTTTTCTCCTATCTAAAAGAAAAGTTAGAAAACATATAGTATTTTTCGCCTTTAAAAAAAAAGGGTAGGCATACTTAATTGCTAAATGAGCCTGAATTTTAGATGCTAAGTTAAATTAAGGTGGGTTTGGGCCCATAGTGATAAATTAAGGCTCCCCTTCCTATATGGGGCATAAGGTTGTTTGGGCCTAATCGTAACATCTGTATTAGAACATAGCGTAAGTTCAGTAGTACTCCGTAATAATCAGATAATATTATAACACGTCTAGTTTTATTTTAAGGACAACAATCAAGTTTGGTACACAAAAATAATTAATTTTTTTAATGTATCATATTTTTTTGTAAGATACAAATATTTTTTCAAAGACAAAGAAAGACAGAACATAGATGATTAATGCATATATATATATGGAGAGGTTCAAGTAAGAACCACTAAATAAAATAAGAATAGAGAACCATTTTCAGCCATTCGATCATCAAGATCTACGGTGGATACATCATCTTGTAGGATGAATGCATCACCTGGGTTCGAATCCTAGAGGGAGCAAAATTTTATTTTTCTTAGTGCATTAATTTTAACAGCAAATACATTAATTTTTTATAATGGATGCATTAGTTTTAATGGTTCTCACGTTCCCACAAATAATATAGTTCTCACTAAAACCACACCCTATATATGTATATAGATAGGGGTGAGCTAAAATAAAAACACTTCTTAAAGTATAAAATAGGAACCATTTTTAGCTCTTAGTCTTAGATCATCAAGACTTACGGTTGATTCATTACCTTGTGAGATGAATTCATAGTCCTGAGTTCGAATCCCAAAGGTAGCAAAAAAAAAATCCCGTAATTCAGACATTTACACAGATAATTCATAGGTGTTCTACATAAAATTCATACATTTTAATTAGTTTATAATTTATACATTAAGAAGTGTTTATACCGTAGCCCTCCCTATATATATTTAATTAAAGAATATAATAAATAAGTAAAATTTTAAATCTCAATCCCCAATAATTATATACTTAATTTGAAAGGATATTTTTTTCAATGAATATACAGAATCGTAATAGATGAATAATAGTTTGATTGTATATATTACGAAAAAGATTTTTGATAGTCGATCATATAAATATTTCAGTCAATGAAAACTCGTAAATTTTAATTTTAATAGACTTGAATTATTATATATTACTCTATTTTTTAACGTATTTTATATTTATAGTATACTTATATTTTGTGTCTCGTAATAAAAATTTGCTGGATCCGTCCCTGTATGCATCATGTAAATAAATTCCAAGTCTTCAACGCTTTTAATTAATGAGGCATTTATTGCATGGAAAACCAAACCCTTGTATACAAAGCTTTCAACTTTCAAGTACTCGTTGAATTTGTCAAATAGATAAGGCCAATTAGTGCAGAAATACCTGAAGTGAAATGTAAATTTACTATAGTACTTAGGGATTATAGCCAAAAAATACACGAACTTTGATAAAAGTTGCAATTTTCACCTGAACTTTCAAATTGGCCAAAATATACCTGAACTTATATTTTTTGTTATAAATTTCACCTCGACGGAGTTCAATCATTGCAAGTTCAGGTGAAATTTATAACAAAAAAATATAAGTTCAGGCATATTTTGGCTAATTTGAAAGTTCAGGTGAAAATTGCAATTTTTATCAAAGTTCGTGTATTTTTTGGCTATAATCCCTAGTACTTATTACAGTTTATTTTTCAAATTGCATTTCAATAATTAGTGGAATTATTTTTAAAAATAGATTATGAGAGGACATTTTTTAAAAAATAGATTAAAAAGAAAATAAAGGAAAATGTTTTAAGGAAGGAGTATTTAAAATAATAAACTACTCTGTGCTAAAAAATAATAATAAACTACTAGCTGAAATCGATCAGTAATTAGCGTTAGCTTCTCAAAAAGTGATAAGCCCCCAACCTGCCAATTTGCAAATTAATGGGACAAAGACAACTCCTACACATCCTCGCTCGAAGTCATTGTTAAGACAGCCAAGAATAGTCAAAGCTACCTTACATATGATATGATATATTGTTAGATGACTTGGTCTATGCCACTTCTTCTAAATTAACTTGCAGTTGACCCAACTGCACTGCCTCAAATATTGTTTGCCTACTTTTGCCTAATTAATTATTCATGTCTCTTGCTTATCTACTTATACCAATACCATCCATGCTAATCTATATATCTTACTATTTTCATTAATTAGTAATGTATACAAAAATACTTTACTTAACACTTACATATAAAAATCAAAATTGCAATCTGATATATCTACTCATCACTTTATCTCATCTTGGGGGCCTTTTTAGTATGTGACCAAGAACCATCCATTTGTCCACCAAAAATATTCTAACAATAACAACCATCAATATTTTACTACATACTCTTGATTTCATTTTTAATATCCACCAAGTCAAACTTCCAAAAGCATGACAAAAATTTAGTGGCCCATTATTCCAAATCGACTTAATTTCTCTTAAAATTTGTTAATGCCATTTTGCCTAATCATGAAATGACCCAAACACCTCAAATTTTCATCAAGCACTAATGCCCATCATTTATTAATCCCACAAGTAATCAAAGTTGAATTCGTCCTTTCCCACTTCCCAACTCCTACCCATATAAACAATATTCCCACACACACATATATATATATACACATACAATACTTTTCTCTCTCCATCTCCACTCCATTCACCACATTAATCAAGAATTCAAGAACCCACAAAAACAATACCCAAAAAAAAATGGTTCGTCCAATTCCAATCTTCCATGGAAGTGAGAGCTTCTCAGCAATCCCAGTAGCAATAGGCCTGTTTGTTTCGGTGTCTCTTTTGGTAGGTTTGTGTGCGAAACATGCAAAGCAAATGAGGTCGAAAAGCAACCATCCAAACGCGGCGAGATCGCCGCTGCCGTCGCCGAAGCAGCTGATAGCTACCATAAGTCAGAAGGCGATGTCGCCGCTGATCCACGGCAAGAAGTCCACGGCGGCGGCAGATTCCGGCGAGGAGAATGGGGTGTGGCAGAAGGCGATCTTGATGGGGGAGAGGTGCCAGCCGCCGGAATTCTCCGGCGTCATCTACTACGATTACGATGGCAAGAGGATAGCGGAGATGCCCAAGTCGCCGCGCCACGGCTCCATGACGCCCTTGAAGAATATTAGTTTTCCGGCGCACAATAATCACACTTCTGTTTATTGATGTCCACTTTTTTTTTTTTTGGGGAAATTTTTGGAGTAGAGTTTTTTTCTTTTTCTTTTCAGTGGTTTGTGTAAGTTTGTTTCATCTTTTTTTTTTCATGGTAAACTATTGCAATAATAGTTGTTGCTTTTGCCCTCTCAATATATATATATATATATATATATATATATATATATATAGGGTTGGGTTCATGTGGATCCCTATGCTTATAATAGATCCGTAGATCCAAATCTAGACCACATATTTATGACATGTGGCGCATCAAGATGCATAAAGGCATTTCAAGGCAAAATCTGGAGAGGGGTAAAATTGGAATGTAATTTTCGAAATTAAAAAAAAAAAATAGATTTTCTCAAAATAGGTATATTTTAGATGCATAAAGTTTCATACGAAAATGCATGAACTTTCATATAAAAATGCATAAAGTTTCATAAAAAAATGCATAAGATTTCACCCCACCCCCCACACCCCTGAACCCCACCCCACCCGAGAACCCCACCCCCACCCCCCCAAACCCCCCCTCCCCCCAAAAAATTTTTTTTAAAATTTTTTTAAAAACTGATTTTCTGACCACTGACCCACCCCTACCCCCCACCCACCCACCTACCAAAAATTTTTTTTATTTTATTTTTTTATTTTCTCAAAAACTGATTTTCTGACCACTGACCCCCCCACCCCACCCCCCCAATTTTTTTTTTTTAAAAATTGATTTTTACATGCATAAAAAAATTACATGTTTTACATGCATATACTTTCGCACAGAAATGCATATACTTTCACATAAAAATGCATATACTTTTCACACAAAAATGCATTACATTTTTTGAAAAAATATAGTAATTTTTTTTGGGCTAGAGGGTGGGTGGGGGGTTAGCGGTCAGAAAATCAGTTTTTTTTTTTAAAAAAAAATAAATTTGGGGGGGGGGGGTGGGGGTGGGTGGGGGGTCAGTGGTCAGAAAATCAGTTTAAAAAAAAAATGGGTGGGGAGGTGGGGTGGGGTGGTGGGTGGGGGGTAAGTGGTCAGAAAATCAGTTTTTTTTAATAAAAAAAAAAAAATTGGGTGGGGGGTGGTGGGTGGGTGGGGGGTAAGTGGTCAGAAAATCAGTTTTTTAAAAAAAAAAAATTGGGTGGGGGGTGGGGTGGGGGGTGGGGCAGGGATGGGGTGGCGAAAATACCAGATTTATTAAAATGAAATGCATTTTTTGTATAATTTAATGCATTTTTATGTAAAATCTTTATGCACTTTTGTTTGATTTTATATGCATGTGAAACATGACTATTTTGGGGGGGTGGTAATGGGGAGGGTTGGGGGGTGGTGTGGGGTGGGTTGGGGGGTGGTGCGGGGTGGGGTGGTGAAAATACCAAAACTGTAAAAATCAAATGCATTTTTCTGTTCAAAGTCATGCATTTCATGTGAAAACTTTATGCATCTTCGTGGGAAACTATATGCATCTAAAATATATCTATTTTGAAAAAATCTAAAAAATATATATTTTTTTAATTATTAAATCCGAAAATTACATTCCAATTTTACCCATCTCCATATTTTGCCTTGAAATGCCTTTATGCATCTTGATGCGCCACATGTCATAAATGTGTGGTCTAGATTTGGATCTACGGATCTATTATAAGCATTGGGATCTATATGATCCCATTCATATATATATATATATATATATATATATATATATATATATATATATAAGCTCTATAAAATAATTTATAAGTTGTTTAGGAGTTTATAAGCTCCTTGAAATTGTTTGACAAAATAAATTCCTAAACAACTTATACGCTCTAAAAAGCTCTTCAAAAAAATAAGTTTCTCTACTCCAACTTATTTTTTCATAGTCTTATATGCAACAATCATTTTATAAATATTATTCAACTATAATTTATTATTTTCATTATATATAATTTATAATTCTCCTCTCTTCGATTTTCTCCCTTTAACAAATAATATTTTCTCTATAGCAAAAAATTCTCTCTCTCGATTATAAGCTCAATCATTCAAAAACTTTAACAATTTATAAACTCTAGAAATTACATTTTATAGGTTCTTGAAACATCTTATAAGATGTTAGAGCTTATAAATGTACTCTTTAAAATAAGCATAGCCAAACACCCTCTTAGCCTCGTCGTAGTTATAGCAAGTTGGCTTCGTGCAGGATTTATCAGCTACGTGGTCAATCCAATTAATTACATTCGCTCTAGCTGACCTAACCTTAGAGAATTATATAAATGGAATGTATAAATCGATCAATTAGACCATGTATAACTTATAAATTAATTTTTATATAATTTCAGTGCTTATTTGTAACGTTTATAATTAATGGGTTGTACTTTATGGGTATGTTTTGGTTGTTTGAAGAAAACTCGGATGAAAACCATGAAATTACAGTTTATGATTTTTCAGTCACCACAAATCCAAGTTTTGCTTTTGAATTTTTCACTTCATCATTTTTAGACGTCACTAACATAGAATAAAATATATCAATAGTTGACATAACACGAGTTGTTCAATGACGGCGAAATAATTAAATGTTAAAGCTTAGTATATATGGTGACCATGTTGTAGTTTTATATACTGCGTAAATGATTTCATGATATCATATGAACTCATCTTTATCATTCAAAGATGATGAAAACAATTACCGATTAAAGTTGACTAAAAATCATATTACGTAGTAATAGGCAAAGATCACACAATAATATCATGCCTAAATATTAGAATTCCTTTTTCTTCTTCATATAAGCATGAAACATGCACGGAAGCAAAAAGGGGCAGCAAAATCTCATTATTATTACTCCCTCCGTCCCATAAAAGTGTGTAATTTTTGTCATTTTGGCACATCTCAGAAGAGTGCATTTTCCTTTTTTGGATCTCTTCTTTCATTAATAACACACTCACCTAATATTTATTAAAATTCATGTCACCAACAATCATGCACTCTTATAGGACAGAGGGAATAATATTATTTTAATATCTGATCTAAGTACAAATTTGTGTTCTTACATATGATAAAATGTACAACTATAATCTGGACATGCAAAAAGAGCATCTTTAAAAAATATATATATATTAAATAAAAATAAATTCAGAATTCCTCATTCATTTTCTTGTTTATTCTCTGCTTTAGTAGTATTGGCGCGGCTTCTGAGCTCTTCAAAAGCCTTCATGCTCTCTGCATCGAACCCTCCCGCAAACTGAGACAATTATTTGAAAGGTCATGAGCTCCAATTCCGTATTTTTCAACTACTTTCATTTCGTTAGCATCTAAAAATGTGGATACCTGATGCACTCTGAAAGCAAACCGGACACCTTGTAGGAGCAAGAATTCCTTGTTAGGCTCCTTCTCCGGTTCATTCATTGCATCGAGTTCTGTTGCAACGCGCTTCATGTATTTTCGTGCTAGTTGAACTGATGAAAGCTTGATCTGCACACCAGTGAAGACATTTCAAGCATAGATGAACCATATTATGTATTATTTTTATCATAAAAATGAACTCGAATTTATCAATGCTGGTTGCATGTCTTAGCCCATTTTTGCTCATGAATGCTAGGAGTTGGTTAACTGCAGTTTGTGAGATTGCTTACCTTGCCTACTACGCCAGAATCAAGAAGCCAGTCCACCGGAATGCCAAATTCTTTGTATCGTGAAACGGCCATGTCTCGTGTTCGTAGCAAGGCATATACACTATTCTCCACTCTGTGAAGAGGAAAGTTGCAGAAAAGAAGCAAAATAAGTTTGAAAGGCTAAACTTCATTTTAGAGTTTGATTGGCCATTTATCTTGCTAGGGAGAACTTACTTCTCGAGCAACTTATACATCTTCTTCAAAGCAGCATCACAAGGAAGATTCTCATCATCGGTGAATGATGTAACTAGCCTCTCCAGTTTCTTGAGGTCCTGATACTCGAATGCTGCCTCTCTTAACGCGTCTGCTTTCCCCTCTGGCCAGTCGAAGTGCTTGAGGACAGCGCGTTCATCGACCTAGCACAGATACGAGCACAAAATATTCAATAACACTATCTTTTTTAAGCATGAAAGACTTGTGTGTGATTTTAACATGATCAGTTTTCATCAAAGACACAAATCATTTTTAAGCACAATACATTTTTCCATCAAGAACAAAGCAATTTACCAAGAAGGAGAGCTCCTCGTCTAGCCAGTTCACGAATGCCAGCAAATCATCTATGTTTGTAAAAGAAGCTGCTCTGACTTCAGAAGCCAAAGACTGAACGAATTCACCTTGGGTTTCCACATCAGCTTTAACCTGTTGCAAGATTTCAAGATTTGTTGCATTGTTAGCTTTGTCAAGTGAGTGATATAATTACTGAATAAAGGAAGTTGAATTTAGCATACAGCTAGCAGGAAGGATGATCTGTTCTCAATCTCCCCAATCATGTTGCTTCTTGCTTCTGAGGTGTTTGATGATGTAGAGATCAACGAGGACGTATTCTTTGCCTCGCGTTTCATCAATGACTGGTAAAACTCGACTAGTTCAGGAGCCCGGTGAACTTTATCACCACCTGCACCCCCTCTGGGGGGGAGACTTCCTGGTGGAGGCGGAGGACGAGGAGGCCCACCGGGTGGGGGCGGGGGCGGAGGTGCACCTGGAGGGGGAGGTGGTGGAGGCGGACCTCCTGGCACCCGACTTGGAGCATTAGTGTTAGAGTCACCGGAGGCACCTCCTGATGCTTTAGGGGGTGGTCGGGGAGTCCTTGGAGGGCGCTTTTCAATCTCTACAAGGTGCATTTTGCTAACTATCGGAGAATCAGTTTTGTTCTCATTGGACTGGTCATTTGAACTTGCAGAGATGATAGGTTTCTCTTTTATAAGAGCAAGTTTTGGGGGCAGAGAAACAGATTTGGTATCCACCCTCAAAGGGTCACCAAATTTCACTGCCCTTGCTTGCTGAGCTTTCTCCTTGATATGTTTCTCTCTCTCCAACGCAAGCTTATGCCGGTCCTTGTATGCAGGATACTTCTCGTCTAGAACGCCCTCAACTGATTTAGACATCAAATGGAAAGATGATGCTACATTGTTGAGTGAATCACTAGGAGGCAGTTTTGGAGTTTCAGGGGAATTAAACTCATCATTCTCTCCAGTTCCAAAACTAGTGATGGCAATGCCATCTCCTGCATTTCTTAGCATCAGAGCTTCGAGGGGCCCCCTAGGTTTGAGGCTCCTGCTCGGTGATCCACCTGCAAAAGATCGAGCAGGAGAAGAGAGAGCACTTGAGTCGTCTTTACTCTTTCCCCACCTCTTGAGCTTCTGGATCAAACCAGGCTTCTTGCTAAGACTGCTGAATCTGCTTGTGGAACTATCAACAGACATATTATCAAAATCCTCGCTGTCAACAGAGGTATTGTCGAAGTTGCTCTCCATATCCGTGTCCCCTCCTCCACGCTCTGATCCTGCATACTCCAACATGAGCTGTTTAGCCTTCTCTTGGGATCTCGGGCTCAAACTTTTACTAAGGTCACGTGCTGATACTTTCCCGGAGGGCGTTTGGTAGTTGCGGAGCTCAAACCTTAGGCACGCATTCACCCAACGAAGATACACCAGCTCTTCAACTTCACTGAATCTGTTCATTTGAAGCCCTTCCACTTGCTTAACGAGGTCCTCGTTTGTATGCTTCAGCTCATTGACCTCTTCTCTTACTTTGGCCACCATTTCTGTCTGAAGAAGCACAAAACTAGATCATATCAAGAATATGCTAGAAAAAGTACAAAATTATGTAGTTTGCAAACTTATTTACCTCAGTAATGTTGGAAAGGGTTCTAACTTTGGATTCAGCAGAATCCAGTTTAACTATTAGTTCCCTCTTTTCATGCTGAAGCTCTTTGTTCTTCCTCTTAAGCTCCATCACCTCGACCTCCAACTCCTTGACGGCTTTAAGCTTCTTGTCGACTTCTGCAATTTCCTGCTCCTTGGTTTGAAGCCCGCTAACTTGTTGCTTCAGCAGCAAGAGCTGGCCTTTTGTCTGGTTGGCTTCAAGCTGAATCTGCTTCTGCAGTTCCTTTATCTTCTTCCTCGCCGTCTCAAGCTCTTTCCTAGCAGCAACTCCCTGAGACAGCTCCTCTTGGAGTTTCTTCCTCTCAGCCTGCAAAGAGTTTATGGTTATGTTGAGCATATCAATCTCCACTGTCTTGATCTTGAGCTGCTTCTGCAACTCAGCGATACTCGACTCTTGCTCCTTGAGTCCGTAATACTCAAGCAGCTCCCCTTCAAGCTTCACCTCCCTCTCTTCCAACTCTTTCACCAGATCACGCAGTCTCTCCAGTTCGCTTGCATTGTTAGCCATCTCACTCTCGTAAACCCTGTCCTTCTCTGCCTTGATATTCACGGCCGTGTCGTACTTGTCAGTAGGCAAGGGGAAATCAATCTCTCCAGACAAAAGGCTTTCGAATTCGGGCAAGAACTCATCTTCGAAATCAGGAGGGCTGCTTAGAGCAGGATTTATGATGCTGTTGATCAACTTCACCTCTTCTTTATCCTCTTCCTCTTCCTCTTCCTCCTGCAGCGTTTTGAATGTCTTACAAAAATGTCGAATTTACAACAAACAAAATCATGAAATCACATGTATACATGTATAGCTATAACCACCTCCTTGAAATCACTGTCCGAATACACAACATGCTCCTTGTCCTGTTCCCCTTCATTCCAAGACTTCTCAAGTGGTGCTTCATCATTTTCTACTGCTCAAAGCAACCAGATTTTAATTGAATGACACAAAACAAGCATGCAAAATAACAAGCCTCTACAAATGAAGCTGCTTTTGATTCTTGGCATACAATATCATGACAAATACAGAATCTAGACAAAACATTCAACAAGTAAGAGCATGCTGAAAAACTAAGAAATACCTTGGCGCTTCTTTGAATTCTCCGGCGGCTTCGAGTTCTTGACACTAACCTGCTTAACTGCATATGCTGCAATAGAAGCAGCAACCACAAAGCCTAACCTGACAATCATGTAGGTATTGTTGATGGAAAATACTGTGTTTTCCACTCATATACTAACAAAAAGAGTGCCCCAAGAAGGCTTTCCCTCATATCCCTTCAACCCCATATCTCATGCTTCAGTCCAAGAATCCATACAAACAACAGAAACCTAGATTTATCCAAATTCCGATGAAGATGGTTTCTTCTTTCCTAGGATATCAAACGATAAAAGACATGACCTTTTTTTCTTACAGGCGTGTACATTTTGGTATCAATAGCATTATCCTCACAGAAAATGAGAAAAAAAGCAAAAACATGCTTGCAAACAAAGTTCTGATAAATAGAATTTTGCAACACAATCTGTGGAGTACGGAGCTACAGGAGCCACCAATATTCGAGTGGTCAGTTATCCTCCAAGAGGATTGCATTTCAACAAACAGGTGGTGGGTCTGACTAGCTGACCAGCGGATAACTGAAGATAAAAAAAAGAAAGATATATTTATGGACTCAAAAATGACGACAGTAAATGAAAGAGGTAGTCTTGGACAAGAATTAAGCGACTTGTCTGAATCCTGCTCCAGTTTCATTGAGCAATTGTGGTTAGTTACAACTAATAATGAGGTTTTGTCAATGTTTCTCTGCATTGCCATAAATAATGGCTACCAGTGGGATTTTTTTCTTCTAGCTGGCAACACACCGTAAATTAATCTGCTTTCGTCTTTGAAATTTTGTAGTAATTTTTTTTTTTTTTTGAAATTTTGTAGTAATGATTTATTTTAGAGCACTAGGATTTGTTTTCATTATGATTATAATAGTTTCGAAAAAGGTAAAATTGGCATTCAATTGGTGGCTGTGTGTGAGTGGATTGGTGCGTATGGATGGATGGATAGAGTTAGTTATCCATAACAAAAGTAGATTAGACCAAAAATTTGCGTATATTATTTGACAAGTTTTTTTGGCTGCATTTGTATTATTCTGTAAATGTGACAAAATGTGAGACTACAAAGCATGGGTGCTCGCACTAAAATCCGACAAATATTTAATTCATTTCTGGTGGACCCCATGACGAGCCTAAAAGCTCTTGCAATTTCCAAACAATGTGAATAAATAGAGTGGGCCGGGTGGTATTGGGCCGTGGGCCCGTAAAGTGTATAATTGGGCCTTTAGCCCAAGATTTACAAGGGGCTTAGGGTTGTTCAAATGTTTTGTTTTTATTTATTTTTGAAGAAATTTGAGGCAATCAAACCAAACCAGAGACTTACGCCTCAATTTCTAGAAACTACAACTATATGTTAGATTTCCAACCTTAAAAGTCTCGTTTATTTATTAATATCAAGTGTCTCTATATCTATCCATTGTTAAATATAAATAAGTCATTTTGTAATAGTTAAATATTCAAGGGTGAAGCAATGATATATGACTATGAGTGCATTGTAGCTTCTTGCAAACCAATATAACGGAGAAAAGAGAAAGTGTGTTACAATTGAAATTCTGAGGAAAAATAAGGACATGCTAAATAAATTGATGAGGTGGAATGGTGGGTGAACACTTATATATATAGGATGAAGTTCAAATAAAAATCTTCTTATCATGAGAAAGTGAGAATCTTTGCATAGAATTTATAAAGTATTTGGACAAAACGTACAAAGTAGATGCATTCAACATATAAAATAATTCATTTATGATAACATTAACATTATTGAGATTTGAAATAGTTCGACTTATATTTTAGTTAATAATTTAGTTATCAAATCTGAAATTTTAAATTAAGTCCCGATTGCATCCGGGCCAACAATGGTTCAAAGAAATATCTGGGCTACAACCATGTGGTTCTGGAATTGGGCCAACAATATCAGACAGTTTTAAAGGTCGTTAAAACAACTGACAAATTTTACCACAAAAAGTAAAAAACAAAGAATTAAAATTAAACATTACAATAATTTAAATAACTAAAATTCGATATTACATTAAATGAAATATAAAATATATTAAAAATTAAAAATTAGTTAACAAAATTGGTGAAATTATAGTAGTATAATATTTTCTGGCCCATTCAAAATAAAATAGGCAAAAAAGCGTAGCAAAAATTGGGCAAATCATTGAGGCCTTTCATTGAGTTTGATGAGACGAAATGTTGTATTTCAAAATCGGGAAAGTAGACAAGGCATGATGCAAAGTGAATTGTACAATGAAGAAGAGAAGCATTGGCATTATTAGAAAGCAACAACAACATTGTTTTTGAGTTGGAAGAGAGTTGGGTGGGTTGGTGTAAGTGCTGCAACAATGACAACACTGCTGAGCAGGGCCAAGCCGAGGCCTAAAGCATTGACAAGCGCCGTCTCCGGGCAACGCCTAGACAAGTTTCCCAAAGTTTGCAAGAAAGTGAGCTTCTCAAGAAGGCCTGTCTCAGCTGTCACCACTGCTAAACCATATGTGTACAAACCTACGAAGACATGCCAAGGAAGCACCTTTAGCCTTGTCGTTCGTACCTCGCCCCTGTGCCAAAAGCTCATGAATCCAAACAACCACTGCACCCATTATATGGAACTTTCATCATAATATTATAATGTTGCAAAAGGTAATCGCATCAAACCTAACAATACCTGAGCCCCAAACAGGATAATACAAACTACTCCCATCCATGAATGCAAGCTGTAAAAATTAGCAACAATTCCTTCTTGCCCTTCAAATTTTGTCCAAATCCCAAAAATCCCACATGCCAAAGCCACACCTTGTAGACACAGGTGCACCAATTTCTTCAAATTTCTTGAACCAGGCAACCATTTGTGCACCAAAATGGCTGAAAAAACAAAAATAAACGCCTAATTCGAAATCTATCAGAATATACCTCCCTCAATTTGCACAACTTTCACTAGGATACTTGGAATCTTTTAATTATCCATTTTTCCCCAATTGCGAAAAGACTAAAACAACAATTTCTACCTTCTCCACTGATGAGGATGAAGCCGATCACCATTAGCAAAGGGTGCATAACCTGCTCATAAAAATTCACAGAAATTCCATAAAAACATACATGCACATTACATTATAAGAATCAGGAAATTAGATTTTTTTTACAGCGTAAATGTGGTCTTCCTGCAATGGGGAGTGAGAAATGAAGCTATCCTTGAAGTGAAGAGGCCATATTACTACAAGAAGTGCAACTAAACAAGCTGAAAATCTTGCAAAAATCAGAAAAGGAAATGAGGAAGACAAAGCTGCGGCCATGGGCTCAAAGTAACCTCGATTTTTTAGACTACTTTCTCAGTGTCTGTGTGTCGATATAGTGCTAGTGAGAGAGGGGTGACCACCGACACAATAATAAAAATATGACATCATGTCATTTCAACTTCAATTTTTGAAGTAGGGCACCAATTTTTACATGATTAATGAAAACTTATTGTATTTATTGTTGGGGTCCTGCTTTATTTGGAGTGGAGTATCATACTCATAATTTAATAACTCGGCAAATATAGTGAAACGGTGTGGGTCACCAAATACTCCATCCGTCCACTAATTGTTGACCTAGGAGGCAAAACACGAATTTTAAGAAAAAGTGTAGTGAGTGGAGAAAGGGACCCACAAAATATATTATTTATTAGTTGAGTGAAGAAAGGGACCCACAAAGTGTATTGTTTATTAGTTGAGTGGAGAAAAAGTGTATTGTTTATTGAGACCCATCAATTAAAAAATTATAAAGACTTACTATAAATGGGTAGGACATAAATTGGTGGACGGACCAAAAAGGAAAGTAGGCCAACAATTAGTGGACGGAGGGAGTAATTAATTGAATTATTGAAATTCTTGTTTGTCTGAGCAGAACTGCAGAACAGAAGTACTCCCTCCGTCTCAATAATGTTGTCCCATTTCTTTTGGGCACCGAGATTAAGGAGTGTGGAATTAGTGTTATAAACTATAAGGCCAAACATGTTTAAGAATAAATTAAGTATAGCTTAATTAGGGTAAAATGTAACTAGCTCTCGTCTCATCTATGCATCTGCAAATCTTCTTGTCCGACGAGACATGTGCTACAGCCTATAGCTTCTGCTCAGCCACCGCCACCACTCTCCTCATCCGCCCCATCACTTCTTCCACCACTCTTCGTGTTCCCTCTCATCTAAAACCAATAAAACAGCCCCCCCCTTCTCAAACAGCCCTTCCTCTGTCTCTGCCAAACAAAACCCAATTGAAATTACCGACTGCCCTAATCCCCTTTCCGGCGACCGCTGCTTCATTTCTTCCGCCGCCCAACACTTCGATAATTCAGAAGCACAAAAAAAAACACCTTTTTCATGTATTGAAAAATGGAGAAGATAGTTGCAAATCCATGGCTTGTTTCAAGCAGATCCAAGCTCACGTCTTCACCCATGGACTCCATGATAGTATTGATGTCTTGCACAAGCTCATCGCGTTTGCTACCGATGCCGACTTAAGCCATGCCGCGACAAGGTATTTTCCCAAATTGAGCAGAGGCAACTGACAGTGAGAATCGGCGTGGGAAGAGGCGAGCCCTAATTTTCGACGAGCCATAATTTTTGAAAAAAAAACACAGAAGACAACACGAAGATGGTGGCACAATTGGTGGAAGCGATAGGACGGAGGCTGGAGGTGGGAGAAGGGGGAAGGGGGGAAGTGGCGCCGGCGGAATAGAGGGGGAAGGAAGAGGCGGCGCCGGTGGATTTACAGAAGGAAAGGGAGCGGCCGCGCCTGTGGAGTTACAGAGAAGGAAGGGGGGAGGCGACGCCGGCAGAACAGAGAGGAAGGGAGCGGCGCCGCCGGTGGAGTTATAGAGGGGAAATGGTGGAGTGAATTTAGAGAGGGGAATGGGGAAGGTGGTAGAGAGAGAGAGAGCCGTGAAGGTGTGATTTAGAGGGGGGATTAATTAGAATCATGTTTAATTAAAAATTAATTAATTTTTAAAATTTACCTAAAAAGGATATGAGATAAAATTATTGGGACAAACCAAAAAAGAAAGTGGGATAAGATTATTGGGACGAAGTAGTATTGATTCAAAATAGATTTAACAATTCTTTTAATTTGTTCGAGAAAATAATAGGTGACACAGTCACACAAATATGATACTCATATGCTTTTCTAAAAACAAAATACTCCCTCCATTTTTTCAAATGTCCTATTAAAAAATGAATTTTGTCCCAAATAAGTGGTACCCATTTCAAAATTTCATGATAAAATGATAAGTTCTCATTTTGCCCTTCTATTATAAATTCTTTACTTTTTTAGTTTTTCAATGTAATAATTAGAAGTAAAAAGAGAAAAATTATCCATTTTACTGATACTAGCATTTGCATCTTGTGTAATACACGATAAACGATTTTATATTTCTATATTTATATAAAATTAATATCAACTCAATTATCATATTTATAAATATAATAAAAATACAAATTTTAACTTAATATTTTTTAGCTGAATATTGAAAAAACAATATTCACAATAATAAAAATTGATATTATGAGAAGGCAAAAAAAATAGAAAAGAATTGAAAAAAGATTTATTCAACAAAAGATGAGAGAGGCCAAGAGAGAAATTTTAAAATATTAATCTTTAAATAAATATAACTTTTACATTTTAAATCAAATATTTACATAAAATAAATCAAATTAGAGCTCTTATCGTGATCTTTAATTTGCTATGCATATTAAATATTTTATAATTAGTCAAATTTCATAATTTTAGAAAATAAAACAAAAGAATAAGAAGATAGAGAAAAAAGAAACAATGTAGTCAAATGGTCATAATGAAGATTGAAAATCAATTTTTGGCCCCTAATCTTAAAACATCAAAATATGACCATTAATTAGGTGGTATGCCTAATTTGCCCTTTTTACTCGGCCGCTGGGGTGATTGCGCGACTGCTGGATGATTGCACAGCCGCTGGAAGCTTATGGATGGGTTACGCGCTTGCGGGGAAAAGCCATCGCCCGCTGCGCGTATGGCACTTATGGCACTATTAGTGCCATAAGTGTCATACGCATCATTTTATTACTTGGTTTTATTTTGGATTTCCGTATGGCACTATTAGTGCCATAAGTGCCAAAGGAACCATTTTAAACACTTACCCATAGAGTTTAGATGTTCCATTTAGGGTCTAGATGTTCGATTTAGGGTTTAGATTATCCATTTAGGGTTTAGATGATCCATTTATGATTTCTTTATTCTATTACTGTTGTTTCTGTTGCACGTATGACACTTATGGCACTATTAGTGCCATAAGTGCCAAAAGGACCATTTTACTTAGTTTTATTTTGAATTTCCATTGGCACTTATGTGGCACTAATAGTGTCATATTAAGGGTAAAAACGTTCAAATCAATAAAAATGATCAAATTTTATGTTTTTCAATGTGTGGCCATAAATTGTGTTTTATGCTTCATTTTGACTACTTCAAAATTTTACTCAAGAAAAAATATAGTTTACAAATAAACTTTAAATTTTATTATAACTATAAAATTAATTACCACTCAATTTTGAAATTAATTTGACATTAATTTCAAATTGAAATCTTAACTCTTTTTTTGGAGAAGTGAAATCTTAGCTTTTTAATATAGTATATAGATATGTATTTTGATAGTACAAGACACATCAATCCAGTGATAAGGCATGATTGACGATAAGATAATTTACTTTAATTAAGTATTTGGTTTGTATGATTAATTGAGCCCATAGCTGATAATTCGGCTGCACATCTAATCATCCTAAAAGTTAAATAATATGCAAACATCTCTTTAAAAGAAAATTGAGGGAATTGTTTTGTTTTTTTCGTCCTAACATCGATGCAGCGTGACACAGTTGGATTCATATAATTGGAGAGCTTCTAATTGTTTCGATGGATTATTAGCAGGATGAAAATCTCAACGGCGAGAGATTGTATGCCGAATTACCACATTAGTTCAAAATTAATGTAAATCTATAATTTTTTCGGACAAAAGTGACACTATTATTCATACACTCTGCATATAGGGAAGGTAAACATTGATTTTATCCAATCTCAGGAAAGACTAATTAATGAAAGCTGATTCCGAATTTGAGTCTTGTTCGATTTGAATGATTTTTTCCTTATTTTGTTTGTTTGTCCTCATACAACAAATTTTGGGGTGTAGATAATAACATAGCTCTCTGCAACCCCAAGATGCATATTCTTCGTAAACACACATGAGCTGAAGCCAAATCTCAAATTCAAACAAAACACGCAAATCGACAAATGCGATGGTCGTCGTGTATATATTTTGTCTGCGACAACGTTGTTGGTGTCGTCGTTACACACTAGCTTTAGCTTTGTTGGCATCAAATTTTTACGGCGGTCGAGATTAATTTAAATACTTACAGGCCACAACAGATGCCATTCTCTGCAATGCAAAATCCATCGATAAAATTAACGCAATCTATGATATATGCCTTTAAATTAAAAGCCCTACATCTAGAGTGGAATTAATAATATTAATCTTGGCCCAAAACGACAAATAACATCGATTACAAAGTGATGATCGTGAGTAGCAGTTGGTTCCTATAAATAGCAGTATTTGTAAATGTATTAAATCATCAAACACACGGTGAGAGATATATAAGCAAAGAGGGAGATGGAGTTCAGGTGCAAGGAATTGAAGGTGGGGAAGTGCGAAGGCGAGAAGCAGGTGGATGGGGAGACGCTGCCGCTGGTGCTGCAGCCGGCGAGCGAGGGCAAGAGCGACGTGAAGTCGCTGTTGGAGGTGTTGGATAGGAACAAGGAGTGGTTCGACGAGATGATCACCAAGAACAGCGCGGTTCTGTTGAGGGGATTCGACGTGGCCAACGCGGCCGAGTTCAACGACATCGTCGAGACCCTCGGCTGGGAAGACATCCGCTACGTGGGGCCCGCGCCCCGCACCCACATCCACAAGCGTGTCTGGACGGCCAACGAGGGCCCCCTCTCGGAGTTCATCTACTACCACCACGAGATGGTCTTGGTAAGTAGCATCATCTCCCCTCACAAAATATTCCTCACTTATATTATTACTGAGTTTTTGGTCCAGATCAAGGAATTCCCGAAGAAGGTGATACTCTTCTGTGAAGTTCCTTCGCCGGAAGGCGGGGAGACGCCTTTCGTGCCGAGTTTCCGCGTGACCGAGCGGATGGTGGAGGAGTTCCCGGAGTTCGTGGAGGAGTTGGACAAGAAGGGGCTGAGGTACACCTTCACAGCTCTGAGCAGCGACAACAAGGCATCAATGAGGGGCCGCGGTTGGCAGGACGCCTTCGCCACCACCGACCCTGCAGAAGCCGAGAGAAGGTATGATTGAGTATTTTTATCCGAAATACTTTGAATCCATCTAAGTAAACAAGGATGCAGGGCGAGAGCACTAGGGATGGACGTGGAATGGCTGGCGGATGGCGGGGTAAAGACGATACTGGGGCCGAGGTGCTTGACGAGGGTGTTTGAGGGGAGGAAGGGGAGGAGGATGTGGTTCAACACCATGGTGGGGATGCACGGCAAGGAGCTGAGCTCCGCCACCATGGCCGACGGCACAGAGATACCGGCCCATGTGGTGAAGAGGTGTGAGGAGATAATAGAAGAGGAGAGCATCCAGTTCAAGTGGCAAAAGGGTGATGTGCTCTTCTTGGATAATTATGCTACGCTGCATGGTAGGAGGCCAGCACTTCCACCTAGAAAGGTTTTAGTTGCTACTTGCAAATAAGATGGACGCTAGCTTCTTACCAGAATAAGCTGCATGCTATGCCCATCAAATTGTGTCCAACACACGATTTCCCTATTAATTACAAAATAAATGTAATATCTTGAGTCCAGAATTCTGTGAAACTGCACTGGGGAGATTCATCCAAATGACTCATATCCATTAGTTTTGATTTATGCACTTTTTATTTATACTACCAGAGTAAAGTATTATGCTTGATAGTATAACATTATGCTAATAGTTAACATCATATTTAATGCAATACTCAAAATATTATTTAAAAATGACTGTGAATAAAATTTGATTTACCTATTGAATTAGAAAAAGTCAAATATTGCTGATAAAAAAAAAATTAAAAATAAAAAGTGAATATGTCAACTACTAATTAGTCTAAACTATTACATGTGAATCTATATTCACATCAAATCTTCTCTACTTTGACTTTGATTGGTGGAGAAATTTTTTTCTCTTTTTTTTTGCTTTCTGAGATAAAAAATTTCAACGTGCAATCATCATCATCTTCATTGTCATCACTTGTAATGTCAATATAATCATCAAGAAGTTTTCTTGTGATTTTTCGTATCCTCCTTCCTTGCACTTCATGAGACTGCACTTGTAATTCCACCACGCCAGTTTGCTTGGGCTTTTTAGTTATTTTTTTTTTATTTCTCCCACTTCATTTGACATGGCCTTCTTGCCTATTTTTTTTCTTTCCGACCTTTTGTTTTGTCTTGGGTGCCTTCTTAACTATTTCTTCCCTTCCTTCTTCATGATCTTTTGATTCTTCAATTGATGGTACCATCGATTTGATTACAACATTCATTGGGTCACATTCTATCTTTTGGATTGCACTTGCTATAAGAGTTAGCTTTCCCCTATCATTGACTTTTGCATGCTTTATAGTAGTCATAAAACGTATTTCTATTGAATTTTGAGTGCCCAGACTTCTATAGTACGAAGAATCGTTTTCATCCTGGGAAATTGGATATTTAAATTAACATCATGAGTAGATTTATTTAAAATTGATACTTGTTATTTTGACAAACAATTATTGACGAAAAAAATAAAAACTTACGTGACTGATTGATGAAATACACTCATCCACCGAGCATCCTATATATACTGCTGCAACCTCATCGAACATTGTAATATTTGCATCATAATCTCCTTGTATGACATTTAATGTTATTCTATACCTGGAATTTTATGCGTTCGCACGTAAAAAGGAATTACTTTAATAAATAAATTGTTATGCGTGTAAATTTATATTTTATTTTATTTTATAGCAATATTTCTCATTTTAATGTATTTTTTGAACCAATTATTGATTAATATTTTAATAGTACAATGTTATAGAACTCATAAAATTAAAATAAAATTTTATTTTTATTTAATTAAACATCACCTATTTTTGTCTTTCATATTTATTTTATAGGTTTCATCTTAATTAATTTTAATTCCAAAGATTCTAGCAAAATTAAAATTGTAATTCTTTGTATTTCTTAATTCTAAATTATTAAAATTATATAATAAAAAAATAGTAACTTATATGATGAAGAGTCCTAATGGATACTACTACTTAAATAACTATTAAAATATAAAGGATAAGCCATAATATATTTATAGATATATTATATGTATAATATATTAAATTATACAATTGACCTTAAATTAAGTATATAGTATAGATAAAAAAAATAAGCAACTAATCATTTGCAAGATTATTCAATTCGATTTCTATTGCTTGTTCAATTTGTTAGCAAGTACCTTCACCAGTATATGTTGATTTTCTTTAAGGTCTTTCAACATGCTTGCCTCATAATCAACCCCTCCGTGCTGGTTGTCATGTGCTTGGTCCGTACAAAAAAGTCCCAAAATCCAATAATTGGCCCATAAATGTCATGCGGGTGCAACGCTTATTAATTAGCTAGTGTTCTATTTTTACAAGTCCGAAAGTTATTGTCCTAATTTCCAAATCAACCTAAGTTATTGTTCTAAAAAACCCTCTGACTCCCTTGTTCTTCTATGAAGATGATATACTTGTTGATAGTGATGAAGTAGTATTGAGATTCTTGTTACTAACGAAAGGTGTTGTTGCAATTATCTTTTTGATGTTTTGATGCCAACCTGTTTCGCCTCTTGGAAAAAGTAGTGGATATTGCAATGGATCATAACATCCATATTAATGTTTTATTCTATGTCTCTCGCCTGAATGAGCATGAACCACAATATCTCGCTCAAATGGTATGTTATCATTATTACCTTCGACCCATATCGCTGCAACTTGATTTACATGTGGAGAATTATATACTCATTGATCCAAGTTCACATCTTTTGAAACATGAAGTTGAACATTATCCATTGAAGGATAATCTTTCAATCTTCGAAAAACTTTTGCATATGGATTGACTTCCAAAATTTTTATGATTTTCTTCACTACTATTTTCTGAGATATTTTGATTTTGCATTATGTTCATTCTGTTCTCTACCTCGCGTCCTGTATCATAAAAATATAATTGAAAAAAGTCGGGGGTTGAATCTTGTGCTATCAATCCCGGATGATCATGATAAACCATTTCTTGTGCTCGGAAAGAATAAATTCCTCGTCTTGAAGATGTAAGCTCTTTATCCAATTTCACTCCAAATGAAGTAAATGAGAATATACAATTGTATGAGCGGATATTTTTTCGGAAATCCATAGCTTCTTGTGATTCGGATGTAAACAATTCATATAATTCTTCGGGAATTTCAAAAAATGAAAATATAACCTTTCCATTATCGCAACAAAAAAATAAGAGGCTCGTATTGAAATTTTGTAGCTCCACAACAAATGCAATCAAACACCTTTTTTAATTCATTTAGTATAGAACCTGAATGCATAAACAATAAATTTAAATTTAATAAAACATTATTTATCAATAAATAAATACAATTCTCAAAATATTGTATTACTTACTATTGATATCACATGATTTCTGTTGTTTTAAGTTCGAACGTTTCCTTTCATTTGTAAAAGTCTTCTTTGTTGATATACCTCTATTGCAATAATATCACATATAAAATTAAAAGAAAATTAAGCAAAAAAATCCAATTCATGAAATTAAGATACAGTTTAAGGACACATGTTTGAGATTGATCAAGCTATATTGGCATTATATTTAAGATTTTTTTTTACCTGGAAGTGAGTTTGATGTAGACAAAAAATTCCAAGTAAAATTCTAAGGACTCATACTTCAGCACAAAGAAGAAGAAAAAAATTGTAATATTGAGGTTTGAATCATAATTGATTAAAATATGATAGCAAACTTATTATCAAAAAAAAATAGCAAACATAGAATTGTGAGAAGCATCGGATACCAAAATATGACAAAAATTAGAAAGCCATTTTTTTTAGGCCTCATCCCCACCTTTTACGTATGTATACATTATAGAACCATTTAAATATAATGAATTGTTGCATCTATATATCTTGTATACTCATGAAACTTACATTCAACTATTCAAGGCTTCAAGCGAAAGTGCAATAGAATTCAATCTAACGGAAAGTTACTTATCTTTGATCATAAACTTTTTAAGGCATCAATCCGATTTACGTAAAACAAGATTCCTCTTTTTCATTTTTCTTTTATAATAGCTCTATTTATAATAATAAGATTCTTGAAGAAATAAGTTTTACTTATTTTGACTCATGTTATTTTTAATTATAAAAAAAATAATAATGCAAAAAACAAAAAAACTAATATTGTGGCCCAACACCATGGGTTTGATTGAACGTGCTAACGTAACGGTATTTGACGATAAAAATAGACATACAATAACATGAACTTTACCTATCTATAACAACTGTAATTCTCTCCTGATAGATTGAAAATTAAAAAAGTTTACTGCCATAACACGAGTATAAGAAATGTCAAGTGGTTTCAGATAGAATCATAGAATAACAAAGTCTACATCTCATGAAAAAGGAAAAAGAATTTGCACTCAACGAGGTAGAGAATCGCACATTATTGTCATACTGATAAGACACCTTTTAGTACCCAGATTGGGAGCAGAGATTGTATCTTCACCAAAAAAATTTCATAGTTTTAGCATAATCATGCATGAATCTAGCACCAACATGCATCTCAAATTTCAATTACAACCCGACATTTTAAAAACCATCACACCGATAAGAACCAAATAGACATACAATAATAATGTAGACATACACCTGTAATTCTCTCCTAAATCTTTCTCCGGCGAGTGTTTCATCAAAGTATTAATGAAAGATAAGATCTACGAGATGTTGTATGTATCAGCTTAAAAAAATGGTAATATCCAGTAAATAAACAAACATACTTACCTGGTGAACCGCAGACCCCGTACACGTAATTCTCTCCTAAATCTTTCTCCGGCGAGTGTTTCATCAAAGTATTAATGAAAGATAAGATCTACGAGATGTTGTATGTATCAGCTTAAAAAAATGGTAATATCCAGTAAATAAACAAACATACTTACCTGGTGAACTGCAGACCCCGTACACGTGGAGCCTCACACACAAGACGGGGTCCAGCAACCGCAAAAAACTTTGGATTCAAGTATAAGAATTGTGATTAGCGTGAGATTCTTCTATGTCAAATACTGCTCTAGAATTGTGATTGTGTGAGTGTGCATGTGAAGAGAAAGAGATCGAGTTGTGTTTGAGTGATTCGGACTAATCTATACCTACAAATAGGAGAATGAGAGAAACAAAAATTAATAAATTAAAGATGGGATTTTGGGAAATCAATGAGAGAATAGGATAAAGATAAGATTTTGGGAAAAAAGAATGATACAAAGAATTGTGATTAGTGTGAGATTCTTCTATAATAATAATAATAATAACTTTAACTGTAACTACATTATTACAAATAGGAATAGACTAAAGATGAAATTTTGGGGGAAAAAAAATGATTAGCATCGCTTAAAAATAATACAAAGTATTGTGATTAGTGTGAGATTCTTCTATAATAATAATAATAATAATAATAATAATAATAATAATAATAATAATAATAATAACTTTAATCGTAATTACATTATAGCCCTTAAAATAAAATAAAAAATAGGGACATAATAGGCAAATCAAATTTTGTAAAACAAGGCTATTTTATAATAGGTATAGATTTAAATTGCACCAACTTATAAGTCAGTAGCCTGCATTGGGGAGATTCATCCAAATGACTCATATCCATTAGTTTTGATTATGCATTTTTTATTTAATTTAAATTGCACCAACTTAAATAACACAATTATTTGAAATTAAAATTGCAACTAACTTAAATTACATAAAATTAAAAAAATAAAATAAAACATAGCTTAAAATAAACACCTAAATAACTATTCCGGCCCTAGAGGTCTGAAACGTGCTCGATCAAATCCGCTTGGAGCATGGCATGCATCGTCCTATCTTTGAGAATTGCATCTCTATGCACGTACTCCTCGAAGCTAGGTGTGATCAATCAAGCCTCTTCAGACGAGTTACTACTAGGCGCACTATGTCCTGTGTCCTGAAACGACGTCGAAAAGATGTTAGGCCGTACGTCGGATTGTCGTTGACGTAATCTTGAAGAAGCCGTTGATGGGCAGCCTCACGATCACAATAAACGAACCCTTTATTGGAAATAACCCGTCGTTGGGGTTGTGGTTGGGGAGTGAAAAATTGAGCAACAATATTTTGCGATTGGACGATGATGTCCGTGATTTCCTTCGTCTCCCCATCGGACGAAGATGGAGTATCATCGAACCACGAAGTCATTTTGTGATAGAGAAACAAAAATAAAGAAATGAAAGGGAAAGTGCATTACTCATACGGATGAGTAAGGCTCGAGTAAGAGGGAGCTTACATCGGTCGACTCATCCAAAAATTGACTCGAGTCCCCACTGATGAATTGACCGATGTGGATGCTCTAATAACACAAGAATCAAAACAAGAGTGAGTACAATCTATGAGCGAGATATCATACAATTAAAGGACACTAGGGTATGTATAGATCGATTCATCTCCTCGAATATCAACTAACGTGCGTTTACTTTAGTTATAAAAATTCCTTTGAAAAATGATAAATAAGAACAAATGAGAAAATATTATCTTTTATTACTATTTTTTTATCATATGTTTATTATAGATGAAAAAATGTTGATTTTTTTTTTTCACATTATTGCCCGAAGATAATATTATCCAACATTGGAGATAATATTATGTGATTGACTTATTGATATATTTTGCCTTCCAGTTTTCGTTTCATAATGCCTGGTGCTTGATTTTGTGTTAATTACATGATCAATAATTTGCATGTCTAATTATTCAGTTTGAGACCTAGCAGAGATAACTGTTTAGCGGATTCAGGAATGTATGATTTAATTTTAACCTTGAGACCTAACGGAGATAAGTGAATCATAAGGAGCTATTCTTGTGAGCTTTTGGGAGTTAGTATATTTTATTGAGACTTAAAGGAGATAGAGAATTTATTAATCTACTGTCACAAAATGTTCTAGCGAGAGCGTGTGATTATATATGTGATCTCTCATCAGAACTGGATTAAATTGGTAAATAAGATTAATAGGTTGATTGTGTGAATTTGATTAATGAAGTTACATCCCTAGGATCAGTCGTTTAATTATCTGAGTTTCTATTTGATTTTTATTTGCTCTAGTTGAGATTTAATTTTGATTCATCATATTTGTTTGGTTGCCTGATTATTGTTTGAGATTTTATTTTAGGGTGATTTTGTTTATCAGTCCTCGTGGATACGATACTCTGCTTGCTGATTATTGCTACAATTACATTGTTATAATTGCAGTTTTTATAACTAATAAATTGGTGATCATAACAAAAGATCCAAAATTAGATAAAATTTCACATAAACATGATGATAAATATTTCAACATGTTTGTAGTATATATAGGGGGTTTGCAAAACAACCCAACTTTTAAAAAGTGTGTATCTAATATACTCCCCCCGTCCCATTAATCGTGCCATATTTTCCTTTTTAGGTTGTCCCAATAATATTATATTGTTTCTATTTTTTGTAAGAATTGGAACAGGTGATGCTGAGCTCTTTTTCATTTTAAATTTATCCAGTACTTTGTTGATATACGCTTTCTGAGGCAAGCCTAAACACTCCTTGTGATCTATTTCGAAATATTTCTATTCTTATCACAAAGCTTGCCTCACCCATATCTTTCATTTCAAACTTACTGGAGAGAAATTCCTTAGTCTCATGAAGAAAACCAAGATCATTAGTTGCAAGCAAGATGTCATCAACATACAAAATCAGAAATACGATCTTACTCCCACTGACTTTTACATATATACATCAATCAACGATGTTTTCCTTAAATCCAAAGGATACGATGGTATCATTAAATTTTTTATACCATTGTCGGGATGTTTTCCCCTTTTATTCTTATATCACATCATGTATCCTTTTTTCACCATTGCATTGTATTGAAATAAATTTCACGTGAATAAATTGTCAACTTCAACAAAACACAATATATTCACGGATAAATTAAGGAATTACACTATATATTGGAGGATAGAAAGAAACACACAACATAATTTATTTTTTCACAAATTATATTTGTCGAACACACTTATATTACAAAGAAAGAGTCAAAGGAAGAGGTAATATGTATTTAGAATTGTCTGCATTTAAATTTAAACATTTTGTCTATTTTTCTCCTTAATGTAATTTATACGATATTATGTTATACCTAATTTCAAACATCTTATCTTTTTTTACCCTTAAATCAATTTATACAATTATGTTTTTTTTTGACGAATTTATACAATTATGTTATGCTCAGTTAATCAATGTTTGAGCTTGTTAAGTAGTTTGTATATATGTTGTGTTAATTATTGCCGGGTGTTCGCTAATATTTTCACCACGCCGCAAGTATACGGGTAGTTGTAATATATGGAAGTAAGGTCGTATCCCACAAGGATTAGTAGTTCAATCTATTGATTATCCTAAGTCATTATGCTATAGCTATTTAGACTAAACAATAAGGTAATTGGTTTGATTATCTACTAATTACTTAACAAGTTCAAAGACAAATAAAATCAAATAAGCAAGTGGATTAATATGATGATTAAGACGATTTAGGGACTAGACATCAATGGATTAGTAATGGACCTCAAATTAGCTCAACATTAGTATTGATATTACCTATTATCTAGAGTGATCTCCCAACTAGTTCTAGCCCCCTCCCGGACGACTAAAACGGTAGATTACGGGTCATAGTTACCGTCCCCGGTTAACTTCTAACATATAACTCCCAAAAGCACAACAAAGATCGATAAACTCTCACCCAACTCTCAACCTCCCGGTTTATTGAGTCGATATGTTTCAAACACCTAATCTATTGCAATTATCATCTCCCGAATCAAATTACAAATTAGAAATGCATAAAGAGTGGCCAACACTTCATACAAGGAATAAAACTAGGGCTTGAAAAGATAATGAAGAAGGTATAATCAAAGACTAATAATGAGCATAATAATCAATTCATTACATCATCCATGAGCCTAATCCCCAAATCAAGGGGGGATTTTAGCCTATCATGCTTACAATCAAAATACTTAATTCAAGGAAATTCATAAATGAAATAGAGAGAGAGAGTAAGAGGTGACAAATCCTATTTAATTAGCTTCCTTCAATCTTCTCTCTTCTGCAATGTCCTTCCAATCTTGGTGGTTGAATGTAGTAATGGAGGCTAGGGTTTGGTGTTGAGGAATTGGGGAAGATGGAAAAATGGGTGTGTGTGATGTTTGATATGAGAAAAGAGGGGAAAAATGGAGTTTTGGGCTAAAAATCACGTCTGGGCCCACCAAAAGGCGGATCCCCGCCTCTTTCCCGCGGTCACAGCATGAACCGCGGTTGAAAACGCGGCTGGAAGCAGGGGAGGCCGCGGTCATGGGCCGCGGCCGCGGCTCGGACCGCGGGTGACTGTAAAAAACGTTCTGGACTGCTCTGGAGCAGAGGCCCGCGGTCGGGCCCGGACCGCAGGTTACTGGGCAATTTTGGAGCAGAGGCCCGCGGTTGGGCCCGTGGCCGCGGCCCGGACCGCGGGTGTCTGGGCTTTATGCGCAGTCCGCTTGTTCGGCTCCGTTCTCTCTCGTCCGGACTCGGATTTGGTCACCGTTTGCGCTCACGAATTCCAATCGAGACGTACTTCGATCTCATGTCTTCAAAATCCTCCAATTAATCCTTGATTTTCTCTGAAATCACTCTAAAACTACACCAATGAATCAAAACTCAACAAAACTCAAAATTGGGATACAAACACATATTATCAATCAATTCATGGGGGAAAATGACAACAATTCATGCGATATTGAGGTACGAAAATCATGTTTGTCACCGGGCGCATTTATACAATGATTTAGGTTATATAATTTTTTTTTTGGAAAAGTAGGTTATATATAATTTAAAATGTGTGAATTATGAATGTGAATTATTATCGGCCGTATTTCCGAATCTGTGAATTATTCTCCAACGTATTCCCAGGTATATTTGTCATAATTAATGATCCACCTATATATTTCTAAAAAAAAAAATGATCGACCTATATATGGTATTCTCGTGCAATTTGAATGGTGCTTTTAGTTTTATCTTGAAAGGAATAATGAAAAAGATCATCAACATTAATAATAAAAGTTTGGCAACGAAAAATAATTGAGCTCCAAATCCAATAGACAAGATTTTCAAAATAATCGTTTAAAATTATATCCTTTTTTAACATATTGTGCCCGTGTATCTTACAAAATAATGTAGCAAAAAAGAATTTATTTCTGCTGAAGCACAAAAAAAGAAAATAGAAAAAAACTTGTAGTATCTCAAATGAAATGCGTCTTGAGTACATAATTTAAATAAATTTCTTAATATTGTAAAATACCGAAATTACCCTTTATAAGCCCATGAATGGAAAAAAGCATGAAGCAAGAAATAAGGGTATACATGTAAATTCAAACCGCCAAAGAATTCGAAAGTAAAGTCCCCGCACGGTTACATAACAGAAAAACAGAGGCTTTTCCGCGTCGCAATGGTTTCTCCTTTCTCTTTCATTCTGTTTAAGAAGCACACAATTTTTTGAATATTCGCCGGAGCCCGAATATTCCGTCCACTGATAGCTTCTCCGTGTTTAACTGACTACACCCACCCGCTAACGTTTAGTAACCGTTAAAACCTCACTTTTTCTAGCCGTTGTTTACAAATTTCTCAATTAGGGTTTCATCCAATTTTTCCAAGAATTGGATTTTTGAGGTTCTATCGGAAATCGAAGCTGCAATGTTCACTCCGAAGCGGCAGTGGCAGGGGCCCTCGAGAACACCTAGGAGTGAAGTACGTACGCCAAACCCTACTGCCGGCAAGGAGAAGTTGGTGGCTTTTATCGACGGCCCTCCGCCGCCAAGGGCCTTGTTGAATGACAATGGGGATAGAGCTGAGACGGAGAATATGGATGATTGGCGAAGGTTTCGGGAGGTGGGGCTGCTGGATGAGGCGTCTTTGGAGAGGCGCGATCGAGAGGCATTACTTGAGAAAGCCCAGAGGCTCGAAAGCGAGGTTAGAAGGGCAAAATCTTACTTCTTTTTTGGGGCTTTTTTTTCAGTTTGAATGTTTGGTCTTATATAAGACTGCTTTGTTTATTCGTTTAATTTTATTCCCAATGTCCATTAGGTTGCTACTTGGTTTGGTATCGCTTATGAGTTCGATTTCTTTTGTGATAATCGTTAATCGTGAAATTTGGTAGATGGTGGATCAAGGTGATTATATACATGTATGAGGGAATACTATGGCATAAGAACTTGTGATTAGATTTTCATATAGTTGTGTAATGCATGCTGGAAATTCTGCCATCTCACTGAGAAATAAAATGATTGCCAGTAAAGCAGAAAATTAAGTCCTAGTAACATTGTATAATGCTAAGAATGATAAACATAATGAGCTGAGACATCGATAAGGTGAATGAGCTCTTGTCAAAGATGAAAGTATGAACCTTTTGTATCTGGAATTATTAAAAAAGTTGCCATATATTGGTCCTTTTAAGATGCAGCAGGTACTGGAACTAAATTTGATATTATCTAATCTTCTGTCTGGCAGCTTCACGATTATCAGTATAACATGGGATTGCTGCTAATTGAGAATAAAGAGTGGACTTCAAAGCACGATGAACTTCATGAATCTCTTCTAGAAGTGCAGGAGCTCCTCAAACGTGAAAAGGCAGCTCACTTGATTGCAGTTACTCAAGTGGAGGAACGGGAAACAAATTTGAGAAAGGCTTTGGAGGTTGAGAGACAGTGTGTGGCAGAGGTGATGTAAATTAATTGAATCTGCATATGTTATGCTTGTAAATTCCATGCATGTGTGGTTTGTCCTCATGAAATGCCAAACCTTACATTCTGCAGCTTGAGAGGTCTCTGCGTGAGATACATGCGGAGCGTGACAAAATCAAGATAACGTCTGATACTAAGCTGGCTGATGCCAATCATTTGGTGGCCGGAATTCAAGATAGGTCTTTGGAAGTGCAACAAAGGTTGCTTGCTGCTGATGCAAAGCTTGCTGAGGCCAGCCGGAAGAGTCTAGAGATGGAGAGGAAGTTGCAGGAGGTTGAGACACGGGAAAGTGTTCTTAAAAGGGAGCGCATGTCCTTTATCTCTGAGTATGATTAATGCGATGATCCTACTCACTTTCCTCATTTGATTGTAGCTCATGTTTTTATTTGTAAATACCTTTGTCTTTTATACCAGGCGGGATGCACACGAAGCAACTTTTATGAAGCATAAAGAAGATATGCGGGAGTGGGAACGGAAGCTGCAAGAAGGTGAAGAGAGACTTTGTCAGAATAGGAGACTTATTAATGAGAGAGAGGAGAAGTTAATTGAACTTAATAGGATGTTAAAGCATAAAGAGAGTGAATTTGCTGAAGAACAGAAGAGGGCTGAGTTTCTAAATTTAAACCTTAAGAAGAAAGAAGACGAGGTCAATAAAAAACTTTCCGAGCTGATCGAAAAAGAGGAAGTAAGCTTCTGATTATATCTAGTTTTCGAACTGTAATTAATACTTTTTTAATGTCTAACTTTGGTTCGACTTCTCTGCAGAAAGCTGAAGCTCTTAGAACAAATTTAGAGATGAAGGAAAAAGATTTAAGTGCGTTGACTGAGAAGCTGAGCGAGAGAGAGAGGGTGAATAGCTTTCCTTAGTTTGCGTGCAGATTTATGTTTTTGTTTTGCTGCATTTTCTGATTTTGTTAACCCGTCTTATGAACCAAATAATTAGCGGTTATTGAGTAATGGTATCTGGTAGTAACCCTTTTTCTGCATTTTATCTCTTCAAGGATTAGAACTGTTTTGCGTAGTGACTTCTCAGTGGTGCAGTCCTGGTTCTTTTTGGAAAATTTGTTTGTGGCTTACATCATAGATTTTGCATCATCTCGGTATTAAAATGGCATACTTTAATTGAATTGAATTCATAATACTTTGCAGGTGGAGATTCAGAACCTTGTTGATGAGCACAGAGCTGCATTCGAGATAAAAAAGCAGGACCTTGACGTAGAAATGGAAGAGCAGAGAAAGTTGCTCGAGGCTGAGTTTAGAGTCAAAATGGATGAATTGGGTAAAAAGGCGAACGAAATCAACCATATGGTGGAAAAATTGAAAAAGCAGGAGCAGGCTCTGGAGAAGAAATCAGAAAGAGTCAAGGAGAAAGAGAAGGATATTGATGTAAAGTCGAAGGGGTTGAAGGAAAAAGATAAGGCCCTGAAATTGGAGGAGAAGAATCTAAACTCTCTTAGGCGAGAAACAGATTCTGAGAAAGAAGCTTTACAAATTCTCAAAGATGAGCTTGAGAAGATGAAAGCTGAGATTAGTCGGACAGAAATGCAGATTAATGATGAAACAGAGAAGCTTAGAATTACTC
Organism: Salvia miltiorrhiza; assembly: GCF_028751815.1. NCBI lineage: Eukaryota > Viridiplantae > Streptophyta > Magnoliopsida > Lamiales > Lamiaceae > Salvia > Salvia miltiorrhiza. The sequence goes on along the minus strand of NC_080391.1, from coordinate 15,353,754 downwards.
AAGAAGAGAGGGAGAAGCACAATCATTTGATAGAGGAATTGAAACAGGAGATACAGAGGTACAATCATCAGAAGGATTTGCTTTGTAAGGAACGTGATGATTTGAAGCTAGACAGGAAGAGATTTGAGGAAGAGTGGGAGGTTCTTGATGAAAAAAGAGCTGAAGTTACTAGAGAGTTGCAACAACTTGACGAAGACAAAAAAGCAATTGAAAAATTGAAACATTCTTTGGAAAAGAAATTGGAAGAAGATAAAATTGCCACCGAAAACTACATTAAGAGGGAGATGGAGACTCTTAGACTCGAGAAAGAATCATTTGCTGCCACAATGAAGCATGAGCAGTCAATGTTATCAGAAAAAGCTCGGCACGAGCATAATCAGTTACTTCATGATTTTGAGACTCGTAAGAGGGATCTTGAGGCAGAAATGCGAGATAACCATGAGGAGTTTGAGAAATCTCTTCAGGAAAGAGAGAGAGCATTTGAGGAGAAGACTGAGAAAGAACGTAGCAGTATAAATCATTTGAAGGACGTTGCTGATAAGGAAGTTGAAAATATGAGGTCAGAGAGAAGCAGATTGGAGAAGGATAGAGAGAATATTGCCCTGAATAAGAAACAGTTGGAAGAACAGCAGCTAGAAATGCAAAATGACATTAATGAACTTGGCGTTTTAAGTCAAAAGCTTAAGTCGCAGAGGCAACAATTTATCAACGAGAGAAGCCGATTTGTTTCTTTTCTTGAGAGGATAAAGAGTTGTCAAAACTGTGGGGGCATGGCAAGCGACTACATGCTAGCTGACATTCTTGTTACTGAACTGGACGAAAACGAGGCTTCTCCCCTTCAGGCAATGGGAGAACAACTTCTGGAAAAAGTTGCTTCATATGATTTGAAGGCTAAGACACCTCGTGGTGAGAATGATAGAAAATCTCCGGATTCTGGTGGGCGTATTTCCTGGCTTCTTAGGAAGTGCACTCCAAGAGTCTTCAAGTTGTCTCCAACCAAGAAACTTCAAGACGTGCCTTCTCAAAACTTGGACCAAGCATTGTCTGATACACTGGTCAATGCTGCTCAAAATGTTGGAGAATCCAGCATGCCGCCGGTTGGAGCTTCTGCTCAATCTGATGCTCCTGAAATAGATCGTGCAGTACCAGAAGTTTCAGAAGATTCCAAGCAGTCAGAGATGACGCATCGTGGACGAAAATCTGCTCGAAAACCAGGGGATGGAATCCACAGAACACGTTCTGTTAAAGCAGTAGTTGAAGATGCTGAAGCTTTCTTGAGAAGGACATCAAAACATGGCGAGCCAAATGAGCAGCAAAATAAGGACGCCCCTGCTTCTGCCAACGAGGATAGTAGAGGAGATTCTGGCTTTACTGGTAAAGGAGTCGGTTCCGTTCGGAGAAAGCGAGCTCGTGCAGCATCTTCTAAAATGAGTGATGGCGATGAAAGTGATGGTCAGTCAGAAAGCGTGAGTGTGGGTGGCCGCAGGAAGAGGCGGCAAACAGCTGCTCCAGTGGTACAAGATGCTGGGAAGTCACGTTATAACCTTCGACGGCATACAGTGTAAGTCTTTAATCTCACTACTCATTCATGAAAATAACTACTGTGAGTATGAGTTGAGGAATCATTCTTCAAATTGATTTCCTTTTGCATATTTGAAGTGGACAGCAATACTGGTCCTTTGCTACGTCTAAAATCTCGATTTCTTTTTCTTATCCCCAGTAAGGGCAAAGGTATCGCTGCCTCAACAGACTCTGAGAAAAGACCAGATAAAGAAGTTGGTGATGTGGCTGCACCACTGGATAATGAAATTACTTCCACACCAATTGAAGAAGTCGAGGATTCGGCTCAGGTCGTGTCTTATAAACGTGTACAAACAAAGACGGTCATGGTTGATAGAGTAGTCAGGGTAAGTCTCGCTTGATCCTCTGCTTGATATCATGATTGCATCACATCTCTTCCTCGAGCATTCGTTTCTAAACTCATTGCACATCGCAATGCAGTTTGTGCCATCAGAAGCCAATAACGATGAAAACTCGAATCCTGTCATGCCCGCGAAGAATGTGGAAATAGTCAGCGAGGAGGTCAATGGAACACCAGAATACAACGACGAAGATGAGCACAACAGCCCATTGCGCGAGGAAGAAGAAGAGGAAGACGAAGATGACTACGACGATGATAATCCGGGTGAAGCTTCAGTGCCCAGAAAGCTTTGGAAATTCTTCACATCGTGATGGCGTTTCTTGATACTTGTAACTTTTAATTTTAGACGTATTAGAACTGCACAAGGTTAAATGTTGTGTAATATCCATAGGTAAGTCGTGGATTCCGAATTGTTGGGATCTCTTTTTTGTTTAGAACCCTACAGCATATTCGGTTTTGTAATCAGGTTCTATTTCAAAACCTCATTTTTCTTTATTTTTATTTTTTCAAACCAAGAATAATCAGCTTTTGTTAAGGATGGCGAAATTGATTTTTGTCAAAAAAAAAATCGCAACTGTACAGTAAATAAATCTACCTAAAGCTAATAAATGTGCCCAAAATTATTATACTTCATTTATGGGCTACTTAGGGTGATAAACTTCATTTATGGGCTAAGCCGTTTGTTTGACAAATAATTTCAAAATTTTGTCTTAATAATTCAATCTACTAACGTTAAAAGGTGGCAATTATGTGTCTGCTTCACTCATAATTGACCATAATTCTTGATCTAATATTTTTGTGGTCGCAAAGGCACACTATTCATATTAGTTGAAGCTAATTAATAGTAGCAAATAGGCGGACCCCTCTTCATGCACATGGCAAGAAATGGCCTGGATTCAAGAAGAAGAAAAAGACCACAATTATTTTCATCAGCCCCATAACAATTACAAATCAAGAAAAGCAATGGCCAATCCTTTTCCCCCATTAAGTGACAAATCATCAAAGAAGAAATAAAATCAAATGCTAAATTTGGGAGCATTAATCTTATTAGAAAAGGAGCTTAGCAAAAAAAAAAAAGAGAGAGAGTAGAAGAAAGTTAAGAAAATGACTTATCACAATGTTAGGTCTGGAAAGAGAGATTGTAGAGTGGGCTAGCACCTTCTCCCTCTCTCTTTTAGTAGCCTTTTTTTGCCCTTTCTCCAACACCAAAGCCTCATTAACTCCCCATTACACTGCATTTATCTCCTTGGTCCCCTCACAAAAAAAACATAGTACACACACACACACACTCCCACTAGTGTGTGTTGTGTGTGAATACATACATCTTGCATACAATATATGTATATGTTGTGGTGCTGCTGTTGTTACTGTTGTTTAGCCACAAAATTGAGCATAAACAGTTCAAAAAGCAATAATTTAGCTCTGCCTTTTTTCTTGTAATTGGGTTTGAGAATTGACATTACTTTGAAGGCTCTGTAATGAAATGAAACGTATTAATTGAAGCCCACTATTATTACAAGTGTTTAGAACTGGCAAGAAAGAGAGAAGATAAAAAAAAAGGCAGTGTCTTTCACCATGTCTGAATTCATGCCCACTCCTTTTGTCCTCTTTCACTAGAGCAAAATCTGTTTTGAACCCAACAGCCCAAAGGTGAGAACAAGTTTCCTGGAGACAAAAACTACCTTTGTCTTGCATGTATTTACATGCCCATCTTTCACTTTTAATTTGTGCATCAAAATGGTCCCCTAACCCACCCACCCCATCTCTCTAGAAATCCTTTAATCAGAAGCCTAGATACCTATATCCAACAATAAATCTCCCAACTGTTTACCCATTGATTAAACTAGCATCCCTTTTGCATTGCATTGGTTTTCTCATATATACAGTGATACTAATCCGATCAAGAAGTCGGGTTATAGCAACTTGGTTGATTCGGAGAAGGTATAAGAGATACACCCTTTTGAAAGTAGATTTGTTTGTACAAACTAGAAGCTGCAAAGTTTTCCTTGATCATTTTTGTTTGCCACTGTTTAGATCTTAGTATTATTGACGTTACCATAATTGCTATGTGTGTTTTCTCTTTTACGAACTGACAACTGTGGTTGTAAACTTATTAGCTGAAAAGATGCCTTAGGCCTCCTCAGACTTCTGCTAAACTCTGCCGCTCTTACAGTCTACGCCCCCTTTTCATTACTCCTCATTTACTACCTTAGCTTTTGCTATAAAACTCTTGCAAGAATCGAACTGTAGCCTCTCACTGCTTTATTGTTGTTGCAATCCCACTTCAAAAAATCCCATCTTTCCACATTTCATTCCTTCCAATTCGCACTTTCTGCATTTAGTTCTCGCAGAGTTTATTTGATGCGCTTCCATTTCGAGAAAAATCTGCCATTTTTATTTATTCACATTCTTGTGATTCATTTAAGGTGGTGATGCAGATGGGGAATTTGTTGTTTCCTTGAAGCCCCATTGTTCGTGTTTTCTTGGTTGCTGCTTTTGTGCGATTTTTATCATCAACAAGCCATGAAAAAGATCGAGTCTTTGAGTTTCCCGATTGTTATTGTTTGGCTTCTTCATTCCACTGTGCCGTGCATTGGACAAGATGAGAGCTTAGGTTCTCCGATGAAGAGAGCCGAGCAAGAAGCTTTGTATAATACTCTTCAAGATTTCGTCGGGAAATGGTGGAATGGTTCTGATCTTTATCCAGATCCCTGCGGTTGGACCCCCATTCAGGTCTCTCTCTCTCTCTACACATTTTCTTGAATCTTTTATCCAGTTTTAAGGTTGTATTGAAAAGTAGAATATCCAGCTTTTTTAGGATCTCGTTTTAAGTTGCAAGAGCAGTCAAATCCGAGTCAGAGCTCTGCAACTTTTTTCGTTATATGCTTGAAAATGCTGTGGATTCCCTTCCTTGCTAACTAAAACTATGTCGTTTCTGATATTTTTGGGCATGCCCACTTTCGCAGAAGCTCTCTTACATTCAAGATTTCCCCTTTCTATTCCTAGTTTTATTGACTGAAACAAAAAATATCTTTTGCTTATGCACCTTCCCATCTTTATCTGACTCAATCTGTCTGCTATAATCAGTAATACAAGACAAAACTTGCTACAAATGATCAACATCTTCATAAAATTAATCTTTGTGTTATTATTAATGCACAGGGAGTTTCTTGTGATTTGTATGATGGATTTTGGTACGTGACCGATTTGAGCATTGGACCTGTTCATGACAACTCTTTAACTTGTGGTGAAGATGTGGATTTCAGCCCCCATTTGTTTGCACTAAGGCATTTAAAATCACTATCCTTCATCAATTGCTTTGTCACGCCGCGCCGCCGCGCCGTCTCCATCCCCACTGGGAATTGGGCCGGAACTTTGACCTCGATCGAGTTCCGGTCCAATTCCGGCCTTACCGGAGCGGTTCCCGACGTTTTTGGCGGGCTCAGAAATCTCCAATCTTTAGTGATAACGGAAAATGGCCTAATGGGGCAGCTGCCTGAGAGCATTGGCAATTTGGTGGAGTTGAGGCGTTTGAATGTTGCCGGGAATTCCTTCACGGGCAGGGTCCCGGGCAGCATCGGAGGGCTTAACCGGCTCTTGATTCTCGATATGAGCGGGAATTCGCTCTCGGGCACCCTGCCCGCCACTCTGGGAAGGCTGACCGCCCTATTAAAGCTTGATTTGAGTTGTAATCAATTAGAGGGCGAGATTCCAATAGAGATTCGAAATCTCAAGAATCTCACCCTTTTAGACCTAAGTGACAACAGACTTAGCGGTGGATTGGGTGATTCGATTGAAGAATTGAGCTCATTGCAAGAATTAGTCCTCTCAAACAATCCCATTGGTGGAAACATAATGGGCATTGGATGGCAAAAATTGAGGTGTATTACTGCTTTGGAGCTGTCCAATATGAGCTTGACAGGTGGCATCCCTGAATCTCTTACACATTTGAAAAGTCTAAGGTATCTGGGGCTCAATGACAACAAGCTAACAGGGGATATACCCTCAGAGATTGCAGCTTTACCTAATGTTAGTGCAATCTATCTCCACGGCAACAATCTCACCGGCGAGCTTAATTTCTCGGAGCTCTTCTATGGCCGGATGGGGCGGCGGTTCGGGGTATGGGGAAACCCCAACCTCTGCTATCAAGTCGAGCTCGAGTCAGCTAGCAACGCTCCCTTTGGAGTCAAACCGTGTCCACATCAATTGATCAAGTATCTGGATTCCAACAGAAATTGGACCCATCATCCCTCATCATCAATGGCTTCTTTCGGATTCAAAATGTTTGGTGTTAGTGGATTAGTTTTGGTAGTTGAGGCGTTCTTGGTTTTAGCTTGGCAACATTTTTAAAATTGCCCAAATTCCACGTTGTATATGTAATGGTAACTAGGGAATCAAGTTAATTTTAAAACTCATTATAATTCCAACAATATTTATTCGTTGCATTGATTTTTTTAATATCCCAGACAATTTTTGGCTTTGGAAACCAAGGATAAACGCAAGAAAAACGACAAAAAGAAAAGGAAAAAATAAATTAGAATGATGAAGAAGAGGTTCTTGAATCTTGATGGAGGCATGGTAGAGATGATTATAAATGTGAGGAAAGCGAAAGATGAAATGCAATAGGAGTAACAGGCTGTAAATTTGTTTTGGCGATATGGGTAGAGTTTCTGAAACACACAGACGCACTAGTCACATAAATTTTGGCAAATATATGCATGTGTGTATATACATAAAATATACTGAAATGTGGTCCATGAAAGTATATAGATTGTGTTGAAGATGAGAGTGAAGTGGTGGTGGACCATTTGAAGATAAAAAATCATAGAGATTAAGAAAAGGCAGTAAAATGCCAGAGTGATTGAAGGTGTCAGAATTCAGGCTGTGGTTTTATTTCAGAATTTGTTGCTCAAGGTATTATTTCATGATTTTCAACTTCTTCTAACTCAGATTTTAGTGTTGTGTTTTGGCCTTCTTCAGCCTACGGGGCCCCTGCACTGCACACCTGCCTGCCCCCAAATTTCTACACTATAATGTGTTTTTGGGCTATAAAAACATTACATCTCGTCTACTAAGATTAATTCAATTCATAACTCACATTTTACTCAGCATAGCTCTCTATTTAAATTAATACTCCTTTCGTCCACAAAGAGTGTTAAATGGAGTGGATGGCACGAGTTGTAATAAAATAATTGAAAAATGTGATTTTAGTATTGAACGGGTCCCACAGAGAGTAGTATCCCACCAAATTGTAAAAGTAAAAAATGAGTATTTTGTAATTATTGAATATGAATGAAGTTTAAAATATAAGAGGAAATTTATAAAAAGGTAAAATGCATTCTTTGTGGACGGACGAAAATTATTAATAAACACACATTTTTTGTGGATGGAGAGAATATAAAATAATTATAAATATACTATTTTACCTTCAATTCCATAGTCCCAAACTAAATATTAAGATTGCGTTTATTTTTCCACAATCTTCGTATGTTCACTATCATACAAAATTTTCTTTGGGCAAGACGAAATATTTTATTGGGCAACTTCTTTTCACTCATTTTCTCTACAATGTTGAAAAATATTATATTTGAGTAATGATGTGAAAATATTTTTCAATATTTTCTTATATTTTTATCTCTAGTAATTAAACAGATGATAAAATGAGGAAAAAATATACTTTCTTCGTCCCATGAAGCTTGAACAACTTCTTTTCGACACAGGTTTTAAGAAATTAGTATTTTGTGTCGGCACAAGTTTTAAGAAATTGGTATTTTGTGTGTTAAATGTGGTGGGTGAAAAAGTGTAAAGGTAAATAAAGGAATTTTTTTTTGTCATATAAGAAAACTGCACAAGCTTCGCGGGGCAACTCGAAAAGGAATAATGCTCAAGTTTCGCAGGACGGAGGGAGTAATATTTTATCATTTTTTCTTATGCATTAAACATTTTACAACCAAAATAAACACATCCTAAAATAAAAATATAGCCATCATATAGCCTTTAGAAACCAGTTTGATAAGAGCATCCGCAATGGGCTTACTTGATAGCCTACTTGATAGTGGGGGACCACATTGAGTAAGTAGTGCTGCATTGGGGTTACATGATAGCCTACTTGATTTTTTTAGTTTTGATTTTATGCTTTTCAATTAAATTAATTACTCAAATTTAAATAACACATTTTTCTAATAATTAAAAACTCCATTAAATTAAAAATCCTAAAAATTACATAAAAATAAAAACCACCTAAAAACATAATTAAAATTACATAAATAAAATCATAGTCTAGACCATGACGCTTGAGCACTTCGAAGACCATGGACGCGTGCAACGCCCTTTGTGCGTCCAACATGTGCGTCGTATCCGTGTTGAGGAGCTGCATATCGAGCTTCCTCTCCTTGATATCGTTCTTCCTGGTGTACTGGGCGGTGAATGCCCTCATATGTTGGTCGGACTTGTCCAACCTCTCCACTATTTCGGGTGGAGGCTCCGAGCTCATCTGCGACGCCGACGCCTTCCCCTTCATCGCTCTCGCCGCCGCCTTCGCCGCCTTGTTGCCAATGGGCCGTGAAGAGGTGATCTCCTCGCCCGACGCCGAGGTGCTAAAGGCGCCCTCTTCCGTAGTCTTTGTCCTCTTGGAGGAATGCACGTCTCCGGCGAGGTACATCGACTTGAACTTGGGGTTGTTCCGGAGAACTTTCCACGCGTTCCAATAGTTGAATGCGGCCTTTTGTGGGCTCCGACCCTTGAAGAGGATTTGGGCATTGTCCCGGAGCATATCGTCAAAATGGCCGGAAGGCCACTGGTTGCGCGTCTCCACCCAAATAGATTCCCAGAGACGCACATCCGCGCTCACTCGGGCCTAGTGTCCTTGAATTTGCCGGATTTTAAGGTTGGCGCCGATGATGGGGTTGACATGTTCGCGGATCCGTCCCCAATACGCCTCCCCCTTTTGATCCGTCTCACGGATGGTGTCGTTCGTCTCCTCCACCCAAACTTGGACGATGAGATCCGTATGCTCGGGAAGATAAGTATGACGGAGCCTTCCTTCCACCGCCTTTCTTCAGTTTGGAGGCACTTTCCTTGGCACTTGGTGGGGCATCCTCCAAGTTGATTCCCCCCATATCGGGGTGATAATCGGCGGAAAGATCGGGGCACCAATTAGGATCATAATAGTAGGGGTTGTGTGGATCCATGAAAATTGTAGAGGAATAAAGAAATTGAAGATGGGGAGAGTTGGAGAAGGAAGGATGTTCAATGTGGTAGGGAGAAAGGGAAGAGAGGGGATTTTTAAAGAGGAGAAGAGAAATAAAAAAAATAAAAAAATTGGAACGGTCAAAAGACCGAGTTCCAAGACAGTGCAACAGCCAAAAAAATTTCAAATTTTGAAAATTTCATTTTCTTTTTCTAATTCAAGCGCGTGCTTTGAACGCGCCAAATACGCCTCTTGCTTGAGTATACCCGAAGACTCGAGCAACCCTCGAGTAACCCCTCTCCCCTGCAACGCCTTACTCGAGTGCAAGTGATCGAGTAGAGCGTTGCGGGTTCTAAGAGGGTAGTTGTTGACACTGGCATCAAACTAGTTCTCTAGTGAGATTCCAAAGAATCTTTGCATCCGGCGAGATGAAGAGTTTGCGGCGGGTTTATCTCGGGTACAATAAGTTTCATTGTAAAACTGCGGAGAAAATCAGTCTGTTGGTGACGTTGTCACATCTTGATCTCATATACAACAATATCAGTAGCAAAATCCCTTCGTGCTTGAACACTTTTTCCTCTACTTTAACAAGCTCATCAATCCGATTCCTAAACCTATTTTCAATCTCGAGAAATTAGTGTTGCTCTCTTGTGATGAGAGATTTATGAGATGATTACGAATATGCAAAATCTGAAAATTCTCCATTTATCTTTCAATAATATTTTAGGAAAAATCCCAAATGCTATAGTGGTTTAGTTGATGTTTTTTTTTTTTTTACTTTTTAGATGAATGAAAATTTTATGCAATGTAGGTGTACGAAACTCTCCGATCTCCTTTGATTTCTTCTGCAATTTTTCAACACGCTCTATGAGACTATGATCGTGTCACATTTTCAAGATCTTCATTTATGGTTTAATAGATTTTTCGGTGAAATATCTAAAGATCTCCAAAAAGGCAACACTTTCAAATTGTTAGACCTCTCTACAAATAATCTTACCTGAAAAATTACTGATGAATCTCTTCATATCGGGGCATTTGTTCCAGCGATCCTCTTCTCCAACTCTTTGGAGGGTAAGATTCCAACGGATTTAAGTCGTTGCAAGAGCTTATAGTCGCCCATCTCTAGAAATTTTGGGGGCTATATGATAGCCTTATTTTTAAATTATTATTAATATATAATTTAGTGACTATTATTAATTTAAAAAAGAATTTAATGATTATTAATTAAAAGATAAAATAATAAATTTATAAAATTGTGGCAATGAATAAAATCACCCGTACTAATACTATGACTGCATTTGAACTGTGGGTTTGGCCCCGCCCGATCATTTACCAGCTCTACTTAAGCCCACCTTAATTCTCCATTTTTTTTTAATTCCTATACTAGGATCGTTTAATTTGAAGGATTAGATATGATTAGATTAGATTAATCTTATAATATTTTGGTTGAGTAGATACAGTCCAGTATTCAATCTTGGGACAATGTCATGTAAAAATAGTATTGGATTGTGAGTCATGATTTACCCTCTATAATAAAATTAATCTCGGATCAACTTAATCTCAAATAATCTCAGACTTATTCTATCTCGACAACCGAACGTTTTCTAGATTAACTATTTTTTTCCCGTTACTATATGAAATTTGTATTATGACGATTTATACCACTCCTCCCTCCTCCAAAATCATGGCTGGCCGGCCGGCATTACATTTCTTCTGGCTATTAGCTGTCTCGTAATTGGCTTCATAAATAGCATTATTACAAATTTACAACTATTTACACCTAATATAGGTTTATTTAATCTACCAATTGTATGTAAATGGGATAGCGAAGTTTATATATTTCGTTTCGGAGAAGATTTTTTCTTTTTTTCCCTAAGCTATATTATGAATAATATATCAAATTTCCATATTGAACGTTCAAACTCGCAGTTATTATTTTTATTTTATTTTCAAAGGAGATATTCATGTGTTGCGGATTTTTATATATAAACAGTGAGGTCTAGAGTTCAAACCCCACTGTTCACCCGCCCCAAATCAAAAATAAAATAAAATCTCATAGCTTTTTATAATACTAGAAGAAAGAGCATACATAATACGCAAAATTAATATTATTTTATTTGATAAAAGTAAAAAATATAAACATAACATATACTCACTCCGTCCACAAAATATTGTACTAAGGATGAGAGACACGAGTTTTAAGAAAATTTGTGTTGTTTATTTAATTAGTGGTGGTAAAGCATGAATGAACGGATAGTCATTTTATCGGTGAATTATTGTTGAATTGTGAATTATACCTAGTGGTTGATCGGAAAAGTGAAAGAATTGCTAAGTTGCTGAGAGCACGAGAATAAGACTGCAGTAGTATTGAAAAGTAGAGATAGCGTAAATTACAGAGTGCGTGTGCATGGGTATTTATAGATTACATGCTAGGGGTAAAAGAGTATTCGCCTTCAAAGCATGCCTTCCGCGTGGTCGAGGGTATAATAGTAAATTTGCCCCCAAGTGAAAGAATTGCTAAGTTGCTGAGAGCACGAGAATAAGACTGCAGTAGTATTGAAAAGTAGAGATAGCGTAAATTACAGAGTGCGTGCGCATGAGTATTTATAGATTACATGTTAGGGGTAAAAGAGTAATTTCGCCTTCAAAGCATGCCTTCCGCGTGGTCGAGGGTATAATAGTAAATTTGCCCCCAAGCGGGGGATTCCGCTACTTTTTTGGTGATTTCTCTGGCGAAGGCCATTTCTCTGGCAAGAGTGACTTCTCTGGCGAAGGCCATTTCTCTGACAAGGGTCATTCCTCTGGCGAGAGTGACTTATCTGGCGAAGGCCATTTCTCTGGTGAAGACCGTTTCTCTGACGACATCTGTTCCTCTGGCGAGGTCCGTTTCCCCGATAAAGGTCATTCCTCTGCTCTGCATATATTACTCCTCATCAAGTGGAGAAATGAGTCCACAAATGAAAAAAAAAAAATTAAGTCAGTGAGTGAAGAATGGGACCCGCGTATTTTTTTTAGAGAAAGGGACCCACAAATTTACAATTCTATTTGAATGTACAATTATAATAAAATTTCTTTAAAATAATACTCAATAAATTAATAAAAACTATAAACTAACAAATTTCTTCGGTTCTGACTTAGGGTCAATTCAAAAAATAGTCATTTTTAATAAAATAGTAATAATACTCGCTCCGCTCCATGAGAGTGTGCATGATTGATACTTACACGAGTTTTCATAAATGTTAGATGAGTGTGTTGTTAGTGGAAGAAGGGGCTCACTTTTATTAGTGAAATAACCAGTCCAAAAAAGGAAAGTGCACTCCTGTGGGATGTCTCAAAATGGAAAAGAGTGCACACTCTTATGGGACGGAGGGATTTTAGAGAATCCCTTTATAAATGTATAGGTTCCGTAACTATTACTTCCTCCAATCCACGAAATGAGTACTCATTTCTTGACGGTACGAGTTTTAAGAAATGTATTGAGTGTGGTGTAAGTATAATAAAGGTCCAACTTTTTGAATGTATTAATTAAAAGGTTGTGTGGGGTACACTTGTCAAAAAGAGAAATGTGTACTCATTTCGTGGACAGACTAAAAAGGAAATATGGGTACTAATTCCATGGATGGAGAGAGTATAAATTAATAACCTATTGTTGAATCATTTTCAATTTCATAGTCATTGCAATCTTCAGTTTTATTAGCCACAATAAATTAATAAATACATGCATTTATTTAATTTAAATATATCTCTCATTTTTTTATACATTACAACTTAATTTAAAATTATAATATCTGAAATTAACAAAATAGTCTATAAATTAAAAATAATTAATTTTCGCTATATTAATATCTCTCTAAAGTAATAAAATCCTTAGGTCCAAAAGTTATTAATTTATAGAGATTTTATTGTATTTCTTTTTAAGAAATCGAATTTTCAAATAAATACATATCAAAGCATGATAACATTTATATATTAGTGTATACAAGATATACTCATATCAATTTAATTATATTATAGTGATATATTATTATTATTTGTCTAGTTAAGTAATTAGATTTTATATGATATTTATTTTTTTAGTATCCCATAAGAATTTCAGATATACTCATATCAAATAGATTTTAGATAAGGCAATGCAGTTAATATATTTTTTTAGTATTTTAATATTTAATAAACTAATATATTTTTCTAAATATATAATATATAGTTTACACGATATCCTTAAAATTAAATTTTATGTAATAAAAACATAATACACAGTCTATATTTTGTGTTATATCAGTATAGATAGTAACTAAACATTGCGCACAGTAGTTGATAACAATCAAAGTATACCATCATTTTAAGAAAGGTAAATATCAGTTTTTGGCTCATCGTTTGAGCGTTTACTCAAATATATATCACCCTAACGATAATTACAAAATAATAACTAAGGAAATGCATTTACTGAATTGATAAAGCTTGAACCTTTACAATTGGAATATGGCGAAGGGATTGAAGCAACACATAGAAGAACAAAACCTTAAAATTTTGTTAAAACTTCAGTCTTTATATCTTTGATCTTGTTGTGCTTGATTCTTGTTGGGAGTGCTTGTGAGGCGTGAGTCCAGTCGGGACTAAGAAGGGGGAAGAAGGACGACGGTAGCGGAGGCTGCAACCCGTTCCGATGAGAGAGCGAGGGAGATGAAGGTGGTGGAGAGTGGCAGCGGTGGCCATGGGGTTGTTGTTGTCCGACCAAGAGAAGAGGAGAAGGCGGCGACGATTCTCGCCATTCGCCATGAGAAGATAAGGCAGCTGCTGTTCACGGCGAGGGAGAGAGAAAAATAAAATTAGGGATTTGTAGATTTTGGGGGTCTTAGTGTTTTGAGAGGGTAGGAGTAGGAGCACGAGCAAGAGGCGCTGCGGCGTGGCTGCCGATGGTGGCCCTCGTCGGAGATGGAGGTGGGGCAGAGCAAGGGAGAAGAGGAAATGAGAGAGATAGAGAGGGGGTTACGGGCGAGAGGCAAGAGGTGAGAGAAAAAGATGACGGTGGTGGCGGGGCCGAAGGCGGCGCCCTTCGCCGGGGAAGGGAGAGACCGAACAATCTCGCTGGAATTTCAGAGGCGGCGGTGGACCGCCATCTCCTCCGCCCACCACCATCTCCACTGCCGCCCTTTACCCACCGCCATGCTTCATATGTGTTTTCAAACATATGGAATTTTTCTAGTTTTTTCTTTTTTTTTTTATTTCACGTATGCTTCCATCTTGGCAATTGGTCGGAACACGTAATATATATTAACAAGAAAAAAAAAATGAAATGATGGGTATTATTTTATAATTACCTTTAAGGTGATATATTTTTGAGAAAACGCCCAAACGAAGAACAAAAAGTGATATTTACCCTTTTAAGAAATACAAGAATCTTATTACATGAAATTCAAGATTTTTTTTATTTGACTATAATTGTCTTTTTTCACATCTAAATACACGAATTTTAACTTATTTAAAATTATAATATTTCTCAAAATTAAATCTAACATGGGGAAATTAAAATTCATATAACAATCAAAATCCCGTCATTTTAATTATATACTTCTATTGTCCCTTAAAATTATATTTTTTTTTTGAATTATAATTACAAGATAAATCTAAATATAATCAAATAAGCAATGAGGCCTCTACACCACACAAATGTGAGAAAATAATCGCACGCAAGCGGGACTACTACCCACGCAAAAATGAGAATACTACCCACACAAAAGTGGGAAAACTACATCGCTCGCTGACGAGAACAAACCAAGATCTCTCGCAAGGGAAAGTATTTGAGTGGCTCAGCTTTGCCACTTGAGTTGGGCCTCATTAGCAAATTATGTATTTCTTTTATTTTTGATACGTCCCTCAAATATATGCACTTTCTATAACACTAGTCATATATAATTTGACAATTTTACTGTTAGGGTATGTTGTATTTGGTTGTAAATTTATCATGGAAAAGAAATGATAAAAAAAATCTTTATTTAAATCTGTTATCTGATTTTTCTCATTTTCTACAAAAAGGTTTCACCATTTGTTTTTCATTTTCTTCACGCTAAAGGGAATAATATTATCCATTTATTTATGGTGATAATATTATCCCTCTTTGTAAAGGAAAATGAGGAATGAGGAATGGCAAATTTTCTTTTATAGAAAATAAGAGTGAAAAAATAAGAAACTTAAAGGGAGATTTTTTTATCCTTTATTTTCTCATAATAAATTTATAGCAAAAAAGAACACACCTTTAATACTTCCTCAGTCCACTAAATAAGTATCCATATTTTATTTTTGGTTTGTCTACCAAATGAGTATCCATTTTCTATTTTGGTAAGTGTACACCACTGATGAGGGATAAGGTCCTCATCAGCGCAGTCTATGACCTTTGCCTCATACGTTACTAACATTATCGTCAACTGTTATAATGATTGTTGCACAAACTAGGAAAACTAACAGTGCAGGGCAAATAACGGAGACCTCGACGCCCTACGAGAGGACTGCGCAGACACCGGCACCCTCCTGAGAGGACAGCGCAGGCAGGGCGCCCCTTAGAGAAGGCAGCGCAGTCAGAGACACCCTCCTGAGGGGCAGCACAGACGGAGCGCCCCTTGGAGAAGGCAGCGCAGCCCGAGGCACCCTTCTGGGAAGGCAGCGCGGGCAGAAACATCTGAAGATGTTGGCGCAGGCGAAAAGTTCTCCAACCACTTTCTGAAAGATGCAAAAGCTGCAAAGCCGTTGGAGCAAGGACAATCACCGGTGACAACGACATCGAGGACGTACCGAGCACGTGCCTTGGAGGAAAAGACAATTTTACCCTTTCACCTTCTTCTCTTATAAATAGCATGACTGTAATAGCCAAACGACGGATCTTTTTCTCTAAGTTTCACATGCACATTTTGATCCCTGTAAAGAACTGTTCCATTGAAGAGTGAAAGAAACATCAGGCATCTATTTTTCTCAGGTTTTAATCTGCTATCAATCTTCTAGTTTAGGTGTTGGTGATTCCGTGTATCACCAACTGGCGCCGTCTGTGGGAAAAATGCTAGTTAAGGCGTGAGTTTTTGGGTGTGTTTGGGGGTTCTGTTCTTCATGTTCTTGCTCGATATAAGTGGAGATCTATGGTGTACGAGTATGCTGTGGGGAAAATCTTCAAACGTGTGTTCTGATCTGAGTTCTTTGCGTGTTATGCATGAAAAATCTTGGAAGAAGACATGAAAAATTTTCTTGATGCCTACTGAGTTCGTGTGATTCTTAGATCCTAATGTATTTGTTGTAAATCGTAGCTTTGGGATGGGGTGTTCGTTCTTTAGATGAGTTTTTTCGCTCGTAGAGGTTCACTTACCATTCGTATGCACATGGGAACAGTTGAGTTGGGGCGAGAGTTTTGGTTGATTTGAGAGTTCCGAAATCTTACATGCATGCTCTGTTCTTACATGTTGTTGTGCATAAACCCCTGTTCACTCACACCTATCTCTGTTTACCTGCCTAACACCTCTGTTAGGTAGCGGCTTCCGGTATAATCTTGAGGGTTTTTCTTTGTTGATGTATGATTAAAGATTGCTTAAAACTTTCACTTCCCTGATATCAATGTTCACTAACGTTTGTTTTCTTTGGTAATGATTACCATATAACTGAGCTCCTTATTGTCATAATGGTTTTTTTTCCTTTTTGGTGATGAAATGTGGAAATATCTTTTCTGGGTTTATTTCCCAGAAAAACTTGATGTTCCTCATGAATATCTATGAGGAAGGGTTTTCTACGCAACTTTTCTCTTCGAGAAATCCGTACGTTTGATCCTGAATGGCTTGATGGGCCGAAGTTCGCGGGCTTCTATGAATCTTTCGTTTCAAGAATCTCTCCAGGGTTTCTCTAGGGTTTTACGGGCCCCACCCTTGCGGTCAATGATCCCAAGGATAGAGGAGACAGGGCTGCGCAGTACGGCTGCGCAATAACAATTATTCATATATGCTTATGCAGGCATCTATTTTTCTCAGGTACCAACCATGGGAATTGATGATCCTTGTAAGAATCTGGCTAAGGATTTTGACACAGTCGCGGGAGAGTCAGGAACCGGGAAGGCTGGGATCCCTTCGACCCAAGGGATTAACTTGTCTGAACTTACACCATCAGGTTTCACCACTTTCAACAACCCCGCCTCGGGGCCTACTGGGACTACTCCGGGAACAACACAGTCTCTGATCGGAACTTCAGCACCAGGGGGTACAGTGCCTACTTCCACACAAGGGCTCCTCAATGTCACGATCACTGAACAAATGCTAGCAATGCTCAACTATGCCACAATCCGGCAACTGGCAGGGATGCAGCCCCCTCCCGTTATCCCGACAGCATTGGGAGAAGTCGAGCCCGTAACACACAAGAAAACCACCACAGCACAGCCCAGGACAGGGATCGCGAATTACCTAACATATCACACCCGGTCACGCAAAAGGAAATGGGAAATACCGGGGAAGGACAAGGGAAGAACAAGAGGAAGTTTGTCACTAACAGTGTCCAAATCGAGGATGTAGGCGACTCTACAAGTGGCACTACTCCACAGCGCAGTCGGGGCACCCAAAGGGAGAACACCAGACTCAAAGAGAGAGTATCATTCCTTAAAAGTCAGCTGAAGAGCTTAGAAACGGAACTGAGAGAGCATCCCCAAGAGACCGTAAGAAACGAAGTCTCCGACGAGGAAGCATATTCATCGGAGGAACAGGAGGAAGAGCCTCGAAGGGAAATTCCACACAAGCGCAGGGCCATGGGCACATCTGGGGGAAGAAGGAGGAACGCACCTCACCGACAGGTGCCGAGACTAAGCAATAGTCCATTCTCAGATGAGATCTTACTGGAACCTTTGCCAGTAAACTATCGCCCAATCTCTCTCGATTATGACGGGACGACTGATCCAGAGGCACATATGGCACGGTTCGAGGGCCTGGCATCGTTACACCAGTATGGAGAAGGCATAAAATGCCGAATTTTTGCCACCACCTTATCAGGAATGGCCCAGAGATGGTTCCACAACTTGAAGACCAGCTCCATTTACTCTTATGGGGACTTATACCTCATGTTTATGCGACAATTTGCTAGTTCCAAGAGAATGGGAAAGACCGCTATATCTTTGATGGATGTCAAACAGGAACCACAGGAATCACTAAGGGAGTACGTGGCCAGGTTCAACATGGCCGTGTTAGACACACCAGAGGCAGAATCACAGATCAAATGTTACGCGTTCGTTCGAGGATTAAAGCAAGGTCCCCTCTTCGACGCATTACAAATAACACCGCCTAAGTAATTCGACAACATCATGGCTATATTACCAGGATACCTGCAATTGGAGGATGCTAAGGCCGCACGAAGGGCCGAAGCCGATAAACTCCGCGTGAAGAAAGGTGACAACGGGATGCACCCCGGTGAAAAACACTCTCAGAGAATACCATATAAGGGCCTGCCACCGAGAACGCCAGCCATGGCGGTCGAAACAAGGCCTCCCTCCCCGAGACCTGCGCAGCCAGATCGACGCAACAGAGGTGGGGATACATGTTTAGCCCTATTTTGTGATGAATCTCTGGGTGTTTACGTGTTATATTGACTTTTATTTTGGTCTCTTTCACTTAAGAGTTGAATGATTTGAGCTTTTGTGCTAATTTTGTTGTCTCAGGATTTTGTGCTCACATTGATTGATATGTGAACAAAATTAAAGTCAGAATTTAGTTGAATGGTCTGAAGAAGAATCAAAGTTCGTCTCGATACGAGTTCGTAGGCGAAAACGGATCTAAAATCCGACTTGAAACGAGGGAGAACGGACCAAAACAAAAATGCTGCGCATTGCAGTAGACGGCGGGCGCCGTGGGACGGCGGCCGCCGTGCCCATTCTGCGAAAGGCCCTCACGGCGGCGCCGTTACACGGCGGCGGCCGCCTCTGTGCAGATCCGACAGTACGATTTTGCGTTTAAAAACCCCTTTCTAGGGTTTTACTTTATCATTCACGAACCCAGCAGCCTCCATAGGCGATTTCCACCTTCTTCTTAAGGTTTTTAGAGTTTCAAATCAATTACTTTCGATTGTGGATTCATTGGATTGCTTTGGATGTCAATTAACATTTCATCCGATTGGATTTCCTTGGATTGCTATGTTTTGTAAGAACTCCCTTTGATTCTCTTTGTTTATGAATCTTTTGGTTAATTAAGTTTTGTGTTTTATGCTTTGATGAATGTGATGATTGGAGATTATTATTGTTGAGTTTAGATAATCTTGATTATATGAATTCTTTGGTTAATTGAATCCTTGTTTTATACTTTTGATGGATGTAAGGATTAGAGATGATTGTTGTTGAGTTTAGATAATCTACGTGATTCGTAGTTCGTTGCTATTGCTTACGTTTTTCCCTTCTTGTTGGTGAAAGTTTAGAGATTTCTTTTTATGGAGATTAAGATTTTCTTTGCATTCGAATCTTATGCTTGATTTAGTTTCTTGCCTAGGTAGTTATTAATCTTTGATGTTTACAAGTTTATGATCGTTTGGTTTAGTGTTGGAGTTGGAAACTCTTGTTGATTTCGTTAATGTTCAAATACCATGTTCTAGTTAGTTCGTCGTTGAGTTGCTTGCGGAATTCTCTTGGATTGTGTGTGTTTGCTTTACATTCATTTGATTAAATGTTAATATGTTATTTCGCCTAGATAATCATTGTTTATGGTGTTGAGTTGATGATTGCTTTCTAGATTGCTAGTTTAGAACCTTAGCTTTGTTTTCCTTCTTGCATTCTTATTGGCTTCCTATCTTTTGCCTAGTTAACTTATATGCTTTATTTTAATTACGCATTAGTTAATCGGAGAGAAAGTGTCAGACCCAATTACCCGATTAGAGTGTTTAGGTTTCTTTTAAGTTTCTTGTGAGCAATACGATTAGAGCCCTGCTAAGTCTTCCTTGTGAGACGACTTGAGTCACCTTACCACCCTAGGACGACCTCGTATAAATTCGAGTCCATCCGTTAGGTGTTTTTGGATGAGTCAAATTTTGGCGCCGTTGCCGGGGAAGGCTTTAGGCATTTGATTGTGTTGCATTGTTTTCCGTGTTTATTTTTGTTTATTTCTTTTGACTCGGTTATTTTCTCCCTCCGGTGCGTTTGATTTGTTTGTTCGTGTTGTGTATGCAAGGACGTAGAAGCTTGAAGAGAAAGCTTGCACCTTACTACGACAACATTCATCGACCTCGGGAGGTTCTTTCAAGCCTGGAGAAGGAGTCCGAGTCCAGTTCGAGAAGTTTTGTGGAATCACAGTTTCGAGAGAAAAATTGTGAAGAGAGAATTGCTTCCAATCTCATTCTGGAAGCTTTTGAGGAGACACTTTCAGTGCATTCTGAAAAAGAAGAAGAAGCTTGGCCCAATCCTGACCAAGAAGCAATGGCGGAGCAGAATGTTCAGTACATGGGAGATTTTTCCAGGCCAGTTATTGGGACCACTAGCACGTCAGCTATAGTGCTTCCCACGGCGGTCCGAAATTATAATCTGAAGCCCAATGATTCAAACCTGTTGCCGCTCTTTTATGGGATGCCCAGTGAGGACGCCTTGCAGTTCATCCGTGATTTCTGCACCCAAGTGCAGACCTTCCCACTGCTGGAACTCACCGAGGATCAGTTGAGACTCAAGTGCTTACCCTACGCACTCAAGGACCGGGCGAGAACGTGGTTGCTGTCCCTGCCGCCGAACTCCATCACTACATGGGGAGAGGCGTGTGAGAAGTTCATGCTCAAGTACTACCCTAATCATAAGACTCAAGAGATTAGGAGCCAAATAATGAACTTCATGCAAGGAGCTGACGAGCCTCTCCACGAGGCTTGGGAGAGATTCCAAGAGCTCCTCCGCCAGTGCCCACAGCACCAGTTATCACCTGTCATGTTGATGCAGTTCTTTTATGACGGATTGATTCAGACGGCACAGTTTATGGTGGACAGTACAGCAGGGGGCAACATTGCCCGGAAGACAGCTGATGAGCTCAAAGGGATTTTCGAAACACTTGCCGCGAGTTCTCAACAGAAATCAGTTAGAGGAAGGAGGGTTGAAGCCAATGCAGTAGCTCCCAACAATGAGCTTCAGAAGCAAGTAGCGGACCTGATGAGGCAAGTACAACACCTCACGATGAACCAGGTGAAGGCTCCACCAGTTCATGCGCCACCAGCAGAAGGATGTGGCATATGTGGCGATTTTGGTCATGGAACCAACGCGTGCCATCGCATGGGGGAATGCACACCTGAAGGAGAAGCAGAGGTCTATGCTGCTCAGAGCTATCCGGGGAGGCCTCAATTTGAACAGAGGCCCGTGTTTAATCAAGGGCAACAAAATTCTAACTCGGGTTGGAGAGCTCAGCAGCAGAACTACACTCAAGCTTATCAGCAACAGCAGCCCCCGCAGTATCAGCAGTATCAACAGTTTCCTATACAACAAGGGAATTTTCAGCAGCAGCAGCAGCAGCAATACCAGAATGCTCCCCAACAGTTTCAGAAGCAAGCTCAACCACAGAAGCCGTCTCTCGAGGACACCATGCAGTCTTTCATGGAGATGACCAAACAGAACATGGAGTCTCAGAGTGCTACTATCAAGCGTCTCGAGACTACAGTTGGGCAACTTACAGGAGCCCTGAATCAGCTGCAGCAAGAACAGCCGACCGGAAAGTTCCCGAACCAGGACAAACAGCCGCATCAAGCTCATGCCGTTGAGGTAGTCAAGGACAAGGCCCCAATAACCATGGGGAGATGGAGAAGCAAAACTGTGCAGGCAATCAAGGCTACCCAATGCCCCAGTGAGCCACTGCCACCCGTCACTGTTGCACTAGACCAACCACCACCCAAGCAAGGAGATCCAGGTAGCTTTATTTTTGATATTAGCTTAGGTGGGGTTGAAAAGGTTTTGGGAATGCTTGATTTGGGCGCGGCAGTCAATTTGATGCCGCTTGATATTTTTGAGAGGTTGGGAAATAAAGAGCTGAAATGCACGAACATTAAGATAGAGCTAGCTGACGGCTCCATTAGCAGCCCACGAGGCCTTGTTGAGGATGTTGAGGTGGTCGTGAGGGGGATTAGTGTTTTCACTGATTTTGTTGTACTTGATGAGGGAAAAGGGATTAGAGGCGAGAATGGGCATCTCGTGCTACTTGGCCGACCCTTTATGGCTACCACCCGTACTCGCATCGATGTGGGTACGGGAACTGTAAGTATGGTAGGGGGCGGGTAGAGCGGTAACATTCTCTGTTTTTGATAAAAAACCTACTACCCCCACTCACTTAATTCAAACCTGCTCTTATGTTGAAGCATTTGATGCTTTGGATGAGAACTATATTGTGCAGGAATTCCTTAATCAGCTGCAGGAGGAGGACGAGATCGTGGAGGAATTCCTTGCTAACCTGCAGGATGAGGCTGACATTGAGCAGGAATCTCTGGATAAGCTGCACGAGGAAGGTGATATTGAGCAAGGCTTTCTGTGTGCCTTGCTCCTTGAAGAGAAGCTTGATGAGGTTGGGTCATTCAATCTCGTGGGATGTGTGGATAGAGGGCCATCCCAGAATACGAGCATGGAGGACTCATTTGGAGGACCCGCAGCTGCAATTCAAGAACATGTGTTTACAAGGGCGCTAAGGCAGCTGGATCTTCAATCGGATTTTGGTTAAGGGGTTCTCTTAGTCGGGCTGGCGACTTAAAAACTAGCGCTGCATGGGAGGCAACCCATGTTTTCTTGCTTTTTCTTGTTTCGTTTTTCTTTCGTTTTGTTTGTGTTGTGTTTTGTTGCTTCTGTTGTTTGGTGCAGGTTGTTGCGTTGGAGACTGCTTGTTCTATGGATGAGAGAGAGGCAGACATCGTGGGACACTACAGACTCACCACTGGATCGGTATTTAGGGAAGTTTCCTCTTTCACCTCTCTTTTTGTTTGCACTGAGGACAGTGCCAGATTTTAAGTGGGGGGGGGTGTTTGTTGGTAGTTGTGAATCCTGTGGGTGTCTTTTTGTTGTGTTCTTGGGCTTTCTTGTGTGGGGCAAATGGTCTCCTTTATCTTGATTGTTGTTTGGCTTCAAGTAATAATGCACACTTTGATGATTTGTTCACAAGTAAATTTCATGCTTTGTGTTGGCTTGGTTGCTATCTTTGTCTCTCAGGCTATGCATATTCCTCTCTTGATGTAAGTTGTTTAATGTTTTGGATGCAACACCCTTATGAGCTATTCTTGACGTGATTTGTCCGGTAGATGCTAGAGGGAGTGTTTTCATTGTGATAGCCTACGATCTTATCCCTTGAGTTTGAATGTTGGTTTGTTGTGAAGTTTTCTATAGCTCTGGGTCTCTGCTCCTCTGACGGTTGTGTTATGAGCATGGAAAACCACGTGAGAACATTTTGGATTACCTCCAAAAGTGTTGATCTCACGAAAGTTGGCCCATCTATTGAGAATGGAATAACATCACCTTTAAAAGAAAGATGTATAAAATTATTTTTGGTTTGAATGTTTATCATCTTCAAGGAAAATGGGATTTGATTATAAAGGCAATCACATTAGGGAATTCACCTCTAGCGGAGAATTGGGTCTGATTGGATTGAATTGTATCATGTGGTTGTTGCTTCTTAAAATCTTAACAATGAACATCTCGTGAGTAATGTGAATGGCTAAGAGACTTAGATTGGTTGGAGATGTGAATGGTGAGGAAGTTTTCTTGTGAACTATCTTTTGGTGTCGTGACTTTGCTTGAGGACAAGCAAAGGATCAAGTGTGGGGGGGTTGTTTAGCCCTATTTTGTGATGAATCTCTGGGTGTTTACGTGTTATATTGACTTTTATTTTGGTCTCTTTCACTTAAGAGTTGAATGATTTGAGCTTTTGTGCTAATTTTGTTGTCTCAGGATTTTGTGCTCACATTGATTGATATGTGAACAAAATTAAAGTCAGAATTTAGTTGAATGGTCTGAAGAAGAATCAAAGTTCGTCTCGATACGAGTTCGTAGGCGAAAACGGATCTAAAATCCGACTTGAAACGAGGGAGAACGGACCAAAACAAAAATGCTGCGCATTGCAGTAGACGGCGGGCGCCGTGGGACGGCGGCCGCCGTGCCCATTCTGCGAAAGGCCCTCACGGCGGCGCCGTTACACGGCGGCGGCCGCCTCTGTGCAGATCCGACAGTACGATTTTGCGTTTAAAAACCCCTTTCTAGGGTTTTACTTTATCATTCACGAACCCAGCAGCCTCCATAGGCGATTTCCACCTTCTTCTTAAGGTTTTTAGAGTTTCAAATCAATTACTTTCGATTGTGGATTCATTGGATTGCTTTGGATGTCAATTAACATTTCATCCGATTGGATTTCCTTGGATTGCTATGTTTTGTAAGAACTCCCTTTGATTCTCTTTGTTTATGAATCTTTTGGTTAATTAAGTTTTGTGTTTTATGCTTTGATGAATGTGATGATTGGAGATTATTATTGTTGAGTTTAGATAATCTTGATTATATGAATTCTTTGGTTAATTGAATCCTTGTTTTATACTTTTGATGGATGTAAGGATTAGAGATGATTGTTGTTGAGTTTAGATAATCTACGTGATTCGTAGTTCGTTGCTATTGCTTACGTTTTTCCCTTCTTGTTGGTGAAAGTTTAGAGATTTCTTTTTATGGAGATTAAGATTTTCTTTGCATTCGAATCTTATGCTTGATTTAGTTTCTTGCCTAGGTAGTTATTAATCTTTGATGTTTACAAGTTTATGATCGTTTGGTTTAGTGTTGGAGTTGGAAACTCTTGTTGATTTCGTTAATGTTCAAATACCATGTTCTAGTTAGTTCGT
This sequence comes from Salvia miltiorrhiza, assembly GCF_028751815.1. Classification (NCBI taxonomy): domain Eukaryota; kingdom Viridiplantae; phylum Streptophyta; class Magnoliopsida; order Lamiales; family Lamiaceae; genus Salvia; species Salvia miltiorrhiza. The sequence goes on along the minus strand of NC_080391.1, from coordinate 15,328,828 downwards.
CGTTGAGTTGCTTGCGGAATTCTCTTGGATTGTGTGTGTTTGCTTTACATTCATTTGATTAAATGTTAATATGTTATTTCGCCTAGATAATCATTGTTTATGGTGTTGAGTTGATGATTGCTTTCTAGATTGCTAGTTTAGAACCTTAGCTTTGTTTTCCTTCTTGCATTCTTATTGGCTTCCTATCTTTTGCCTAGTTAACTTATATGCTTTATTTTAATTACGCATTAGTTAATCGGAGAGAAAGTGTCAGACCCAATTACCCGATTAGAGTGTTTAGGTTTCTTTTAAGTTTCTTGTGAGCAATACGATTAGAGCCCTGCTAAGTCTTCCTTGTGAGACGACTTGAGTCACCTTACCACCCTAGGACGACCTCGTATAAATTCGAGTCCATCCGTTAGGTGTTTTTGGATGAGTCAATACACATGAGCGTCACCCTTTGGACAGGCCTGCTGACGAGATTTTCCATCTTGTCAAAGATGAAACTTGGTTCCGAGCCCCATGGAATTACACCCGCGGTGATCCCAAACCAGGGAAAAATGACCAACTATGCGAATACCATAACGCTTATGGGCACACAACCGCAAACTGCGGACACCTGATGAACCAGTTGGAGATATTGGTAAGGCAAGGTCGACTAGACAGATTCGTCACTGGACCCCCGAGAGCAATGAACGGAGAACGGCACAACCGTGACCGGGATAACCATAGGCGTGATGGGGGGGAGAGAAGGAATGGCCCAGATGACAGGCGGGAAAGAGAATTAAGGAATGAGGCACCAGAACGACCACCCTTCCAGAGGGAAATTCATATGATCGTTGGAGAAAATGGTATACCCACATCAAACAGAGCGAAGAAACAACTTGTCAGGGCTGTGAGAACAGGACACTTTAACTCTAAGGTCATGGCTATCACCAGCGCAGCCAGCGAACCCACCATATCCTTCGGCCCGGAAGATGCCACACCGTTAATGTACCCCCATGATGACGCCTTAGTCTTCTCAACAGACGTGGCTGAATGCCTGGTCCACCGAGTTTTCGTGGACTCGGGCAGCGCGGTGAACATTGTGTACTGGAACTGCTGGAAGGCCCTTGGCTCAGATGTCAATGTTGAACCAACGAATGCACCACTCTATGGATTCTCAGGAGAGTCAGTAGTACCAATCGGAATGGTAGAACTGCCAGTTACCTTGGGACGATTGCAGGGTTATAAAACCAGAACAATCAGATTCTTGATCATAGACGCTCTGAAACCCACGTACAACATCATCTTGGGGCGGCCCGCGCTTAACACCTTCAAGGCAGTAGTTTCCACATTCTACCTCAAAATGAAGTTCCCGATAGATGGTGGAAGAGTTGGGGAGGTGTGGGGGGATCAAGCTACATCGAAGCAATGTCATGTGCAAACACTAACTCAACATAATGATAGTGTTGGAAACGATCCCAACACCCGAAAGCAGAAACGAAAGCAAGCAAAAATCCCGGGGGAACCTAATGATCAGAGAAAGGAGAAGATGGGGATAGTCACCGCGTCAAACCCCGAACGCAGAGAAATCATGGAACTCAGAGATGGAGTTGATAAACAACCACTCGTTTCCACGAGTGATGCATGCTTGCTCATTGAACTTTTCCCTGACAAGGAAGGATACACTACCAGAATTGGAGCGGGAATGGCACCAATCCTGCAAAGGGAAGTTACCGCATGCCTGCGCAGGAACGCGGATGTATTCGCATTTAACACTTCTGATCTTAAAGGGATAAACAGAGAGCTAGCCGAACATCGTCTTAATGTGGACCCAATGGTTAAACCAGTCAGACAGAAAACAAGACACTTTGGCGCGGAGAAGGATGCAGCTATTCGGGAACAAGTCCAAGCCCTCCTAGAGGCACGACATATCGTGGAAATCCAATATCCCGAATGGATATCTAATGCAGTCATGGTAGAAAAGAAGGTCAAGGTGTGGAGAATGTGTGTGGACTACAGAGACCTCAACGCAGCTTGCCCTAAGGACTGTTACCCGCTCCCTCGAATAGATCAATTGGTGGATGCTACTTCAGGGTGTGAACTCTTGTCCATGATGGACGCATACCAAGGATATCATCAGGTAAAGATGCATCCGGATGATGTAGCCAAAACCGCCTTCGCAATGTGCACAGGAGTCTTCGGGTGGGAAAGCATGCCCTTCGGCCTCAAGAATGCAGGGGCCACATACCAGCGTATGATGGACAAAATTTTCAGGACACAGCTGAGGAGAAATATCTTGGTGTATGTCGACGACATGTTGGTGCGCAGCATTAAGGCCAGCTCCCACGTGGCCGATCTGGAGGAAACCTTCTCAGTAGTCCGCAAGAATAAACTCTTGCTCAATCCTACTAAGTGCACCTTCGGGGTGCAGTCAGGAAAGTTCTTGGGTTACAGGGTAACACCGGAGGGGATCGAAGTTAATAATGACAAAGTTAAAGCTATTCTGAACATGACCTCACCCAGGAATGTCAAAGAAATCAAAACACTCAATGGGCGAATTACCGCGTTGAGTCGGTTCATTTCACGCTCAGCTGAGCGAAGTCTCCCGTTCTTCAAGGTTCTACGGAAAGGAAGTCGGTTTGAATGGAGTGGTGAGTGCCAAAGAGCCTTCGAAGACCTAAAAGTTTACCTGACCAAACTACCAGTATTGACAAAGCCCTCTCCGGGGGAACCATTATACTTATACATCTCCATGGGAGTTGAATCTCTGAGCTCAGTGCTGGTCCGGGAGAAGAATCGGCAACAAAAACCCATATACTTTGTAAGCAAGGTCATCCAGGGTGCGGAGCTGCGCTACACCGAAGTCGAGAAGACCGCATACACGATCATGATCACGGCCAGAAAGTTAAGGCCATACTTCTTATCACACAAGGTCATTGTGAGGACAATAATACCATTTAGACAAATCCTGGGACGACCCGATCTGGCGGGGAAGATGGTGAAATGGGCTATAGAACTGGGGGAGTATGAGGTCGAGTTCGAGCCGCGCACTGCCATCAGGGCACAGGCACTAGCGGATTTTATTCAAGAGGCAATACGGTGGCCTATGAGGGGACCATGGGTAGCGCAGGTCGATGGATCGGTCACCAAAGAAGGGTGTGGGGTGGGAATCTACATCACCTCGCCTGAAGGGGAAGTCTATCAATTTGCTATCAAGTTCGAGGATAAGTTATCTAATAACGAAGCTGAATATGAGGCAGTGTTGAGAACAGCTCACATACTCAGGGAGCTCAGAGCCGACAATGTGGTGATCAAAACCGACTCTCAATTGGTGGCACAACAGTTGAATGGAGGCTACGAGATAAAAGAAGAAAGAATGAAGCAGTACTTTAACAAGGTCCAGGAGATAGGGAAGAAGTTTGAGAAACTCGAAATACAGCAAGTGCCGAGAGAGGAAAATCAGCGAGCGGACCTCCTGGCTAGAATGGCCAGCGCAGTCGAACAAACCTGGAGGGAGGACATTACCTTGGTATTCGAACCTAAGAGGGAAATGGCTGCGCAGGTGTGCAACATCGAAACTAAGGATGACTGGAGAACACCCATCATATACTATCTGAAAAATGGTAAACGGATGAAAGAGGATACTTCGAGATATGCAAAATACGAGAATTACTGCATCATTGGCGATCAGCTCTATAAGAGGTCCTTCACACACCCGTTTTTGAAATGCCTGGCCCCCGAAGAAGCACAATTTGCCTTAAAGGAGATCCATCAAGGGTGCTGCGGTAACCATGGTGGACATAGGGATTTGACAAGAAAGATAATCAGAGCAGGATTCTACTGGCCCGGAATTAGCAAGGAATCGAAGGCCTTCGTGCAAAAATGCGAGGCTTGTCAAAAACATGCCCCCAAAATCAATATACCAGGGGAAGAAATGGGGATCATGTATGCAGCGCACCCTTTCGACAAATGGGGAATCGACATCGTGGGCAAACTACCGACTGCCCCGGGGGGTAAATGCTTTCTTATAGTTGCCGTAGATTACTTCTCTAGATGGATCGAAGCAGAGACTGTCACCAAAATTGATGATAGCACAATGGAGAAGTTCATATGAAAAAACATCTGTTGTCGGTACGGGGTGCCGAGGATCTTGGTTTCGGACAACGGAACCCAGTTCACGAGCAAGAGGATTGAGGATTTTTGTTCTCGGATGGATATTACGCAGAAATTTGTCTCAGTAGCCCATCCTCAAGCCAACGGGCAAGTAGAGCTGGCAAACCGCACCATATGTGAAGGGATCAAAAAAAGACTCGAACGAAGTAGGGGACGATGGGCCGAGGAATTAGACACAGTCTTATGGGCACTCAGAACTAGCCCGAAGACTGCAACGGGAGAAGCCCCTTTTACTTTGGTATATGGGTCAAACGTTGTGGTACCTGCTGAGGTAAGGTTGGAATCCCATCGGGTCATTACCTATGACACTGCACAGAATGAAGAATTGTGCCGACTCGACTTGAAATCGTTCCCATCATCGGTATGCCATATACATCTCTCCCGACAATGGGATTCAAATGTAAGGAAATTAGGAAAATCGTAGTTATTTGCTTCGTTTGATGGTTTCTCTAGTAGGTCGGTCTCGCCATCGGCAGAAACCGGTTGCTTTTTGTGTTCTCCCAACAAAAAGAATGAAGAAATCAACATTAGACTTTTTGACCGTCAACTTATTTGGAGGTAGAAAGATTATACTCCCTTCGTCTCAATTCAATAGATCACAGGGTTTGGACACGGATATTAAGAAACAAATAGTTTATATTAAAATCGAAGAGAGAAAATAACTTTTTCGATGATATATTTGTCTAGAAAGTAGGAGAGACAAATAACAAAAATATCATTATGTGTGGGGCAAATGACATTTGATGTAAATAATGAAATATTTGAGGATATTTGTTATGTATTAACTTTCCATTTTAAGAAGTGGTCTATTGAAATGGGACGTCCAAATAAGGAAATATGGCTCATTGGATTGGGACGAAGGGAGTATTGTTTCAAATTATGGGACTTCTAATCATGTCTCATATGGAGGTTGAAGGACTATGTATATATGTTTTGGAGCATGAATGGGTTCCAAGCATCATGTAATTTGTAGTTTCTAATCACCATCTTCTCGAGCTCAAAACATCAATTTGACTTACGAGTATTGAACGTCAAAAGCGAGGTGTCACTTCAAAAGATCACATAATTTTTTTTAGCATTGATCTTTTAAGCATTATTTGTGTCGCAGCCCGCTTTAACTAAGGATAGTTAAGTCGAGTGATCTACGACTAGGGATGAGATTAAAGAATAAGGGGAAGAAAGGGGGCATCGTTTAGAACCGTAAAACATACTCAACTAAAGAAAACTCAAATTAAATAGTCTATGAAAGACTACATAAATAGCTTAATTAATATTATTAATTCAAGTTATACATCATATGAAACCATTCCCTTATGACTCAAAGTACGACATAACATAACATAACATCGAAAATATTTTGCAGCGGAAAGTAGCTAGACATATGTATGAAGACATATTCTAGACAGGTTAACTTCATTTATTAACAACCCTGGAGACTCCGCTCATTGCAGCACCATCACCACATCGGCCCAACCTGCACATTTAGAAAATATATGCAGGGCTGAGTACAAAAGCACTCAGTGAACACATGCCAAACATCTCATTCTTATAAAGCTATAAATATTGTCATTGCCATTTCATATGCATAACACAAGGAATTTGTAGTAAGGCCTTGTATTAGCTAAACTCATTTTCATTTCCTCAAAGTTGTCTGCGCAGACTTTCTTCATCTCAAGCAGGAATTTGTAGTAAGGCCCTGTATTAGCTATCTCATCATTAAAGTATCATATCTGTTATAACATCAAGTACTGAGAGGGAGGCCTCCCTCTGCAGCACTGTGATCGGCCAACCTGAAAGATGACTCACGACCACCTCAGTGTACACAAATCCTTACTAGTATCTACACTAACATAGGACCGAATTCTTCATCTCAAGCAGATAGATAACATACTAAAACATCAAATATTTGGCAATGCAATAACTTCAAAATAGGTTTTCAGTTCAATCATACATCAATACATAAAACGCATAAACATCTTGATTTTAGCGTAGAAAAGCCCACCTCGTTGCGTCTCGTATAAACGGGGAATATAACTCTCTCCCCACGTATTTACTTACCAAAAGGACCTTCATTGCTATGAAGAATCGAAGAGAAGAAGGGTCATTATAAAAGAAAACTCATTTATTAACCTAAACTCAAATAAGGAATTAAAACTTAACAATTTTAACTCTACTGCCCTGCCAGCGCTGACTTGGCAGCCAGAGCTGACAAACTTGACAAAGTTGAAAATCACATGCCAGAGCTGACCACTCGACAGAGCTGAAAATCACACGCTAGAGTTGAAAATAACACGCCAGAGCTGACCACTCGGCCGAGCTGAAAATCACACGCCAGAGCTGACCACTCGGCAGAGCTGAAAATCACACGCCGGAGCTGACCACTCGACAAAGCTAAATTCCGCCGCCAGAGCTGACAAACTCGACAGAGCTGGAATTCACACGCCAGAGCTGACCAACTCGACAGAGCTGAATTCCGCCGCCAGAGCTGACAAACTCGGCAAAACTGGAATTCACACGCCAGAGCTAACCAACTCGACAAAGCTGACAAACTCGGCAGAGCTGGAATTCACATGCCAGAGCTGACCAACTCGACAAAGCTGAATTCCGCCGCCAGAGCTGACAATCTCGGCAGAGCTGAAATTCTCACTCCAGCTCAAAAGCTCAACACTTACTCATGCTCAGCAAAACATTCGGTCCTCATCCTTGTCTTTCCTATCATTTCTCAAAAACTTCTAAATTCAACTAGCATGCTCAAGTGACATCCTAGAACACATATACGCAAAAAATACTTATCATACATCGTCCCACACTTCACGAAATTAACAATCATGCTCTACAAAACTCACACAATTTCATGCTTGGAAAAATACGAATTTAAAATATAACAATCCTAGCATACTCCTAAGCACAAATATCAAGTCAAAACGATCAAACAAAAATCGAAAGACGAGCTAAACGGCGAACAACGGGGCTGCCCTCATGGGTCGCGTAGCTACAGTTCGTTCCGTTCTTTCTTTCTTCACTAAACATGCTCAACTATATGCTAGGAACAACATATTAAAAATTCACAACGATCCGACATCGTTTCAAAATAAAGTCTAGAAATCGACGTTTCTCGACGTCGACTAAACTCGAAAATTTAACCATAAAAAAGAAGGTAGGGATGACACCTACCTAGATACGTATTTGAAAAGATGATCGGGGCTCGTCTCCTCGCTCAAAACGGAGCTCAAAAGCTCCACACCCAAGTTTTAATGGAAATAGGCGTGAGTGTGGTGTGTGTGTGATTAAAGTGATTAAGTGTTTGGCTGCATTAGCCAAGATATTTAAGTAAGTGGGGGCTTTGGGCGGTTGGGTGGGGTGGTTAAGGGTAGGGTAGGTAGATATTTAGGAATTTAATCCTTTTATTAATCGTTAGATATCTTGTTTCGTCTCGTTTTAACGACTAACTACCCATACTCTTCGTTACTCGCCCTCTCAACCTGTACTCACTTTCATTACACTCGTAATTCTATATAAATATAGAAAACTCAAGCTCGTTCTCGAAATTCTAATAAACGAGCTCTATTCGTTTATCGAAAAATTCCGATTTACTATTTACTCGTCGTCCAAAAATAAAAACTTTCATTATTGGACTCGTATCGAAAAACTAAGAATATTTCTCGACGACGCGCACATAAGATTTTGAAAGTCGACAAAAAAACGAAATAGCAATTATTACTATTCATCGTCAAAATGTTAAAATTTCAAAAGCGTCTTAACGGACTCATATCTGACTTCCGAGTTCATCGTTCTCATTCAAATAATTATCTCAAATTATTCAAATACTCATACTCAAATACGGATACAAAATTCCACATCATCCGGATATAAAATACTGACTTCTCAAAAACTGTAAATCAAAGTAGTTCTAAATAAATTCTCATGTCTCTATAAAATTAAAGGAGTGGGCTAAAACCTTAATTACTCAAACTTAAGCAATTAAACAAGTCATTAAAAGCCCGGGTATTACAATTTGATTTGGAGCTTAAAAATGAAATTAGTTATTGGTTATCGAATTTTTGTGTATCATTTTCTGAAGTTTGAAAGACCATACATCTGACGTATGAGGACAAACTTTTGAGCATCATCGAACCCTAAAAGTATGATGTCAAAAGTGAGAATGGGAATCTCTGGCGACCGCGTCCACGCACCGCCTCCAGTCGGCGAAGACCACCAGCTTCACCCTATTTCTCTCTCTATCTCTGTTATACAACAGCAGCATCAAGCCACTACCGCCGACACAACAGCAATAGATCCCTCTGCCTCATCTCTCTCTCTCTCTGCACACTCCGACCGGACAGGAGCTCGAAGCCATCGCCGACCGCGTGCCCCATCTCCTATGGTTCTCTCTCTATATCTCCTTCTACCTCTGATTCCTAGCGAGAAGCCGCCGCTACTCTCCCCTCTAGACTCGACTCTCATCACAGCAAGACTCAACATTCAACAACCAACAACCAAAACAAGTTCGAATTTTTATGGATCACAAGGCTAGTTCCATACATGCTCAATCTATATTTCATCTCTTGTTTTCTCAATTGTATACACAATATATAAAGCTCATACTATATGTGTTTGTTTGGTTTGAAAGTTTTATTTGGTGTTGAAATCATGCTGTGATATGGAAATATTGAAATAAAAACTGAAGTTAAAAAAGAGTGTTAATAAGAGCATCCATAGTGGTTGAGTAAGCTCCTTACTCTATAGAGTGGGGGACCACTTATGAGTAAGGAGTCCACAGTGGAATGACTCATTCTTTTTAGTTTTGATTTTTGTATTTTTCATTTAATTTAAATTGCACCAATTTAAATAACACAATTTACTTCAAATTAAAATTGCATTAATTTTAAAAACCTACAAATTGCACGCGCGCTCAAGCAAAACAAGAATGAGTAAAAAGACGAATTTAACTTTTTAAAAAACAAATAAGGAAAAAAAAAGTAGAAATAAATAAGCAAAATGAATTTGAAACAAACAGATTTAACCTTTTTTTTTTATTAGGCGTGAATTGCACGCGCTCAAGCAAAATAAGAATGAGTAAGAATCGAAAAATCGAGTCATACTCGAGTAAGCAACACCCTGTAGTGGCTTAATCGATCTCTAGCTTACTCGAGTAAGGGAGAACGAGTAAGCCGCTGTGGATGCTCTAATGGTAATTAATTGTATTGTGAGTGCAAAAAAGTGTCCAACATGTGATAGAAAATTGTAAATAAATTACTTTGAACCAATCAAATTATTAAATTAACAAAGTTAAATTGTTTGAATTTGAAAACAAGTCCAGCAATGAATAATTAATGTAACACAATGAACATGCAGAACTCAATATTATTTTTCATTTCAATTTGTCGCCCGCTACTGCAGCGGCTACACATAAGCCACCATTGTCTACCGTCACGTTGCGACGCATCACACAACTTAGGAGAAGAAGAAGAAACAAGAAAGAAAAAATTACGTGAATGAAGGAAATAAAATCAGCTCACCATATTATCCTTATTATAAGATTCTTAATTTAAAATAATAAAAAAAGAAGAGAAGAATATTAGCTCCATGATAAACAAGATGAATGGATAATATTAGGTACTGTATACTACCTAATGGAAGGGGTTCTATACGATCCACTCTCAACACTATATTATGTCAAACAACGTATGTATAAATATTCCATCATACTATATATTTGAAATAATTCTCTATAATGCACGCATAAGAATCCCAACACTATCTTATGTCAAACAACGTATAAATATTCCATCAGACTATATATTTGAAATAATTCTCTATAATGCACGCATAAGGATTCCAACACTATATTATGTGAAACAACGTATAAATATTCCATCAGACTATATATTTGAAATAATTCTTTATAATGCACGCATAAGGATCCCAACATTATATTATGTCAAATAATGTATAAATATTCCATCAAACTATATATTTGAAATAATTCTCTATAATGCACGCATATGGATCCCAACACTATATTATATCAAACAACGTATAAATATTCTATCAGACTATATATTTGAAATAATTCTCTATAATGTATGCATATACTTAATGATCATTGATTTGAAATAATTCTCTATTTGAAATATGGGATTAATTATAAAAATATCTAAAAAGATAAAATACATATATTGAGTATCAAACAACATATATAAACATTCCATTGATCGAACAACATAGGATGAAGAAGTATGTATTGTGGGCTAAGGAATGTATATAGATAACTGAAAGTTCTACTCTAAAGGCCACGTAGGGAAATTTCATCGTCCCTTGTCATTTAAGATTTCAATTGAAATAATAAATACAAAAATGGGATAAAATTAAATATCAAAATTTACAAAATTAATTTTAAATTAAGCAGATGATCTTCATGAAATGCCTTGTTAGTCTATGATTAGTTTTTTACATATCCAATTACGTTCTACTTCATCAATTCACAAAAAAAAATGTCATTTGTGGATGACGACGAGGTTTTAATAAAATATTAGTAGAATTATTAATTAGTGAAATAAAGGTTACACTTTAAATGTAAGTGGAGTTGTATGGACTTTATTATTACAAATAGAAGTGACAACTTTTTGTGGATAAATCAAAAAAGAAATTATGACAAATTTATCGTGGATGAATAAAGTAATTACTTCCCCCGTCCCACTCTAATAGGCTTGTTTTTCTTTTTGGGACGTCCCACTTCAATAGGCCCAATCTAATTAAAATTAGAAATAATTAGGGCTCTAATTAAAATTAGTGTTATAACTACTTAATTAAAGGGGATATACACCTCTAATTATCTCCCTTTCTCTCTCCTTCCTCTCTCAATCGCTCTCTTTCCCTCTCAAGACCATAGCCTCCGCCGCCGCCTCAAGACCACAGCCTCCGTCGTTCAACGCCACGGCGCCGTCGCCCCCTCGCCCTCTCCCTCTCGTTCTCACCTTCACTCCCGCCTCGATTTCTCTCTCTACGGAAACAAGACGCACGGACACAGCCCCTGTTGTGCCGCCGTCGCCTCACCTTCGTTGGTGGACGGTTCGAAGCCCCCACTGCCGCCGTCTCTAGCGGCGCAAACCCCTAGCCGCCTCCACCGTGTTCTCCGTCTCCACCGTGTTCTACCGTCTCCACCCTCTACCGCGTCCTCCGTCTCCACCCTCCACTTTTGCAAATCTGGAATTTTCTTTCTCAGAGTTTGATTTCTCAGTTCTTGATTTAGGGTTCTTGATTTGGTAGAAAGTTTCTGAAAGTTTGATTTCTCAGTTCTTGATTTAGGCTTCTTGATTTGCAGATTTGAATTTTCTTGATTTAGGGTTCTTGATTTTGTTGCTGAAAGTTTCGTTCTTGATTTTTTGTGAATTTTCTTTCTCATAATTTACTGAATTGTTGAAGCTTGAAGAAGAATGAACTAAGGGAATTTTCGTTCTTGATTTTTGGAATTCTTTTGCTGAATTCGTTCTTGCTGATTTCTAATCTCATAATGAGATTAGAAAAAAATAAGGGAATACTTAATTGTTTAATTTTTCGTGGACCACACTATTTACCTATCAATAAGTAAATTTCTTAATCTACGTGCCGAAAATAATTGAGTCTATTGGTCTGGGACGGAGAGAGTACTAATTAGAAAAGAGAAAATAATTTCTTGTGAACATGAAATTTTGGAACGTGTATTATGTCAAATCCTTTTACCTAACATTCTATCTTTTTCTCGTTAACTTCATGTGAATGATACTCAGCATTTTCTATTCTAAACTACACCAATTCTTAATTGATAACTTCTTAATTAATGATCTAGTTATTGACAGTCTTATTCTGTCATTCTTTCTTGCAATCATTAATTCCTATTTTTGTACTTAATAAAATAAACTATATATTCCGGCCCGACGCCCTTAAAGTATCTGTACTGATGAAAATAATTAGTAGAACTGAAATTCTCAGTTCATCAATTAGGTCACTAATACGAAAATTACCAAGAGCATTTTATTTTGGTTATACTTAAATTATATTTATGAAGTTCAAACCCACGGTCAAAATCAAATTATCATTAGACAATTTAAAATTGACAAAGTATTTTCGATCGCAAAAATTAAATTATAATTACCGGTACGGTACCCTATTTCACACGCAGCATGTTCATAGTCTTTGATATGATAATTAATTTAATACTTTTTTGTCGACAAAAAAAAGAAATAAATTTTGTATGAACATGATTTGGTCAATAAGGCAGTTGCCGCATAACAACAAACCAAAAAGTATCATAATCTAGACAATAACTAGAATTATTAATCAACTTGGATTATTGCAAACCGAACTGATTTTATTACTAAAAATATCATGTAGATTGATACTAAGATTTGAACCATAAATAGCACATGTCTGTCGTTATCGATCTTAAAACAAAGTAGTAGTCCGTAATTATTAATCGCGCGTAAGTAGTGGACATTTCTTGCGGTAGCTTCTCACGCAACAGATTTCTAAAAAGTAGTTCATAGTTGAATATTTAATCCATCCTTTTTTTCCTTCACGAATTCATTCTAACGCACCAAACATGGAATTTAAGGAATTCGTGTATTATTTAGTTTGATACACATAAGGGCAGATGAGTATATACACATACCCATACACATACCCATACCCATATCCATACACATGCACATGCACATACGTGAGAGTATATATACACATACGCGCACACTCCCACGTACGTAATAATAAGGGCCGATCCTGATAAAAATGAGGTCCGGGCAAAATTATAAAAACAAACTCTTAATATATTATCGTACTCAATACATTAAAAAAGAAAAAATGTCCATTACTTATAAAATGACTTCGCCTTGCAAAATAATCTACAACATGTTCAAATCTATGTTATCTGCTGAATTGATATTTTATTTTATTTTTTTTTAAAAGAGAAAACAAAACCTAATCACAAGACCCATCGAGAGCATAAGAAACGCAAATCGAGAGTCAGACCTCATTAAAACCTTTTCGGGAAAAACCCCAAATGAAAAACCCCAAAAAGAAAAAAGAGTGTCAGTCTAAAAAATCATCAAAAGAGAGAAAAAAGTATAACGTCACAGGGAGAGCGAGAATGCTACCAGAACTCCAACCTGACCATGGCCATGTAACAAATCGGCCCCTCCCCAATCCGAAAACCGAAAAGTGACCAGAAAAACACCAAAGAAGAAGCAAAACTAATGGCAAACGATGCCACTCAATGCCGGCCAGAAAAGACAAATAACCTTCGCCGACCACGGAGCTACCAGCGAGACCCGACCTCCGAGACTCCAACCACCAACACACCAGTGAAATTTAAAAAATCCTGGGAGACGTCCCAAAAACAACCAACACCATCAACCAAATTTATGTTATCTAAAATCTTTTTTTTGATATATAATATTGTCAAATCATTCAATCTCTCTTGTATATTGACGATCTCAAATACTTCAATAATTTTATGTTTTGGTGAATTTTTTTGGGGAGTTTCAAAATAGTTTCCTACCTTCAGAATTTGCAAATTGCAATGTGAACTTTTTTGCTCGGACAATTAGGACGATAATCAAGAAATAAATTGGTATAAATGAATAATTATGGTGGGTGTGGTTCTAGAGAGAATTACATTATTTGTGAGAACATGAGAACCATAAAATCTAATGCATCTATTGTAAAAACTAATGCATTCGCTGTTAAAATTAATGCACTCAAAAAAATAAAAAAAGAATTGCTCCCTTCAGGATCCGAACCCAGGCTCTGCATTCATCCAACAAGATGATGCATCCATCGTAGATCTTGATGATCGAATGGCTGAAAATGGTTCTTCGTTCTTCTTTTATTTGGTGGTTCTTTCTTGAACCCCTCCCTAATTATGGTTCCTTATATTTATATAACTATACTCATGATTCAACGGTAAGAAAAGTAAATTGAAGATATTACCTTGTCCATTCTTATTTTTTGGGAAACTGGCCAACAGTTTGGAGAAGATGAAGAGTTTTTTTTTTTTCCAAGAAATACGTTGAAGGAGATGAGATCTTATCTACTTGGATAATTATTGATTTAATGGTATTTGATAATAAATTTTTTTAGGTTCAAAATCAATAAAACAAATATTTTTTTAGCATACATAAGGCCTATAATTAATGGGATATATTAAAAATTTTGGGCCCTCAAATCTCTGGGGCCCTGGGCAGTCGCCCGCGCTCGCCCACCCTCAGGGCCAGCCCTGGTAATACTCTCTTGAATTGGCAGAGCTATATATACACATATGCATATGTAATATTCTCTTTGTTCACGAAAAATAGTTTTATTTAAATTTTCTTGTCCACGAAAAAGAATCATACTCCCTCCGTCCCAATAAAAGTGACCACTTTTTTTTGGGCACGAAGATTAAGAAGGGGATTGTTATGTTTTAATTGAGTGTGACCCACCAAAATTAGTGAGTAATTTTTAGAAAGTGGCCAACAATTGTTGACCAAATTAGTGAGTAATTTTGACATTTTTAGAAAGTGGCCTACAATTGTTGACCAAATTAGTGAGTAATTGTTGACTTAATTAAAGTAAACTTTTGTCATTTTTAGAAAGTAGTCACTTTTAATGGGATACCCAAAAAGGAAATGTGGCCACTTTTATTGGGACGGAGGGAGTATTTCACTTTTCGAATTATCAAATTCTACCTTCTTTTCTATATTTAACTATAAATTATACCTTTAATCCATTTTTTATAACTAATAATATACTTTTTGTAATAACACTATTACAAATTGTACATTTATTCTACTTACAACAATTTTGTTAAAATCTGTGTCCAATGTGATATGAGACTGTATTTCGTGGACTACGGGTATGTAACTTGATATATATGATGTATGCGTATGTGTGTATTATATTAGCTTATAACCTTTGGTCATGCTTATATATACATAGAGGTGGTCTTGGGTACAATCGGGTGTACCGTATAATTGGTTGATCCGCACCCAAACCCTGACCTACATCCTAATTCGAACCTGTATATTATTCAGTTATACAAATGACACTGCCTGTAATTGACACTATTCTGTTATACAAATGACAATACATATAAATGACACTATAACTAGGACTGTAAATGAACCAAGTCGCTCGTGTACTATTCGGGACTCGGCTCGAAAAAAATTCGTTTGAAATTCGTTTGTTTTCTAAACGAGCTGAGTTCGAGACCGAATCCGAGCTCGATAAAATTATCGAGCCGAACTCGAGCTTGTACATGTTCGGCTCATGAGCTCGCGAACATGTTCGGCTCGTACCTTCGCGAATAGGATCACGAATATATTCGCGAATAGGTTCGCGAATATGTTCATTAAATAACAATTTTATATATTTCATTGTTAAATATTTTTTGAATAATAAAAATAATTCACATAATTAAAAAGTAATTTACAACTAACTTGACAAATTATCTATTTATTAAAAATAAATTATAAATTATGACTCATAAAAATATATGAACAATTATAATGTTTTATTTTAATGAAACCTTAATATATAAATAATTTGAACAGAACTCGAATTCGAGCCTGAATTTGAAATCGAGTTCGAAATTGGAGTCGAGCTCGAGATAAACAAATAATTAAAGAGCCGAATTCAAACCAAACTCGAGCTTAATATTATATGGCGAGCCGAGCTCGAACTCATTTTAAAGCTCGAATTCGAGCTCGAGCCAAATTTTCACGAAGCGAGCCCGAGCCTGGAGGTATTCGGCTCGGCTTGGCTCCGTTCGTATACAGCTCTAACTATAACATTGTAAATGACACTATTCAAAAATATAAATGACACTTCCTGTAATTGACACTATAAAATTGTAAATGACACTATAATATTTTAAGTGACACTATAAGATTGAGAATGACATTATAACATTTTAAAATGTTATGATGTCATTTATATAAACGAATAGTGTCAATTATAGGTACTGTCATTTGTATAACTGGATAGTGTCATTTACACGATTTGGAACAGAATGCGAGTTCAGATCATGATGTAGGTCAGGGTCTGGGTAGTATACCTGATTGTGCCCAAGTTTTTGTGATATATATATATATATATATATAGGGGGCCGCTCCAATGAGACCCCCTTATTTTAGTGAGATCTAGGGCACGATCTGTTGCGTTTATTTTATCAATCCTATGGCTGATATTGTATCTGGAGGGTGATTTTTTTTCGCAGGGTTCGAATCCTGGAGGGAGCAGAATATTTTAAATTTTGTTATTCATCAGTATATACTGTATTGTTCATCAGTAAATACAACCCTGTTCATCAGTATATATGTCTTATTCATTACGAATTTTTTAAATTTTATTTTTCATCAATATATACATCTTGTTCATTAGATATACGTTTTGTTCATTAGTATTATATGTCTTATTCATTGTCCTAGTGTTTCACGAAAAATTGGGGGTCTCACTGGAGCGCGCCCCTATATATATATATATATATATATATATATATATATATATATAGTTAGGGTAGCAGATGCCCAGCAGATCGGCGCGACCTCCAGCAGCAGATCTCCAGCAGCGGCGCGTCCTCCAGCAGCAGATCTCCACCAGCAGATCAGCGCCGGATATCCACACCATTGGCGCGACTTCCAGCAGCAGATCGTCGACGGAACAAAGCAGACCTCGGGCGACCTCCAGCAGCAGATCGGCGCCAAACACAGCAGACCTACAGCAGCAGACCGGCGCCGAACACAGCAGACCTCCAGCAGCAGCAGACCTCCAGCAGATCTACGCCGGAAATCGGGATCTCCAATCTCGGATTTTCTCTGTACTTGTCATCTCGGATCTACTCTTTATGCTGTAGCGATAAAGCTGGAGCCGTCGCCGTTATCGCCTGTACTAGCAGATCGGCGTCGATCCCAGCAGACCTCCAACAGCAGCACACCTCCTGCAGATCTCCTGCAGCAGAACTCCAGCAGATCTCCGCCGGGAATCGTTGGATTGAGCCGTTTTGATTATATGCTGCCAAATTAACATTGGTGGTTTAAATGGAATGGAGAGAGGTGAGGAAAAGAAGGGTTGGCCAACCCTTTTCTGAGAGAATACCGGCAAGGCACCAAAGATATCCAAATCCTAGGAACACAAGCCTCAGTTCGAGAAGAACCTTCAATGGAACAGACGGTGGTAGATTTGGGCGGCAATCGACGGGGGGGGGAGTGGAATGGGAGGGATAAGGCGATCACCACTTTCTTCGTCAACAATTTGCCAGACGGCTGCAGCGCGGATTTCCTGAGAAGAAAGTTTGCCACGGTCTTGGAACCTACCGAAGTTGTTTGTCCAAAAAAGAGGGATTTGCGTGGGAAAGCTTTCGGTTTTGTTAGGTTCGGGGGGGTGAGTTTTCCCGATAAGTTACTTGCGGATCTGAACACGCTATGGATCGGCAGTTATAAAATCAGGGTCTATAAACCAAGGTTTGAGCGACAACTGAGGGCTGAAAGGCGGGAGGATTTGAAGCTTGAAGGAGTGGCTGATAAGGGTCAGGAGAAAGTTCGTGTTTTGGAGAGAGCGGATAGGAAAGCTGGAATTTCCTTCAAAGATATTCTCACGGGGAACGAAGGAAAGGAGACACGAGCAGAAGAAGTACTTCACTTCAAGCCAACGGTGGAGGAGAAAGCTTGGATACTTGGGGCGGTTACCGGTCTTCTGAAAAATGAGTTCTTGTGGGAAGAGGTCAAAGACGAAATCATCGGAGAATGTTCGGGGAAATTGAAAGTTTCGACACTTGGAGGGAATCTCGTTCTCTTTCAGAGTGCATGCGGAGATCCAACTGAAGAAATCCTTAAAGAGATGGACGAATGGTTTCAGTTCTGGTTCTTGTGGAGTAGGAAATGGAAGATCGGCGATGTTTCGCATCAAAGAGTGGTCTGGACCAAATGGGTGGGTGTGCCTTTACATGCATGGAATCCTCGTTTTTTCAACGATGCATGTGCTAGCTTTGGTGCGGTACGTAAAATTCATGAAGGCACCGCGACAAATGAAAAGTTCGATGAAGCCTTCATTCAGGTTGCCACGGGCCTATATTCATGCGACAGAATTTTGGATTGCGTGATCGAGGGGACGTGTTTCAAAATTCGTGTCGAGGAGGTCCGAGATGCACCCAATCTCTGTGTCGGATGTAAGGCGGAGGAGGAGAGGACGGAATCGGACTCCGATTGGTCTTGGGAGGAGGACTCAACGGGGCCGGCAGATGCTATTATCGAGGAGGACGACAAGCAATCTTACAACAACGGCGGGGTTTCATTGTCCCAAGGAATAGTCTCTTCGCTTCCACCATCGCGTGAGGGGGGTAAAACAGAGGCTCTGATATCCAATGATGAAAATGCGGCGGAGGTTGTTTCGTGCGGGAAAAATGTGCCTAAAGGGAATGTGGGCGGCAATGTCAGAGGAAGACCTGTTGGGCCGAAACAAAGGAGTCCCAATTCAGGCCCAACCGAAGCCCAGTCCAGTAAAGAAGATGAAGGCACACATCATCTAGAGAGTGGCCCAGGAAATCAGGAAGCATTTTTGGCCCAGCCCTTTCTTGACTCTTGCGGTTTGGTCTCCCAGAGCCACCAAACAGGTGGAAAATCAGCGTCTCTTTTTGAGGAAGAAGTCACAATGGGAAGGGAAAATGGATTTGCGGAAGGTCAGGTGGGAGAGAGTTCATCCTGTCAAGTTTTTGCCAAAGAAACGAGACTTTCAGCCGAGTCTGGTTCGGAGAAAGACAAAGAACGCGAGGGCCAACCACGACAGTCAGAAGGTGAGGAGAGAAGACTTTTTCTTCAGGAAATGACCGAGAAAGATACCGCTGGTAAAGCTCTCGAAAATAACAAAAAGAAACAGAGCAAGAAATCGAAGAAGGTGTGCAAAACACAGGGAGAAAACAACGGTTGGGGAAACTTCATTGCGGATTTGGAAACCGAAAGTTTGGAAATCTGGAAATTAGGGAAATCTTTGGGGCTTTCAAGCCAACTTACAGATCAGGAGATGGCTGCGCAAATTGAGGACCAAGAGGAAGGCAGCGTGAGGACAGAAGCTGGGAGTCAACCAAGTAAGTGTTCATGAATTTACTGTCATATAACATTCGGGGCCTTGGGAGTATTGGGAAACAGAAAGATGTTAGTGAGATTGTAAAAATGCAAAAGATTGACTTCTGTTGCCTTCGAGAAACAAAAATGACTGAGTTTGATTCATTGGTGTGTAACTCTTGGTGGGGTTCTGATAATTTTGATCTTGCGGTTCGGAATTCTGAAGGGCGGTCTGGTGGTTTGGTTAGTGCTTGGAATAAAAACGTTTTCCAAGCTTCTAGCAAATGGGACGTGAGCGGGGCTGTGGTGGTGAATGGAAAATGGGCTCAAGATGATGTTGGGTGTTGCATCATTAATGTCTATGCACCAGTTCTTTCGGAAGAGAAATCTAGACTTTGGGATGTTATAAAAAATATAGTGGAACAAAATGCCGATTGCGGTGTCTGTGTGATGGGGGATTTTAACGCGGTGCGGAAGCGGGAAGAAAGAGTCGGAAGCGGGGATTCTTATGGGGCAGCAGATGCAAGAACATTCGACAGCTTCATCGGTGATAGCGGCCTTACAGAAATCAGATCTCAAGGGCGCAAATTTACGTGGTTTAAGCCGAATGGGATGTGTAAAAGTAAACTGGATAGGTTTTTGGTTAACGACGCGTGGCTGCGTCAATGGGAGGGGTCGATGGGACGTGGTCTGCAACGCACCATTTCGGATCATTGCCCTATTGTTTTGGTGTCAAAAGCAGAAGATTGGGGACCAAGGCCTTTCAGATTCCTCAATGTGTGGGTGTCACATCCGGAGTTTGAACAACAGGTTAGGAAAGTGTGGACAGCGGACGGAATGACGGGATGGAGATGCTTTGTGGTCAGTCAAAAATTGATGAAATTGAAAACGGAACTGAAAGAATGGAATAAATCCTCTTTTGGGAATATTGATGAGAAGATACAGGTTTTGAAGACTGAATTGCAAACTCTTGACCACAAAGATGAAGAGCATGGAATTGAGGAGTCCGAAATCATTCGAAGAAATGAAATCCAAGCGAATATTTTCCTACAGCTGAAAGACAAACAAAGGGTCTTACAACAGCAAGCTAAGGTTCGGTGGCTCAAAAGCGGTGATCTTAACACGGGATTCTATCACCGAGCGATTCTTGGGAGAAGGAAAAAGAATGAAATCCTGGGATTATACTTTGGAAATCAGTGGGTGTCTAATCCAGGGGAGGTCAAATCCAAAGTACGGGAACATTTCGAATTTTTCTTCAAAAAAAGGACACGGGTACTGCCAAACCTCCCCAACGATTTCCTCAAGAAAAAACTCTCTGATGAAGAGCGGAATTGGTTGTGCAGGGAGTTCGATTTGGAGGAGATTAAGGAAGCGGTGTGGAGCTGTGGTGGCGACAAGAGTCCTGGTCCAGATGGGTTCACGTTCTCCTTCTGGAAGAATGCATGGTCGACAGTCAAGGATGATCTTCTCCAAGTTTTGAAAGAGTTTTTCGAGAACGGGAGGATCCCCAAAGGAAGCAATACTTCGTTCATTGTTCTAATTCCGAAGAAGGAAGGGGCAGAGAAGATGGATGAGTTCAGACCGATATCCCTGATCAATAGCTTATACAAAATCATTGCAAAAATCCTTGCAGGGAGGCTGAAAATGGTGATGGGGTCTATTATCTCGGACAAACAGTGCGCTTTTATCAAAGGACGGTTCATTCTTGATGGTGTGGTTATTCTCAATGAAGCAATTGCGGAAGCAAAGAAAAAGAAGATTGGTCGTATTTTCTTCAAGATCGACTTCGCTAAAGCTTACGACTCCGTTCAATGGGATTTCCTTGATGCTTTATTCGGTCTTATGAACTTCGATCAGAAATGGCGTAATTGGGTTAAGGGATGCCTCGACTCGGCGTCAGGCAGCGTGCTGGTGAACGGATCGTCCACATGTGTCTTCAAAATGGAACGAGGTCTAAGGCAGGGGGATCCGTTGTCCCCTTTCCTCTTTTTAGTCATCGCCGAAGGGTTAAATGCCTTGATGGAGAGAGCTACTGATCTCCAGCTCGTGTCTCCGGCTGTTTTGGGGATGGATAAAATTTCTGTGTCACATCTTCAATATGCAGATGACACAATATTCCTGTTGGCAGCTAACGAGGGGAATGTGAATTTTATTAAAAGGATCCTTCTTCTCTTCCAATTCCTTTCAGGGCTCAAAATCAACTTCGACAAGAGCAACTTGATGGCAGTGGGTGTCGAAAATACGTGTTTAAGGAGGTGGGCAGGTTATCTCAACTGTAAGGAGGGATCTCTTCCTTTCAATTATCTCGGTATCAAGGTTGGGGGACGGATGAATAGCAGTGTGGAATGGAGTTGCGTGGTGGAAAAAGTGTTGAGGAAAATCAGAGGTTGGAAGAAGAAATCTCTTTCTTTGGCAGGGCGCATCGTTCTTGTGAAGTCGGTCCTTCAAGCCATCCCAGTGTTTCAATTGTCTTTATCCTTCATTCCTAAATCGGTAATTCACGACCTAAACTCCGTTTTTGGAAAATTTTTGTGGGGGGGAAGTGGTGTGTCTAGGTCTATTGCTTGGTTCAAATGGAAAGACATGTGTGTCGACAAGCTTCAAGGGGGATTGGGCTTTCGAAACATTGAATGGTTTAACAAGGTCTTGGTGTTTAAATGGGTGTGGAGGTACTTGGTCGAGAGGGAGGCGTTGTGGGTCAGGGTGATTAAATCCTTGTACGGGGATTTGTCAAGAGGGGAGGGGGGGAGTGGAGGGTGGAGAAAAGGGGAGGGATGAAGGGATGGTGGTCGAAAATTGTTGGGAGGGTGGGGAGGGAGGAAGAAAAGTGGTTTAGTGGCAATATTCAAAGGATTATGGGGAATGGTAGAGAGGTTAGTTTTTGGGGTGAGACGTGGGTGGGGAACAGCAACCTCAAAATCCTCTTCCCTAGACTTTTTAATCTTAGCCTCTTTAAAGATGGTAATGTGGAGGAAGCTGGGAAATGGACGGAGGAAGGGTGGGTGTGGGATCTCAAGTGGCGAAGGGAGCTGAGGGAGAGGGAGAAAGAGATGGAGGAAAATTTGCGGTCAGTCATTGGGGCGCTTTCTCCTTGCCCAGACCTCAAGGACGGCTGGAGCTGGAAGGACGCAGCGGGGGGAAAATTCTCAACTAAATCGGCCTATGAGGAGTGCGCAAAGGCGGAAGGTGATCATTTTGGGAGACACATTGAAGCTAGCGCACAACTGTGGACGGCACCGGCCCCTAACAAAGCCAGAGTGACAGCTTGGAGAAGCATTTGTAACAGGCTGCCAACATGCGAAAACCTTCTCAAAAGGAATGTCCTCATCCCAGCCGAAGAACAGTGGTGCAATGCGTGTGTGTGGAGGGAGGAAACAACTGAACATTCTTTTCTCCATTGTCCGAAAGTCGACTGCGTGTGGGACAAAATCAATCAATGGATCGGAATGAAAACGGCTAAACCACAAAAAGTCGAACATCATTTCATGTCTTTCATTGGAGGAGGAAGAGGTAAGAGAAACAAGAACTTCCTTAAAGCTCTTTGGATCGGGACTGTTTGGCTGATCTGGAAGTATAGGAATGAGAGTAGGTTTGAGAACAAGAATTGGGAGGTGTCCAATCTTGTTAATGAGGTCAAAGGGAGGCTTTGGAGCTGGAACAAAATCTTCCATGTGGTCGATTCCAATGTTCCTTTTTCCTTGTGGTGCTCTAACGAGTACGCACCACTTGTATGATGTTTTTGGTACTCCTGGTACCGCCCGAGTTTTTTAATAAATTTTTAATTGATCAAAAAAAAAAATATATATATATATATATATATATATATATAGGGTTGGGCTAGGGTGAAAACACCCTTTAGTGTATAAAATAGGAATACATCCTAACCATTAAATTATAGATACAGACGGTCAAGATTAGATTTTAGATTAGTTTTTAATATAAAATGGTGATTCGACTGATTCATGCAAATCTATGGACGGATGGGCATTATAGGCATTAAAATTATGACCGTATATCTCCAAGAAACTCATTCCCGAAATTAGTGTTGATTTAAAAGGAAATAAATCGTGATATGATTGCAGATTAGTGTTGGGTTTTTTGGAATATCCTATGGTGAGAACTACGAATAAGTTATGTATGAATTAGGTAAAAAAAGATTGGACTCATATTGGGCATAAGCAAATACGTGGTAAAATCAGATGGCAAAGTTTGAAACGTGAGTTAATACATAATCTCATCATTTATAACTTATAACAATATGAATTAATAAAAGTGAATGTATGAATCATAAAAACAAATTCTAAAGAAAATATAAATTGAACGAATTCATGTTCAATGCTAGATCAATTCATGCACTTATATCGTGAACAAATATATTATCATGTATGAATTGAATATGTATCTCAGCACAATTCGTGCTAAATCGTAATATAGTTCATAAAACTCATGTCTTGAACTACCACATCAAAGTGTATGAATTAAAAAAAAACAATCAAATCACCCAGGTTGTATAAATCGAGCAATCTAAGAAATCTTTTTTGACAATAATATGTATACTAAATAAATGGACATGGATAGCTTCAGCAACGACTCCATATGAATCTTCAAGCAACGACGAGATCAAAGGAAATTATGCTTTATTGCGTTTTTGGTCTACAAAACTTCAATGCGCAGAAAAATTCGTAAAAGCTTAAAAGATAATCCACGGTTAGGTTAGGGATTTAATGATCAAAGAAGATTTGGTGTAGATATGGAAATAATTTGCTAATAAAAAAACGTATCAAATTAATGATTTATAAAAAGCTAAAATGACATGAATATCCTCTAATCAATGGAGCGTGTATATTTGTGCTAGATTGAAGGAAAAAAATATGACCGTGAGATCTATAAGAATCAATGGGTGATATGTATTCCTATTTTATACAAAAAAAACTGTTTTTATTTTAGCCCAACTCTATATCTATACTATATTAAAACAGCAGTTTTCAATTAGAAATTGATTTCAAATCAATTTGAAATTGATTTGAATGGCAATTTTGAAAATATATTCAACATGAAGGTTACAAATAAATTATATCCCACTCACCCCACTATCTCACTTACACATTAACCCATTCAAAAAATTCAAATAAATCCACTAATATATTATAAAAACTAACGATCAATTACTAAAACTATATTTGAATGGTCTTTTATTTAATTTTATATGTATATCCATATTCACAAATTATAAATTCAAATTGATACTCTAAATAATGCACATGCTATAGATAATTAGGTAGAAAAATTAGATTGTATATTCGAAGAAGTATTTTACTGTATATCAAAAAGATGGGCACTTGTATTACCGTAATTCACTTATATATTGATATATATATATATATATATATATATATATAATGCATATTCAATGAAAATGCTTTAGATATAATATTTTTTATGGTGAAAATTATCACATAATTCATATTAGAATTTGACGATCTAACTTAGAACATTCATTTTTCTCGGAATAACCTCATTCATCATAAGTTTATGCATAAAAGACAATTCAAATGTATTTCATTTTTTTTATTACCATAATTATAAATTTAATGTGTATTATATGAAATTTGAAATATTTTTCTACCAAGAAAAAA
Organism: Salvia miltiorrhiza; assembly: GCF_028751815.1. NCBI lineage: Eukaryota > Viridiplantae > Streptophyta > Magnoliopsida > Lamiales > Lamiaceae > Salvia > Salvia miltiorrhiza. The sequence goes on along the minus strand of NC_080391.1, from coordinate 15,303,984 downwards.
ATCAAACGAATTTAAATGGAATGGTAAATTAGATCAAAGAAATGGTTATGGACACTATTCTTAGTTGGCAGGTGATTACACAAATAATTTGAAATAATTTATTTGCTTTAGTTCTTATGTTAATTTATTGATTTTTATATATGATTTGTTTCATATAAAATTTATTATATTGTAACTGAGATGATAATTTTATTCATAAGTTTGTTGGCCATGATATTTTTTAATTAATCATTATCAATTATCATCATAATTTGCTCTGTGAGATTAAATGAACACAATTGTTTGATATTAATTCAAGCAAATGCCGAATTAGTGGATAAAAACTTTTCTTCCACAAATGGTGAATTGTTCGAAGATGGTGGACTTATTGATTTAAATATTGAAGAAATGCCTAGCAAAGGTATTGCATAAACATTACAAAAATTCTTTTTTTATATATTTTTACTTGAATTTGTTAATCCATTTTTAACACTAATCTTGAAAATTAATGGGAAATGAGTAATTAATCTGCATGTTTTAGATGCTAGCTGATGCATTAACTGACATACATATTATATTAAAAAAAATGTAATGATGGTTAGTTGGATACACTATACATAGTAATGTTAGATGCACAATTTGCCCACTCATTTTTAAAGAAATAAATTATATCGACCGAAATGTTGATTCAACATTGGAGGAGTCGTAGGAGAGTAATTTGTTCTTCGACATAAATATCAAAATCAGTACGATATTTATTTTTTAATTGCTCTTTTTTTTATAACATGCAATTAAATCTATTTTTGTATAATAGTTGATGGGGAAATAAACTTTTTCGGTATGCAAAATCTAGGTGGTATGTTTATTAGCTTACAATTAATTTTTATTCTTTTAATGTTTGGTTTAACATTTATATGAAAATACTCTACAAAATATAAAATACTAGCGTTGTGAAAATTACATATTTTATCATATATTCTACTACAAATATTTTAATTATAAAAACTATTTGTACTTGTAATTTTTCAAATATTTATAACTATTATAATTGATTTACTATTTAATATATATATATATATATATAGTATATATATCTTATTATATATATATACAAAATTATTTTCGTGCATCGCACGAGGGAAAATACTAGTATATATATAGGGGTGGGCTACCGTGAGAGCACATCTTAAAATAAGAAATAAGTGCAATTTTTAATGTATGAATTTTATGTATAACATGTATGAATTCGCTGTATAAAGGTATGAATTGTAAAAAATAAATTTTTTTTACCTTTGGGATTCGAACTCAGGACCATAAATCCATCCAACAGGATTACGAATCAACCGTAGATCTTGATGATCTAAGGGCTGAAAATGATTCTTATTTTATATCTTAAGAAATGCTCTTATTTTAGCCCTTCCCTATATATATATGTAGTACATATATTTAATCGGTTTGATATATTTATGATGATTAATGTATTCTATATTTTGTCAATATAATGTATTTCGTTTTTTGTATTATAGTTGAATTTTCATTGTATATATGACTGAAGAAATACCATGCGAAAACTTTGATTAAGTCTGGGCTAAATTAATCATTTTTAGTTAAGTTTGGGTAAATTAAATATTGGATTAATTAAGCATTTTTAATTAAATTTGGGATAATTAAGAAGGGAACAAGGCGTGGTTCATGTAGAAGAAATGACTATTTATTTTATTAAATATTAATTAATTATATAAAAGTGTTTGATTATAAGATTTCATTCCTACAACATCAAAATAATAGTAATAAATAACAATAACTATAACATAAATATTAGTATATTGTTGTATTAAATTAAAAATGATGACAATATGACATACTACAATATCAACTTAAAAATAATAACAATGACTCATATTATAATCTTACAATACTTTATTTTGGTAATTTTTATTTATTTATTAATGCCCGTATTATATCCTAACAATACTTTATTTCGTATAAAAAATATTAATTATAAGATTATCATGATCGAATGTGCAATTTTAAAAACTATATGAATATCGTAAAAGTATAAAAATTAATATGTGAAGGAATATATAAAGAATATATTAAAAATTTACTTTTTAATGTGACACATATTAAAAAATGAATTTGAATTTGAGTTTGAGTTCGTGAATTGGAGGTGAGGTCGAAGAGTTCGAATTTGTGGAGGGATCGGCACCGCGATCTAACTATTCTTTTACTTGTGCTGCGCCGATTTATTATTATTTGATGTTTTATATAATTATAAAAGGGTTGGTAGAGCTTAATTTAGTTTATCAGTTTGGGAAAGATCACCATGTGTCACGTGGTGATAAGCAATACCTCCACCAATACACCAAAATTTTAAAATCCAATAAAGGGATGTATAAGTATAACTAAATCAAAATCCTACATATGACAAATAATTAAGCAACATTTGACGTACAAGAAATATTTTTCCTCATTGAATTAATTAGAACCCTAACACGAAAAATATAAATAAATTCATGCCGGCATCCAATAGAATTCCCCTGCATTGTACACACCGTTGACAATTGAAAAATCATTCAACACTCTATTGCGTGTTTAATACTTCGATATAGTATATACTAATAATTCATAATTCTCAACTCTTGACATCACATTTCCACCTAACCTATTTTCTGCCTCCCCATGCAAAAACAAATCCTCTCTCTATATATAAACCCCTCTCTTCTTCACCAAGAAAAGTTATACACCATTCCCAAAAATTCATTAATTTGAAAAGGAAACAACGAGAGTTTTAAAATACTTTACAATGGCTACTTTTTTTTCTTCTTCATCTTCGTCTCCGTCTTCATCTTTCAGAACCCTAATACGATCATCTCGGATGAATCTATCTGCGATCTTCGTTGCTCTCCTTCTCATCAACACATGGAGTTCTAGCACTGCGACCAGGCCGGGGAGATCCATCTTGATTGTGAAGGAGAATCATCATTCTTCAATGGCTTTAAACTATTTTCAAGAAAAGGCAAAGCTACGCAATGAGGAGTTGTACTTTGCTAAGCTTCCAAAAGGGGTACCTATCCCTCCTTCTGCTCCATCCAAGAGGCATAACTCTTTACCTCAAAATTGAAAATGTGCAGAGAGGATATTTTCCTTTTTAAACATTTTTGTTGTTGTAATATTTTCTTCTTTCTTTTTCTTTGTAAGAAAAGAAAATAGAAATATAAAGGCGATAATAGGTATATTTGGTTGTGTCGAGTAATTAATGTATAGGGTTTTGGCCTAAGTGGAAATATATTAAGGCTTGGTTTTGGGATTGTAATTATTTAGAGGAATATATATTTATTATTAGTCAACGGGTTCGATCTATAGTTTAAAGACTGTATGTGTAAAAAAGTCGCCATTCATTAGCTTTCTACATAGATGCTATATGTAGGTCAAATTATTGTGTGATTTATTTTATGTTTTGATACTTTAAATTTGGTTTCGGGTCGATTGCTTATTGATGAATTACATTTTTTTCAGATCTTTTTTGTGATTTACTGTTGAGCGAATAATCGCTCATCTAGGTCCATTCTCTATGGGTCTAGGCCCAATTGAATTGGGCCTTTCTGATAATATCAATAGCAAGAAGTAAAGGTAACAAAAGCTAGCTTGGATTTACTTCCATCTCATGGGCCAAAAGACCAGTATATATTGAACCTGGCACAAGCTTTATGTATACAAATTTTAGGGATATTTGCCGCAAAATACACGAATTTTCAGCAAATTTTAATTTTTTCCATAACTTTTAAAATTTGAAAAAAAAAATACCATCTTTTGATTTTTTTCTAATTTTTTTCACAGGTATGAAATACCCAGCCAAATAGAAGCTGGATTTAGGACTTTTGACTTAGATTTTTGATATATAAGCATGACGGATAATAAAGGTGGCATAATAAGCTGATGCATCGGCTTAGGTATCAACAAATCTAAGTCAAATGCCCTAAAATCAACTTCTATTTGGGGGTATTTTATACTCGTGGGAAAAATCAGAAAAAATGAAAAGGTGGTGTATTTTTTTTTTCAAATTTTAAAGGTCATGGGAAAATCCAGAATTTGCTGAAAGTTCGTGTATTTTACGAAAAATATTCCTATATTTTATAGGGTACTAATATTTAATTTTGTACCCTAATTTTAGCGTTTTAATGAAAATATTCAATCATAGAGATAATGTTCGCTAAATTATTAGCACACCGCAAGTGTATATGTACAATTATATGTAGTTGAGCAAGATCGTATCCAGAAGGACTGAGAAATCAAATAACAGAATATTGCTAATATACTACTCCCTCCGTCCCAAAGGAAATGTCCTCATTCTTTTGGGCACGGTTATTAAGGATGCATAATCTGCCTAATCTAGTAGAATATTAAGGAAATTTCAGTTTCTACTAGATTAGGCAGCATATAAGATTCAATGACAGATTATGCATCATTTCAGTTTTTACTAGATTAGGCAGATTATGCATCCTTAATAACCGTGCCCAAAAGAAGGAGGACATTTCCTTTGGGACAGAGGGAGTATTTTTTACTATCGAGACGATATGAATTGGGTTTATGAATTACACTAAAGAAAATAATGACAGAACAACTAAAATAAGTAAATAACGAGCTAAAAGAAAATCAAATAGAGAAAATGAGAGCACTTTTGAAATAGCCATTTTGAAGAAGAAAACACAATATTTGGCTACTAATTGAAAAAACACAAAATCTGGTCATTTATTACGTGTAAAGACTGTTTTGCCTTTAATTAGGGCAGAACGGATTCAGGTCGAATTCGGGTTTGCGCGTGGGTTAGGCACATATGGCACTGCCATATGTGCCAACCGAAAAAAAATAAAAAAATAAAAATAAAAATAATCTAAGTATATGGCACTAATGGCACTAATATGGCCATAAGTACCATTCGTACAATACTACATAAGAGAGTATATGGCACTAACATGGCCAAAAGTAGCATTCGTACAACACACTAATTGAAGAATCTAAACCCTTAATAGATAATCTAAACCCTAAATGGGGAATCTAAATTGTAAATGATAATCTAAACCGTAAATGGATAATTTAAACCCTACGGGAAGTGTTCAAAATGGTCATATAATTGTACCCATCTAAATAATATTTGCACACAGGTATATGACACTAATGACACTAATATGACCATAAGTATAATTTGTGCAACACTGAGTATATGAAACTAATGGCACTAATAGTGTCATGTGTGCATAACCCGCGCGCAAACTCGAATCCGACCAGATTGTGGTCCGCCCTAATTAAGGACAAAACAGTAAAAAAAAACGTAAAAAATGGCCAGATTTTGTGTTTTTTCAATTAGTGGCCAAATATTATGTTTCCTTCTTCAAAATGACCATATGAGTTTATTGTTTCTAGAGAAAATTATATCAGGGTTTCGATTTCAATGGATAATCCAACATAAACTCACTTAAATCAAACATCAACCAAGCACATAAAAGACTTAATCTTCCTAAGACAATATCACTATTAGTTTAAACCTATTGTCATAACGCCTAAACTGTTGATTAACGTGAAAAAGTTAATGTCTCCAGTTAATAACTCACATGCAACTCGAAAAATATCGATTAGATTCAATATCCTCACAGTAATATAAAGTCCTATCGGCTTTATATTATCATGTCGTATGTTCGTGTGTTCAAATTCTTCTTTCGATTTCAAATCAACACAACAATCATGCTCAATTAAACAAACAATTAAATCAAAAACATATATAAAAAGAAAATAAGGATTGTGCTTAGTTAATAAAAATAAATTCAAATAAAGTTATCCATCTACTTTCTAACCCTAGAATAAGTAGAAAATTAGCCATACAGGGTCATGGAAAAAAATAATCCAAAGTCAAAGAAAGATTTATTTAAAAATAATAAAACTTCTAAACTCTTCAAAGTCGTCAACTTGAATTCCTTGATCTTCTTCTCTTCTTTAAAAGCTCAAAATATAAAAGATATGACAAGAATAAGATTAGGGAAACCCTTTGGATATGTTTTTAAAGGGGTACTTATAGATGAAGTAGGAGTTTGGGCTTAAATTAAGGGTGAAATCCCCTAAAAAAATAAGAGAAAACCTCGAAACTAAAGAAATCTAGCGCATTTTGCCACCCTAGCTAAGCCGCACCCGCAGCCTGTGTACTCTTAGGCCGCAGGAAATAGCTCTGAAAAAGACCTTCTGATGCATCCGCGGTCTCAACCATGGCTCGTGCACACTTTGGTCACAACCTGTGCCCTTTTTTAGGCCATGAGTCGTGCCCGCAGTTTTTTTCGTGAGAGATTTGCGCGCCCAACTTTTTCGTCCCTTTCTCCATCGTACGGACTCCGATTCGTGCATGATTTTCTTTTCACATACTTCTTTTGTGTTGTTCTTTAATCGTATAAAGCTCAACATCTGCAATTTCGATCACAATTTCCTTAGATTTCATCAGAAAATGCAAATAAGTATCAATTTTTAAAAGATAAGCAAACCTAAGCATACGCTTGTTTCAAACATAATTTTCTCAAGTAAATTTGTCACCATTACACTTACATGAGAATGTAGTAAATTCATATTTGTCAAACAAAAAAAAATCAACATATAGAAGTTGGGTTTTTGTGCATTGCTAAAACCAAAAAAAAGAAAAAAAACATCGCCTGAATTTTGATGTGTACCGTCAGATGTCCATATTGGCAAGCCAATATGACCTTTTCAATTGACATAGATGTTCTGAAAGGTCGTTGTTTCTCTCAAGTGTACGTGAATTACGATCTACAAAATGGAAATTTTATTAGAAATCCCTTTCTTAAACCGTAGGTAGAGAAAATATCTAGATATATCTAAGGAATCGATAGGGATTTAGGATTGAAAGGAATTTTTTGTCGAATTTCGAGTTGTAAAGAATAATGTAAGAATTCTGTGTATCCAAGTGAAACACAATATTGCATTCACGGAACATGTAATATGTGAGGTTGTCTTTTTCGTCTAATACATACATGAGGTTTTAGAAATGCCTTCTTAGGCATAAGGTTAGAGATTCTTTTTTTTTTAAATATGTTGGAGGAATGTAATTGTAATTTTGTTGTGATTAGCCAGGTGATTGTCGCTTCTTTAAGTAGTCTAAGGCTCTGTTTTGGGAAGTTCTCTCTCGCGGGCCGTGTGACCTTGGTGAAGGCTGTGCTTCAATCCATACCGATTTATCAGCTCTCTTTTACCTGTTTACCAAAATCAATTGTGAGTTCTATAAATGCTTTACTTGGTAATTTTCTGTGGGAAGGGGGTGCTAGTAAAAGTGCGATTGCTTGGGTGAAGTGGAAGGTGCTTTGTGCTTCAAAAGATGAAGGAGGTTTGGGGCTTAAAAATATTGAGTGGTTTAATCAGGCACTAGTCGTTAAATGGTTGTGGCGGTACCTTACTGGAAGGGACATGCTTTGGGCAAAAATTGTTAGGTCCATTTATGGTGAGGTTGAGTGGGGAGAGACAGGTATGGAAAACGCGGGGAAAGGTAGATTTAGAGATGGGTGGTGGCCGAAGATCGTTTCTGCGGCGGGAGGGGCGAGCAATTTTTGGTTTGTTCAAAATTTGAAGCCAAAGGTGGGGGATGGGAAGACCTTTAAATTCTGGACTCAGTGGTGGGTTGGTCAAAAGCCGTTGAAGTTTACTTTTCCTAGACTTTTTCAGTTGAGTGCGAATAAAGAAGCTGCAATCTGTGAAGTTGGGGAATGGACTGATACTGGATGGTGTTGGGATTTAAGGTGGAGAAGAGAGCTGTTTGAGAGAGAGAGGGAAGGAGTTTCGGAGCTGCTTAGCCTTGTTTCTGGTACTAATCTGTGTGCAGGTAACAAGGATGGATGGACATGGAATGGCGACACTGGGAGAGGCTTTACAACCAAGTCCGCTTATGAAGCTATTAAAGATCAAGCACACGAGACTACGGAGGCGGTGGAGGAAACTGATACGAGTACGAAGGTGTGGAAGATCCCTATTCCAAACAAAGTCAAGCTTACCGCATGGAGAATTTTGAAGAACAGAATTCCGACGTGTGACAACCTCTTGAGAAGAAATGTGATGTTGTGTGAAGTCGAGGTGGGATGTAACGCCTGTTTTCATCGGCAGGAATCCACGAACCACGTGTTGATCCACTGTCCAAAGACCTCAAAGGTATGGGAAGCAATCTTTCAATGGCTCGGTGTTAGCATTGCGCAGCCATATGATGTGCCCTCGCACTTCCAGTTCTTTACTAGTTTGAGTGGCCGGAAAAGAAATAAGAAGCTCTTGATGGCTCTTTGGTGTTGTACTACTTGGCTTATTTGGAAAATGCGGAATGAGAGTAGATTTGAGAACAAAAGATGGGAGAGTGCAAACTTGTTTGGAAAAATCAAAGCTAGAGTGTGGAGTTGGGGTAGAATTTTTGGTTTTGTTAATGATGGAGTTGGGTTTCATAGGTGGATGTCGAATGATGAATCCCCGATGATTTTGTAATCTTCTTGGTACTACTGGTGCCTTATCGTTCTATAATATTTACTTTCCTTATCAAAAAAAAGTCTAAGGCTCTGTTTGAGAGAAGATCAAAATGACTTTTTCTCCATATTGCATAGGGAAAAACGAAATAAGGTTGCAAATTAAAAAAAAAAAAAACTGAAGTTGTCGACAAGTTTGAAGAAGTGAAGGAAGAGCTAGAGGCGAAGATGAAAAATATCAAGTTAAAAAAAAGGAGACTTTTTACATTGTATTTTGTATTGATTGTTACCTATTTGATGTTATCATGGTTTGAATTTATGTAAACAAAGTTAACTTTTGTATCGTTTGTGAGAAGTCGTCTTCCTTATTAAATCAAGTTTAGTTTGTATCGTCTATGAGACATCGTCTTCCTAATTAAATTCATTTTATGTTGAATTCATATTATTATTTTTTAATTATTTGGCGTGATTGAATGAGCAAAATGAAATTTATGGATAGAGTCCCAATCGTGTTGACAAAGTTGATTGAATTTATGGAACAATATTCACATTAAACAAGGCCCTTTTTACTCCATTAAATTTTCCATTGTCCAACTCCTTCATTAAGATTTTAATTAACTTCATTTATCTTTTCCTCTTTCAAAATACTTTTTAAAAAGAAATGACTATCAATCTTTCATTTAAGTTTATTGGAACATATAGTAGAAGAAGAAATACATTCAATTAGGATGTGAGAAAAGAGAATAAGTTCTTAAAATTTAGTGTTAATTAATTTTTCTTGATTCTAAGAGCATCTCCAACGCGGGGGGTCTTGCCGCCTCGATGCGGCACGCCGTGCTGGGCCGCGCATTGGCATGCCCCCGACTCATGCTTGGCAGACGGGGCGTGCCGCCTCAGCTCAGTGATGGAGGAAATGCCTTTGCATGTTATGCACGTGCAAGAGAGAGAGAGAGAGAGAGGCTATGGAGGAGAAGAAAAAAGGCATCATTGAGAGACTATTTCATTTTGTCCTATTTTTGTATAATTTTTATTGAACATTTTGTTCTATTTAGTTTTGTTGGGCTCTTTGTTTAAATTTAATTTTGTATTAAGTATTTATTTTATTTTAATTAATATAATGTTGGAAGTTAATTTTATTAAAATAATGAATTTTAAAATAAAAGAGTAAAAATGGGATAAAAATAAAAATAAAGATTATAGAGTCAATGCAATGAAGAAGGGAGGCGCTATGGTGGGGACCACCTTAGGACGTCTCTTTATAGTACCTTTTATAGTGGATGTTCTAATGCAAAAGCTTAAAGCATGCATCTTATATTTTAAAAATGATGGAGTAAATCTTTACCTTATAAACACCAAACTGTCATTATATCAAACTGGATTGCAAAATTAAAGACAATGAGCAAAGAAGAACGATTTGAGCAAAACATTCCCTAATTCTACAAAACAAATGAAGCAAAACATAGAATTCGTCATCCACTTCACAATATACCATGACATTTCACATGCTAAAATAAGTAACATGTCTTTCAAACTTGGTCCCATGCCAAACATTATTTCATCAAAAGTTAAAAACAACATCCTTAAATTCTGTAACTTGACTGTCTTGATTTCTTTGCGACCCCGACTACTCTCATAATACTATATATTTCTTACCTTTTGAAGATTTATAGTTACAACCACTGTATTTTTTTTTTTTTTTTTTTTTGATCGTTCAAAGTCATGTTAGATGTTAGTAGTTAGTTCCCCATCCACTCCAAGAACCACCTTATCTCTCCATTCACCAAACTCCACCTTATATCTCCAATCACCAATTCGTTCCCAAGAGGGATCGAACCCGGGTCACTTCACTTAAGTGAGGACCCGGTGGCCAGTGGGCTAAGCCCCCTGGTTGTTACAACCACTGTATTATATATACCTTCTTATAAAATGTACACGCGTCTAAAATAATAAATAAGTTACACAAATTAAAAGGTTTGAATGAATTCACAATTAAACACTAATAATTCCGAAGGACTTGAGAAAAAGAAAGCAAATTAGTACACTTATTTTGTAATTAGTTCGAAACAATTATAGAGTACACCTCCAAATCATAAATTGTTGAGATAGAGATTTGATAAATCACGAAAAAGGATAAGGCAAACAAGTACGAAGTAGGGTATGATCGATGTGTAAAGCAAAATTCAAACTTTGGTGCATGAAAAGACTCAAAAACTTTAAAAAATTTAAAGAAAAGTGAGAATTGGAGCGACGAAATAAACAAAAAAAAGAAATTAAGACTTGACTAAAATAGTGAATCCAAATAGACATAATTGCCACTACTGCACCCAACAATCGCTGATACACAATCTGCCCTCAATATTATTACAAGACAAACCCAAAGATAATACTAATTGACAATTTGTTTCATGTTTCAGATTCTGACATATGAATTGTGATTATCAAACATAAGGCACAACTCATATCTCTCTCTCTCTCTCTCAATAATTGTGAATGATTGATGCTATTTGGCATATATACTTAATATATTTAAATTTTTTATTTAAAATAAAAATAAAATTGAGCTAAGTTGACCGTTTTATACTACGCATTTTTTATTTGCAATTTTATTTTTTAAAATAAAAAATATAAAAACATAAAAATTAACTACAATGTGTACAAAAAAATAAACTAACTAAATTCTATTTTTTTTTTGATCAATTAAAAATATATTAAAAAACTGGGGCGGTACCAGGAGTACCAAAAACATCATACAAGTGGTGCATACTCGTTAGAGCACCACAAGGTAAAAGGAACATTGGAATCGACCACATGGAAGATTTTGTTCCAGCTCCAAAGCCTCCCTTTGACCTCATTAACAAGATTGGACACCTCCCAATTCTTGTTCTCAAACCTACTCTCATTCCTATACTTCCAGATCAGCCAAACAGTCCCGATCCAAAGAGCTTTAAGGAAGTTCTTGTTTCTCTTACCTCTTCCTCCTCCAATGAAAGACATGAAATGATGTTCGACTTTTTGTGGTTTAGCCGTTTTCATTCCGATCCATTGATTGATTTTGTCCCACACGCGGTCGACTTTCGGACAATGGAGAAAAGAATGTTCAGTTGTTTCCTCCCTCCACACACACGCATTGCACCACTGTTCTTCGGCTGGGATTAGGACATTCCTTTTGAGAAGATTTTCGCATGTTGGCAGCCTGTTACAAATGCTTCTCCAAGCTGTCACTCTGGCTTTGTTAGGGGCCGGTGCCGTCCACAGTTGTGCGCTAGCTTCAATGTGTCTCCCAAAATGATCACCTTCCGCCTTTGCGCACTCCTCATAGGCCTCTTTAGTTGAGAATTTTCCCCCCGCTGCGTCCTTCCAGCTCCAGCCGTCCTTTAGGTCTGGGCAAGGAGAAAGCGCCCCAATGACTGACCGCAAATTTTCCTCCATCTCTTTCTCCCTCTCCCTCAGCTCCCTTCGCCACTTGAGATCCCACACCCACCCTTCCTCCGTCCATTTCCCAGCCTCCTCCACATTACCATCTTTAAAGAGGGTAAGATTAAAAAGTCTAGGGAAGAGGATTTTGAGGTTGCTGTTCCCCACCCACGTCTCACCCCAAAAACTTACCTCTCTACCATTCCCCATAATCCTTTGAATATTGCCACTAAACCACTTTTCTTCCTCCCTCCCCACCCTCCCAACAATTTTCGACCACCATCCCTTCATCCCTCCCCTTTTCTCCACCCTCCACTCCCCCCCCTCCCCTCTTGACAAATCCCCGTACAAGGACTTAATCACCCTGACCCACAACGCCTCCCTCTCGAAATTTTAAATTTTTAAATTTTTTATCATATTATGACTGGTCATAGATTTATTATTATTATTATTATTATTATTATTATTATTATTATTATAAATAAATTCAAAGACCGTGTGGCGAAGAACTCGAACCCAATACCTCATGTCTTGAACCTTAACATCTTATGACTCGGCCAACACACGCACATAAATACATAGATTTATTGATCATGAATTACTTGGCACATCATTATAAAACTCGATCGTTTAATATCCAGCCGCCGTGATTAAAAAAAAAAGAGCGTGATTTGATTTTCGGTCCCATTTTTAAAGATCCGCATGCTTAAAAGATTTGTTTGATTTCTTGAAAATTGGGGAATTGAAGAATTTAAGAAAAGAAAAACAAGGACTTTTTTTTTCTTTCGAGATGCGAGAACAACGTTATTCCCTGCACAACACTACAAGATTTTCTTCACTTTTTCCATTTGTCTTTTGCATTTTCTCCAAGGTTAAGTACCAACTTTTCCTCCCAACATTGACACTCATATCGTCTTTAACACCCTAACGTCAGGGTTGACACGATTTGCTTCAGTTTTGACATGTTGATTCAGTAAACAGTGCCAATCTTGATGTTAGGGTGTTAAAGGCGATAGGGGGTGTCAACGTTGGGGGAAAATTGGTACTTAACCATTTTATTTATTACTGCAATTAATATGGTACTTATAATGGGACTTTTTATTTTTATATAGTATGCTTTATTACTGCAAATGAATATGTTATTATGTTACGTCGTTTAGGAAATGAAAACTCTTTGCACTGAGTCCAAAAACTAACCTATATTTTTTTCATAAAGACCGTACATATTGGCATAAGAGATTATTTGTTATTTTATAATTTCATTCAAATAGCAAAAAAAAAAAGTAAGATGCTGAATAAATAGAACACTCACAACTCCTTTTTGGTTGCTCTTCTTTTAAAGAGATAAAAATAAGCTAAAGTTATGTCGGTTGTCCCTTCGTTTAAAACTTCTTGCTATCTCTTAGACTAGGAAAGAATTCCCAAAATCCATGTAATTGGTGCCTATGATCATCCAATCATTTGATTCAGTTCCAAGAGATTATGGGCTCACTAATGATTTAATTTTAATCTCTCGCTATTTAAGAAAAATCATATTTACCACTAGAGTTAGGGCTTTAAATTAATAGAACTAATCGCAAGTTATTCGAGATTTGATCATTCAAAGAAAAATTGTTTGGAGCTCGATTCCATAGTAAACGAGCCGAATTCGAGCCTGATTTCGAGTTTGATAATTTTATCGAATGAAGCTCGCGAATATATTCAAATTTGTTTGTTCGTGAACATATTAGCAAGTCTGTTCACGAACCTTCAATCGAGTTAGTGCACGAGCCTTAAACGAGTCGAACTCTAGCTCGAGTAACATATTGATTAAGTTAAAGAGTATTTTAAATATTTTTCAAGTATTTTCTAAGATTTTAACGAGTTCAAATTCGAATATCATCTTATATGAATATTTGATGAGTCAAATTCGAGCCTGCTAATATTCAGGTCGACTCATTTACATGTTGTAATTGTAATGAGCAAAACACTACATTGGTGGCATTGACTATATAACTAAGATACGCGTATTGATTAAAATGATGTTAGTACGTCTAATGAGGTTTGAAATTTCGTCTCGGATGTTAGATTGTTGAGTAGAACATAAGGAATTAATAGCGCTTGGAGTTGATAAATAACGTGTGTAGGGAAGCCTCGTATGAAGTAATGACATATCAAGATAATTTGATAATATTCATATCTGTTTCAAACAATAGTAAAATTGAGATACTATCATAAAAAGTTATAGTATTGTGTGTATGACTCAATTAAAATATTGAACACTAATTTGTAATCTCGATCACCAACAAAAAAAAGCTGTCACGAAATGACTTCATTCCAACCTCTTATGAATATTAGTAATATTAGAATTCATATATTTCCAAATTGCTACTCCATTAAATATGCCACCATAGAACCGTTATTTCCCAAAGTTATGCATGAATTTCTAAGAAAAACAAGAAAACAAAATCGAATACAATAATAAAAAATAGTAAAAGGGAGAGAGAGAAGAAACAAGAAAGCAAAGTCGAATATACATCAGTTTGTGTCCATGATAATTAAAGATGGGACTGAACTTAGAAATCAAGAAACATGTTTGATCCATTCCTTCACGTGTGTCACCATTACTCTGCCTAAATCATGCTTAATCATTGCCATTTTTTTTTCGTTTTTTTTTTTTTTTTAATTCCTCAATCATGTTTTCTCTTAATGTTTCTATTCTTCCCCACACATTCTCAATCCAAATCTGAAGGCGCACAAGACGTTCACAAAATTCTTCAACTAAAAAACCAGACAAAAATAAACTACTGAAATCGCCCATGGCTTCTTCCACAGATAGCGTAAAATAAAATAAAAAAAGCAGTAAAAAATATTCACAAGCTATACCATTCCCACCTCTCCATTCTTTACTATGTTTGAGTATTATACCTCCGCCGCCGCCACCACCACCGACCACTATCCCACTAAAATGAAACAAAGATTGCATCACAAATTAAGAAAAAGAAAGTGGAATGAATAGTTCAAACTCTGAGCAAATAAATGCTGAGCTCGGGGCCTCCATTCCCATCGGGATTCATCATGTAGAAAGCCTCGGAGTCTTTGGAGCCGACAACCCTCTCGAATTTGGCTCTCATATACATCATATCGCCGTCGGGGAGGACGCCGGCGCCCATGGAGATGGGGCCGACGGCGTTGAGCACCTTCCAGTCATCGGGCCCGCACTCACGGCGCATAGCGTAGCCGCACTTCTTCCCATTGCAGTAGGTGCGCCACACGGGCTCTTCCAGAAGCTTCGCCCCCTTCTTCTCGGCCCGCTTCTCGCACTCCAGCGCGATCCTCACCAGCCCCGACGCCATCTCCTTCACCAGCGCGCTCGTCGGCGTCGCCAGCTCCACCAGGAACGCCGGCGCCACCTTGAAATCCTCCTGGAACGCGAACCGGACGTGGCCGCGCCGCTGCCCGAAGAGGGTGCCCACCACGCGGGCCCCCAGGCCCGACGAGAACGGCGCCCGGGCCCGCCCCAGTGCGAGGGCCGCGCGCAGCTTCGAGATGGCGACCACTGATATCTTTTTCCGCCCAGATTGCTGCATTGGGAAAATCTTGTCTCTCTCGTCGCTCAAATTCAAGATATCTTCCATTTCGTTGTCTTCATCTTCGGCTCCCTTCTTTTTCCAGAGGAAGTATCTGCGGGAGAATGAGAATGAGTCTTGAGGGGTTTTAGCCATGATTGATTTCATCTAGAGAAGAGAGATAGGAAAAGAAGAAGAAGAAGAAGAAGAAAGGGATTAAAGCAAGAGAACAAAGGAATAAATTAAAGGAAAGATGGCTTCTTTTTGTCTTGAAAGATAGCTAGCTAGAAACAATCTTTAATGTGAAAATAAAAATAAAAGGAAGCAAAGGGTTGTGATTGCTAGAATATGTTTTGATCTAATTATATGTTGTCTTATTTAAATGTGCTTTATGGTGGGGTGATTTTGGTGGTGAGAGGGAGAATTCTGACAAAAAGAAGGTGATCAGCCCCACCAAACTGAATCGGGAAAACATGAGATATTGAGAATGTACAGACAACGTTAGTCTTAGGAGAGTGTGAAATTTGTGAAGTGAAAAAAAGTGGATAATAAAAAAAAGTAATTATAATGGGAATCTGAGGGTTTATAGTATAATTGAATTTTGTTGGTGGGGGCTGGCTGGGCTGCTTGCATTGGAAACAGTTATACACACAGCCCAACTGTAGCCGCTCTGGACCACTGCATTTCCCAAAAACATATTTTGCCATTTTTTGACGTCGTTCCACCATCAACTGCACGCTTATTCACCGCCACCACCGCCGCCGCAGTTGCACAACCAGACCATTGGGATCTGTTGCAACTCTAGACTTGACAAACTCACTAAACCTAATCTATGGACACCATGATCATCACAAACTAGTTTAATACCAAAAAATTTAATTTATTTTCTAAAATAAAAATAGGACTTAATTATTTTACTATACTATATATTGTACTTATTTTTTAAATTTATTTTGAATTTTTATTTTTATTTTATTTTTTAATAAAAATAAAAGTTACAAAAAAATTAGGGAAAATTGCACCTAAATACACAAACTTTGCCAAAAATCCATATTTGACGCGAAGTTAGGATTTTACATTTTAATACACGACTTTCGTTGTTGTCCAAATTTGACACGACTTAATTCTTAAAAATTCAAAAAACAACTCCTTTTTATAAATAATTATACAAAGACCCACTTATGTCATAATTTGGGACATTTAAACCAAAACAAGATATTTCCTTATGATATTTTCTTTTAAACCATTTTAGGCGCGGATCAAAGATCAAAAGAAAACATCATAAGGAAAAATAGCTAAATTTTATTTTTATTTTAAAAATTAATTAAATAAATTAATATTTTTTTTATTTAATTATTTTATGGATGGCCACAACGTGATAATTTAACATCACTCTTTCTTATTCCACTATTGTTAAACGGGTTAATAGCCGGAAAATACACGAACTATCACCAGATTTGCATTTTGCACACGACCTTCAAAAATAGCTCCAGAATACACCACCTTTCGATTTAATTTCAATTTGCACATGCGTTGACCATCACTTAAACTCTAGATGACGTGTCTCCCGGAATTTGCAGACGTGAACGCACCGGCGATGAACTAAAACGACGTCGTTTTGTCAAAGCTTTTTTAAATAAAAAAAATTAAAAAAAACATCAAATCTGGCTATCCCTCTCCCCCGACCCCTCTCTCCTCTGCTCCAGCGAGCAGCAAGCCACCGCCGCCGCTACGCCTGACGCCGTCGAACTCATGTCTCTCACAGCTCCCTCTCTCGGCCATATCCGCGACGGGAGCAGCGCCGTTCAACCGCTGCCTCCCCCCTTTCAGATCTGGAGCCATTACCCTATTCAGAAACCAGAGAATCAATCCTCCTCCCACCAAACCGATGCGGCGAGTCCAAGTCGTCTGACTCGAAGAGCTGCTCGATTCAGGAGAGCAGCAGCGGCGGCGGCGAGAGGAAGGCGATGAGCAACAGCTTGAGTTCCGCTTCGAGGAAATACAGAGGCGTGCGCTAGCGGAAGTGGGGGAAGTGGGCGGCGGAGATCCGCGATCTGGTGAAGCAAAAACGTGTAGAAATCGATGGTGGATTGTGGGTAGCGGAGATCCGCGCACGATCCGGTGAAGCAGAAGGCGTGGAGGGCTGGATTGTAGGCGGCGGCGGCGTCCTCGGGCGTCGTTGTAGAAATCGATGGTGGATTCTTGCTGCTGGGGTTTCTCTGAGGGACGGTGGGGCGATGGCGGATTCTTGCTGTTGGGGTTTCTCAGAGGGAGGGCAGGGCGATGGCGGAGGGGGTGGGGGTGGCGCCGGATTCAGCGAGAAAGAAGAAGAGGTGGGGTTGGTGACGGTGGCTTGGGGGTGGAGAGGTGTCGGATTCTTCATAAGTTTATTTATTTATTTATTTATTTTTGAGGAAATTCTTAAAATATCAAAAGAGAGAAAAACTTAATTTCTATTCAAAACGACGTCGTTTTGAACACGTGGCTTGCCACCGTGTAAAAAATCCACACATAATGCCATGTAATTTGAAATAATTTCCACGTCATCACCGGTCAAACATAAAAGTCACCGGAACTTTCGCCGTGTGCAAATTGCGATTAAATCAAAAGGTGGTGTATTCTGGAGCTATTTTTGAAGGTCATGTGCAATTTGCAAATATGGAGAAAGTTCGTGTATTTTTTGGCTATTAACCCTTGTTAAACGTGCCGAGAGCTGCCACGCCAATATATCGTAAAGACTATTAAGTCTGCATCATAAAGACTATTTTAAGTTAACTTATTAAGAAATCATTAACTCTAATCCCCTTAATGTAAAACAAAGAAAATATATCATAGAGACTTTATTAGTCATATGAATTGTTATAGGATCAGTTTTCATTGGAAGTAACAAGTGTTGAATAAATAAGCTAACATGATGACATTTTTAAGTTTGAGTTGTTGAATTGTAAAGAAGTGAGTGGGATTTGGTTCTACCAACTAATTCATATCTACCTTGCATATATGTGTGCCGTACATATACGTGTGTGCATGCTGTCTCAAAATTGTCAAACAATAATGTTGAAATTGATTGTGCGATTGTGCAAACTAAGTAAAATTGATTGTGTTTTTACAATTGGTACTTTGGCTCAGTATTGCTTTATTTGTTAAACCCTTCAGCATATTGACTGTAAGCATTGCATTCAGCATAAGCATAAAACTGAATTCAAGTTTTATCAGACTGACTCAAGTCATTGATCTTTTAAACTGCACATTGCTTTAACTGAAAAGACAACTGAAAAATTTTCTAAGCCAATTAAAACTTTCTACCACATTCCACACACGTTTCAGTTACTAGTCCAACTAATCTGTTGACGAGCAATCAGTAGAGTAGCGCTAACTGATCACTCTGTTAGGCAGAGTTTATCTGGACATCAGTCAGCTAACTTTAGGTTGCTGATTTATGTCATTTAGTTGACTCATTATCAGCTAGTCTACCTTAGAACATTCAAATTGAGAAAAAAGCGAAAAATGTTGACTGGTGTATTTCTCCCTCCCCATACGCAGTTACATTCTCCCCTCGAGACCAACACCATTTGCTCACAGTATAATTGTACATTGCAGTAGTCCTCAAAAATCTACTCTGTTCTGGCTCCTGGAGGGGTGGGCATTGGCCGCGTCAATTCTCTAACCGGATGGCCCATCCATATTTAGAATGGACTCTGATTTAGATCAGATCCTAATGAGAGTTTGACTAGGTCAGTGCTATACATTGTCGGAAGTTTATCTAGTGAAAATATCATTGTAAGTTAATTCTCTTTTCTATTCTTCCAATTGTGTAAAAATAAAGTTACATCTTTTACCCTATTACAAATAGAATAAATTGTTTGAAATTTTTATTGATTGATGAAATATAGAACAATCATAGAAGTTAGATTTATCATTATAAATAGAATACTAAAACGTAAGCGATGTTTGCAAAAACTTTGGTTTTTCTTTTCTATGATTAATAGTTAATTGTGTGAGAAAGGAAAGCGCATAGATTCCTAACAGATAAGCCGGCCCATGTGCTGTTTTGGCATCAATGGGCCTGTTGAAAAGGCCCAACTAGTTTGATATATATTCGTCATTCGTGTAATGGTTTCAAGTATATATCTATTATCGAGATCAAATAGAATTAAATTTAATATTTAAGAAAAGTGGTAGCCGATTGCAGCAAAAGAACTCATGATAAACTCCAAAACTTGTTTAGCATTATGGTATTCGATTAAATGCGTAGACTTCATGTCTCATGGAATCTATATATAAATTAAGCTGGATAAAGTGGTATTAGATTTAGGAAGGATCTCCCCCACGTGCGGATGTATACCTGGTATGGAGCACTTAAATTAATCTTAATGCAGAAGATTAATTAATTTTTTATTAATAATTAATATATACTTAATAGGTGATTATTATATTCTATCAACTATTAGTCAATAAATAACTATAATCATGGAAGTCCGCGAAGCTATTAGACTAGATCTCCAACATCTTCACATTCTAATAATTATGTTCAGCTAGCCTAACCCGGCCACTTACGTACGTAGAAAAACATTAATGAAATCTTTAAATCATAGTGTTACTTTGAAACATTTTTTTTTTGACACTTTTGGAAGGGGGAGGGGGAGCGATGAGTTTGAACCTTGGATCTCATTATTCATAAACAGGAGTTCGCACCGCTTGGTGTCCCCTTGGAAATTGTGTTACTTTGAAACATAGAACAAGGAAAACAATTGATAAAGCACAAAAAATGTTTAAAATATCAACAGACTCAAAACGCATGCATGCAAAGATATAGTATATTTCTTCCGTTCACAAACAATAGTTTATTTCTAATATTTTGAACGTTTATAAAAATTAGTCATTTTTTATTTATGGACAATACTCATCACATGATTAACTTCTTTCTCCACTCATAAAACAGTTATTATTAACAATATTTTTTTAGGTGAGATCTTTAATTATTTTTATCCAGAATTATTTTTTATGCACGAAACAAGTATTTGTATTATTTCCTCATACATAACCATAGGTCCATAACAATTGCACACGTTCACGTAGTATAAAATATAAGGGTACATTGAATGAACATACATACCAAAAAATCAAAATCCCACAAATAATGAAAAAAAAAATTAATTAAATGTGATATTACACTGAAATTCAGAAATACTGAATTAAATCACACTGTTACATAAAATCCAAATGCAAGAAACCAAGTTAAAAAAATGTCTAGACGTAAGAAACATAAAGCACGTACTCCAAAACCCCATAATTCTGGAGAGGATCATACGAATAAGTGTTGGAAATGGAAAATCCTCGAGCCATCCGAAAAACTCCGGTGCCACCGACAACCGGCAGCTCCCGGTTAAGCCTGTGAATAGGATTCCGGCCGGCGATAGAGAGGGTGCTGCCATTATAGGGGCCTGCCATGAACACCAAATTAAGGTTCATTGCGAAAGCCGATTCGTGGAAGCCTGCGGATGTGATAAGCCCCTGAGCCCGGCCCAGTTTGGCCGAATTCCGGTCGGGCTCAGCCGTTACCAAGTCATCGAAAACCCTAACTTGGCCGAATGAAGTTGGTGAGGCGGCAGTGACCTCGGCCCGCGCCACCTCCCAAATGGTGGCGTTGGGCCCGCCTAAGGCGTCTTGGATATACAAACGGAGTTTTACGAATTTTTCTTTGCGTTGAGACACGTTTCTGAACCACTTTTCTGCCTCTTTTGCGTACTCGATATAGCGTGTGTGCTTGCTATCACCAATGAAGAAAATATTAGAATTTTGCAAATTTTATCCATCTCTCTAGCGTAGGTTAATTTTTATATATATTAATACGTAATATGTTGTGGAGTTTGGGAGTTATATATAGAGGAGGATTTAGGCATGGGCTTAGAAAGATTCAAAGATGTTGAATTAATGTTGCCTGCAGGCTGCAGCCTACATACAAACATTCGATTTAATAAAATTTATAAGCAGAATTAATTAATATAAGGGTATTACCTGTAAGATGTTCGGCAATCGGACTTGTTTAGCAGATTAATTTATGTTCGAATCTTGGTCAAATATTTAGCTGGATTTTGCTCACAAGTGACAAGTGCATGTGTTATATTACCAAACTTTGTACGTTATTCATACAATTAAATGTGTGTGCATAATTTTGGGACAACGGCATGGATTTATTTTGATTGGTACATTTAGTTTAGTTAAAAATAATTTTTTAAAGTGTTAATTGTAGGATATCCAAATTCTGTTCTTTCTTTTTAATTTGTAAAAAGAACATGAATTTTTTAATTTTTAGAATTTGGCTCGAATTAGATCTTTGGTAACGCTTAATCCTATTGAATTGCCAGGTAGTTAATTTCCGACTTCCAAGTATAAGATTAAGTTTGGTCGGAATTTTAATCGGGTTAAATTTAAAAAAAAAAACAAAAATTCATGTATTTATCGATTAAGAAAATAGTACTCGCTCTGTCCCACGAATCTTGATGCATTTGTTTTCGGCACGGGAATTAAGGAGTTGTAGATTAGTGTTTTAAGTATGTATATATGTATATTATGGAAAAATGATAAAGTAGAAAAGTGATAATTAAGTATAATTAAGAATCCTTATTTTTTAGCTAATTGTTACTAAATTTAAAAATGCATCAAGATTTGTGGGAATGGAGGGAGTATTAGCTAAAAATTGAAATTTAAATATATACTTCTGTGTATTATCAGCATTTAATCTTTCCTAAAAATAGGAAAATGAGATGCAACATAATACCAAAATTGAGTAGAAAATCTCTTAATTTTTACTTCACATACTTTCGGTTCAGAGTTGATCTCACATGTAATTCGGAGATCACGGAAGCGTAAGTCCGGCCCGTTAAGCTCATATTCATTTATGGGCCTGGCTAGACCAGCCCAATTAAAGAAAAGGTACAATTATAGGCGTTCAGTTTGATGGATAGTATATACTCCCTCCGTCCCGCCCAAGATGCTACATATTCCTTTTTGGGTCGTCCCAACGAAGATGCTACATTTCTATATTTGGCAAAAATAAGGAATTTTAAACACTTAATTAACACTAATTAAGTATTTCTTTATTACATTCTCTCTCCTACTTTATCACTTTATTATCTTCTCTTTCTTACTTTATCACTTTCTCTCTCCTACTTTATCACTTTATTACCTTATTTTTCTTATTTTATCACTTTCTCTCTCCTACTTTATCACTTTATTATTACACACTTAAAACATTAATCTACAACTCCTTAAATCCCGTGCCGAAAGGTAAATGTAGCGTCTTGGCCGGGACGGAGGGAGTATAAAGAAACAATAGGGGCCGAATGGCCCTATTCAACATACAACATCAAATTTTGTCCACCATTTGAAAAAACATAAATTTTGGCCATTTTTTGTATGTCATGACTATTCTACCCTTCTCTCTCTTTCCTCTCTCTTTCTCATCTCCCTCTCTCTCTCTCTCTCCAGCGGCTCCTCTCTCTGCTCCAGCGGCTCCTCTCTCTCTCTCTCTCTCCAGCGGCTGCGCGGCAGCGGCGCCGAGCTTGAAGAATTCGTCGGAGCTCTCGCGGCGGTGGTGGAGGAGATCCTTCCTCTCTCTCTCCAGCGGCTGCCGCTCTCTCCTCTCTCTTTCTCATCTCCCTCTCTCTCTCCAGCGCGCCGCCTGGGCAGAATTCGTCGGAGGATGAGGCGGCGGCGGCAGATCTGGTCTGATGAGGCGGCGGTGGATCTGATCTGATCGTTGCGCCGCCTCCTCCATCGGCAGATCTGATATTCGCCTCCTTCGATTTCAGCCATGGCAGATCTGATCTGATCTGTGTGCTGCACGTATGGCACTTATGGCACTATTAGTGCCATAAGTGCCATAAGTGCACACTTCCCCCTAGGGTTTAGATATTTCATTTAGGGTTTAGATTATCCATTTGGGGTTTAGATGTTCCATTTAGGGTTTAGATTATCCATTTAGGGTTTAGATGTTCTATTTAGGGTTTAAATGATGTTATTGTTGTTGTTTCTGTATTTGTGCTGCACGTATGACACTATTAGTGCCATAAGTGCCCAAATGACCATTTTACGTAGTTTTATTTTGAATTTCCGTTGGCACTTATGGCACTATTAGTGCCATAAGTGCCAAAATGACTATTTTACTTGGTTTTATTTTGGATTTCCGTTGGCACTTATGACATCCAAAATAAAATCAAAGTAAAATCTTGGCACTTATGGCACTAATAGTGCCATAAGTGCCTAACTCGACCCAGCACGCGACTCGCGTGCCTGATCCTACCCAGTCCGCCTCATTAAGGGTAAAAACGTCCAAATCAATAAAAATGGCCAAAATTTGTGTTTTTTCAATGTGTGGCTATAAATTGTGTTTTATGCTTCATTTTGGCTACTTCAAAATTTTACTCATATATAAACTTAATAAGATTGATGAGATTGAAAGAGTGATTAAATAATTCACTCAATTTTGAGTGATAAATAATACTCTCTATGTTCCATTACTTTTGATACGAAGATTAAGAAATGTGTAGAAAGTAAATAAAATGGGTTGGTGAAAATTATTTAAATATTGTATATAGAGAGAATATATTGTCAAAAAAGAAATACTTATAATGGGATATCTAATTATGGAAAATGGAATATTTGTAAATTGTAATCGGACGGAGAGAGTAATTTATTTGAATAATTAAATACGGACCGAATTATCAATTACTAGTCCAATTATCCAAATCAAACACTTGATTAAGATGTATTATTTTATCAATTATGTCTTGTCATTCAAACCAAAGGTATAGAAGTACTATATGGTTAAATGAGCCTTTTATAAATACATTTGAGAGGGTCAAGTGGAACAAACACATTTTTAAAATAATGGATTTGGTATGTATAATGCAATACAAAGTTTGAATTTGGGTTAATTGCATCAAATATCATCAACTTTGTCCGAATACCATTTTTCTCATAATTTTTTTAAAAAATCATTCTTTTTATTACAGATTGAATTAGTAGTTCATTTTTCCCACGATTTTTAGCTTCTGTGATTGGAAAGTTGACGTGGCGTTGATGTGGATTTAATTTACACATAACATTGATGTGGAATATATATTAATTTAAAATTACTCAAATAACAAAATCACACAAAAAAGCCCTTATATCACTTGAATTAGACAAAAACAATCTCTAAGAATTTATTGTCTTCTTCTTCAACAAAAATCGGCTGTCTTCTTCTCCTCCATCTCAATCTTGCCGTCATCCATCTCGTCGGCTGCCACCCATCTCGCCTGTGGGGTGTTGTGGGCTGTCGGCACCCACCGCCGCCTGTCTTCCATCGCGCCTTCAATCCTGTGTCTTCCCTCACGCCGCCAGCCATTGGTCTTCATTCTCGTCACCACCCACCCGCTGTGGGACGGCCAAATTCGCCACCGACGGCTGAAATCGCCAAAGCCCCATCGTCCTCCGCCCCCAAGCTTGAAAATACAGAACCAGATTGTCCCCACAAATCATTGCAAACCACCAATCGCCGGAGTGAAGAATAAAAAATATAAAAAAAATTATGGAAAAAATGAAATTTGGGCAAAGTTCGTGATATTTGGTGCAATAAAAAAAGCAACTTTTTCAATCGCCGAAGCATAACATGTGTGGCGTGTGCCAGCGAGCTACATCAGCGCCACGTCAACTCTGATTTGAGGGGGGAAAGAATCGTGGGAAAAATGAACAATTAATTCAATCTGTGATTAAAAAAAATAATTTTTTTTAAAATTATGGATAAAATGGAATTCGGGCAAATTTAGTGATATTTGGTGCAATTAACCCTTTGAATTTCTAAAAAATTCTTAATTGATTTTGTTAATTTAGTTACTCCTTCCATTGTAACGAAGAATAATGTAACAAAAATGTATCAAGATAAATAAGAAATCCGTGGTATAACAAAAAACAAAAGGAAATAGCAGCAATGAAACTCCAAGTTCAAATTCTATGCAATAAAGACTTCTCAAATAGTCATTCTTACACCTCTCAAAAAAAATAGTCATTCTTACAAACCAAAATATCATGTGCCCTAAATTCCGGCTGAAAAATCAATACAGTAAGCTGACGTTTCTGAAAATTGGCGGGAAAAGGGATCAAATCCGCCGCGAGCCATGGCTTCCAACGGCCCGAACAGCGGCCGCGGCAGATCGTTCCAATCGTACCAATCCCAGCCCTCGCACTTCTCCGGCTCCAGATTCTGCGGGGTCTGATCCGGATCGGCCAGAACCGCCCGCATCATTATCGCCACGATGTGCAGAGGTTTGTGAACCTCGGTTACGACGTTGTTGGTCGCCGTTAGGAATTCGATCTTTTCTATGTCTAGTCCCGTCTCCTCCTTCACCTCTCTCGCCGCACATCCCGCGAAGCTTTCCCCTAGGAAAATTTTATTAATTAATTAAGTTGAGGAATTTCGATGTAATGGTAGGAAAAGATGAAATTAATTAAGAGGCTGACCGAACTCAAGGTGGCCGCCGGGCAAAGGGAAGGTGTCGCGGCCGACGGAAGAGCGGCGCCGCCCTAAGAGGACCTTTCTATCTTTCAGCAGAAACACCACCACCGCCACTTTAGGCCTCGTCGCCTCGTCTTCCATCGCCCTATTTTCTGCAAAACAAAGAAATTTAGGAGTAGTGGAATTCGTAATGTTTTGTTTCAATAAAGTGCGCAACCACTCCCGCCAAATATTAGTTTATTTCCCGCCGTCGTTTGTAGAATCTTTGGGCCTAAGCAAGTAATAGTAACTTGAAGTTACTTCCCACCTAAACACCTGTCCCAAAATCATTCGTCTACATCTTTTTTTGATTTTATCTACTAGTACTAGTATTTCTAAATAGGTGTCGTTATATGTGAAGTTAGAATTAAACGACCGACGACTATATAAAGAGTCACAATTGTCCTAGATTTAGATAATCAGTCCTAGAGAACTCGATAATTTCGGAATAATCGATGGTATTTATTTACGTGTTTAGGTGTGAAATTCTATATATAAAGCCTTAGTCACAACAGCCACAACATGTGGATTGTCTATTTTATTCCTATTATATATTTTAATTTAAAGTTATTTTACAGTGAAGGGCTAAAATAAGAGCATTTATTAAGATATAAAATAAGAATCATTTTCAGTCCTTAGATCATCAAGATCTACGGCTGATTTGTAATCCTGTTTGATGAATTTATGGTCCTGAGTTCGAATCTCGAAAGTAGCAAAAAATTATTTTTCACAATTCATACCTTTATACAACGAATTCTTACGTATTCTACATAAAATTCATACATTAAAAATTGCTCTTATTTCTTATTTTAAGATGTGCTCCCACGGTAGCCCACCCCAATTTTACATATAATATATTTATAAGAATATATTAATTCATTAGATATTACACTAAATATATGTGATATATATCTATAGCTATTGATAAGGCTTATAAATAAATATATTCATTCAATAAATTATCTAATAAAAATAATGAATTAACAGATTTTTTAATTATCAAATAAAATAACATTAATTACACGTACAACATACACTCTTTCTGCTATGCTAGTACTTTAAAAGTGTGTTCATTTGGAGAAATGACCAACTTTTTTTTATACTTAGTACTCCCTCCGTCTCATTAGTAATGACTTATTTTTATTTTGTGACTGTTCCATTAATAATGGTCACTTTTAAAAAAGAAAATTATTCTCTCCTGAAAAGTTATAGACTCTACCACTGTCTATCACTTTTATCCTTTAATCACTCTATTTTTTAATTATCGTGCCCACAAATAGAGAGCCATGCTTAATGGGATGGAGGGAGTATCAAGAAAGATAGATGCAGGTGATTTCGTGATAAATCCCAATTTTGTGTTGTATTTGTGATAACTGATAATAAATGAAATTCAGGTTATTTCATTTAGCATAGTTAGAGGAGTAGGATTCTATTAGGGTTATAACTATATACCATTTACATAATTATATATATATACACGTTCTGCGCTTCTCTTCGAGAGTATTCACAAAATTTTCAAAAAAAGAAAAATACTTGTTGGCGAAGTCTTCAAGTTTTGGTTTGACTGCAAGTTTCCTCTCCTCAAATCGTATTACTTCTGGTAATCTTTCAGTTATTTTCAATACGATAGCATTGACTTTTCTCAATTTTTTATTTCTACGAATTTGATGGAAGTAGGCAGATAGCAACTCAAAAGTGTCATCATGTTTTGATTCTTTTTAAAATACAAATCAAATTCTTCTTAGGCGCTTATTTATTTTATCTTCGGACTCACAAGGTTAACGATAGATACTGATTGGCTATGTGAAAGATTTTAGTTTTCTGTTCTAATGTTATCTGTGGAGGGATGAGTACAAACTATTATTTTGCTTCAAGTATGAGAGAGAGAGAGAAACGAGATGTTGGAGGAATAATAATAATAATAATAATAATAAAAAGAGTTGATTTAATATGTTTGTCCTTTAAAGTAGTAGTATTAGTTTTGGGTAGAATTGGATTGTGGCCACTCAATTTTATAATTGACCGAATGGTCTCTTTATTTTGATCTAGTTAAAAAATTGGTTGTTAGTCTTATGTCTTTTAATTATAATTAGTTTATATTATGGAACATCTAGAATTTTCTTAATGAGTTTATAATTGGGGGGATGTATTTTTAATTAGCTTGTTTGTTTTTTGAAGGTTACGTGAGCTAATGAAAATTAATAACTTAGTGGACTTATTTTTTCTTATAGTGATCTAAGAATGAGGGAATTTGTATTAATGTTTTATTTATTTATTTAAAATTCAGCTTTGGAGTACATTAAATTTAGTTTTGGAATTTTAAGTTAATGACATATTGCTTCGTATATGCTCTCTATCATGGATCCATTTATTTTGTTTCCCAACTATGTTAATTAAATATAGTTACGTAGGAAAAGACCTACTGATGTCAAAATTTTCTTTATAATGTAGCATCATATCGATTGTTTTTGTATAGAAGAACTCCTTAGATAGTTAATTGGTGTATCACAGTTTAGTCTCGGGACAAATAATGAATTTATAGAATTTATAATTTTGTTTAATATCTGATAATTTAAGTTTTTACCCAGACCCTTATAAAATAATTGTATTTATTTAATTAGGTGCGGCGCAATAAGGACCCTTGTTTGAGAATTGATTGAGTTTTTTTTGATGTGTTTGATTTTGAGGTGGGTGAATTTTCTTCTAACTCAATAAATGTGTTTTCAATTTCCACGTGAATTAAAATTATTTACGAAATATTTTCTATAAATTCAACGTGTATATTCTGGTTGAGATACGAGTTTGATTGCATACGGTGAGTATGCGTATTGGTGCTTATGGCAGCATGACGGTGAGTCACTGATTTGTGGACGACGAGTATAACAGGGTCTTGTGCACAGTTGAGCCAATCGATTATTATTATTCCATGCATGTGTGGTTGGATTATTTGTCGGTGTGGCAATGTTGAGAATAGTTTCATACCTGTGTGGCTGAATTATTTGCTTGTGTGGCAATGTTGTGAATGGTTCCATGATTGGGTGGCTGGATTATTTGCCTATGTGGCAATGTTTTGAATGATTCCATGCTTGGGTGGTCGGATTATTTGCCTGTGTGGCAATGTTGAGATTGGTTCCATGCTTGTGTGGTTGGATTATTTGTCTGTGTGGCAATGTTGAGAATGGTTTCATGTCTGTGTGGCAATGTTTTGAATGATTCCATGCTTGGGTGGCTGGATTATTTGTCTGTGTGGCAATATTGAGAATGGTTCCATGCCTGTGTGGCTGGATTATTTGCTTGTGTGGCAATATTGTGAATAGTTCCATGCCTGAGTGGCTAGATTATTTGCCTGTGTGGCAATGTTGAGAATGGTTCTATGCCTGCGTGGTTGGATTATTTGTCTGAGTGGCAATGTGAGAATGGTTTCATGTCTGTGTGGCTGAATTATTTGCTTGTGTGGCAATGTTGTGATTGGTTCCATGCTTGGGTGGCTGGATTATTTGTCTGTGTGGCAATGTTTAGAATGATTCCATGCTTGGGTGGCTGAATTATTTACCTGTATGGCAATATTGAGAATAGTTCCATGCCTGTGTGGCTGGATTATTTGCATGTGTGGCAATATTGTGAATGGTTCCATGCCTGCGTGGTTGGATTATTTGCCTGTGTGGCAATGTTGAGAATCGTTCCATGCTTGTATGGCTGGATTATTTGCCGGTGAGGTAAGGTGTGTTATTTATGCTGTGATGGTGAGGCAGGTTGCGAATGAGTATCGTTTTCCACAATTTAATACACGTTTGGATCGATAAATCATATTCCCTTATTGTTTCCCACCACTGAGTACGTTTTTTGTGCTCACCCTCTTTCATTATAATATTTTCAAGTCAGTGATTTTGGAGTGGCGTGGCGGAATGGGTGTGATGAAGTTGATTTCATATATACTTTTGGTTCCGCTTTGGACGTTAAACTTTAAATTCGTTAAATTTCTTTGAGTCATTTTGAGGTTAAGCTTGCTTTGTTTCATGAAGGTTTTTGGTACGTAGTTGGTTTAACTTTATTGGTGAATAATGAACTTGACGTAGAAGTATTTGATCATTTAAGGTTTGGTAGACGATTTTCTGAAACTCAACCAATTTTGTTGACTTGGTGTTTAGATCGATTAAAACAAAGTCGTATTTTGATTCAATTATTTTTCCGTTAACTTGAGGATTTAAAGAAACATATTATTTTAGTTATTTAGATTTTAGGGTGTTACATTGGCATTATCCGATAATTTATCCAAGGGGTAGATTTGGTATAAGTAAACCATCTTCTTCTTTATGTTTTTCTTTAGTCAATAGTAATCACAATTATCACAACTACATATTATTATCAATCAAACACGTGATATAGAGTACCATGGTGCACTTATATCTGAAGTCAAACAAGCATGAATTTATTTATTTCTAGCGTGACAGATTTTTCCTGCATCGCCAGTTTGCCAATCATACCTTTACAGGTTGTTGTTTCCGTACAACTCTATTATCGTCAAGTATATAAATATTTAAAGCTAATTAATCTTATCATAATGCGAAATAAATATTACTCCGCTATTAATTAACTACTATTAAGCATATGAAAAAGAAACCCGTGACACTATACCGCTGTAAAACAGCGTCAAAATATCATTGCCTTTTTTTTAGTTGATGACATCAATGATATGAACATAAATAAAGGTTTTGTAGACAGAAAACTATTTATATTGAAATGTAGGAATATCATAAATTACCTTTGAATTTTTATGCTTTTTATTCTATCTTTTCTTTCGTTTAGCATATCATAATTTGGATCTAATTAAACGTGATATAGTGAAAACTTTAAGGATACTATTAATTGAACGAAATATTTAAGACGATTTATTGTTATTGTTATTGTTATTATTATTTTTATTAATGTTTCTAATTTTTTATGACGAAACTATATTTTATTATTATTATAATAATAAGCAAAAGCTGGCAGTGCATGCATTTTGTGAATAATATGTGGCTTTTCTTGTGGAATAATGTGACACATTGCGGTATGCATCAAATCGACATCCACTTTTATAAATTGTGAAATTAATGGACCCCAAAAATAAAAAAATGTGAAAAAAAGTTGTGGGTAGTATTAATTCAGGATCTTTAAGAAGCCACAGAGCGCAATGGCCAGCTATTTATATCAACCCATTGCCTACCACGTGTTATTCAATTTAAATTCATTCTTTCCCATCACTTTATAATAGACACATATATCATCTTTAAAATCTGTCGACAAATCTATCTATCTTTTGACTCGTCGACATTCGCTTTCCCTATGTTATGTTGGTTATGCATTGGATAAACTCCCACTTTTTTTAATAGCAGCGTCAAAATTCACACTCCAGAGTATATTACACTTAGAAATAAAATGCACGTTACATTTTTTGATTTGCAGACTTTGACATTTTAAAGTGAATTTTATTTATATAACATAACTCTCTTTTGTTTTTACTTGATCCGCATGATTTTTGCTTGTATTAATTCAAACATTGCAACATATCTCATATCATGATATCAAAACAAATTAAATACGAGTAGACCCAAAGAAATTAAGTCTTAATTAATTAATTACTATTTCTAATTACTTATATAAATCTCTTCGCTTTTCCATGAAAATATCGCCTATGATTCAGTAATGGGAAACTCTGTTACATATTTGAATTGACATATATCACGTTAATTATATAGGTTTAAAGTTATTCCATTTTAAATCGAGTGTCATAAACTTGTCTCTAATAACATGAGAAAAAAGTCGCAATCAGGAAAGGCTTCTTTTTAATTTTTCCCTTCATTGGACAAAAACACGAACCCAAATAAAATTATCCACTTGCATAAGTGGATGTGGATGCATTCATTCAGCACGAAAAGATTGTCGATGAAATTTAGGGAAAAGACGAGGAATTATGATCATAAATCACCAAAATATTTATACATTGCGTAAGAATATCAAGAAATTTGGACACTAAAGTGGAAAAGAAAAGGCTTTTGCGACCAATAGTAGCTCATAATTTAATTTTCGTGCATCTTTACCAAACTAAATCACCCCCACATGTTTTCTTCAGTGCTCAAACAACTTTTAATTTGACTTTAAAATAGAAAAGCAACTTTTAATTTCGTCTACGTATTTTGATCATATTGTGGTCGTTGTTAGTTGTTACATTCAATTTGCTAACTGCTAGTCGTGTATAACATGTTACACGTGTACAGTAACGATTGTTCGATTTGTTGCATGCATCATTTCAAAAAAATTGCTGCCTGCATGAGCTCCAATTTTGGTTAAGATCAGACCTAATTATATTTAATTTTGACATTTGTAGTATGAAAATGTGACATGAATTGGTTGTATTGAGTGTATGCGAAGATCAGATTATGATCGATTGAAACTTATATCGACATTGCTAAAATTTAGAGTACAAGTAATTGTGTCCCTTTTGTAATTTGAACCCAAAACCACCAAAATAAATATATTTGATAGGACAATTGTATTTACTTTATAAATTAAATGTAGGTAATTTATAATTTATACGTTAAAAAAAATTGATCCAAACCCTATATATAACTTATAACTATAATAAAAAAATTATAGATTGATCCAAACCCTATATATAACTTATAACTATAATAAAATAAAATAAAAAAAACTTATAACTATAATTATATATTACCGTATAATCACAGGAAGGGAAGATTTAATAATTAAGTATTTATGTAATAAGTCAACACTTAAAACCAGTAATTAATTAAGCAGGAGCGTGCAAATAATTTAATAGTTTCACCTGAGTGCATTTTGTTGAGTCAAAGTGAGTGATGACCGTTCAAGGTTCCGCACGTAACCTACCATTACAAATTTAAAATTCCCAATTCCAAAAGAAAAGGCAACATATGAAAATGGCCACTTTATTATGATAAAAAATAAAATTTAATTTTTTATTAAAATAAAATAATTATTTTTTATACAAAAATAAAAATTTACTTCTAACAATTAAATTGCCTCTCTCTCTCTCCCCTACGACGACAGACGATGAGAAACGTCATTGTCGACTCCTCCCTTGCAGTGCATCACAAAGCACGCTGTCGCAGTGTGCCTAGCACTGCCTCCTGCGGTGCCCACTCCACCATCCTCCCCGATCCACCATCCTCCCACGAATTCTTCGTTGTACACCGACTTCGACTTAGAGAAAAATTTTATATTTAAGAATATAAGAGTTTTATTTATGCACAATATGAGAAAGATAAATATGAGAGCAAAGAGAAAGATGAGAGCACAAGGGGTGTGATTTGAGAAGTGATTAGAGAATAAAAGGCTTATACCAAACTTTTGGATATGTGAAATTCGTAAATTTATGCGAGACACGTCAAAATTGGGAGAAAAAATAAAACTTGATTTAATTTTGATAGAAAAAATACAAGTGATGGAGAAATTGATGTGGATTTAATTAAATATTTGAGATTGCGTGTTGCCAATTATTGTAGAGGTGAGTTTGTGTTGTTAATATTTTTCAATTCACAACCAATTCGATTAATTCACAGTTGAATCATTAGAGTTTATTGTGAATTCGAGTTTTAAAGCTTGAATTCACAATTATAAATAATGTGAAGGAACCATATTTCGACATATGATTCACGTGCCCGTGATCCATTTCGGATATCAAACGAATACATACAAAAACCATGTGCCTAAAGCAAGAGGATAGAATCTTACTTGCAAATCCGGCAATGATCGACTCCAGTGTTGATCTTCCAACTTGTTCCCACGGCAAGACTTGACGTTGGGTGGCAACGATCTTCAAGTCCTCTCCTTTTCCTAGGGATTCGCGCCGCTTCTCACTTTCTGTGCTCTCACAGATTTCTCTCTTTTTTTTATCTCACGTAATGTCACAAGTAATTAGAATTAGGGTTGTACCTATTATTTATACTGGGTATTAAAACCCTAAATAATAAGCCCATCATCTAATTAAACTAAAACAAAGCCCAAAGGCTTAAGTGAGAAAGAGATGGACGGACGCCCCATATGGAGTGAAGCCTTTATTGGGCCAAGCGGGGATCTACTAGCTTGAATAAAGTTTGGCCTCCCAGTGCTCGATTTTCCTATTCAGCCCAGAATAAAATCGAGACACAAGTATTAATTTATTCCACTAGAAAATTAATACTGAATTACCTCTTTATTCTTTAGGTGAGTCGGGGCTAGTATTAGACTTAATTAATCCCCGTGTTTAAGATATCCAATATCCATTAATTAATTAATTCCTCTGACGATCAATTAATTAATTAATTAGTCGTTTAATTATAAACGACATCTCGAGTGCTACCACTTAAACTTATTATCGTATCGGAACTAATTCCACCTGCAGGGTTTAATACGATAAACTTATTAAGTTCCTCGAGAGGATATTATCATCCTGTTACTAGCAGGACACGGTTCCTTATTGCAATATAATCGCATGTCAAATAATAATTGCTATCACCCAAAGTATCGAGTATATTGAGCTTCAAGAGAACTCTCACCCATGATAAATCAAAGCAATAGTCAATATATTATTTACACCGATTAATCCAACTAAGGTTAAGATTATTTAAGTCGCTGAGATCTTGATTCTTAATTAGTCAGAATATAAGAATTCATCTCACTGTGATCCTGTTCAATACACGAAGGTACTAACATAAATAAATAGCCAAGACAAACTATTTATCCATTTATGCTACAATCTAAACCAGCAACTCGTCCATAGTTGCCTCGATTGTGAACTCAATTTATATCTCAACTTTTTCCAATTATATGATCTTCTGTGATCTACAACACACCATATAATCTATAGTATGAGATAAATTGGACTATAATAGGATTATGCAATAACAATATTTTAGATAGAAGAAACACAGTGAACTAAGGAATCAATGTATACAAGCATAAAGTCTTGCTTTCAGTATACAACCCTTAATGTTAGTTGTGAATTCAAGGTCTACAATTTGAATCCACAACTAGAAATAATGTTAGTTGTGAATTCGAATTTTAAACCTTGACTTTACGCCTAACACTATTTTTAGTTGTGAATTTAAGCTTTAAAACTCGAATTCACAACTGAATAGCTAGCGTTGGTTGTAAATTCGAGTTTTAAAGTTTGAAGTCACAACTATAATTAATGTTGATTGTGAATTCAAGTTTTAATGTTAGAATTCACAATTAAGAATAACAGAACCAATGGAAAACTAAATGAACACGAATATGGTTTAGAACTTTAGGATTTTGTATTAACTTTGGGAATTTGCGTGTGCATAAAGTGTAGAGCGTAAATAGCTCGTAGCTTGGCTTGTGTTTACAATGAATATATGTTTGTATTTATAGGCTAAAATATTGAGAATCCTACAACTTTATTTGTATCATAATAGAACTATAACTCTTCAAGTTGATCTCTAACTTTAACGGATCTCTAATAGTTTCAAGATAACCCCAAATCCTGCCAAATGAGGGTTGTTTCAGGCTAGCAGCGCTGTTATCAACTGAACTTCGTTAGATTTGCTTCAATTCGCCAATTTTTAGTAGATGCATATTTTTGTTCTTATCAATTTTATCATGAATTCGAGTTCAAAAACTCGAATTCAAAACAAAAAAATTAGTGGATAATTTTTTGGTTTCTTAGAGTGATTAATTTTTAAATTTTTTATTTTAATGAATAAATTTTATATTTTCTATATTAAAATGGTCATTTTCAAAGTGCATTCGAAAAGAAACTTATTTATATGGTAAACATTTTAAAAACAAAATCCTAATTAACGTTGAACTTGTCATGAAAGATTATTTTATTTTAGTGCAAAAAAATTGTCTTAGCTGAATAAAAAACTTTTGCATATACAATAATTAATTAATCAGTAAATTAATTAAAAATAAATGGTAGCGCGCTTTTCACTACTTCTCAGACTATCTCCATCAGTGCCTTTCCCCCAACCCAACTTTCAATTAAAATATTCATTTCTCTCTCTTTCACATACACAATCCAACCTTTATCTTAAATCTACTTCCATTAGTGACACTCTCATGACCTAAATATATATATATTTTTTATTCTTATATTAGTCATAATAATTTTTAAATATATTTTCAAAATTTTTAAAAATAGAGCAAAAAAAAATCAAAATTTACTTGATCATAAAAAAAATTACAAGACTTAAATAAAATTAAAAATACATAAAGTAAATTACAAATACATAACTATTGAAAAGGAGATATAAAATAAGGATATTGAAAAGATTGCTTATGATTTAGTGTTGATGAAAAAAAATTGAAGTCTATATATAGAATTTTTTTCCCAATTTTTTAATTTTTTTATATCACAAATAACTATTAAAAATTAATAGTTAAAATTATATATATAATTAAGCGGCACTCAATGAAAGGGTGCCACATGGCAATGACCTTCTCTTGCCTCAAGGGCGGTTCACCTCCAAGAGTCACGACATTTCCCTCAATTTTCATTTAATTTGTAAATTTGTTGTTTTGTCTTCATGCGGCGACACTCTGCACTCCCCATAGTGTCACCGATGGTTCTAGTTTCATTCAGTTGGGACTTGGGAGTAGTAAATAACTAAATAAATAAGTACATAATATTTTTGGAGTTTGATTTAAGAAAATTTATTGTTCCTCAAGCCTCATTTTCTGTGTCTAGATAAAATAGTACTCACTTATCATCTTAATTATATAGGCTTTTTTTTATGTTCTAAATATATAAGCTTGTTTTAACAAAAGGTAATGTTTTTCACTCATTTACTAATATATTCCTATTTTATGTTTTGATATTGACTATAATTTTAATTCATCAAAATAATAAATATGGGCACATGTATTTTCATTTTTAATGATTTTTCTTAATCATTTTGTAAATTCTAATAGACCTAGACAGAAGGAGTATATATAATTAATTATTGTTGGTAACTATAGGAACTAATTAAATTAAAAGATATAGCTTAAACTGCGGCTTATAAACATTAATTACTATTAATTCATGTATGTGTGCCTAATTTACTCATAATAAGAAAATGTGGCAAAAGCATATAATGGAAATAACTGGACGTGAAAAGGCAGAGAATTTTATGCACAGAAAGAGAGGGGGGGGGGGATAAGGGGGGAAATATGAAAAAGACAAATAACAGATAACAAAATTATGAAAAAGTTAATTCTAGAAAATATGAAAAAGTATATAGGGATGAACATGGATAAATACCATAAATTATAAAGTGAAATTTTGTGGCCTTTATAAAAAGGACTAAGAATGTAATGTTTGCATTAATTCTTTTCCATAATTAGAAAAAGAAGCACAAAATGAGAATGTGTATACTCTAAGGTGTGTTTGGTTTAAGGTATAAGGGAAAGATAAGCTATATTTATCACCTTATACTTTATTTGCTTTGATGTATAAAAAAAATTAAGGCAGGTCGTATAATTTTTCGGGCAGCCCCTTATCCATTGAAAAAGGGATAATTTTATACGTAAGAGAGGATGATATAATTTTATACCACCTTATAAGGAGTAGATAAATATATTATCCTTCAAATCATATAAGATATAACAAATGTAGTCCCCATTGTAAGGGGGTGTTTACTTTGGTGGATAAGCCTTGATTGATAAAAATAGTAAGGTTAATCCCTTATTTATTTTCATGAATTGCAACTTATTTGGGATATCCCAAGGTCCTTGATTATTTTTATCCTCCAAGCTAGTTTTGCTTGATTCTTATCCCATCAAAACGGTGTGGGATTGGAGTAATCCTACTCTTGAGGATAAAAATACTCAATCATCCATTTTATCAATCATGCAAAGTAAACGTCCCCTAAATGATAAGTTTATACTTCATTATATTATCCCTCCATTTAGAAGGATAAAAAGCAAACACATTTTAAGGGAACATTTATTTGCATGATTGATAAAATGGATGATTGAGTATTTTTATCTTCAAGAGTAGGATTACTTTAATCCCACCCTTTTGATGGGATAAGAATGATCAAGCAAAACTAGCTTAAATGATAAAAATAATCAAGGGCTTAAAATTTCAATCCAACAAAATAAACAAAGGATTAACTTTATTATTTTTATCTATCAAGGTTAATCCTTCTAAGTAAACGTCTCCTAAGGAGAAGTTAATTTTGATTATGGCATGTTAACTTTTTCGGACTTTAATTAAATTACTTCGGTATAAATCATACGTATTACTTATATATTTTTGTTCATTTTATATCCTAAAGCTAATGATGTGTGTGTATGAAATTAATTTGACAGATTAGACTGATTAGGTATCATAATTAAGGCGTAGTTGGATAATCAGAAAATATTATACTAAACCAGCACGAGCGAGATATGAAAATGATTGCATATCTTATTAGGATGATCAATCAATATTAACGAACATTTTTAATTAATTTATTATGTATGATAATATGATTAAATTTTGGTGATTTGAATTCCTCTCTATTCCATATACTTTTTCGACATAGTAATGTAAGTTGGCCATCATTATATTCATTTAAGCTGGCCTCAATTTGAATACTTGTCAATATTGATTCGGCCATGAAACATAAAGTTAGCTTGACAAATATGTTAAGTTGGGATGTAATTCACTTAAGACTAAAATTAGTTAAAGCAAAACGAAGATACTCATGTTATTAAGAAATCATTATATATATTCTGGAGAAAAGCAATAACCTTTCATATATACAAAAATAGATTAAAAACATTTCAGTTTTTTTACCATAATAAATAAATGCACACATGTAAATATTGGTCTTTTGAATATTCTACACATTGGATAAAAATATACGGGAATTTGATTCTTATATATTTTTATTCCACCAACATGCATTTAATTAGACGAGTGAAACTTTTTCATAAACTTGAGATCTACCTGGCAGGTTGAGGTAGGTATATCTACTTGACAAGATTATTTTGGTACACGTACATCACCAACCTCAAAATGTTCCCATTTTCTTTCAAGAATGATGCCATTTTCGATCCCGATCATAGTTTTGGTCCAAATGAAAATCGATTCACTAAAGTATTTAATTTAATTAAAAGGCATAATTTTTTTTTATAATTTTTATTTTTTAACTAATAATCATATTTTTTTCTCTGAAATTAATTGTAGAAGGGTTATTATGTAAAAATGTTTAAGCACTAAATAGAATATTATTAATTTGTTATTTTCTTCTTATTCATATTTACTAACACACGACCGATATAGTTTTATTTTTTTTTAATTCACATGCGCATATATGTATATAGAGATTGGATCAAATAAAAATTTATGTTAACGTACGAACTACAAATATTTTGCACTTAATCTATAAAATATTTCCATCTGACCTATAACGTATATATTTTGCATGCACCTTTGTGGGAGCACAATTACATGACAATTTATTATCACAAAAGTGCAGTTCATTTATACATTAAAACGCAGTTACTCTATATATAAATTAAGTGCAATATTTTTAATTTTTATGTTAAATTAATGATTTTGTACTGGAATTCAACCATATATATATATATATATATATATATATATATATATTAGGAAGAGATTTAAAAATGAGAACGAACAATCATTCTCCGTTTTTATATCCTAAAGATATACGACGGATGCATCATTTTAATGAATGAATACGACAACTGAGTTCATATTCTAAAAGAAACGGAGTTGTTATTTTTTCTAATGCTAATTTGACAATAAATTCATTAAATTTTTAAAATAATGCATTACTCTAACATTTTTATGATTAACAACCTCTACATAAATATATACTTATTTAAGA
This sequence comes from Salvia miltiorrhiza, assembly GCF_028751815.1. Lineage (NCBI taxonomy): Eukaryota > Viridiplantae > Streptophyta > Magnoliopsida > Lamiales > Lamiaceae > Salvia > Salvia miltiorrhiza. Next base: position 15,264,164 of record NC_080391.1, on the reverse strand, counting down.
ATCAAAATTAAAAAGACACTTTCATTTGATGGTGACACCACTTTCATCAATTTATCTTTATAAGTTACGCGTTACAATATTTAGCACTTACCTTTTCCCACGGAATCAGAATTTGACACATATAAAGGCGAGAAACTGGTATCAACACTCTGAAACTTTTTTGACGAAACCAACTTCAGATATACTACTCAAAAGAAATATTATTTTTATTAAAAAAAATCTCGTTAGAATTACTTTGTGCCAATTATTAATGATGTTATCGGAAAAAAATAGTTTCTTTTTGGTTTAAAAAGAATATAATTATTGTGGGACATCCGCAAACCCAAAGAATATAGTAACATATATAAGTACATATGTAACATTTGTCTTGAGAGACATATATATTTATTTTGCTTGAAATTCTGCATTTGTAGTTGTAACAAGTGGATGAATGTAGCAATTTTGGAATTCTTTTTTCTTTGCATTATTGTGTGTAAATTAATAGGTGGGCTAGGGCATCTCAATTGTGGACGAGTGTTATGACTGTTTAGAGCAATTATAGTAGTCCATGCATCTTTTTTGGTCTTTTTATGCTTGTCCACGTAAAAGGATTTAAGAAAAATTACATCTTGCTCCCTTGTTTCCGTGATAATGTCAGTTTCTTACTTTACTTTTCACTTTTCCAAATTGCACCTAACGTCCTAAATTTGGTATATGATAGGTCATTTTGTATATATATAATATGCTCACCGTTACAGAAATTGAAAGTAATAATCAAATCTATATAATATATAAAAGAGGAGTTTTCTCCCTCCATTTTTTCTCTCTCTTCTCCCATCAATATTTTTCTTTTTTTTATAATTTTAATTCTTGTCTAAACATTGTCAAATTTAATTTATAAAAAAAAATATTAAATGTACATCTTAGATTTAAGTTTGCCAGAAGATCTTTAATATGGTATAAAAATTATAAAATATAAATTTAAAACAAATAGGTTATTAAAATTTTAAAATATTTTATTTTCTTTCTCTTTGTTCAAATTCTACAATAATAATGTGTAATATTAATTTTCATTTTCAAATAATTTAATAACTATAATTATCATTACACTTTATACGTAATTGAACCGTACGTTTTTAAATTCAGAATTTTATTGAGTAATTAGTATTTTTTTAAAACCATATTTTGCATTTATTATATTGTCTCTGTTTAATATTTATATTTATTTATTAAACATATCATTTAGTTTCGATTTCGCCGTGCATCGCACGGATGGTTGTACTAGTGAATTAATTAACTTACACAATACACTAGCATAGTCATTATGTCCTATTTGGTAACATTATTTTAAATACACGTACCCAATAATTATTTTATTTGATATATAATTAATATCTTGATGAGGTACATGAACTCAGTAAAAGAATTAGAGTATGATCAAAATTCACATTTGCAATTTCTTTAGAGCTATGTACAAACACACACACACTCTCTCTCTCACCCACACACACACAAAAAGCCCTACAAATGACTCAAACTTGGATATATTGATTAAAGGTGAAACGTCTTATCAATTAAGTTGCGCTTCGTTGTTGTGAAGAATTATAAAGTGTATTTGTTAAAACCTCAAATAATTGGAGAAAGAATGGGGCAACATAACACTTAATCATTCCAATTATGTAAGCTAGTTGTAAAGGGGAGGAGAATGATTGTTAATTAACGGACCTTATTATGCAGAACTTATTCAAAAAATCCAGCTCAAACACATGTCTGTCTCCAGCAATATATGAGCCTCGACGAAAAAGCAATCGAATATTAGATTTCCTAGCTAGCTATTACATTTTTTTGTCTTATACATCTGTTCATGTTTGATTTTCATTGATGCACGCAACGTATAACTACAAATGCACATTAATGTTACGATTAATTTAATTAATAAAATATATAAGTTCTGTATAACTACTGCCTCAAAAACATGTGCATGATTTTTGAAAATTACGATGCGTGGGCAGATAAAATGTGATGTTATTCGTGTGATAAATGAAATTGAAATCTAAGCCGCGGATTAGATTAATCTTTAGTTGTGGGTCTACAAAGAGATCGATTTTCATATGAAGCACGTCCTATATATCACAGTAGACATGTGACGTGTATGATGAGACTTTAGTAATAAATAGAAAAGGTGAAAAAGGCATTTGCTGGCTATAGTCTTAATTAATGAAGTTTACGAATGCAATCCATTTCCCCTTTAATTAATTACTTTATATATACCGCAATCCCCCATTTCACTTCCATTTCCAGTCTCACGAAATGATGCAAGAAAATAGTAGCATCCATTTAGGAGTGTCACCAACCAATCTGGCCGATGCCAATGTCAGCCCCTGTCCCGAGGGCGAGGATCAGGCGCCTCAGCCCGTCCGATTCTCGGTGCATCCTGTCACTCTTAAGGTACGTAATTAATGAAACCTACATCGATCAAATTTTATTATAAAAACTAATACAAATGTTGAGCAGTTCGAAGACGTGTGGTATTCGATAGAGATAGAGAGCAGGCAAGGGGGGATGAGCCGAACCATAGTGAGCGGCGTGAGCGGCACGGCCCGCCCCGGGGAGCTGCTGGCCATGCTCGGCCCCTCGGGCAGCGGCAAGACCACCCTCCTCACGGCCCTCGGCGGGAGGCTGCCCGGGAAGATAACGGGCAGCATCACCTACAACGGCCAGGCGTTGTCCAGCGGCATGAAGCGCCGGACAGGCTTCGTGGCGCAGGACGACGCCCTCTACCCGCACCTCACCGTGCTGGAGACGCTCACCTATGCGGCCCTGCTGAAGCTGCCGAGCTCGCTCACGCGGAGGGAGAAGGCGGAGCAGGCGGAGATGGTGGCGGCGGAGCTGGGCCTCACCAGGTGCGGGAATAGTATAATCGGGGGGCCCTTGCTGCGGGGGATATCGGGCGGGGAGAGGAAGAGGGTCAGCATTGGGCAGGAGATGCTGGTAAACCCTAGCTTGTTGCTGCTGGACGAGCCCACGTCGGGCCTCGACTCCACCACGGCGCACCGGATCGTCGCCACGCTGCGCTGCCTCGCGCGTGGCGGGAGGACCGTCGTCACCACCATACACCAGCCGTCCACCAGGCTCTTCAGGATGTTCCATAAGCTGGTGGTGCTGTCGGAGGGGAGCCCCATTTACAGCGGCGCCGCCGCTCCAGCCATGGATTATTTTGCTTCCATTGGATATGAGCCCGGCTTTAATTTCGTCAATCCTGCTGATTTTCTCTTGGACCTTGCTAATGGTAACTTACTTTTATTTTTTCTTTTAATCTTATTAATTTCTACTTAATTACTACGTTTATATAGTAAGTACGTGTTTTTTTTTTGGACCAAATATAGTAAGTACGTGTTATTGTACGTATATTGCTAGCTATTCGATTTTGCATGACGTAATTGTTGACCTTATTAATCCCAAGGTTGTCCATCCGACTAGTTATATGATAGTATTTCAATGTGAATAATTAATACACACAACTATTATTACATGCATTATTCGATCCATGTATATTAGTATATAAGTATTTGTTTCTGACCTTAAAAGGTTAAGATTTACGTGTGATATTCTTGGTTGGACTCAAGAGAATAATTAAACTTTAATTTGATTCTATGTATAGTTTCGAAATGCTTGATTTGACATGATATATATTCTCCAATATCATGCCATGTCACTTTTGTGGGCTAATTAGTGCTATACATTATTTTGTTTAATCGTAGGGGAAAAGCTAGTCTGTTGCTTCCACGGCCACACCCACCTCCAAAAACCACTATAAGAATGACAAAGATAATTATATATAGATGAAGCCATTGTGAAATCATTCATTTTTTTTCCACGACGCATAAATTTACATTATCCAGGCTAGCTATACAATAATACAACTTTTACTTTTTGGCCAACTAAAAAATATTTGTTTGATTTAATTATACAAGTCCCATCCCTGTACATGTGTGAACTTTTTGACCATACAAAAGTTTCAATTTCATAATTGCCAGGACTCCACTTTACAATGGCCCCATTACAAGAGTAATTACAAATGAATCTAATCAGTAATTATCATTAAACAAATACTAATAATTTGCATTAATCCACTTTCAATTATATCGATGCAGGTGTCACTCCAGATCCAAGACATGAAGATGATGATGAAAATCACGGAAAGCAAGAACACCACCTCGATGATCTTCAGTCAACCAAACAATTCCTCATTTACTCATATAAAAAGAATTTGCAACCTCTTCTCAAAGAAGAAATTCGTCAACAAGATCAACACAATTCCAGAAAATCATCATTATCATCATCAAGATGTAAGTAAATAAATTAAAATTAAGCATATAGTAACATGTTGTGTAATATATGTAAATATATACATATATATTGTGTGTGAATTTTGTGATGTAGGTTCAGACAATCAGTGGACCAATAATTGGTGGTTGCAGTTTAAGGTTTTGCTAAGCAGAGGACTGAAAGAAAGAAAGCATGAATCATATTCCGGTTTAAGAATGTTCCAAGTCATATCTGTTTCAATCATATCTGGACTTCTATGGTGGCACTCCGACGCCAATCACATTCAAGATCAGGTAACTAACTAAATTAACTACCAACTAATGTATATATACATTAATTCTTGTAACTAATAAATTAAGCTTGTTTGGATAAACAGGTGGGATTGCTATTTTTCTTCTCAATTTTCTGGGGTTTCTTCCCTTTGTTCAACGCGATATTCGTGTTCCCGCTAGAGAGGCCGATCATCGTGAGAGAGCGATCCTCAGGCATGTACCGCCTCTCGTCTTACTACATTGCGAGAATGGTTGGTGATCTACCAATGGAGCTAGTTCTCCCCACCATATTTGTGACTATAACATATTGGATGGGTGGCCTAAAACCCTCCCTCTTAACTTTTGCCCTAACCCTAGCCGTCGTCCTTCTCAACGTGCTCGTGGCCCAGAGCCTCGGGCTAGCCCTAGGCGCGGTGTTGATGGATGTCAAGCAAGCCACCACACTCTCCTCGGTGCTGATGCTCGTGTTTTTATTGGTTAGTGGATACTACATTCAGCACATACCAATGTTTATCGACTGGCTGAGGTACATCTCCTTCTCCCAGTACTGCTACAGGCTCCTAGTCGGAGTGCAGTACTCGGAGAACGAGGTCTATGAGTGCGGATTCGGGTCGGGATCGTGCAGGGCTTATGATTTTCCCGCCATAAAATACCTTCACATCCATAACATGGCGCTTGATGTGGCTGCTTTGGTCCTCATGCTGGTGGGGTACAGGGTTTTGACTTATGTAGCTTTGAGGTTGGGACACCAACGCTAGCTAGTACTAGAGATCTCTCAACAAATGTATCTAAGTTTATTACTAATTACTTTTATTCAGGGATATAACTTCATTAATTGTTAATTTGTCACATGTTTTTTGTTCAATTGAAATTCAAAACAACTTCTAAATATACTTTGTATATATGTACGTATGATGTGCAATAATTTTGGGGATTTCCCAGTAATATATTGGGTCTTAGAGCATTGATTTAAGGTTTTTATGATTAGTTCAAGATTTCAACTCTACAAAAAATTAGTAAAATATTGTTGGCAGACTTTCCAATTAAAATGGGTCCCTATTGTGGGCCTTTCCTGCTTTCGTAATATTGTAGGCCCGAACTGAAGAGCCAGAAATGGGCTTGGTCTTATAAAAATGAATACACTAGATTAATTATCAAATTAATTTTCAGAAACATTACTCCGAATGAGCATATATCCATGGCGTTAAGTTATGGTTATGTATAAATTCTATTTTCCGCACAAAAAAATTAAAATAAAATAAACACGTTGACGAAAGACGAATAGGAATATGAAATTAATTTCAGTGTGAATAATAAGTCCGAAATCCTTTGTGTTTATAAGTATAAATTTATTGAGTAGAATCGAACAGTAGAACAGAAGAAACAAGTTGAGACTATATTCTTGATCATCAACTTGCAAGAAATTTATTTTGATATTTGTAGTTGGATTAATTAAGAATGTAGGAATTAATAAGGTGATTATTCTGTGAGCTAGCAGACTCAATCTTGATCATCCACTTCATGGAAAGGAAGCGGCACTGACTTCACCGCTCTAAATTTGCCTGCATTATTCAGATGCTCATTCTCTAATCTGCATTCAACAAAACACAATCATTTTAATTAAAATATGTAATAACCTTGATATCAACATACAACAGAATCTTGATATATTTACGTGTACGTACCTGTAAAAATTCCATTGCCCTCTTCTTACAACCTCAAGGGCTGCTAAAAACAGCATGGTTACTCTGTAGTCTACTCTCCCAAAATTGTAATGAAACACCGATTGCAGCCATGCTAGCCGCAAAACGAGGTTCAATCCCTGCGCGAATATTTTGTCAATTATAAATCATTACTTTTTTCTTTTGTGTGTTGTTAATGTTGTGAAGAAAAGGCAAATACCATTGAGATATAGTAAATGAACTTTTTCCTAAGCATGAGTTCATCTCTCAGCCATGGATTCTTGGAGTTCATCTGAAGCAGGCCCCAGTCCTTGACAAAATCCCAATACAGTTGGTAGAGTGTTGCACCACTCGACACCACCACAACGAGGCAGAGCCACCCTGCGCTCTTCTCCTTCTCGTACGCCACTTTGGCTCCCGCAGCCAGCATTGCAGACACATATTTGCCTAGGTTCACTAGGTGGCTTGTGTGCCCCTCATCAAACCATCTTCTTGCACACTGTTTTCCAAAAGAAAAAGAGAATTTAGCGCGTTTTTGGTGAAATTTTTGTTGAGTTTTAGGAGCAAGATTGATTAGGCCTAGACCTGCATGGCTCTCCAGTAATATGGTAGGAATGAAACTGCGTAGGCGAGGTCCCTGTAGTAGGTGGTTCTCATGCAGTATTGGTAGTCTTGAGTTTTATAGCTCCCGGTTATGTAGTAGCACGCGATGTTTTCCAAATCTCTGAGCATCGGCACCTAAGAAAATGAACGGATAGTGCCACGTTAGTTCGTGTATTGGAAGAGGTGTAAATGTGTCCTAATGTATATGCACAATTTTTTTACCTGGCTGCAGAGTTGATCTGCCATGTAAAAGTCCAGCATTAGAACCTTGTAGAGAGGCGATAGCACGATGTTTCTTATTACAGAAAGGAAACAGTAGCGGCTCGACTTGTACATTATGTTCAAGGGGCAGACTAGAACTAAGATGAATGTCTGCAGCAGATGAAATGATTTCTGTAATTAGTACTAAAAATGGATATTTTTTGTTATGATTTTTCGGTGGTGATTTATCTCCAAGTTACCAGAAGCAGAAGGCCGGGAATGGCTTGAACTTGAGCATATGAGTAGCCTTTAGCTACAAGGGAGAGATGAAGAAACAAGACACCTATTACAGCAGCCATTGCTGTGGTGCAGATCAAGAACACGTCGTTGTGCTTCAATTCTTTTGTCTGCGACAGTTCAAAGATGAAGCTGTAGTTTATACGTGATTTTCTCCACATGACTATGTTGCATCCGTAGAGGAAGAAATGAAGGAACAAGAGGCTAAATATGCTGCAAAAAAATTGACTTGAAAGTTGAGATATCTATCTGAGTTGAGTTCATATTGAATCAAAATTAGTGATTTTTCCATCACTTGCCTAAGGACTGGATAGACAGTTTCCATGTACATAGCATCGGATTTAGGTCGATACATCCCAGTGATATGTGCCATGATAGTGTATCCCACAAAAAGCGCGATAAAACAACCAGTGAAAAGCCCTGGTTTTGACAGGAACAGGCAAAAGATCAGTCATAATTTGACAGATTACACATATAGATCATCTTATTTTAGATTTTAACATTTGTATTATTTTACAAGATTTAGGAACAGAGAGAAGGCAACATAAATTATATAAAGTTCCAACATTTTTAGTCATTGAATCAATAATGGCTTCAAATGACCTTTCTTTATTGTCCACTGCCAAAGAGTGGACCCTATAAATATGATCTTTTTTCATTAAGATTTAATGTCTGATTCATGGTCATGAGTTTGTCTAATAGTCACAATTTTATGTGTCAATATCTTTTAATTCTGCAGCGAAAACGGCTGAAACTTAAAGATCTCCACTACAAAAAAAAAGTACTTTTATAAACATTATCTTGCATTTCTTCATCTTTTCAACTTTCTTGTTGCTTCTCCATTAGCTATAGATTATTGCTAGAAACTCACCAATGAAAAATGTGATAGAATGCGACTCTTCTTTTTTCCGAGTCGGTTTAAGGTATTTCATGGCCTTTCTTTTATCATCCTCAGCAAAATGCTTCACAAAAAGCTCCTCTACTTCATCTGCTAGCTTTAAAACCTGTCATATTAGTGAAGCTTAGTTTAGATTTCAGACAGAATTTGACTGTAGTGTGAGACAAGAATATCTCAGACAACATGAAATGGGAATCTAGGCAATTGCTAATGCACACACACACAAAAAGGGCCCTCAACAAACTTATCACCACTTAGTACTGTCCAACATTATCAACTCCACATCCAATAATCATCTTCCAATTAAAAAAAATTATTCTTCATGTTCACCCGATATTTTACCAGATATTGCAACTTTTCGATTGGAGATTTACCTTGTCTGAGCTGTTAAAATAAGAGCTCTCAACCACTCTTAGGTAAATTGGAAGAACTTGTTTATTTGTCACCTGAAAACACATAGCAAAAGTGGTGTTGGCCATACTGATGAAACGAAGGAAATAATGCTCGTCCCCTGAGCTCAAGATTACTTACTTTGTCGAATTTCTTTAAAATCTTTACAAAAGCAAGCATGTTCAAATTCCTGAAATAACACAAACAAGATATGCTTTTAACAATTTATTTATTTTAAATAATCTGAGAGCGGAAACAGATTTTAAGTAATATCAAAGATGAATGTACCTATAGGTTTTGAGGTATCCTAATCCTTTATAGAGCTCAATGAAAGCTCCCCTAATCATTTTTTCTGCATGATGCAACTTTTTTTTGTTAATGTGCAACTTATTTCCCTCAACACCACATTTCTTGGAGGACTGATTTACCAAATCATCCCAGAGCAGGTACGAGATAGCTGAGAATGTGCGTGTTGGATTTGTTAGAGGGATGTGGATTCTTAGATTCTTTCCGCGGCAGCCAACCGTTCTGTCTGAAAAAGACCTCATTTTCCTGTCCTCGTTCTTCAGTTTGCATGGCTTCCCTACTTCACCTGTTCTCGGAGAGTCCGAGAATTCAGCTGCCAGTTTGTCTACTTCATCAATTGAGTTCTCCATCCCTTGCTCTGAGACCTCTTCATCTTCAGCCAAACAGAACAAAGCAGCAATGTCATTTTATTTAGAAAAAAATCAAGAATGTGGGAAAAAGAGTTATCTGATTATTATTATTATTACCACATGATATGGTGCCTGAGACTGAATCATCCTCCTTTGATTCCTGTGCAGATGAAGGGCCTTTACTGCGCTTTTGTTCTAGCGTGGTTTTGAGTTCAATGAGAATCTCCATTTGATTCCTTAAAGAATCACCCCTCTCAAGAAACTCCTTTTCCTTTGTCCTAAAAAATTGGTTCACTTTGTTAAGCTGATGATCCAAACATGCAAAGAACTCCACTGCAGCATCAGTATCAGCAAACTGTTGGAGCAGCTCTGTTTCATACATGTCACCTTTGCTATTCGATGCTGCAAGCCTCCGGTGAACCTGAAAATTGAGACGCGGCCAAACACACATGTTTCACATTCAATGCAGTGAAATTGCAAGAAATATAGATTTTTTTTATTTTTTTTGACTGAAATGGAGGCAGGGAAGTACTTGAATGACCCCATGATCCCTCTGCTTATGCTCAAGAAATGCGTATTTTCTCAAAGATGAGATGATTGTGTGGGGAAATGAGGTGTTGGATTGCTTGCTATTTGTGTCAAGATTGTTGAGGAAATGGATTTTCTTGATGTCCTTCTTCAGCTTGCAGTAATCAACAAAGGCCTCTTTCCATTCAGGAACTAACTGCCCTTCAAACTGCTTGGAAAACTTCACCATCTCTCACCTTACTTACTGCTTAAAATTGAGACAAAAATAAATAGCCTAATCTTGTCACTCCTGAGCACCCTCTGTGAGCACCTAAAATCATGTTATTTATGGAGAGAGAAGGGAATTTTTGATTGATGCAGCACACACATGCTCGACAGCACATTCTGTTATATCCTTTGCATCTTTATCCTATGCTCATTCCACTAGCAAAAAATTTTTGCAGCAGCAGACTTGCCAAACTAGAGCTTCTTTTTTTTTTTTTTTTTTTTTTTCAGATAACCTTCTACATGAAAGCCTTAATGCAGAGGTTTGAATTTAAACTTGTCCCTTGTGATAATGGGAATTTACTATGATGTCCTTGTGGATGTGCATTGGGCTGCATGGAATGGAGGGCAAACTTGGGATTTGCCACAAATAGTTGGATTGTGTTAATATAGTCAAGAATTCCTTGTTTTGGAATGAAAGATTATTGGTATATCATTTTGTAATCACACAAAGGCTGTATCTAATTAGACCAGCCTGAATTCCACTAATTTGAAGATAACAAAAAATAAAAGGGATTAGCTATACAATAATCTCCTTTTCTCCCACTTTCACTGAGGAAAAAGGTTTTCCTTTGTTATGCAAGAAAAGAATAGTATGACAATGCATTATTGTCCAAAATAAAACACTAAAGACAGTTATACATAGTATAGTGCATTCTTAGAGCCAAATATTTATGCTCAAATATAGAATAAGATAATTATTAATCGTCTCTCACTAATTAACCAAAACGATCAATGTCAACTAAGGGCAAAATATTTGAAGAACCTCCCGTGCATTAGTCTAGTCGGTGGAACGAGTGAGTGAGTTCCTAACTATATTAGCATAAGTTAAGAATATTATTTGTGACAGATGCTATTAATTAATACAAGTAGTTATATTCCTCTATTATGTCGTATAATACTCCCGCCTTTTCCACTAACATTCCACTATAATTTAAAGAAGTGACGCGGGTCTTAAGAAATGTTAGTTGAGAGTTATTGTGAGTGAAAAATGAGTTTCACTTTATAAAGTGTTACGAGAGTAATGAGTTAATTGAGAAAAAGTAGTGGTGGGTCATAGTAATTTTTTGTGAATAAATATGAAAATGAAGGATAAAAGATAAGGACATAGTGGATAGTGTATAAAAATAAGATTGTTTATATTTTTGTGAGATATTTAAAGTAAGTAAATTGTTTATATTTTTGTGAGACGATATTTTTATAAGCCGGAAAGAGTATAATTTAAAGAAGAAAAAAGGAAAATAAATACCAGTATAGAATTATTTGGGAGTGGATTTGAATTTTGATATCTTGTCTCTGAAACCATTTCTTCTCTCTCTTGAGAGGGATTGCAATTGTTGGAATTGTGTTAAAAATGAAAGTGGGGATTTTTGTCCCACATTGGTTTTGCTATCAAAGTAGGTGGAGACCTTTAGGCTATTTAAGGAGTTCCAAGGTCTTTGATACAATTGCACCAATCACTACCTTTAGTCTTGTGATTACTTCTAGTTTGAAATTCCTTGCTCTTTGTTTTAGAGGGGTGAGAGGTTTTCAAAGGCTTGTAAGAGTGTAGTGGTTGTGAGTCGAGAGGGTGAGAAATACTGTGTGATTGTAGAAATTTATCATATAGTAATTTTTCAGTGTGTCGTGGTTTTTCTCCGGATTTGGAGTTTCCACGTTAAATTCTTGTGTTGTTAAATTGTGTCCTTTTTTTATTCTTATTTCTTGCTTCTACCAAGTTTGGATGGGGAACTGATTTCCCAACAATTGGTATCAGAGCCTGGCTGAGGTCTCTTGATATTCCAAGTATGCTCTGTGGTTGCAGCATTGTCTGATCTTCCACATCAGAAAGGATTTCTTGAGAAAGATCCGGGCGGGGTGTCTCTTGCGAGACGGCTGTTCATTTTGGTGGAGAAGCGGTACGTCAAGTCAACTTCAAGTCCAAATGAAGTTCGACGTGGAGAAATTCGATGGAATAATAAATTTTGGCTTGTGGCAAGTGCAAGTCAAGGATGTGCTGATACAATCTGGGTTACACAAGGCCCTGAAAGGAAGTCCGGGTGCAGTCAAAAAGCCCGGTGCAGATGATGACGCAAACAACAAGTCCGGTATGAGTGATGAAGATTGGGAGGATCTGGATCTGAAGGCGGCAAGCACAATTCGTCTCTGCTTGGCCAAGAATGTACTTGCAAATGTACATGGGATTTCGAGTGCGAAGGAGCTTTGGGAAAAGCTGGAAGCTCTGTACCAAGCACAAGGCATCTCGAATCGGTTGTATTTGAAGGAACAATTTCATACCTTACGGATGGATGAAGGTGTGAAGATTTCAGATCACTTGAGTATTCTCAATGGCATTATCTCTGAACTGGAGAGTATTGGAGCGAAAATTGAAGATGAGGATAAGGCGTTGAGACTCATCTTGTCTCTTCCACGTTCCTATGAACACATGAAGCCAATATTAGTTTATGGGAAGGAAACTCTGGTCTTTGCTGAAGTCACGGGCAAACTTCTTTTGGAAGAAAGAAGGCTGATGAGTGAAGGACGTCCTTCATCGGAAAATTCAGTAATGGTGGCCTTTAGCAGAGGGAGGAAGAAAGACTCCAAGGGCGTTGTTTGTTGGAGGTGCGGAAAACCCGGCCATACGAAGCGAAACTGTCCAGGTGGAGCTCGTCAAGGTGGAGCGGATTCGGCAGAAAGCTCCGAACAAGCAGCTAACATTGTGTTTGATGATGTCCTTTGAGGACATGAATATCCTTATGGCATGTCCAATGGCCATGATAGAGGATGTGACGATGTTAGTTGGACCACATGTGCATGTTTTTTTTTTGGCATGGATGCAGGTGTGTGGTGAAAAGTATGTCGATGGCTGATGACTTCTAGGAGGGCCAAAAGCTAGAAGGTTGCACCAAAAATTTCAGCAAGGTTTTTTTTTTCGACATGTGCCGAAGTAAAATTCTTAGAATGGTTTATTCTAAGTGTTCTACTCATTTGGTGGAATAGGTTTATTCTCTTTTGAGGATGATGGTTCTTTGTGATAAGAATCATAATTGTCGGTGAAGACAATGGCGTTTTTTCTTTCATTTTTAACAAGGTGGAGATTGTTGGAATTGTGTTAAAAATGAAAGTGGGGATTTTTGTCCCACATTGGTTTTGCTATCAAAGTAGGTGGAGACCTTTAGGCTATTTAAGGAGTTCCAAGGTCTTTGATACAATTGCACCAATCACTACCTTTAGTCTTGTGATTACTTCTAGTTTGAAATTCCTTGCTCTTTGTTTTAGAGGGGTGAGAGGTTTTCAAAGGCTTGTAAGAGTGTAGTGGTTGTGAGTCGAGAGGGTGAGAAATACTGTGTGATTGTAGAAATTTATCATATAGTAATTTTTCAGTGTGTCGTGGTTTTTCTCCGGATTTGGAGTTTCCACGTTAAATTCTTGTGTTGTTAAATTGTGTCCTTTTTTTATTCTTATTTCTTGCTTCTACCAAGTTTGGATGGGGAACTGATTTCCCAACAGCAATAACAATTAATGATGTTACAGACGTGGAGAATTGAAAGCGCCATTTCTGCAGAGCTGACTCAAAGATACGCGCGAGCAACTTGTTTTCTTGTTTCGTTTCATCACACGTGTCACTAGACATGCGCATACTTATTCTTATTATTATTATTATTATTATTTTGACAGAACTTATTCTTATTATTATTACTCATTCAGTATCAATAATCTCGTCTCAAAAAAATAAGACACACAAATTATGAAAATATAAATCAAGTAAAAGACAGATAAAATAAATGAAGAAAGAAATAGAGAAAATAGTGAAAAAATAAGAGATAGATAAAATAACGAAGAAAGACATAAAGAGAGTAGATAAAATAAACTATATTCTTTTTTGGATTAAGACATTATAAATGACTAAATGAAACGTCTAAAAAGAAAAACTCGGACGTTATTATTGGGACGGAGGAAGTATTATTTGTCATTTTTCTTTTTGAAAAAAATATGTCTTCGTCTCTATTATCTAAAAATTACATGGGAATAATCTTCAAAACTGTTAACTATTAATGCCAGAGGACGCTAAGAGGTTGTTTGGCTGAGCTTATAAGCTTTTTAAAACAGCTTTCTTTAAAGTGTTTGATAAAATAAGCTACTCAATAATTTATAAGTTTTTCCATCCCAACTTATTTTTTCATAATCTTATATACTCCCTTCATCTCAGCCTTTAGTATCCATTTTTCACTTTTTGGTTGTCCCACATTTTGGTATCAATTTCTATTTTTAGTAAAAGTAGGTGGGACCCTTACTTCACTTTAATTATTTTAACACTCGCATAAAATGTGAGACATTTATTTCACTCACAACACATCCGACCACTTTATTAAAACATGTATCACTCTCAAATGGATACTAAAAACTGGGACAAAGGGAGTATATAATAGTAATTTTATAAATATTATTCAACTATAGTTTATTATTTTCATCATATACCATTTAAAGTTAATTTCTCTTCGATTTTCTCTCTCTAATAAATATTTTCTTTTTCTAGGAAAAAGATTATCAATTAAGTTTATAAGTTCAATTATCCAAACACTTTAAATATATAAACTTTTAATAAACTACATCTTATAATCTTTTAAAACATCTTAGAGCATCCGTAGTAGAGAGCCAAGGTGGGCAGCTCTTAAAAGTGGTCCCCACTATTAAAGAGCCCTATGTGGGAGAGCCTCCATATTAGCTCTTAAATTTAGTTTTTCATTTTATATTTAATTTTAATGTCATTTACAAGTAAATTTGACATATAATTTAATAATTAAAATTTTATTGAAATTAAAATTTAATATTATGTTAATTAAAAAATGAAATAATTAAAAAAATATTATAAAAATTTTTATTTGGGGTAATTGTTTGTAAATTCCTAACGTTTACACGGAATTGGTTTTTGCACCTTTTTTATTTTTCTTCTTTTAAATACCTAACCTTTAGTTTTTGTCTGGAATTTGTCCGATGACCGGTTTTTACTGACACCGGTGTCGGAAATTACAAGGTGGCAGCCGGAATCGATGCAGTGGCAGCCGGAAAGTGACACCTAAGCAAATTTAGGACATGTGGAAAAAAAATAAAAAAAATGATAAAGAAAACCTCCACATCATCATCTTCTTCATTCTCCCACCTCCCAAACCCTAACTCCCCCCCCCCTCGCGCCGACGCCGCCTTCCGGCGCCGCCTGCCGCCACCACACGCCGGCACCGACAGCACCTTCCCCCTTCCTAGACCCGTCGGTCTCCCCCTCCCCAGACCCCGTCTACCCCTCCCTTCCCCCAAAATCCCGTCAGCCCATCCCCCATCCCCAGATCCCGGTGCCACCCTCCCCAACCCCAGATCCCGCCGCAGCCTGCCACAACCACACGCCGGCGCCCGCCGCCCCCTCCACCTCCCCAGACCTCGCCGGCCTTCTCCTCCCCCTTCCCTCTCTGAAATTTCGGCGACAGCAGCGGCGAAGCCGCCGCCATCGTCTCTCCCTCAAACCCCATCTCGGCACTACAACCCAAAGCCCTAAATCCCCAAATCCGACCCCCACCTCGGCACCGCCACTTCCCCCTCAACAGAGGCACCTCCGCCTCCGCCTCTCTCCCTCCACACCAGCACAACTCCCTCTCTGCCGCCCGCACCAACATATCCAAAATCCAAAAACTTAGAAAACCAAAAATTTGAATTCACCATAAAATTGCATAATTTTAAAAACTCAGACGCTGAATTTCGTGCGCCGCGTTGCCGCTGAAGTCCGGATTTCAGAGCTTGGATTCGAAGAAAACAGAGGGGGCTCGACTCTTCTCCCTCAAATTGTGTGCTTCTGTTTGGGAGTGGCGATGGAGGGTGAGGGAAGGCGAGGGGGCGGCGGTGGTGGTGATGGCAGAGGGTGGGGGAAGGGGAGGTGGCGGCGGTGGAGGTAGCAGGGAGCGGCGCCGGTGATCGGTTTGGGGTGGGGGGAAGGGGGAAAACGGAAAAGACGATTGGGGGGGGGGGTTTCCTTTTCTTTTTCTTTTTCTTTTTAATTTTCTTTCCACATGTATTTTTTATTTTAAATTTCTTTAGATATTTTTTCCATATGTCACAAAAGTGCCACCATGTTAATTTTCGGCTGCCACCTCATCAATTCCGGCTGCCACAGTGGCATTTCCGGCGCCGGTGTCAGTAAAAACCGGTCACCGGACAAATTCCAGACAAAAACTAAAGGTTAGGTATTTAAAAGAAGAAAAATAAAAAAAAGGTGCAAAAACCAATTCCGTGTAAACGTTAGGAATTTACAGGCAATTACCCCTTTTTATTTCTATTTTATTTTATTTTAAATGTATTCGTAGATTTAAAAATAATAATTAAAAGTGAAATGAAAAATTAGAATTAAAACTATTTGAAAACTACATTAAGTTGATATTGTATTGAATCCCACATTGAAAAATGTATGATTCTCTACAATATGTAGTATACTATAAATAGTAAAGCTACATTAAGTTGAAATTATCCACATTGAAAAATGTAGGATTCTCTACCATGTGTAGTACACTATAAATAGTGAAGCTATATTTAGTTGAAATTATTCCACATTGAAAAATGTAAGATTGTCTACAATGTGTACTACACTATAAATAGTGAAGTTACATCTGATTAAATTTAAAATTTAAAATTTTAAATAATTTTTATAAAAAAAATATTTAAAGGGTCGTGCAATACACGCGCCCATCAAAAATTATGTCCGCATTGAGTGCAGATAAGGAAGGCTAGAGCGGAGCATGTGGGCGCGGTATTGGAGGGGGTGCGTGTGCGCCCGGTGAGCACCAGCGTCCGCGCCCCCACTACAGATGCCCTTATAAGCTTTTTAGAGCTTATAAACTCTTTAAAATAAACTTAGTCATTTGTGAGGAGAAATTGTACGTGTATAAGCACACTTGTTATATGCTACTCGTTTTCAATAATATGCTATGTGGACATACAATGGTCAAATACATTTAAAAAAGAAAAAGTTAATTTATCTAAAAATTTTGGTTAAAAAAAAGAGACTTGGTTAGTTTTATTATTTTGCTCACAATGTATTTATTTTTTATTTGTTTATAATTTTTTTTAATTTTTACTCCTTCTGTTTCGTTTATAACGTCCTAATTTTCTTTTTGGGATATCCCATTTATAATGTCCTAATTCAAACAAACAAAGAAATAAATTACTTTATCTACTCTCTCTCTCTCTATCTCCTCATTTACTTATCTTCATTTACTTTTTCATTATTAGATCTCTTTATCTTTATCCTTATTTAATTTATTTTCATTTATTTTATCTATTTTTTCGTAATTTGCATGTTACATTTATTTGGGACGTTATAAGCCGGACGAAGGAAGTATTACTTTTATGTACAAAAATTTAAAAAATATGAAAAAATTTAAAAATTACAAAAATAGCTACAATACGGACAACACAGTAATAAAAATTAAATTCTCTTTGAATTGAAAATTTTAAATGTTTCCATTTTTTTTATGTATTTGACTATTTTATATCTGAACATATTATGTCCAAATAATATTTAGATACTTTTCGGTAGTTTTGTTCATTATAAACAGTTTAATTTAGTTAAAGGTTTACTCAAACTTAAAAGGTAAAATATTAGCTTTCTTTATTTATACAAAGTTTTCTTTTGGCCCATATCTTGATTTCATAACTTATAGTACTATTATGTTTAAAAAAAAAAAACATATGTTGTTGGCATTTTTCGTATTTCATTATGTATTCAGAAATTCTTAATAGAAAATAAAAAAAAGAATTTAATTATATGAAAATACATAATCATTACAAAAATATGTAAACACGAATTAAGGCATGAATTGAATAGCAAGGGCGAAACATAAAATTCGATATCATCCTTGTGTGCCCTAAGTTTGGTACAATGGCATTTGCGAATTAAAGGAAAAAGAAAAAAGAAAAAAAAGGAATTACGAAAAGGCCCCGAAAGTTATGGCTTTTGCGGTTTTTAGTCCAAAGAAGCAATGACAAAGTTTTGAGAATCATGGTCTGAGTAGGATGTCAACTTTTGATGGGTGCGCACCCACGTCAGCCTGGGCCCCACCCCTGCTATGCCATCCTAATTTTTTTAAATCTAGACGAGATATTTAAATACGCTACTTGCATTATTTTTACTTAATTTTTGTCTTACAATATGAGTTTTAAATTTTTGGTATTAAAAACATTTACAATTTATATTATTCATGGCACTGGTTTATTTTCAATCAATTTAAGGATGAAGTAACTGCCAAAAAATTAATAATCGCAGACGTAAAAAAATTATAATCATATTATCTAAGATAGACGGTTGATTAATCAAATATTTATTTCTCCGATAACCACATCAACTTCAATTTCTCCTAACTTAATTCAATATTGTAAACTACACAAATAGTGAAGGTTATATGTTTGTGTCAATATTTAACAGTTGTATTATAAACTAGAAAAATTAGTAAAAGTGGTATTATTATGTGCAACCATGTTTAAATACAAATTAAAAACATTATAATAGATAAATGATTTCTCATTTTCCCCCATCATTACTCAAAATCCCGATCTAATGGTCGTAGGGGACCATATTACCAATTAAGTTGTGCTTCGTCATATCTTGATGGCTAAAAATGTTGAAATGTTATTAATTAATCTCATAATGAAATAAATAAAATACTTTAATGACATATAATATATACAATGAGAAATAATACAGTGTATATATTAAGCTTCCTTATGTACGATAATTAAATGAAAGCATATGATTCTGGATTACCATTCCATGCAAATGTCTGGTAAAAACATTTATATCAATTTAGAATATCCCACTTTAATTGCAGAATTATATCGTCCTTTTGCATATGTCTAAGTAACTTTTGCCATTATGCTTGGCACGATGATTCATTCAGGCATATAGTCTGCTTACAACTATTCAGAATTATTCCTTACCATAATTCTAATTTTTTTCTTGACTCATAATATAACAAATATTCAATTAGCATGACTCATACTATAGCAAATATATAGTTAAATAGTTATCATATGACTCATAATATAGCAAATAACCAAAATATTGGCCAACATGGAATTCTCCAAATATATGCTTTTTCTTTTCTTTTCATAACCCCTTAACATTTTATATATTTGGTTTGATATATTGAAAAAATAGGTGTGTTAACAAATAAATGAACAAGTACACATATTTGGTATTGTTTTGGGAGAAAAACGACAAAAAGAAAAAAAAAAAAAAAAAAGGAGAAGAAGAGACATGTTGAAACATAATCCAGTGATTGAGCCATATTCACTATAGTCGATAGTTTGGTTTTAGAAGCAGATACATTAAGATTAAGGGGGTGTTTGGGCTTTTAAACTCTTTAAAACAGCTTATAAGTGTTTAGGAGCTTACAAACTTATTTAAAGTATTTGGCAAAATAAGCTACTAAAGAGTTTATAAGCTGTAAAATTAAGTTTCAAGAGCTTATAAGCTCCTTAAATAATAAGTTCATCTACCCCAATTTATTTTCTCATTTGCTTATAGGCAACACTCATTTTACAAAAATAACTCAACTATGAATTTTTTATTTTCATTATATATCGTTCTAATTTCATTTCTTTCTCTAACAAAAATTTTCTCTCTCTAACTAAAAATTACTCCTCTTTCTAGCTTATAAACTCAACTATCCAAACATTTTGACAACTTATTAAGAAACTACATCTTATAAGATCTTAAAACATCTTATAAGCTCTTTAAAATAAGCTTAGTCAAACACCTCTAAGAGAAACGAGAAGGGGTTCATTTGTATCGTGAGGTAGGTAAGTCGAGCACCATTTATTCTTCTATATATAATATAAAAGATAAGTTTTTTTACCTTCAAAATTTCTCTCTTCTCTCGCTTTTTCCTTTTAATTTTTTTTCTATCTTAGTTCTTTTCAAAAAATCATTAATTATGATTCATGAACAAATATTTAATATGAATGTTAAATTAAATATTACGAAAAGATCTTTAATTCGATGTAAAAATTATAAAAAAATTAATTTTAAATGAATAAGTTATGATCGTTTAAAGTGTCAAAATTAATTTTTATTTGCTCTCATTTATCTCTAACGTTGAACAACATACTATTTTTTTGTTTTATTTTCATTTGTTAGTGAAAAGAATAAATAGATGCCATTTTTTTTTCCTTTCAAAAAAGTTTACATGGTTGTTTAATTATAATTATTTTAAATTTAAATATTTTAAAATTGTAAGTTTTTAATGCAATTAATGAGAAGAAAAGTTGTGTTAATTTTCATATGAATTTGTAAATTAAAATTTAGTTACACACACAGATATATATATATATATATATATATATATTAATTAGAATTTAAAATATTATATAGATGCATTTAATTATGTAGCGGAGGTTAATATGTAGCAACCACCCCTTAGAACTCCTTTAATTTGTTCTATCTATAAATGAATCTCGAATATGAAATAAATGTTCTAGTATTCGCCTACAAAATTGTATCAACACCATGTTTAGTATATATGTGGATCCGTGATTCATGTAATTGATTCCTCATATAATTTTTGAATTAGTGAATGAAATCAAATGGCATATATGCAAATGAAGCAGCTTCATCTTCACTTTATTGCACGTGGAAGTGAAAGATTTACATGTTTCTTGTCTGATGATGCATGGTGTCCAAATATAAAATTAATAACTTCATGGTACGACATAATTATTCAAGAATCGGATATATATCATGGAAATATATTGTCCTGATTTTTTTTTTCTCTTGAGTTATTGTACCTAATGTTCGATCCAATCCTAAATGAAATAAATTATATTCCTAATTATATATATGAGTGGCGGTTTTGCAATTTGAGTTGCTGGGTATATAGAGATTTTTCCTTTAATAAAGTGACGATGTCTCTTGATTCTATCATATGAGTATTCTCTAATTTTATAAACTTTTGATGCTGACTAGCTAGCTAGCTAGTACCACCGGGGAGGATTTAAATTATTTTTATATTAATTTATCATTTTTCAATTTATAATTGAATATTAGGTTGTTTATGCTTCAATTTTTTAAAAATAAATATTAATTAATTAGAATTTATTTTATAATAATAGTAATAACAATAATAATATGATTTTTTGGTAATATTATTATTAAAATAATAAATTTAATCGTGAAACACACAAATACACAATACAACGAAGAAAATTGTGGGATACAGTAACCACTTGTCATCATCAAGTAATTCATTTAGTTTACTGAAAAATTATACCAACATTATTCATTACTCACTTATTATGGAACATTACATTGCAAAATTGCAATTTGATATTCGATCTAACTGAGATTGAGCTAATTAGGAGTATTTTTTTTTTTCTCGAATATAATAATGCACGTGATTAAAGTTCAGTTGTCCTCTGTCAGTATCCCAATAATTCTTGATTCATATACACGTCCTGATTGATGGCTGGAACTTTGTAAGATGGGTTTCAACAAATTTATGTCTCAGATCAGATTAGAATTAATCCATTTGAGTACATATACGAATTTAGGAATATATTTGTTCTTTTCTGATTTCACTATTTTTTTCATTTTATTTTTTCATGTGCCACGCGTACAATATCCTTAGTTATGATTATGAATATATGCAGGTTTTTCTATTTTTTGTTTTAAATAAATTTTTAAAAATTGGGTGACAGTGAACTCTAAATTTATATTTTTACTCTTTTATTTTATGTGCAATTCCCCAATGTTTCTAATATGATTCCTTAAAACTTTTTTTAAAAAAATTATTATTACCCAAAAAAAGGAAAAATACACTTCAGTTCTCTAGGTGACCCGAACCCCCGATCTATTAGTTGGAGGAGAAGTGTCTTACCAATATATTATTGCGCTTCATCGTTAATGGTTCCTTAATACTAATAACTAGGAGAATGGTTCTTCCCTAAAAAAAAAGGAGAATGGAACTCAAACGAGTGAAGGTGTATATCGTATAAATTAAATGGGAATCATTTTCAGTTCTTTGATCGTGAAAATTTACGATAAATCCATCACTTTGATTAATAAATTCGTGGTTCAGGTTCAAATCTCAAAGGTGGTGATTATTTTTTTCAAATTCATAATGTTTTTAAGTGAATTCATAATAATATTTTATAATAGTAAATTCATAGTATATCACAAGGACATAAACTCATATGAACCACTCTCGTTAATTAGTGTTTGTTTGTTAATCATACAATGCAAAGACATGATTAATCACTCAATTTCAACCCATTCAACCAATTAATTAGATAAATCCTCGATCATGCATGGGTTCGATAAATTTCAGCGCTAAAACAGTCTGCATGTTGCATATAAAGAAGCGGAACACATTAGACAAGCCTTGTACGATTCGATTGAAAAATAATTTATGAAACTCAAACTTTGTAACTATATAGATATAATTCTCTGAGAAAAAACAAACTATTTAGATATTTTTATGAGATATATATATTCTTCAATATGCTACTTTTATCATGTGTGGTTCTTGACACTTCTTCCGAATCAAATCCACACCAGCCATGTTCTCATCGTGGGATACAGATTGGGGAAGACACTCCATCAAATTAATTTAATTTGATACTATATATTTAAATATTTTTATATTTGGACAAGGACAATATCTATTCTAGTAGGCATAAACCATAACAGGCATATACGCGGACGTATTAATCACCCGAAGATACGGAAAGGATCAATGTAGTCCGCAAATTAAATTATACACATCAACTGAAAAATAAAATACTAATATAAGTAAATGCTTCACTGGCTCAGTGTTATATATATGAAGTAAACATGAGATTTTATCGTATAATAGAAAGTCTCTTACGTTAGACATTTAAGGGTTTTTTTTGTGTTTTATTTAATTAGGTTTTTATTATTTTGTTGGAATTTAAACAGTCGACTAATTTAATTACATTAATTAAGATCGATCAAACCCTCGTTTAAACCTCGATTCTGTTTTAATTTAATTTTGTTATATATTATTGGTTCTTGATTGTGCTACCTCAAAACAAATTAAATAAGCTGATTCCAATTCCAATACGAATAAATGTTCAGAGACCTATTAGTCTAAACAAACATAACTTAGTGATATATCCAATTATCATTATTAATTAATATATATATATATATATATATATATATATATATATATATATATTGTTTTATTCAGTGTGTGTGTATTCACATACAAAAACGTACATAAGTCTCAAGTATTAGATAATAATGGAAAATCATGAAGTAGATAATGATAAAACGGATTATGTATTATAACTAATTAATGATGGACAATCATTGAAATTAGGCACTTTGGAGATGCGTGTGTAAAATGATGCAATGACAAAATTAGCCACCCTCAATTCTCTTCATTTTCTTACAAAGCTCTCTATCTCCCACGTTACAACGTGATAAGTGAAAATCGAGTTAGCAGATATCGCGTGCGTCTTTTATTTTATTTTCACTACTTTTTTCCCTTTGAAAGAAACAAGAGAAGTGACGGGATAAAAAAAAGCAGCATACATTTATGTTGCAAATAATTGTGAATGTGGAATTAAAATGGAAGTAAATAGTGGAAATTAAAATAAGACTGATATGACTACAAAACAAAAAGTATCGTGAGATTTCGACAAAACAAAATATTTTGTGACAACGCAATCTAGCCCACAAGGCGACAATGATTATTTATACCGTTTCGAGTTTTGATCGTATAGTGCTGCTACTATCTTTTTTTAACGCTACGTTAAGATACTATGTCTTAATTTTAAATAGATTGATGGTATATATAGGAAGGATGAAATTATCAAAAATAAATTGAGAGAGGAGGATAAAAATTTTTACTTTCATTAGAAAATAATGAAATTGAAGAAGTTGCAACTAATTAACAATGAAGAAATATTTGACACATTTCAGTTGCGTTTAACAAAGAAATAACTAGGTGTAGTGGATGATAAGACTTCAACTCGATCTTATGGTCATTGTAAGGATAAGTACAACACCATGCTTGTACGCTTTTATTTAGCAGCGCGATTTTAGTCCAATCACAACGTCGTACGATCAAATAGTTGAGTATACAATTTGTTTATCTTGGATAGTTTTAAGGTAATGGGTAGCTATAATTGAATATATTATCCAATATAAGGGCATCTCGACCGAAACTCTAGCCGCCACCGCGAGCCCTGGGGGCCTGGGGCTAGAGCAGCGGCTGCACGGGGGGGGGGGGGGGAGGTTGGGGGGGGTGAGAGGTTTGATGGAGGAACTAAAATAAGAACTTCGACCAAAAGGCTACACCTCGGCGGAGACTAAGCTAGTGTGTATGTTGTGGTCAAAGGCTACCCACAGCTCCATCAAGAGCTTCGACCAAAAGGCATTCATGTATTCGGGGAGATGACTCGAAGGTTCAACGAATCTCGGCCTTCTGGCACTCTTGCCAGATCAAGTCTCACTTTCAACGCGTCTAAAAGGAAGGTCAAGCAGTGGGATCGGAGTCGATCTACGACAAATGCCGCGCCACTTGGGGGAGTGGAATGAGTGATGATCAAATCACTCAGCAAGCACAATATATCTATTCTATCAACCACGGGCTCCATTCAAGTATTTCAAAAGCTTGGCAAATTTTACGTGAATCTCAACGCTTTACGTCTACCAGCGAGGATGTTCACTCGTCGAAGCTCTCAAGGATCGGATGGGAAGGGCACGACTACATTATCCAAACCAAGCATAACAACGAGGCCCAAAGGCCAGAAAACAGCCAAACACAACAAAGAGAATGAGAAGAAGGCGGAGTCGTCGACGGACGAGGAGCTAGAAGACTCAATACTACGACGCAATGTACCGCGTCGCCAAAGGAATCGCGCTTTTCAGCACCACTCAAAAGGAAACTCTCAATTTTAAAATTCTCAATGGGGACACCTCAGAGATAGATCAACGACAATTGGCAGTGCACAATTCACTATTCGAAAAAAAAAAAAAGTCATGAAGCGTAGAGAATTGATGTAGTTCTTTTAATTATTGTAATTATTATATTTATTTTAATTAATGGAATGTAGAAATTTTAATTTTAATGAAATGTTGGATTTATATAAACATATTTGTTGTTATTTTTTCTTTTTATATTATTTATATATTTTCTAATTTTTTTATTAGTTTTGGGTTGTTTAAATATGAACTTTTAATAATAATACAGTTTGAATTTTTAAGAGCCCAAAATTATTACTATATTAAGACGAGTAGTAATTTTGTTATATTGATTTTTTAGTGTTATTTGCTTAAAATGAGATTGACTTAAATTATTCGCTTTACAATCTATAAAATTTACTTTATTATTATATGTATTTATTATTTTTTATACAATACTCATGATTACATTGAATATTATACTTATTAAGTTGATAATATTGTTATTATACTCTATTTTAAATAAAATATTAATATTTAACATAACATAATTATTTTGTACCAAAGGACTATAAAGAAGAAGAAAAAAAATTGCCTCCCGAAATGAGCCCATATATTATTTCTAATTCTGGAAGCCCAATAGGAAAAAGATAGGTGTCTATAGTTAGCAAAGAATTTCCTTTAGAATAAGAAAAAATGATATGCCTCCAAGGTTCTGATAGAGCATGTCACTTTCAGACAACCAATTCTAAAATTTCCAATATCATAACCCCAAACAAGGAACATCATCTATATGTGAGTCGGCCGGAAATTGAAAGGAAGAAGGGGATTCTCGGCCACCGAGTATCTGCCGGACTTGTCACTTGAAGAAGACAACCTCTTGCGTGGAAAAAGGGGTTTGGGCTTGCTTTATTTGTTCTAAAAAATGAAATTAGATATCAATGAGCCTGGTTATGATAGAAAATATAAACTATATGCTTTATTAGGCGAAATTAGATACTTGAATTATACTAATATTAAAAAAAAAAAAAAGCGGCAGGCAAATATAGCAACTAGACCAATTCCAATCTGGAAGAAGGGATTATCTTATCACGACACGTGTGACCAGCTGGCTTGATAAAAGCGCCAACAATGCTAAACACTATACGTCTCTCTCTGCCAAACCTGTGTTCAATTTTAACTAACTTAACGTCTATTGAGATCTCTCCCAACCCCAATCCAACTCACAAAATTAAATCATTTCACATAAATTTTGCATAAATGCGATCACATCTACTTGCGGCATCTAATCCCCACACACCATCATCATCATCGTCTGGAATGATGAAAAATGCTGCCGCATTGCTCTTAAGATCAGAACATGATTCGGCCGCCGACTCCACCAGCATTTTCATGCCCTCCTCGTCCGAGATCGAGCAGAAGCCCCTCATCCCGAGAACACCCAGCTACGCAAATGACAAATCCACTCCCGATCAGAAGAGGAAGCAGCGGCGCCGCCGCGAGACCTCCGTCGTCACCCTATCCCTCGGCGGCACCCGCCGGAGGTTCGGCCGGATGACCATTGCGCCCTCTGAAACCTTTCTTATCACTCGCCTCACCTTCAAGCTCTTGGGACTTCTAGGGTAAAATGTTTTCCTCTGTTTTTTCTAATTGCTCATTTCGGATTCTGAGATTTCAATTTCCACTCCAATTAACTGTTGAAATCATAATGACATAATGTTTTTGCGGATTGAGTGTTAAATGTAATTATACTAATAATCGAATTACAACCTAGCAGTTGTGCATTTAAATTTCAAGATTACTGATCAGTGAAATTTGAGGGAAATTTCTGATTAAGGGTGTTATCTCAAATATGAATTCAGAATGCATAAGCTCACAATTTAAATGGTTTCTGACTCTAAATAACAATTTCTATTCTTATGATACTGTAATTTACAACATGCTTTCTAATCGTTTATGTTTATTCAGGGTAGGCTACAGATGGATCATGAGATTCATGGCACTTGGCTTCTATGCTTTTCTGCTCATGCCTGGTTTTATTCAAGGTTCGTGTGCATTTCAAGCTATGCTACTCTATTTTGACTGTTTCTCAAATTCTTGAGGTAGAAGGAGTGTTTCCCAAACGACATATACTTCTTTTTTGCAGTCGGATACTATTACTTCTACTCCAATAGGATACGTAGAAGCATAGTTTATGGAGAACAACCTAGGAATAGGTAAGGTTTGATATGCTGCATTCAACTATGTTTTTGTTTCAACTCGGGTTTGTATATGGGATTTTAGTATTTGAGTTAAATTTCAGTGTGTAATGGATACCTTTGTTTACTAGTGCAGGCTTGATCTTTATTTACCAGTGAATAAAGATGGGGCGAAGCCAGTTGTTGCCTTCGTAACTGGTGGTGCATGGATAATTGGGTATGTTCTCTTTGCATTTCTAAACTGATTCATGTCTCTGCCGGAGAAGTTGGATTATATCTTTCTGTTTACCGAAAACGAGTACAAACATGGGGATACATTTACATCAGGTCCTCAAAATTGCATGAAACAGAAAATTGTAGTTTTTCCTTCTGAAATCAGGTAGGGAGGAACTTTGAGCTGTGCATAATATTGATTTTTGAACAACTCTTTTGCTTCTGATACAGATATAAAGCATGGGGTTCTCTTCTAGGCCTACAACTATCAGACAGAGATATAATAGTCGCTTGCATAGATTACAGGTAAAATGAATCTACTAGTTAGTATCTTTTATGTTAACTAGTATGACACCCGTGGGATGCACTGAGTGTACATTTATAATGTAGCTCATTATAGAATAAATCAATACTAATTCGCTATATATAGAAGTTCATGTATAAGATATATAAAAAAATTAATCAATTCAAGAATAAATTAATAATAACAATTAGTTACTAGTATATTTTATCATAATAGAAGACACATGTGATAAAGCGTAGGACAAAATACACATTCCCTTTATTAAAATCAACATTCTCCAAATTCATCATCGTAGAATTTTTACCACTATTATGCACATTAAATGTGTTGCATGGGTTTTTTACTTCCATTTTTTATAGATGATTCGTCTTAAAATTATCGAGTACTATAATAATATGGCAGTTATAATTTCTTATAGAGTTATAGGTATCGAACTCCAATTTAGTATTATCAGTAACCTCAAAATAGAGATATAAACAAAATAGAACAAAATGTCAATTAATATTCATCAATGGAATATTTATTGGGCAATAATTCTTGAAAAATCTATTGGATAATAGTATGTGTCTTTTGGAGGTAAAATGGTACAATTGTAATTCTTACCAACATTTAGTTTTTATAGTATGTAATAGATGGTTGATATGAGGGAACAGTACAATCAGACAAACATGTTGAATAAGAAATTTCAGCTTTAACCAAATAAATAAATAAAATGACGTTAAGAAGGTTCAGGAATGCACATTCGGAAATTCTTAACTAGAATTCACATTCTTGCTTATTCAAGTCACAATAACCATCTGTTATGCTCCTTGTGTTTGTCAAGATGCAACAGATTATGATTTGATTGGTAGTCTGCTTGCAGGAATTTTCCTCAAGGAACAATCGGTGAAATGGTCCAAGATGCAGCTGAGGGCATCTCATTTGTGTGTAATAACATTGCTGCCTATGGAGGCGATCCCAATAGGTTGTTTGTTTTTCCTCAGACTCCTTTTTCTCACACTGAGACGCATGTTATGAATCCACAAAATTTGATCACCACTTCTCTCATTTGCTCAGGATCTATGTCATGGGGCAGTCGGCTGGTGCACACATTGCTTCTTGTACTCTATTGCAGCAGGCAATGAAGGAGGCCGCGGGAGAGACCACCACTTGGAGCGTATCTCAAATAAAATATTACTTTGGTTTATCTGGAGGGTAAGCTATGAATCAGTGGAACATGTAATTCATGCAACATCACCTCTGAATTTTCAACTAACACATGCATTCTAAACTTACAATCCATTTTCTTGGGAAAATATGTGACTTGAAACTTTTATGGACAGATATAATCTATTCAATTTGGTAGACCACTTCCACAGCCGAGGCTTATACCGCTCAATATTTCTAGGGTATGAACTTCACCTCGTCCGTCGCAACCATAGATGCATTATGCTCTGCCTTGTCTACCTAGTATCTCACTTGTGGTTTATCTCACCTGCACAGGATAATGGAGGGAGAAGAATCTCTACATCGATATTCTCCAGAAGTGGTGGCGAGGGATCCAAACACGAGGAATGCAGTTTCTCTCTTGCCTCCTATAATTCTGTTCCATGGAACTGACGATTACTCAATCCCCTCTGATGCCAGGTCAGTTTCTCATTTAATACATAAATTAAGACCTCATTTTTTGTTATGATATGACATTGTAACAGAACATTGAAGTAGTGAAATATGAGATGTAGACTAACTATTATCAAAACGAGAATGATCATTCTTGAAGATATTATAGACTGCCTAAAACTAATATAGTTGTTGCCTCTTTGTAGTACAAGTTTTTCTAAGACTCTTCGAGATGCTGGAGCTCAATCTGAGTCCATTCTCTATGAGGGGAAGACACACACAGATCTGTTTCTTCAGGTAGCTGAAGACTTCACATTCAAGAGAATATTTTAGCTGGGAAACAACAAACATGTTGGAAAATATTTCCTAACTATTTGCATTGTAAAATGTAGGATCCTATGAGAGGTGGAAAGGATGATCTGTTTGAAGATTTGATAAGACTGATTCATGGAGACGATGCTGAAGCTCTGGCGAAAGACGTGACGGCGCCTCCAAGGCGACGCCTAGTGCCTGAATGTATGTTGAGATTAGCTCGGAAAGTCAGCCCTTTCTGATCATTTACAGAGTTCACTTCATTTCTAGCAAAGGATAGCATATTTCTCTGCCTTAGTGTCTGTTTCTTCAGTAGCCAACCTACTGTTTTGTGCATATAGTTTTAGATTATACAGTCATGCCCATTTTATTTCTACCAAATTAGTAATATTATGGTTTACTTATTTTTATTAAGTCCGGAGATTTTAAGTACTTTGAAGAGCCCATGAGTATTATTCTCAAGCCCAAAAGAATTGTGCGTGTAACCCAATCACTATTATTTATGAGCCCAAAATTTAATTTGGACCTGAGAAAACAAACTAAAGTAA
Organism: Salvia miltiorrhiza; assembly: GCF_028751815.1. NCBI lineage: Eukaryota > Viridiplantae > Streptophyta > Magnoliopsida > Lamiales > Lamiaceae > Salvia > Salvia miltiorrhiza. Next base: position 15,233,944 of record NC_080391.1, on the reverse strand, counting down.
AATTGAAAGCTCGTTTAGGCTTTATTAAGATCGTGAATATAAAAGTATTCACAAAATAAAATTCGAACTCGATTCGAAAAATGATCGAACAAAACTTGAGCATGACATTATTGGTTTGGCTAAGCCCATACTTAGGGATGTCAATGCAGCCCGAAACCCGTGGGCCGACCCGAATAACCCGAAAAAATTAAAGGGTTAGGGTTGAAAAATTACAACCCGAAAAAACCTCCAGCCCGATTAGCCCGCACCCGACTAACCCGGAACCCGATAGGGCTAGCCCGAAAACCCGATGGGCTGGCCCGGTGGGCTGACGGAATTGTGACTAATTCATCCAGTTACAACTTTTGCTAAGTTTAGATCTATGGTATTTGCTTAAATATATATATGTAGCCTCATTAAAAAAAGTGAAATTAATTAGTTAGAATGTATATGTGTGTGTGTGCAATCTCATTAAAAAAAGTGAAATTAATTACGATTTTTTTGTAGAAATTGATTATTAGTATCTCATTAGTTAGAAATTAATTATTAGTATCTCATTTTAAAGTGATACCAGATTTTTTTTTTCTGTCAATGAGACGTGCATGGCAAATCCACTAATTATTCAGTAATAATCCAGATTGATTCTAATGCATGTTAAATTTTACTATGTCATTTTAATATAATTTTGTTTATGTAATCTTGAATATCTTATATTTTTGTATTTCATGCTTTGCTATATAATTTATATCTTTAATATCTATGTATATTTTATACATTATACACTAGATCATTAAGAATAATAAAATACAAATGATAATTTTATTTTTACGCCTTTAACCTGATTGGCCCGATGGGCTAGCCCGAAACCCGAAAGTTTAGGGTTAGGGTTGAAGATTTACAACCCGAAAAAATCTCCAACTCGATTAGCCCGCACCCGACTAACCCGGAACCCGATAGGGCTAGCCCGAAAACCCGGTGGGCTGGCCCGATTGACATCCCTACCCATACTATACTCGTCGTAAATGTTTGCAAAGACTCTTGGAAGCTGTAAAACACGGGTTTTAAATATGGACAATACTGTCTAAATTCTAAGACTTTGTAATTGTAACTCGTACGTTTTGCACCATAGATTAAGCCAAGTGATAAGTCAGAAAATTGTAACCTACTTTATTGCAAGCAAATATCTCCAAAAATGTTGGGGCCACTAATCCCAACATAAGGGTTAGATTTTTAGTTATTAAACATTACATCATAGACCTAGTCTAGCACGACCCAACCTTGTCATCGACTTCAATTTCTCTACAACTCTCACTCGGGCATTATTTTGAAAAATTCAGAAATTGGTCATAATCTGATATTTAATCTATCTACAGGTATAAGCTCGCTCAGCTCCAAAATAAAATATATAAGGTCACTATACAATTTAAATTAGGATTTTAGTTATATTCGTGAAATTTAATGAGAAGTTACTTAAATAAAACACTGAAAATTGCTTGTAAAGTAACCACGATATTGTTGAGACGCCAATCATGAAAAAAATGGTTGAAAACGACGGTAATAGGGATTCAATAATGCAAATAGTGGGCCAAATAATTAATTAGGGCATGGAATGTGAAAGTTATGGAGTTTGAAAAAAAAAAAAATGGACGACAAAATTGCCAAAGTGCAAATTTTTTTGTCTATGCTCTTTCACTTTCTAGAATTTGTTGTTTGTATATTCCTTTTCCTGGTATCAAATGCCAAAATATTTCGTCTAATTTACTAAAAAGAAAGGCTACTTCGTGTCATTATTTGATGATTCCCACATGTCATTGGCTGTAGTATGGATACATGAGATATAAATGATTATTTTAGAAGCAGAAGATGCAACATCATCATCATTTCGATGAATCAAATGCGAACTGCACCACCAATTGAAAATTCAATTATTGTTAATTAAATTTTGTGAAATGGAACTAGATTATTTAGTCAATATATTAATATATAGAACTAGATTATATTTATGTAATTGTATATATAGCAGAAAACAACATAAATAAGATCAATTTATTGTTTAAAATAAAGTACATGAACCACAAACTTAATAATTTATATTGTATTATGTATTCATCCTCTGTATACGAGTGAGGGATCGAATTTTAATCCACCATCCTCTGATTAAAAAAAAGTATCTGGGCAACATTAAGGAAATACTATAAAAGTAAAGAATTCGCATGTGCATCTATCCTAATTGATCATATATGATCATTTCACAAAAATAAATTATAGCCATTTCTTTTGACACTCCACAAGCGTACGGATTTAATGAAAATTTCCATCAAAGTTGTGGTTTTCTCTCTAGTGGGAAGATAGATATACAAATTGTAAGCCTAATTAATGGTAAGCCTAATTCCACCAATCAAAAGTCAATAATTGGTTTGGCAGAAAATCAGTCAATTACAATTGATGAAACATATATAACCATATTCAAATATATAGGGTGGCTGGTTCTAGACCAGACACCCTCTACATGCCAATGCATATTTTAGGTTTTTATTCATATGTTTATTTTTGTATTCTTTGATCAAATGTAATCATTTTCTTTATTGAATTGATATTAATAATCTTATGTATCAAGTTGATTGAAAACTAATATAAAATTAGTTGAAAATAAATAATTGAAATAATATAATAAAATTAAATTACATTCGAAAGAAATGAACAATCTTGTATGACCACGAAATGAATATATAGTTTGTAGTATAATATTGCATCAAATTGTAGGAGTACCAAACATAAAGTTTGGTGAAAAAACATTTTTATTTTTAATACTCTTTCTGTCCCATTAAAAATGTCTCATTCTTTTTAGACATGAAAATTAAAAAATGTGTAATTATTAAATAAGTGAGTTGGTGGAGAGAAAAATAAATTGAGATTTATAAAAACAGGTATAGAGATAGAGTAGGTAGTGGGCCTATTAGTTAATTAGTCTCTTAATTATTTATCAAAAAATAAATGAAATATTTGCAATGAAACATCTCTCATTATAGAAATTAAGATATTTTATAATGAAACGGAGAGAGTATAATCTGCGATCTAAATCTTATTGTATGTTGAAGAGGGCGCGCCCTTGATACGACCACCAAACGCCGCCTTGTTTCTGCCAACGGTTGCAATTAGGGATGTCAATCGGGCCAGCCCACCGGGTTTTCGGGCTAGCCCTATCGGGTTCCGGGTTAGTCGGGTGCGGGCTAATCGGGTTGGAGATTTTTTCGGGTTGTAAATCTTCAACCCTAACCCTAAACTTTCGGGTTTCGGGCTAGCCCATCGGGCTAATCAGGTTAAAGGCGTAAAAATAAAATTATCATTTGTATTTTATTATTCCTAATGATCTAATGTATAATGTATAAAATATACATAGATATTAAAGATATAAATTATATAGCAAAGCATGAAATGCAAAAAATAAAAGATATTCAAGATTACATAAACTAAATTATATTAAAATGAGATAGTAAAATTTAACATGTATCAATGCCTAGAATCAATTTGGATTATTACTGAATAATTAGTGGATTTGCCATGCACGTCTCATTGACAGAAAAAAAAAATTGTATCACTTTAAAATGAGATACTAATAATTAATTTCTAACTAATGAGATACTAATAATCAATTTCTACAAAAAATTCGTAATTAATTTCACTTTTTTAATGAGATTGCACACACACACACATATATTCTAACTAATTAATTTCACTTTTTTTTAATGAGGCTACATATATATATTTAAGCAAATACCATAGATCTAAACATAGCAGAAGTTGTAACTGGATGCATCAGTCACAATTCCATCAGCCCATCGGGTTTTCGGGCTAGCCCTATCGGGTTCCGGGTTAGTCGGGTGCGGGCTAATCGGGCTAGAGATTTTTTCGAGTTGCGATTTTTCAACCCTAACCCTCTAATTTTGTTGGGTTATTTAGGTCGGCCCACGGGTTTCGGGCTGCATTGACATCCCTAGTTGCAATAAGCCAAGAATTTGGGGCTTCCACCGGCGCCGGCAAACGTGTTAATTTATTAGCATCCATTTGTCACCAAGTTTGGTGTATGTTTGTTTATATAAATGTTAGCACAATATTTTTATTTGTACATCAATACATATTCAATTCTTATAGAATAAAATAAAATTTATTTTAAAATATAATAAATCATAAAAAAATTCAGTCTTTAGATTATACATAAAATTTATAGTGAATTTATTATTTTATTGAATAAATTTATAATACTGAAATTTTATCATTTTTTTGAGTTCATCATTTTCGCTGCAAATTCATCATATTTTAATAGTTCGTAGCTCCTATTTTAAAATGGGTATATAGTTTAACTCTATCTGAACATATAATCCTATATACCTATAGCATATGCACATTCATCAATATTTATTATTATAAATATCACGTGAATAAGAACTGATATACAACATTACTATTTTTGAGTATCCACCGTAAATATTAATTGCTGCCTTTTAATTCACATCCACATTCTTTTATATATACTAGTGTACCTCACGCGCGATGCGCGGTGATTATGATTTTAGACTCGCATAAGCTATGCATATTCTTTACAATTATTAATTTAAACTAATAAAAATAAAATTTGATATCAAATTTATTATTTGCAAAATAATCTAAATTTTTTAATACAGCTAATGTAATTTATATAATAATATAAAATAAATTGACTATGAATTCGATATGTAACATTACTAGTATGTGCCCGCTCGTGCGATGCACGACCATCATCGAAATTGAACGATAATTTAAATAAATAAAAAAAATGTTAAACATAATATATATATATATATATATATATAAGTAAATATAAACATAAATTATCTCAATAAAAAATAAATTATTCACAATATAATCTCAATAAAAATATCAATCTGAAAACATTCGAATTTTCAATTATTGAAATAGCAATTAATTGATTTAATTGATAATGTGTATAAATTTATAAATAAATAAATTATGAAATATCAAAAGCAAGTATAGATGATAATGAGTATCATTATGGATCATATAATATTCTAAGATTTACAAAACTATTTATTTACATATAGTATAACTGTAGTTTAATATAGTTTTCGAATGCATATTTATGAGGTCATTTTGTTTATGCTCAAATTTTAAAATAAAGTTACAATGTATACATTTTTTTTTTCAATTGGAAAGTGAAAAAATAAAGGGTTTAACATGAGATATGTGTCGTTCATTTTCCAAAATAAAATGTATACAATTTCAGTAAATTTAAATAAATGTGCTACTAAAAAATTAAACTCTTCAATTTACTTTTATTTTTTATTTTTAAAGAAAATCGATAATGGTTCTCTAATTACTGATTTTCCAATGAGTAATTTTGAAGCTTAAAAATTCGATTTTTAAGATATACTATATATTAGTTATTTATCTACAAATTTATATTAATATAAAGTTGACCTTTAAAAAAATATTTTTAAGCTAAAGATTTCTAAAATGAACAAATATAAGTTTCATCATTGTAATTGCATTAAACTGATATAATAAAAATATAAATAGTAAAATATAAAAAATACTGATCTATAGTAAAAACATAAAAAATAAAATAAAAAAATATGGAAAAAGGAATGAAAGAACCGTGAATTTTAAAAAATGAGAAATGAGAGAGGAGATGATAGAGGAGAGAAGAGAGAGGAGAGAGAAAAAAATTATAATAACTTATTGGTTTTAAATTTATTTTTTATAATTTTTACATCAAATTAAAGATATCGTCATTATCTTTAATTTAACATCCATATTGAATATTTTTTTTATAAATTAAAGTTGATGAATTTAAAAGAAAATCAAATTGAATAAATATATTTGAATAGTGTTTTCTAAGTAATTAATATATTTTGTTGAATTAGTGTGAACGTGTGAAATGAGTTAGTGGTGTTAATAATTTTTTTTAACCTTCATATTAAAAGTATTATCAAAATTGCCATTCAAATCAATTTCAAATTGATTTGAAATCAATTTCTAATTGAAAACTGCTGTTTTAATATAGTATAGATAAATTTATTGTGAAAAATGATGAATTGCAAAAAAGTAATAGTAAATTTTGCAGCCTATGACATTTGAATCCTCGACCAATAATTAATTCAATAAAGCCATGAATTTACCTTATTTATCCCAGACCATATCTCAACACATATTTTAAAATTTTAATAAACACATAATAATATTTGAACTTACTTTAATACTTTAATATCTATCAAAGATAATTGTATGGATAAAAAAACACATTAATAGAAAATAAAAGAATTGTCATTTTTAAAAATCAATAAAATAATTAGATAATGTCATATTAATAATTTTTTGAATGGAATAAATAAAAATACACAATTTGAGAAATTTTATAAAAAAATGATACAGTTTCTAATTGCAATTAAATTATCATTATTTATAAATATAAATTATTTTATATATTATAGTTTGTTATCATAACTTGGTTATTTTAAATTTATTTTTTATGTATTATATATCAAATTAAAGTTTATTTCATAATCTTTTATTCAAGATGCATATTATATATTTGACATAATATGAAATTCTTATAAATGAAAAAATGTGTCCTATCTGTAAAATATGAAAATGAAAAAATAAAAGATTTAAATAATGTATTGCACAACAATTGTATGGTTTGCTATTTTATTGGTTATGCCTAACGGCAGTTTATACTTTTCGAAAATTAAGCGTGTAGTAGTTAACACATTAAATCTGATTTACAATTTTTTCACTCCAATTCCAATTATATCCTTGCAATTGAATTAAATTACATTTACTTTGTTTTTTATATATATAAAGATATAGGGAATGCTAAAATAAGAGCATTTCTTAAGATATAAAATAAGAATCATTTTCAGCCCTTAGATCATCAAGATCTACGGTTGATTTGTAATCATGTTGGATGAATTTATGGTCCTGAGTTCGAATCTCAAAAATAGCAAAAATTTATTTTTCACAATTCATACTTTTATACAGCGAATTCATACGTGTTCTACATAAAATTCATACATTAAAAATTGTTCTTATTTCTTATTTTAAGATGTGCTCTCACGGTAGCCCACACCTTTGAGATTCGAACTCAGGACCATAAATCCATCCAACATGATTACAAATCAACCGTAGATCTTGATGATCTAAGGGCTGAAAATGATTCTTATTTTATATATATCTTAAGCGTTTTGGAAATAGTTATTTTGAAGAAGGAAACACAATATTTAGTCATTAATTGAAAAAATATAAAATCTGACTATTTATTACGTGTAAAGATTGTTTTGCCCTTAGTTAGGACGAACCGAATTCGGTTCACCTTAATTAAGGGCAAAATAGTCTTAAAACATTAAAATTGGTCAGATTTTGTGTTTTTCAATTAGTGGCCAAATATTGTACTCCCTCCGTCCCACTAATGAAGACACACTTTCCTTATTGGGTTGTCCCAATAATAAAGACACACTTCCAAATAAGAAAATAATTAGGGCTTAAGATACACTAATTAATTGCATCTTAATTAAGGTATAAATAAGAAACAAAAAACCCTAAATCATTCTTATTCATCTGCCTCCCTCTCTGGAATGTTCTCTCTCTCTCTCTTGGCGCCGCTGACCACGGCGCCACCCCACGAAGGCCGGCGGTATCTACCCTCAGCTCGCCCTCTTTCTCTCTCTCTCTCCCTCTCTCTCTCTCTCTCTTGTTTGAAAACAGGGCGGGTGCCTTCCTCCTTCTGAAACCGCCGCCCATTCCCCTCTCTTCTCCTTCTCCGCCGCCGCCTACTTCTCCTTCTCCGGCCAAACAGCCGCCACCCATCCCCCTCTCTTTTTCTTTCGACTGCACAACAGCGGTGAGGCCGCCTTTCTCCTTCTGAAACCCTCTATCTCCGCCGCAACCGCCGTCTCCCTCTCTACCTTTATCTCATCTTCCCCAATTTCTAGAAATTGTTGAGGCGGTGGACGATTTTTTCGGCAAAGGGGCGTTTGATGAAGGGTATTGTTGTTGTTGGTTGTGGGTACAGATTAGGGGAGAAATTGGACGAAGGAGGGAGTGGGGCTGGTGGAAGGGGCAGCGGTTTTGGGTTCACCTCGTCCCTCTGCCGCGTTCTTCCTCTGGAATCGCCGCCGCCCTCCTCTCCAACCCTAGATCTCTGGTCCGACTGAAATCCCCTAGCCCCAATTTTCAACCCCAGATCTCCACCACCGCAACCGCCATCTCCACAGACGCCGCCTAAAAACCCCTAGCCCCAATTTTCAGAAATCGTCCCAAAAATCGTCCTATCTCCAGATCTCCACCACCATCTCCAAATTAGCGGCGGTGGCCGACGATGATTTTGCCAAGAAATGGAGTGTCGATTTTGGGTTCATTGTTTTTTTTTTATTATTCAATTCATTGTGCTGCCTTTTTAAATTTTGTTGTAATACACTATGAATTGAAATTTTCAAATCTGAATTGGAATGCACTTGGAATTTTTGGTTTGATTGTGCAATTTGCTTGTGTGAGTTCACGGTTATGGTGATAATTGTGGTCGGTGGTGGTGGTGGTGGTCGTCGGCGGTGGTTTGTATTGGAACACTGTTACCATCTTTTTGGAAAGAAACAGTAATTTAAAAAAACTCCAAACAGAAAAATCGAGAAAAAAAATAATGAGAATAATTAAATTAATTAAAAATTTTGAAATTCTGAATTTTAAAAATTTAAAAATCAATTTGCAATGTAAAATAAAAGTAAATAAATTCAATAAACAAAAGTTAATCAACTACACTAATGATGTGAGCGACAACACTTTATCACATAAACTATCTAAAAAATGAAGTGTGTCTCCGTGCCCAAATGAAGCATATCTTCATTATTGGGACGGATGGAGTATTTCCTTCTTCAAAATGGTCATGCGAGTATATTGTTTCTATCTAAAAATTGTGCAGATTGGTAATATCAAAATTACAATTTTCTACTATTAAACTTCAAATGGAGGAATTAAATTTATGTTTTGATTTTTTAATTATAATTTATAATTTTAATGGTTTTTATCGCAATTTTTTTTTATTTATAAGAAGAAGAAAGATATAACTGACGTGAAGCAAACACCAGCAGCGCTCACAGTACTTTATAATTTATATATATTGGAGTAATATTTATTTGTATATAAATGCTTTTTTTTTTATCAGTTAAGTAAAAATTTTATTAAAAGAAAAGGAATCAAGGCATCAGGAATGCCAATCAAAACAACAAAACAAGTTTGAAGTCTTTGGAACACCAAGAAATAAAAGTAATTCCTAACTCCACGATTTGTATATAAATGCTACAGCTTGTTCGTCTCTCATTAACAACCAAGTAATTCATTACATGATCTTACTTTTAACTTTTGCCAGAACTAATTGATGATTAGTCCTTAAAAAATTAAAATTAGTTAATCCTATATTTTGTACCGTTTAAAAGTTGATTTACTTCCTTGATGACTCTCTATCATATTGATTCTCAAAGATAACCTTTCTTCTTCGCTCTTTAAGTAAAAGTTGACAATGTTAAAATGAGTACTCCATATTTGATTGAAAACAATTGTTGCCCAATGAAGCTGATCTAATTTATTCGAGTGGCAACAAGTGTCCAATTTTCTTTTATGTAATAGTATTAAACTTTATAGTTTATTTTTTATTTATTTAATTATGTTTCAATATATATCATAATCTATTGAACTCCCTGGCAAAGGATCAAATAAATTAACACAACTGATTGTTTGGCGAACTTCGCAGCGTCTTCTTCTGGAATAATGATATGAAAGTTGAGTTTTCCAGTTTGACTTTCTGATATTGTTCTTCGTGATTTAATATAAGCTCCATTTTCCCTTAAAAAAATCTTTAAAATTCTCAACAATTACACCAAAATTAAAAAAAAGGTTATTACTGTTTAAATATACCAACTTTCTTCTAATTTTGAATTTTAACATGAACTTTTAATTTTTTTTATTAAAATATAGTAACTTTAATATTTATTCGATTTTTAACACCGACATTCATCCCTCCAAATTGAATTTGAAATGTCATATCTGAAAGATGATTAGGACTCATGGATGACAGCTGGACAAGTACTTCAGTACAATGTTGTACTGAAGTGTCGCTGATGAATCATAATCATTTTTTAGATATGGCACCTCAGATTCAATTTAGAGGAAATGCGGGTTGGAGTTAAAAATCGAGTAAGTATTAAAGCTTATGTATTTTAATAAAAAATTGAAAGTTCATGTTAAAATTGGAAATTGGAGAAAAATTGGTGTATTTAAATAGTAATAACCCAAATTCGTTTTATCACCTATAATAATTAACTATTATTATTCCAATTATTAAACTCAATAATAATCAATTTAAAGCCAAATGAAAATTTTAAATAATTGACTGATTTTTACGAGTCAACACAACATCTATATATGATTTTTCCCATTCATATATGGGGGCTAGATTTTTATTTTATTTAGACGATGTCAAGACATCTAGCGACTAATAATGAAATAAAAAATATTATTTTAGGATATACATTAAACATATAATTAAGCTAATTATTGGAATTATACCAACCACAATATAGAGATAATATGTCATTATTGAATAGATGATCAAAGCAAAGATGTCAGCTCAAAAATATGTACCTCCATTATAAGTCAACTTTTTACACATGACTTTAAATATTTTTTAAACCTATACGTTTCTTTTTTTGGTGTTACTACGTTTCTTTTTCTTGAGTTGAAATATCTTTAAGTTAATCACGTAGATGGTCAAGGAAGCAAATTAACTCTATATTCAAGAAGTCAACTTTGGTTTACAACTTCATTAATAGTACTTGATAAATACATTAAAACCTTGCAGCATGATGGTAATTTTGTCAGCAATCCCCAAATTTTCCTTATAAGAAAAAAACATAAAAATTTCAGATAATGCATCGATAATATTTTTTGGCGGTGCATCGATAATTACGATAATATTGAATTGATTATGGAGGGTGGATCATTTTAAGGGTTAAGGTGTAAATGCATCTATAATGTAGACACTCCTAAAACGTATACTATTTTTATACTTGATATTGGATCAATTAAATTCTTGATGTTCCAATTTCTGTGTAATTAAACTTTCCCTCCTTAACGCCGTTTAACTCCGTTAAGTATTTACTTTTATTTTTTTTGTAAGTGGTAGGACTCACTACCAAATTCGGTGCAATTAAGCCATTCTCCCTTGGATTTCGGTGCAATTAAGTCCTTCCATCTTTTCTTCTTCGCCAAGCTCGCAAGAAAATTTCAAGAATTGCAGATATCTCATCCTTTCAAATCTGTCACTCATAATCTCCTCCACCGCCACGTTGCTTTCGAATCTCACTCATCAACAACTCTTCCAATCACTTCCAAGGTTGCCCCGCCCTCCCCATAGGCGTCTGCTGCCTGATGCTGCGTCTGCTACCTGATGCTGGCGCTCTCCTCCTCCGTGAACGATGTCGAAATCAGAGGACTCCAAATCGGCCTCGACGCCACCCCGTTTACCCGTATCCCCTTCTGCGCTAGCCCCCGCATGAACGCCACGATCGCTCCCTTACGAGTGACAAATTTGAAAGGATGAAATATCTGCAATTCTTGAAATTTTTTGGCGAGTTTGGTGAAGAAGAAAGAGAGGAAAGGCTTAATTGCACCGAAATCTAAGGGGATTGCACCGAATTTGGTGGTGGGTCCCACCACTTACGAAATAAAAAAATAAAAAAATAAATTACTTAACGGAGTTAAACGACATTAGGAGGGGAGGGTTTAATTACACCGAAATTGGGACATCAAAGGCTTAATTGATCCAATGTCGAGTATGAAGGGGTATACACTCTAGGGGTGTCTACATTAGGGGGTGTATTTGCACTTTAACCCTTCTTTTAATTATCTTTTTGAGCAAACCACATTTACCACACGAGATTACTAGAATTAATAGATAAATTATTATTTTCGAGGACAAATTCATAATTACTCTCACTGTCTCAATACTAGGACTGTCGATCGGTTCGGGTTCGGTTACCCGTACCCGAAATTTTGGTTACTCGTACCCGAAATATCGGTTACCTGAACCCGAAATTGCCATATTTCACTAACCGTTCCCGAACCATTTTACGAGTTCGGTTATCCAATAACCGCTTCGATTACCCGATTCGGTTATTTGAGTATCCGAAATACCCATTTAAAAAATTAAAATTCAAATAATTTCACGCTACATCACAGGCTCACAGCAATAATTTCATGGAGGCCAAATCTAAATCATCGGCAATTACTAAATTTGCAAGATATAGCAAGAGGTTAATCAGTAGAGCTCAAATAGTCAAATTCTTTCATTGAAATTCAGATGCAGCTAAAATTTCACAAATGAATAGGATTTAAGACCCTTCAACAAACCATACCTGTCGGACTACCGGTTGCTAGAGCTCGGCGGCGTGGCGGAGCGGCCTGTACTGGACTCGCGCTTAGGGACAGAGGGCGGTTGCCGGAGCTCGGCGGAGCGGCCTGGACTGGACTCGTGCTTAGGGCAGGTCGCACTTAGCTAGGAAAGGAGCTGATAGAGGGCAGTGGACGAATGACGGTTCACGGAGGGCGGAGGACGGAGGGCAGTGGACGGCGTCGGACGTCGGAGAGGGTGAAGGAGGCGAACAAAGCAACGGAATTCAGGGAGAAGGCGGGCTAAAGAAAAGCTTAGGGTTCTGGTTTCATCCGTTCATATCACTTCTAATTTCTAAAGTTCTAATTTTTAATTTCTAATTTATATATATATATATATATATATATTAAATAATTTATTAAATAATTTTCGATTATTTCGGTCAACTCGTTTTTGGTTATCGGGTTAACCGATACCCGAATTTTTTTTAAAAATGATACCCGAAATTGAACTGATAACCAAAAAATTCGGTTATTGGATACCCAAACCCGAGAATTTTAGTTCAGTTAATGGGTTATCCAAAACCCGAAAACCATTTAGACAGCCCTACTCAATACAAATGTCACATTATTTTTGGGCACAAAAATTAAGAAATGTGTAATTAGTAGATAAAGTGAGTTAGTGGAGAAAGAAAAATATATTGAGATTTGATAAAAATAGGTATAGAGAGAGATTAAGTGGTGGGCTTATTAGTTAATTATTCATATAATTATTTATCGAAAAAAGAATGAGACATTTGTAATAAGACGGAGAGAGTATTACTCATGATTATATTTTGGATAAATTTTATTTAGGGCTATTTGTACGTAAATGTACGAAATTTAGAGGTTTTTTAAATTACACAATTTTTTTTCCGAACAAAAATAATCGTTTTCCCCCCTAATTTTACACATAATTTAAATTTTTCCTAAATCGAAGTTGAGTTGAAAGTCAAATATTTTAACGTGGTGAAATTGACAATGAGATAGATAACAATAACATAGTAGAAAAGTATACCAAAACATCATGGATTATAATTAAATCCATGTTTTCAAATCCATAAATCATTTGATTAAGGGAAACTAAAGTACATTGAGTGGAATTCATGAGAATCAGTGATGGACAAATTTAAAGAAAGATTTTTGAGAGAGATATTATGTTTTTTTTATGACCATTGTCGTTTCTTAAAATTAAAATTGGTATTTAATTATAAACAATAATGTTTGGGGATGTTTCAATACTATTATATTTTTTTTTCTCACTAATTTGACCACATTATGATTTCAGATTGCCAGCTCAATTTCAATTAATAGAAAATTTAAGATTATGTGAAAATCAAAAAAATTAAGATGTCGAATATTGTTAAAAAAGACCGTGTGCAATTTTTAAAAAAAATTCCAAAATTCATATAATTACCGACTAATATTCTTTTTATTTATGATTAATTTACATATTTTATGAGAGAAAAAAAAGGGATATTTGCCGTAAAATACACGAACTTTCAACAAATTCTGATTTTTCCCTTAATCTTTAAAATTTGAAAAAAAATACACAACCTTTCGATTTTTTCTGATTTTTCCCACGGGCATAAAACACTCTCAAATAGAAGTTGATTTTAGGACTTTTAACTTATATTTTTTGATACATAAGCGTGGGGGATAATAAAGGTGCCATAATAAAGCCGACGTACACGTTTAGGTATCAAAAAATCTAAGTTAAAAGTCCAAAAATCAATTTCTATTTGAGAGTATTTTATGCCCATGGGAAAAATCAGAAAAAATCGAAAAGTTGTGTATTTTTTTTCAAATTTTAAAGGTTATGGGAAAAATCAGAATTTGTTGAAAGTTCGTGTATTTTACGGCAAATATCCCAAAAAAAAATGTACAAAAGTGACTCAAGATTTATCAAATTAAGTAACTCGTGTTAATTAATCACAATTTATCAATTTGTTTCTAGAAGCTCAATTCATAACGCGCAGACAGCGGCTGAAAAGTGAAAACAAAAGTTTTTCTAGTAATTAATTAAGCAAAATAACTCAATAACTAAATTATCTTAGCCTTCAGGTATATTCGAACCTTCAAAATTCAAATCATAATAATTTTTCAATTACTACGAATCACAAAAACCATGACATAAACGAGCACGATATCGGGAATGTTTCTAGAAGCTACCTTCCACACACACACACACACACCCCGAAAAGAAAAAGAAAAAAAAAGTTTCTTGTTTAACAATTAATTAATCCCCATCCCATGCCCCATGCTGTAAGCCACTATGCAAGATTGAATTTTTACCACAAACATGGCGTCATTTTTTCTTACGATTTGTCGCTGCAAATTCATAATATAAACGCATGAGCATAAATCTCGCACTTTTCCGCAGCGTTTCGTCGTCTGAAGCTTCTTTTTTGTAGACCAAAAACAGAAGACTCATTCCAGAAAGCAGGAAAAAAAAAAATCACGGGAAATTTCACATTATATTCTACGAACTCAGTGTACTATATCTTGCAACCCACTTGTCCTTTTCCATATTTTATTTATTTTCTTATCGTATTTTTGAAGTTTTTTTTTTTGAATCCGTATTTTTGAAGTTGATGCGTGACTTGTGTCTTGAAAATTAGTAGTAAGGGGAATTAGGAGCTACTTTCCTATTTTCTTGTATTTTAGTGAATGGTAGTTGAGTTTGAAGGCTTCTTCGAACCAATGCGCGTGTGTCCAATCGAGCGGCTGTGGAAGTCAAACCATCCAAGTCAATGTTCAATGCTTTCGTGCCATCAGAAAAATCAAATCTCTGAATAACTATATTCTTCTCTCTACACGTTATACACAATTTTTATATAGTCCCATAATAAACTCCCTTCAAAATCTTCACATCTCTCCGTCCTCGATTTGTTTCAGCCGAATTCATCACATTCCGGTTCTGGGCCATCGCCATTCTCTGTTATTACTACAAAGATCGAATCTTTCAAGATTTGAGGTGGAGAGAGAGAGCTGTGTTTCTTTACTTGCTTCTCTTTCATACATATGTCACTATTTCTTGCATTTAGCGTCTGCATCCTCTTTCTGTTTGGTGAAGTTTTTATCCACCCTTTGTTATAAAAATTTAATAAGGTATTCTGTGACAAGTGTGGCTCTCTGAGTTATTGGGGTTTGTGGGGGAATATTAATTTATTACAGCCAAAGTTGTGATTTTGAGGTATCTTTACTGCTCAGCATTCATTGTCAGTTGTGCATTTCCACCACTGGTGTTTAAGATTCTCCATCTCCGGAGTTTCTCATACTAGAAAATGAGAGGAGAGAGAAGGAAGAAGCTGCATCTCAGCAAGATCTACTCATTCAAATGTGGCAGAGGAGGATTCAAAGATGAGCATTCTCAGATTGGGAGACCTGGTTTTTCAAGAGTGGTTTTTTGCAATGAGCCCGATGGTGCCGACAACGGTATTAAGAATTATGCGACAAATTATGTGAAAACTACAAAGTATACAGCTGCAAGTTTCTTGCCTAAGTCTCTATTTGAGCAGTTTAGGAGAGTGGCTAATTTCTACTTCCTTGTCACCGGCTGCTTGTCCTTCACGGAGCTTGCGCCCTATTCCGCCGTCAGCGCCGTCTTTCCCTTGATTATAGTCATCGGAGCAACCATGGTTAAAGAGGGCGTTGAAGATTGGCACCGGAAGAAACAGGTAAATTTTATTGCCTCATCTTGTTGATGATTCTTGTACTAGTCTGATTAAAGGTTATTGATTTTGTTGATATTCAGTGTTATGTATCTTAGGAAGTTGGAAAGTAGTTTAGGAAATATTATGTTGTAGAAAGTAGATGGGAACTATTTATGGAAATTGACAGGAGTCATAGATGCTTCTGTTTTCTATTTCATATGCTTGATTTTTTTTCTTTATTAAAACAAGGAAAAGTAGTGAAATTAAGGGTTCTTTTTGCTGATGATGATCTGTTTTGGGATTTTTAGGATATTGAGATGAACAACAGGAAGGTGAAGGTGCATCAGGGTGGTGGGATTTTTAAGCAGACTGAATGGAGAAATCTGAGAGTGGGTGATTTAGTGAAGGTGGAGAAGGATCAATTCTTTCCTGCAGATTTACTCTTGCTATCTTCGAGCTACGAGGATGCTATATGCTACGTTGAGACGATGAATCTTGATGGGGAGACGAATTTGAAGCTCAAGCAAGGGTTGGAAGTGACTTCAACGTTGATTGAGGAGCATGACCTTAGTGATTTCAAGGCCATTGTCAAATGTGAAGATCCTAATGCTAACTTGTACAGTTTTATTGGGAGCATGGAGGTCGAGGATCAGCAATACGCGCTCTCTCCTCAACAGCTGCTGCTTAGAGATTCTAAGCTGCGAAACACTGAATATATATATGGAGCAGTGATCTTCACTGGCCATGACACGAAGGTGATTCAGAACTCCACAGATCCTCCCTCAAAGAGAAGCAAGATCGAGAAGAAGATGGATAAGATCATCTACCTTCTATTCGGTGTGCTGTTTTTGATGGCCTTTATCGGCTCAGTTTACTTTGGTGTTGTGACTAGGGACGACAAGGAAGGTGGGCACCAAAGGTGGTACCTCAAACCTGAGACTGCTGACATCTTCTTCGATCCTGACAAGGCTCCAATTGCTGCTGTGTATCATTTTCTTACAGCAGTTTTGCTCTACA
Source organism: Salvia miltiorrhiza (assembly GCF_028751815.1). NCBI lineage: Eukaryota > Viridiplantae > Streptophyta > Magnoliopsida > Lamiales > Lamiaceae > Salvia > Salvia miltiorrhiza. Next base: position 15,216,818 of record NC_080391.1, on the reverse strand, counting down.
GCTACTTCATTCCAATCTCGTTGTATGTGTCAATAGAGATTGTGAAAGTGCTTCAGAGCATTTTCATCAATCAAGACATACATATGTACTATGAAGAAGGCGACAAACCAGCTCACGCCCGTACCTCAAATCTGAATGAGGAGCTCGGCCAAGTTGATACAATTCTCTCTGATAAGACAGGTACATTGACTTGCAATTCCATGGAGTTCATCAAGTGCTCGATTGCTGGTACTGCTTATGGCTACGGTATCACGGAGGTGGAAAGGTCGATGGCTAATAGAAAGGGGTCGCCTCTGGCTGTGAGTGCAAAGCATGCTGTTGAGCACCCTGTTAGGAAGTCCTCTGTGAAAGGCTTCAACTTTGATGATGAAAGGGTGAACAATGGGAATTGGGTGAATGAGAATCACTCGAACGTGATCCAGAAATTCTTTAGGTTATTGGCAGTCTGTCATACAGCAGTGCCTGATGTGGATGAGAAGACGGGGAAAGTCACGTATGAAGCTGAATCACCTGATGAGGCTGCCTTTGTTATTGCAGCTAGAGAACTTGGCTTTGAGTTCTTCAAAAGAACTCAAACAAGTGTTTCGATCTATGAGTTGAATCCCAACACTGGAAAACGTGTTGAAAGGTCAGTATCTTATCATTCTACCACATTCATACAATGATAAATGAGAACCTATATTAGGCAATGTATTTGGCATCCATATTATTACAGTTGATATGCTGATGTGGTATATGTTTCTTGATCAAGCAATATCTCCGTATACTAAAAGAATTTCGTTTGATGCAGATCATACAAGCTCCTAAATATTTTGGAGTTCAACAGTGCACGAAAGAGGATGTCGGTTATAGTAAGAGATGAGGATGGAAAGCTAATGTTACTTTGCAAAGGAGCTGACAGGTTGATTTTTCTTTGCAGCCTACTGAATCTCTGATGTCGAATATGGCATTGCCACAATCAATTTTTAGTCTGCTTTTGGTTGTTTAATGCTGGTGATTTGCTCTATGCAGTGTCATGTTTGAGAGGCTTGCTAAAAATGGAAGGGAATATGAAGAGAGAACCAGAGAACACTGCAATGAGTATGCCGATGCAGGCTTGAGGACCTTGATACTTGCTTACAGGGAACTCAGAGAAGACGAATATCAAGCGTTTGATGCAAAGCTTTCAGCGGCCAAGAACTCAGTTAGTGCTGATCGTGAGGCGCTGATTGATGACGTGACTGAAAGTATAGAAAAGAATTTGATTCTTTTAGGCGCAACGGCCGTTGAAGACAAGCTCCAACAAGGGGTAAGTTATGAGACAATCATGCAGAACTATAGAGCATCTTCTCTCTCTGAGTCTCTCTCTCTCTCTTTCTCTCAAATTTATTGAGTTTGTGCTGTTCCTTTCAGGTTCCAGAATGCATTGACAAACTAGCTCAAGCAGGAATCAAATTATGGGTTTTGACTGGGGATAAGATGGAAACTGCTATCAACATAGGGTATATATATTTATATATTCTTGGCCTAAGATCTTGAAAAAATAGTTTTGAGGTGTATGATTTCCAACAGATTTCTAACTGTAAGAATCAATTTTGCAGTTATGCTTGTAGTTTGCTCAGACAAGGAATGAAGCAAATTATTATTACATTGGAGAGCCCTGAGATCAAAGCTCTTGAGAAAAACGGCGAAAAGAGTGAAATTGCCAAGGTAAATTTGTTATCTTGTCAGATAATCTTTCATGTTAATGTAAAGATGTTTCAATAGGAGATGCTGAGATTCTCGCTGTTTTGTTTTATCTATTAGGCTTCGAAGCAAAGTGTTGTTCGACAGATCACTGAAGGGAAGGCTCAGGTTGCTAAGTTAACCTCTGAGGCCTTTGCGTTGATCATTGATGGGAAATCTCTTGCATATGCATTAGAAGACGACCTCAAGAAACTGTTTCTTGAGCTTGCAGTCGGCTGTGCATCTGTCATCTGCTGCCGCTCCTCCCCTAAACAGAAGGCGCTGGTGAGTTTATTGCACCAACATTCTTAACTTGTTCGGGTTTATTCTGTCTTCCGTGCATGTTACAAAGATTGCTTGTGATTGTGTAGGTTACGAGGCTTGTCAAGGATGGAACCACGAAGACGACCTTGGCCATTGGTGATGGAGCCAACGACGTTGGAATGCTTCAAGAAGCAGATATCGGAATTGGGATTAGTGGCGTTGAGGGAATGCAGGTAGAAAATCTGATTGTTCACAACTCAGCTCCATTTGTGTTGCAAATCATTCCTTTCAAATCTGACATATTTCTTTTGCAAATTTTAGGCAGTGATGTCGAGCGACATTGCAATCGCACAGTTCCGATTTTTGGAACGCTTGCTTTTGGTGCATGGACACTGGTGCTACAGAAGGATTTCTACAATGGTAATTCCTAATACACTGATAAACAATCTCCATTGGATTTCTGCAGCAAGTCTCTAAACATCCCTCTTCTTTTTTCAATGCAGATTTGCTACTTCTTCTACAAGAACATCACTTTTGGCATCACAGTCTTCTTGTACGAGGCTCACACATCCTTTTCCGGACAACCTGCGTACAACGACTGGTTCCTGTCTCTCTACAACGTGTTCTTCACAACGTTGCCCGTGATTGCCCTCGGGGTCTTCGACCAAGACGTCTCAGCTAGATTCTGTCTAAAGGTAACAAACTCACGCAGCCTCTCTCTGCTTTATGTATAAAAGACAGATTCATCGATGCTCACATTTTTGGCTATGCAGTTTCCCATGCTGTACCAAGAAGGCGTGCAGAATCTCCTCTTCAGCTGGCGCCGCATAATTGGCTGGATGTTCAACGGCCTCTGCAGCGCCATCATCATATTCTTCTTCTGCGCAAAGGCGCTGAGCCCTCAGGCGTTCAACGAGGAGGGCAAGACCGCGGATTTCCAAATCTTCGGAGCCACAATGTACACCTGCGTCGTCTGGGTTGTGAACTGCCAGCTGGCACTCGCAATCAGCTACTTCACTCTGCTACAACACATTTTGATCTGGGGCAGCATTGCACTGTGGTACCTTTTCCTCTTGGTCTATGGAGCTCTATCCCCCACCTTTTCAGGAACGGCATACAAAGTCTTTGTCGAGTCTCTTGCAGCCACGCCCGCCTACTACTTTGTCACCATCATCGTCGTGGTCTCTGCCCTCGTGCCTTACTTCATATACGATGCGATCCAGATGAGATTCTTCCCAATGTACCATGGGAGGATACAGTGGATAAGGCACGAGGGGTGGTACGAGGATCCCGAGTACTGCAACATAGTGAGGCAGAGATCGATTAGGCCTACCACCATTGGATTCACAGCGCGTTCACTGGCACGAACGAACCCTCTGCAGGAACTAAGCCATGGCCGCACTTAGCAGCATGCCATTCTTGAGCTTTTTGCTATGTACAGAAACATGTTGTGGTTGTTGTAAGCCCTCATTTTTTTGTAAATTTTTTTATTCTTTCAATTTTACTACACATTGTACAATTCCTTGTAGTTAGTCAGTAGAATCTTGGTGTAATAATGGAAAAGTTATCATGCAAATAGAGAGAGATTGGGGCATTTGCTCTTTTATTCTAAGAAATTTTCTTTGATTACATAAAAATCCAATCTTGATTTCAAGAACATTGACCAAACCTTAATCTTGGCTAACTAGGATTCCAACCATGAGCCAGGGAGGCTGAGGCTGTCTACAGCCGATTTAGCCATGATGTTGGCGAACTCGTGGAAGCTGATGACGCCGTCGCCGTTGATGTCGGCCTCCTGCATCATCTCGGTGAGCTCGTTGTAGGTGAGGGGGTGGCCCATCTTGGCCATCTGACCGGCCAGCTCAGCCGCGGAGATGAATCCGTTGCCGTCGCGGTCGAAGGCCTTGAACACCTCCAATAGCTGATCATGGTTGGGGACGGCTTCTCCGCTAATGTCGGACAGCATGAGCTCCACCAATTCATCAAACTCTATGGCGCCATTGCCGTTGGCGTCCATGGAGGCGGAGATGGTGTGGATTTGGTCGCCGGTTGGCTTGAGGCCGAGGGAGCGGAGGAGGGCCGCCAGCTCCAGCAGCGTCAGGCTGCCGTCTTTGTCCATGTCGAACCGGTCGAAGATCTCCTTTAGCTGCTTTAGCTGCTCCGGATCGCATTGCGATGAAGCCATCAAATGGCAGAATAGGTGAGAGAGAGAGAGAGAGAGAGGATTGATGTGTTCTGTTGTTGTAAGTTGGTTTTTTGGTTTGGTTAATGATGTGGGGCTGTCCTTATTCTTAAAATCAGATATATGGACGAGTGATCAATGGAAAGAAAAGGAAAAGGAATAGATAGATTATGCATATGTATATATATAGAGGAAAATATGTGGGAATCTTGGCATTTCTTGCAAGAACTATTTTTGGAGATTTCTTTCCAAATGGAATCAAATTAATCTCGACAGAATCTAAAGGAATCAATGTTGTGAAGAGAAGTTGGCAGCGCCGAACAACTCCATCAGACGGTAACCAACAACTTCATAATCAAGCTGATCATCGTTAAAACAACAAGGAAAACTTGTGTCTGAAGCAACTTCTCCACCCCAAAAACTTCCGAAAGCAAACTCACCCCTGCTCGAAAGATCATCCAAAACGCGCTCGATTTCAGACATGCAGCACCCAAACTCAAGGGACTCTCTTCTCAAGGATCCACCCTGACTTGTGAAGCTGTCCTCTCCATTTATTGGCATCTCTATCTGCATGATCTTCGTTCCTCTCTTCCGTGCTCTGAATTTCTTCGCGTATTCTTTAGTCTTCTTCATCAGCTTGTGTGGGAGCTTCAGCAGTATGAAGATGAGGATCTGCAGCATCATGCACTGGCAGCAGCAGCACAACACAATGCAGTCTGCAGCAAGAATGTTTCGATCTTCCATCTCGATTTTCCGCGCGTTGGAGGAGAAGAAGATGATGATTAATGGAAGACATATCTTGATAAAGGAATAAGTTTCTTGGCATGTTGGAAGGGTATTATCATGTGTGAAGCAATGAAAATGGCAAACTCAGAAGCTAAAAAAAATTATAAGGAACAAATTGTTGTGTGTCATAGTCAATGACTTAACATACTTGCATTGCTCAGAGAAAAAGGAGGTTTTATTTTTTATTTGTTTTTGGTCTTGTGATATAGCTGTAAGAGGTGGGTTTTTTTAAGGAAAAATATAAGCTGTCCAAATCTGATAACTTGCACTCTACATTTCACATGGATTCTTGGAATACAGACAATAATCTAAGCATGAATTATTTCTAGGAAAAGCACACATCACAGACTTGTATTTCAAGTATAAACATTATCACACTTTTTTCACAGAATTCTGTTGCTTTTTACTTTTTATTTACATATTTGTTGCTTTGTGTTAGCTTAATTAGATTGTAAAAAAAAAGTTGTGAAAATGATGTCTTCTTGAGACCAATTCCATATATGAAATTTTACAAAATATCAAATAGGATTCATATAAATTATAATCTATATAAGTAACTAAACTGAAGGGCAAAATTGAATGAACTTTATTAGAACTAAAAACCCCACAAAAGAAAGAAAAAAGAAGACCTATGTACAAGAAAAAATTGGTCCTAGAAATAGAATACACAGAATCTACAAGAGCCTAAAACAACTAAGTTGAAGTGGAGTCAGTTATAGCTCAATGCGGCTAGTACCTCTCAACCAGCATCACCTGCCATTTTCATTTACTTCAAAAAAATTCATTCTTGATTGGAAACTGCATCTCATTTCCATCAATCTCTCTGGCTACTTTGTCGGTTGCGTTCGCTGCTCCCGCTGTTTTGCGTGAAGAAATCAGTACTAAATTCTTGACTTCCAAATGCCATCCTCCGAAACAATCTGATCTCTTCAGATTGTTCGGCAGAGTTGAATATTTCACTTTCCCCGACTCTCATCCCGTTTGTCAAATCTGACGTGACCATATTGTCGAACGCCCTCACAACCTGGATATCACATCGACATGTTTGAGAGACCCCATCACCAGCCAAAGAGTCGTAATGAAGTTTAGACCGTAGTATAAAATTACTGAATTACCTGTCCCATTGTGGGCCTCTTCGTGGATGAATGGCGAACACAAGCTGCTGCAGCTTGAATTAGCAGGAACATCTCGCCAGTAATAAAATTTCCTGCCAGGCTTGGATCAGCCAATGCCCCGAATTCGTCTGTCTCGACTGCATGACTTAATAAAGGCCGGGCCTAAAACAAATGTAGATGGAAGAAATACTTATAATTTATAAATATTAAATGTCATCGTAAAATATGTCATGTTAGATTGATCAAGCTCTTTATGAGGTGACATGTCCAGGGACGAGCAGCTCGAGACTAAGGGTAAAGCAGACACAAATAAAATATTAATGATACAGCTCGTACAAAATTCGTTTGACTGGAACGCAAGGAGCCTAAATTTAAAGAGGAGCCTTATAATATTTTTGCAAGTAATATTGACAGACCTGCTACAATCTAAGTGTACAATAGCAATTTGAGTACATAAATCACAATAATCAAGAGGATTTCTGGTAAAAGAACTTACCCATTCAACGAGGCTCTCGTCCCCTAGCGGCTGAGATGTATCTACAGGCTTTCGTCCAGTAATCAACTCTAAGAGCACGACTCCAAAGGAATACACGTCGGATTTTTCAGTCAACTTGCCACTGGATGCATACTCGGGAGCCATGTATCTGTAGAAAGCCACTATTAGCTATTAGACTATGAACCCAAAACCATGTTCTCGACTGATCACTTACCCAAAAGTTCCCATTACGCGTGTGGTGATATGTGTATTTGCATCCATAGCTAATTTAGCTAGTCCAAAATCGGAAACCTGTGGGAGTAGTTGTTATACAAGGTGTAAAGAACCAAGGAAAGAGAAACATAGCTCATTGGACATCTATCATACCCGAGCTTCAAAGTTGCTGTCTAGAAGGATATTTGACGACTTGATATCTCTATGGATAATACGAGGATGGCCTGAAAGATTAACAAAATTAGGTCTGTGGTGTGCATATGCTTCTCTACTCACATGCAAACATAATCATCGCCAACTAGACAAATTATTAAACCAGAACAAATGAAGTTCAGAGTGCACGAGTAAATTTTCTACTATTCATTATTTCTTCAATTTCTTATCTATTGATCATTCACCTCTTGAACTTTCCATTCCTGAAATGGCCTCCAGTTCTTTTGAACAAAACACAGTAGAGAGAATTTTAAAAAACGTGCGAAGTCTTAATAGGAGAAAAATAAAGAGCTTACAGTCTTCATGAAGGTAAGCTATCCCACGAGCTGCACCAACAGCAATCTTCACACGTGTATCCCAGTCCAAGACAGGCTGACCTTCAGCTGAGCAGGAAAAGCTAAATATCAACAACTACCTTCCGAGAAACACATAACTCCATATTGAAAACTACAATTTACCATGAAGATGGAAGTAGAGGGTATTATTAGGAAGATAATCTAATACAAGCAGTCTTCTTTCCCCAGAAATGCAATAACCTACAAGTGAGACCAAATGGCGGTGGTGTATACGACTAATTATCTCGACTTCGGATCTGAATTCCCGCTCCCCCTGTCCTCCACCGTTCCTTAACTGCTTAATTGCTACTTCTCTACCATCTGCAAGAGTTCCTTTGTATACAGAACCAAAACCACCTTGGCCCAAGAGATTCTGGGCCGAAAATCTGTTACTGGCATTAGCTAGTTCTTCGTAGGTGAACCATGACCTTGAGTTCCCCAAACCAGGCTCACGGGGTGAATATGTAGTGCCATTTCCAGAACCACTTTCATTATTTGGTGATGATACTTGTACTTTAAGTAAACTAGCACCTATGCAAAATTCAGAATACATACATTTGAGTTGCCTCTTATATGTGGGAAAATATAAGCCCATGCAGATAGAATAAGCAAGTGGCAGCAGTTTACCGGACGTTGGAGAGGAACTTGAGGTTGGCATGATGTAACCCCCATTGTGGCCAGAAGTCTTTCTTGTTCTCTTCAAGCAACGCCATATTACAACTCCAATTATACCAACAAATAGAATAGCCACGCCAATGCCAATTCCGATTGGGACTACGTTGCTGGGGCCACCACCACTTGAGGGTTGTGAACTTTGCGGTGCATCATCATTGGAGTTGGTATCACGTGGTGGATCCAGAGATGGAGGGGAAAAAAGGGGTGGTGATGAGGCTGTGGAAGGAGGAGGTGGTGACGTTCCTCCTGAAGGTGGTGGTAGTGGTCTTGGAGGAGAATTTGGAGGTGGTGGAGACTGAGAAGGTACTGGAGGAGTGGAAGGGCTGCGGGGTGGCACGGCTGCTGGTGGTGGGGGGGGTGAATTTTGGGGAGGTCTATTTGATGGTGGTGGAGGGGAACTTGCAGGGGGATTACGTGACGGTGGTGGAGGTGAATTATCAGGAGGCGGACGTGGAGGAGGAGGAGGAGGAGAATTGTTCGGCGGTGAAGTTGATGGTGGAGGTGGGGAACTATTTGTCGGTGCTGGCGGGGGTGGGGAAGGATTAGTTGAGGGAGGTGGTGAAGTAGGAGGACTTGTTGGTGGTGGATCAGGTGGAGGTGGAGAGAAAATTGGAGGAGGACTTGATGGCTGAGGAGGTGGAGTTGATGGAGGAGGTGGACTAGACGGAGGAGGCGCATTGGCCGGAGGAGATGCATCGACGGGTGGAGGTGGAGAGGAAGTTGGTGGTGGTGAAGCCATGGGAGTTACAGCTTCCTCAGGAGGGGTTTGTGGTGGTGGTGGTGAGGCGGTTGGTGGAGATGAATCCGGCTGAGGTGGCGGTGCACGAGGAGGATTCGGCGGAGGTGAAAGGAGCTGAGGTGGTGGGGCAAGTTCTGGTGTTGGAGAATCCAATGGAGTCGAAGACTGAGGAGGCGGAGGAGAGGTGGAAATTGGTGGCGGCGCAGCAGCAACGGGAGAATTTGGGGACGGAGATGCAGATGACATCACATCAGCCTCCAAATCAATCAAATTCTACCATTCCTACCAAATCAAAACCAGCATATCTACTTAACTATTTACCATACCACAATATTCAAGAAAACCACAATGTACTAAAACAAATCGATTTCAACAAATCAAAAGTACTCGGATAATCAAATTCTTTATCGATGATTATGCTCTCAACACTCTATACCGTCACAAACAGGAAAATTGAAACAAGAATCACAAAATCACCATTTACCTGCTCCAGAATCAAATCTTGCAATGCAATCCCAGCAGACAGAAACCGCAATCACCGGCATCAAATTGCTGAACTCAGATCATAAATTTCTCTCACAACAAAACCCACAACCGTAAAATTGCTAAAAATCTTACTGAAAACCCCAGCTCTATCACCCAAAAGAAACCCAGATAAACAAAAAGAGAAAGGGGGGCTTCAAATCTCACACTTGAGTTGCAGAAAACAAAATCAGTCAAATATATTACACGTACGATCAACTTTTCTTGAGTGGTCTGCAACTTCAAAAGGCAAAGTTGCCCCCGAATAGACAACCGATGTATACAACACAAAAAGAAATTCACCTTTTATATTTCGAATGGGCAAAAATGTTTACATATAACTGCGATCATCAAATTTGGAGACTACAACTCTACAAGTGTAGCCAGCAGATATTGATGAACGCGCACAAAGAATAAAATGAATAAGTCGAAAGCTTCCGTTTTGGAAGCTAAAAACTGAAAACACGGAAAATGGGGTCTGCCAATATTTAATGTTTTTAATAAAAAAAAAAGAGATGAATGAATGAAAATGTAGTAGTAGTGACAGCGACTATGAGACGAAATCTGGAATAAAAACTCGTCGCTCAACTGTTTGAATGTGAATGCCTTTGTAAATTTCGTGGTGGGCTGTGTTTGAGGTCTCAAAAATCATAAGGTCTTAGTCAATTACGATAATATTCTCATCAAGATCGATTCTTGAGTTGAATGTCCAAATCAAAATATATTTGTATTAGTAATTAGTATAATACTCTTGTACAAGATTACGCAACGTTGCGGCTGGGGGAAGGGATGGTGGGGTCAGCGCCATTAGTTAACAAGTTTATTTTGGCATGTTGGGCAATTTGTGATTATGTTTATTATCTTTTATTTAATATTCAAGCATCATAATCATAAAATTTTATATGAGATCATTTCATCGTGGTCAAGATTTGGTTTTTCAAACTCATGTACTAATGATATATTTGTGAGTTGTGGTGCGATACATCGAGATTTAAATTTGAACTTATATATAGGAATGAAGTAAGAACACTTTTTTTTATGTAAGAAATAACAATAATGCATAAATCAATATAAAATATTACATAAATTTTTTATAATGTCTGCATAACAAAATTTAATTAATTGATAAAAATTTTGTTCCCTTCAAGATTCTAATCCAAGTAAAAATTTGTCTCCTTTAAGTAAATATCAGCCATATAATTTGAAAATCTAACGTTACCGATTTATTCTCATTTTTCATCACATTGTCCATTTTTATCTTATCTTTTTCATACATACATATATACATATATATATAGGGGGTCGCTCCAATGAGACCCCCTAATTTTAGTGAGATCTAGGGCACGATCTGGTGCGTTTATTTTATCAATCTTATGGCTGATATTGTATTTGGAAGAAGATTTTTTTTTCGCAGGGTTCGAATCCTGGAGGAAGCAGAATATTTTAAATTTTATTATTCATCAGTATAACTGCCTTGTTCATCAGTATATATGTCTTATTCATTATCAATTTTTTAAATTTTGTTTTCATCAGTATATACATATTGTTCGTTAGATATACGTTTTGTTCATTAATATTATATGGCTTATTCATTGTCCTCATGTTACACGAAAAATAAGGGGTCTCACTGGAGCGCGCCCCTATATATATACTCCCTTCGTCCCAATAAAAGTGGCCATTTTTTTTTGGGCACGGAGATTAAGAAGGGGATTGTTATGTTTTAATTGAGTGTGACCCACCAAAATTAGTGAGTAATTTTTAGAAAATGGCCTACAATTGTTGACCAAATTAGTGAGTAATTTTGACATTTTTTGAAAGTGGCCTACAATTGTTGACCAAATTAGTGAGTAATTGTTGACTTAATTAAAGTAAACTTTTGCCATTTTTAGAAAGTAGCCACTTTTAATGGGACACCCAAAAAGGAAATGTGGCCACTTTTATTGGGACGGAGGGAGTATATGGGAGGGCTACAGTATAAAAACTTCTTAACATATAAAATAAGAACTAGTTAAAATGTATGAATTCTATGTAAAACACGTATGAATTCGCTGTGTAAATGTATGAATTACGAAAAATATTTTTTTTTCTACCTATGAGATTCGAACTCGGGACCATGAATTCATCCAACAAGGTGATGAATCAACCGTAAATCTTGATGATTTAAGGCTAAAAATGGTTCATATTTTATATTTTAAGATGTGTTTTTATTTTAGTCCACCCATATATATATAGATAGATATAGGGAAGGGCTACCGTGAAAACACTTCTTAAAATAAAAATAAAATGCTTTTCAATGTACGAATTTTATATAGAACACGTATGAATTCATCCAATAGGGTTACGAATTGTGAAAAATAAATATTTGCTACCTTGATGATCTAAGGGCTGAAAATTATTTATATTTTTTATTTTAAGAAGTGTTTTTATTTTAGCCCTCCCCTATATATATATAGAGGGGTGTACTAGAATAAAAACACATTTTTTTGTATAAACTATAAACGAATTGAAATGTATGAATTTTATGTAGAACACGTATGAATTGGCTGTGTAACTGTATGCATTACGAAAAATAAATTTTTCGCTACATTTGGAATTCGAACTCAGGACCTGAATTCATCCAACTAGATGATGAATCAACCGTAGATCTTGATGATCTAAGGGCTGAAAATTGTTTCTATTTTATACAAAAAAATATATATTGAGAATGGATCTAGTGAGAATCGTATCTTATCGTGAGAATGAGAATTGTACGAATAACTATTCAAACTTGAGTTCGTATCATGAAGATTGAAAGGGGCCAAATTTTCACCAATTAATTGAATTACGACTGTTGGGGTCCCGGAGGGTTGACTGACAGGTGTATGAGGGGGGGGGAGGGAATACACATGTGGGCTATTTTTCGCAAATCAAAATAAACTTAATCAAATTTAGGGCTGGGAAGATAGGGTTCGGGTAATCGGGTACCCTATTACCCGACCCGAAAAATCGGGTATCGAGTACCCTATACCCGAAAAATTAGGGGTCGGGATCGGGTTCGGGTATTTAAGGTGCAAAAAAATCGGGTATCGGGTATACCCGAAATACCCGATTTTTTATTTAATATATTTTAAATTATTTAGTTAAATATAATTAAATAAAAATATGAAACTAAAAGTGAAAGTTTAAAAGTAACACTTTTACTGTGCTGTTCTGTTTAAATTGAATTGGGCTCCCAGCCCTAGGACTCTACGAGCCGCCCCTCTCAATCCAGAAATCCGGCGACCCAGCGGCACCCCTCTCCCTCCCGTCGTCGCCGTTCTCCTCGCCTCGTCCGCCCGCAGTCGCCCACTCGCTCCCAGCCCCCGCAGTTCCACCACGACCCTCGCCCTGTCGTTCCCGTCGTTTCGCCGCCGTCGAGCTTGTCGCCCTGCAGTAGCCGTGCCGCCTCCGAGCTCCAACAACGTCATACCAGTTCTTCTTCTTCTTCTTTAATACAAATTTCCTACGTCAATGTTGAATAATTGAATTTGCTGCTTTGAATAATTGAATTTGGTCCTTGAATTTCACTATGCCAATGTTGAATTTCGGCTGAATTTGCTGCCCTGGTTTGAATTTGTTGCCATGCCCCCGTGAATTTAGCAAAATGAGTCCTTTTTCTTGATTTCCTGTAACTCGACCTCGAAAAGATGAGCAAATCCAATCAAAACTGGACAACGAGCATGGAAACCCCTCGAAAAGTAGTAGCCTTTCTTGCTTCCTTTTCTCTGATTTGGCAACCCACCCGGGAATTCAGAAGGCAAAGTGGTGTTTTCTCCTGGCTTTTTCCTCAGAGTTCTTTCTTTGGACACTGCTTCATTTCCTCTATGTATTCGGGTAATTTCGGGTACCCGAATACCCGACTCGGGTACCCGAATAAGAAATCGGGTTCGGGGTCGGGTATCAGTTTTCGACCTTATTCGGGGTCGGGTACCCGATTTTTTCGGGTAGGGTACCCGATCCCGACCCGATTCCCAGCCCTAATCAAATTTCAGCTCAAAATAGGTTGTAGACTGATACTGAAAATATTTCAATAAAGTGACATTAGTCAAGCATTGAGCTTAACTGATATCCAAGTAAGGCTTCAGTCTAGTTTGTAAAACAGAGTAGAATTATTAATCTCTCCGACTATCTGATTAGTCGTTAGTAGAATTAATAACTCAACAGCGGAAATTAAGCTTAATGTGAATAACCTTTAGAAGAGGTTTGTCATTCGTAAAATCCTTAGTTGTATTTTTCAGTTAATCCAGTTCAGTTGAAAATAATTTGGCACAAGTAAGGAAAAACTGAAAGCAGATAAAGAACACAAAGATTTTTAACGTGGTTTGGAGACATATCTCCTACATCCACATCCAGATTATTTGTCTGACAAACACTCTGGGCTTATGCTTAGATGTGCACAGCAAACCTACCAATCCACCCTGAATTGGATTTAACACTTAGCACGCCCTGACACTGTCGTGTCCAATCAGTTAATGCTAAGGTAATTGGAGCCGGAACCTTTAATCTGAACTCCCTCTTGGTTTAACTGGTACCAAGGTAACCAACTAGTTTAGTTTTCTGATACTAAACAACAACCACTCAAACTCACTTTTCTCTCGGTTGAAAATGGGATTTTGACTATTCCAACTAAGATTACTGACAATAGGCTCTCAAGTATTTCATTCTAGGCTTAAGATAAAACACGAAGTGCCTAGTCTAATGAGAGAGTTTAGGTAATCAACTAGACTGATTTTACAACGTTGATTACTCTCTTCTTCGATTCGAAATCTATCTACCTATGGAAGTGCTGACTCTTTAATTCGAGAGAGCTTCAGCGTATGTCTTCGAATCGGTGAAGATTGCAGTTGTTCCTTGAGCTCTATTTATAGGCGAAGTCTTGAATAGATCCGCTGGAGAGATGGTCGTCGGGATTTCTGCCGTTGTGAGAGGATGTCGCTTCTTGGGCTAAGGTGGTAATCTTCGGATACTCCATTTGACATAATTTTGAATTAATTTGTCCTCGGAGTATGGTGCTTCTGCATCTTTACACGTAAAGAGAAGTTCTGGTACTTGCAAGGACGATCTTTAAATCTTCGACATTTAATGTTGTTGTACTTGAGCATTTAATGCAGCGTGTCGGGTACTCTTCTCTTCAGTCAGGTGCAGAATTTCGACTGGTACTTGACTAGTCTTCAGTTCAATGCTGATATTGAATTGTGTGATCATCTTCGACTGATGACTTCCAGTCAGGATGCGTACTTCAGTTTGTTCAGCGAAGTGTGTTTCAGTTGTGCTGTCTTTGATCTTCAGTCTTCTATTCCTTGTCCAACTGATCTAAAGTCTTTGCAGCTTCAGTCAGGACCTGTGAGAACTGAAACACTTGGACCTGCAATAGAACAAAAGACAAGCGAAGCATTCTAATGGTTTTGATATCATCAAAACAAGGAGGTTGGATATCTTTTGTGTCGCAACAACGACTATTCGTGTATTACAAAAAGCTTATTCATGAATTTATACTGACTTATTCATTATTTCATTCTCAATTTAGTCTCTCTATATTTTAGATATATTTAAATCAAAATTTTGATTAAGAAAATTTTATAAATTACTCCCTCCGTCCCAAACGAAATGTCATGTTTTCCTTTTTGGGCTGTCCCAAACGAAATGCCATGTTTCCTTTTTTGGCAATACACTCTCTCTCTATACTTAATATTTAAATAATTTCCACCAACCCACTTTATCTATTTTATACACATTTCTTAATCTCCGTGCCGAAAAGCAATATGACATTTCGTTTGGGACGGAGGGAGTACTATGTAAGGAATTTGTATAATTTCAATATTTATTTAGATTGATACAAATACACATGATATTTAGATTGTTAGGAAAATTGTATAACTTCAATAATTATTTAGATAGATACAAATACACATAAAAGGTTAAAAAAAAAATCTTTAATATGTCTACATTGAATCAAATAGGAACCTAACATTTATAAATTGACGCAAATATATCCCTAATATTTGTAGTTATTTGACAGAGAGACTTATTTACCTCTCCCTAATGGTTCTTTCTTGAACCTCTCCCTATATACTATATATATATTTTTTTCATTTTCTAAAAAAAGTGAAACTTTTATTCAGTAATTCTGATACAATGTTCTTTGAATTGAGATCAAATTATTTTATTAAAATTGTTTCGTGTATTTTTATTTATTTTAAAATTAATTCCTTCTGTAAATTTGGTTTTTAGTATGCAATATGTTAAAAAAAAGCCTTCTAATTTTAACGTGAACTTACAAAACTAAAATTACTTTTACAAATGAAAGTCAGGAACCCAATTTTTTAGCAAAAGAATAGTGTGGAGTCCAAAAAAACTTTTAAAGCACGTGAATCGAAATATTCTTTATTCCTTAATTAATTAATTAATTTATTCTTTAGTTAAATATCAAAATATATATTCCAATTAAATGATAATGGAGTATATTAGACTTTATGTCGGTGGGTCAATCATCAATGAACCTCCTCCTCCTCTTTTCTTCTTCTCTCTCCTCTTTTCTTGTCATTGTTTTGGTTGGAATAATCCAATATTCTAGAATTCAATAATTTTTGCATCATGAAATTTTGCAAAGATGACCGAGTCCGAGTAAATCGTAAATCTCAACTCCTGAACAGAAATAAGTATTAAATAAATAAATAAGTAAAACAGAAAGATAATACAATAAAGTCATTAAGCAAGATGATGCCCTTAATTGAATATTAAATTCCGTACAATTAGACAAAGCAAAGTTTTATATTTTTCTTGTAATTACAATCAATTTTTCATTTTTTATTATTTTTTATTCATGAATATGCCGAGTTTTCAGTAACTACCATAAATAATCAACTAAATCTATATATAATTTATAATATATTAAAAAAATCAATTTAAAATTAATTTTAAATTGATTTGAATGACAATGTATAATTTCTTTAAAGAGAGGGCTTTTGAAATAGTCATTTTGAAGAAGAAAACACAATATTTGGTCACTAATTAAAAAACACAAAAATCTGGTCATTTATTACATGTTAAGACAGTTTTGCCCTTAATTAGGGCAGATCGGATTTGAATTTGCGCGTGGGTTAGGCACATATGGCACCAACAAAAAAAAAATCTAAGTATATGACACTAATGACACTAATATGTCAATAAATGGAGAATCTAAACCCTAAATAGATAATCTAAACCTTAAATGGGGAATCTAAATCCTAAATGATAATCTAAATCC
Source organism: Salvia miltiorrhiza (assembly GCF_028751815.1). Taxonomy (NCBI): domain Eukaryota; kingdom Viridiplantae; phylum Streptophyta; class Magnoliopsida; order Lamiales; family Lamiaceae; genus Salvia; species Salvia miltiorrhiza. The sequence continues at coordinate 15,200,310 of NC_080391.1, read as the reverse complement.
TACGGAGAAATGTTCAAAATGGTCATATAACTGTACTCATTTAAATAATATCAACACACAATATGACAATAATGACACTAATATGGTCATAAGTATCATTCGTGCAACACTGAGTATATGGAACTAATGACACTAATAGTGTCATGTGTGCCTAACCCGCGTGCAAACTCGAATCCGACCCGAATCTGATCCGCCTTAATTAAGAGCAAAACAATCTTAAAATGCAAAAAATGGCCAAATTTTGTGTTTTTTTCAATTAATGGCCAAATATTGTATTTTCTTCTTCAAAAGGGCATGCGAGTATATTGTTTCTTCTTTAAAATTAGTGACTTATTATATGTATACAAATATTAGATTAAATTAATTAAGTTGAAAAAAATTGCATCTGAATATTAGCCTAGTTGGTCACTTGGTTGATTATTATGTGAAGCAAAAAAAATGTCTTTTTTTTTCCCTTCCGTTTTCTATATATATATTTTTTCAAAATCTTGCTATTTCGTTTTGAATATTATGCACTTCAAATAATGATTGTAATACGAAATTTAATTTGATATAGGGAAAATGTGCAAATTGGCCCCCGAAGTAGTAACCCCTATAGCGTATAACCCCTCTTACTCACTGTGTGTACAACTAAACCTCTGAACTCTGAGAAAAGGGTGAAAATTTCCCCCTCTGACTAACGGCTGTTAACGACGTTAGGTCAGATGGGGGAATTTGCACCCTTTTCTCGGAGTTCAGGGGTTTAGTTGCACACACAGTGACTAATGGGGGTTTTACGCTATAGGGGCTACTACTTCAGGGGCTAATATGCACCTTTTCTCTTTTTTAATTAACTCTCATATCTCTCAATGGCCCTCTTTCTCTCTCGGCCACTGTTCGCTATTATTTTCACCACGCCGCAAGTATACGGTGTAGTTGCAACATAGGGAAGCAAGGTCGTATTCCACAAGGATTAGTAGTCAAATTCTAGTGATTACCTTAAGTCATTATGCTAGAGCTATTTAGACTAAACAAGGAGGTGAGTGGTTTGATTAACTAACAAATTCAAAGACAAAATAAGAACAATCAAATAAAGTGGATTAATTAAGTGATGAAGGTGGTTTAGGGATTAGGCAACGATGGATTAGCAATGGACTTCAATTAGCTCAATATTAGTCTTGATATTCCTATTTATCTAGAGTGATCTCCCCACTAGTTCTAGCCCCCTCCCGGACGACTAAAACTGTAGATTACGGGTCATAGTTGCCGTCCCCGGTCAACTTCTAACCTATAACTCCCAAGAGCACAAATGATCGGTAAACTCTCACCCAACTCTCAACCTCCCGGTTTATTGAGTCAATATGTTTCAAGCTCCTAATCTATTATGATTATCCTCTCCCGATTCAAATCACAAATTAGAAATGCATAGAAAGTGGCCAACAATCCATACAAGAATTAAAGCTAGGGCTTGAAAAGATAATAACAAGGAAATAATCAATACATATATTAAGCATAATAATCAATCCATCACATCATCCATGAGCCTAATCCCCAAACCAATGGGGGATTTTATCCAAACATGTTCACAAACAACAAACCAAAATCAAAGAAATACATAAATGAAAGAGAGAGTAAGAAGTGACAAATCCTATTAATGAGCTTTCTTCAATCTTCTCTCCTCTTCAATGCCTTCAATCTTGGTAAAAGATGTGGTAATGGAGGCTAGGGTTTGGTGTGAATGAATTGGGGAAGATGGAAATGGGTGAGTATGAGGTTGGGGATGATGAATAATGTGAGGAAAAGGGGGAGAAAGGGGTTTAAGGGCTGAAAAAACGCGACTCCGCTCTTTTCCCGCGGTCATGGCCCGCGCCCGTGGTGCTCAAACGTGGGCAAAACTCAGGGAACCCGCGGTCCCGCCCCGCGGCCGCGGGTGGTGACCGCGGTACACCCCTGGAATTGGGAACAGCTGACCCGCGGTCCCACCCCGCGGCCGCGGGTGGTGACCGCGGGGTACTGGGCATATTGCGCAGTCCGCTCGTTTTGCTCCGTTCTCCCTCGTCCGGACTCGGATTTGGTCGCCGTTTGCGCTCACGGATTCCTCTCGAGACGTACTTCAATCTCATATCTTCAAAATCCTCCAATTAATCATTGAGGTTTCCTGAAATTGCTCCAAAACTACACCAAGATATCAAATCTTTATAAAACTAAATATTCGGGCACAAACAAGCATTCACAAGCAAAACATGAAGGGAAATGACAACAAAACATGTGGAATTGAGGCACGAAAACCATGTTTGTCAACCCCCCAAACTTAAAGTGTTGTTTGTCCCCAAACGACGAAGAGAAGAGAAATAAAAGTAAACAAACATGTGAGCATGAATTGGTGTCATTTCAAGGGCTTCAAATTTTACAAAAAATCTTTCAAAAGTGCATCACAAGTAGAAATGCATTCCAAGAAGTCACAAGTGATAATGAGTTCAATATTATAACCTCCAAGCTTGAATCCTAACAAAGTGGATGTTTCAATGACGCACTCAACTCTCAAGTGTTTAGAATGGACGTGTTTGCACTCAAATTGAAACAAGTATGCAATCTACCATAAGCTTGCCATTTATCCTAACTCTCTATACTTCAATGTGTTACAAATAAAGATCAAAAAGGGCTTCTATTTAGGTTGCAATGAGAGCTCTTTGGTGAGGTGAGGTGTTTATAGGCAAAGTGACTCATATCCCATACAATTCCCAAATTGAATATGTCATATTCACCATTGTTCTTTTCTAATCAATCAACCAATATCCCCACTTTTCTTCCTTTTCACCCTATGAATACTTATCAAGACCATGATTCAAAAGGCAAATCACTCCCCTTTGTACTATTTTATTCACATGTCTCTTCATTTTTCTTTCTTTTTCTTTTTGAGCTTATAGGAGACTAGTGATTTTCACTCAATCGAAGTTTGACAAGCAATTTCAATCATTTTCCAACCATTTTCATCAAAGCAACCACTAACATTCTAAGTTCTACCCCTTTATCATTGGTTCATTAAAAGAAAGGCTACAAGGCACGAAAGGGGTAAACTAGGATCAAATGAGAATTTGGACACAATTTGAATTAAGTGGCTAACAAAGATGGCCTTAAATCACTTCAATATTAACAACACATCTACTTTTATTTTCAAGAAAGGACTCATGGCAAGTTCTAGAGATCAACACACATGCTCAAATGATTTACACTCAAGAACAAAATGAGATTGTAAATGTATGACAATCAAAGGCTCAATTCTTACAAGCTCATTTTCAAGTTCTTGGAGGCAAAACATTTAACTCACTTGTCACAAGTTCAAACTTTTCATGCATAATCCACAAGTGATACACACAATTTTTCCAAGAAACGATTCATATCATAAGCCCAATGACATTCAATCAGCATCACAAAGTTTGATACAATTATCCCAAGCAAAACAAAAACAAAAATATCAACCCAACTAACTCTCAAGCTTTCATTTATTCAACAATAACAAAAACAAGACAACAATACTAAAACAAACAAAAACAAGTAAAGCTTAAGATAGATGAGACAACTAATCCATCTCTCCCCTCCCCCAAACTTATTTCACACAAAGTGAAAATGAGTTTGGAAGAAAAGAGAAGGAGAAGTTGTCTCGGACTCACAAAAAAAACTAACATATAAAAAAAAAAATAAACCATACAAAAATTAAAGGGTACCTTGTTGGGGTGCCTCCCAACTAGCGCTTAGTTTAACGTCATGAGCTAGACGTCTCCATGATGGTGTTATGGCTCGGGGGTGGTTCCAACGAACACTTCAACTTTTGGTTTCAAGGGCAAAAATGCCTTGATTCTTTCCTTCTCAACCACAAAGGTTCTTTCATCCTTCTTTCTCAATTCAATTGCTCCATTGTTGAAAACCTTGTTGATTTTGAAAGGACCCGTCCATTTTGATCTTGGCTTTTCCGGAGGTAGTGATTGACGGAAGTTGAGGAGAAGGACTTCATCATCGGGTGCAAACTCCCGTTTTTGCATCATCTCGTCATTAGCACTTGTTATCCTCTCCTTGTAGAGGCTTGACTTCTCAAATGCGTGATACTCATCTAACTCTTTGAGTTGGAGTACACAGTCTTGCCCCATTGGATGTATCTCATTCTCACCAAAGAATGCATACTTCAAGTGTGTGGGGAGAAGCTTCAACTCCAAGCCTTGGGCTTCCTCCTCTTTCCTTTCTCCCTTCAATTTTTCTTTCATGTTGATGCAAGGTTCAATCACTTGCATCAATTTGCATTCCTCCACTCTCATTCTTTCTTCCCCATCTTTGTGCTTGGGAGCTTTGTGGATTGAGAAGGTAACACTCTCATCATTCACTCTCAATGTGAGCTTGCCCTTTGCAACATCAATTAGGGCCCTCCCCGTCGCCAAGAATGGACGTCCAAGGATCAAAGGTACATCCTTGTCCTCAACCATATCCAACACCACAAAATCCACCGGAAAAATGAATTTGTCAACCCTCACCAAGACATCCTCCACTATCCCTTTTGGATATGAAACGGAACGGTCCGCCATTTGCAAAGCAATCGTGGTTGGCTTAATGGTTCCTATTTCAAGCTTGTTGAAGATGGAGAGAGGCATCAAATTTATGCTTGCTCCCAAATCACACAAGGCCTTTCCAAAACGACCATTTCCAACATCACATGGGATAGTAAAGCTCCCGGGATCCTTGATCTTGATGGGTAGCTTCTTTTGAAGAATGGCACAACATTCTTCGGTGAGGTTGACCGTCTCAAATTCTTCTAATTTCTTCTTCTTGGATAGAACTTCCTTGAGAAATTTTGCATACTTGGGCATTTGTTGCAAAGCTTCAACAAGGGGGATGTTGATGTGTACCTTCCGAAAGATCTCAAGGAATTTAGAGAACTCACTCTCCACATTTTTCTTTTGAAGTCTTTGAGGGAATGGAATTGGTGGGCAATAAGGTGGTGGTGCCTTGTACACATCTTTCTCCTTCTCCTTATCGCCTTGCATTTTTGAGGAAATGTTCTCATCATTGTTCTTGACTTCCGGAGGTATCTTGGACTCTTCAAGTATCTTCCCACTTCTTATAGTGATAGCCTTGCAATGTTCTTTTGGATTCACAACGGTGTTACTCGGAAATTGCCCCTTTTGATGTTGGTTGCTTAAGGATTCAGCAATTTGTCCCACTTTCATCTCAAGCATTTTCAATTGGGTTGCTTGAGCCTCTAACCTTTCGTCGGTTCTTGTCATGTGGGCTTGAGTGGCCGTCATGAATTTCATTAAGATCTCTTCAAGGTTGAGCTTCTTCTCTTCCTTGATCATGCCATCACTCACCGCAAATCCGGGCGGTGGTTGCAAGAAGTTATTGGGATTACCATAGGCAAGATTTGGGTGGCGATTTGTTTGAAATCCTTGATTGTATTGCCCTTGCCCTTGGCCTTGATAACCACCTTGATGTGAAGGCCGGAAATTCCCTTGGCCTCGGTTGTTGTTGTTGTTGATGTAGTTCACATCCTCGAAGCTAGTTTGTTCTTCAACCACGGGCTCTACCCTTGATATTGACATAGCATCAATCTTGTTATTCATGGCGGTCAATTGAGCTGTCAAAAGAGCTATCGGATCCGAGCTTGTTGTAGCCGCCACCTTCTTCAAAATAGTCCTCTCCCCCGGAAATTGGTAGCTATTGGCGGCCAAGTTCTCTATGATGTGGGTGGCCTCCTCGTGGCTCTTCTCCAACAATGCTCCATTGGCCGATGCATTCATGTCTCTTTGCATCTCACCACTACACCCGGTATAGAATGAGCAAATAATGGTGTTTTGATCCAAACCATGGTTGGGACACTTCCTTATCATCTCTTTGAATCTCTCCCAAGCTTCATAGAAGGTCTCTCCATCGAATTGATGAAATTGGACAATGTCCTTCTTCATCTTCATTGTCTTACTTGGAGGGAAGAACTTGATAAGGAACCTTTGAGCCATTTTCTCCCATGTAGTGATGGAACCAATCTCTAAAGATTGATACCATGTCTTGGCCATGCCCCTTAGTGAGAAGGGAAAGAGTCGGAGTCGAATGGCATCCTCCGGAACTCCATTTATCTTGATAGTATCGCATATCTCCAAGAAATTGCCGAGATGTCCATTCGGGTCATCTTGAGAAAGACCGGCGAATTGATTTTGTTGCACCATGTTGATGAGGGCCGGCTTGAGCTCAAAATTATTGGCATTGATTCTCGGGGCATGCACTCCCACTTGTTGGACCACGGGTTGGAACATATTGCTAATAGGTGGTGGTGGTGGTGCATTCCTTTGAGCCTCTTGCTCATTGATTTGCCCTTGCATGTCCTCCAATTGCCTTTGGAGTTGACGGATTAAATCGAAATTTTCCGCCATAGCTTCCTCCAACTCTCTATCTCTTCTTGTTCTTGCTTTGTTGTGTCGGCAAAAAGCTTCAACCTCAAGGTCTATAGGTATAAGAGGTGCACCTTTAGACCTTGTATTCATACACTACCTATCAACCAACAAGAACAAAGAGTCAAATCACAATCTTAAAATAGAAAACAAAAATTAAAGCAAGTAAAATGTCTAAAGTAGTTAAGCACAATGAAGCAAAATATCACAAGCAAAGAAACTAAACTAATCCCCGGCAACGGCGCCAAAAACTTGTTCGCTATTATTTTCACCACGCCGCAAGTATACGGTGTAGTTGCAACATAGGGAAGCAAGGTCGTATTCCACAAGGATTAGTAGTCAAATTCTAGTGATTACCTTAAGTCATTATGCTAGAGCTATTTAGACTAAACAAGGAGGTGAGTGGTTTGATTAACTAACAAATTCAAAGACAAAATAAGAACAATCAAATAAAGTGGATTAATTAAGTGATGAAGGTGGTTTAGGGATTAGGCAACGATGGATTAGCAATGGACTTCAATTAGCTCAATATTAGTCTTGATATTCCTATTTATCTAGAGTGATCTCCCCACTAGTTCTAGCCCCCTCCCGGACGACTAAAACTGTAGATTACGGGTCATAGTTGCCGTCCCCGGTCAACTTCTAACCTATAACTCCCAAGAGCACAAATGATCGGTAAACTCTCACCCAACTCTCAACCTCCCGGTTTATTGAGTCAATATGTTTCAAGCTCCTAATCTATTATGATTATCCTCTCCCGATTCAAATCACAAATTAGAAATGCATAGAAAGTGGCCAACAATCCATACAAGAATTAAAGCTAGGGCTTGAAAAGATAATAACAAGGAAATAATCAATACATATATTAAGCATAATAATCAATCCATCACATCATCCATGAGCCTAATCCCCAAACCAATGGGGGATTTTATCCAAACATGTTCACAAACAACAAACCAAAATCAAAGAAATACATAAATGAAAGAGAGAGTAAGAAGTGACAAATCCTATTAATGAGCTTTCTTCAATCTTCTCTCCTCTTCAATGCCTTCAATCTTGGTAAAAGATGTGGTAATGGAGGCTAGGGTTTGGTGTGAATGAATTGGGGAAGATGGAAATGGGTGAGTATGAGGTTGGGGATGATGAATAATGTGAGGAAAAGGGGGAGAAAGGGGTTTAAGGGCTGAAAAACGCGACTCCGCTCTTTTCCCGCGGTCATGGCCCGCGCCCGTGGTGCTCAAACGTGGGCAAAACTCAGGGAACCCGCGGTCCCGCCCCGCGGCCGCGGGTGGTGACCGCGGTACACCCCTGGAATTGGGAACAGCTGACCCGCGGTCCCACCCCGCGGCCGCGGGTGGTGACCGCGGGGTACTGGGCATATTGCGCAGTCCGCTCGTTTTGCTCCGTTCTCCCTCGTCCGGACTCGGATTTGGTCGCCGTTTGCGCTCACGGATTCCTCTCGAGACGTACTTCAATCTCATATCTTCAAAATCCTCCAATTAATCATTGAGGTTTCCTGAAATTGCTCCAAAACTACACCAAGATATCAAATCTTTATAAAACTAAATATTCGGGCACAAACAAGCATTCACAAGCAAAACATGAAGGGAAATGACAACAAAACATGTGGAATTGAGGCACGAAAACCATGTTTGTCAGCCACTGCACCGCCGCTAATGGTGGTTGAATCACCAAGTTATTGGATTATCTTTTATCAGCAACACAAACGATTAATCCAATTCCAATTTCAATCAAATCGACATTATATAGAAATAGCGAAAATAAGGAGGTTATGATTGTTACATTGTGAGAGGCGTCAAATTTGGCGATGGCGCCGACGCCTTGCCAAACATCACAAACTCGCGAAGCTTCGAGGCGGCTGGCTTGCTTATGCGGCGTGATTTGGGGGAGACCTTCGCGCTGTCTTTTGTTGAAGCAAAGCGCAGAGGACGACCGTAAGTTTGAGAGAGAGCAGCCGGTGGTGATCGAGAGCGTGCGCGACGCTCTTCGTTCGAAATTCGAGTGGTGGAGGCAGGCCGGTCCTAAGGTTCAATCTTTCGTCCTCTTCAGAGGAGAATCAAGCAGGAGGCGGCTCTCCAGCCGGGTGCGGCTGCACTGGAGCCATGGATTGGCTGCTTGCCGACCTTTTAGCAGCGGTGGCGGCGATTTCGCTGTATTTGAGAGAAAGAGGCGACTCCTCATCGAGAAAAGATAGGGCTCGCGATCTGTCACAGATTGAGATAGAGAGCATGCGGTGGGTGTCGTTGGCGGTAGGCGGCCGGTTTGCCGAATATCGCGGCGACGATTTCGGACAGAAGGGGGGAATTAGGGCTCGCCCTTGACGTTGAGCGTGCGCAGCCGAGAGAGCTCCGGGGTTTAGGGCCCAGGAGAGAGGGAAAGGGGCGGCGCCCTCGGCCAGCCTCGCCTGGCCTCGCCGGAGCTTGAATCAGCGGCGGCGGCGATCAGATTTTGGAGGAGGAGGGCTCCCTGTTTTTTTGTGGGTGACTTTTTTAGAGAAAAGAGAGATGAGAGATAATTTTTTTAAAAAAGGGAAAATGTGCAGATTAGCCCCTGTAGTGTAAAACCCCCCTTAGTCACTGTGTGTGCAATTAAACCCCTAAACTCCGAGAAAAGGGTGCAAATTACCCCCTCTGACCTAACGTCGTTAACAGCCGTTAGTCAGAGAGGGGAATTTGCACCCTTTTCTCGGAGTTCAGGAGTTTAGTTTCACACACAGTGAGTAAGAGGGGTTATATACTATAGAGGCTACTACTTCGAGGGCAAATATGCACCTTTTCCCTTTGATATATAATAGAAAATTGATGTATAACGAACGGCTTATATACATTTAAAACTGCAAAACAAATTATATATATACACATGATTTATAATATACTATGTACTCAATCTTATCGCTTTTCAATTTCCTCCATTTTCTTTCTCTCTTCTTTTCATTTTAAAAAAATATGTATTTATTTTTTAATTTTTAAATTATCTATGTATATTTATTTGACATAAAAACTATTAAAAGTATATTATGTAATTATTATAGAATAAAATCACTATTATTTATTTTATTTTATTCTAAGAAACACTAAATCAATATATAATCTCATCTAACATATTTAAATTTTTTAATTTAGTTTTATATATATAGGAGGAGGCTAAAATAAAAGCACCTCTTAAAATATAAAATATAAAATATGAACCATTTTCAGTTCTTATATCATCAAGATCTACGGTTGATTCATCACCTTGTTGGATGTACTCATGGTCCTGAATTCGTATCCTATAAGTAGCGAAAATTTTATTTTTCGCAATTCAGATATTTACACAGAGAATTCAGACATGTTCTACATAGAATTCATACATTTTAGCTAATTGTATTTTATATTTTAAAAAGTGTTTATAGCATAGCCCTCACATAGTTGACTATTCTAGTTATTAAATATGAATCTTCAATTAGAAATTAATTTCAAATCAATTACAAAATTGAATGGCAATTTTGTGATTAGAATAATTTGAATGTTTATTTGTATGATATACTCTCTCTCCCAGCTTGCTTTATTTTGTGTTTTTTCTTTTCGTGAGATTTGTACTTGTATTTAAAGTTGGATTTATTGTAAGATGAATAAAATATTATTTCAAATTTGTATTACTTTTTTCAAATTAGTATTATTTCAATTTTATGTCTCGCAAATTAATGGGAATATTTCATTTCGCACCATTTGTATCAAGGTCTTTCACCTTTGTGTTGGCACGAGTCGGCCATTTTGCACATCGTACAATTCATCCAACTTCGTACAATTTTATTCGTCGTCGCTGTTAACATCATCTCCTTCATAATTTGGCAAAATATGAGTTCCAGGAAGTATATGAGTTAAAGGATTTCTAGATCTACGAGAATCATAACATACAAATTCAGATCTAAGAAAATTTGAAACGAAATGGTACGAATTTGTATCTTCTATTCCAAGATCTTTCGTGTCAAGCAGAGAAATGGAAATGATCAGTACTCCCATTAGCCCCATCCATGTCATCTGTACCGAGATCTATCGGGAAAGACTAGTACGAATGGTGCTAAAGGTTCCATTCGTGTCAACTGCCACTAGATATGTCATGCATATGCGAGGGACCAGTAGAGCGAAAAATAATTTCGTTCCAACCGTGTAGAGTGTCCAGCCATAGACGTATTAAGGTGAAGAAGACAACAATCTCCAATCTTCCCCAATTCATAATTGTCGCCCTCACACGACACTTTTGTCAATTGCAAGAATGTGAAGGACATGTTGAAAAATGAAAATTTAATTTTAGAATTTAGTTAGATTTTGTGTTAGTTATAAGATTTCATATTGATTTGATCTTATAATTTATAATTGTATTTTTAAAAAAATCAATTAAATGTTGGTTTGAATATTTTTCTTCAATTTTAGTTGCATTTGTTAGAACAAACTCCGAGTTTATAGTAGTATTTTTTTGGGAGGAATAGTACGAAATGACATATTCACACCATTCATCTCCACTGTTAATGCGACAGACTTGGCACGAATGGTACGAAATAGCATATTCATACAATTCGTCACAAGTGCAGCGGGCTGAGCAAAACCAAACCGGAGCCGCCAAACCGAACCGAACCGAACCAAACCGGGCGGTTTGGTTCGGTTTATGTAGAGAAAACGGTTGGGTTTGGTTTGAAAATTTTCAAACCGCCAGAAAACGGTTCGGGTTCGGTTTGAGAAAAACGGTTTGGTTTATAAACCGAACCCGTCCGATTTAAATATAATTAATTAATAAATATTTAAAAATTAAATTTAGAATTTTACACTTTACATTAAATTCAAAAGTGCATAAGATTTTTATTCTGTGCTTGTTCTTTAATTTTTACAAACTCTTGATTGTAGAAGTAAATGGATTTATCTAGATGTGGTAATTTTTGCTTATTCATAGTACTTTAATTTTTGCTTATAGCTTTAAAAAAAAAAAAACGGTTTTGGCCAAACCGAACCGAAAATTTACGGTTCGGTTTGGTTCGGTTTTGACCAGTCAAACGGTTTGGTTTGGTTCTGTGACGCCCCAATTTTCATTAAAATAATAAAATGCACTTTGAATAACATAAATAAGATTTTAATACTTAAATAACTAAAACTCAAATCCAACTGAGAAATGTGATTAAACATCATAAACTGAGTCTTTATTCTAATTGAAAATAAAATATTATTTCTTCTTTTATCTTGACCATCATTCGCCCTGCCTTGCATCGCTCGAGCCATCTCCTGAAAAAAATAATATTGTTTTGGGGTGAGTACAATAAACTCAGTGGGGTGCATTTATCCATATTATAAGAATCACAACAAAATATAAGTGCAATAAAAACTGTCTGCTCTTTCATATTGCCCGAAAGCAATAACTTTCTGTCTCTTAGCCCGAAGGCTATATAACTTTCTGTCTCATATAGCCCGTAGGCTATAACTTTCTGTCTCATATAGCCCGTAGGCTATAACTTTCGGTCTCATATAGCCCGTAGGCTATAACTTTCTTTCTCATATAGCCCGTAGGCTATAACTTTCTGTCTCATATAGCCCGTAGGCTATAACTTTCTTTCTCATATAGCCCGTAGGTTATAACTTTCTGTCTCATAGCCCGGAGGCTCTGCCTGCTTCTCACACATATAAATTGAGTAAAACGTATAATAAGGATAAATGTTAAATGCAACGTTATAACCCCACCTTTACTTCTCTTTGACACGTGTAGAATAATTAAAGATTAAGTCTTGCGCGCCTCGCCTAAAAATAAATTATGAACTCATAATTAAGATACATTTAAATCAATGAATGCACATGAAGACGAATGAATAAAATATGCTAAAATTTTATTAATAAAATTAGAACATTTAAGAGATCAAGTATATATATATATATATATATATATATATATATATATATATATATAGATCGAAGAGACTGAGAATCAAAACTATGTAGATTTTATTATAATACATGTCTAATTTAATTTTCCAAGCAAAAGCTATAAACTTACGTCACATACATATTTAATATATACATCCACATATTTAGGGATACAACATATATTACATATATAAGTTTATTTATAAAACAAACAAATGCACAAATTTTCTAGATGCTATACATAGATACACGTAATATATATATATATATATATATATATATATATATATATGTCAACATAAATGTAATGAATCACCCTTAATCAAACAAATTTCCTACAATAAAGTATTAAAATAAAGTAAATAATACATGAGTAAAAATAAGAATGTACTACCAAGTATCCCTTTTATATTTAAATTTACTATCATCACTATCACTTATTATATAAATATTTTCGTATATATATATACTTATATAAAGAAGCATTTATTAAAATAACATATTTGAAAAGAAAGGCACTATATGGTGGGGAGTTTTCCCAAAAAAAGGTGCAGTACCTATATATCTATGCATACCTAGCATATCAAAAGTACATGCATATACATAATATATATATATATATATATAAACTTACATATACTAAAAGAACAAAGCAGTGAAAAGAGAATGGTGCGAAAAGAAATAATACTGTGGAAGAAATTGGAGGAGGATTTACCTCTGCCGAAAAGCTCTATGAGTAATTGTTTTGAGTGTGAGGAAAAATAGTGAAGAGAAGTGGTATTTATACTAGCAGATAGAGGTTTATTTTTGGCAGTAAAATTAATCAAGGAACAATCTTTCCATAATTTTAATATTATCAAGAAGGAAAGGTGAATTAGGGTTTCCAATCAATTAGTGCTGAAAATTCTAGAGAAGAAAATTACTTTGGGCTCAAGCAATGGGCTCCAAGAAAGAATTGGGCTGAAATAAAAATATAATTGTTTGGGCTTAAATATGTAGTAACTAATAATAATAATAATAATAATAATAATAATAATAATAATAATAATAATAAAAATAATAAATTAATAATGATAAACAATGCTTAGAATTTATTTAAAAAATGCTCATGTTCATGCAATATCTAGGCGCGACTTATAGGACTTAATATTTAATTATTAAAAAAAATAATTAAAGAAGATAAAAATTTTTTGTAGTTAAAAAATATTTTGGGGCACTACAACCTTACCAACTAAAAAAAATTTCGTCCTCGAAATTACTTAACTGAGTCAAACAAAAGAGGGTATCTAGATCTAATGTCATCTTCCGTTTCCTATGTAGCACTATTGTGGTCATGCCTACTCCATTGGACTTAACTAGAGGGTTTTCTTTACTTCTTAACTCACGAACTTTTCTATCCACTAGTGGCTATCAGGTGCTCATCATAAGTTAGGCCTCTATCAAGTTCTAGCTCAATGTGATTCACAATGTTGCCCGGGTCGTGGACGAATTTTCTCAAAGACGAGACATAGAAGACGTTATGTATCGAAGTCAAGCTTGGCGGCGACGCTAATCGATATACTACCTCACTAACTCTTTCGAGACTATCAAAGGGTCTGATGTAACGAGGTCTTAATTTTTCTCCCTTGCCAAACGATCTACTTTCACTGTATTTCCTGAGGGAAATCTTACCTTCAAGGGTTGCATCAGCTTTTCAAAGAATCTCCTTGCGATAAACGAATGCGAAGCACTGGAAAGAAATAGTACTAGGGCAGTCTTGTTCGAAACGGGTAAGATACCTGACATAATCTGAGCCTCTGCCTCTCCATCCATCTCTTCCTGGTTCATGGCATAAACTCGTGCCTCTCCCTTGCGGGCACCATTGTTGTTGTAGTTCTGGTTCCTTCCCATATTGTTGTTGTTGTTGCCGTGATTTCTTCCCCAGTTATTGTCCTTATTTCGCCAAGTCGGGACGTTGTTGTTGTTCGGGACATTCGTATTCCGTGCTTCTGGGAAGTTCATCGCCATGTGTCCTCCTTTGTGACATCGGAAGCATACGTTCTTGCCAGATTTGCACTCTCCGAAATGGTAACGCTGACAACGTGGACAAAGAGGTTTGTGCGGCGCCAATTCTTGGTCGTCTCCCACATTAGTTCTTGGTTTCTTTTCTGACTGGGAGTTCCTCATTTTGTCTCGATCATCCCAGTGCCTCTTTTCTCCAGTATGTTGAGGTCGAGCCACATAGTTGTCCAGTTTCAGGCGTGATGCGATTGCTTGGGCTCGTTCTAAGATTTCCGAGTACGATGTGATGTTTAGAGCTGCTAAGTGCCCTCCAATCTCAGGGCGTAACCCATTCTCAAATCTCCAAGCCTTCTTTTCATCGGTGTCCACCAAGTGGGGAGCAAAACGGCCTAGTTGGGTAAATTTCCGCTCGTATTCCAAAACGGTCATGTTTCCTTGCTCCAAGTTCATGAGCTCTATCTCCTTTTGTTTGCGAAAAGCCCTTGGGAAATACTTTCCCATCACTTTCTCCTTGAACGTTCTCCAGGTGATGGCTCTCATCTGCTCTTCAGTAAGGGCAGCAGTTTCCGACTCCCACCAGTGTCCTGCATCGTCTGTTAGTTGGAAGGCTGCACATGTCACTTTCAAGTCGTCCCTGCAACGCATGTAGTTGAAAATGCGTTCCATCTAGCGCATCCACTCCTCGGTTCCTAAGGGTCCTTCATTCCCTCTTAGAATTGGCGGTGCCATGCTTCGAAATTGAGCTACTACTCCATTTCCACCTTCTACTTGAGGTTGATGCGGTTGTTGAGGCAATACTCCTCTCAGTGCTTGTGCAAGCACGTGGGCCAGCGTATTAACATCATTTCGATTTCGATTCCTATTCCCCATCGATTGAGTGGCTTCGCTATCAGATTCTTCGTCTGCCGGAGGTCTCCTGTTACCCCTTGTTCTGGCCATAATCTAAAATATTGCGGTAAAGAGTAAGAGTTGTGTGACAAAAACAATGATAGGTACTAATTCTCATCGATTCTAAGAGATTCGTCGTCCCAATTCTTGTACACGTGTTGGTACCGCTGTACTTATTCTACAGGTTTTGCGTGTTCTAATCATCTAGATAAGTAATCTCGAGGACATGAGGAGAGAAAAAAAATGAAATAAAATCTAACTTCATCAAGAAAACTTAAAGCATCATAAATATACTTTTGACTTTTACCTCACTCGGTAGCGATGTGGCGGTTGCGATGATGGTCATTTTTCATAAAAAAAAATTATTGCGAGTCTACAGAAACGTAGACCTGCTCTGATACCATACTGTGACGCCCCAATTTTCATTAAAATAATAAAATGCACTTTGAATAACATAAATAAGATTTTAATACTTAAATAACTAAAACTCAAATCCAACTGAGAAATGTGATTAAACATCATAAACTGAGTCTTTATTCTAATTGAAAATAAAATATTATTTCTTCTTTTATCTTGACCATCATTAGCCCTGCCTTGCATCGCTCGAGCCATCTCCTGAAAAAAATAATATTGTTTTGGGGTGAGTACAATAAACTCAGTGGGGTGCATTTATCCATATTATAAGAATCACAACAAAATATAAGTGCAATAAAAATTGTCTGCTCTTTCATATTGCCCGAAAGCAATAACTTTCTGTCTCTTAGCCCGAAGGCTATATAACTTTCTGTCTCATATAGCCCGTAGGCTATAACTTTCTGTCTCATATAGCCCGTAGGCTATAACTTTCGGTCTCATATAGCCCGTAGGCTATAACTTTCGGTCTCATATAGCCCGTAGGCTATAACTTTCTTTCTCATATAGCCCGTAGGCTATAACTTTCTGTCTCATATAGCCCGTAGGCTATAACTTTCTTTCTCATATAGCCCGTAGGTTATAACTTTCTGTCTCATAGCCCGGAGGCTCTGCCTGCTTCTCACACATATAAATTGAGTAAAACGTATAATAAGGATAAATGTTAAATGCTACGTTATAACCCCACCTTTACTTCTCTTTGACACGTGTAGAATAATTAAAGATTAAGTCTTGCGCGCCTCGCCTAAAAATAAATTATGAACTCATAATTAAGATACATTTAAATCAATGACTGCACATGAAGACGAATGAATAAAATATGCTAAAATTTTATTAATAAAATTAGAACATTTAAGAGATCAAGTATATATATATATATATATATATATATATATCTAGATAGATCGAAGAGACTGAGAATCAAAACTATGTAGATTTTATTATAATACATGTCTAATTTAATTTTCCAAGCAAAAGCTATAAACTTACGTCACATACATATTTAATATATACATCCACATATTTAGGGATACAACATATATTACATATATAAGTTTATTTATAAAACAAACAAATGCACAAATTTTCTAGATGCTATACATAGATACACGTAATATATATATATATATATATATATATATATATATATATATATATATATATATGTCAACATAAATGTAATGAATCACCCTTAATCAAACAAATTTCCTACAATAAAGTATTAAAATAAAGTAAATAATACATGAGTAAAAATAAGAATGTACTACCAAGTATCCCTTTTATATTTAAATTTACTATCATCACTATCACTTATTATATAAATATTTTCGTATATATATATACTTATATAAAGAAGCATTTATTAAAATAACATATTTGAAAAGAAAGGCACTATATGGTGGGGAGTTTTCCCAAAAAAAGGTGCAGTACCTATATATCTATGCATACCTAGCATATCAAAAGTACATGCATATACATAATATATATATATATATATATATATATATATATATATATATATAAACTTACATATACTAAAAGAACAAAGCAGTGAAAAGAGAATGGTGCGAAAAGAAATAATACTGTGGAAGAAATTGGAGGAGGATTTACCTCTGCCGAAAAGCTCTATGAGTAATTGTTTTGAGTGTGAGGAAAAATAGTGAAGAGAAGTGGTATTTATACTAGCAGATAGAGGTTTATTTTTGGCAGTAAAATTAATCAAGGAACAATCTTTCCATAATTTTAATATTATCAAGAAGGAAAGGTGAATTAGGGTTTCCAATCAATTAGTGCTGAAAATTCTAGAGAAGAAAATTACTTTGGGCTCAAGCAATGGGCTCCAAGAAAGAATTGGGCTGAAATAAAAATATAATTGTTTGGGCTTAAATATGTAGTAACTAATAATAATAATAATAATAATAATAATAATAATAATAAAAAAATAATAAATTA
The DNA here is from genome assembly GCF_028751815.1 of Salvia miltiorrhiza. Lineage (NCBI taxonomy): Eukaryota > Viridiplantae > Streptophyta > Magnoliopsida > Lamiales > Lamiaceae > Salvia > Salvia miltiorrhiza. The sequence continues at coordinate 15,182,741 of NC_080391.1, read as the reverse complement.
ATAATGATAAACAATGCTTAGAATTTATTTAAAAAATGCTCATGTTCATGCAATATCTAGGCGCGACTTATAGGACTTAATATTTAATTATTAAAAAAAATAATTAAAGAAGATAAAAATTTTTTGTAGTTAAAAAATATTTTGGGGCACTACAACCTTACCAACTAAAAAAAATTTCGTCCTCGAAATTACTTAACTGAGTCAAACAAAAGAGGGTATCTAGATCTAATGTCATCTTCCGTTTCCTATGTAGCACTATTGTGGTCATGCCTACTCCATTGGACTTAACTAGAGGGTTTTCTTTACTTCTTAACTCACGAACTTTTCTATCCACTAGTGGCTATCAGGTGCTCATCATAAGTTAGGCCTCTATCAAGTTCTAGCTCAATGTGATTCACAATGTTGCCCGGGTCGTGGACGAATTTTCTCAAAGACGAGACATAGAAGACGTTATGTATCGAAGTCAAGCTTGGCGGCGACGCTAATCGATATACTACCTCACTAACTCTTTCGAGACTATCAAAGGGTCTGATGTAACGAGGTCTTAATTTTTCTCCCTTGCCAAACGATCTACTTTCACTGTATTTCCTGAGGGAAATCTTACCTTCAAGGGTTGCATCAGCTTTTCAAAGAATCTCCTTGCGATAAACGAATGCGAAGCACTGGAAAGAAATAGTACTAGGGCAGTCTTGTTCGAAACGGGTAAGATACCTGACATAATCTGAGCCTCTGCCTCTCCATCCATCTCTTCCTGGTTCATGGCATAAACTCGTGCCTCTCCCTTGCGGGCACCATTGTTGTTGTAGTTCTGGTTCCTTCCCATATTGTTGTTGTTGTTGCCGTGATTTCTTCCCCAGTTATTGTCCTTATTTCGCCAAGTCGGGACGTTGTTGTTGTTCGGGACATTCGTATTCCGTGCTTCTGGGAAGTTCATCGCCATGTGTCCTCCTTTGTGACATCGGAAGCATACGTTCTTGCCAGATTTGCACTCTCCGAAATGGTAACGCTGACAACGTGGACAAAGAGGTTTGTGCGGCGCCAATTCTTGGTCGTCTCCCACATTAGTTCTTGGTTTCTTTTCTGACTGGGAGTTCCTCATTTTGTCTCGATCATCCCAGTGCCTCTTTTCTCCAGTATGTTGAGGTCGAGCCACATAGTTGTCCAGTTTCAGGCGTGATGCGATTGCTTGGGCTCGTTCTAAGATTTCCGAGTACGATGTGATGTTTAGAGCTGCTAAGTGCCCTCCAATCTCAGGGCGTAACCCATTCTCAAATCTCCAAGCCTTCTTTTCATCGGTGTCCACCAAGTGGGGAGCAAAACGGCCTAGTTGGGTAAATTTCCGCTCGTATTCCAAAACGGTCATGTTTCCTTGCTCCAAGTTCATGAGCTCTATCTCCTTTTGTTTGCGAAAAGCCCTTGGGAAATACTTTCCCATCACTTTCTCCTTGAACGTTCTCCAGGTGATGGCTCTCATCTGCTCTTCAGTAAGGGCAGCAGTTTCCGACTCCCACCAGTGTCCTGCATCGTCTGTTAGTTGGAAGGCTGCACATGTCACTTTCAAGTCGTCCCTGCAACGCATGTAGTTGAAAATGCGTTCCATCTAGCGCATCCACTCCTCGGTTCCTAAGGGTCCTTCATTCCCTCTTAGAATTGGCGGTGCCATGCTTCGAAATTGAGCTACTACTCCATTTCCACCTTCTACTTGAGGTTGATGCGGTTGTTGAGGCAATACTCCTCTCAGTGCTTGTGCAAGCACGTGGGCCAGCGTATTAACATCATTTCGATTTCGATTCCTATTCCCCATCGATTGAGTGGCTTCGCTATCAGATTCTTCGTCTGCCGGAGGTCTCCTGTTACCCCTTGTTCTTGCCATAATCTAAAATATTGCGGTAAAGAGTAAGAGTTGTGTGACAAAAACAATGATAGGTACTAATTCTCATCGATTCTAAGAGATTCGTCGTCCCAATTCTTGTACACGTGTTGGTACCGCTGTACTTATTCTACAGGTTTTGCGTGTTCTAATCATCTAGATAAGTAATCTCGAGGACATGAGGAGAGAAAAAAAATGAAATAAAATCTAACTTCATCAAGAAAACTTAAAGCATCATAAATATACTTTTGACTTTTACCTCACTCGGTAGCGATGTGGCGGTTGCGATGATGGTCATTTTTCATAAAAAAAAATTATTGCGAGTCTACAGAAACGTAGACCTGCTCTGATACCATACTGTGACGCCCCAATTTTCATTAAAATAATAAAATGCACTTTGAATAACATAAATAAGATTTTAATACTTAAATAACTAAAACTCAAATCCAACTGAGAAATGTGATTAAACATCATAAACTGAGTCTTTATTCTAATTGAAAATAAAATATTATTTCTTCTTTTATCTTGACCATCATTCGCCCTGCCTTGCATCGCTCGAGCCATCTCCTGAAAAAAATAATATTGTTTTGGGGTGAGTACAATAAACTCAGTGGGGTGCATTTATCCATATTATAAGAATCACAACAAAATATAAGTGCAATAAAAACTGTCTGCTCTTTCATATTGCCCGAAAGCAATAACTTTCTGTCTCTTAGCCCGAAGGCTATATAACTTTCTGTCTCATATAGCCCGTAGGCTATAACTTTCGGTCTCATATAGCCCGTAGGCTATAACTTTCGGTCTCATATAGCCCGTAGGCTATAACTTTCTGTCTCATATAGCCCGTAGGCTATAACTTTCTTTCTCATATAGCCCGTAGGCTATAACTTTCTTTCTCATATAGCCCGTAGGTTATAACTTTCTGTCTCATAGCCCGGAGGCTCTGCCTGCTTCTCACACATATAAATTGAGTAAAACGTATAATAAGGATAAATGTTAAATGCTACGTTATAACCCCACCTTTACTTCTCTTTGACACGTGTAGAATAATTAAAGATTAAGTCTTGCGCGCCTCGCCTAAAAATAAATTATGAACTCATAATTAAGATACATTTAAATCAATGACTGCACATGAAGACGAATGAATAAAATATGCTAAAATTTTATTAATAAAATTAGAACATTTAAGAGATCAAGTATATATATATATATATATATATATATATATATATATATATATATCTAGATAGATCGAAGAGACTGAGAATCAAAACTATGTAGATTTTATTATAATACATGTCTAATTTAATTTTCCAAGCAAAAGCTATAAACTTACGTCACATACATATTTAATATATACATCCACATATTTAGGGATACAACATATATTACATATATAAGTTTATTTATAAAACAAACAAATGCACAAATTTTCTAGATGCTATACATAGATACACGTAATATATATATATATATATATATATATATATATATATATATATATATATGTCAACATAAATGTAATGAATCACCCTTAATCAAACAAATTTCCTACAATAAAGTATTAAAATAAAGTAAATAATACATGAGTAAAAATAAGAATGTACTACCAAATATCCCTTTTATATTTAAATTTACTATCATCACTATCACTTATTATATAAATATTTTCGTATATATATATACTTATATAAAGAAGCATTTATTAAAATAACATATTTGAAAAGAAAGGCACTATATGGTGGGGAGTTTTCCCAAAAAAAGGTGCAGTACCTATATATCTATGCATACCTAGCATATCAAAAGTACATGCATATACATAATATATATATATATATATATATATATATAGGGTGCGGTTATAGTGAGAACCATAATTATCGTGAGAACATAAGAACCATTAAAATTAATGCATCTGATATATAAATTAATGCATTCATTGTTAAATTTAATGCATCCGAAAAAAATAAATTTTTTGCTGCCTTCAGGATTCGAACCCAGGATCTGCATTCATCCACCAAGATGATGCATCCACCGTAGATCTTGATGATCGAATGGCTTAAAATGGTTCTCCGTTCTAATTTTAATTAGTGGTTCTTATTTGAACCTCTCCCTATATATATATATGTATATATATAAACTTACATATACTAAAAGAACAAAGCAGTGAAAAGAGAATGGTGCGAAAAGAAATAATACTGTGGAAGAAATTGGAGGAGGATTTACCTCTGCCGAAAAGCTCTATGAGTAATTGTTTTGAGTGTGAGGAAAAATAGTGAAGAGAAGTGGTATTTATACTAGCAGATAGAGGTTTATTTTTGGCAGTAAAATTAATCAAGGAACAATCTTTCCATAATTTTAATATTATCAAGAAGGAAAGGTGAATTAGGGTTTCCAATCAATTAGTGCTGAAAATTCTAGAGAAGAAAATTACTTTGGGCTCAAGCAATGGGCTCCAAGAAAGAATTGGGCTGAAATAAAAATATAATTGTTTGGGCTTAAATATGTAGTAACTAATAATAATAATAATAATAATAATAATAATAATAATAAAAATAATAAATTAATAATGATAAACAATGCTTAGAATTTATTAAAAAAATGCTCATGTTCATGCAATATCTAGGCGCGACTCATAGGACTTAATATTTAATTATTAAAAAAAATAATTAAAGAAGATAAATTTTTTTTGTAGTTAAAAAATATTTTGGGGCACTACAGGTTCGAAATTTTTTAGGCGGTTTGGGTTTCGGGTTGGGTATTTCGGTTCGGTTTCAACCCAACCCGCCCGAATGCTCACCCCTACAAGTGCTGATGCGATAGACCTTAACACGTATATTGCAAAATTGAATATTCGTGTCAAACATTTGACGCGACAGACATTCAGATGGATATATCATTTCATACCATTCGTCCCAGGTGATGGTGCGAAATAATATATGCGTATCATTTGGCGCCAAATGTCAATTTTTGATACAAACTACAAGGATATTTTTTTAATTGGCAAAAATTGCTCCATTTTGTAGGGGTAAATGGTAAGAAATGGTTTGTTCGTGCCAACACTTGCACGACAAAACCTTTGGATGATATGTACAAAATGTCATATTCGTACCAATATTTGGCAGGACAGATCTTGAAATGAATGGTATGGACATGCCATTAAATATCATTCGCCCCAGGTGATATAGAGACAATTGTTGGAATGAATGGTACGAATCAACAGAAAATAACACAAGTTCAAAAAAATATTTTATTCATCTTCTTCATTTTACAACAAATGAAAGTACAAATCTAATAAAATAACTTTAAATGTCTGAACTAAATATACAATTACTTTGTAAATCCTTGTTAAGTGCACGTATTATAGGGAAGGCTGGATAGTATCCGCCAGCATAAACATTCTCGAACAGTGCAAAATTGTAACGACTTGGCTCCGAACTTGACGACTATCCCCACAGACCAACACGAGTATTTTCTAACGTATTTTGTCATCACTCATACTCTCTCTGAGAAACTTCCCAAGAAAACCTATCATGGAATTGCTCCAAGTCAAGCACGCCTAACCTTGAAGTTTCTTCCGAGTAGTCACCGGAAAAGAAGATGCATCTTATTGGTATGTGGACTCTGCAGTCTGGAAGTACTCATCGTATTGGTCAGCTGCACCTGTACTTGCAAGTTGCCGAATAACAATTGCACATTTCTGCAGCAATGTGAAGCCAGGTCTGCCAAGTGCGTCCGAACGTTGTTGAAAGTAAGGATCAAACTGCACGGTGTTGACAATGCGCAAAAACAAGGGGCAGTGCATACGAAAATGGCGCTGGAACATGGAATTGATGCAGACCGGATTAGGTGCTCCTGCTTCATATATGATCCCGATGAATGTAAGCTTTCTTCTTCGACCCCCTTCGTCTAGGAGGGCTGTCTGGCGGACCAACGACGTTAGCAATTTCGTAAAATTACGACACACGTTGGGCGAATTGGTGAGCACGTCGCTTGTTGCCGCTTGAGTTGGAGGAAGAAGAGGAAGATGATTATGATAGTTTTCTAGAGAGAAGAAGAAAGTATGAAGATTGGGAAGAAAAATAAGATGTGTGAATTGAAGAATAAATAATGAAGTATTTTTATAGATAATAAAAAGAAATTAAAAAAAGTAGGGGAAAGAGAGTCGTTACTTAATAATAATAATAATAATAATAATAATAATAATAATTTAACAGCCAACGATCAATTTTTTACACTTTTTTTTAAATTTTTTTTTAAATGTGTGCGTGCTACTCATGCGATCACAATTTCTCCTCTCCGTGCCCGGCACCAAGGAGCACGCCCAGCACAAGCTCAGGGTCGGCGTTGAGGATGCTCTAGGAGGGTGTTTAACTGAACTTATAAGAGCACCCGCAACGCGGGTACTCGAGTGGGTACTCGAGGAGAGGGAGGCGGTCGAGGAGGGCGATGCGGGGGGGAGCTCCTCGAGGAGTACCCGAGTTATCGGGTATGCTCGATAGGGGGGAATGGATGGCGCGTGCAATGCACGCGCCCAATTAAAAAAAAGAAGGAAAAATTGGAAAATTCGAATTTTATTCGAATTTTGACTGCACCTCCTCGATTTGCGCACCTTTGACCGACCGTTTTCATTTTTTTTTCCTTCTTCTCTTCTTTAAATTACCCCACCTTCTCCCCACAATCTTCACACCTCTTCTTCTCCAATTTTCTTCTCCTCCATTTATCAATAATACAATTTTCTCCATCATGGATCCACGCAACCCTTTCTACGATCCAAATTGGTGCCCCGATCTCTCCTCCGATTATCATCCCGATATGGGAGGAATCAACTTGGAGGAGAGCCCGCCCGAGGAGGAACCGGTCAGTGCACAACAGAGTGTCTCCCCACCAAAGAAAGGCGGCCGGAGGAAGGAAATGGCCACCAAAATCAAGCACGACAAGGCCGCTAGGTACCGTCATACGTATGCTCCCGTGCATACGGATCTCATCGTCCAAATTTGGGCGGAGGAGACCAACGACTCGATCCGTGGGACGGATCAGAAGGGAGAGGCATATTGGGGCCGGATCCGCGAACGTGTGAACCCCATCCTCGGCGTCGACCTTAAGATCAAGCAACTTCAAGGCCACTGGTCCCGGGTGAGCGCGGATGTGCGTCTCTGGGAAGCTGTTTGGGTGGAGACGCGCAACAATTGGCCGTCCGGTCATTCGGATGATATGATTCGTGAAAAGGCCCAAACCCTCTTCAAGGCTCGAAGCCCACACAGGGCCTCCTTCAATTTCTGGAACGCGTGGAGAGTTCTCCGGAACAATCCCAAGTTCAAGTCGATGTACCTCCTTGGAGACGTGCATGCCTCCAAGAGGACAAAGACTACGGAAGAGGGCGGCTTCACCACCTCGGCGTCGGGCGAGGAGATCTCTTCTGCCCGGCCCATTGGCAACAAGGCGGCGAAGGCGGCGGCGAAAGGGAAAGGGAAGGCAGCAACGTCGCATACGAGCTCGGATCCTCCACCAGAAATAGTGGAGAGGTTGGAGAGGACCGACGAGCAGATGAGGGCATTAACCGCCCAGTACCAGCGGAGGAACGATATCCGGGAGAGGGAGCTCGATATGCAGCTCCTGAACACGGATACGACGCACATGACGGACGCACAACGTGCATTGCACGCGTCCATGGTCGCCGACGTGCTCAGGCGTCGTGGTCTATCCTAGGCTTTTAATTATGTGATTTTAATGATGTTTTAGGTTTTTTAAAATTTTATGTATTTTTTTTAGGTGTTTTTAAATTTTTATGTATTTTTTTTATGTTTTAAGTAATTTTAAATTTTATGTTTAATCCAGTATTTAACTATTACAAAAATATGCTATTTAAATTATGCAATAAAATTTAAATGAAAAACATAAAATCAAAACTAATATTATCAAGTAAGCTATCAAGGAACCCCAATGCAGCACTACCTACTCAATAACACAAACACTATCAAGTAGGCTATCAAGGAACCCCCATTGCGGATGCTCTAAGCTCTTGAGTTCTTTTAAAGTGTTTGTCAAAATAAACTCCTAAAGAGCTTATAAGTTGTAAAAATAAGCTCTAAAAGCTTATAACTCTCAAAAATAGAAGTTCCTCATCCCAATTTATTTTCATTATCTTATAAGCAACATTTATTTTACAAAAATAATTCAATTATGATTTTTTTATTTTTATATATATTATTTTAATTTATATCCATTCAATTTTTTTTCTCTAACTAAAAATTCTCTCTATAACTTATAAGCTCAATTATTCAAATATTTTGACAATTTATAAAATTTTAAAAAATTATATTTTATAAAATCTAGAGTTTATAAGCTCTTTAAAATAAATTTGGGCGCGAGGCATATTAGTACCGAGTGTAGCAAATAAGAATCAAATTTGGGAATCTAATTGTAATAATACACTTTAAAATAAGATTGAAAAATAATTGTTCTCATATCTTTGCCAAGTACTCACCTAGAAACACTAAAAACTGTCTTATGATTGCTTTTCCACATAACCAAACTCAATGTAATATCTGGGTGATGGACATCATTGATCTCTTCAAAATTGGACATTGTAATCATCTAGAATTCTGTAATTCGCCACAATTTTTACCTTCTATTTTCGATTTTGTTAGGAGATAAAAATGGATGGGAACAAAAATTTGGATTGCAATATGAAAATCTTACCAAAACCTGATGTTCATTTTCACCAAATAAAATTCAGATATATAGTTGAATCTGAAGAATTTTCATAGTTGAGATAATGAAGTATCCCCTCTCCCCCCAATCTTGTTTAGAATAATGTGGTACTTATCTGGTGGATACATAAGTTATAGGTGTTTGAGTGTGGTTGTGAGATTAAAATAGAGAAGTTGGTAAAGTCAAAAGCCTAAATGATGGGTGGGTTGGAATGTGGAAAGTGGTGGGCTACGTGGTATGTCGGTGCGCCCACTATGCTCCAACATCTCAAATGCAACATTCATTTTCTAAAATTTTGATGCCATATATACGAAGCACCAAATTAATAGATTAATATTCACAATAATTTCGTCTGCTCTCAAAATTGCCGAATTGCATATGATTTTAATCAATCGCATTGTGTTTGTGTCCATATAATGTTCATATTCATGTTGTTACGAGAGTATCCATTATCAGGGAGCATTTATTTTTAAGCATTCGCCTAGATAAATAAAAAAATATTATAAAATTATTTATTTATTTTTTTAAGATGAATTGAAATTTTATGATATGTTGAGACCTTTGATAATTTCTATCACTTGAATTAATTTTACTTAATTCATATATCAAATGTGAGATTGGATAAATTCAAGAGAATAAAAATATTCAATTATATATCTTATTAATCATGCAAAGTAAAAGTTTCTTGAATGTATATGATAATATTATTTATGGCTCATTTGGTATGGGTGATTTGGGTGTATAATATACTCATGACACCCTAATATCTTGTTTGGTAAGAAGTATTATGAAATACACGGCCCCTTTATAAATCAAAAGTTCGAAAATATTATACTGATCTGAGTGATTATATATACCAACGGAGATGGTATACGTAATAGAAATCATAATTATGACTATTATTAACTTTATAGTATCTTAATAGATCATATCAAATAATATATTATATTATATTATATATATATATATATATATATATATTAATGCATTCTATCAAATATAAAATTAATATAACATATAATAAAAGACATTTCAATTAAACATATCACACTTTATCTCATACCATATACCAAATCCAAATTCTATATTTGTGTGCATAAATAGGTGTATACGAGAGACTACGTACATGTGTAGATATAGGACTTTTCATGTATGCTTGCATAGGAGCTACGTCATCTATACATAATAGTGTGCAAATTAAAGCTAATATGTTTTCTTAAAGCCCTTTTACTTTGGTTAAATGTTTTTACTTTAGGCTCTTTAGCTCTGAGCCTATGATATTATATTAAAAATTGGACTGGTGAGTGGTGTTATGCTAAAATTAGCTCCAACTTTTAAATTTGATAAGTACATAAAATAACAATCGACTCAATCCGGCCCGATCGCATACCGGGCTTAGTGGTTTATGATTTTCAATAAACAAATTCGATTATATTTTATAATTTGTTTGATCAAACTTTGAGTTTTCACGTACTTGATTTTTGGCGCAAAAGAAAGAAAAAATTAGGTGCAGCCCAAAATTATTGGGTCTACATATTGCTAATTAATAAGATGGTCAGTTAAAACACTACTTTAGTATCAGTGATGTTCGCTTGTTTTAAGCACGTTAATTAATAAATTGTAAGATCTCGCTACAGATCTGCCAGCAATTTATTTTCCCACGATAAGTGAATTTGGCTTTTCTAATTCCAAAAAGGTTCATCTCTTTTTTAAGCATGTTTCTTAGGAAAAGAAGTTTGGAATTGTAAAATATTAGTTGGGCTAAAAAAGAAAAGAAAGCCGTCTTTCTTCTTCAAAATTCTAATTTTGCTAAGCTAGTTAGGCCGAACATAAGCCTTATACTTTTGTCGCATTAATAAATAAAATCGTGCTACAAACATAACATTCGCCAAAATTTCCCCTTTAAATAAGTAACTTGTAATTTGAAAGTTTAGTAAGATTATTTTTAGTGTCTTAATTGTCAGATAATTCACTAATTTTGATCCGATATTAATTTTTTTAATTACTTGAAATATATATATAGGGTGCGGTTATAGTGAGAACCATAATTATCGTGGGAACATAAGAACCATTAAAATTAATGCATCTGCTATATAAATTAATGCATTCATTGTTAAATTTAATGCATCCGAAAAAAATAATTTTTTTGCTGCCTTCAGGATTCGAACCCAGGATCTGCATTCATCCACCAAGATGATGCATCCACCGTAGATCTTGATGATCGAATGGCTTAAAATGGTTCTCCGTTCTAATTTTAATTAGTGGTTCTTATTTGAACATCTCCCTATATATATATATATATATATATATATATATATATATATATATAGGGAAGGGATAAAAAAAGAAAGCTAAATGTTAGAAGAATAAGGAATCAAATCCGGCCCTTCATTATTTTAAATCCTACGGCTGATGACTAAGATGATATATTGCAGTTATAAATCAATAAAAGGTTAGTTTTGTCATAATCTAATTAAGCCTACCGTAAATATCTATCAATAATATGGCAAATCTTATTCTTTCCTTAAACTTAGGAAAACTTAACACCGAATTATCTTTGTAGCGTTTTTTTTTTTTTTTTTTTTTTTTTTTTTTTTTTTTTTTTTGCAGAAAGTATGACTATCATCGCCGGCATCCACCATCTGAAGTCTCCATCATTTTGGCGAACTATAAAATAACTTATAAAATCGGCAGCGCAAACATCATCGTCTGTTCATCCGGCGAACCTGCGAATGGAGATTGGCTCGTGTAGTACAGGTTTGTGTCCGGAATATTTACTTTATTTTGAACATTTCGAATGGAGATATCCTGTTTTATAGCATTTTACTTTATATTTTACGTTGGAGAACATTTATATATATGAGATTTCCAGTTACACTATTTGACATGCACGGCCAAATTTCGAGTTTAATAAAATTCTCCGAATGTCTAGTTTGTGCTTAGTGATATTTCTTTTGTCAACGTTTATTTATATTGTTTTAGGTGAATCGACAACAATGTAGTAGAAGGATATGCCGACTTTTCATCCCTGACTGTGATGCTAAGGAAAAACCATTTGAGGGGCAGATTTTCTGTAATCTTCAACAAGCTGAGAAGTTCTATGAGGATTACGCAAAAGTTTGTGGTTTTATTCCTCGTAAAGCTACCACTAACAGAGCTGACGATGGGTCCATAAGTACTCGATATATGCTTTGTAACAGAGAAGGTGTTCCTAACCATGCAGATTCGTTAATTTTGGTCGAGGGTAACAGAGAAAATAAGAAACGTAAGAGAACATCATTCAAGGTTGGTTGCAAGGCTCTTATCATATTTAAAGCCATGTCTTATGGTCGTTTTAGGGTTGGAACCTTTAGTGAGGGTCATAACCATAATATGGTTACTGAAACTAGTCATCATTTTATGTCGAGCAATAGGCAAGTCGATGAAGTTCACCAGTTTTTTATTCACGCGGGTATTAGAGCCAATATTGGACCAACTAAAACATTTCGCATTTTTAAATAGATTGTTGGTGGTTATGATAAGGTTGGTTGCACTAGTATTGATTTCAAGAACTATGGTCGAGACTTGAAGGTCTATGTCGCTGGTTCGGATGCCCATATGTTGCTTGAAACATTTAAGGATAAGAATGAGCTTTGTGATGGTTTTCAATATTTTTACGACGTTGATGAGGAAAATCAGCTGCGCCGCCTTATCAGGATAGATAAACAAGCTGTGATTAACTTTAAAAATTTTGGACAGGCTGTGTCTTTTGATGCAACATACAACACCAACAGGTTTATGTTTTTTTATATGTTTATTCGGTTATGTTTTTATGGTATTTAGTACGTGTATAAGCTTATAGGTGGTCCTTGCAGCTCGATTTTTACATCACCTCGACGCTTACAAGTTGCATATTTTTGCTTGTTGAAATTCCTCCTTCTTTGCACCTTAATTCTCTCTGCCTGTTCCTCTGTGGTGATGATCCTTTTTCCTGGGCATTTCAATATGCCAGAATATTAATTAGATGATCATAACTTGTATGTTATTAATATATCAAACATTTCACTTTATAACAATTACCTCTTTTGAAAGGTCCCGTCTTTGTCTTAAGCCTTGTATCAGTTTTGCATGAGCTTTCACCTGTATTTTGGCAATAAATTTTGTTAATATTATCAACTAATTAGTCACAATTATCTGAATAACCTTAAGGTGGAATTGAAAGTAGGAAGTATACCAATTGAATAAAGATACAATATATCATAAAACCACCATCATTTTTTGTATGAATATCATTTTTAATTCACAATTTTAAAAATAATTTCAAACCAAAAACATTAATTCACAAAAACTTAAATCATGTGAATAATGTTAACAGCAATCTGAATACACACGTGATAACATCTGAATAACCTAAAGGTGGAATTGAAAGTAGGAAGTATACCAATTGAATAAAGATACAATTTATCATAAAACCACCATCATTTTTTGTATGAATATCACTTTTAATTCACAATTTTAAAAATAATTTCAAACCAAAAACATTAATTCACAAAATTAAAAATTAATTCACAAAAACATAAATCATGTGAATAATGTTAACACAGCAATCTGAATACACACGTGATAACATCTGAATGATATATAATATTAATCATAATTCAATGTCAACTCACTAGTTTTATTGTTTTGAATGATATTAGTAATTCACAAAAACATAAATCATCTGAATAATGTTGACATCCATGTGAATACATACTATATAACATCTGAATATTATCATATAAATAATATTTCAATGTTTTGAATGAAGATACAATTATATCAACAACCTTTAGGGGGAATTGAAAGTAGGAATTATACCAATTGAATAAATATACAATTTATCATAATACCTCCATCATTTTTTGGATTTAGCAGACCAAATACACACCAAAACAATTTTTCAAACAAAAACATTAATTCACATTCTATAAATATACATTTCACTTGAATATGTACCAAATTATGAACATACCTTCTTCAGTTGCTTTTTCCCTTTTACTCTTCTTGTGTTTGCCTCTGCTTTTACTTGAAGATGGTTGTGATAATGGCTCGCCAACATATGAAATTAAATGTCAATGAACCTAAAAATATAAGAACTGTATAGAGTTGATAAAACTATAAATACATGAATTTAATCGTAACCTCCTATCTACTTCCCCTTCTTAGTCATTGTCCCTACAAACATGAAAATATAATAAATTTATTGTAACACCATACTCCACATTTCAAACGAATATAATAGGAAATTCATGGGGGAACCATATGCACATACAATAATACTTGAAAGTACCATCTAATACTGTCAAAAAGTTATACTTTTAATAATTTTCTACTCAATATAAACCTTGATTTGTCGATTTCATAACCATTTCATAAAGTATTGAGCGACATTGTTCAGCTTATTTCTTAAACTATTCAGAATAACTCAACAAACAAGAACAAACAGAAATTAAAACCCTAACTATCTACTCAGATGAATAACAGATATATTGTATATTAATCGCCATTGTGATACCAAAAGAAGTTTCCGATTTGACAGGAGTTTCGTATGAATTTTCGAATAAACAGATGAACTAAATCAAAACAAATGAACCCTAACTACTTACTCGATGATCGCCAGTGAAAATAGAAAAATGTCGCTGCAAATGGACTTCAAGCGCCGTCTGGTATAGATGAAGCGCCGCCTGGTAGAGAAGAATCGCCTTCGCCTCTTGGGTTCTCAGTCAACGATGGGTTGGTAGACGAAAGTGAGGGGAAGATGGTATAGTAAATGTCCTAATTTACTGGAGTTAATTTAGGAATTGACAGTTTTCTAAATAGACAAAAGGTCTAATATACCCCCAACGTTTTTATATGATTTTTTAAGTTATTCAGTAAATTAGAAATGTAGATTAATTATTAAATAGTTTTAATCTGGACCATTAATTTATTCAGATCCTATGGTTAGGATTAATTCCTTATTCTTTATACTAAGGGAATTCTTTGTAGATCCCCACGGTCCCACCCCCTATCGAGAGAGAGAGAGAGAGAGAGAGAGAGAGAGAGAGAGAGAGAATGGCAAATTTTTGTGACACCTAAGAACTAATCCTATCCATTGATTGTGTGAATCCAACGGCTGGCACATGATTACATTTTCAGCCTATAAAGTTGGCGATAAAGGGCAGCATTGTATTTCCTCAATTCTCAAATCCGTTACTTTCCTTATTTCATGCAAGGTAATATCCATAATTATGGTATTTTAGATTTTGGTCAAACAAACATATCATCTATTACCCACTAACTCACGTTTTTAGTGAAATTGCATATCTTGGTGGTTTTATCTTTTAGCCATCAAGAATCGATTTGCCAAAAATTTTGAAGCCATTTTACATTCTGTACCCCACGTCTCTTTTTTGGCATAACAATCATCCGCAGAGCTTCGATTCTTTTCTCCTCAATTCCAACAATGTCTGACGAAAGTTAGTAATCGGTTGTTCATGTGTTAATTCCATTGACATTTGTTGCTTAATTATACGCCGATCTCAGTTTTCATTTATATTTTGTAAATGGTTTTGTATTCAGCACTTGAATTGAGATAGTTTGTTTAAATAGAGACGAAGCTGATATGTTATGTGTTTTAAATTGATGATTTTTAGTAGTGTGAATACATAATTTATATTTTTGTTCAGTTGAATAGTCTTATTCAAGTCATAACCTTCATTGTTTCATGAGTTCAATTCATAGGTTATGTTATTTTTTAACCCATTGTTATTTTTGGCTTTTATAAGTATGAAGTTATTTTGTTTTATGTTATGAATTAGTGATTACAAGTAGTTTTAATACATAATTTATATATATGTTCATTCGAATGCGTGCAGTCAAGGCATGATTTCAATTTTTCTGATGAAGGTTAGCAATCGAATTTTTATGCGTTAATTCCACCGTTTCTTGTTGTTTAATTTTTATCGTGTATCTTAGTTTTTGTATATATGTTTTAGTTTCAGTCGTATTCAATTTTACACTTGAATTGAGATTGTTTTGTTAAATAGCTTCTAAGTTATGACTTAGTGATTATAAGTAGTATGTGTATATAATTTATATATTTTTCTGTTCAGCTGTATATTTTTATTGAAGTATGAATATTCACTATTTCATGAGTTTGATTGTTATGTTATGTTACTTTTATCCCATTGTTATTTTTGATTTAATAATTATGAAGTAAATATTTTTTATGTTATGAACTATTTATGTTCATTTGAATATGTTTATTCAAGTTTGAATATTCAATAATTTATGAGCTTGATTGATATGTTATTTTATTCTTAATCCATTGTTAATTTTTGTTACATATTTTAGATAGTTGTTCCTCTGTATTTTGTTATTCAATGTAGTACATACTAAAGGTAGCGGATGTGGTGGTCGGAGGAAGTCGACGAGGGAGAAATTAGTTGAGCAAGCTTTGAAGCCCAAGAGAAGATGCAAGAAGTGCAATAAGTTGGTTAATCACGACTCTAGGAACTGTCCAGGAATTGACGCAGTAGAAGAATGAACTACTATGTGTTTTTTTTTGTTCTTTAGTTGTGGAATCCATCATCCAAGTTTTAATTTTCACATCTATTTATCTCTCATGAACAATATTTGGAAGTTTTATTCATTACCTTAGTTTGTTGTTTGAACTGTGTTGAACATACCTTTTATTCGTGACTGTAGTAATTGATGAACAAGAATTTTCAATTAATGAACATGTTCTTTGTTCATGTATATTTTCACATGAATAAACTCGAATGCTGACAGGGTTTGTTCACATGAATTTTGTAACCTCAACGTATGTTGTTCGCTCGAACATAAAGTCACATTCATGTGTGTTGTTCATTCATGATTAAATTGTTCATGTATGTTGTTTGTGTGAATAAAACAAATGTAGATTTATATATTACATTAGTTTGTGCTTTGAAAAATTTTCACCTTACCTTTTATCCATGATTGTATTGAATTATGAATAGACATTTTCCAATTAATGAATATGTTTTTGGTTATAAATTCTGAACATGGAACATCATTTATAAAACATTAAAAAAAGAGAAAAGGTGCAGATTGGCCCCCGAAGTAGTAGCCCCTATAGCGTATAACCCCTCTTACTCATTGTGTGTGCAACTAAACCCCTGAACTCCGAGAAAATGGTGCAAATTCCCCCCTCTAACCTAACGCCGTTAAGTGTCCGTTAACGTTTGGGTTTAATTGCACCATTTACTTCAGGGGTGGATCAGCACCTTATTTATTTTTATTTTTTTTAATTTCAGCAACCCACCTTTGGCATCAACTTAACCACCCCCGTATGTTAGGTCTGGGGGGTCTCGAATAGGTGTATGGGGGGGGGGGGAATTCACCTATAGGCTATTTTCACAACAATCTACTGACCTCAATCAGAGGGACCTCAGTCAGAGATCAAAACGAAACTTTACATGCAAACAAGGACTCCTGTTTTACTGAAATCAGTTTTGACCAACAGGGTTGACGACTGATACTGAAAGCTCTTCAGTAATGAGTTATTAGTTAAGTTGCTGGAACTTAACTGATCCAAGTAAGGGCTTCAGTCGTGTTTGCTAAGATAGAGATGATATCACTCTTCCTTACTATCAGAGGATAGTTTAGTCAGATTGATATCATACGCAACGGAAATTAAACTTCGTTTTGTAATCGCCTCGGTGGAGCAGATAGTTGGATTAAGGTTTCTCTTTGCTGTTAGTCAGTGTTCAGTTTTATCAATAGAAATAGCACAAGTAAGAATGTAAAACTGAAAGCTGTAAATAACACAGAGACTTTTACGTGGTTCGGAAAAACCCTTTCCTACATCCACGGCTGGTTGATCAGACCAACAATCCACTCCGCAAGTGCTTCACTGGTGCACTGCAAACCGTACCCGTGTGCTTGCCTGGTGCACACAACCGTAAACTGAAGAAAGCCCTTATTCAGCACCCACACACCTCGCGTAGGATTTCCCTGCTAAGCACACCTCGTGCTCAGACTTTTCACTCAGAGTTCAGAGTACCTTCCTGAACTCCGAACCACCCAAACACTCTTATGGGGGGGAGGTTTGAACGAGTGCCAACTATACTTACAAAGAACAAGTTCTTTGAAGCAAGTTTGACCTTTGGCTTATGGGTAAACAGATATATGTGCCTAGGGTCTAAGAGAATGTATGTAATCAGCAGTGACTGATTTTGGCTTTGGAATTCTCTTCTTCGATTCAAGCTTTGGGGCGGTTAAGCTTTAGGCTGAGTAGCAATTTCGGCAGAGCTTCAGCTTATGTCGTTGAATCGGTGAAGGTTGAAGTGATCCTCGAGCGCTATTTGTAGGAGAACTCTTGAATAGATCCGTTGGCGTAAATCATCCTCAAGATTTCTTCCGTTGGAGAGCAATTCGAATTTGGGCTGATGCTTCAATCTTCGAGGTTCCTTGTCTGTGTGGAAACGGCTCTCTTTGATGGACAGGGGATGTGACATCTCTGAAAAGTAACCACCAGATAGGAATGACCTCTGCAGAGATAAGATATTCTGAGATCTCTGCATTTAATGCGGCTGTACTTGTGCGTACGTGGCTTCCTCTGAATGTTGGAAGATCAGTCCTAGGAGGAATGTTCAACTGATACTTGACTTTAGTATCAGTCCTTTGCGCGCATTAAATAATCAGTTTTCAACTGATTCTTCAACTGATACTTCAGTTGGTAACTGCAGTCTTCAGTCTTCAGTCTTCAGTCTTCGTTCTTCAGTCTTCAGTCTTCAGTCTTCGACACCGCAACTAAACTAGAAACGAACTCTAACACTTGAGTTCAAAACGATTCTAGTCTATTACATATAAGTCCTATGAATTTTGGTATCATCAAAACAAGGGTTAGGATATTCCACAAGGTTCCCAACACCGTACTCATCGATTCTAACTTGCACCTTGTTAGCTCTCACGCGCCCAATCTCTTGGTTGTCGACTGCCCACCGCTTACATGTAGCAACGCCACCAGATTCTTCACCGCCCCGCACAACATCATCTCCTCCAACACCTTAACCTTTTAGGCTTATCTTATGATATTAATTGTGTATATATTTATCTATATAATATATATTTAAATTTTATTTATTTATTTTTGAATAATTATTAAAACTCTAGATAATAATTATGATTTTATTTTTGGTTAATTTAATATTTGTAAATTTATTTTAAAAGAGAAAAAAGAATGGATCCGGGTCAGGACTCGAGACCCTGTGAATCTAATGGATCTGGACATGAATCTCGTTTTTTTGGACCTAATGGATTTGGACCAGATCCTGACCTAAGTAAAGAAATACGGATATGGATTTGGACCAAGCAGGATTCGATCCAGGTCCACATCTGGAGTTGGTGATGCTGCTGCATGTCGGCGGTAAGCAGTCGACGATCAAGAGATTGAGCGCGTGCGAGCTGACAAAGTGTAAGTTGGAGCCGATGAGTACGGGGGGCGGTTAAGTTGATGTCGGAGGTGGGTTGCTGAAATTATTTAAAAAAAATAAAAAAATTAAGGTGCAGATCCACCCCTGAAGTAGAGGGTGCAATTAAACCCAAACGTTAATGGACACTTAACGACGTTAGGTCAGAGGGGGAATTTGCACCCTTTTTTCGGAGTTCAGGGGTTTAGTTGCACACACAGTGAGTAAGAAGGGTTATACGCTATATGGGCTACTACTTCGGGGGCCAATCTACACCTTTTCCCTAAAAAAAATACAGGCAGAAGTCTTTGATATTGCTGAACAACGGTGCATAACCAATTTTTTGCACATTTTTTCATAAGTATATGTGAGCAAAGTAAATTAATTAAAAATGAATAAACTTTGATTTCAACTACCAAATGCAATCATGAGTCTGCGCTTTATTGAAATATGGCATAAAACATACTCCCTCCGTCCCAATAAACGTGGCCACCTTTCCACTTTGGTTTGTCCCACTAAAAGTGGCCGCTTCCTTAAAATGGAAATATTTACTTTAATTAAATCTAATTAATTAATTTAATTAAAATGCTAATTAAACCTAACCTAATTCACCCCCACCACACATTTCACATTCAGCCCCCACCCCCCCACCACAACCCCTGACCCCCCGCCGCCCACCATCTAACCCCCGCCGCCTGACCCCCCCCCCCCCCCCCCCCCGCCGGCCTCTGCTCTCTCCCTCTCGCCACCCCCATGTTTTCTCTCTGTCTCTCTGTCTCTCTCTCTCTCTTCACCATACTCTGTCCTCCTCGTCCACCACCTCCGACCACCGCTGACGGCGGCGCCTCCACCCCCACACCCTTCTCCGCCATGGAAAATTGCAACACCTGTACCTGAGCTCCCGAAGCCGACCCCGCACCCCCAGACCTTCCAAAACTCCACCCTCTCTCTCCCCCCATCGACGACGGCGGTCTCCTCCCTCCCTCGCCTAGGGCTCCGATGGCGGCTTCCTCGCCTAGAGGGGCGACCGGAGAACGATTTTGGGTGTCTGATTTTCAAGATTTTTGTTTGCGATTTTGGGTGTCTGATTTTTATTTTCGATTTGGGTGTATGATTTTGGGTGTTTGATTTTGGGAGATCGTTGTTGTCGCCATTCGGGTTCAGGCGGCGGCTCCTTCAATGCCGATGTTAGCTGTCTAGTCGGGGGAGGGATTCGGAGGAAGAGAGAGGCGGGTCGACGGAGGTCGCGATTTGGGGATCTAGGGTTCTGGCGAGGATAGAGGGCGGCGAGGTAGCGGCTGCGGTCATCGGGGTCCAGAGGGAAGGAGGTCGCCGAAGATTACGCCTTTGCCGGAGAAGGAGGTCGCCGGAGAAGGAAGTCGCCGGAGAAGAAGGTGATTGGCAGCCAACAGTCATCCCCTAATCTCTTAATTAACTCCTTAACACACTCAATTAAAACATAACAATGACTTTCTTAATTTCCGTGTCCAAAACAAAGTGGCCACATTTATTGGGACTGAGGGAGTAGTATTTTTTGGAAGTTTATAACTTGTTCATATTACTGACTTGTCTCATCCAAGCAAGACATAGTTAGCATTGAAGTTACTATTCTTGCACAACTCTCGATAATGTGTAGACGAACATTTCAGCAGCCCTCCCCTCATATCATTGTACTTGCAATTTAAAATCGTGCCACAATATCTAACTCGCATACGACTCATATGACGTGGAGACGACGACGACATTCCACACTTCCAACTTGTTGATCCATCGCCCTTAAAAGACATGAACAACATTCTGAAATTCAACTCATACCATATTCATGATCGACGATAGACATGAATAACGCATATTATATTCAAATACACTATATTCAGAGCATTTGTCATACATGAACAACCCCACATCATATTCACACATTCAATTAGCACAAACAAAATCTTACACGAACAAATATAACTCATATTCACATTATAATCATTGCCAAGAATAATAATGATCAACGAATGATATATTTATATTTAGTAATGCCTAAGATATTCACACAAAAAATATACATGAGCAAACGAACGACCCGTAACCACTTATCATATTCATATCCAAATAAAGATATGAACAAAGCATTTTGTCATAAATAAGTACTATGTTCACATGAACAACAAACATGAACTACAAACATAGACACATGAACATGAAAATGTTATGTTGGAAATAAGTACTATGTTCTCAAGAAAAAATGCTTCAACCAGATAGTGACATGTTGTTGAGAACCTTGTGGAATATCCTAACCCTTGTTTTGATGATACCAAAAATCATAGGACTTAATTGTAATAGACTAGAATTGCTTTGAACTCAAGTGTTTGAGTTCGTTTCTAGTTTAGCTTGCGGTGTCGAAGACTGAAGACTGAAGACTGAAGACTGCAGTTACCAACTGAAGTATCAGTTGAAGAATCAATTGAAGACTGATTACTTAATGCGCGCAATGGACTGATACTAAAGTCAAGTATCAGTTGAACATTCCTCCTAGGACTGATCTTCCAACGTTCAGAGGAAGCCACGTACTCACAAAGTACAGCCGCATTAAATGCAGAGATCTCAGGATATCCTTATCTCTGCAGAGGTCATTCCTATCTGGTGGTTACTTTTCAGAGATGTCACATCTCCTGTCCATCAAGAGAGCCGTTTCCACCCAGACAAGGAACCTCGAAGATTGAAGCCTCGGCCCAAATTCGAATTGCTCTCCAACGGAAGAAATCTTGATGACGTTCTACGCCAATGGATCTATTCAAGAGTTCTCCTACAAATAGCGCTCGAGGATCACTTCAACCTTCACCGATTCTACGACATAAGCTGAAGCTCTGCCGAAATTGCTACTCAGCCTAAAGCTCAATCCTCCCAAAGCTTGAATCGAAGAAGAGAATTTCAAAGCCAAAATCAGTCACTACTGATTACACACATTCTCTTAGACCTTAGGCAAACCTCTGTTTACCCAGAAGCCAAAGGTCAAACTTGCTTCAAAGAACTTGTTCTTTGTAGTGAAGTTGGCACTTGTTCAAACCTCCCTTCCAAAAGAGTGTTTGAGTGATTCGGAGTTCAGGAAGGTACTCTGACTCTGAGTGAGAAGTCTTAACACGTGTTGTGCTGAGCAGAGAAATCCGACGCGAGTGAAGCGTGGGTCATGAAGAACAGTTTTCTTCAGTGGTACGGTTGTGTGCACCCGGCAAGCACACGGTTTGGTTTGCAGTGCACCTGTTAAGCACTTGCGGAGTGGATTGTTGGTCTGATCAACCAACCGTGGATCTAGAAAAGGGTTTTTCCGAACCACGTAAAAGTCTCTGTGTTGTTTACAGCTTTCAGTTTTACATCCTTACTTGTGTTATTTCATTTGATAAACTGAACACTGATTAACTGCAAAGAGTAACTTAACAACCAACAACGTGCTCCACCGAGGCTATTGCGAAACTAAGTTTAATTTCCGCTGCGTATGATATCAGTCTGACTGATCTATCTTTTGATAGTCAGGAAGAGTGTTATCATCTCTGTCTTAGCAAACACGACTGAAGCCCTTACGTGCATCAGTTAAGTTCCAACAACTTAACTGATAACTCTTTACTGAAGAGCTTTTAGTATCAGTCGTCAACCCTGTTTGGTCAAAACTGATTTCTGTAAAACAAGCGTCTTTGTTTGCATGCAAAGTTTCGTTTTGATATCTGACTGAGATCCCTCTGATTGAGGAATTTGAAAAATAGGCCATAGGTGTATTCCCCCCATACATCTATTCGAGACCCTCTGGACCTAACACATGTTCACCAAAAAATTCCCGACCAGAAATAAAAAAACCCACCGAAAATGAAAAAAATCATAGATTTGCAAAAAAATACATACATTCACCAAAACAAAACTCCCTACAATCAACAATGTTCATATAAACAAATTGCAAAAAGTAAACAATGTTCATATAAACAATCCATCGAAAAAAAAGGCTGTAGATGAATAAATCTTCCTCTACGTCTCCAGATTTACAAAAGTTGTACAAAAAAAAAATAGTGGCTTCTGTAAGTGACAAAAATTTCTTGTTCATCAAAACATGGGGTATAAAAAAAAGGGGGGTAGGCTTCCAAACCTTGTTCGATTGCCGGATCTTTCGACCGATATAGATGAATAGCAGACACCCAAGTGACGAAAATTTCTTGTTGGCTGGAATACTTACTTCTTCCTCGGTAATGGCGGCCGAAAAAGAGAGATGAAGATGAAAGGGGTAAATGGGCTGTGAAAAGACATTAATTTAACTCAAACAATGATTTCTTCCTTTTAGTCAACACAATAAATCAGGGATACATTAAATCTTGATTATGATTCCTTTTTTATTCACAGAGATAATTACTTGTATGACCCTATTCATACTAATCGACAGTTTAGATTTAATAGGGTAATATAATTTTTAATAAAATTCTATTAATGACAACCATTGGATCAACTATAATCAATGATCTATGATTGTTCTTTGGTGTCACACCAACCATATATATATATATATATATATATATATATATATATATATATATATAGGGTGCAGTTATAGTGAGAACCACAATTATCGTGAGAACATAAGAACCAATAAAATTACTGCATCTGCTATACAAATTAATGCATCCGCTATTAAATTTAATGCATCCGAAAAAAATACTCCCTCCGTCCCACTAGACTTGGCACACTTGCCTTTTTTGTTTGTCCCACTAGAATTGACACTTTCCTAAAATAGCATGTGGTCCCTACTTTCTCTACTCACATAAAATAAGTGGGCCCTACCAACTTTACACTATTATCCCTTTATTCTTAATCTCCGTGCCCAACTCAAAAGTGCCAAGTCTAGTGGGACGGAGGGAGTAATTTTTTTGCTCCCTTCAGGATTCGAACCCAGCACCTGCATCCATCCACCAAGATGATGCATCCACCGTAGATCTTGATGATCGAATGGCTTAAAATGGTTCTCCGTTCTTATTTTATTAGTGGTTCTTATTTGAACCTCTCCCTATATATATATAGGGAGGGGATCTATGAAGAATTACACTATAGTAAAGAATAGAGAATTAATAAGAACATTAGTATGTTCGTAAGTTCATAATAATGTTCGTAAGTTCCCAGAATTGGAAAATGAGGAATTTACGGGATTTCCTAAACTTGAAGAATTCGGATTCATTGATTTTGGTGAGATCAATGGCTCTGATTTGGTCTCTATTCTCTATATAGGGAAGTGGTCTCCATTGAAGCTGACCCTATACAAACATTAGTATGTTCGTTGGTTCCCAGAATTGGAAAATGAGGAATTTACGGGATTTCTTAAACTTGAAGAATTCAGATTAATCTGATTCATTGATTTTGGTGAGATCAATGGCTCTGATTTGATCTCTATTCTCTATATAGGGAAGTGGTCTCCATTGAAGTTGACCTTATATATATATATATATATATATATATATATATATATATATTGAAATCCACTTTCTATATTTTTATTAGTCCTCTTTCTTTTTATCTCTTTTCAAGCCACTAATAGTTCTAGTATTTTTATTATTGACTATGAGAGTTAGAAAATTTTGAAATAATGTAGGCCAGTTAGGTGCATGTACCCACTCTCTCCCTCAGCAGATAACTGTTGAAGAAATTCATTTTTCTAGCAAGCTGGCAAAATGGAATGAATAGTGACACTCCTTATATAACATGATCTCTAGTAGAACATTATTGTGTCGTCTTTTGACCATATTAAACAATAGCTTTTACTAGCATTTAGTAATCACAATATTGTATGTATTTTCTATAGCTAAGAGGCCGTAGACGTTTGAATGCGAAACGAAATTTGATCTTACATATTGCATTTGTATTAATTATACTGCATCAATAATCTTCCATTTATGCCATTTTATGTGCTAGGTTTTGTACTTGGCTGCATCACTAAAAATTACGCCTGTTTTTACCATCTCTTTAGCCCGTTACAACATTGATTAATGAAGGAATATCTGGTTCCCACATCATGTGGCCGGATAATTAATCACAATCAGGGATTAGTTAAAACTAAATTGTAAATATTAGTAATATATTTGCATTATATGTAGAGCTGGCTGCCCGACCCGGTCCACCGAAATCTTATCATTTTACCGGCCCAAAAATTGATCGTCGCCGGACTATCGGGTCAAGATCGTTCAAAATTTAATAAAATAATATACTAACTTTAAAATATTTTAAAGAGATTTCAAACTCTGAGCTTTTAATTACTCCCCCAGTCCCACTTACCAGTATTTTTAAGTTATGGGTTGTATTTAACTCATGTGTCTATATATATAGGTCCGTTTGTTGACCTATTAGACATCTTTGTTCTCCCCCTCTTTTTACATTTTTCAATTTTTAATTTTTTGAATTTATTACTTTTATCCTTTTTAGATTTTAGATTTATTTTCTATGAGTTAGATTGAAGATTGCAGTTGTTCTTTCATAATTATTTATGCGTTCTATCAATTTATTTATTTTAATTGCTTTTCTTTTAATTATGTCTTTGATTTATTTGTCTATGTCTGGCTAGTTTTGTTTTGTATTCTAGAATTTATATGTAGTTGATTGAATTTGTGTGTTTGATTTGTTGATATCAATTTGTCTTTTAGTTTTTTATTCATAATTTCTGGTGCCTGATTTCTTCTGAATTACTTGATCAATAATTTGCATGTCTAGCTGTTCAGTTTGAAATTTGAATGTGATAATTGTTCGGCCGATTGAGGAATACATGATATAGTTCTACCTTAATACTCGAATGTGATATGTGGACTATAGGAAGTTATTATTTGTGAACTATTTGGAGTTAATTTATTCTCTGATATGAAATTTATTAATTTACTTTCATAATTGTCTGTTACAAATGATTATTGCGATCTTTCATCAGGACTTGATTAAATTAGTAATTAAATACATAAGTTTAATTAACATAAATACATCCTCTATGATCAGTCTTTTATATCTTTGATTTTTATCTAATTTTATTTATTTGCTGTATTTGAGTCTAATTTCTAGGTATTCATTATATTTATGTTATTTTGCTTGAATATTACATTAGTGAGTACTTATTAAGATTATTTATTGTGTTTTCGTTTGTTAGTCTCTTTAGATATTATACTCGTTTGCTATTTATGCTACGATTCTACCAAGTTAATTTTTTTTGAGGGGATTCTACCATGTTAATTACGATATCATATTGTTAGAATTTTAGTGATCACTTTTTAATCTCGATTTTTTCCGGTCTTTATTTTATCAAAACAAATCTCAGCTCTGGATCCATTTTGTCAGCTTTAATTATATGTGAGGCCGATTTTGGCAGTTTTAGTTACATATGAGATAAGTGATCCGCTCGACAAAAGGATAAAACACTAGAACATAATTCCTGAATATTTTTCAAGATTGGCATGTCTATGGTTTTTAAAATTTAAAAACGTCAATATTGTTGATTTTATGTTGTACCAGGTTTAAAATTCGTACTGAATTTATAAATCATCACATGCAAAAAACTTTAACTGACTAATATTTGTGCTGTGTCATTCCTTTATTTGACTACTGAAAAATGAATTTGGACCAACGACTTTTACACTCGTGACTACATTTCTCAGAAACCTCCCAAACAGGCCCTTAAATTAGGAGGCGAAAAGTTGCATAAGAATAGAAATAGAGAAGAAGAAAATTAGAGTAATTCGAATTTTACCATCCACCTCCAAGTCCAAGTCCAAGTCCTGTTTTCCAATATTCACGTTTATTGTAAATAAAGATAAAAATAAAAAATAGAGTTGGTAAGAGAAGATGGAGGCTATAAATAACCCCGCCCACACCCAACTATGGAAAGAGGAAACTCTTCTCGACTCGAGCAAAATGTTTCGAGTGAATATTCCGAAATCAGCGATGCTAAATCACACGATTATGATCATGACGCAGCTCAAGTGGGCGTGGGATTTGATTCTCTATCAATCCTTCTTCCAACCTCGTGTGAGTGTGATTTCCGACAGCCTCTGCGTCAGACACTACAGCATGGGCATGGAGTCCGAGGAATGCGCCGTCTGTCTCTGCGGCATCGACGATGGCGATCAGATCAGAGAGCTCAGCTGCCATCACGCTTTCCACAAGGTCTGTCTCGATAGGTGGCTCGGATACGGCCACGTTACCTGCCCCTTGTGCCGGAACAATGTCAAGCCGCACCACTTCACGGCCGACCTCCGCCGGGAGCTCCTCACCTTCAACTTCGCCGCCGTCGAGTCCACCGACGATCATGCCACGTGGTGGCTCCGCTGATCACGCACTATTCATTCATCATGGAAATCTAATTATAACTAACCCTCGATTTATCTCTTAATTGGAATTGGATTGTCCACATGATTTTCATTTTTTACTTTTTTGAGTTCCAAATGTCATTGTATAGAAACAAAAAGTTCATATAATTAAGGCAACATGATTGTTTCTTACTTCCTTCTGCCCTGCTTTTTCTACGTATTTTTCCTTTTTTCCTATCTCTCTCAACTCACACCTCGACTCGCACCCAATTTGTCAGAATATTCAAAATACTTCTGCTTCCTAGAAGAGTAACATAAACTTTAATAAAAATGATTAATGTATTGTGAGTGGAAAATGATGTTACTTAAAAATTAATGTTAATAATCATAATTAATTGTATTATGAGTGAAGAAAATTATCTATTATCTAATAGAGTGTTTTTAAAAATAAAAGAAATTAATTTTTGTGGAGGTTCAAAAATAAACTATTTTTTGTGGACGGATGAAATATGTAATTGTTGTTGTCTGATTTATTTGTGTATTTTATTCTCTTGTTGAATAATTCTTTTTATATTCAACCATTTTTTAAAAGATTGTTTAAAATCAAAAAGTAAATCAATCGAGCACAAAATTCAGTCGCAAGAAGTTCATTTTAAGTAGCAATCTAGCGTATGTAGATTATTGAATAATTTAAACAATAAAGAAAGCAAGCCAGGCTGCTATTCACTTTCGAAATTTGTCTAAATTAATTTTGTGCTCCCCCTATTCTGCGAAATTTGAGCAATTTCTTTTCAACACGAATTTTAAGAAATTAATATTTTGTGTGTTAAATGTGGTGGGTTAAAAAGTAAAAATATAAATAAATTAAGAAAAAAACTTTTATCATATAAAAAAAATACTCAAATTTTACGAGATAATCCAAAAAAAATACTGCTCAAATTTCACGGGACCGAGAGAGTAACATATGAGTAGTGAAAAGCACATTCCCTTTCAATTTCCCCCGCCCTCCTTTTTTTTCGTTGGCCACTGGATATAAATTTGTTTGTCTTTCTGTTTTCACATTCTCAAACTTGTGTAGTAGGATAACCACTACAAAAAAACGCGTATTTTGCCGTCGGTACCTAACGGCGGCACAGCGGCGGCATTCCAGGCGACCCGAACTTTCGAAATTACCGGCCAGTTACCGACGGCAAACTCGCCGCCGTTAACTAGCGACGGCGACGCCGCCGGTAAGTTTTGAATATATAATAAAACATTAAATTAACACAATTACCGACGGCGTTTGTGCCGTCGCTAGCTAGCGGCGGCAATTGCTGTCGGTAATGTCGAATATTAGGGCACGCGTAACCTCCTTTTTTCACTTTTGCGCAGAACAGATCCCCCCCACCCCCCCGCCGCTTCGCCCCTGCTGCTGCTGCCTGCTGCTTCCACCAGCCGACCACCGCCGCCGACAGCCGCCGCCGAACCCCGCCGCCGACCGCCGCCGTGCCCAGCAACCCAGGTAACTCTCTTTCTCTCTCTCTCTCTCTAGATCTCATTTTAATTATATATATATATATATATATATATATATAATTTTTAAATTTTGACTT
This sequence comes from Salvia miltiorrhiza, assembly GCF_028751815.1. Lineage (NCBI taxonomy): Eukaryota > Viridiplantae > Streptophyta > Magnoliopsida > Lamiales > Lamiaceae > Salvia > Salvia miltiorrhiza. Next base: position 15,153,808 of record NC_080391.1, on the reverse strand, counting down.
ATATTATTTTTTAAAAAAAATTGCGACTTATCCGGGCTCACAATTTGATCAGAAATTTGACCATAATACTCCATAATTTTCTGAATGGTATGAGCGTTCGTGACCGTGGCGTGACAGAAAACCAGAATATCATTCGCATATAAAAGATGAGTGGGAAAATTAATTCCCTGTCTCATTTGCACCGGGGTAAGGGTGCCCGCGCTAACACAATTAGCAAAGAGCCTACCAAGAACATCCTCGGCGATTCCAAAAAGAATCGGAGAAAGAGGATCGCCCTGACGAACACCCCTTGAACACGCAAAATAACCTTTAAGCTGACCATTGTACAGAATAGAAATCCTAGCCGAATGAAGCAGAATCTCAATCCAACTAATGAACTTTGAATCATAGCCAGCAACACGAAGAACGTTAAGCAGGAAATCCCAGCTAAGAGTATCAAAAGCTTTTTTGATGTCAATCTTGCAAGCCATGTTTTGACCACGGCTCGTACGATGCATACAGTTCACGCCTTCCGACCCAATCAGAATACAATCGTGAATGGAACGGCCGCTAATAAAACCAAACTGATGACGGGAAACATAAACAGCAGCAACCTGGCTCAGTCTAGACGCCAACACCTTAGTAATAATCTTGTAAAGAAAGTTGGACAAAACAATCGGTCTCAGATCCGAGACCGAATTGACGACATCTTTCTTAGGTATCAACACCAAGGTATTAGAATTGCAGCCTTGAGGAAGATAAGAATTCCGGAAAAAGGCTTGAACAGCACACCAAATATCCACTTTAATAATCGACCAACAATGCTGAAAGAACTTACCCGAGAAACCATCAGGCCCAGGCGAGCTGTTCGGCTCCATCTGAAAAACCCCAGCAGAAATTTCCTCTTCATCCGGCAAACGAATGAGCAAATTATTATAACGATCTTCGACCATCTCCTCAATAACCGCCTCAACCGCCGTAATATCAATATTAGTATGACTGCTAGTCGAAAACAAAGAAGAGAAGAAATCCACGATATGATCCCCAATAACCTTCTGATCGTAATTCATATCTCCATTAATCTCCATGTGAGAAACGATGTGAGGTTTACGACGAAACCTAAGCATCGCATGAAAGAACTTCGTGTTCCTGTCACCATCTTGAAGCCAAGACACCCGGCTTTTTTGCTGTAAAAGCGAGCTCTGTCTGGAAAGCACAACGTTGATCTTAGCTTGGGCGTCCACTTCTTTATCAAAGAGATCCTTCGTGTAACCATCCCTGGCAATCTGATCTTGAATCTCCAAAAGCTCTTGTTGAGTATTCATGATACAAGAATCAACATTTCCAAAAACATTCTGATTCCACGCGCGAAGAACCTACCGAAGACGCTTTAATTTATGCATAACTTTAAAAATCGGGCAGCCAATCTCGATTTCCATCTGCCAGGACCTTTCCACCGTATGGAGAAAATCCGGATGTAAGGTCCACATGTTAAGGAACTTAAAGAAACGATGGCGAGGAGGAGCATCCACCATGCAATGAAGAACAAGCGGAGAATGATCCGAGGTAATACGTGGAAGAGCTTGAACAAAAACCGAACTCCAGAGATTCGCAAAAGAGTCAGCATAAATCGCTCTATCCAGACGAGACTCCACATGGGTAGGCATAAATCTACGACAAGACCACGTGTAATGCAGACCAACCGTAGGCACCTCAATGAAACCGGTGGCTTCAATGAAATCACAGAACTCCGCACAAGCAGTAGAGTTAGGCATATAGTCACTACTTCTTTCATGGGCGCCTTTCACCGCATTAAAATCGCCAATAAAGACAACATTACCATCAATATGATCCAGAAGATCCAACCACAAATGCCGTCTGCCAGCATACGTGTTAACGCCATGCACCATCGCGATTTTAAAATTCCACGTCGACCATCTGCAGTTCATGATAACCACCTGCTCCGAGGAGAAAATCACATCATGAGTAACAGAAGGATGAGAAAAAACCCAAATATTCGAACTCATGTTGTCTCTTGAATTTTGAAAACAAGGAATAAGATTCAGAGAACGCCAAAATCTAGAATAAGTCTTCTTGAGAGTCGTCTTAGGCTCAATAATTCCAATAATAACAGGGGAGAAGGAGTCGCAATGCTCCTTTAAAACTCGTTTGGACTCGTCCGTAAGGCCCCGGACATTCCATACGAGGACATTCATCATAAAGATTGAGAATTCGTGTTCGGGTTTTCACCCGATTCCACTTCAGCTGCCCAACTCTTGGCCGCCACATTATTCAGGGCTCTATCATTCTTCGAGCTCCCAGACGTAATAATGAAATCTCTAGGTTTATCTCCTGCTTCCCAAGCTTTGTAAAGTTTATTTTTGATGAAATCTTCAGCCTGTTGGTTAGGTTGCTGGTTAGGTTGCTGCTCCACCGACTTCCGGAGACAACTCTTGATACTATCTTCCCCACGAATCATCGGTTTCTTTGCCGCCAAATCTTTCGGCGGTCTCCCCCTTTTTTTCACCTGCGCCTCCGCCTCACAATTCTTGAAAGTTTCCACTATCCGCTGGGCTTTGATAGCGCTTTCCATCATCCTTTCCTGTTTCTCACAATTTTTATCCCGATTGACCGGACTTTCAAAAATGACGATCTGTTGTGAATCTGCTTCAGCCCGTGTCTTGCCACCATCCGACTGCCCATCAGACTCCTCTCCCGAATCTATCTCTTCCGTAACCTGCACAGTGATCGCCTGTAAGATATCCGGATCCGACGTCAATCTATCTCCATTGACATCTTCAAAATCAACATTCCGATCAGTTAAAGCCAACGACTGATTGTGGTTCTTTGTTCCCCTCGATGTCTGAATCTGCTCTTCTTCAACAGCAACCTGTTCCAAAACCCCCAACTGATTTTGAATCTGCTCTTCTTCGACAGCCACATGTTCCAAAACCCCAAACTGATTTTCAGTGATAACCTGCGTTCTGTGAGCTTGGGCAGTCCTATTCTGTTCCCAAGATTTTGGCTTCCAGTTAGGTGCCCTAACCTCCTTGGCAGCTCCCTTATTAATTATTTCCTTGTCTTTACCCAGCGACATATCTTTGGCCTTCCCATTCCTGCTGTCCTCCTTGGATTTGTTCTTCATTCTATTGCAGTTATCAATAGAATGTCCAGTGATCTTACATTTAGAGCAGAAGGCCGGGAGTTGTTCGAATTCGAATTCGACGTGAAAGGAACGTTCTTCCCCGTCAACCAGCAAAGCCTCCGGCAGAGGACGCGAGAGATCAATTTCCAACAAAATTCGAGCATAATGTCCAGCAGCACCACGTGCAGAAGCCCCATCAACTTTAATAGGCGATCCCATCGCCCTTCCAATACCCGTAATGACATCCAGAGTCCAAAATTCTAATGGCAAATAATAAATGCACATCCAAACTTCACAAAGTGATGAAATTTCTTTATAGGGGTCGAAGAATCTCACCCATTCGCGTAACCGCATGGTTCCGAAAGGTAACTCCCAAGAAGTGCTTTTCTGAACTAACGCCTTGTCTTCAGCGGTATTAAATTTAATAGTGTAGAAGCTCTTTCCCATGGGGATGATTTGCCAATCATTGTCAATATTCCAAACCACCTTAAGATCACGTTTAAGATCCGTGAGAAGACGCGGCTTCTCTCATTTCCTAAGAAGAAGACGACCAATTAAAGCATGCTCAAATTGATTTATCTTGGGCAGCAGATGCTCTTTTGGCACCCTAAGCGTGGGTATTTCACCAGAGAAATCCGGTTGCAGCGAAGTGAAGCGATGAACAAGCACATCCGGCGTACGTTCAATTTGTCGGGGTCTCCTCAGAAGCGAAGCAAAAAAAGTGGTGCTCGGCCGATGAAGCTCCGTCGCCGAGGCCTTCTTAGTATTGTCTTCCTTGATCAAATCCGGAACCCTAGTATTGGATGTAGTGAGTTTATGATTCTGTGAATTTCCAGAAGTTTTACCAGCAAAAGACGTTGACGTAGATTCCTCAGCCACACCCTTTGAAGATTCAACAACAAATTTCTCTTTGTCGTGACATTCTCCATGGCTATGACGTTGAGTAGAGAAATTATTGGAAACTTGCGGCAGATTCAGCCCTGCCTTATCAACCATTATCGGCAACTGTTGTTGGTTGATTTGCATCGTTGGCGTCGGTGGCTTGCTCGGCGACGTTGGCGGCATCGGTTGGTGGACGTTCGACGGCGTGCCGGCGGTCTGCATGGTGGCGGCTCAACTAGGGTTTAGTTGCTAGGGGTTGCATCGCTCTCATATAGCACGATAAGCTATTCTAATACCCTCTAAAAATGATTTAAAGAAAAAATATCGCTCAATAAACAAAAAAAAAAAAAAAAAAAGAGCGATGGCCTCATAAAATCTTATAAGTAAAATTCTCGCTTCAATAAAATATCGCAAGGAAAAGTTGAATCGTAGTGTAATAATTAGAATTAGTGATGGGCCTGATGGCTTTAGAGATGTAATAGTTTATCATTTTTTTGACCATTCTCTCACGTTCAACTATTTAGAAAAAAATATTTATCCCTTCTCTTTCTCCGCAGACAAAAACTAATTTTTAAAAAGAAAGAAGAAAAGGACGAAGAAAGAAAGAATCCACGAAGGGGAAGTGACGGACTGAATTAATTACCAGAATGGCAACAATAACATGCAATGCTACTGAAGAAGAAAGAAGAAAGATCCAACTTTTTGTGTGTTGGTTAAGCTATAAAATAATTAATGCTTAAGATCAAAGGTTTTAGACTCGAGTTTATCGTGGTATAATATTTAAATTTCTTTATTCAATGCTATTAATTCATAAAAAAAATCCAACTTTTATGTTTTAGCAAGTGAAGATATATAGTGGAAATAAAAAATTAAGCCCACAAATTAGAAACATAGTTTTTCTCCCAGAAGGACCGATATACTCCTCAACAACAAATCCCTCAGTTACTTCTTACTTTGGTGCCCGTCAAATAATGTAAATTAAATTATTTAATTAATTCAAATTAAATATTTTTATAAAAATTGATTATTATATAAATTATATTAATCAATATTAATATAAAAAAATATATTGGGCAAAAAATATAAATTACCCATTATATTTTTATTACATATTTTATTTTAATGATAATTTTGTAAATCAATTTGATATATATTAAATTGAGGTTTATTATAAAAGAAAAAGAAAAAAATCCCTTGAGAGCACAAAACGCAGACTAAGGGCACGAAACTCGAAAAGAGATCGTTAAGCTAATAATCCTGAAGACACTAGCAATCCCATAACTCAGGATAGTCGTCCATCTCATCTGACCAACGTCTATTTACTATATTATTCATTGCCCTCATGCTATCACTATTGCTACAATCAACTACAAAGTCCTTCGGCTTGTAGCTCATTTCACCCGCATTCCTGAGACGACCTTTTATGCTACCTTCCGGAACCGCTTGCATCGGCTCCTTTCCCATGCCCTTTTCCGTGCCCTTTGGGCGGCCACGTCCCCGCTTGGTCGTCTTGTCCGAGAGCATTTGCTGTAGCTAGTTGATAAGGCTTATAAGTAAATATCTATATATATCGAATAAAATACATTTAGAAGAATATATACATTGATTCATTAGATATACATTAAAAATCTATTTGATTTCATCTTCTATTCTATAACATATTTATAAGATTATATTTTATTTATAATTTTAAAAAAATTATACATGAATATCTAAATGATTATATCTACATAAAAATTCTATCTAATTTCATCATCCTCACAACACTTGTCGTTGATGGAGGGAGTACAAGACATTATAAATCTCAGTTGTTAAAAAATGATTTTATTATATGACATTATAAATATCAGTTGTTAAAAAATGATGAATAAGTTTATTTGAATTTTTCGTGCAAACACGAACAATGTTACCAAATCTCAAGTTACACACAAGTGATTGTAAAGTCTTAACATGATATGTTTATGATATTCAAATAAATTATATATTACCGTTTACCAAAACTTTAAAGAAAAAGTAAATATTTTATGTAAAAAAAAGATAGTTATTGCCTACCGCGCAAGAAGTCATGAAGGGGCAATTAATTATTACTATTAAATTATGATTTATAAAAACAGAGAAAAAAAAAGAAAAAAACTTAAACCCTTAAAAACACAGAAAACCAGACTAAGGACCGATGAGAATGTCAATTACTTTTAGTACGAAATAATAATAATAATAATAATAATCACATGGTGTGTCATCTTTAAACCACTACACGCACAAAAAAATTGAAAACTAAATTAAAAGGCCATATTTTAAACTGTGAAAAATTAGCCGTAAGTTGAGACGTTTTAAAATATAAGAATATGAACAATGACAGAATAAAATTCTTTATTCAAAATGCGAGCAATTTTGATAGCAAATCAAGAAACGCAAAGTATAATGATAGCGTTATTGTTTCAGAGTCACGAAATATACAGTTTAATGCCACGGCTGAATTTCTTGTGTTAAAAAGAAACACAAATCAAACGATAGATTTTTCTGTAATATTCGCCGTCCGCCGATATTCCATTGACATTAATTTATTACTAATATTTTTTATATAATTACCAACATTTTTTACTGTTATCCCTACCAAGACTACCAAGAGAAGAATTGAACTCAGACATTGATTTAAGAGCCGTACGTAGAATTAATTCGAATCAAATATTATACTAGTAATTTATAGCATTGCGATGTAGTATTTTTTAGGAAAATGTACAAGGTCATGTTAATTCCTAGAAGAAATGTTTTCCGAGTTGTACGCTTATAAAATCCATAATTTGAATTGAATTTTAAGAATCTTATACAAATTCATAAGTTGTATAGAATTTTATTACGTTTACAGTGAATAATACTCCATCCGTCCCTTAAAAGTGGCCTGTATTATATTTTGGGTCGTCTCATTATAAATAATTTATTTTATAAATAGAAAAATTTGACCCTTAAAAAAGTGTGAGCCCTACCACTTTTAACAAATTTACACATTCTCCTTAATTCTCGTGCTAAAAAATTTTGAGCCACCTATAATGGAACTGAGGGAGTAATGATCCACTTTTGCTACTGGTTTTTGTTTATTTTAAATAAATGTTAATAATGTGAAATACTAGTATCTATTAGGATAGTGAAAATGAATAGCTATTTACTTAATATCATTTTAATAAAATATAATTAATTTTTAGTGTTTCAAACAAAATTATTCCGTCATTTTTTTGGTTCGTACAAAAATATTCTTTTCTTTGTTCTCAACCTCTCCCTCAAACCTTAGTTTCTTTGTCCTTGAAGCTCTAATCCTTCTGCCGCCGAGTTGCTCTCTTTTTTCCCCTCTAACGGCCTTTTCTTTGATTTCATTTGTATGTCGCCGTCAATATCCTCTTCTCCGGACATATTTATGTTCTCCAATAACTATAAGTTCCAAGGGTTGGAGAACGAGAATTATGACATATAAATACAGATCTAAGAAAATCTTAAACAATTACAGCAGATGTGTGTCATCCGTTTCAAAATTTGTTGTGCCAGCCGGCCTACGCGGCCATTAACACCACCCATATATAATAGGTCTCCGTGCACAGAATATGGATTCAACGATGATCACATTGGTATCCATTTTACATCATTTTGGATTTAGTTCTGATATATAGTTAGAGTTTCAATATTTTGTTTTATTTTGTGTTTTTTATGAGATTTATATTTGTTTTTATAATTAAATTTGTTGGAAAATGAATAAAATATTTTTTGAATTTGTGTTATTTTAAACTTCGTTTATTCTGTGTTATTTTAAACTTTTATCGCACCAACCGATTGATTGCATTAAATAAATTTTTTTATTTAAATAAAAAAATTCATTTGAACATCCCCATGTGTATGCTTATTTTACAAGATCCCTAATCATGAGTTGTCCATATCAAAATATATATAGAAATTGATTTTTCTTTCGTTGGGTTTAATTCCCTATATATATTACAATATCTCTAATCATGAGTTGTGTATATGAAATATATATTGTTAGAGTGTATTTACTCTATATTGTATTGTCATTGCGTAAATTGTAACAATAATATTTGGTACATATGATGATACATGCTTGTAGAAGTGATATATTTATGGATAATTAAGTACAAATCTCTTATTAAAAGTGTATATAATTATTGTCTTGATATACTTCTAATCTTCACAATAGCCACGAAATTGTTATGTAGCATGTGTATGAGTCTTATTTTTTGAAGAATGATTATCAGATTGATAGACAAGATCATCCAAGTAGAGTCCTCATTAAGCTAGAACTCCTATTTTCACATGATTAGAAAATGATTAACTTGGGCTACAAGAGAAAATTAGAGACATGAAGTCTATATAAAGAGGTCATATTTCGTTCAAGATGCTGGATGTGCTTAATTGATCTCGCAATGTAGTCGAGAATTCTTGTTCCTGCTAGGTGTCATCACAGACTTGCAGTCTATAGTACATTTCTTGATACAGTACTTTTTTTTATACTAGAGTGTTTGTGAGTTATACACTTGAGTGTACATTGTAAATTAGTTATAAACTCTTCTTTATTTGGTTATTGTTCATCGAGGGATTAGGTGGTGTTCGCCGGTGTTCACGTCTAGAAAGTTAGTCATTGTCTAGCTTTCAACTGTCCACCATTGGTGAGATTTTGAGAAAATATAGAGACGTAGTAAGAGATAGTCTTATTGTGTAAGTCTTTTAATTTGTATATCTTAACTTTATATAGTGGATCGTTTTCCATGGACGAGGCCCGCAGACGTAAGTGTTCTATCACCGAACTGGGTTATCATTCTTGGTATTTCGTTTGTTACAACTTTTGTTACATTTTGTGTAACTATATTCGTATGCGTATTCACACTGGCTGTTAAAATACATCTCATGACATGTTTTATAAATTAGTCATTCTTTTATATATATAAATTGTTTTTTTCTTCATTGGGTTTAATTAATAGATACATAGGAGTCGTTATATCACTCGATGCAAGTAATTTCAATAATAAAACAAATATTTATTTTAGATATTCGAGTTAGCTTGATGCTATACGCACCCCCCATGACAAAACTAACCTCTTTATTACATTTAAGGTGCATTTACTTTAATGAAAAGAAAGAGAAAAATATATTTTCATTCATTCATTTTTTTATTTATTTTTATCACTTTCACATGTTTACTATGATGGAAATTTTTTTATAAGTATGGTGAAATATTTTTTCAAGCAGCTCATTTTCACTCATTTTTTCTCTAATGTTAGATAATATTATCCTAGGTGTTGGGTCCTGGTGGGTATCTGAGCTGGTGTATGGGAGGGGGGGGAATACACCAGTAGACTATTTTCAAATTGAAAACTGAAGTCAGTTTCTAAACTGAAACTGAAGTAAGTTGTGTAAGAAGGATATTAGTTTAAAAAGGGGCTAAGACTGATACTGATAATGAGTCAGTAGGGTAACTTTAGTTTGAGGAACTGATCAACAAATTGAAGTTCAGATAGGGTTTCAGTCTTATCAGTTTTCAAAATCAGAGTAGTGTTAGAAATCCTACTAATTGTCCTAACACTGATCAATTGGACTGATAACACTGATGCGTAAGCGATTTAAGAAAGGGGTAATTGCCTGTAAATTCCTAACGTTTACACGGAATTGGTTTTTTCACATATTTTTATTTTTCTTCTTTTAAATACCTAACCTTTAGTTTTTGTCTCAAAATTATCCGACGACCGGTTTTTTCCTACGCCGGCGTCGGAAATGCCACTGTGGCAGCCGGAATCGACGAGGTGGCAGCCGGAATTGACACCTAAGTATATATTTGACATGTGGAATAAAATTAAACAAAAAAAAGAAAAAAATTTCACATGTGGATTAAACCCCCCTCCCCCCGTCTTCTTCCCCCTTTCCCCCGTTCCCCCACCTGCCGCCTTCGGCCCTCCCCACCGGGCGTCGATCTCTGCAAATCGGCCACACCACACACCACCACCGCCGCCGCCTCCCTTTCCCCATCCCCTCCCCTCCCCCGTCTTCTTCCCCCTCTCCCTTGTTCCCCCACCCGCCGCCCTCCCTCCTCTCCTTCCCCCACCATCTGCCACCGGGCGCCGATCTCTGCAAATCGGCCACCCCACCACTGCCTCCCCTTCCCCCACCCTCCGCCGCCGCTACCTGACCAAATCCAGAGGCCTCTCTCCTGTCTTCCTCTGCTGGCCTCTCTCCGTCGGCCCCTCTCCAATTCGAGAGGCCCATCTTCGCCGGCCCCTCTCCAAATCGAGAGAGTTGCTGATGTCGGCCAATGTTGAAACAGAGGAAAGGGAGTCATTTTTGTCGTCAGAAATCGGAGGGAATGGGGGCTAGAATTTGGGGATCTAGGGTTTTTGACATCGGAAATTGGAGGGAATGGGGGCTAGAATGTCGCCGTTGCCCTGAGTCGCCGTAGAAGAAGAGGTGGGTGTGCCAAGTTTTCAGAGGGAGACGGAGATGGCGGCGTAGTTTTGAGGGCGACGGAGGTGCCGAGAAGCTCTCTGTATGTCACGGCGACCGAGGTGGCGGCGTGGTTCTGAGGGAGACGGAGGTGCCGAGAACCTCTCTGTGTGTCGCCGTTGGTGCTGGCAGGGGGAGGGAAGGGGGCGGCGAAGGAGCAGCCGGTGGTGCTGGCAGGGGGGAGGGGGTATAAGGGTTTGAGGAAGATGATGATGATTTGGAATTTTTTTTTGTTTTTTTAATTTTATTTTTTTGCCACATGTAAAAAATATGTTTAGGTGTCAATTCCGGCTGTCACCTCATCAATTTCGGCTGCCACAGTGGCATTTCCGACGCCGGCGTAAAAAAAAAATCGATCGCCGGACAAATTTGAGACAAAAACTAAAGGTTAGGTATTTAAAAGAAGAAAAATAAAAATAGGTGCAAAAACCAATTCTGTGTAAACGTTAGGGATTTACAGGCAATTACCCCTTTAAGAAATAGTCTTCAGTGAATCAGATTATCAGTTTTAAGGTTTGTCCTTTAAGTTATCAGTTTCAGTATACGTAGGGTACCCTTGAAACTGAAATACTTGAAAGCAGTAATAACAAAAGAATTTTTACGTGGTTCGGAATAACAATTCCTACGTCCACGGTCAGTAGATCACACTGGCAATCGATTCAGCTCATGCTTACGGGTGCACAGCAAACCTAGCTCGTGTTTACGGGTGCACAACAAATCTTACAACTGAAACACTCGTTTCAGTGCCAACAACTATTAGACTTCTCTTTCTTAACTTACTGGTGCTAAGTAAACCACACATCTAGCTTGCGGGTGCTAAACAACCTAGTATTCAGACAACTGTCTCAAATACTTCTCTCAAACTCTCTTTTCTCTCTCTTTGAAAAGGGTTTGTATTCCAACAAGGATTACTGATAACGGAATCTCAATAACCAATTTCTAGGCTAAGGATATGAGTGTACATGTGAAGACTGATAATTACAGCAATATGTATTCTCTTCTTCGATTCAAACTTAGATGCTGTGGATTAGCTTGACTTTTGAGTTCGATAGAGTTTCGGCTTTGTGCGTTGAATCGGTGAAGAATGAGGTTGATCCTTGAGCTCTATTGATAGGCAGCGTCTGGAGAATAGATTTGTTGGAGGAGGTCCTTCTTCATTTTATGCCGTTGTGACTTAGATTTGAATTCTGGCTCAGGTTCTCAGTGTATGTGTGGATTAGCTTGACTCTTGAGTTCGACAGAGGTTCAAACTTAGATGCAGTGGATTAGCTTGACTCTTGAGTTTGACAGAGTTTCGGCTTGGTGCGTTGAATCGATGAAGAATGAGGTTGATCCTTGAGCTCTATTTATAGGCAGCGTCTGGAGAATAGATCCGTTGGAGGATATCCTTCTTCATTTTCTGCCGTTGTGACTCAGATTTGAATTCTGGCTCAGGTTCTCAGTCTTCGGTCTCCTTAAGCTGAAAGTAGGTACCGTCCTTGCTTTCATAGGATATGGTGTTGCAGAATAAAGCAACACGAAAAGGGAAACTTTGCACTCCAAAGGACGATTCTGCATATCTCCGCATTAAATGCAGTTTGTACTGGCAGTCAGCAACTTACTTTCCACGTGGCTATGATGGAACTGAGCGAAACATTTCTAGACTGAAGAATCAGTCCGAGGTTTCTCCAGTTATTCTACTTCAGCATTAGTCAGTGCTTTATCCGACGTGGCGTATATCAATGTTTCCCGAACACTGGTACTTCAGTGATAGTCCTTCAGTTGAGTCAGCAGTCTTGATTCAGTTGGTCTTCAGTCTTCAGTTGTTGGATCTTCAGTTCTTCAGTCTTCAGAACTTCAGTCTTCAGTCTTTTGTCATTTCACTCTATAGTCTAACTAGGAAAATGAACTCTAACACTTGAGTTCAGTGAAATTATAGTTTAGAGAAGATAATCTAAGTGTTTTGGGATCATTAAAGTCAAGCGTAGGATATTTCAATTAATTTCCCAACATTAGGGTAGGAGTGTGAACATATTTTTCAATATTTTCATTTTCTCATCTCTAGGAAATACATATGATAAAAAAATATAAAAAAAATTAGATTTTTTATTCATTATTTTTTAATAAAAATTTTACAATCAAAGTAAACGTACCTTAGGCGAAAAAAAAAACAAAAAACGGAACTGGTTCTACTTTGATTTTTCCACAAAGTTTTGCGTGTATTTTGCACCAAAAGAGGTTCCGATTTGTACAATGTAGAAAACGTTGGCAAACAATATTTTACCCAAGATTTAGTAGAAAAAACCCATAATTATTTCTGCATTTAGTTTCTACGACGGTAATTTTTTCTCATTCAATAACTACTAATTAATCAGAACGTTTTATTTATTTTCACGCAAAATTACTTGTTGATCACGTTGATAACAAGGAATTTCTACGAATGTGCTTATCATGCATACTCTTATCCTTAAATATTCTATTGTAAATACTTGGTTACTTTGTGGAATACGCGACGTGCATTTCTGGAAGCGTGACTCATATTATTCTCGTCGTTTAAGTATGATTCAACCTTGGAAATTTTGTTGTACCTCCTTATTAATTCCATTTGCAAGTCATAAAATTCAGTTTGGATAAACATAACTCCTGCAATCAACCGTCACCAATAAATCTTGGAGATAGATTCTATGTCGACTGTGATTGTTTTCATTTTCAACCACTCTAAATTCCAAGTAATGACCGAATGACGTCGTCTACCCTTACTCCTTAGTCTTAATTAATGTAGACTTCGAAACATGGGATAATATTCAACTGCATGCGATTATACTTATACATATTATAAAATTGATTATTACAATTATTTTCAATTAAAAATTTAAAAATACCTTCTTTTATAAACACAAGCATCATATATATATATGCCTAAGACTTAAATACCCTTCGATGTTAAAAGTTATATTTAATTTTTGTAATAGTCTTACGCATTTGACTGATTTGACAGCTATTAGTTAGAAATATACAAGAAAAATATGATAGTTATCAGTCAAGAGTATGTATGATTTTTTTCACAAAAAATCAAATAAAGTCATCCACATTAAAGAGTATTTAAATTTGTTCATTTAATTTGAGCATAAAATGCTTGTATTTACATATATAACTTAAAGATTATGTCATTTTTAACTATTGACACATTATTTTCTTGTATTTCCATCTAAGATTCGAATGTTTTTATAGAAAAAAAAAACCCTTCGATTTGAATTTACAGTTTTCATACCCATACTTAATAAGGATCATTTGAAATAGTGGACATATACTAAGGGCAATTCCAAAAGCGCACTAAACATATATAGACCATTAGAGCATCCACAGCAGACTCTCAAAATTTTATTCCCAAAAATACTCCTAAAGTCTTCCCTAAATTATTTTTAATTCCTATTTTACAATTGCGCACAGTAGCTCTCCTATTTTTCATTATCTATTTTATAAATTTAGGATTAGATTTAAGGGAGTGTAAATTTAGGATTAAATTTGCAGGGTGTAATTTATTTTGTGGGCCCAACTTAATATAAGTGATCTGTTGGATGATCATTTTATCTCACTTTTTATTATTTTAGCTCAAATTTAAAGTTAGAATTACTTTTGAGAGATCTGTTGTGGATGCTCTACACTATTTTAGTGAACGCGAAAATTATTGCACTAAATCTAATGATTCAATGGTTAAAAATATAAAGCACAATAAAATATTTTTAAAAACTATTTTTGATAATTTCTTGTCTATTATGATATTCAATTAGCACAAATAATTGTAATTCTATCACATTTTTTATTATTATAAATTAACAATTAAATAATTAAATTAAAAAATTGCACCATAATGATCTTAAATCTAAAATCTTTGACCTTAAACACTAAAATCGCTATCATTATCAACATACGCACACAATTATATAAACTTCTAGTGAATATATAAACTGCACCAAAATAGCGCAACTCACATTAAATTAAGCTGGAGTTAGAGGGTGTTTGGCTAAACTTATTTTAAAGAGCTTATAAGCTCTTAGAGCTTATAAGATGTTTCAAGAGCTTATAAGCTGTAATTTTTAAGAGCTTATAAGTTGTGAAAGCGTTTGGATAATTGAGCTTATAAGTTAGAGAGAGAAAATATATTTTTAGAGAGAGAAAATCCAAGAAAAATAAACTTGAATGATATATGATGAAAATAATAAATTATAATTGAAAAATATTTGTAAAAATATTGTTTTATATGAGATTATTAAAAAATAAGTTGTGGTAGAAGAACTTATTTTTTGGGGAGCTTATTTTTGGAGCTTATAAGCTGTTTATGAGCTTATCTTATCAAACACTTTTAAGGAGCTTATAAGCTCCTAAACAGCTCAGCCAATGGCAGCTTCTTACTTTATGAAATCCATAGAGGATAATAATTAATAACGCATGCTCCTTTGGACATATTTTTTCAGGGACTTAAGTAATTAAAGTATCTGAAAATCTGGAATAAGAATATCTTTGTCAACATCTTTGATAATGTGAATAAAGATTAACTAGTTCCAGAATTATTTTTAAAATCTACCTTTTCTTTCTCTTTCTATTTTTATTTAAAAAGGAAAGAATGGGAAGAGTGATGAATTATTGGACTCGATATATGGACGAAAACTCACTTTATATTGTAATTATTATTGTACATTTTTGATGAAATTGAGTTTTATTAAAAAGGAAAAAGAAAAAACCCTTGAAGGCACAAGAAAGCAAACTTAGGGCCCGAGACTCGAAAAGAGCTCGTAAAACAAAAACATCAACGCATAGGACAGCTTAAGTCAAAAGACAATACTTGGCAATAAAATCAGTCGTCCAACTCCATTTCATCCGACCAACGGCCGTGCGCGATATTGTTCATAGCACGCATAGCACTATTGTTGCTATGATCAACCACAAAGTCCCTCGGCTTATATCCCAGTTCCTCCGCATTTCTTAGACGACCTTTTATGTAATCTATCAGATTCGGATTCAGTGGCACGCGCGAACGTTCCATACCCTTTTTAGGACGACCCGGTCCACGCTTAGGTGGAACTTGCTCAACTAGCAATTCCATCCCTTGAGTAACCTGCGCCTCGAGCCTGCTAATACGATTAGCAATATCCTCTTGATCCGGAATGATCCCCTGAGACTCCGCCCTATCCTTCAAATCAGGAGTAGGGTCCTTCTCCCGTTGTGTATTCATGGCAGCTGCTTTCTGAACCTGTAACTCATCAATATCCTCCGACTGCATATTTGGAGAAGTAACAACCTCTTCCCCATGCTGACCTTTGCTACTCCCGGAGTCTTCATCTCCTATGAAAGTCGTAGGTCCCTTACCAGCCGACAAATCATGTCGCTTAGTGATGCCATGATCCTCCTGAAAATCATCAGCCCCATCCTCATTCAGACGCTCCGCACTAACCTCCCCAATTTCATTTAGAGACATATCGGGAGACTCAACAACAAAGTTTTCGTCCACCCTGTCACTATCTGTTTCGGCCACCTTCTCATCATCTTTATGAAACACGTCGTAACGGTTTTCCAATCCAATCGGCGGAAGATCACTATCCTTGACATTAGGGTAATAAACCTGTTCCTTAGGCTGCCAAGCAGGCTTCGGATCCACCTTAGCATCTCCTTTATGATTCTCCTCAACTTGATCAGCCGCTTCCTCATTCTTCTGGTTGCCTTTTGCTTTCGCAGCTCTCCGGCATTTATCCGTGGAATGACCAGTGATTTTACAATGAGAACAGAACAACGGCAAAGATTCGAAACCAAATTCAATATAGAAAGAATTATTACCATCATCGATGTACATTGAATTGAGAAGGGGCAGCGCCATATTGATTTCCACAAGGACCCTGGCGAAGTGCCCCACTTGGCCATTAGCAGAAACGTTGTCAATACGCAACGGATGTCCTAGGGCTCGACCAATATTAGCAATGATAACTGGAGTCCATAATTCCACCGGGAGATAATACACCCTGACCCACACTTGTGCAAGAGATGAGGTTTCTTTATAAGGATCAAAGTATCGGCACCATTCTCGAAGACGTATGTGACCCGTTGAAAGCTGGAGGACCGCATTTCCTTTTGCCTTCTTTTTTGCTTCCACCGTCTTGAATTTGATAGTAAAGAAACCCTTAGCCATAGGAATGAATTGGCAATCCGAGCACTGCCAGATACGCTGCAACTCTAGCGTAATATCCGCGAACGTACGCGGCTTGTCGCCTTTGCGAAGGATCATCCTCCCGATCAAAGCAAACTGAAATTCATCAAGACGCTGTTGATACTCTGATTTCGGGATCGATAAAGTAACGACCTCCCCCTCACGTTTCGAATGAAGTGTACGAAGACCATAAGCAGGAAAATCCGGCTTCTTGATCATGGTAGGACGAACTTTCGCGGCATAAGAGATAGGTTCGCTGCACGACGGGATTACCTGTTCCGAGTCGTTTAATCCTCCAGAAGGCTTTTCTGTATCAACATGAGGCGTCGACTGCTGCCCAGCAGCCACAGCGCCGGACGGTTGCCGATACAGAACAGTTGATTTCGAGCGAAACACGTCAAAGTTAGATGATACCGGGGGAAGGTTGAGGCCCCCCTTTTCACTATTGAAAGCCGGCGAACTCAAGTCCGTCACTGGCGGACTCGATTGACATCCGGCGGCGACTGTGCAGCTGGGGACCTGCTGCGGTGTGGTGGGCGAAGATCTGGATCGGGCAGATTTCCTTCGATCTTGATCGGCGGCGCCAAGATAAGGATCGGGCAGATCGGGATCGGCAGCGCCGAGATCTGGAGGCTGCTGACGGCGTCCTTCCATCACATCTTAGCTACTGCCGACGGAAGGAGGTGGTGGCTCCGATATTGGCCTCATCGGACCTCAGAAACAGCGGCAGCAACTCAGCAGATCTCTCAACCAGAGTCAGCGGCCCGCGAAGCTCGGCGCTGCTCGCGGTGGGTCGTCGTTGCTGAGTCGATCTCCGCTGAGTCGTTCTCTCGGTCACCGCTCTGTTCTGAACGGTGTAGATTGCCGGTGGAAGCGTAAGGTGGGTCGCCGTTGCTGAGTCGATCTCTGCTGAGTCGTTCTCTGTCAACGATCTGGATCGCCGCGCTGCTGCTGCCTCGAACACCAGACCGTCTGCCTGGCTGTTGTTGCGGTGCAGCTGGGCCGCTGCTGCAGGCTTGCAGCGCTGCTGCCGGAGGGGCGGGGCGGTCCGGGCTGCGGCAAGAGAGAGAGATCTGGTCAAAGAAGGCAGCTCTCCCATAATTATTATTGTACATTATTTATAGTTATGGCATATAAAATGAATTTTATATATAAAAAAATTAATTAGTTTTATTTGATCAAAAATAAAATGGTTGTACAACTCAAACTATATATAATAATCTTAATAATTTTTGCCAATTATGTGTGTATTTTTTGTTGAAAGCTTGAATAGATTGTCTTTTTATATAAATTTTTATTTAATTAAAATTTCATAAAAAGTTGACGTAAAGTTAGAGATTTTAAAAAAATAAGAAGAAAATAATATATGTAAACTTGACGAGATATGATGGAGGATTGATAGAAAAGGTTTTCTAATTTTATAGGAGTATAATATTTTTAGATTGATAGGTAAAAATAAAGATCACATCTTATATGTGAACATCTTACCACTATTTTTATTAGCAACAAAACAACAACTCACACAGTGCAATTGTAGTAATAAATAGTAAGCAGAGTATCATCTCCACATGGACTGATAAGCGAAATAACTCTAAGTACTACCAATTTAAACTATCACAGTAGACAGGCAAGCAGAATAGGAAGTAATGAATTAAGATAAAACCAGAGCGAACGATAATCGAAAATAAATTAAGAGAATAAAAATCAAATGATAAAACAACTGATCATAGGGAAGTAAAGTCATTAACCAAATTCACACAATCAATCTATTAATCATATTTACTAGTTTAATCCAGTTATGATGAGAGATCACACAATTAATCAAATACTCTCGTCAGAGCAGCAAAGATCGTAGATTAATAAATTATCTATCTCCGTCAGGTCTCAAGATAATCTATTAACTCTCAATAGCTCCCAATGATTCACCTATGTTAGGTCCTGAGGGTCTCGAATAGGTGTATGGGGGGGGGGGAGAATACACCTATAGGCTATTTTTAACTTAATCTACTGACCTCAATCAGAGGAATCTCAGTCAGAGATCAAAACGAAACTTTGCACGCAAACAAGGACTCCAGTTTTACTGAAATCAGTTTTGACCAACAAGGTTGACGACTGATACTGAAAGCTCTTCAGTAATGAGTTATCAGTTAAGTTGCTGGAACTTAACTGATCCACGTAAGGGCTTCAGTCGTGTTTGCTAAGATAGAGATGATATCACTCTTCCTTCCTATCAGAGGATAGTTCAGTCAGATTGATATCATACGCAGCGGAAATTAAACTTAGTTTCGTAATAGCCTCGGTGGAGCAGGTTGTTGGATTAAGGTTTCTCTTTTCTGTTATTCAGTGTTCAGTTTTATCAATAGAAAAAGCACAAGTAAGAATGTAAAACTAAAAGCTGTAAATAACACAGAGACTTTTACGTGGTTCGGAAAAACCCTTTCCTACATCCACGGCTGGTTGATCAGACCAACAATCCACTCTGCAAGTGCTTCACTGGTGCACTGCAAACCGTACCCGTGTGCTTGCCTGCTGCACACAACCGTAAACTGAAGAAAACCCTTCTTCAGCACCCACACACCTCGCGTAGGATTTCCCTGCTAAGCACACCTCGTGCTCAGACTTTTCACTCAGAGTTCAGAGTACCTTCCTGAACTCCGAACCACTCAAACACTCTTATGGGGGGGAGGTTTGAACGAGTGCCAACTATACTTACAAAGAACAAGTTCTTTGAAGCAAGTTTGACCTTTGGCTTCTGGGTAAACAGATATATGCCTAGGGTCTAAGAGAATGTATGTAATCAGCAGTGACTGATTTTGGCTTTGGAATTCTCTTCTTCGATTCAAGCTTTGATGCGGTTAAGCTTTAGGCTGAGTAGCAATTTCGGCAGAGCTTCAGCTTATGTCGTTGAATCGGTGAAGGTTGAAGTGATCCTCGAGCACTATTTGTAGGAGAACTCTTGAATAGATCCGTTGGCGTAAATCGTCCTCAAGATTTCTTCCGTTGGAGAGCAATTCGAATTTGGGCTGAGGCTTCAATCTTCGAGGTTCCTTGTCTGTGTGGAAACGGCTCTCTTTGATGGACAGGAGATGTGACTTCTCTGAAAAGTAACCACCAGATAGGAATGACCTCTGCAGAGATAAGATATTCTGAGATATCTGCATTTAATGCGGCTGTACTTGTGCATACGTGGCTTCCTCTGAACGTTGGAAGATCAGTCCTAGGAGGAATGTTCAACTGATACTTGACTTTAGTATCAGTCCTTTGCGCGCATTAAATAATCAGTCTTCAACTGATTCTTCAACTGATACTTCAGTTGGTATCTGCAGTCTTCAGTCTTCGTTCTTCAGTCTTCAGTCTTCGACACCGCAACTAAACTAGAGCCGAACTCTAACACTTGAGTCCAAAACGATTCTAGTCTATTACATATAAGTCCTATGAATTTTGGTATCATCAAAACAAGGGTTAAGATATTCCACAAGGTTCCCAACAATTTCCCCCTTTTTGATGATGCCAAAACCACACAGCAGTTCTAGACAGTAAAAAGACTGAACTCACAGTACAAGTTCTAAACATGGGGTAAAAACAGTTCCCCCTTAACAATAGAACCTAAAAACTTGTACTTAGAGTAAGAACGAAAACATTTCTAAAAACAGAACAAAAAGAAGACAGAAAAACCATAATCAAAGCCTGGACAAAGAGTCATTGTCTTCAGGTTGAGATCAATAAGAAGTTCATTTCATTAAAGAAGACTGATAAGCCATCAGTCGAGGTACAAGGCAAGACTTACATTGGAGTAAAAAGAAAAACAAAAACATGGGAAACCCATGGACTCCAGCAGTCTGCTTGGCTGCGCCTTGAACTTCTTGATCTTCATCTTCTGTCTTCGTGTCTTCATGTTCCTAAGCTTGTTCCACTCTCACTTGTGTTCCGTTGAATTGAGGTCTTTACTGGAACGTCATCCTTACAACTTCTGGTGATCCTTTGCTGTTCCATCATCAGTCAAGAGTTAGAGGACAGGAGTAACCTCAAGAAAAGGTTTCTCTCTGACTTCTGACTTTCCCCCTTTTTGGCAACATCAAAAAGAGAGCTGACGATGGAGGCTATGATCAGACGGTACCCAACTCTGAGTCTCAGAAGCTCGTGATAAGATTTGAGAGCAGAGTGAGTCCGGATAAACAGAAGATGAGAACGCCAGTGGGGATGTGATGAGATGAGGAGACGGAGAAGTGGAGGAGGACAAGAAAACGTAGAAGGCGGAAGATAGAAGAAGGCTGCCTTGTAAGAAGGAGAGGGCTGCCTTATGAGGTGAAGATCAGGTTAGTGAATTGGAAAGAAGGAAAGGAGAGAAGAATGGGCGTGAGAAGGAAGAATCGAAGCGGTGGCAGCTGAGAAGACTAACACCGTCGATTCGCCGACCCTGGGTCTGTGGAGAATAGACCAGGTGTGGCTGAAGATGCTGGCCAACAACGAGAGAGGTCCCGTTGTGTGTTGCAAGCCAGGGAGGAGCGCAACATATGCGATAAGGAATATCTCCTCCAGAAGTGGTAAAGCTTCTTGGCACCATGCATGAGAATGGAAGACACTCGCTTCGCTGGATACAAGTGAGGGTAGAGCAAACTTTGACGCCGGAGAGACGTTGAGGTCCAGTGGAAGGGTCCGGTGAAGACCAGGTATGTGAGCGTCATTCTTCCACTCCATGACTTTGCAGTCATAGATTTCTCCTTTAGTCGGAACAATTTTTCTCTGCAACTTTTGAAACAATTGAAACTTTTTCTCACAGTGAAGGCTGTGGAGAGTTGTTAGTTGATGCAGAAAAATAGTGAAGACAACATGGTATAAATAGACAAGATTTGAACCATGTAAGAAGATGAAAGGTTTTTCGAAAACTGTGCCTAAAATGCAATTGAAGAGAAAAATTCGCGTCCGCCGTCACTGCGAGGGACTGCGTCTTCAAAAAGTTGAAAGACATCATTACATACTGTCATGTCAATGAGCTTTTCAAGAAATTTTATTGCAGAGGCAAAAAGGTTGGAAAGATTTTTGGCAATAAGATCAGGACAAGTTCAATCAAAACAGATTTTCACTTTATAAAAATCTTGTCCTTCTCGGATATTCCATTTTCCAACAATTTCCAACAATCAGTTAAAGTTTTTGAAAGAAACTGATCAGTTAGAGAAAAGATTTTGAACTAAAACTTAAAGCTCTTAACTGAAATAACTGATTTTGAAAGAGCAAGCATTTAAAATACTTACTGATCAACTGAACATAGTAGTCAGTTGATACCACGCGATCCTGATTGATTCATCAGGATAACTTCTTCTTCAGATGAGCATTCGGACTTCATTGCATTCCATGTTGGCGATCATTGAATCATCAGTTGGTTGACCACCAGTCTACATGACTGTTTGAGAAGATCTTCAAACACAGCATCACTCTTCAGGGTTGATGAGGCCGATCTTTGCACATAGATCATTGAACCTCTTTTCTGGAAGAGCCTTGGTCAGCAGGTCCGCTCTCTGAATAGCAGTGGGAATCCATTCCACAGAGACATTCTTCTTTTCGACATGATCACGAATGAAGTGATGTCGAATTTCAATATGCTTTACTCTGGTGTGGTGAACTGGATTCTGGGAGATTGCAATAGCACTGGAGCTGTCGCAATAGATAGGAACTTCCTTTTCGTCGATCCCATAGTCCTTTAGTTGATGGACTAACCACATGATTTGTGAGCAGCAGTGACTGATTTTAGCTTTGGAATTCTCTTCTTCGATTCAAGCTTTGGTGCGGTTAAGCTTTAGGCTGAGTAGCAATTTCGGCAGAGCTTCAGCTTATGTCGTTGAATCGGTGAAGGTTGAAGTGATCCTCAAGCGCTATTTGTAGGAGAACTCTTGAATAGATCTGTTGGCGTAAATCGTCCTCAAGATTTCTTCCGTTGGAGAGAAATTCGAATTTGGGCTGAGGCTTCAATCTTCGAGGTTCCTTGTCTGTGTGGAAATGGCTCTCTTTGATGGACAGGAGATGTGACATCTCTGAAAAGTAACCACCAGATAGGAATGACCTCTGCAGAGATAAGATATTCTGAGATCTCTGCATTTAATGCGGCTGTACTTGTGCGTACGTGGCTTCCTCTGAACGTTGGAAGATCAGTCCTAGGAGGAATGTTCAACTGATACTTGACTTTAGTATCAGTCCTTTGCGCGCATTAAATAATCAGTCTTCAACTGATACTTCAGTTGGTATCTGTAGTCTTCAGTCTTCAGTCTTCGACACCGCAACTAAACTAGAGCCGAACTCTAACACTTGAGTTCAAAACGATTCTAGTCTATTACATATAAGTCCTATGAATTTTGGTATCATCAAAACAAGGGTTAGGATATTCCACAAGGTTCCCAACAACCTATCTCCGTCAGGTCTCAAGGTTAAAATCATATCATACATTCCTGAATCCACTAAACAGTTATCTCCGTCAGATCTCAAACCGAATAGCTATACATTCAAACTATTGATCAGATAATTCACAAGAATTCAAGCACCATGAAATATGAATCATAAACTGACAAATTAATTACATGAATTCAGTTAACTATTTACAAACTCTAGAATCAGATAAAGAAACTAGCCAAACATAGCAAAAGAAAACATAAACATAATTAAAAAGACAACAATTGAAAGAACTGGATTATATAAAATCGAAAGAACGATCTTGAATCTTCAATCCTTCCAGAAATCCAATCCAAGCTCTAAAAACTAGAAAGTAATGAAAAATAAAAGCTATATATCTGAAAACTAAAGTTGGGAACCCTCAATAGGTCAAATAAAAGACCTATATATAGGCACATGAGAAAAATACAGTCCAGAGCTCGAAAAACACTGAAAAACGCATAAAAATAATAAAATCCTGGACACGCAGCGGTCACTGCATCCTTTGTAAATTTCCTTCATGGAACGGCGGTCACCACGGCGGGCGCCGCGAGAGTGCCACCAACGCCGAATACTCTGCGATTTGCCCGACGGTCGCCACCTGGGCGCCGCTGTCTTCACAGAAATCCTCCTATTGGCGGCAGTCACCGCGGGGTCGCCATTGTTTCACTACTGTGCGCGACCGTTTTGTTTTGGTAATATCTCCCTCTTCTAAACTCCGATTTGCAATCCGTTTGCACTCAAGAACTTGTATCGAGACAAACTATAACTTCTATTTCAGATCGTTTTTCCAAATTCGAGTTCAATATTCCTGTAAATTCCTTCAAAGTTCAAGCAAGTACCATGTTTCACAAGATAGAGCAATATAAGCACAAAACAATCATCCAACACTCAATTTCCTATAGAATTGACATCATATGAACACTAAAAACCATGGAAAAGTGAGTGTTATCAACATCATCTCATCCAAATCTTACAAGACTTTTGAGCATCATTTTGTCTGTAATTTGAAATATCACATTTGACTTTTGTGCGTCGAACTTCTAATTATCATCTTGTCTGAAAGCTTGAAATAGGGCATTTAACTTATGAGTATCACCATCTCGATCTTGAAAGAATATAACTAACTTTTGAGCATCATCTCATCCGTAGCTTGAAAAATAAGAACTAACTTGTGAGTAGTATCTCATCTGGAGCTCGTAAGATCATAACTGACTTGTGAGTATCATTTCGTGTGGAGTTTGATAGACCATAACTGACTTGTGAGCGTCATATCGTCCATAGTTTGATAGACCAGATCTGAGTTATAAGCATCACTCATTTGGAGCTTGAAAAATCGGAGTTGAGTGCTAAGCATTATCTCTTTTGTAGCTGAAAAGGCCGAAATTAAGTTATGGGCATCATATCGCTTGGAGCTTGACAAACCACTTCTAACTTGTGAGCATCATATTGTTTGGAGCCAAAACTGAGTTTTGAGTACATAGTACATCTCATATGAAGCTTGATAGACCACCTCTCACTTTTTAACATTATCTCGTTTAGAGTTTGAAGACTAAAAATGAATTTTTGACAAGCATCTTGTCTAGAGATATAAATAAGCACATACTCTTACTTAGAGGAAATATTTATGAATTAATTGGTCAATTTATATTGTCATTAATTTAATACAAAAGATAATTTTGCCACGTTGAACAAATAAAAAAACTTATGCAAATATGTCAATATGAATTAGATTTAAATATATTAAGTCAAATTTTATTATATTTTAATTTATTTTATATATAAAAATATTAGTGTTTAGAAAATCATCTTATGTTAATCAGACAATTAGAATTTCCAACTTTCTCAATATTGGTACCGTGGTAAGTTGTTCTTTGTTTTTCAAAATTGAATCAGATAACAAATTTAGAGTTTTTCACATTTACGATTAACTGAATTTCCCTCAAACCAACATTAAGCAATTGAATTTTTCAATCCAATTATTGGTTATTCCAGTTAAACCAAGTTACATTCTTAGTTCTGAAAAAAAATAGTACTACTGATTTTATAAGAAAAAATAAAACTAAATTATTTGATTTTTTTTAAAATTTTATACAATAAAGCATAACACAGAATTAATTAATTAATTAATTACTTCAAATAAATTAATAATGTGTTATCCAATTAATCTAATAAAATATTGTATGTTGTTATACATAGTTCTTCTGATCATAAATTTATTTGGCCAACTAATTAATTAATTAGTCAAATTAAATTCAAGGTGCAAAACATATGTAGGATGAGATACTACACATAACTATTTATATAGACTTTAGGGTTAATTGCATCAAAATACCTGACCTTTTCCCAAAATTTGATTTTTTGACAAACTTTTTAGTTGTAGCAAAATTTTTAGCTACGTTTCAATTTATTGCAATGTCCGTCCCGCGTATATTTCCAGCCAAATCCATTCATTTTCGGTCAATTTATTTTAGCTACGTTTCAATTTATTGCAATGGATTTAAGACGACAATGTTTCATTACCCGGCACGACATGCCATCTAAGCTTTACGGAGGTCCACCTCAGTATGGATTTGGCCGGAAATATACGAGGGACGGACATTGCAATAATTTAAAACGTAGCATTTACTTTTGCTACAATTAAAAAGTTTGTCAAAAAATCAAATTTTGGGAAAAGGTCGGGTATTTTGATGCAATTAACCCTAGACTTTATTCAAGGTGGAGTGTGATTATCAAGCAATGTGCGATACGAGTTGTGAGGCAATGTGGGATAGGAGGAGTTGTGAGGAAAATAAGAATGAAGGAGAAAAATAAGAATTAAGGAGAATCGAGAAAAATATAAATGAGGATTTTTTTTTTTAATTTTCATCTTTAACTTTTATTTTGCCTTTTCATAATATCAATTTTTATTATTGCGATTTCGTCTTTACTTTTTTTTTACTTTTTTAATATTTGATTAAAATATATTTAATTAAAATTAATTTTTTATTATATTTATAAATATGATAATTGAGTTGGTATCAGCTTTATAATAAACTTATATATAAGAACATTAAAAATGGTGAAAATTCCACATAGGCTTATTGATTAACGGTTATACCCATTTAGAAGCTATACGTAGCTATATCTATCTAAACCTATATAGCCAATAGCCAATATGGTGGTCCTAAACCTATATAGTCAATATCACAAATTATATAAACTCGTTCAAATTTATTATTATAAATTACTATAATAATTAATTATCGGTTTTAATAATGATCCAAATTCGTTTAAATTGTCGTTATCATTGTTTATGAATAAAAATAAAAAAGAAACGTATTAACCGAACTCTTGACACCAAAATAGCAACAGTTACCACTATTCGGATTTAAATTGTACATACAAATTATAGATTCAAAACCTATACACATTTTCATAGTTTAATTTTATAGAATAATCATCATCTTAATTGATTTACTTTATGTAAATTAACATACTATGTACTCCATCTGTCTCACTCTAATAGGGTCACTTCTTTTGGGCACGAAGATTAGAAAACTTACTTTTTAGGAGAAAAGTGGTGTGGTCCACACCATTTAAGTGCATTTTTTTAGTCAAAATGAAAAACGAGCATATTCTAGTGAAACGTCTCAAAAATGAAATGAAATTTAATTATTGACCAAAGTAATATTACATAAATTAAATTAATTTTCTTAATAAAAATATAACTATTTATTTGATAAACTAAAAGTTAATTAATCAAATTAAATTGATGCTGTAAATATATAAAGGATGAGATACTATACCCAAATATTTATGAGATATATACAAACGTGGGATAAGAGATATTATATTTATATATGAGATACTAGACACAAATGTGGGATAAGAGATATTATTGATCTAAAAAGATAGTGATAGTAACGAAATAGTTTCTTTGCCATATTGGAGATTCAAATTTGTTGTTTCATGATGACCGAATGGTGGAGTCGTATTTTTGGGGCAAAAGCTCTTAAGTTGGAAGCATATTAATTTTTTTAAAATCGAGTTCGTTATATCTAATTTTTTAAATAAGCTCTACCTTTTATGTGTGATTGATTTGCAAGAGTATTACTACCTTCGTTTCGCAAAACTTGATCAGTATTTTTTTTTTTTTTTTGGATTGTCTCATGTAAATTGATCACTTTTCTTATATGACAAAAAAAACATATATTTATTTATTTTTTCACTTTTTCAAATACTATACTAAAAAAAGTGATCAAACTTGTGGAATGAAGGGAGTACATAATAATCGAGTTTATTCAGTACACATCTTGATGGCGATCGCAGATTTCCTTGGTCTCAAAAAAAATCCCAAATATACAACTTTTTTCTTGACTGGATTGTCAACCTTGCGCTTAAATTTGGTGACAAAATGTATAAAAAACAAGGTGGTGTCATTTTCAGAATAATGAGTCAATTAAAAGCACCTCTCTTTGTTGTTTTGGATTTTGGCTTGTAGTGATGTCCGAATAGAAACTGGTCCATGCCAACACTTATTTTAACGTTGCTTAAGTTGAAATTAGTATTACTACTTTCTCAAGTAGTTCTACACATTCCGATAAATAAGGCCGCCTTTTTTGCCTATAAGCTTACTCTTTTTGACACATGAACAAGATTCCCTTTTTGATTTTACAATTGCTATGCACCAAAATAATACTCATTCCGTCCCTGAAATAAGTTCATCTTTTTCCTTTTTGGAACGTCCTCCAAATAAGTTTTTCTTTCTTTCTTTTCATTTTTGGACAACTACCCCACCACTAATAATACTTTATTTATTCTTACTTTTCACTTTTTCAGCACTCTCAATACTAATTATAACACTTTTTCACATTTTCACCACTCTCAATACTAATTATAACACTTTTTCACCTTTTCACCACTCCCAATACTAATTAGTATAACATATTTTTCTCCACTATTAATACAATTTACCACTTTTCCTTAAAACCCGTGTCGTCCCCAAAAAGGAACTTATTTTGGGGACGGAAGGAGTACTATACACTTAATTTGATTAAGAAATATCTATGAGCATATTTTTGCATTTTGATAAATAAAATCAAATATAAGAATGTTTAACGTGGATAAAAACAAATTATAAATATTGAATTAGCATGAATATGCCATGCGTAATTAATTTAGTTTTCCCAAGTTTGTAACTACATATTTAATCCCACCTTAGACTCGGGCGACTTAATTGGTGAAGTTCAAATTATTTTAATAGTACTCCTTTTTAGAATGTATTCATAATCTCTATCAGAAAACGAAAAAAAATGTATTCATAATTAACAGTTTGCTGGGCGAAATTCTTGGGTTTTGCATGGAATTATTGTTTAAACATTGCACCTGCGGAAATTTATACGAATTCGGGACCTTGCATATGATATTCGGGTGATTATTGCAGCGGCTCGTGGTAATTTCCTTTTTAATTACTAATATTTTTCATTTTTCATGTGTTTAGATTGACCAATAGAGTTACTCGTCGTAACTTCACGGAATTCGCGATTTTATTGTTTCAATCCGTATTTTTGGGCCACACATTTTACATCTTGATTACAAGATATTATAATCGAAGACAATTCTTAGAAAATCCGATAATTTTTTAATAAATCTATGTAGTCAAATTGTGGCCACCCACAAATTAGTTAAATAGAAAATAAAATTAATTTATTTAATTTACTTTTTAAAATAGAAATAGGATTTAATTGTTTTATTGTATTTTTTATATTGTACTTATTTTGTTTTTAGTTTTATTTATTTATTTAAATAAAAACTTATAAAAAATTACAAAAAAAATAATTACAATGTTAATAATACAGTAAAATAACTATCTTTTCTATTTTAAAAAATAAATTAAATAAATCATTTTTTTCTTAATTTAACTTGTGCATGGATGACCACAAATTAATAGTATAGTGTTTAGCACATCACTCGTATCTTTTTCCTTAAAAATAGGGGGTGGGGTTCGCAGATAACTTATCACAGGCACAATTTCCATGACTGCACATTAATCAACTCAGAATAATAAAATTCAAATTTTGAGATCGCCACTTCGCAATTAGTTACGATCTCCTACACACACACGACACACCACTATAATTTCTAAATAAGAAAATACTAAAAACTAAATTTGAAATCCAGCAAATCCCACTTTAGCTACTCTAACCAACAATCCTAAAGGAAAATAAATAAAAGAGAAGAAAATTAAGAAAGGCAACTAAGGAGAACGTGGTGTTTGTTTTGACTGATTAATTAGATTAAGCTCTAACAATTTTAAATAGAGGAGCTTGTTTAGACTGGCAGTGGTTATTCAACTGACGGCGGCGCTCCATCAGAAAATGGCTGCGCCGCCAGGTACCCTGATCTGTAAAATTTGCACATGTTGAGTTCTTGAACATGTGAAGGCAAAATTGCATGCTATGTAGCCTTATCCGTTGTTGGTCAATTAAGTTCAATGCCAAATCTGGCCATTTATATTTCAATTTTATCGCTTGGTCATATTCAGTCCATATATCGAATTTTACGGCGTAATTTGGTTTGATTAGTTTGATTGCTAGTTTTTCTAGTTCCTTTCTTTCTCTTACAAAAGAATTACATAGAGATAGTCAAATGTGTGGAATTGTCAAAATCAATTATTCACAAGAATAATGTAATGATTATTCAAAAATAGATAGTACTCTATAGAGATGAGATCCAGTGTCTCATAATTTTATGTGTGTTACTGTGTCTCATGCTTATATCTATTATTTTAAAAATATTTTTTTGTAAAAATAAAATTTATTATAATACTATGAATTATATTAAAGTTTTATATCAAAAAATTAAATTTTTAAAAAAGTATATACCATGACTTTGAATTTATCAACCTATTATTAGCTAATAAAGTGAAATTAAATGATAAAAAATAATTACATACCCTAGATTGATGGAATAAACCCTAGTTAATAATCACAAAATTAAACTAAAGCATATAAAATTGAAATTGAAGAAAATATACATAAGAAATTAAATAAAATTGAAAGTAGGATATAAAGTGTGGTACACTGAATCTCATTCCGTACTCTATATGTCCATGAAAAATATGACACTTTCCTTTTCATAATATGATCCCATATTTTTTCCTTATCTTTTATCCTTACAAATACCTCTAATTTATAAAATATGTGCACACCAAAAATGTCATACTTTAAATGGATGAATGAGTACTAATTAATTAGTACAAGTAATTAGAATTCACAAAACATATTTTTGTCAACAATATCAAAATCATTTGAATTACAATTCCCTTTCAAAACTATGACAACCACTCCCCTAGCTAGATAGAGAATAAAGACCAAATCAAGGTCATTTATTGAATCTCAATCAACGATTCAGATTGCATTCGAATTTAATTTTTCATGTAATTATAAATTGGTGATTAGCATTTATTTAATCGAAAAAGGTCAAATGTGTAAAAAACAAATTGACCGAATTCATCTCATTGAACAAATCCCGAAAATTTCTCTCTTCCCATTCTGGGACCTAATCTATTTCGACGAACATATCGATGAACATTAGTATGTTCATTTATTTTTATACGAACATATCGACGAACATGTCGACGAACATTAGTATGTTCATTTGTTTTTATACGAATATATCGGCGAACATTAGTATTTTCATTTATTTTTATACGAACATATCGACGAACATTAGTATGTTCATTTGTTAGGAGTGACTGAAACATATACAAAACGGCTGATACACAGTAACACAATATTTAACTAATTTTTAGGGATTGAGTATATCTTGCCAAATATAAAATAGTGTTGAATGAATTTAATTATGGACGATATCAATTACATAATATTATGCATTTACTTATTTGACCTTTACAGATTTAAATACAAGAAAAATCTACAATTTTTTGGTCCGTTAGATTAAGCAAAATCGACGCACATAATTTGATCTTTATTCTTTATCTAAGGGGAGTGGTCTCCATTGAACTCTCCCATATATATATATATATATATATATATATATATATATATATATAGGGGAGGGCTACAGTAAAAACACTTCTTAAAATATAAATATAAACGTTTTTTAATGTACGAATTTTATCTAACAGGGTTACGAATTCATCAAACATGGTTACGAATTGTGAAAAATAATTTTTTGCTACCTTTGGGATTTGAACTCAGGACCACGAATTCATCCAACAGGGTTACGAATCAACCGTAGATCTTGATGATCTAAGGGCTGAAAATTATATTTTATACACTTAAGAATGTTTTTATTCTAGATATATAGGGGAAGGCTAAAATAAGAACGCTTTTTAAAATATAAATTAGGAACCATTTTCAGCCCTTAGATCATCAAGATCTACGGTTGATTCATCACCTTGTTGGATAAATTCATGGTCCTGAGTTCGAATCCCAAAGGTAGCAAAAAATTATTTTTCGCAATCCATGCCTTTATACAGTTTATTCATGCGTGTTATACATAAAATTTATGCATTTTTGCTGGTTCGTAATTCTTAAAATAAGGGTGGTTTATTGAATAACCGCCCCCTATATATATATATATATATATATATATAGAGGTGGGCTACCATGAGAGCACATCTTAAAATAAGAAATAAGATCAATTTTTAATGTATGAATTTTATGTAGAACACGTATGAATTCGCCGTATAAAGGTATGAATTGTGAAAAATAATTTTTGTTACCTTTGGGATTCGAACTCAGGACCATAAATCCATCCAACAGGATTACGAATCAACCGTAGATTTTGATGATCTAAGGGCTGAAAATGATTCTTATTTTATATCTTAAGAAATGCTCTTATTTTAGCCCTTCCCTATATATATATATATATATATATATATATATATATATATATATATATATATATATATATATATATATATATATACCACTACGCGTGGTATCTAAAATTCCTAATTAGGAATTGATATTATCAGAGTGTTTATAAAATTTGCTTAATTTAAGCAAATTAATATTTATGCAGCAGTTAAATATGAGCCTTGAGATTCAAAGGCTTTTAAGCTTTGTTTAGCTTTATTTAATTTATAAGTAAAAATTTCGTTTCTAGAGAAATCGTTAAGTTCTGGATTTTCCAGAAGTCTTTCAAGATATTTAATAAAATTATTAATACACTTTATTTTTTCTTTTAATTTTTGAAAGTAATTAGGACGATTGCTATTTAAGATGATATAATCATATGAAGCGTAAAAAATATTATTGAACGCTACAGGATTTAAACTCATAATAAAACACTTACATAAGAAGAATTTCTTCAATGCTTCACACGTACAAGAGAATTTTTACAAGAGAGAGAATATAAAAACTAACTTATGTTTCTTATCTAGTGGTGCCCCAAACATGTGAGGTCTTAAGCTTATTTATAGCCAAAGGCTTCCGACAACAAGCTAAAACTTTCAAATAGTAAAAAATTAAAATTACATCATGGCATGCGTCATTACGCATCTTTAAGCCATACTTTATTCATTACTGATGTCCTCAAGTAAAAATTTATTAAGATCTCCATAAGGATCTTGAGCCTCTTGGAAGTCTTCATTGTCGAGCATTTCTGTATCGGAGATAAAATTTTCTACCGTTGATGAAGAAGGAGTTGTTGTTGATTTTTCTCCTTTGATCATTTCTGGGTTTTCTTTCCCAAAGACTTCTTTCCATAAAGAATTAATTGAATCTTTATCCATTGATTGGAAAAGATCTTTAAACAACAAATTCTTTGAAGGAGTCTGATAATTCAATCTCTCAATAATTTGGGATGATGTTTTGATAGAGAGAATTCCTCTTCTGTCATATGTTCTTCCTTCTCCGAAAAAATCTTCTTTTGGCCACCATTTAATAAGGATTCTTCTGACCAGGAATGACAGAGAGAATTGTAACTCGTTTTTTTTTCTCTTTTTTGAGTTTGAAGAACATAATCCCATCTTAGTATCCATGGAATAGAATAATAATTTGCAAATTGTAAAAATTAATTAAAGACTTTCAAGGTTACTATTAACCTCTTGGATTTTTTTTCAGATAAGTTCATATATATATATATATATATATATATATATATATATATATATAGGGTGCGGTTATAGTGAGAACCACAATTATCGTGAGAACATAAGAACCAATAAAATTACTGCATCTGCTATACAAATTAATGCATCCGCTATTAAATTTAATGCATCCAAAAAAAAAAATTTTTTTTGCTCCCTTCAGGATTCGAACCCAGCATCTGCATCCATCCACCAAGATGATGCATCCACCGTAGATCTTGATGATCGAATGACTTAAAATGGTTCTCTGTTCTTATTTTATTAGTGGTTCTTATTTGAACCTCTCCCTATATATATAGGGGAAGGCTAAAATAAGAACGCTTCTTAAAATATAAATTAGGAACCATTTTCAGCCCTTAGATCATTAAGATCTACGGTTGATTCATCACTTTGTTGGATAAATTCATGGTCCTGAGTTCGAATCCCAAAGGTAGCAAAAAATTATTTTTCGCAATTCATGCCTTTATACAGTTTATTCATGCGTGTTATACATAAAATTCATGCATTTTTTATAGTTCGTAATTCTTAAAATAAGGGTGGTTAATTGAATAACCGCCCCCCCTATATATATATATATATATATATATATATATATATATGTGGGAGGGTTATGGTATAACACTTCTTAACATATAAAATATGAACTACCTAAAATGTATGAATTCTGTATAGAACACGTATAAATTTGTTATGTAAATGTATAAATTGCAAAAAATAAATTTTTTGCTACGTACTTATGAGATTCGAACTTGGGCCATGAATTCATGCAACAAGGTGATGAATCAACCGTAGATCTTGATGATCTAAGGGCTAAAAATAGTTCATATTTTATATTTTCTTAAAGGTATTTTTGTTTTAGCCCACACACACACACACATATAAGGGAGGGCTACTGTATAAACATTTCTTAACATATAAAATACGAACAACCTAAAATGTATGAATTTTATGTAGAACACGTATGAATTCGATGTGTAAATGTATAAATTGAGAAATTTTTTTTTGCTATCTATGGGATCCGAATTCGGGACCATGAATTTATCTTGATGATCTAAGGGCTGAAAATAGTTCCTATTTTATATTCTAAAGGTGCCTTTATTTTAGCCCACCCATATATCTATATTTATATAAATATATAGGGTTGCATTCTACAGAAACAGAGTTGTTGAACGCAAAACAGAAACATTAAACATGGCAGTTAATACTGTTGAACGTACAAAATGATTTGTTGAACTTTTGGGGGCTGGGGATTCGATGGTTGTTCATGTTCAACACAAATTCGTGTTAAACGTTGAACAAACGAACATTGACCGTTAGATTAGATAAGATCAACGGCTGAGATTCCGTCTCCTTTTTCTGTCTATATTTGCGTTTCCATAGAACTTTGCTCTTTATATATTAGGTAGCAAAAAATTTATTTTTCGCAATTTATACATTTACATATAGGGGAGAGTTCAATGGAGACCACTCTCTTAGATAAAGAATAAAGACCAAATCATGTGTGTCGATCTTGCTTAATCTAACGGTGATAATTTAACCTTTAATTATGATTTTATTTCATTTATTTTATTTAATAAAGGTTAGATTTGTCATTTACTATTTTTCATATCAGTTTATTTCCCTAATTACAACTAATCAAATCTTTTATTTATGGAAGATTCTATTGCAGATACATTAGGTCAAGTTTTTTATTTTTCTGCAAGTACAAGAAATACTCATGTTCATCAATATATTCGTGATAAAACCTATGTTCATATATTATGTTCGTATAAAAATATTAATGTTCATCTATATATTCGTGATAAAACATATGTTCATATATATGTTAGTTTTAAGAAATACTCATGTTCATCAATATGTTCCTAAAATATATTAATGTTCATCCATATATTCGTGATAAAACTTATGTTCATGATAAAACTCATGTTCATATATATGTTCGTAGAAAAAATAATTGTCAGAGTTTTGGAGAGGAGCGTGCAGCGCTGGAAAATTACGCGTGGCGCTTGGTGAGGGTAAAGAGTCACGCGGTGCTCGAAATTTTGGAGAGGAGTCGCGCGGCGCTGGAAGATTGCACGCGGGTATTACCGCGGCGCTGGGTTGTCGCGGTAAAGAAATAGCGCGGCGCTGGGTGGGGGTGATGCCGGTGAGCGGCGGCGGCGGCATTCCCTAATTGGCTGTTGTTTTCTGCTATATTGAATCCGCAAAAAAATTCACTCGACGGCGCCATATTGGAAAAAGGTAATTACAAAACAAAGCAAAATTATGTAAACTGCTATGTCGATGAAAATTTTTGTTAGAAACCTAGAAATTGTCGCCATTATATTAAAATTGATCCGTTCCCAGAATGGGAATTGAGGATTTATCGGGATATGATATACATATGATATACAAAATCAGTTCGAGGAATATGAATCGTACATATTTAACCTTTTGCAATTAAGTAATATTTCGTTAGCAATATTTAATTAGCATAAAAATAAGTTATAGGATTTAACCTGATTCGTTGATTTAGCTTTGATGAATGGTCTTGATTTAGTCTTTGTTCTTTATCTAAGAAGTGGTTGTCATAGAATGCAACTATATATATATATATATATATATATATATATATATATATATATATATATATAGGGTGGAGTTCTATGGAAATCACTTCTTATATAAAGAATGAAGACCAAATCTTGTGCGTCGATCTTGCTTAATCTAACGGTGATCATTCGTCCATTAATTAATGTTATTTTTCCATATTTATTTATTTCCCTAATTACAACTAATCAAATCTTTTATTTATGCTCAAATCTCTCCCTCACTTCCGTCCCTCTCTCCAAACTCACGCTCTCTCTCTCTCTCTCTTCCACACGTTCGTAGAAAATACTAATGAACATACTAATGTTCGTTGATATGTTCGTAGAAAAATAAACGAACATACTAAATTTTCTACGAACATAGCAACGAAAATTAGTACGTTCATTTGTATTTTCTATGTAAACATTAGTATGTTCGTTTATTTTTCTACGAACATATCAACGAACATTAGTATGTTCATTAGTATTTTCTACGAACGTGCGAGAGAGAAAGAGAGAGCGTGAGTTTGGAGAGAGGAACGGAACAGTGAAGGAGAGATTTGATTAGTTGTAATTAGGGAAATAAATAAATATGGAAAAATTACAATAATTAATGGATGAATGATCACCGTTAGATTAAGCAAGATCGACGCACAAGATTTGGTCTTCATTCTCTATATAAGAAGTGGTCTCCATAGAACTCCACCCTATATATATATATATATATATATATATATATATATATATATATATATATATATATATATATAGAGAGAGAGAGAGAGAGAGAGAGAGAGAGAGAGAGAGAGAGAGTTAGTATCTAGTGAGAATCTCAAAATTAGTGACACCTAAGAACCATTCTACACCCTAGATTACTCCTAATCAGACGGATAAGATTTAAAATTGTCCAAAATAATACTTGTTCAATTAACCGAAATTCTTATGCGTTTTTTGTGTAGAAGGGTATATCAGTAATGTGATTTGATATTATAGAAGTGTATCCCTTAATTATAGCACTAAAAATCTTCATAATTAATTTTACATTTATCTTTTGACGTCTCCTCCTAGTAATTGACGCCTTTTTACCTTCTTCTCTCTCATTGTCAATTTTATGTCGCCATTTTCGAACACTCCATTGTAGGAGTGAACAAGCTTTTCAGTCCTTTAAACTTCTCTATCTTGTTCATACATTTTGCAATCTCGATTTTGTGTCAAGCAACGAACATATGATAAACATGTGAAAAAGGTTTTGTTTTCGTTGGGGCTTGAAAAATATTTTCTCGTTGACAGATTTTTTTTCTGTAAGCCACTGAACAAACCTTTTATTTCCGGCGAAACGATGATTATTTTTGAAAACCTTTAATTTTATGTGATTTCGGGCGTGTATTTTCTAGCGTCAATGAACAAAGTCCATGAACAAATTCAATGAACAAGTCCTATACGTATGTGATGCCCCGCTCTTTTAAATACATATTAGATTAAATATGTGCATTAGTTATAAAATTCTTTTAATTATTTATGGTGATTATTTTGTTCAGATAATATTATTTCAGCAAAAGTCTGTATAAGAGATACAGAGCTGCGATTTAATATTCAGTCATGAATGAAACCAATAATTAAATTTATTGGTTTAACTATACGTTTGAGACTTTGTTTTACCAGTTTATTGATTTAATCAATATTATTAGAAAATTTAGATTTATAACCGATTTTATAAATCGTGTTATTTAAATCAAATTGCTAGAATTATAACTTGAGATCATATGCATAATAATTTTATTATTTCGCGTTATATGTGTTAAGGTATTAAGTCGCGAATTAATTCCGACTTTCACGTATTAAATCTCAAGATTGAGGATTTAATTTATATAAATACGACGAGTATTTATTAAACGAGAATTGGAGAATTATTACAGGAACTAGGAGAAACTAGATCACGGCACTACACGTATGTCTCGATTTTTCATCCAACACATCAATTCCTACACTATTTCCTACACTATTCCCTACACTATTCCCTACACTATTCCACCTTCCCCTCCAACACCTCATTACTGCAAATTTTTTTTAAAAGTTGCATTATCTTCATGCATGTGTAATTGCTCCATTTTACTACATTTTCTTCCATCTTAAACTCTTCTGCAAAAAGTTCAGTTTATCACCAACTCTCTCCTACAACTATTCATCTTCAATTTTCAAAAGCTTCAGCACGCCGAGAAAGAAATTTCACGGCAAGATCACAATTGTCAAAGGATACAAATTTCAACGATCAAATCTTCAAAAGTTGCAACTCCCGGTACCAAAATTTCCACCATTTTGATTCTGTTGTCTGCAGAAACTCCTCTATAAATTGAGGAGAGTTCTGCAGAAGGAAGAAGTGCAGCAAGAGGTGTGAGGCAAGAGAGAGTTTAGGAGATTTTTTTTTTACTTGCAAGAGCTCAAGTGAGCTCCCTTCGCCGGGCCATTTCTTCGTCGACCGGCCACTAGGCTCTGAACCGAGAACGTGTACTCGTTCCTCCATCTTTAGGCTACCAAACCCAACAATCGAAAGGCCGAAACCTTCTCTATATTTTCCCGACCAAAGGCCACAATATCCTTCGGAGGCCAACGTCGAATTCCCGACTTAGCCACCGGCCAACTTACGGCCTTCGTTTCTCACTATCCTTACGACGAAAAAGGATCGAGAAACCACCGTTGTGTAGCCTGATCTATCTCGCACGAGGAAAACTAAGTCGTAGACCTTCGCGGCTAAACCCCATCGCGGAACGACGACCAGAAAAAAACCCCGGCGAACAACTTCCATTAGTGCTCACTTGGACAAGGGTAAGTTGACGCCCTTATTTCGATGCATTCCCGTTTCTATTATATTATGAGAAATTTCTGGGGTATAGATGGGAGTGTGGTAAATATTCGTACAAAGTTTCATATCATTTGAACTTCGTTTACTACCCTTTTAAAATTCGAGAAGTCTACTGCCCGTATCTGCTAAAACTGTCGTGAGGCAGATGATTAGGTTAATTATTTCAGTAACCATATGTTGATATTTAGCTCTCAAATTTTTATTCTATGAAGATATATGTGTTAGCTATCTACATATAAAATTTGAGCTCATTCAGGTAACGTTTGCTATTTTTCAAAAATCTGGACTTTCAGTTGG
Source organism: Salvia miltiorrhiza (assembly GCF_028751815.1). Classification (NCBI taxonomy): domain Eukaryota; kingdom Viridiplantae; phylum Streptophyta; class Magnoliopsida; order Lamiales; family Lamiaceae; genus Salvia; species Salvia miltiorrhiza. The sequence continues at coordinate 15,114,886 of NC_080391.1, read as the reverse complement.
CAGAAACTGCCGAATCTGGTAGGCGATGGGAAAATCGCTATATCTCTTAAACTACTTGGATTTTTTCAACATACTTTTTTTTAATTAAACTAGACTCAAAGAGGTTTCTATTGATATAAAATTAGACTCCATACGAGTTCGGAGTAAAAGCAGTTTATTAGTTGAAGTTGAATATATACAGTTTTGTTGAGATGGAAATGATTCAAAATAATTCTTATTAAGGATTTTAAAGTTTTATTGTTGATAAAATATCACTTTTAGTTTATAAATGAGCTATTGAGATATATAAATATTCTGAGAAAGATTTCATGAGAACTTGTTGGTAAAATTATATTAGATGGAATAGTTGATAAATGAAATATTAAAGATTTATTAATTAAATGGTTAAAATATTAAAATTATTAGATCTTCTCGAAAATTTCTTTTTATAGTTAACTCCTTTTATTATTTTAAAATATTTTTACAAATGTTCCTAAAATCTCACAATGAAATTTTCATCAGGAATTAATGTTTAGAATTTATTAATGACTTATTAGTTCTTTTAATAGTAGCAATATATATATATTGATTGGCATTATTAAATGGGGAAAAGGAAAATATTTTATAAATTATTCTTTATTTATAATGGATAAATAAAGGAATAATATAAAATGGGCTTTCCTACATCCTCAAAGGTACATGAAGTATTTCGATAAAAGAAGAACGATTGTATATGAGTTAGATACAGTCGTTTAAGGAAATATGGGTAGTTAGAGAAATGAGTGAATAGTGATTCACTGCATTTGTTGTTATCTTTTCTATTATTCACTCGAACACATGTTTCGTGTTATCAAAGGTTCAAATAAACAAAAGCGCCTGAGTAACCTATCGCGCTAAGGAAAGAGAATCATTGTCTTAAGTAGCAAAACACTGCAATCAGGTAGGCATTACTTTCGTATATATCAAATGAGCTTAAATGTTACGTTCAAGCAAGTTATTTCATGACAAAATCTTTGAGTTGAAGTTATTTCAAGTATTGTCTTGCCATAAAATGTTTTAATTTCAGTATGATATCTATCTGATATGGCTTTGCCAGTTATCATGTAATCGAATTCGGGTCTTGAGCAGTTGATAGCTATCCTGCCTTGGCTAGTGTACACCAGTGACCGTGAGTCATCTAGCGGGTTGGCCGGTCAAGTGACCGTGAGAGGTGGCCACCTCTCCGGCACACAGATTCAGATATGATAGATTACAAAAGAACTTAGTCTGATCAGACGAACTTTAGAATCACAAATGAATTTAGTATGCTTAGGGCCTTTTTAAGTAAAAAACCCTTGGTTATACTATTGAAATGGCATGACAATTTACATTTATTATGTATGTATATGATTTTCGGCATATGTCTACTGAGTACTTTGTACTCAGCCCTGCATGTATTTCTAAATGTGCAGGTTGAGCAGTGATGAGTGATGATGGGGTGTCGTGCGGAGCTTTGTCATATTTACTAAATAAACTCTTGGCGATACATGTCTTCATACATGTATCACGTTCTATTTCCGCTGCGAACACTCAGTTATGATGCATATTATCCTATTATGTTGGATTGTCAAATCAAGTTATTGTATAAACACTTAAATCGGATACTCTTGACCGATTACTCGCTCTTATCTATTTATGTGTGTTTTTTTCTCATATGATGTCTCAATCTTAGTTCAATTCCTTTATTATTATTTATCACCCCTTTTCTGTCCCCTCTCCTAATTTCCCTTCCCTAGTCACGGTTTCCCGGCTTACCTATCCTTAGTTAAGACCGGTCGTGACAACGTATGGCATGAACTTTGAATAAGAATGAAGATTGACCATCATGCATGAACACTAAAGGTGAACAAGTCATTGTTCATGTAGATGTTCATTTGTTTGAAATGTATGACAAGTTATTGTTCATGAATTGAATCATAATAATTCATTTTTCATTTGAACAAGTGGTTAATCTAGTGAATAATGATGGTCTAACTAAGCTTACTCAGTCAACTAAAATACATGTTCAGGACTATATTAAATGAACAAATGAATTATACGCCTGAACATGGAAAAACATTCATGAATATAGCGTATGTTCATAGAGTGCATTTGCAATTAAACGCGTGAACATTGTAGAACCGATGAAGGATGAATAATGCACTAAATAATTGGGATAATTGCGTGAAAATACACAAACTTTGCCAAAAATTCATATTTGACGCGAAGTTGAGATATTACATTTTAATACACCAACTTTCGTTGTTGCCCAAATTTGACACGACTTAATTCTTAAAAATTCAAAAAACAACCCCTTTTGTAAATAATTATACAAAGACCCACTTATGTTATTATTTGGGACATTTAAACCAAAACAAGATATTTCCTTATGATGTTTTCTTTTAATCTTTGATCCGCGCCTAAAATGGTTTAAAAGAAAACATCATAAGGAAATATATTATTTTGGTTTAAATGTCCCAAATTATAACATAAGTGGGTCTTTGTATAATTATTTACAAAAAGGGGTTGTTTTTTGAATTTTTAAGATTTAAGTCGTGTCAAATTTGGACAACAAGCAAATAAGTTCTCCAAATTGTGTGTTAGTGGGATAATAAAGGATATGTTTGACAAAATCAAAATACCAAAAATATGAGATATGATGTTGCATGGAATTAGGAAAGTAACGGTTAGTCAATATTGAGGAAATTTCCTAAAGTCCCTTAACGTGAATAATTACTTCAGATTAGTGGGTTAGATGAGGTCCGTTAGATTATACTAATCAAGGGCTAGAATGAGTTGTTAGGTGTCACAAAAAGATGACATTCTCACAGGAACATCCCTCTCTCTCTCTCTCTCTCTCTCTCTCTCTCTCTCTCTCTCTATATATATATATATATATATATATATATATATATATATATATATATGGGAGAGTTGCGGTATAAACACCTCTTAACATATAAAATAATGATTAATTGACCAATTAAAATGAAAAGTGGTGGATTCATTTGTAGCAATTGGTATAATTATGTGAGAATTGTAAGATTAATAGTTAGTGAAATTGTTTCTAAAAATGGACTAAGAAGATATATTGTGGACAGATGAAAATGGAAATAAATGAAGATGTTTCAGGGACGGATGAAAATGGAAATAAATGGAAATTAATATATATATATATATATATTAATTTATGAGATATTGCGCCAAATCTATTTGATATATATATATATATATATATATATATATATATATGTAGCTATTCGATAGAGCTTATAAATAAATATTACTATCCAATAAAATATATTTATATTTTAGAAGAATATATATATATATATATATATATATATATATATTAATTCATTAGATATAGATTAAAAATCTATCTAATTTCATCTTCTATATTTCAATATATTTTAAAAACTATGTTAATTTATAATTTTAAAAAAAAAATCCACATGAATATATCACTATATTAGATTTACCTAAAAATAATCTACACTGAAAAATTCATTTGCAGTTTCGCTTTACTTTTTTACTACTTTTTTACTAAAATAAGAAGAATTAGATCTCGAAATACAATTACAATATATTAATCAATTTTTATAAAAATCTATATGATTTTATCTTCCATCGCTACATTGATAAAATAAATTATCTTCGATTTTATACTAACCATCAAAAGAAAAGTTATTGTGAAATTTATTACAATCATTCAATTTTAACAATTGATTAATGTGAAGTTCATGGATTGTGTGCAAATGCACACACTCTCTCCTAGTATTACAAAATAACATAAAATAAAAAGAAGTGCACAATTTTAAGTATATGTCAACTAAATCAACAATGATTAGGAAAGGATACTACCGGTTGCACTAGTGAATCCATACTCTGGGCACACATTATGGTGGAGCCTTGAGATTAGTTTCGGTAGAACCCCAAAAAACCCCAAAAAGTATTCGTCGGACACTTGGTATAATGGTGCGAAATGACAAATTTCATACAATTCGTGTTGTACATACGTCAGATACTGTTCCAAGAATGGATGGTACCAATTGGTAGATTTGGACCATCCATTCCTCTGAATAACACGGCAGATTTTGGTATACGGATTCGTTCCATAACTCTTTAGATCTAAATTTGTATCTCATATCTCTCGCAGATCTAGAACTCTTTGAACTCCTGAAAATCATATTTCACCGAATTTTGCATAAGAGGAAGTTGACGAAGCCAACGATTTTTTAGAAAATCGGATAAGAGGTCCGAGAGAGAGAGAGAGAGAGAAAGCATCTTAGCGGCGGTGCAGTGGAGCAAATGTTTTAACAGCGCAACTAAATGATTAGGGCTTCAGAACAGTAGAGGTGCGACGAAGACACTAGAATTTGAAAAAAAAAAGTGAAAACAAAGATAACAGAGAGGCCGTATTTTTTAGTATATACGAAAGAGAGGGACAAGGATTATTCCGTCCAAAACACTTAAAATATACTACTCCCTCCGTCCACCAAAGATATGCCACAATTTCCTTTTTCGTCCGTTCACAAAAATATGCCACATTTATTTTTAGTAGTAGGGTCCACACCATTCCACTCACATTTAAAGTGGGACCCTTACTTACTCCACTACCAACTTCACTCATATTTTATTAAAACTCGTGCCGAAAGTAAAGTGATATATCTTTAGTGAACAGATGAAGTATAATTTATTAAAATAATATTGAATAAATAATTATTGATTTTCACCATCTGCATAGATATTTCACGCTATTAACACGGTTAATTCATGTCCTATTTGATGAACCATCTAAGTTTGAGGTCCGAAAAAATGAAAGCATTGAAAATTTACAAATGGACTAACTATAAAGTATATACTTAAGCATTACATGACCTCTTATAATTTATTTATAAAAAGAAATATGCAAACTTAATTAATTAATGTAACTCTAAATATACTAGAAGACCACTAAATTAAAGAATTGCTACTAGAAGAACTATAAAAGTCTTAGTCTACAACAAATGCAGCAAATCTCAATATTGATATAATAGTATTGACTATGACTCGTATAGACTTATATTATAGTCTTAAAGGGTGCGGGAACTTTGATGGAAAAATAGAGAATGTATATTTTTATCTATTTTTTATTATTTTTATATGTTTATTATGATAAAAAAAAATCGGAACATGATAGAATATTTTTTTAGGGTAGTTCCTTTTTTACTTTTTTTCTCTCAAATATTGAATAATCTTATCCTAAGGGAGGGATGTGAAAATATTTTCCAACATTTTCTCATTTTTTTTCATCTTTAATAAATATATGAAAAAAAAGAAACCACTTCAACAATTAAATTAAACTGCGATTTTATTAAAAAAGAAAAGAAAAAACCTAAAAAAACTCTTGAAAGCACAACAAAAGCAGACTAAGGGCCGAGCCTCATTAAAATCTTTTACAGAAAACCCAAAGGGAAAAACTATAAAAAGAAAAAAGAGTACTCTTCTACAAGACGAAAAAGCAAGAAGGAAAGAGCGGAAGAGAAAGTTTCTGGAACTTCGGCCTAACTATCGTCCCCAAATAATCCCGACTCTAACCCTACGAAAACCAAAACCCAAACAGCTCGGAAGGCAAAAAGATCGGTGAGACGCCGTCGCCAAAAATCTGCCAACCTCAAACGAGCCCAGACCAAAAGAAGGGAAGCTACACAGCCGACTATACGCCGTCGTCGTAAGCACTCCATAACCCACAACCCAACCAACCCCACGAAGAAAGCAGAAAACTCCAGGCACTTGCGCCAGGCACTCAAGACTGCTGAAAAAGGGAAAACTCCAGCCCATGATGACACTGGGGGAAGTAGGAAGAAAACTCCAGGCAAGACGAGTTGGAAGCCACTACCTGCTCAGCCTCTTTCCCTTAAGAAGGGTGCTACGACCTCCGATGCAGGAACACCCTGCAAGGATGTGGTGAAAATCCGACTTCTCGGTGGTCGTGTTCAGCTCGGGGCAGAGGGTGAGGAAACAGAGGACTACTACCTGGATATCGACTCCGAAGAGGATCCGGAGGAAGACTCAGAAGAGGATCCGGAGGAAGACCCAGAAGAGGATCCGGAGAAGAGCAAGTCTGCTAGCTCCCATGGATCGATAGTCTAGGGCAGTTGTATTTGCTTGTATGATGTATCTCGAACTCGTGGGTTGTAATATTCATCTATCTAGGAAGTTGTTACTACAGGAACGGTAACTACCTATGGACCGTTCTATAACTCCATATTATTCGAAGAGGCCTCTAGGAGGCAGAATCTTTAAGTACTTATATATAAATTCACGCCTTCAGTAAATTCGTGTGTTAAGTACTTATTATATTTCGTTGATTTAAAAGTTTTGCATACGATATAGCTAGTACAAGGAATTGAAGAAGCAATGAACGAGTGTTAGAATACATCTACCATGTACTAATAAACATATTATATTGACTTATCAGAATGCCACCAAAGAGAGGACGTCCAAGAGGTGGGAGAAGAATCCCACAAAATGATGAAAGAGGTCCAGAACCAGGGCCAGAACCAGAAATAGCTCCACAACTAATACGGCCAGAACGTAGAATAGAGGAATTGTTTTTACGTCAAAACCCACCTGTATTCAGCGGTACAGGAGATCCAGCTGAGGCTGAAACTTGGGTGCGTGCAATCGAACGCATCTTCAACTTTCTGCGCTGCACCGACCAGGAACGTTTAACCTGTGTATCTTTCCAACTAACGGGATCGGCTGACTTCTGGTGGGAAGCCAGAATGAAGACAATGACAGCTGATCAACTAGAAAACCTCACCTGGGAGCAGTTCAAGATTGGGATATATGATAAATATATACCCAAAAGTTACCGAAAGAAGAAAGAGATGGAATTCTATAACCTGAAACAGGGGAGGATGACGGTTACACAGTATGATAGGATGTTTTGCGACATGTCCAGATATGCCCCAGAACTAGTTGATACAGACGAGAAAATGGCTGAAAAATTTTGTGCCGGTCTGAGGCATGAAATCAGGATGGCTTTGGCTAGTCATGGAGGGTTGTCGTATACTGAATCCCTCAGTAGAGCTCTAGACATTGAGGCAGCAATGCCATGGGAAAGACCAGTGGCAACACCTATGCCACCACCCCCACAAGCCCAATCCCAGAACTACAAAGGAAAACGAAAATGGGAAGGCAATTACAATGGCCAAACTGAGAAGAAACCATGGCAGGGACAACCACCCCAGCAACAGGGCTTTGGAAGGCAAGTTGCTCCTAATCAGGCGGGGAACAACCAACAGAAAACTTCACCCTGCCCAAAGTGCAACAAAAACCATGGTGGAATCTGCAAGGCTGGCAGTGATAGTTGTTACATCTGTAACCAGAAGGGGCATTATGCAAATCGTTGCCCAAATAAGCAACACGGGATGAGCTTAAGGCCAAACCCACCATTCCAAGCCCCACATCTGAGAGCTATCCAAGCGCTACCCCAGCCACGTCATCTGCAATTGCCGCAGCCTCAACAATCACATCAACCACAGCTGCCACAACCACAGCCACGTCAGCAGCAACAAAAGATACAACCGTATCACGCAAGAGCCTATGCTATCAAACAGAACCAGTGTAATACCCGGGCTTTTGATTACGTGATTAATTGCTTGAGTTTGAGTAATTAAGGTTTAAATCCCTTGTTTGATTTACTTTGTAAAGAGATGAGGAGTTATATGAAGTTCCCTTGTTATTTTTAAGACGTTGAGATGTTCTTTTGATGATGTGTGGATGATGTGGGATTTTAAATCCGTAGTTGAGTTTGAGTATTTGAATAATTCGAGATAATTATTTGAATGAGAACGATGAACTCGGAAGTGAAATCTGAGTCCGTTAAGACGTTTTTGAAATTTTTGACTTTTTGATGATGAATAGTAAAATACGGCTATTTCGTCTTTTTGTCGACTTTCAAAATTTTACGTGCACGTCGTCGAGAAATATTCTTAGTTTTTCGATACGAGTCCAATAATGAAAGTTTTTATTTTTGGACGACGAGTGAATAGTAAACCGGGATTTCTCGATAAACGAACCGAGCTTGTTTATCAGAATTTCGAGAACGAGCTTGCGTTTTCTATATTTATATAGAATTACGAGTGTAATGAAAGTGAGTAGGAGTTAAGAGGACGAGTAACGAAGAATATGGGTAGTTAGTCGTTAAAACGAGACGAAACGAGATATTTAACGACTAAGTGGGATAATATACTATCTAACCTACCCTACCCTAACCACTCCACCAACCACCCAACCCCACTCACTCACACATATTATACGGCTGTATCAGCCAAACACTCCACTCACACTTTAATCTCACACATACAACACCTAAAACACACACTAGTTCACGCCATTTTCATTTTAGTTTGAGCTCAAGCTTTTGACCTCCGATTTGAGCACCGAGACGAGCGCCGATCATCTTTTCGATCACGTATCTAAGTAGGTAAGATCTCTACCTACGTTTTGATGGTTTTCTTTTCGATTTTCGTCGACGTCGAAAAAAATGTCGATTCTCGACTTTATTTTGAAACGACGTCGGATCGTCGTGAAATTTTAGTATGTTGTTCTTGGGTAGATGTTGAGCATGTTTAATGAAGGGAGTAAGAACGGAACAAACCGTAGCTATGAAACCCATGAGGGCAGCCCCGTTTTTCACATATTAGCTTGTCTTTCGATTTTGTTTGATGGAATTGACTGGGTTTATGAGTGTTTATATACTGGAAGCATGCAAATTGATTTACAATTTATGGATGATAATTGTTGAATGGATGATAATTGTTGAACGAAATTAAAACTGGAATTCTGTCAAAATTTTACAGCAGTTCAAGCTTATGTTTCGATGAGTTTTCATTGCTTGATGGCTCTGAAATTTTAGTATGTTTATCTATGATATGTGTATTTCGTTGCTGCAAAATTTCATGTCTTTTGGATGATGTTTGCTATTTTAAAGATATTTTGAAAAATCCTTGACAGAATCTGTCAACTATTGGTAGACTTCACAAAAACGTTTATATCTATTAATCCATGAAGGATTTTGCATCACCGTTTTTTTTAAACGAAACTAGACTTCAATACTTTTCTAAAAACATAAGATTTCGATTTTTATGACCTCTGAAACAGAGCAGTTTATTATTTCAAAAATGCCCTGTTCTGCTGTCATATTTGTCCAACAGTAAAAGTGTATGAGTTTCATTGTTTATTTGGCAGATCATATGAACGTTTTCTCTTGTGAAATTTTAACCAAATCTTCAAGGATACCTTTAGTTTTGGATGATTAAATTTGATGGAATTTTATTAAGGTTTGCCTTGGTTTCTAATGGCCTAAACAAAATTGGCAGAAACTGTTCAAACATATCAACTATTGTCTTACCCAATAAATTTATTTATTATATAGCTCGTAGTGACAAAAGTGCATTGAATGATTTACTATTTGTGCAATGAGTTGAATCTCTTTTCAACCCTTAAAATTTCAATACATATGTAAGTATTGGGATTATGACTGCACGATCTAGGACTTGAGAATTATTAATTATGCATAAGTCAGAGATTAAGACCAATATTACTTATGATATGATCACGACTTGTGTTGTTAATATATGAGAGTAATTAGAAACCTACTGCTATAATAACTTATTATGAGTTTAATTATAGAACGTCATTCTTTCAAAGATGGCAAGAACACGACGCACCGCTAGAAAGCAAATGACGAGGCGACCAAGTCCTGAAAGTATCCTCAGGGAATACCGAACCTACACACGTTGTTGGAGAGATGACCTAGGAGAGTTCCTCGCCCATTATTATCGACTGTGGAAAGCTGCACATCCCCATGGAGCCACTGGTTATGACGGGATCATGCGCTTGATCTTATTACTTCCACCAGACTGGCAGGGATGGGCTATAGAGCTCGCAGGTGACTACGTACACACTGCAGAAGAGTCGTTTGATCCAGAAGGCGATTTTCCACGGTTCATCGCAGCAATTCACTACACCTATGATGCCTTTGGCAGAGCATTCAGGGGACCATATATGAGGCCAGGAGACCTTGCTCCTGTTGGAGTTCGTCCGGAAGAAAGGACCCCACTTATGCCTACTCAGGCTCCTATAACAGCAGATCCACCCATCCCAGTGCAGAGTGTTTCCCCACAACTGTCTGTTCTCGGTCGTCGATGCCGAAACGACTTCGAGGCCGGGACATCACGTCCAAAAACCCAAAGGAAAGAGACGCCACCACCCCAATCACCAGTCGGTACACCCCCGATACAGCCACCTCCACCAGGGGAAGAGGACCCCATTTACAGTGCGGCCATGAAACAATTAGAAGAAGTCTTGCGTCAAGCACGCAAACTTATTGATAAGGGCAAAGCCCTGGCAGGCACTGACAACGATGAAGGTGAGATCTTGCGCCAGGCACTCAAGACTGCTGAAAAAGGGAAAACTCCAGCCCATGATGACACTGGGGGAAGTAGGAAGAAAACTCCAGGCAAGACGAGTTGGAAGCCACTACCTGCTCAGCCTCTTTCCCTTAAGAAGGGTGCTACGACCTCCGATGCAGGAACACCCTGCAAGGATGTGGTGAAAATCCGACTTCTCGGTGGTCGTGTTCAGCTCGGGGCAGAGGGTGAGGAAACAGAGGACTACTACCTGGATATCGACTCCGAAGAGGATCCGGAGGAAGACTCAGAAGAGGATCCGGAGGAAGACCCAGAAGAGGATCCGGAGAAGAGCAAGTCTGCTAGCTCCCATGGATCGATAGTCTAGGGCAGTTGTATTTGCTTGTATGATGTATCTCGAACTCGTGGGTTGTAATATTCATCTATCTAGGAAGTTGTTACTACAGGAACGGTAACTACCTATGGACCGTTCTATAACTCCATATTATTCGAAGAGGCCTCTAGGAGGCAGAATCTTTAAGTACTTATATATAAATTCACGCCTTCAGTAAATTCGTGTGTTAAGTACTTATTATATTTCGTTGATTTAAAAGTTTTGCATACGATATAGCTAGTACAAGGAATTGAAGAAGCAATGAACGAGTGTTAGAATACATCTACCATGTACTAATAAACATATTATATTGACTTATCAGAATGCCACCAAAGAGAGGACGTCCAAGAGGTGGGAGAAGAATCCCACAAAATGATGAAAGAGGTCCAGAACCAGGGCCAGAACCAGAAATAGCTCCACAACCAATACGGCCAGAACGTAGAATAGAGGAATTGTTTTTACGTCAAAACCCACCTGTATTCAGCGGTACAGGAGATCCAGCTGAGGCTGAAACTTGGGTGCGTGCAATCGAACGCATCTTCAACTTTCTGCGCTGCACCGACCAGGAACGTTTAACCTGTGTATCTTTCCAACTGACGGGATCGGCTGACTTCTGGTGGGAAGCCAGAATGAAGACAATGACAGCTGATCAACTAGAAAACCTCACCTGGGAGCAGTTCAAGATTGGGATATATGATAAATATATACCCAAAAGTTACCGAAAGAAGAAAGAGATGGAATTCTATAACCTGAAACAGGGGAGGATGACGGTTACACAGTATGATAGGATGTTTTGCGACATGTCCAGATATGCCCCAGAACTAGTTGATACAGACGAGAAAATGGCTGAAAAATTTTGTGCCGGTCTGAGGCATGAAATCAGGATGGCTTTGGCTAGTCATGGAGGGTTGTCGTATACTGAATCCCTCAGTAGAGCTCTAGACATTGAGGCAGCAATGCCATGGGAAAGACCGGTGGCAACACCTATGCCACCACCCCCACAAGCCCAATCCCAGAACTACAAAGGGAAACGAAAATGGGAAGGCAATTACAATGGCCAAACTGAGAAGAAACCATGGCAGGGACAACCACCCCAGCAACAGGGCTTTGGAAGGCAAGTTGCTCCTAATCAGGCGGGGAACAACCAACAGAAAACTTCACCCTGCCCAAAGTGCAACAAAAACCATGGTGGAATCTGCAAGGCTGGCAGTGATAGTTGTTACATCTGTAACCAGAAGGGGTATTATGCAAATCGTTGCCCAAATAAGCAACACGGGATGAGCTTAAGGCCAAACCCACCATTCCAAGCCCCACATCTGAGAGCTATCCAAGCGCTACCCCAGCCACGTCATCTGCAATTGCCGCAGCCTCAACAATCACATCAACCACAGCTGCCACAACCACAGCCACGTCAGCAGCAACAAAAGATGCAACCGTATCACGCAAGAGCCTATGCTATCAAACAGAACCAGTGTAATACCCGGGCTTTTGATTACGTGATTAATTGCTTGAGTTTGAGTAATTAAGGTTTAAATCCCTTGTTTGATTTACTTTGTAAAGAGATGAGGAGTTATATGAAGTTCCCTTGTTATTTTTAAGACGTTGAGATGTTCTTTTGATGATGTGTGGATGATGTGGGATTTTAAATCCGTAGTTGAGTTTGAGTATTTGAATAATTCGAGATAATTATTTGAATGAGAACGATGAACTCGGAAGTGAAATCTGAGTCCGTTAAGACGTTTTTGAAATTTTTGACTTTTTGATGATGAATAGTAAAATACGGCTATTTCGTCTTTTTGTCGACTTTCAAAATTTTACGTGCACGTCGTCGAGAAATATTCTTAGTTTTTCGATACGAGTCCAATAATGAAAGTTTTTATTTTTGGACGACGAGTGAATAGTAAACCGGGATTTCTCGATAAACGAACCGAGCTTGTTTATCAGAATTTCGAGAACGAGCTTGCGTTTTCTATATTTATATAGAATTACGAGTGTAATGAAAGTGAGTAGGAGTTAAGAGGACGAGTAACGAAGAATATGGGTAGTTAGTCGTTAAAACGAGACGAAACGAGATATTTAACGACTAAGTGGGATAATATACTATCTAACCTACCCTACCCTAACCACTCCACCAACCACCCAACCCCACTCACTCACACATATTATACGGCTGTATCAGCCAAACACTCCACTCACACTTTAATCTCACACATACAACACCTAAAACACACACTAGTTCACGCCATTTTCATTTTAGTTTGAGCTCAAGCTTTTGACCTCCGATTTGAGCACCGAGACGAGCGCCGATCATCTTTTCGATCACGTATCTAAGTAGGTAAGATCTCTACCTACGTTTTGATGGTTTTCTTTTCGATTTTCGTCGACGTCGAAAAAAATGTCGATTCTCGACTTTATTTTGAAACGACGTCGGATCGTCGTGAAATTTTAGTATGTTGTTCTTGGGTAGATGTTGAGCATGTTTAATGAAGGGAGTAAGAACGGAACAAACCGTAGCTATGAAACCCATGAGGGCAGCCCCGTTTTTCACATATTAGCTTGTCTTTCGATTTTGTTTGATGGAATTGACTGGGTTTATGAGTGTTTATATACTGGAAGCATGCAAATTGATTTACAATTTATGGATGATAATTGTTGAATGGATGATAATTGTTGAACGAAATTAAAACTGGAATTCTGTCAAAATTTTACAGCAGTTCAAGCTTATGTTTCGATGAGTTTTCATTGCTTGATGGCTCTGAAATTTTAGTATGTTTATCTATGATATGTGTATTTCGTTGCTGCAAAATTTCATGTCTTTTGGATGATGTTTGCTATTTTAAAGATATTTTGAAAAATCCTTGACAGAATCTGTCAACTATTGGTAGACTTCACAAAAACGTTTATATCTATTAATCCATGAAGGATTTTGCATCACCGTTTTTTTTAAACGAAACTAGACTTCAATACTTTTCTAAAAACATAAGATTTCGATTTTTATGACCTCTGAAACAGAGCAGTTTATTATTTCAAAAATGCCCTGTTCTGCTGTCATATTTGTCCAACAATAAAAGTGTATGAGTTTCATTGTTTATTTGGCAGATCATATGAACGTTTTCTCTTGTGAAATTTTAACCAAATCTTCAAGGATACCTTTAGTTTTGGATGATTAAATTTGATGGAATTTTATTAAGGTTTGCCTTGGTTTCTAATGGCCTAAACAAAATTGGCAGAAACTGTTCAAACATATCAACTATTGCCTTACCCAATAAATTTATTTATTATATAGCTCGTAGTGACAAAAGTGCATTGAATGATTTACTATTTGTGCAATGAGTTGAATCTCTTTTCAACCCTTAAAATTTCAATACATATGTAAGTATTGGGATTATGACTGCACGATCTAGGACTTGAGAATTATTAATTATGCATAAGTCAGAGATTAAGACCAATATTACTTATGATATGATCACGACTTGTGTTGTTAATATATGAGAGTAATTAGAAACCTACTGCTATAATAACTTATTATGAGTTTAATTATAGAACGTCATTCTTTCAAAGATGGCAAGAACACGACGCACCGCTAGAAAGCAAATGACGAGGCGACCAAGTCCTGAAAGTATCCTCAGGGAATACCGAACCTACACACGTTGTTGGAGAGATGACCTAGGAGAGTTCCTCGCCCATTATTATCGACTGTGGAAAGCTGCACATCCCCATGGAGCCACTGGTTATGACGGGATCATGCGCTTGATCTTATTACTTCCACCAGACTGGCAGGGATGGGCTACAGAGCTCGCAGGTGACTACGTACACACTGCAGAAGAGTCGTTTGATCCAGAAGGCGATTTTCCACGGTTCATCGCAGCAATTCACTACACCTATGATGCCTTTGGCAGAGCATTCAGGGGACCATATATGAGGCCAGGAGACCTTGCTCCTGTTGGAGTTCGTCCGGAAGAAAGGACCCCACTTATGCCTACTCAGGCTCCTATAACAGCAGATCCACCCATCCCAGTGCAGAGTGTTTCCCCACAACTGTCTGTTCTCGGTCGTCGATGCCGAAACGACTTCGAGGCCGGGACATCACGTCCAAAAACCCAAAGGAAAGAGACGCCACCACCCCAATCACCAGTCGGTACACCCCCGATACAGCCACCTCCACCAGGGGAAGAGGACCCCATTTACAGTGCGGCCATGAAACAATTAGAAGAAGTCTTGCGTCAAGCACGCAAACTTATTGATAAGGGCAAAGCCCTGGCAGGCACTGACAACGATGAAGGTGAGATCTTGCGCCAGGCACTCAAGACTGCTGAAAAAGGGAAAACTCCAGCCCATGATGACACTGGGGGAAGTAGGAAGAAAACTCCAGGCAAGACGAGTTGGAAGCCACTACCTGCTCAGCCTCTTTCCCTTAAGAAGGGTGCTACGACCTCCGATGCAGGAACACCCTGCAAGGATGTGGTGAAAATCCGACTTCTCGGTGGTCGTGTTCAGCTCGGGGCAGAGGGTGAGGAAACAGAGGACTACTACCTGGATATCGACTCCGAAGAGGATCCGGAGGAAGACTCAGAAGAGGATCCGGAGGAAGACCCAGAAGAGGATCCGGAGAAGAGCAAGTCTGCTAGCTCCCATGGATCGATAGTCTAGGGCAGTTGTATTTGCTTGTATGATGTATCTCGAACTCGTGGGTTGTAATATTCATCTATCTAGGAAGTTGTTACTACAGGAACGGTAACTACCTATGGACCGTTCTATAACTCCATATTATTCGAAGAGGCCTCTAGGAGGCAGAATCTTTAAGTACTTATATATAAATTCACGCCTTCAGTAAATTCGTGTGTTAAGTACTTATTATATTTCGTTGATTTAAAAGTTTTGCATACGATATAGCTAGTACAAGGAATTGAAGAAGCAATGAACGAGTGTTAGAATACATCTACCATGTACTAATAAACATATTATATTGACTTATCAGAATGCCACCAAAGAGAGGACGTCCAAGAGGTGGGAGAAGAATCCCACAAAATGATGAAAGAGGTCCAGAACCAGGGCCAGAACCAGAAATAGCTCCACAACTAATACGGCCAGAACGTAGAATAGAGGAATTGTTTTTACGTCAAAACCCACCTGTATTCAGCGGTACAGGAGATCCAGCTGAGGCTGAAACTTGGGTGCGTGCAATCGAACGCATCTTCAACTTTCTGCGCTGCACCGACCAGGAACGTTTAACCTGTGTATCTTTCCAACTAACGGGATCGGCTGACTTCTGGTGGGAAGCCAGAATGAAGACAATGACAGCTGATCAACTAGAAAACCTCACCTGGGAGCAGTTCAAGATTGGGATATATGATAAATATATACCCAAAAGTTACCGAAAGAAGAAAGAGATGGAATTCTATAACCTGAAACAGGGGAGGATGACGGTTACACAGTATGATAGGATGTTTTGCGACATGTCCAGATATGCCCCAGAACTAGTTGATACAGACGAGAAAATGGCTGAAAAATTTTGTGCCGGTCTGAGGCATGAAATCAGGATGGCTTTGGCTAGTCATGGAGGGTTGTCGTATACTGAATCCCTCAGTAGAGCTCTAGACATTGAGGCAGCAATGCCATGGGAAAGACCAGTGGCAACACCTATGCCACCACCCCCACAAGCCCAATCCCAGAACTACAAAGGAAAACGAAAATGGGAAGGCAATTACAATGGCCAAACTGAGAAGAAACCATGGCAGGGACAACCACCCCAGCAACAGGGCTTTGGAAGGCAAGTTGCTCCTAATCAGGCGGGGAACAACCAACAGAAAACTTCACCCTGCCCAAAGTGCAACAAAAACCATGGTGGAATCTGCAAGGCTGGCAGTGATAGTTGTTACATCTGTAACCAGAAGGGGCATTATGCAAATCGTTGCCCAAATAAGCAACACGGGATGAGCTTAAGGCCAAACCCACCATTCCAAGCCCCACATCTGAGAGCTATCCAAGCGCTACCCCAGCCACGTCATCTGCAATTGCCGCAGCCTCAACAATCACATCAACCACAGCTGCCACAACCACAGCCACGTCAGCAGCAACAAAAGATACAACCGTATCACGCAAGAGCCTATGCTATCAAACAGAACCAGTGTAATACCCGGGCTTTTGATTACGTGATTAATTGCTTGAGTTTGAGTAATTAAGGTTTAAATCCCTTGTTTGATTTACTTTGTAAAGAGATGAGGAGTTATATGAAGTTCCCTTGTTATTTTTAAGACGTTGAGATGTTCTTTTGATGATGTGTGGATGATGTGGGATTTTAAATCCGTAGTTGAGTTTGAGTATTTGAATAATTCGAGATAATTATTTGAATGAGAACGATGAACTCGGAAGTGAAATCTGAGTCCGTTAAGACGTTTTTGAAATTTTTGACTTTTTGATGATGAATAGTAAAATACGGCTATTTCGTCTTTTTGTCGACTTTCAAAATTTTACGTGCACGTCGTCGAGAAATATTCTTAGCTTTTCGATACGAGTCCAATAATGAAAGTTTTTATTTTTGGACGACGAGTGAATAGTAAACCGGGATTTCTCGATAAACGAACCGAGCTTGTTTATCAGAATTTCGAGAACGAGCTTGCGTTTTCTATATTTATATAGAATTACGAGTGTAATGAAAGTGAGTAGGAGTTAAGAGGACGAGTAACGAAGAATATGGGTAGTTAGTCGTTAAAACGAGACGAAACGAGATATTTAACGACTAAGTGGGATAATATACTATCTAACCTACCCTACCCTAACCACTCCACCAACCACCCAACCCCACTCACTCACACATATTATACGGCTGTATCAGCCAAACACTCCACTCACACTTTAATCTCACACATACAACACCTAAAACACACACTAGTTCACGCCATTTTCATTTTAGTTTGAGCTCAAGCTTTTGACCTCCGATTTGAGCACCGAGACGAGCGCCGATCATCTTTTCGATCACGTATCTAAGTAGGTAAGATCTCTACCTACGTTTTGATGGTTTTCTTTTCGATTTTCGTCGACGTCGAAAAAAATGTCGATTCTCGACTTTATTTTGAAACGACGTCGGATCGTCGTGAAATTTTAGTATGTTGTTCTTGGGTAGATGTTGAGCATGTTTAATGAAGGGAGTAAGAACGGAACAAACCGTAGCTATGAAACCCATGAGGGCAGCCCCGTTTTTCACATATTAGCTTGTCTTTCGATTTTGTTTGATGGAATTGACTGGGTTTATGAGTGTTTATATACTGGAAGCATGCAAATTGATTTACAATTTATGGATGATAATTGTTGAATGGATGATAATTGTTGAACGAAATTAAAACTGGAATTCTGTCAAAATTTTACAGCAGTTCAAGCTTATGTTTCGATGAGTTTTCATTGCTTGATGGCTCTGAAATTTTAGTATGTTTATCTATGATATGTGTATTTCGTTGCTGCAAAATTTCATGTCTTTGGATGATGTTTGCTATTTTAAAGATATTTTGAAAAATCCTTGACAGAATCTGTCAACTATTGGTAGACTTCACAAAAACGTTTATATCTATTAATCCATGAAGGATTTTGCATCACCGTTTTTTTTAAACGAAACTAGACTTCAATACTTTTCTAAAAACATAAGATTTCGATTTTTATGACCTCTGAAACAGAGCAGTTTATTATTTCAAAAATGCCCTGTTCTGCTGTCATATTTGTCCAACAGTAAAAGTGTATGAGTTTCATTGTTTATTTGGCAGATCATATGAACGTTTTCTCTTGTGAAATTTTAACCAAATCTTCAAGGATACCTTTAGTTTTGGATGATTAAATTTGATGGAATTTTATTAAGGTTTGCCTTGGTTTCTAATGGCCTAAACAAAATTGGCAGAAACTGTTCAAACATATCAACTATTGTCTTACCCAATAAATTTATTTATTATATAGCTCGTAGTGACAAAAGTGCATTGAATGATTTACTATTTGTGCAATGAGTTGAATCTCTTTTCAACCCTTAAAATTTCAATACATATGTAAGTATTGGGATTATGACTGCACGATCTAGGACTTGAGAATTATTAATTATGCATAAGTCAGAGATTAAGACCAATATTACTTATGATATGATCACGACTTGTGTTGTTAATATATGAGAGTAATTAGAAACCTACTGCTATAATAACTTATTATGAGTTTAATTATAGAACGTCATTCTTTCAAAGATGGCAAGAACACGACGCACCGCTAGAAAGCAAATGACGAGGCGACCAAGTCCTGAAAGTATCCTCAGGGAATACCGAACCTACACACGTTGTTGGAGAGATGACCTAGGAGAGTTCCTCGCCCATTATTATCGACTGTGGAAAGCTGCACATCCCCATGGAGCCACTGGTTATGACGGGATCATGCGCTTGATCTTATTACTTCCACCAGACTGGCAGGGATGGGCTATAGAGCTCGCAGGTGACTACGTACACACTGCAGAAGAGTCGTTTGATCCAGAAGGCGATTTTCCACGGTTCATCGCAGCAATTCACTACACCTATGATGCCTTTGGCAGAGCATTCAGGGGACCATATATGAGGCCAGGAGACCTTGCTCCTGTTGGAGTTCGTCCGGAAGAAAGGACCCCACTTATGCCTACTCAGGCTCCTATAACAGCAGATCCACCCATCCCAGTGCAGAGTGTTTCCCCACAACTGTCTGTTCTCGGTCGTCGATGCCGAAACGACTTCGAGGCCGGGACATCACGTCCAAAAACCCAAAGGAAAGAGACGCCACCACCCCAATCACCAGTCGGTACACCCCCGATACAGCCACCTCCACCAGGGGAAGAGGACCCCATTTACAGTGCGGCCATGAAACAATTAGAAGAAGTCTTGCGTCAAGCACGCAAACTTATTGATAAGGGCAAAGCCCTGGCAGGCACTGACAACGATGAAGGTGAGATCTTGCGCCAGGCACTCAAGACTGCTGAAAAAGGGAAAACTCCAGCCCATGATGACACTGGGGGAAGTAGGAAGAAAACTCCAGGCAAGACGAGTTGGAAGCCACTACCTGCTCAGCCTCTTTCCCTTAAGAAGGGTGCTACGACCTCCGATGCAGGAACACCCTGCAAGGATGTGGTGAAAATCCGACTTCTCGGTGGTCGTGTTCAGCTCGGGGCAGAGGGTGAGGAAACAGAGGACTACTACCTGGATATCGACTCCGAAGAGGATCCGGAGGAAGACTCAGAAGAGGATCCGGAGGAAGACCCAGAAGAGGATCCGGAGAAGAGCAAGTCTGCTAGCTCCCATGGATCGATAGTCTAGGGCAGTTGTATTTGCTTGTATGATGTATCTCGAACTCGTGGGTTGTAATATTCATCTATCTAGGAAGTTGTTACTACAGGAACGGTAACTACCTATGGACCGTTCTATAACTCCATATTATTCGAAGAGGCCTCTAGGAGGCAGAATCTTTAAGTACTTATATATAAATTCACGCCTTCAGTAAATTCGTGTGTTAAGTACTTATTATATTTCGTTGATTTAAAAGTTTTGCATACGATATAGCTAGTACAAGGAATTGAAGAAGCAATGAACGAGTGTTAGAATACATCTACCATGTACTAATAAACATATTATATTGACTTATCAGAATGCCACCAAAGAGAGGACGTCCAAGAGGTGGGAGAAGAATCCCACAAAATGATGAAAGAGGTCCAGAACCAGGGCCAGAACCAGAAATAGCTCCACAACCAATACGGCCAGAACGTAGAATAGAGGAATTGTTTTTACGTCAAAACCCACCTGTATTCAGCGGTACAGGAGATCCAGCTGAGGCTGAAACTTGGGTGCGTGCAATCGAACGCATCTTCAACTTTCTGCGCTGCACCGACCAGGAACGTTTAACCTGTGTATCTTTCCAACTGACGGGATCGGCTGACTTCTGGTGGGAAGCCAGAATGAAGACAATGACAGCTGATCAACTAGAAAACCTCACCTGGGAGCAGTTCAAGATTGGGATTTATGATAAATATATACCCAAAAGTTACCGAAAGAAGAAAGAGATGGAATTCTATAACCTGAAACAGGGGAGGATGACGGTTACACAGTATGATAGGATGTTTTGCGACATGTCCAGATATGCCCCAGAACTAGTTGATACAGACGAGAAAATGGCTGAAAAATTTTGTGCCGGTCTGAGGCATGAAATCAGGATGGCTTTGGCTAGTCATGGAGGGTTGTCGTATACTGAATCCCTCAGTAGAGCTCTAGACATTGAGGCAGCAATGCCATGGGAAAGACCAGTGGCAACACCTATGCCACCACCCCCACAAGCCCAATCCCAGAACTACAAAGGGAAACGAAAATGGGAAGGCAATTACAATGGCCAAACTGAGAAGAAACCATGGCAGGGACAACCACCCCAGCAACAGGGCTTTGGAAGGCAAGTTGCTCCTAATCAGGCGGGGAACAACCAACAGAAAACTTCACCCTGCCCAAAGTGCAACAAAAACCATGGTGGAATCTGCAAGGCTGGCAGTGATAGTTGTTACATCTGTAACCAGAAGGGGCATTATGCAAATCGTTGCCCAAATAAGCAACACGGGATGAGCTTAAGGCCAAACCCACCATTCCAAGCCCCACATCTGAGAGCTATCCAAGCGCTACACCAGCCACGTCATCTGCAATTGCCGCAGCCTCAACAATCACATCAACCACAGCTGCCACAACCACAGCCACGTCAGCAGCAACAAAAGATGCAATCGTATCACGCAAGAGCCTATGCTATCAAACAGAACCAGTGTAATACCCGGGCTTTTGATTACGTGATTAATTGCTTGAGTTTGAGTAATTAAGGTTTAAATCCCTTGTTTGATTTACTTTGTAAAGAGATGAGGAGTTATATGAAGTTCCCTTGTTATTTTTAAGACGTTGAGATGTTCTTTTGATGATGTGTGGATGATGTGGGATTTTAAATCCGTAGTTGAGTTTGAGTATTTGAATAATTCGAGATAATTATTTGAATGAGAACGATGAACTCGGAAGTGAAATCTGAGTCCGTTAAGACGTTTTTGAAATTTTTGACTTTTTGATGATGAATAGTAAAATACGGCTATTTCGTCTTTTTGTCGACTTTCAAAATTTTACGTGCACGTCGTCGAGAAATATTCTTAGCTTTTCGATACGAGTCCAATAATGAAAGTTTTTATTTTTGGACGACGAGTGAATAGTAAACCGGGATTTCTCGATAAACGAACCGAGCTTGTTTATCAGAATTTCGAGAACGAGCTTGCGTTTTCTATATTTATATAGAATTACGAGTGTAATGAAAGTGAGTAGGAGTTAAGAGGACGAGTAACGAAGAATATGGGTAGTTAGTCGTTAAAACGAGACGAAACGAGATATTTAACGACTAAGTGGGATAATATACTATCTAACCTACCCTACCCTAACCACTCCACCAACCACCCAACCCCACTCACTCACACATATTATACGGCTGTATCAGCCAAACACTCCACTCACACTTTAATCTCACACATACAACACCTAAAACACACACTAGTTCACGCCATTTTCATTTTAGTTTGAGCTCAAGCTTTTGACCTCCGATTTGAGCACCGAGACGAGCGCCGATCATCTTTTCGATCACGTATCTAAGTAGGTAAGATCTCTACCTACGTTTTGATGGTTTTCTTTTCGATTTTCGTCGACGTCGAAAAAAATGTCGATTCTCGACTTTATTTTGAAACGACGTCGGATCGTCGTGAAATTTTAGTATGTTGTTCTTGGGTAGATGTTGAGCATGTTTAATGAAGGGAGTAAGAACGGAACAAACCGTAGCTATGAAACCCATGAGGGCAGCCCCGTTTTTCACATATTAGCTTGTCTTTCGATTTTGTTTGATGGAATTGACTGGGTTTATGAGTGTTTATATACTGGAAGCATGCAAATTGATTTACAATTTATGGATGATAATTGTTGAATGGATGATAATTGTTGAACGAAATTAAAACTGGAATTCTGTCAAAATTTTACAGCAGTTCAAGCTTATGTTTCGATGAGTTTTCATTGCTTGATGGCTCTGAAATTTTAGTATGTTTATCTATGATATGTGTATTTCGTTGCTGCAAAATTTCATGTCTTTTGGATGATGTTTGCTATTTTAAAGATATTTTGAAAAATCCTTGACAGAATCTGTCAACTATTGGTAGACTTCACAAAAACGTTTATATCTATTAATCCATGAAGGATTTTGCATCACCGTTTTTTTTAAACGAAACTAGACTTCAATACTTTTCTAAAAACATAAGATTTCGATTTTTATGACCTCTGAAACAGAGCAGTTTATTATTTCAAAAATGCCCTGTTCTGCTGTCATATTTGTCCAACAGTAAAAGTGTATGAGTTTCATTGTTTATTTGGCAGATCATATGAACGTTTTCTCTTGTGAAATTTTAACCAAATCTTCAAGGATACCTTTAGTTTTGGATGATTAAATTTGATGGAATTTTATTAAGGTTTGCCTTGGTTTCTAATGGCCTAAACAAAATTGGCAGAAACTGTCAATCTTTGACAGCCTGCACTAAAAGAGCAATATCTTCAAAAAAACCTTTAACCTTTTTGGTTAACTACCATTTTTAGAGTGAACTACACTTCATGAAGTTTTTGAGATCAGTTGGTATGAGAGTTTATGATGATTGAGTTGGTTGTTATGAATTTTTAAAGATGACACAAAAACAGCAAAACTTTCTAGATAACAACTTGATTATATTTGTTTTGATGGATGATACGATATGACTAAATGGTGTAAGTTGTGAGAGTTTTGATTTACGCACATACGTGTTGGTATCTGACACTCGAACAATTGGTTTCGAGTATAAATGATAGTTTACTGATAAAGAGTTTTGATGGTTTTGAATTGTTTGGTTTGCGTTGAAAAGATGTCAAGATATTAAGTTTTGAGTCGAGAGACGAGTTCACGTAGTGAGATTCACGCGTTGAAATCTCGTGACTGACATTATATATGAATAGGTCATGCCGAAATTTTTAATGAATACTTTGATATATCATCAAATAATCATTATAATTTCTAAGTGAAATTAGGATTTGAGCATAGTCAATTCTTGTTGACCCGTGATTCAAATACATGCCTAATGGAAAGATTAACTTTCTAATTGGTTTATTAGATAAGATGTGAGCGAATTGATCTGCTAAGAAAGTGGACTTTTCGATGAGTTAAATATTTCTTTTAATTGAAGCACTGCTAATTATAACATAAGGATGTTATAATTAATGAGTAATGACGAGAGATAATAATTGTTATATTGATTAACAACCAAGAGAGATGAACATTAGAGATACTAATGTTTCATAAAAGAGATTAGATTATTAATCGAGTTTTCTTTAATAACTTCTCACTGATTCTTCATAACGATGAAGGTCTTTTTGGGAAGTAACGACTTGAGGGAGAGAGTGACGTTACTCATTGATACAGAGACACAACGAGGTGGGCATTACTTTCATATATATCAAATGAGTTTAAATGTTACGTTCAAGCAAGTTATTTCATGATAAAATCTTTGAGTTAAAGTTATTTCAAGTATTGTCTTGCCATAAAATGTTTAAATTTTAGTATGATATCTATCTGCTTTGGCTTTGCCAATGATGCAATCGAATTCGGGTCCTGAGCAGTTGATAGCTATCCTGCCAGGGCTAGTGTACACCAGTGACCGTGAGTCATCTAGCGGGTTGGCCGGTCAAGTGACCGTGAGAGGTGGCCACCTCTCCGGCACACAGTTCCAGATATGATAGATTACAAGAGAACTTAGACTGATCAGTCGAACTTTAAGAATCACAAATGAATTTAGTAAGCTTGGGCCTTTTAGCTAAAACTCCCTTGCTGTACTGTTTATGATGGCATGACAATTTACAGTTTTGAAGCATGTATTTTTATACTTAAGCATACGTGCCCACTGAGTACTTTTGTACTCAGCCCTGCATATGTTTTCTAAATGTGCAGGTTGAGCTGATGTGATGATGGTGCTGCAATGAGCGGAGTCTCCAGGGTTGTTAATAAATAGTTAACCTGTCTAGAATATGTCTTCATACATATGTCTAGCTACTTTCCGCTGCAAGATGTTGTTGATGTTATAGTATGTTATGTCATACTTTGAGTCTTAAGAGAATGGTTTCATATGATGTATAACTTGATTAATGATATTAATTAAGTTTTATGCTGTCTTTCATAGACTGTTTTCAATTGAGTATTGATGAATAAAAATGACGAGTTTTATTAAGATGAGTAAGTTTTACGGCTATAAATGACGCCCCTTTTCTTCCCCTTCTTCTTTAACCCCATCCCTAGTCGTGGATCACTCGGCCTAACTATCCCTAGTTAGGGCGGGCTGTGACAACCAGCCCGAGAAAAACCAGGGAAACCTGGCAGGTATGGGCATGCTACTCAACACACCTGTTGTACTTCTGTTTGATACGGGTGCTTCACATTCTTTCATTGCAAGTGCATGTGTGGACACCCTAGGACTCAAAATAGAAAGATCTAATCAGGACATGAGTATCTCTTCACCAATAGGAGGAACAATGACAGTAACGCATGTTTGCTCGAACTTAGAATTGAACATAGGATCACTAGAGGTCATAGCAAACAACGTATATGTTATACCGATGTCGGACGTTGATATAATCCTAGGAATGGATTGGCTAGCTGAAAACTACGCTACAATCTTATGCAAGGAGCGGAAGATCTCTTTCAAATTTCCAGAAAAAAATGCTTGGGAATTTCACGGGACAAGAATGGGTAGGAGAATACCAATTATATCCACCCTACAAGCAAGAAAGATGATGAATAAGAAGGACTCTCAGGCATTCCTCGTGTACCTAAACGGGAAAGCTGAGACAAAAAGAGCAATTGAAGATGTGGATATCGTACGAGAATTCCGTGATGTGTTTCCAGAAGACTTGCCAGGATTGCCACCTAATAGGCAAGTGGAATTTACCATAGACTTAGAACCGGGAGCGGCGCCAGTATCAAAGGCACCGTATAGGATGGCTCCAAAAGAATTGGAGGAACTAAAAATTCAATTGCAGGAACTACTGGACCTAGGTTTCATCAGACCTAGTGTATCCCCATGGGGAGCACCAGTTTTGTTTGTCAAAAAGAAAGATGGCACCTTGAGAATGTGCATTGACTATAGAGAGCTGAACAAGCTAACACTCAAGAACAAATATCCTTTGCCAAGGATAGATGATTTGTTTGACCAACTTAGGGGTGCGAGTGTATTTTCAAAAATCGACTTGAGATCTGGCTATCATCAACTGAAGGTCAGACAAGAAGATATACCCAAAACAGCTTTTCGAACAAGGTATGGCCACTACGAGTTCGTAGTTATGCCATTCGGGCTAACAAATGCACCAGCTGTATTCATGGATCTCATGAATAGGGTTTTTCACCCCTACTTGGACAAGTTCGTCTTAGTGTTCATAGATGACGTCCTCATCTACTCCAAAAATGAAGAAGAACATAAAGAGCATTTGAGGACCACTCTACAAACGCTAAGGAATGAACGACTCTACGCCAAATTCAGCAAATGCGAGTTTTGGCTGAGAGAAGTCACATTTCTAGGACACATCGTATCATCAGAAGGAATCAAGGTAGATCCTGCTAAAGTGGAAGCAGTACAGGAATGGAAGTCGCCAACAAATCCAAACGAGATCAGGAGTTTCTTAGGATTGGCTGGCTATTATCGAAGGTTTATTGAAGGATTTTCGAAAATAGCAAGGCCAATGACGCAACTGCTCAAGAAGGGGATCAAGTATACTTGGACGGACGAGTGTGAGGAGAGTTTCCAAAAACTCAAGAAGATGCTAACTACTGCGCCGGTTTTAGCAGTCCCCGAACCAGACAAAGAATATGTAATCTACACGGATGCGTCCAAAAATGGACTAGGTTGCGTGTTGATGCAAGATGGCAAGGTAATAGCATATGCATCACGACAACTTAGACCTCATGAGTTGAATTATCCGACTCATGATCTGGAACTAGCTGCAGTAGTACATGCATTAAAAATCTGGAGACATCACCTATATGGAGTTAGGTGTGAGATTTTTACTGATCACAAAAGTCTGAAGTACTTTTTCGAGCAAAAAGATCTAAACATGAGACAAAGGAGATGGCTCGAATTAGTAAAGGACTATGAATGTGGTATTAACTACCACCCAGGCAAGGCTAATGTAGTAGCCGACGCATTAAGCCGAAAAGTCTCGTCAAAATTAGGACATCTTCTCACGAGAGAAGGTGAGCTTATAAAAGAATTTGACAAGATGAAGATAGAAGTGATTAAACCACCTGGAACTATAGCAGGCGTTGTTGAGACAATACCTAGTTTAAGAAAAATGGTGGTAGAAGCACAAAGAAAGGATGAGAAGATGGAAAAATTACGGGAAAAGATAAGATTAGGAGATCTCAAAGATTTCCAAGAAGCACCAGACAATGCCATACTCTTTGAAGGAAGGATATGCATTCCTCAAGATGAAGAACTTAAGAATAAAATCTTGAGCGAAGCCCATGATACCCCTTATACTGCCCACCCGGGAAGTACTAAGATGTATCAAGATCTAAAAGAGAATTTCTGGTGGGAAGGAATGAAACGAGATGTAGCCTCGTTTGTTGAACGATGTCTTGCTTGCCAGCAAGTGAAAGCCTTACACCAAAGGCCTTACGGGGAACTACAACCCTTGGAGATACCAGAATGGAAATGGGATGATATAGCAATGGACTTCATCACAGGATTGCCAAGATCCAAGCGAGGTAACACGGCTATATGGGTCATTGTGGACAGACTTACGAAGTGTGCGCACTTTATACCAATCCCAATCACCCATGGATCCGACAAGTTAGCTCAACTTTATGTTAGAGAAATTGTGCGTTTGCACGGAGTGCCAAAGTCAATTACATCGGACAGAGATTCCAAGTTCACATCCAGATTCTGGATCAGTTTACAAAAAGAACTGGGCACAAGATTGAATTTTAGTACAGCTTTTCACCCACAGACAGATGGTCAGTCTGAAAGAACGATTCAAACATTGGAGGATATGCTGAGGACAGTAGTGCTAGACCAGGGTGAAAACTGGGAGCACATTTTGCCACTCATCGAGTTTTCATATAATAATAGTCACCAAGCGACTATCGCTATGGCACCCTACGAAGCACTGTATGGGAGAAAGTGTAGATCGCCACTTTATTGGGATGAAATGGGCGAGAGAAAAATCCTAGGGCCAGACACAATAGGTGAAATGATTGAAATCGTTCGCCAAATCCGACAGAGGATTAAGGAGGCCCAGGATAGACAAAAGTCATATGCTGATAAACGCCGAACTGACTTACAATTTGAGAATGGAGAAAAAGTCTTTCTGAAAGTTTCTCCATCAAAAGGGATCATTAGGTTCGGAGTTAAAGGGAAACTTAGACCCCGATTTATAGGACCCTATGAGATCCTAGAAAGAATAGGCCCAGTGGCTTACAGGCTGGCATTACCGCCAAGCCTAGGAAATGTCCATAATGTTTTCCACGTATCACAACTTAGGAAGTACGTTTTCGATCCAAAGCACGTGATACACCAAAATGAGATGATCCTTAATCCAGACCTGAGCTATGAAGAAAGACCCGAAGCGATTTTAGATAAAAAGGTGCAACAACTCCGAAATAAATCAATCACCTCAGTGAAAGTTCTTTGGAGGCACCATGGACAAGAAGAAGCTACGTGGGAGCTCGAAGACAAGATGAAAGAAAAATATCCAGAGTTGTTTAACGAAGGTATGCAAATTTCGGGACGAAATTTATTTTAAGGGGGGTAGTATGTGATGCCCCGCTCTTTTAAATACATATTAGATTAAATATGTGCATTAGTTATAAAATTCTTTTAATTATTTATGGTGATTATTTTGTTCAGATAATATTATTTCAGCAAAAGTCTGTATAAGAGATACAGAGCTGCGATTTAATATTCAGTCATGAATGAAACCAATAATTAAATTTATTGGTTTAACTATACGTTTGAGACTTTGTTTTACCAGTTTATTGATTTAATCAATATTATTAGAAAATTTAGATTTATAACCGATTTTATAAATCGTGTTATTTAAATCAAATTGCTAGAATTATAACTTGAGATCATATGCATAATAATTTTATTATTTCGCGTTATATGTGTTAAGGTATTAAGTCGCGAATTAATTCCGACTTTCACGTATTAAATCTCAAGATTGAGGATTTAATTTATATAAATACGACGAGTATTTATTAAACGAGAATTGGAGAATTATTACAGGAACTAGGAGAAACTAGATCACGGCACTACACGTATGTCTCGATTTTTCATCCAACACATCAATTCCTACACTATTTCCTGCACTATTCCCTACACTATTCCCTACACTATTCCCTACACTATTCCACCTTCCCCTCCAACACCTCATTACTGCAAATTTTTTTTAAAAGTTGCATTATCTTCATGCATGTGTAATTGCTCCATTTTACTACATTTTCTTCCATCTTAAACTCTTCTGCAAAAAGTTCAGTTTATCACCAACTCTCTCCTACAACTATTCATCTTCAATTTTCAAAAGCTTCAGCACGCCGAGAAAGAAATTTCACGGCAAGATCACAATTGTCAAAGGATACAAATTTCAACGATCAAATCTTCAAAAGTTGCAACTCCCGGTACCAAAATTTCCACCATTTTGATTCTGTTGTCTGCAGAAACTCCTCTATAAATTGAGGAGAGTTCTGCAGAAGGAAGAAGTGCAGCAAGAGGTGTGAGGCAAGAGAGAGTTTAGGAGATTTTTTTTTTTACTTGCAAGAGCTCAAGTGAGCTCCCTTCGCCGGGCCATTTCTTCGTCGACCGGCCACTAGGCTCTGAACCGAGAACGTGTACTCGTTCCTCCATCTTTAGGCTACCAAACCCAACAATCGAAAGGCCGAAACCTTCTCTATATTTTCCCGACCAAAGGCCACAATATCCTTCGGAGGCCAACGTCGAATTCCCGACTTAGCCACCGGCCAACTTACGGCCTTCGTTTCTCACTATCCTTACGACGAAAAAGGATCGAGAAACCACCGTTGTGTAGCCTGATCTATCTCGCACGAGGAAAACTAAGTCGTAGACCTTCGCGGCTAAACCCCATCGCGGAACGACGACCAGAAAAAAACCCCGGCGAACAACTTCCATTAGTGCTCACTTGGACAAGGGTAAGTTGACGCCCTTATTTCGATGCATTCCCGTTTCTATTATATTATGAGAAATTTCTGGGGTATAGATGGGAGTGTGGTAAATATTCGTACAAAGTTTCATATCATTTGAACTTCGTTTACTACCCTTTTAAAATTCGAGAAGTCTACTGCCCGTATCTGCTAAAACTGTCGTGAGGCAGATGATTAGGTTAATTATTTCAGTAACCATATGTTGATATTTAGCTCTCAAATTTTTATTCTATGAAGATATATGTGTTAGCTATCTACATATAAAATTTGAGCTCATTCAGGTAACGTTTGCTATTTTTCAAAAATCTGGACTTTCAGTTGGCAGAAACTGCCGAATCTGGTAGGCGATGGGAAAATCGCTATATCTCTTAAACTACTTGGATTTTTTCAACATACTTTTTTTTAATTAAACTAGACTCAAAGAGGTTTCTATTGATATAAAATTAGACTCCATACGAGTTCGGAGTAAAAGCAGTTTATTAGTTGAAGTTGAATATATACAGTTTTGTTGAGATGGAAATGATTCAAAATAATTCTTATTAAGGATTTTAAAGTTTTATTGTTGATAAAATATCACTTTTAGTTTATAAATGAGCTATTGAGATATATAAATATTCTGAGAAAGATTTCATGAGAACTTGTTGGTAAAATTATATTAGATGGAATAGTTGATAAATGAAATATTAAAGATTTATTAATTAAATGGTTAAAATATTAAAATTATTAGATCTTCTCGAAAATTTCTTTTTATAGTTAACTCCTTTTATTATTTTAAAATATTTTTACAAATGTTCCTAAAATCTCACAATGAAATTTTCATCAGGAATTAATGTTTAGAATTTATTAATGACTTATTAGTTCTTTTAATAGTAGCAATATATATATATTGATTGGCATTATTAAATGGGGAAAAGGAAAATATTTTATAAATTATTCTTTATTTATAATGGATAAATAAAGGAATAATATAAAATGGGCTTTCCTACATCCTCAAAGGTACATGAAGTATTTCGATAAAAGAAGAACGATTGTATATGAGTTAGATACAGTCGTTTAAGGAAATATGGGTAGTTAGAGAAATGAGTGAATAGTGATTCACTGCATTTGTTGTTATCTTTTCTATTATTCACTCGAACACATGTTTCGTGTTATCAAAGGTTCAAATAAACAAAAGCGCCTGAGTAACCTATCGCGCTAAGGAAAGAGAATCATTGTCTTAAGTAGCAAAACACTGCAATCAGGTAGGCATTACTTTCGTATATATCAAATGAGCTTAAATGTTACGTTCAAGCAAGTTATTTCATGACAAAATCTTTGAGTTGAAGTTATTTCAAGTATTGTCTTGCCATAAAATGTTTTAATTTCAGTATGATATCTATCTGATATGGCTTTGCCAGTTATCATGTAATCGAATTCGGGTCTTGAGCAGTTGATAGCTATCCTGCCTTGGCTAGTGTACACCAGTGACCGTGAGTCATCTAGCGGGTTGGCCGGTCAAGTGACCGTGAGAGGTGGCCACCTCTCCGGCACACAGATTCAGATATGATAGATTACAAAAGAACTTAGTCTGATCAGACGAACTTTAGAATCACAAATGAATTTAGTATGCTTAGGGCCTTTTTAAGTAAAAAACCCTTGGTTATACTATTGAAATGGCATGACAATTTACATTTATTATGTATGTATATGATTTTCGGCATATGTCTACTGAGTACTTTGTACTCAGCCCTGCATGTATTTCTAAATGTGCAGGTTGAGCAGTGATGAGTGATGATGGGGTGTCGTGCGGAGCTTTGTCATATTTACTAAATAAACTCTTGGCGATACATGTCTTCATACATGTATCACGTTCTATTTCCGCTGCGAACACTCAGTTATGATGCATATTATCCTATTATGTTGGATTGTCAAATCAAGTTATTGTATAAACACTTAAATCGGATACTCTTGACCGATTACTCGCTCTTATCTATTTATGTGTGTTTTTTTCTCATATGATGTCTCAATCTTAGTTCAATTCCTTTATTATTATTTATCACCCCTTTTCTGTCCCCTCTCCTAATTTCCCTTCCCTAGTCACGGTTTCCCGGCTTACCTATCCTTAGTTAAGACCGGTCGTGACAACGTATGGCATGAACTTTGAATAAGAATGAAGATTGACCATCATGCATGAACACTAAAGGTGAACAAGTCATTGTTCATGTAGATGTTCATTTGTTTGAAATGTATGACAAGTTATTGTTCATGAATTGAATCATAATAATTCATTTTTCATTTGAACAAGTGGTTAATCTAGTGAATAATGATGGTCTAACTAAGCTTACTCAGTCAACTAAAATACATGTTCAGGACTATATTAAATGAACAAATGAATTATACGCCTGAACATGGAAAAACATTCATGAATATAGCGTATGTTCATAGAGTGCATTTGCAATTAAACGCGTGAACATTGTAGAACCGATGAAGGATGAATAATGCACTAAATAATTGGGATAATTGCGTGAAAATACACAAACTTTGCCAAAAATTCATATTTGACGCGAAGTTGAGATATTACATTTTAATACACCAACTTTCGTTGTTGCCCAAATTTGACACGACTTAATTCTTAAAAATTCAAAAAACAACCCCTTTTGTAAATAATTATACAAAGACCCACTTATGTTATTATTTGGGACATTTAAACCAAAACAAGATATTTCCTTATGATGTTTTCTTTTAATCTTTGATCCGCGCCTAAAATGGTTTAAAAGAAAACATCATAAGGAAATATATTATTTTGGTTTAAATGTCCCAAATTATAACATAAGTGGGTCTTTGTATAATTATTTACAAAAAGGGGTTGTTTTTTGAATTTTTAAGATTTAAGTCGTGTCAAATTTGGACAACAAGCAAATAAGTTCTCCAAATTGTGTGTTAGTGGGATAATAAAGGATATGTTTGACAAAATCAAAATACCAAAAATATGAGATATGATGTTGCATGGAATTAGGAAAGTAACGGTTAGTCAATATTGAGGAAATTTCCTAAAGTCCCTTAACGTGAATAATTACTTCAGATTAGTGGGTTAGATGAGGTCCGTTAGATTATACTAATCAAGGGCTAGAATGAGTTGTTAGGTGTCACAAAAAGATGACATTCTCACAGGAACATCCCTCTCTCTCTCTCTCTCTCTCTCTCTCTCTATATATATATATATATATATATATATATATATATATATATATATATATATGGGAGAGTTGCGGTATAAACACCTCTTAACATATAAAATAATGATTAATTGACCAATTAAAATGAAAAGTGGTGGATTCATTTGTAGCAATTGGTATAATTATGTGAGAATTGTAAGATTAATAGTTAGTGAAATTGTTTCTAAAAATGGACTAAGAAGATATATTGTGGACAGATGAAAATGGAAATAAATGAAGATGTTTCAGGGACGGATGAAAATGGAAATAAATGGAAATTAATATATATATATATATATATATATTAATTTATGAGATATTGCGCCAAATCTATTTGATATATATATATATATATATATATGTAGCTATTCGATAGAGCTTATAAATAAATATTACTATCCAATAAAATATATTTATATTTTAGAAGAATATATATATATATATATATATATATATATATATATTAATTCATTAGATATAGATTAAAAATCTATCTAATTTCATCTTCTATATTTCAATATATTTTAAAAACTATGTTAATTTATAATTTTAAAAAAAAATCCACATGAATATATCACTATATTAGATTTACCTAAAAATAATCTACACTGAAAAATTCATTTGCAGTTTCGCTTTACTTTTTTACTACTTTTTTACTAAAATAAGAAGAATTAGATCTCGAAATACAATTACAATATATTAATCAATTTTTATAAAAATCTATATGATTTTATCTTCCATCGCTACATTGATAAAATAAATTATCTTCGATTTTATACTAACCATCAAAAGAAAAGTTATTGTGAAATTTATTACAATCATTCAATTTTAACAATTGATTAATGTGAAGTTCATGGATTGTGTGCAAATGCACACACTCTCTCCTAGTATTACAAAATAACATAAAATAAAAAGAAGTGCACAATTTTAAGTATATGTCAACTAAATCAACAATGATTAGGAAAGGATACTACCGGTTGCACTAGTGAATCCATACTCTGGGCACACATTATGGTGGAGCCTTGAGATTAGTTTCGGTAGAACCCCAAAAAACCCCAAAAAGTATTCGTCGGACACTTGGTATAATGGTGCGAAATGACAAATTTCATACAATTCGTGTTGTACATACGTCAGATACTGTTCCAAGAATGGATGGTACCAATTGGTAGATTTGGACCATCCATTCCTCTGAATAACACGGCAGATTTTGGTATACGGATTCGTTCCATAACTCTTTAGATCTAAATTTGTATCTCATATCTCTCGCAGATCTAGAACTCTTTGAACTCCTGAAAATCATATTTCACCGAATTTTGCATAAGAGGAAGTTGACGAAGCCAACGATTTTTTAGAAAATCGGATAAGAGGTCCGAGAGAGAGAGAGAGAGAGAAAGCATCTTAGCGGCGGTGCAGTGGAGCAAATGTTTTAACAGCGCAACTAAATGATTAGGGCTTCAGAACAGTAGAGGTGCGACGAAGACACTAGAATTTGAAAAAAAAAAGTGAAAACAAAGATAACAGAGAGGCCGTATTTTTTAGTATATACGAAAGAGAGGGACAAGGATTATTCCGTCCAAAACACTTAAAATATACTACTCCCTCCGTCCACCAAAGATATGCCACAATTTCCTTTTTCGTCCGTTCACAAAAATATGCCACATTTATTTTTAGTAGTAGGGTCCACACCATTCCACTCACATTTAAAGTGGGACCCTTACTTACTCCACTACCAACTTCACTCATATTTTATTAAAACTCGTGCCGAAAGTAAAGTGATATATCTTTAGTGAACAGATGAAGTATAATTTATTAAAATAATATTGAATAAATAATTATTGATTTTCACCATCTGCATAGATATTTCACGCTATTAACACGGTTAATTCATGTCCTATTTGATGAACCATCTAAGTTTGAGGTCCGAAAAAATGAAAGCATTGAAAATTTACAAATGGACTAACTATAAAGTATATACTTAAGCATTACATGACCTCTTATAATTTATTTATAAAAAGAAATATGCAAACTTAATTAATTAATGTAACTCTAAATATACTAGAAGACCACTAAATTAAAGAATTGCTACTAGAAGAACTATAAAAGTCTTAGTCTACAACAAATGCAGCAAATCTCAATATTGATATAATAGTATTGACTATGACTCGTATAGACTTATATTATAGTCTTAAAGGGTGCGGGAACTTTGATGGAAAAATAGAGAATGTATATTTTTATCTATTTTTTATTATTTTTATATGTTTATTATGATAAAAAAAAATCGGAACATGATAGAATATTTTTTTAGGGTAGTTCCTTTTTTACTTTTTTTCTCTCAAATATTGAATAATCTTATCCTAAGGGAGGGATGTGAAAATATTTTCCAACATTTTCTCATTTTTTTTCATCTTTAATAAATATATGAAAAAAAAAGAAACCACTTCAACAATTAAATTAAACTGCGATTTTATTAAAAAAGAAAAGAAAAAACCTAAAAAAACTCTTGAAAGCACAACAAAAGCAGACTAAGGGCCGAGCCTCATTAAAATCTTTTACAGAAAACCCAAAGGGAAAAACTATAAAAAGAAAAAAGAGTACTCTTCTACAAGACGAAAAAGCAAGAAGGAAAGAGCGGAAGAGAAAGTTTCTGGAACTTCGGCCTAACTATCGTCCCCAAATAATCCCGACTCTAACCCTACGAAAACCAAAACCCAAACAGCTCGGAAGGCAAAAAGATCGGTGAGACGCCGTCGCCAAAAATCTGCCAACCTCAAACGAGCCCAGACCAAAAGAAGGGAAGCTACACAGCCGACTATACGCCGTCGTCGTAAGCACTCCATAACCCACAACCCAACCAACCCCACGAAGAAAGCAGAAAGGGTAGCTAGCCGGCCGGTTATACACCGTCGCCGTAAGCACCCCACTGCCGAGAACACCCCAAGGAATAAAACCAGAGGCAAAAAGTTTCGGCCAGTGAAACTAACCATCCTCAAACTCACAAACCAAAGAGACATTAACCACAGGTAAGCAGCAAGGGTAGCTACACGGTCGATTTATATGTCATCGCCGCAAACACCCCCACTGCCTATCCGGACTGTAGATCTTCCCAAAACGATATCCTCTCCTTGAGCTTCCGACTTCGCAGAGCAACGCTCCGGGGCAGAGCTGCACAGAGCAGCGCTCCGGGGCAGGGCTGCGCTGAACAGTGCTCCGGGGCAGAGCTGCGCCGCTGAGCAGCGCTCTTGGGCAGAGCTGCGCTGAGCAGCGCTCCGGGGCAGGGTTGCGCTGAACAGTGCTCCGGGGCAGAGCTGCGCTGCTGAGCAGCGCTCTTGGGCAGAGCTGCGCTGAGCAGCGCTCCGGGGCAGAGCTGCGCCGCTGAGCAGCGCTCTTGGGCAGAGCTGCGTTGAGCAGCGCTCCGGGGCAGAGCTGCACCGCTGAGCAGCGCTCCTGGGCAAAGCTGCGCTGAGCAGCGCTCCGGGGCAGGGATGCGCTGAACAACGCTCCGGGGCAGGGCTGCGCTGGGAAACGCTGTCGGGGTAGGTAGCGCTGGGCTGTCGAGCGCTTCCCTGAAAAACATCGACCACCCTCATCAATGTTTAATGCGAACTGTACTATGAGTCGCTATATCCAAAGTAACCGCCGACTTAATCTCCTCAAGCGCATAGGGCCTCCATTCATCAACTCGCTCCTGATTAGCCATAATATCAGCAGCTCGATTTCCCTCACGGAAAATGTGCGACACCTGCAAGCGAAAATCTGACAGCTTAACTAGCGTTTGTTTCCAGAGAGCAATAAAACGCCAAGGAACATCCACGCTTCTCGAATGAAGAAGTCGGACCACATACTCCGAATCTGCTTCAACCCAAAGATAAAGCCAACCTCGATTATGAGTAATCGAGATTGCATGAATAACAACCAACAACTCAGCTTCAAACCCACGACCACCCTTAATGTGAAAATAACCGCGCACCCAACCCCAGCTGTCTCGGAAAATACCTCCAGCTACAATATTACCTGGCGACCCATGAGCCGACCCATCCGTATTCACCTTCATCCATCGGACAACCGGAGGCCACCAATGAACCTCGATCAACGTATGCGGAGGCATAGCTCTGGTAGTTACACCAAGACTACGAAGAATAAGGTAATCCGACCAAGAGTTGTTGGA
Source organism: Salvia miltiorrhiza (assembly GCF_028751815.1). Taxonomy (NCBI): domain Eukaryota; kingdom Viridiplantae; phylum Streptophyta; class Magnoliopsida; order Lamiales; family Lamiaceae; genus Salvia; species Salvia miltiorrhiza. The sequence goes on along the minus strand of NC_080391.1, from coordinate 15,077,473 downwards.
ATGACCCAACTTTTTAAAGTTCAAATCCAACTCCTTAAAAGTAACTTTGAGAAAGCTCATAATCATCTTTGCATGAAAATCCGACTCTTCAAAGATAACCCGATTGCGGCAATCCTAGATTTCCCACAGTAAATTAATGACACCAGCCTTCCAAAAAGAACGAATCAAAGAACTGAACTCCGAACACCAAGCCATAACAAGCAAGCTATGAATATCCGCGCACTGCATAAAATCCCCTTTTTGAAATCAATCTAAAAACTCACCCCATATCGGCTTAATGACATCACAGTCCCAAAACAAATGATTGATAGAAAACCACTTCAACAATATTACTCCCTTTGTCCACTAAAAGTGTAGCACTTTTGATGGACACGAGTTTTGATAAAATTGATGTTGAGTTTTATGTAGTGGAGAAACGATCCCACTATTTTTTGAAATGAGTGGTTAATATTGAAATGATTGTGATTTTTTTGTGAATAAAAGGTATTTGCAAGGATAAAAGATAAGGAAAATATGTGGAGCCATGTTCAAAAAAAGGAAGAGTCATACTTTTGGTGGACACTCAAAATGCCAAAAATATCGTACTTTTCGTGGACGGAGGGAGTAATTAATTAATTATTACTCCTTTCGTCTCAACTTTTAGTATCCATCTTTCATTTTTTGGATGTTCCACATTTTTGTATTCATTTATATTTTTAGTAAAAATATAGGTGGGATCCTTACTCCACTTTAATTATTTTAATACTCATATAAAAAATAGACCCTTATTTCACTCACAATACATTTAAATATTTTATTAAAATTTGTATCACTCTCAATTGAATACTAAAATTTGAGATGAATAAAGTATTATTCAATAAATTTTAATTTAAGAGGGAGATCGGGTGCACCATAGATTTTGTCCTTCACCTATTCCCTGTTGAGTGAAAATTTAAAATGTCCTATTCCTTAAGTTCTATAGTATCAAACTTAAGGATGTGGGCATTTTTGTCTATTAACACTTCCGAGTGAAAATTTAAAATGTCATATTCCTTAAGTTCTATAGTAAAAATGTCATTTTTTATAAACATAAGTATTCTATGCCATATTCTTTAAATACCCTTTGATTTGATGGATTTTCTTGGTTTTCTGTTAAAGTCTTACACATTTGATCGATTTGACAGCTATCAGGCATAAAAGTCAACGATTTGACAACTATCAGTCAAGAATACATATTACCGGTGGGTGGCTAGATCATGTGTCCGCCCAGGCGGACACATAATTTTACTAGCCGGACACATGATCTGGGGGCTAGATCATGTGTCCGCCGAGTAAAATCATGTGTCTGCCCGGTGAAATCATGTGTCCGCCCGAGCGAACACATGATTTTATCGGGCGGACACATGATCTAGCCACCCACCGGTCATATGTACTATTGACTGATAGTTGTCAAATCGTTGACTTTTATGACTGATGGCTGTCAAATCGGTCAAATGTGTAAGACTTTCACAAAAAACCAAGCAAACCCATCAACATCAAAGGGTAAAATAAGTATTTCACATAATTAGGGCATAAAATGCTTTGTTTTATAATTTAGGGCATTTTTATTATCAAACTTAAGGTATTTGGTCTGGGGATGCTGACAAACGACATGCTTGCACTGTCGCCTGGGCCAGGATGTGTGCGACTAAGGAGGAGGGTGGCCTTGGGATTCGCTCTTTTTCTACTATGAATAAAAGCTTTCTCATGAAACGAGCTTGGAGCGTTATTAAGGGACACGATTTCGATTTTGACATCATGAAAGCTCGTTACCTTAAAGCTTTTGGGTCCCCTAAAGTGGTGGTCACTCCTTCATCTGTATGGCTTGGGCTTAGAAGTGAAATAATGCCGCTTATAAGGAACTCTTTTTGCGTTATTGGGAAAGGAGACTTCACCAATTTCTGGACGGATGATTGGCTAGGATACAAGATTGCGGAGAAATGCAAGGTTCCGGGCTACATGCACTATTTTTTGAGCAACTCTGTGGCGGATTTCTACTTTGAGGGAATATGGCAATTCACTCAATCGTTTTTGGACAATTTTCCGGATGTGGTTTGTGATATTCTACTTTTGCCGTTGGGCGAGAACGAGGATGTTCGGTATTGGAAGCCGTCTTTGCATGGGAATGTCACCTCCGCCTTAGCTTTTTCACATCATTGCCATAGCTTTCCTCGCGTTCGCTGGGGTAAGTGGATTTGGGAGAGTAATGTTCCGTCTCGGAGATCTTTGGTTTGTTGGCGAATTCTTCATAACAGGATGCCTACGTTTGATAGGCTTATTAAACATGGGCTCATAATGCCGAATCGCTGCGTTTTCTGCCTCAATGATTTCGAATCGATGGATCACATTCTCTGGCAGTGTGCTCGGATCAAACATGTCTGGCGACAGTTCTTGGGTTGGTTTGATCAAACTCTGGATTTGGAGGCGCCGGACATTCATAGCTTCTTGGTTTTTGCTTGGAACAAAAAGTTTAGCTCTCAAGTCGAGTGTTTTTGGAAGGCGGGGATTCTTACTTTGTTGTGGGTCATCTGGACTCACAGAAATAAATGTATTTTTGACGACAAGATTTTTAATCCTAAGAGTATTCTCGTGTTTATCAAATCTTCTTTTAAAGAGTTGGAAAATAATTTCAAAAGTCTTGGCCACATGAGTAACACTTGCTCGGATCTGCTGGTACTTTGAAATATTGGTGTTAGGCCACGGGTGGCTCCTCCGCCTACTTTTGTTAATGTTTATTGGTGGCCTCCGACCAATAACTGGATTAAGGTGAATACAGATGGGACTGCTTCTGGGGCGCCGGGGCAAATTGCGGCTGGAGGTGTTTTTAGAGACGCTTATTGTTCGGTCAAGGGTTGCTTTCATATCAAAGGGGGTCTCGGTTATGCCTTTGAAGCGGAACTTCTCGCGGTTATAACTGCCGTGCAAATTGCTAACGCTAGAGGTTGGAATCGTTTGTGGATTGAGTCGGATTCTACCTACATTGTGAGGCTGCTGCATTCTAGATCTGCGACCGTTCCTTGGAGATTTGCGGCCTTGTGGGATATGGTTTTGGATATTCTTAAGAGTTTTCAGGTTCATACAACGCATATCTTTAGAGAGGGAAATAAAGTGGCGGACATTCTTGCGAACAACTCGATGCTGGAGGGGTGGTGGCCGTTTGAGGTTGATATTATAAAAGATGTTGCTCGCGAGGACATTTCGACTCATAGCCATCTTCGACGGGTGGTTTAATTATGGCTTTTTAGCCTCTGTTCGTAGAGGCCTTTTATCAAACACTGGGTGGGTTGGCTTTTTCGAGTTCGTGTTCAAAGGTCTGACTGTTGCTTTGGCGGGTTTTTTTAGAGCAGCGAGTTTTGGTCATAGATACGCTGCTTCTTGCTCTTCTACGAGCGTTGTTACTGCTTTTTCGAGTGGAGATGGCTGGGCTTGGTCTTGTCGGGGGAGTGGGGGCAGAACCTCATGTTTCTTGGATTGCTATTCTTCCACTTGGCTGGTGAGGCTGTGGTCTGGGCCGAGTTTTTGGCTTGTTTTGGTGGTTTCGACGGAGTGGCAGGAGCCTCTTCTCAGTCCTGAGGAGTTCTTTCTCTGGGGTATTTCGTCATACAGTTGGGGGCTTTGATTTGCTGCGTATTTCTTTCAGGAGGGTTTGGTTTGGTGGGCTGCTCTCAGGCTCTTTTTCAGTTCTTGGGTGAGCTCAAGGCTGGGGCCTGAGAGTTCGGCCTCTTTTGGTTGCTCCGCTGGCGGGACTTTTACCGATTGGCGTCGAGTTCTTGAGTGCGGTGAGTTTTGGTCGTTGATACACCGTATCTCGCTCTTTTTAGAGCATGGGTATTTCGATGGTAGTGGCTTGAAGCTTCCTGGTAGTTTGAATTTCTTTTTGTTTTCCAGTAGATGCTTGGTCTTTGGGAGTTTTCGCTAGTTCTTGTTCACGTTTTCTCTTCGTTTCCTTCTTCTTTGTTTTGTTTCTGTGATGGGTAGCCGGGACGATCTAGGGACAATGGTTAGGCCGGAGTCTCTGAGGTCGTCTCACTCCGCTTCCTCACAGTTTGTTTTCTTTTTCTGTAGACGAGTACTCTTTTTCCTCTTTTTGAGGTTTTAATGAGGCTCGGCCCTTAGTTTGCTTCTCTGTGCTTTCAAGGGTTTAGGTTTTTCGTTTTTCTTTTATAAAATCTTATTTTAATATTATCAAACTTAAGGATGTGGACATTTTTGCCTATTAACACTTCCCTATTTATCATTCCATTCCTTTTTCCATGCCCTTCAATAATTAAAAAAGAAAAAATACATTTGGGACTATTCCTACCCATTAAATTAACACATGGAAAATTCTACACTTAAAAGGCTTAAAAATGAGATTGCCTAAAAAAAGCTTAAACATGAGATACTAATATCCGGTAAGATCTAGAACTTTGGGCATATTTTAATCTCTAATAAAACATTTTGTCAGTAAAATTACGAATTTTGAGCATATTCTGATTTTAACTTCTAACAAAAGATTATGTCTGTAAAACCACAAACTTTTAATTGTTTCTGATTTTAACTATGGAAACAATATACAATCACATATATAGATTTAATTAGGGTACCTTCTACGTGATTGTAATTAGGATAGATTTAATTTATTCATTTTTTTAAATATGAAACAACATCGTTTAACGTTTATTAATCACATTAACTAGTTATAAGCCATGTAAGATTAAAATGCCACGTAAGTGACTGGATACTATTCACATAGTTAAAATCAGAAATAATTAAATGTTTGTGATTTTACAGACAATTTTTTTTGTTAGAGGTTAAAATTAGAATATGTCCAGAGTTCGTGGTTTTACGGGCAGAATCTTTTGTTAGAAGTTAAAATCGAAATATGCCCAAAGGTCGTGATTTTACGGGCCATTAATCCTAAAAATATGCATGCATATAATCAAAGCCCTTAGGAGGAAAGAAAGGGGCCTTTAAAAAAATGAAATTTTAAAATTTTATTGTTAGTTAAAAATAAATATATTGGTCTTCCAAACTTGTGTAACAACATAACTTGTTTGATTGTTCTTGTGAGCATCTCACATGTTGGTGTTGGTTCACTTGTTTATTCTGGAAATGTATTTGGTTTTGGCTGTTGTCCTTGTCTCTCTTGGTATATATGTTTCTTGTGTTGTGTAATTGGTTTAAGGTTTTGAATGCAACACCGTGATGAGTAATTTTTTGACGTGATTTGTCCGGTTAATGCTAGGGGAAGTGTTTCATTGTAATACCTAATGTCCTCTCTCTGGGTTGATTTGGATGGTTGTCTATGGTAGCTCTGGGTCTCTGCTCCTCTGATGTCTTCATTTTTCTTTGATGTCTTCATTATGAGATGGGAAACCACGCGGGAACATTTTGGATTTCCTCCAAAAATGTTGATCTCGTGAATTTGGCCTTTCTCTTGAGAGCAAAAAATGACTTTTACTATGTTTTGAAATGAGATTTGACTGTAAAGGCAATTGCATTAGAAAATTCACTCCTAGAGAAGAACTGGGTCTGATCGGATTGAATTGTATCATCTCGTTGTTGCATCTTAAAGTCTTAACTTTAAACACTTCATGGGGAATGCTGATATCTAGAGAGTCCTGGATTGGTTGCTGTTGTGTTTGGAGAGTGGTTTCACTTGTGAACTTTCTCTGGATGTTGTGGTTGCTACTTGAGGACAATCAAAGAATTAAATATGGGGGAGTTGTTTACCTCACTTTTGGGCTTGTAGGTGTTTTTTGGTGTGTACCTTCGTGCTTGCTCTGTGTTTTTTGTGTCCTCCTTTCCTGGCTCGTGGGTTTTGCATGTGGTAGGAGGATTTCTGGCCGTTCGCGATGTTTGTAGGGTGTTTCACGTTGTCAGCACTGGTGGTTGGCGGTGGCCTGGGGTTGCTTTTTCTGTTTTTTCTCTGTTTTGTTCTCTTGTACCTTATTTTTGGTGAGTGAGCCGGGGTTCCTAGGGACGATGGTTTGGCTGGAGTCTCTGAGGTTGTCCCACTTCCGCTTTTTGTAACAGCATAACTGTAATATTAATTATTCCATTTGTCCCACTCTAATAGGTGCATTTTTCTTTTTGAGACGTCTCACTAGAATAGACTCGTTTTTCATTTTGAGTATAAAAATGTACTTAATTGGTGTGAACTACACCACTTTCCTCCTAAAAAGTAAGTTTTTTAATCTTCGTGTCCAAAATAAGTGAGCCTATTAGAGTGAGACGGATGGAGTATAAGTTAAGTGCAAAATTTCAGAAAACAATGACTAACCAATTATTGAAATAATTTTGATTGCCTAACATTTTGAGAAGCAAAATCATCATTAGCATCTTCAAAATCAAGCTTTTTTAATACTCTCTCTATCTCGCGAAACTTTAGTAGTATTCTTTTTCGGGTTATTCCGCGAAGATTGAACTCAAAGTTTTTTCTTCACTTTTTCACCTACCACACTTACTACAAAAAATATTATTAACTCACTAAAATCTGTGTCAAAAAAAAAATGCTCAAGGTTCGTGGGACAGAGCACCTTATTTTCAATGTTTATGAATGTTAGCTCATATAGTCTTTCTTAAGACATGATATAACGAAAATATTATTTTAACAATTTTAATTTTGAATTTTTTTTTATTGTTGAAGCTATAATAACAAGTATAATCAACAATATTTTTATAAACAACAAAAACATTAGAAAATCTATATGAAATTTTAATAAAGGTAAGAACTTCATCTATATACTTTATTTCTAATGATCAATATATTTGTAATATTTATAAGGGGTAATTGTCTGTAAATCCATAACGTTTACACGGAATTGGTTTTTGCACCTATTTTTATTTTTCTTCTTTTAAATACCTAACCTTTAGTTTTTGTCTGAAAATTATCCGGCGATCGATTTTTTCTTACACCGGCGCTGGAAATGGCAGCCGGAATTGCCACCTAGAGCTATTTTTTACATGTGGAAAAAAAAATTTAAAAAAAAAAGAAAAAAAGGAAAATCCCCCCCCCTCGTCTTCTTCCCTCTGCTGTCGCCACCATCGCCGCTCCCTCCCCCCACCCGCCGCCGCTCTCATCAAACATCCCCGCACAACACCGCCGATCGTTGTTTTGAGGGAGAAGAAAACCCAAGGACCATGGAAACACCAAGGACCACCAGCGCCCGATCCCAGCCACACACCTCCAGCCACCATCTCCAACTGCGGCCCACTCCAAACTCGATTGACCTCCCCTCTCTGAAATTGCGGCTACAGCAGACACTTCTCATTCTTCCTCAACAACCTCCGACCTCCCCCTCTCTCTGAAATTCTAGTGATAGTTCGCCGCTGCCATCGTCTCTCTCTCAAACCCCATCCCTCTGAAAACCCTTCTTCAATCCCAACAAAGCCCTAATTCTACCAGCACAAAAAGATATTATTTTTCCTTATTTTCAAAACAAATCGAGTCAGGTCGGAGATTTAGAGGAAGGCGACGAGGACGAAGTTTTGGGGGGAACTGGCAGAGTCGAGGTGGGGGAAGGGGGAGGGTGAACGGTCGTCGGTGTAAAAATCGAGTCTTGCATCTCTTATTTTTCTATCGAGATTTCAACAACCATAATCGGATTCCATCGAGGCAGCAGCAGCACCGAGGTGGGGGAAGGGGAGGGGGCGAGGGCGGGCGTCGGTGTGTGGAGGTGGCAGGGGGCGGGGTCGGATGAGGGGAGGGGGATTTAGGGTTTGGGGTGGGGGGGAAGGGGAAGAAGACGATTGGGGAAGAGGGGATTTTCCTTTTTTTTTCTTTGAATTTTGTGCCACTTGTCAAAAATATACTCAGGTGTCAATTCCGGCTGCCACCTCATCAATTCCGGATGCTACAGTGGCATTCTCGGCACCGGCGTAAGAAAAATCGATCGCCGGATAATTTTCAGACAAAAACTAAAGCTTAGGTATTTAAAAGAAGAAAAATAAAAATATGTGCAAAAACCAATTCTGTGTAAATGTTATGGATTTACAGGTAATTATCCCTATTTATAATACTAAATTATACTCCATTCGTCCCACGAATCTTAATACATTTAGTTTCGGCACAGAAATAAAGGAGTTGTAAATTAATGTTTTAAGTGTGTAGATAATAAAGTATAAAAGTGATAAAGTAGGGGAGAGAGAGTAATAAAAGTGATAAAGTTGGAGAGAGAATGCAATAAAAGTTATAAAATAGGAGAAAAATATAATAATTATTATCTTGTATGAAAATGTGTCAAGATTCGTGGGACGACCTAAAAAAAATATGTATCAAAATTCGTGGGACACAGGTAGTACTAATTAATATATTTATTTTTAAAGTTTGGGGGCTCTCAAATTTTGGAGTCCTAGGGCGGGCTATGGAAGGGCCTGGCCGTATATTATAACTAGGCAAAATAGACCGAATAATATATATACGTATGAGGACCGACATACTGCTCATCAGTCATCACTTGTGACCAGACCATTACAGAAATTTAATCCACATCACATTTTTTTAATACTTTTTATTTTAATGCTTTAAATATTATTATCATAACTATAAAATTTACAAATTACATGAAAATGAATAATCCATATGTTCTTTTTTCCTTTAACTTCGAAGAGATGAATTACAAAAGTAAAAATTTGATTTTATAATTTTTATAAATAATACTCCTTACGTCTCATTATAAGTGGTTCAAATCTTTTTGGCATATGAATTAAGAAGAAGTTGTAAATTTGTTAAAAGTTGTAATGTCCATATTTTTTAAAAATTAATTTTTTTTATTTATAGAAACAGATCACTTATAATAGGACGATCCAAATAAAATACAGATCACTCTTGATAGAAGTATAGGACAGAAGGAGTAATTTATAATGTATTAAAATAAAAAAAATAATATTAAAAAATGTTGACCTAAACTAAGTGTCTGTTCTCTATGATAACACATTTTTTATTGGATCAAGTGCAAAATTACCCTATTTTTAAATCAAAGTGCAGTAAATATCCACTTTAAAAAGGACCCACCAATCAATTCCTCAATGTTTTGTTTTCCGTGAGGATTTAACAACACACTTGATACTGTTTTCCTTCTTTGCTTTTCTTTTTCCTTCCTTTTCTTTTATTTTATTTTTTTTCTTGTTTTTCAACCTTTTCTTTTTCTTGTTCGGCTGTTTATATTTGTTTCTTTTTTGTTTTTACTTCTTCTTATCTTCTAATATAATTGATTCATGCACCATGCAATATTAGTGTATTTTCTGATCAAATTATAAAATTCTATTAGAATTGTGAATAAAATTAAAATTTAGTGTATTTTATGGTCAAACTATAAAGTCATGTTATAATTGCGATTAAATTGAAAATTGATGTATTTTCTGGTCGAATTATAAGGTCATGTTATAAATAAAAAAATTGGCAAACTATGACTATTTTGCGGCAATAACCCCTTAAATAATATCCTATTTATTTATGGTTTATGTCTCTACATGTTTTTTTCACGGGTCAGACCCTTTTCGGGTTTGGTTTTGGCGTTCTTTCGTTTCACTGTACGGTCGTTTGTTTGCTTTTTTCTTTTTCTCGTTGTAATATACAAGTACTCTTTTTCTTCTTCTGAGATGTTTTTACTAGCTAGGTTTTTATTATGGAGAGATTTTGATAAGGCTCAGTATTTAGCTTACATTTGTGTGCTTTTAAGAATTTTTTTAGTTTTTTTTTCTTATTCTTAATAAAATTTTAATTAATAATATGTCTCTGCACGTATAAATTTTTATACGTTTTTTCATACCAGAGTATATAAGTATTAGATTAACAGGTTTTTTATGGACGTGGATATTTTCTATATACAATTTATCAAATTCAAAAAATATATATTAATTACAAGGATAGCTAATAAAAAGATGTAAAAAGGAAAAAAAATGACAAAAAAAAGAAAAAAATAATAAGAAAAAATAAAGAAAACATAGGAAAATAATTTTTTATAAGTATTTGTTAAATATTACACAGAAAATAATGCTTGGAAAGTGTAATTAGTGGGGCCTTAAATAATATTACTCCCTCCGTCCGCCAAGATTATGTCACAATTACTATATCGGGCGTTCGTCAAGATTATGTCACTTTTCTTTTATGGCAATGGTCCCACCATTCTCTTTAATATTTTATCCTTACTAACACTCTTTATTTACAAAAAAATCACTCAAAATTCAATCTCAGCCACTCATCTTATAAAGTGGTGGGATCATTTTTCCACTATATCAAAATCATCACCAATTTTATTAAATCTCGTGTCCAAGCAAATTGTCATAATCTGGCGAATGGAGGGAGTAGCATTTTTTGGCACATAATATTGAGAGGGCATTTTTTGCATGTTATTTTAACATTTGATGTCATTTTGAACATTACCACTTTTTTTATTCATAAGCACGTGCTTGAGACAAGGAGTCACCTAAACTACAAAGCTGCACCATTATGACTTCTAGTCAGCCACCTGGCCCATCATCCAATAGTCAAATACACTAAAATAAAAAATACTAGAAGCAATGACTAGTACAAATTTATTTTAATGTATAAATTACAATTCTTTGAATTTTATGTGAATACGTTGTAATCATAAATTCATAAAATGATGAATTCGTTGTAAAAATATACTCATTTCGTCCACGATATCGTTTTCACATTGTGGACGATGCGAGTTTTAAGAAAAGTGATGAATAATACTCCATCCATCCCGCTATTCATGACAGGTTGCTTTTGGGCACAGAGATTAAGGAGAAGAAAATTAGGGAATAAAGGTGTATGGTCCACATTATTAGAATTGTGTTTAGGGATTGTTTATTATTTCTAATTTATCAATATATAAAAACATTTATTTCTTGATTCATTAAATAAATTTAGAATCTGTAATTAATTAATCATTTCTTACCATTAATATTAATTTCACAAAAAAAAAAGTTTCTAAAGTAAAATAGGCAGGAAGATTGCATTTTTCTTCTTCTTAATTTTGTTAACTTCATCAACAGAAACTATTGCTGTCAAAACCAACATGTGAATCAGATTTAGAAAATCGAGATGATTGAAGTAGTTTTGGGAATTAGGAAGAACATGAACTGGGGTGAGCTTTTGTAGAGATTAGGCCTTTTCCCCAATTGGTGAATTGGGAATTTTCTTGTAGAAATGAACAGATAAAGATTTCTCCAACAAGATTAGAGCCAATTTCACAAAATAGATCCAATTAACAAAAATGAATGAATTCACAAAATAGAATCAAAATACCAAAACAAAATTCACCAAGCAACAATAAAGATTCCAAAAATCAACAAATATTCACAGTTCATGAAATTCACGAAATCAACAAAAATCAAGAATAAGAATGAGATTCAAAACAAGAACAAAATCAACAAAAATCAACGATTGAGCCGCTCAAATCTCGCCGCACTAGTGATTGGGTTTAACTCGGTGGCGAAGGAGGCGGCGGCGTCGTCACACTCAGTCCACCGCCGGGCCGTTGATATGGTTTCCTCTTAGGGAGTGGAGGCGCGACGATGGAGCCGCTCAGATCTGGCGCCAACCGGTGCTAGGGTTTCACTCGGAGGCAAAGGAGGCGGCGGCGGATGGAGCAGGCATAGAGGTGTTGAGGCGGTGGAGGGTGGTGGCCGCACTAGGCAGTGGAGGCGACGCTAGGGTTTAGGAGATGGTGGTGAAGGGATAAAGAAGAGGGTAGAGAGTGCAGGAGAAGGCGGCGGAAGAGGTTGGGTGGACGCGGAGTCGCCGCGCCGTCGCCGTGGAGGAGGAGAGGCGGCAAGGGTGTAGCAGCTGAGAGAGAGTGAGAGTAACCGGGAGAGAGAGAGAGTGTTTTGTTTTTAATTAAAATAGGTTTTATTAGGTATTTAATTAGTGCTTTAATTAAGATTAACTATCCCTTATTATTTCCTAAAATAGAAACGAGCCATTATTAGTGGGACAACCCGAAATGGAATACTTGTCATGAATAGCGGGACGGATGGAGTAGTAGATAATAGATAATATTGTAGTGAGTGGAGTTTGGCCCCACAATAAAGGTAAAAATTTAAGGTTAAGAGAATAAAGTGTTATGTGGACCCTACAACTATAAATGAAAATGGAAACGATATTGCGGCCGGACCGAAATGGCAAACGTGAAAACGATATCGCGGACAGAGGGAGTATAAATTTAAAAATTAAAATTTTTTCTATATATATATGAATTCATCTAATTTAGTGATACATTTATTGTATATTTTTACGATCTAAAAACAAAAAATTATTCATAATCTATATTTTAAAATAAATATTTTTATTAGTTCATCTGTATATGTACATATATATATATATATATATATATGGGAGAGCTAAAATAAAAACACTTTTTAAAATATAAAATATAAATAATTTTTAGCCCTTAGATCATCAAGATCTACAGTTGATTCGTAACCCTGTTGGATGAATTCGTGGTCCTGAATTCGAATCCCAAAGGTAGGAAAAATTTATTTTTCACAATTCGTAACCCTGTTGGATGAATTCATACGTGTTCTACATAAAATTCGTACATTGAAAAACGTTTTTATTTTTATTTTTATTTTAATAAGTGTTTTCACGATAGCCTTTCCCTATATATATATATATATATATATATATATATATATATATATATATATATATATATATATATATACTGAGTTATATTGAGAATGCTATTTTTTGTGAGAAATGAGAATGAGTGTATAAGCCCAGTATATAGTGTTGTATAAGTTGCAGTATAATACTGTACAAAATTTTTACTTGGATTCGAATCCTGGAGGGAGCGAAAATTTTATCTAATTAAGTGAATTTCGTTATGCAGTCATTACAAGCAGCTTATGCAAATTACAAGCATCTTATATACTCCCTCCGTCCCATTGATCTTGTCCCGTATTCCTTTTTTGTTTGTCCCACGATCTTGTCTCATTTCTATAAATGGTAACAATTAAATAAACAATAAGAATTCTTAATTACATTATTTCTCATACTTTATCATTTTTTCACATTCTCTTTCCTATTTTATCATCTTCTCTTTCATACTTTATCACTTTATTACATTCTCTCTCCTACTTTATCACATTCCACCTCCTACTTTATCAATTTTATATTTTTATTACCTACACACTTAAAACACTAATAATATTCTCCTTAATAACCGTGCCGAAATCAAATGGGACAAGCCCAATGGGACGGAGGGAGTAACATATATACTGATTTATATAATCATTCTCTATTCTTACCACATTTGTCTATTCTCATTTGATCTTCTCTCTATATATACTAAGTTATATACTGAGAATGATATCTTTTGTGAGAAATGAGAATGAGTGTATAAGCTCAGTATATAGTGTTGTATAAGTTGCAGTATAATGTTGTATAAAATTTTTGACCTAAATTCAAATATAAATTGCAGTATATATATTGGTAAATGGTCATGATCCATTTTAATTCAAATGTATTTGGTCAAGCCTGTATACATTTATTGATCAAATATAATGCATGATGCGACATCATAAATATAGCAAGATTAAACTCATAAAAACATAAGTAATAAATATATAGAGGCCTGATGAAAACAGCTGATAAGGCCTAGTTCAATTGGCAAAGTTGAAGCATCTTCTTTGTGTGGATAGTGATTCCGCCTGTAATTCTTTAAAAAAAAAAAATAGTACTCCCTCTGTTCCACTGAAAGTGGCTTGTATTCCATTTTAGGTCGTCCCACTATAAGTGGCCTATTTTCCTAAATAAAAAAATTTAACCCTAAAAAAGGTGTAAAAGGTGTAGGTTCTACCACTTTTAACCAATTTACACATTCTTCCTAATTTTCGCATCGAAAATTTTTGAGCCACTTATAGTGAGATGAAGGGAGTAGAATTTATAAAAAAATACTACAGAAAACAACTTCTTTATATTATACAGTGCACGATGTGACAAGATAAATATAGAAGAGTATAGTGGAACAGAAATTCAAGATTTAGGGACTTAACAGAGCACGCTAAACTTATAAGAATCGAAAATAATTCAGACTTCCAGCAGAGTCCAGTCTAATAATGCATCTTGCCCCCTAAAATAAAATAGTAACAAAGTAATTTCAAGAAAAGTAACGACAACATATAATGCATATGTTCAGGTGAACATTGTTGAATAGAAAGGCGTATATATATAGTTAATTTAGTCCAGCTTAAGTTTGACAAATTTGCGAGAAAACTCATCACGTAATTGAGGCGGCCATATAAATAAAATTAATCTCTAATTAATTAAAAATAGCATTTGGCACTAATTTTCAATGTAGTTGTGCCTATATATACCCCAATTCTAGAAGGTAATAATCGAACTCATCTAAATAAAAAATTGAATCATAGGGCAACATGATTCGAATCGTTCCAAAATCTCTCCTGCTAAACTACGTCGTACAATTGGCCATGCATTTGCAGTGGGCATGGGATCATCTCCTTCGCCAATCTTTCTTCCAACATTCGAATGCGATCTTGTTGCCTGAATATTTGGACGATTTTAACGTCGCATGCTACAAAGAGATCGTTGACGGCGGCGGCCAAGAAGCGGCGGAATGCGCGATTTGTTTGTGCAGGATCGATGGAGACGACCAAGTTAGGGAGCTGAGATGCGACCATTTTTTTCATAAAGGTTGCTTGGACAGGTGGTTGGGCTACGGCCACTTCTCGTGCCCCGTCTGCCGGAATAAATTGAAAGCCCCCCTCGTGGCGAGCCACCACCGCGAGGTCGTGTTCCTCGACTTCTGCGAGCCCGCGCATGGCCACCGCGACCGCTGGTGGCTGCGCTGAGGCGTCGGATGATGATGAAAATGACAATAAAGATTTGTAATTAAGTGATGTATCTTTCTAGATTCTCGCCTTCATTTCTCCACTCATGTTGTATCTTGTGTTTTAATTTTACTAGCATACCTCATGTGTACATTATAATATATCAATGATATTCGATCTCACGAGTTGAGTCACGGGCCGAGCTAGCTAGATGAAATAAACTTCCTATTTAATTATGGAAAGAATTAATCATATCATCTTCAAACTCCATTCATCTACTTTTTTTCTTTCTAGATGTTCATTTTTGGAGTCCGAGGATTTTTTAGGACAGTAACTTAGATTGATTTGGAAATTAGGACAATAATTTTCGGACTTGTAAAAATAGGACACTAATTTTTTTAGAGTAAAAATAGGACACTAATTAATAAGCGTCGTAAAAATAGGACATTTCTCGGCCAATAATTGGCCAAAAATGTCCTGCGGATGCAACACTTATTAATTAGTGTCCTATTTTACTCTTAAAAAAAATTAGTGTCCTATTTTTACAAGTCCGAAAGTTATTGTCCTAATTTTCAAATCAATCTAAGTTACTGTCCTAAAAAACCCTCGAACTTGTGATCTTGCTCTTTGAATGTATTGATTTTGGAGAGAGAGAGAGAGTTAGAGGGAACCTAACCTTGTATCGTTTTCTAAATATTCAAGCGCACATCACACATGCATACTCAATTATTTATGCTCATAGATATTATAATTTATAACTAGAGCTTCTTCTTCTTCTTTTTTTTCCTGGAGGCTAGCTTATAAATTAAATGGCATCGCACCTCTTGCGATAATTTTGAGGATTGTTGTAACTGATGAGTATTAATTTACTACTCTAAAGCTTAATAGGTTTCTCTATTTTCAAAGGGACGAATTAGTGCACCTAAACTAAATGTTGTAGCATGGTAGCCGATCCAAATAAAGTTAATATATTACACACAAAAGAAAATTTTCATGCTTATGACATTTTGAAAATTTTAAAGTTATGAAAACAGGAGATTTGTTATAATTAGGCACTCTATAACATCCTACCGCAATTTAAAGTTAATTATATATATATATATATATATATATATATATATATATTAGGGTGTGGTTCTAGAGAGAACTACATTATTTGTGAGAATGTGAGAACCATCAAATCTAATGCATTCACTCTAAAAATTAATGCATTCGCTGTTAAAATTAATGCACTCAAAAAAATAAAATAAAAATTGCTCCTTCAGGATTCGAACCCAGGACATCCACCGTAGATCTTGATAATCGAATGGCTAAAAATGTTTCTTCGTTCTTTTTTTATTTATGGTTCTTTCTTGAACCTCTCCCTATATATATATATATATATATATATATATATATATATATATATATATATATATATATATATATGGGTGGGCTATCGTGAGAGCACATCTTAAAATAAGAAATAAGAGCAATTTTTAATGTATGAATTTTATGTAGAACACGTATGAATTCGTTGTATAAAGGTATGAATTGTAAAAAATAAATTTTTGTTACCTTTGGGATTCGAACTCAGGACCATAAATTCATCCAACAGGATTACGAATCAACCGTAGATCTTGATGATGTAAGGGCTGAAAATGATTCTTATTTTATATATTAAGAAATGCTCTTATTTTAGCCCTTCCTTATATAGGATATATACTATACTATATATATATATATAGGAGCGCTTATTTTGAAGGATTAGCCTTAATAGATAAAAATAGAATAAGATTAATCTCTTATTTATTTTGATGGATTGAAACTTTGAGATACCTCAAAACCCTTGATTATTTCTTTCGCTTAAGTTAATTTAATGTAGTGACCCGCTCTTTTATATATTTTAAATCCAGTAATGAGTGTTTATTTTTGTTCATCAGTGAATGAAAACGGTTATTATTCTGATATGAATTCAGCTTATGATCCTGAATTTATATTGTTAAAGCAGTCAATGATATTATTTCAGAGTTATAACTGACTTAGCAAAGTCATGTTATTTATTTAAGCAAGATGGAATTAGATTTTATTTTTATTCAAGTCGTGGATTATTTCCGACTCGTGAGTTAATTAAATCTGCGGATTTAATTTATATTCATTTTATAACTTATCGATTTTAACGAGATATCACATGTCGAAATCGAGATTTATTTAAATAAACAGTACAAACAAATATGAGCACGCGATCCACTTTATAGTTACCGAATCACCGAGACAGAGAAAATACATCAATAATTTTCCTCTACATTTTTTTTTCCTTTCTTTTTCTTCTCTTTTTCTTTCCATTAATTTTGTTCCCCACTTCTTGCCTACCACTATACTTTGCCAATCCTCTATTAATCATCACCCCACCATCTTGTTGTTCCACCTGCAATTATCGAAGGAAGACTTCAATTATTGCTGCCAAATCCTTAAGCCATTCCAGTTCATATAACTCAAGCAACAACCAAGCAGTTGAAAACAAGTGAGGTAATTCACTATCTCAATCAACCATTCCAGAAAACATTCATATCAAAGCATGATCATGATCAGTTATACATTTGTAATGTGATTCCACAAACAAATAGAAAGGAACCACTTTAGCTCACCATTGTCACTAATAGATGAACGAATATATCCATAGCACGCTCACTATTAGATAATTGAATTCAGATTTTCTCCTGAAGGAGTCTTTATGCATATTGATTTCTAATACGCAACGAAAACAAACGAGACTAGAGAACTTAGCTTTAGGATGAGTGGTACTGGACTGTCGGAGCTCTGCGACTCACAGCGACGGTGGCTCCGGAAGAGACGACTGCCGGATTCTTGCTGTTAACAGCAGCGGCTGACGGTGGCGCTCCCAAGCGGCGACGTCCGGCGATAGAACTCCAAGCCGCGACCCGGCGAAACAGCAGCTGTAGTTGGAGGCGTGGTTCGAGCCTTCGACTCCGGAAATAGCAGCAACGACAGACCCCCCTGCTCGCCGGACTCGTGCGAAGCGGCGGCATACCCATCGCCCGCATCCAGCAGCAACGGCTCGGTGCAAGACGGCGGTGGCGATTCCATGCCGGAGCAACGCTGGCTTGAGGCGACAACGTCGCCGAAGATTCCAGTAGCAGCAGCGGCGTCGGGGCTCGGGGAAATCGACGGAGGCGGCGGAAATCTCGAAGGCAGCCGACGACGCAGCAATAGGCAACTGTGAGCAGGCCTTTGTTCGCCGGAAATCGCACAGCAGCAGCGGCTGACTCGCCGGATTTCGGAGCGGCGACGGCGGCGCCTCGGCTGGAACGAGAGGAAGAAATATAGAGAGAAAGAGCTCGGCCGATCTGAAAATCCAGAGAGAGAGAGAGGGAACCGAGAAGTGAGGGGAGGAGGCAACGGTGAGGCGGCGCGCCGGAGGCGGCGCCGCTCTCAGCCGATTGAAGAAGGCTGAGCGAGAAGAGGAAAGAGAGAGGGAGGCGTGAGTTTGAGGGTGAAGTCTCGACTGGTTTGAGGAGAAAGAGAGAGAGAGCGGCTCCCTGAAGAGAGAGAGAGAACCGAGAGTTGGGAGAGAAATTCATTGGGCCTTTATTTTTCTTTTGGGCCGGAAATTTGGGCCTCCTATTTATTTAATTGGGCTTAATTATTAAATTCTTTGGGCCTTGTTGATTTATTTTCATTGGGCTTGAGTTGGGCTGGCTTATTTATTAATATTGGGCCTCTCATTTTATTTAAATGGCCGATTTTAATTACTGATTGGGCCTCCGATTTTATTTATATGGGCTTTGATTTAATTATTGTTTTGATTCGTATGAGCTTTATTTAATTGAGTTGGACTTTATTTAATTTTCTTTGGGCTTCATAATTTAATTAATTCATTGGGCCTAATTTAATTAATTCATTGGGCTTTGTTATTTTATTCCGATTGGGCCTTCTATTTATTTTCTTTAGGCCTTGGTTATTTATTCAACTGGGCCCTAAATTTTTTTTTTAATTACTTGAGTCCATGAATTACTCCAACTAAACTTTTCAATTTAATTATTGGAATGCCACGATTTATTAAAATCAAGCCCATATTTGTTTGATTAATTATTAGGCTGTCTTATGTTGAGCCTTTTAATTATTTGAACTTATTATATTATTTCTATTCCTAATTATTAAGCCCGAGAGATTTTATGAGGTTATTCAGCGAATAAGCCGAATTAATTATATCTTAGTAACGACACGAAGGATGGATTTATTTAATTAGTGGGTTAGAACACCTGAGGCGAACAAATTATTTTAGTTAATTACTCAACCACGCAAGATGAAACCTAGTTGGTATTTATTTGATCTGATAGCGAGGATTAATAGTAGTAATTCTCTAATATCATCTCGGAGTAATAAAATCATGCATAAAGATCATGCATAATTAATTCTGTATTCTCATTATTTGAGGATTTTACTCGAGCAATATCTTATTTATATTCTCGTAATAAAGGTCAAGCACGAGATTAATAATCAGTCAAGGAGCTACTGTACCACAAAAAGTTTCTAACAGGTGGGCATTACTTTCATATATATCAAATGAGTTTAAATGTTATGTTCAAGCAAGTTATTTCATGACTAAATTAATTGAAGTTATTTCAAATATTGTCTTGTCATAAAATGTTTAAATTTCAGTATGATATCTATCTGATGTGACTTTAATCATGTAATCGAATTCGGGTCTTGAGCAGTTGATAGCTATCCTGCCTTGACTAGTGTACACCAGTGACCGTGAGTCATCTAGCGGGTTGGCCGGTCAAGTGACCGTGAGAGGTGGCCACCTCTCCGGCACAAAGTTCCAGATATGATATATTACAAGAGAACTTAGACTGCAGTCGAACTTTAAGAATCACAAATGAATTTAGTAAGCTTGGGCCTTTTAGCGAAAAACTCCCTTGCTATACTGTTTACTATGGCATGACAATTTACAGTTTTGAAGCATGTATTTTATACTTAGGCATACGTGCCCACTGAGTACTTTTGTACTCAAGCCCTGCATATATTTCTAAATGTGCAGGTTGAGCAGCTGCCGATGGTGATGAAGTGACGAGCGGGATTCTTTTATCTTATTATATAGTAATGAACTCTAGGGTTACATGTCTTCATACATGTAATCAGAATCATATTCCGCTGCGTACTCAGAAGTTTTATGTTTATTTGGCTAAGTCAGAGATATCTGAACTTACTAGTTATTTGAGTCTATATGACTAAACTTCTGTTATATAATAAATATCCATGTTGTTAAAAATGATGAAATGCGATCCTTTCTTGTTTGATTATTCCCCTTTCTACCCCGCTTCTAATCTCCCTCCATTAGTCACGGTTTCCCCGGCTTAATTATCCTTAATTAGGTCCGGTCGTGACAGAGTGGTATCAGAGCAGTTCATTTGCTCTGAACCCTAGAGTTAGCCCATTTTTCTAGTATGATCACTAGTATATATGAGTCAGTCAACCAAAGCTCATCACTTCATCACATCGTCATGCTCAGCAAGAAAGAAGGTGGTAATGATTTTAAAACATTGAGAAGTTCACGTTCTATATGAATGTACTGATGCTTACATTCAAGTTTTATGCTTTATTAATTGATTAGATATCTCAATGAACTTAGATGCGTTAAGAATGCATGATCACTGTTACGAGAAGAACAATAGAAGCTAGAAACTCAGTTATATTTCACTATAGCCATGGTGAAGAGCTAAGAAAGAGGAAGAGAATCCAATGAAAGCAGTGCAAGCAGAGTGCCACGCACGAATCACTGAAGCAGGCATAGTTCTTCATTCAGGTTGTTCACGCGTGACAGAACACCGAATCGACTATTGCCTTATTTGATGATAGATCACGTGAGTCATTGCTCGTAGCGACGAGTGTGACTTATGTAATCAGTTAGCTCCGAATCGACTATTGCCTTATTTGATGATAGATCACGTGAATCATTGCTCGTAGCGACGAGTGTGACTTATGTAATCAGTTAGCTATCGCATAATGAGCTAAGACTCATTACTAACTCTCGATTATCATCAGTTATGACATGAAGAGAACCTTCATGATTTATGTTCGAACTTCAGAGTCAGACTCACATGCAGTTATAACACTTTGTGTATGATGTTATAGCATCGCGATTAGAACTGCCAGCTTATAGTTTCAGATATTCAGAACCTTTATTATTACAATTACCTATTATATTACACGTGAGCATGATTTAGAATCCCTATTGATTACGATCACCTGCTACAAATCGAAAGGAGGATAGGTGCCATGGGTAACTAGAAGTTACCAACCATTATGATTGACTAGAAAAATCTATACAAGTGCGTAAGACGGGAGGAGTTCCTGAAGATGGTTTGGAGTTTAACAAGAGCTAGAAATATCGACAACGGTTCGAGGTTAAAGTTAAGAGATTGAGATTATGATGAGAGACTAAGCAGGTTAAGTATGCATACCTTAGTCGATCAGAGACATTCCCCAGTTAGAACATTTTAGATTAAACATTCAGTTTAGTAGCCAGAATGCAAGCATTGACTAAGGTCATTCCATGATTTAGTATTTTGTGTGGTGACACATACCTTGCAAAGATGCTCAGAGATGCAAAATCTATTTCCTGTAAAGGCGTGAGAGTGCTTCGAATTATATGGTTGCATTTCAAGCGCTATGTGAAGGAACACTAAGTACTAGAAGTACAACATTAAGATCATATTGATGAACATTGTTGAGTAAGGTCGAGCCTACCTTATTTCGCCTATAGAAGATGTTTAAGGATTGCATTAAACTAGGAGGCAGACTCCAAGTTTGAGAAGCTCTAGAATATTTTCAAGGACATGTTCAAGATGTTAAGAAGAAAGTGGTGATTTTAGACCAAATATACCTTTTGCAGCCAATGAACAAGAGTTACCAAGTTCGGAAAAGTATTTCCGAGTGATTGAGAAGTAGTTGTGTCGGACCTGGCCAGTCCACATGGCCAAAATCTCAGTAGTCGTCATATATGGGTCTTTAAACCTATATATTTTAAACCTTCATCTGAAAAGCCAAACGGGTTCAGACTATTAGGTCATTTCGTTTCGACCTTTCAGTCAATTCATTTCTACCCTATGGTTATTCATTTTCAATTGTTTGGCAAATTATTGAAACACTTTGCCTAATTGCCATTTGTGATTTGAATCATTGCGATCTACTAGCTGTTGATAGATTTTTGTGACCCAAGGACAAACATATACTCATTAGATTAAATCAGTCAAACACGTATGCTTTAACCCAAGGGTCAAGCACGTAATGCATACAGACAATCTTTTGTGCATTTAGTAGGACGTTATTTGTGTATTTCGAAAACAATGATCATTTCGATGCTTTTGTATGCCCCTATGTTGGCTTAGTTATTTTGACTTGTATTAGTACGGAGACGCGAAACCTTGGGGCGTTTCGTGAGTGAGTACTTTTTGTGATGACTTCGCTAGGTAACCAGTTCATCATGTGTGGTACTTAGATAGGTCTTTGAATCTAGACTTTTATGATGATGTAAAGTCCTCATTGGGGCAATGTTCCCTATGTTATATATGGTGACCTTATTGGTTTTTCGCGGCAAGTCGTTCCGCTATGTTTTATTTATATGTTCGCTCAAGTTTTAGTAGGAGCAGAACTCGATGAGTTAAGGAGTAACTATAGAAATGATAGTATGTCCTTATTGTGTTTTAATACGATGACAACTTGTGTTTTGACCTAATAGAATGCCGCCAAAACGAGGACGACCAAGAGGCGGGGGTAGGATTCCCCGAAATGAAAGAAGAGGCCCAGAAACAGGGCCAGAACCAGAACCCGAAATAGTTCAACCACCTGTTCAGCCAGAACGACGGATTGAAGAATTATTCTTGCGACAGAACCCACCTACCTTCAACGGGACAGGAGACCCGGCAGAAGCTGAAACTTGGGTTCGCGCTATTGAACGCATTTTCAACTTCCTGCGTTGCACCGACCAAGAACGTCTGACTTGTATGTCCTTTCAGTTGACTGGGTCAGCTGATTTCTGGTGGGAAGCAAGGATGAAAACGATGACAGCAGAGCAGTTAGAAAACCTGACTTGGGAACAATTCAAAGCCGGTATATATGACAAGTATATACCCAAGAGCTACCGCAAGAAAAAGGAAGCAGAATTTTACAATCTAAAACAAGGGAAGATGTCGGTAACTCAATACGACAGGATGTTCTGCGATATGTCTAGATATGCGCCGGAACAAGTTGACACAGATGAGAAGATGGCTGAAAAGTTTTGTGCCGGTCTGAGGCACGAAATTAGGATGGCTTTGGCAAGCCACGGAGGATTGTCTTACACTGAGTCGCTCAGCCGAGCATTAGACATTGAAGCAGCCATGCCAGGAGAAAGACCTGCAATTTTACCTACTCCAGCACCTTCACATGATCAAAATTATAATCAGAATTTTAGAGGAAAGAGGAGATGGGACAACAGTAACCCGAACCAAGGCGAGAAGAGGCCATGGCAGGGACGGGTCTTCCAGTCGCAGGGCTATGGAGGCCAGAGTGCACCGAAACAGATGGGAAATAACCAACAGAGGGCCCCACATTGTCCCAAATGTAACAAAAATCATGTGGGAATCTGTAAGGCCGGCAGTGATAGTTGCTATATCTGTAACCAGAAGGGGCATTATGCAAACCGGTGCCCGAATAAGCAACATGGAATGGGTTCAAGGCCAAACCCACCTATCCAGGCTCCACATCTGCGAGCAATTCAAGCTTTGCCCCAACCATACCCAAGGCAGCAACCACAGTATCAACAGTCACAGCAGCACCAACAGCTACAGTACCAACCACAACCTCAACAACCATATCAGCAACAGGCTCGCCAACAACAGCAGCGACAACAGAAACAACATGAAAAACCTCGTCATGCTAGAGCCTATGCTATAAGGCAGAAGCAGCCCGAGAACAACCAGGGAAACCTGGCAGGTATGGGCATGCTACTCAATACTCCTGTTGTACTTCTATTTGATACGGGCGCATCGCATACTTTCATTTCAAGTACATGTGTTGATACATTAAAACTTAAAATGGAAAGAGCTGACCAGGAGTTGAGTATATCATCACCTATAGGAGGGATGACGACAGTAGATCATGTGTGCTTGAACCTAGAACTGAACATAGGGTCACACAAGATTGTAGTGAACAACTCCTATGTTATACCGATGGGAGATGTGGACATAATCCTAGGAATGGACTGGCTAGCCGAGAACTATGCCACCATCCTTTGTAACGAAAGACGGATATCGTTTCGACCCCCAGGAAGGAAGCCGTCACATTTCCACGGAATTAGCATGGGGAGAAAAAAGATGATCATCTCCGCCCTACAAGCAACGAAAATGATGAAGAATGGATACCCAGCTTACCTCGTATACTTGCACGGAGAACTGGGAACTGAAAGGAGCATAGAAGATGTAGCAATTGTACGGGACTTTTCAGATGTATTTCCAGAGATTCTGCCAGGGCCACCACCGGACAGACCAATTGAGTTTACCATTGATTTGGAGCCTGGGGCAGCTCCCATTTCGAAGGCACCATACCGAATGGCTCCTAAAGAGTTGGAAGAACTCAGGATACAACTGCAAGAACTTTTGGAACTTGGATTCATTAGGCCAAGTGTATCACCTTGGGGTGCATCCGTACTTTTCGTGAAGAAAAAGGATGGCACATTGCGAATGTGCATAGACTATAGGGAACTGAACAAAGTGACACTCAAGAACAAATATCCTTTACCAAGGATAGATGACCTCTTCAACCAGCTCAAGGGAGCAAGCGTGTTCTCGAAGATTGATTTGCGGTCTGGTTATCACCAGCTGAAGATTCGACCAGAAGACGTACCTAAGATGGCATTTCGAACTAGGTATGGCCACTACGAATTTGTAGTTGTGCCATTCGGGCTAACTAACGCGCCAGCTGTGTTCATGAACCTCATGAATCGAGTATTCCATCCGTACTTAGACAAATTTGTCTTGGTATTCATAGATGACATTCTGATCTACTCAAAGAATGAGAAAGACCATGAGGAACATCTGAGAATTGTTCTAGAAACGTTGAGGACGGAGCACCTTTATGCCATATTCAGCAAGTGTGAGTTTTGGCTCAGCGAAGTCACGTTTTTAGGACATATTGTGTCATCAGAAGGGATTAAAGTGGACCCTGAAAAAGTGCAAGCAGTGCGCGAATGGAAATCGCCTACTAACTCTAATGAGATAAGAAGATTCTTAGGATTGGCAGGTTACTATCGGAGGTTTATGGAAGGATTTTCTAAAATTGCAAGGCCAATGACGCAACTACTCAGGAAGGGAATAAAATTTTCTTGGACAGAGGAGTGCGAGAAGAGCTTCCAAGAACTCAAGGAAAAGTTGACTACTGCACCAGTGTTAGCCGTCCCAACAGCTGATAAGGAATACGTGATCTACACAGACGCGTCCAAAAATGGACTTGGCTGCGTGCTAATGCAAGAAGGAAGAGTGATAGCATATGCGTCACGACAGCTTAGGCCACATGAACTGAATTACCCGACTTATGATCTGGAGTTAGCTGCAGTGGTGCATGCGCTGAAGATTTGGAGACACCACCTATATGGAGTTAGGTGTGAGATATTCACAGACCACAAAAGCCTGAAGTATTTTTTTCGAGCAAAAGGACCTTAATATGAGACAAAGGAGGTGGCTCGAACTAGTGAAGAATTATGACTGCGGTATTAACTATCACCCGGGT
Organism: Salvia miltiorrhiza; assembly: GCF_028751815.1. Classification (NCBI taxonomy): domain Eukaryota; kingdom Viridiplantae; phylum Streptophyta; class Magnoliopsida; order Lamiales; family Lamiaceae; genus Salvia; species Salvia miltiorrhiza. The sequence goes on along the minus strand of NC_080391.1, from coordinate 15,051,901 downwards.
AAGGCCAATATAGTAGCTGATGCATTAAGCCGTAAAACTCAATCTAGGTTGGGATGCCTCGTCACCCAATAGAATGAGCTCATCAAAGAGTTTGGAAAAATGAGCATAGAAGTGGTTAAACCACCAGGGATGATAGCAAGCGATACCTAACTTGAAAAAGATGATTGTAGAAGCACAAAGAAAAGACGAGAAAATGGAGAAACTACGGGAAGCAGTAAGGAAAGGAGGAGTCAAGAATTATCAAGAAGCAGCAGATAATGCTATCCTCTTTGAGGGAAGAATATGCATTCCCCGCGATGATGAGCTTAAGGATAAAATCATGAGTGAGGCTCACGATACCCCTTATACTGCCCACCCCGGAAGTACTAAGATGTACCAAGATTTGAAGAAGTATTTTTGGTGGGAAGGTATGAAACGAGACATAGCATCATTTGTATAGAGGTGCCTAGCTTGCAAGCAAGTGAAGGCTTTACACCAAAGGCCATTTGGAAAGTTGCAACCTTTAGAAATTCCGGAATGGAAGTGGGAAAACATTGCAATGGATTTTGTGACTAGTTTGCTCAGAACAAAAAAATGAAACACTGTCATTTGGGTAATAGTGGATCGACTAACAAAATGTGCTCATTTTATACCAATACCGATCACACACGGGTCAGACAAGCTAGCTCAGTTGTATGTTCGAGAGATTGTACGCTTACACGGTGTATCCGTGTCAATCACTTCAGACCGAGACTCAAAATTTACTTCTAGATTTTGGATGAGCTTACAAAAGGAGTTAGGTACGAGGTTAAATTTCAGCACCGCCTTCCACCCGCAGACAGACGGGCAGTCTGAAAGGACAATTCAGACCCTCGAAGATATGTTGAGAACAGTGGTGTTAGACAGGGGTGGAAGTTGGGAAGCAGTGCTGCCGTTGATTGAATTTGCCTATAATAACAGTTACCAGGCGACTATCGATATGGCACCATATGAGGTATTATATGGAAGAAAATGTAGATCACCGCTTTACTGGGATGAAGTGAGTGAGAGAAAAGTTTTAGGACCAGACATGGTCAATGAGATGGTTGAGATAGTCCGCCAAATCAGAGGGCGAATAAAGGAGGCACAAGATAGACAGAAATCTTACGCTGATACACGTCGAACTGAGTTATGTTTTGAAATAAGAGACAAGGTCTTCCTAAAGGTATCTCCTACCAAGGGGATAACTAGGTTTGGTGTCAAGGGAAAACTTAGGCCCCGATTCATAGGACCTTATGAGATTTTGGAGAGAATAGGCCCAGTAGCCTATAGGTTGGCGTTACCACCAAGCTTTGGAAACGTTCACAATGTTTTCCACGTATCACAACTCAGAAAATACGTTTTCAATCCAAAGCACATAATCTACCAAGAAGAGATGATCCTTTGCCCAGACTTGAGTTATGAAGAGAGACCATAGGCCATTCTAGATCGAAAAGTACAACAACTCAGGAATAAGGCAATCACATCAGTGAAAGTCTTATGGAGACACCACGGACAAGAGGAAGCCACGGAGGAGCTTGAAGACAAAATGAAGGAGAAATACCCCGAACTGTTTTAGAAGAAATATGCAAATTTCGGGACGAAATTTTTGTTAAGAGGGGTAGTATGTAGTGACCCGCTCTTTTATATATTTTAAATCCAGTAATGAGTGTTTATTTTTGTTCATCAGTGAATGAAAACGGTTATTATTCTGATATGAATTCAGCTTATGATCCTGAATTTATATTGTTAAAGCAGTCAATGATATTATTTCAGAGTTATAACTGACTTAGCAAAGTCATGTTATTTATTTAAGCAAGATGGAATTAGATTTTATTTTTATTCAAGTCGTGGATTATTTCCGACTCGTGAGTTAATTAAATCTGCGGATTTAATTTATATTCATTTTATAACTTATCGATTTTAACGAGATATCACATGTCGAAATCGAGATTTATTTAAATAAACAGTACAAACAAATACGAGCACGCGATCCACTTTATAGTTACCGAATCACCGAGACAGAGAAAATACATCAATAATTTTCCTCTACATTTTTTTTTCCTTTCTTTTTCTTCTCTTTTTCTTTCCATTAATTTTGTTCCCCACTTCTTGCCTACCACTATACTTTGCCAATCCTCTATTAATCATCACCCCACCATCTTGTTGTTCCACCTGCAATTATCGAAGGAAGACTTCAATTATTGCTGCCAAATCCTTAAGCCATTCCAGTTCATATAACTCAAGCAACAACCAAGCAGTTGAAAACAAGTGAGGTAATTCACTATCTCAATCAACCATTCCAGAAAACATTCATATCAAAGCATGATCATGATCAGTTATACATTTGTAATGTGATTCCACAAACAAATAGAAAGGAACCACTTTAGCTCACCATTGTCACTAATAGATGAACGAATATATCCATAGCACGCTCACTATTAGATAATTGAATTCAGATTTTCTCCTGAAGGAGTCTTTATGCATATTGATTTCTAAAACGCAACGAAAACAAACGAGACTAGAGAACTTAGCTTTAGGATGAGTGGTACTGGACTGTCGGAGCTCTGCGACTCACAGCGACGGTGGCTCCGGAAGAGACGACTGCCGGATTCTTGCTGTTAACAGCAGCGGCTGACGGTGGCGCTCCCAAGCGGCGACGTCCGGCGATAGAACTCCAAGCCGCGACCCGGCGAAACAGCAGCTGTAGTTGGAGGCGTGGTTCGAGCCTTCGACTCCGGAAATAGCAGCAACGACAGACCCCCCTGCTCGCCGGACTCGTGCGAAGCGGCGGCATACCCATCGCCCGCATCCAGCAGCAACGGCTCGGTGCAAGACGGCGGTGGCGATTCCATGCCGGAGCAACGCTGGCTTGAGGCGACAACGTCGCCGAAGATTCCAGTAGCAGCAGCGGCGTCGGGGCTCGGGGAAATCGACGGAGGCGGCGGAAATCTCGAAGGCAGCCGACGACGCAGCAATAGGCAACTGTGAGCAGGCCTTTGTTCGCCGGAAATCGCACAGCAGCAGCGGCTGACTCGCCGGATTTCGGAGCGGCGACGGCGGCGCCTCGGCTGGAACGAGAGGAAGAAATATAGAGAGAAAGAGCTCGGCCGATCTGAAAATCCAGAGAGAGAGAGAGGGAACCGAGAAGTGAGGGGAGGAGGCAACGGTGAGGCGGCGCGCCGGAGGCGGCGCCGCTCTCAGCCGATTGAAGAAGGCTGAGCGAGAAGAGGAAAGAGAGAGGGAGGCGTGAGTTTGAGGGTGAAGTCTCGACTGGTTTGAGGAGAAAGAGAGAGAGAGCGGCTCCCTGAAGAGAGAGAGAGAACCGAGAGTTGGGAGAGAAATTCATTGGGCCTTTATTTTTCTTTTGGGCCGGAAATTTGGGCCTCCTATTTATTTAATTGGGCTTAATTATTAAATTCTTTGGGCCTTGTTGATTTATTTTCATTGGGCTTGAGTTGGGCTGGCTTATTTATTAATATTGGGCCTCTCATTTTATTTAAATGGCCGATTTTAATTACTGATTGGGCCTCCGATTTTATTTATATGGGCTTTGATTTAATTATTGTTTTGATTCGTATGAGCTTTATTTAATTGAGTTGGACTTTATTTAATTTTCTTTGGGCTTCATAATTTAATTAATTCATTGGGCCTAATTTAATTAATTCATTGGGCTTTGTTATTTTATTCCGATTGGGCCTTCTATTTATTTTCTTTAGGCCTTGGTTATTTATTCAACTGGGCCCTAAATTTTTTTTTAATTACTTGAGTCCATGAATTACTCCAACTAAACTTTTCAATTTAATTATTGGAATGCCACGATTTATTAAAATCAAGCCCATATTTGTTTGATTAATTATTAGGCTGTCTTATGTTGAGCCTTTTAATTATTTGAACTTATTATATTATTTCTATTCCTAATTATTAAGCCCGAGAGATTTTATGAGGTTATTCAGCGAATAAGCCGAATTAATTATATCTTAGTAACGACACGAAGGATGGATTTATTTAATTAGTGGGTTAGAACACCTGAGGCGAACAAATTATTTTAGTTAATTACTCAACCACGCAAGATGAAACCTAGTTGGTATTTATTTGATCTGATAGCGAGGATTAATAGTAGTAATTCTCTAATATCATCTCGGAGTAATAAAATCATGCATAAAGATCATGCATAATTAATTCTGTATTCTCATTATTTGAGGATTTTACTCGAGCAATATCTTATTTATATTCTCGTAATAAAGGTCAAGCACGAGATTAATAATCAGTCAAGGAGCTACTGTACCACAAAAAGTTTCTAACAGGTGGGCATTACTTTCATATATATCAAATGAGTTTAAATGTTATGTTCAAGCAAGTTATTTCATGACTAAATTAATTGAAGTTATTTCAAATATTGTCTTGTCATAAAATGTTTAAATTTCAGTATGATATCTATCTGATGTGACTTTAATCATGTAATCGAATTCGGGTCTTGAGCAGTTGATAGCTATCCTGCCTTGACTAGTGTACACCAGTGACCGTGAGTCATCTAGCGGGTTGGCCGGTCAAGTGACCGTGAGAGGTGGCCACCTCTCCGGCACAAAGTTCCAGATATGATATATTACAAGAGAACTTAGACTGCAGTCGAACTTTAAGAATCACAAATGAATTTAGTAAGCTTGGGCCTTTTAGCGAAAAACTCCCTTGCTATACTGTTTACTATGGCATGACAATTTACAGTTTTGAAGCATGTATTTTATACTTAGGCATACGTGCCCACTGAGTACTTTTGTACTCAAGCCCTGCATATATTTCTAAATGTGCAGGTTGAGCAGCTGCCGATGGTGATGAAGTGACGAGCGGGATTCTTTTATCTTATTATATAGTAATGAACTCTAGGGTTACATGTCTTCATACATGTAATCAGAATCATATTCCGCTGCGTACTCAGAAGTTTTATGTTTATTTGGCTAAGTCAGAGATATCTGAACTTACTAGTTATTTGAGTCTATATGACTAAACTTCTGTTATATAATAAATATCCATGTTGTTAAAAATGATGAAATGCGATCCTTTCTTGTTTGATTATTCCCCTTTCTACCCCGCTTCTAATCTCCCTCCATTAGTCACGGTTTCCCCGGCTTAATTATCCTTAATTAGGTCCGGTCGTGACATTTAATTTGCTTGATTCTATCCATTAAAAATGTAAAATTGGAAAAATCATAAAAATACTCAATCATATATATATATATATATATATATATATATATATATAAAGTAAACACCCCTTAATACACATTAATAAGCACATCACATAGAATTGGTCATATATAGTTTTATATAGGAGAAAGGTAAAAGTTATCCTTTACCTAATCACATAAACACTTGAACTTTCTTTTCGTCTAATTGAACTTTTCTAATGGAAGAAATAATGACTTTGCCGTTTTACAAGAGAAATCCACCATCGCTATTTACGGGGACTACATTAAATTGAGTAATGAAGTTTGGTTCATGTGGAGTACTTAGTAATAATGAGAGGCTTTTTTTTCATAGAATTAAAATTATTGAAACTTAAATTTACCAATCGGTCCATTTTGATTTTTCTCGTGAATTTAAAAAATTGTTAAAAGATACACAAACTTAAATATTATTGCAATATTTCACAATTTGAATTTTATTCACAATTGAATTTGACATGGTGTTGATGTGGCACCATTCCAATCAAAACGACATTGTTTTGATTCTGGAACATATTTTTAAACGGATTATTGACGTTTAATTAAATACACAAATTTTGGGCTCATTTCGATTTTATCCACGAACTCTGGAAATTGTCAAAAAATACACAACTTTAAATATTATTGTAATTTTTTCATAATTTAAATTTTAGTTAAAATTGAATCTAACGTGATTTTGATATGGCACCACATTAAAACGACGTTGTTTTGATTCTAAAATATATTTTAAAATTCATGTCATGCATTTCTCCTTCTTCATTTCTCTTATCAAATGAAGAACCTAATGACGTACATTCATTGAAGAGAATAGAAGAGAAAAGTCTCACCGTCATCATCCAACACTACCATGCAAATATTTCATTTACATTGATTCATTAAAAGATTTCACCATTTTCTGATAGGGAAATTGATGATGTTGAAATTATGATGAAGTTCTTTAGATTATACGAGCTAGGGAGAGAGAAGATTTGAGAACGAGGGAGATCCATAGTTTTTGTAAAATTAGTGGGGGAGAGAGAGAGGGGGTTTCGTGTATGTGGGAGAGTGATGTGGCTTTTAAATACGGAGTACTTTTTTTGTCCTTTAAATATTTTTTAGGAGGAAGGGGTACGTGTTTTAAATGAAATTGTTGAGTGTATTGAAAGTGATGAAAAAATATTATAATTAATACTGGCATTGATGAAAATATAAAAAGTACGAGTAAATAAGGTATTATTAGTGATGAGATAGTGTCCTATAAATAAAAAAGAAAATTATTGTGAGACGATCCAAAAAAGAAAGTTAAAAAGTTATTTGGAAAAGAAGGAATTAAATATTTTTGATCTTTTAATATATTTCAGGAGCAAAACCTTAGAGTGGTGTCATGTCAACGCGTTATGCTAGATTTAATATATAAATTTAGATATTTTTTTATATAACTTTCAAAGTTTGTGAAAAAAGAAATAAAATAGACCCAAATGTCATGTATTAAAAGTCTCCAATAACTCCTCTAAAAAAAAAAAAAAGTCTCCAATAACTATTTCATAGAACTCGTTTTCCTTGGCTATTTTAGGTACTCGCTACCTGCTATTTAATTTCTTAAACATTAGCATCGCTTCAAATTTAGAGCATATCTTCAATTTTCCATGCCTTCTTCACTAGTATTTCAACACCTTCTTTTTGGTATACTAATTTGCTTTGGAGTTCCCAAACTCATCACCTTATATGCTTCTTCTGAAAATAAAATACCGATCTTATTTGATGCAAGTATATTATGATCTTAATTAAATAAAAGAAAATATGTTTTAATTGAACAGATAGAGAGAGTTTAGGTGTCTAGCTATATGACACGAGCTCTTTAGGTATAAGATGAAGGGTTGTTTTGCAATGCAATTTCCCTTATTTATTTATTTTTCCAAGTTTTCAACTTCGCAATAAGTGGTACTCCCTCCGTCCCACAAATCACTTTCTTTTTTCGGCCGTCCACGAATCTTGAGTTATTTTTTTATATGGCAAAAAAAAGTCTCTTTATTCACTTTTTCACCTACCACACTTAACACACTAAATATTACTCTTAATTTTCGTGCCGAAAGGAATTGACTCAAGATTCACGGGACGGAGGGAGTATTTATTTTATTGTTTTTCTTTTCCAGAAAAATGACATAATTAAGATGGCACACGATTTATTTAATAGGCCCGCTCAAAATATTAAATATTTACGATTAGGCGCTGATTTGGTTAACTCTCAGCCAAATGGCCTCGGTATATAGACTTAACATCCCTCTATTTATGAATTGTCCTAATTAATGTGAATTTAAAAATGTTTGATCTTCGATCCACTCTGTCTTTAGCAGTTAGCACTACCTGTTATTACATTTTCGTATTACATGCACTTTTTTATACTCCCTCCGTGTTTTATTGAGTGTCTCCACTCGTCAAATTGTATATATTAATAAAATAAAAAAATTAGTTTATAATCTATATAATACTCCCTCCGTCCCGGTTTTTGGTATCCAGTTGAGAACGGCACGGGTTTTAATAAAATGATTGATGTGTTGTGAGTGGAATAAGGGTCCCACATTTTATGTGAGAGTTAAAATAATTAAAGTGGAGTAAGGGCTCCACCTGCTTTTACTAAAAATAGAAATGGATACCAAAATGTGGGACGACCAAAAAAGGAAAGTTGGATACTAAAAGTTGGGACGGAGGGAGTATATAAAAAGACAGTTTAACGGTTATTTTTTCTCACCAAATTTTAAAAATTAGTTTTTTTTTAACTGCTTCCTATTTTTCAGCAAGTATACAAAAATTACGTGTTCCACTCATTTTTCTTTCTACTCCACCTTTTTCTTTTATGTTTTGATTTATTTTATTTTTATACATCTTTCTAATCTTTCGATTTATTTAATTAGCTTTATTTTAATTTTATTTTCAATTTTAATTTCTTTTGTACATAGCAAATATATGACATCAATTTATATCTATATTTATATAATATACAAAAGGATAATTTTAACGGATACTTTTTAATGTAATTTTTTAAAATGATTTAATACTCCAGAATACCTATTTTTTTCACAATTCACATTCAATCATGCATGTTTTTTTCTTTTTCTTTTTCTCTTTTTTCGTTTCAATTGTAATATAATTTGATTAATGTTAAATATTTAATATACATATCAAATTAAAGATTATGAAAATAGCTTTAATTTGATATAAAAATGGCTTTTTCCCTCCATTTATTCCCTCTCTTTTTTTCTCTCTTCTCCCACCATTTTTTCACTATTTTTTTTATATTTTAATTCTTTTCTAAACTAATTCACATTATTTTATTTTTTTTTAAAATACACATTTTAAATTTAATATAGTAAAAAAACCATGAAAAATGAAGTTAAAACGATTAAGTTATGAAATAAATTAAAAGTTAAAATATTTTATTTTATCTCTTTGTTAAAATTTTACAATTTTATATATATGTTTGTGTATGAAAATACTTATTTATTTATTATGCCGTATATACTACTCGATGATAATAATGCCTAATGCTAATTTTTATTATTGATTCTTTTTTTCATTTATTTAATAACTTTAATTATCATTACGCTTTATACAAAGTTGAAATTTTATATTTTTAAATTCAGGATTTTATTAAATAATTGACGGACGTGGATTGTTTTAGTTTATTTATATTAAAAATATATTTTATATTTATATATTTTAATTTTATTTAATATTTATATTTATTTATTTAAATATGTTGTTTAGTTTCACTGTTCATCGTGCAATCCACGAATGGTAATACTAGTAAATATATATGTACAACTAATTACTATATTCTAACAGATACTCCCTTCCAATTCTTTATATATGTGATTTTGTGATCATAACATTTTTGCAATTTATTTGACGTTCTGTCATTTTATTCCACAGATTCCCCTGTTCACTTAAATATGTGTTCCCATTTTCTATCATTCTCAATTAATATTTGATGAATCTCATTTCCTCCATATTTGATTTTATTGGCTTCAAATTAATTTAGGGGATGATAATTATGGCTCTGAGTATTTCGGCAGCAACAAATGAGTTCATTTTACTTCGTACGAAGAGGTTTTCTTAAATTTTTACACCAAAGTCATGCATTTGATTAAGAATAAACAATTTTCTAATAAGGTTAATTTAGGTAAAATATTTTATTAATAAGTGTGCACAAGCACAAACAGACATATGTAAAAAATTGGAGGGTGATTTAAATAAGGATTAAATATAAAGAATGTTATAATTATATTCTCAAATTTTGAAATGGGATACTTATTAGGGAACAAGGAAAATATTTTAAAAAAGACACTTAATAAAAAATAGAGGGAGTATAAATTATATAGTAAATTCATGTATTGATAAAAGTGAACTTAATTTCATCTCGACAGATCAGATAACCGACCTCGAAAATCTCTGGATGAGATGAGTCGTAATTATAAACCAATTTATTGCATGAAATCTTGAACTTCCATGAGTTTCAATCTAAGTGCAGAGGATCTCGACTCAAAAGAAATGTTACTTTGATACTAGAAATTAATTAATGAATATCACATCTCATTGCACATGCATCCCAAGAGATGTGGATAACTAAGTTACGAGGCCTCCAACATATATATTTCGATACGCAAACTTAATGTATCATTTCATGCATGAACCTTAATTAATTTTCCAAACTTTTTTTCCATTTCAATATATATATTCTTTCGAAATTATCATAAGTATATTATATTTTGGTTGCAAGTTGTAACGCTCTCCTCTCCAGAGAGAGAGAGAGAGAGAGAAGTTTCAGGTGTTGTTTTAGAGTTCCTCTGATTCTTTATAGCCCAACTTATTAGAAAGAAATTTGGTTGGAAACAAACATTAATTGGCAACTAAATGTAGATTAATAATTGATTTGACTCAACATTATATATAAAAATCATAAACCTTTGGTACATGATTGAATACTACATGTTCGAATAGAATATACTATATTATCACAACCCAACCTACCTCGGATGGCGGGCCTTACCAAATCTTATAACTAGTGAACATAAAGCTTTCCAAATATGTTGGCCAACACAATTTCCCAATTAATACTCCATTATTTCCACTCTAAATGTCTCATTTTCTATTTTGGATTGTCTCACTCCAAATGTCTCAGTTTCTTTTTTGGCAATATACTCTCTCTCTATACTTAATATTTAAACAATTTCCACCAATTCACTTTATCTACTTTATACACATTTCTTAATCTCCGTGTCCAAAAAAAATAAGACATTTGGAGCGGGACAGAGGAAATATGTATATATATATATAGGGCTGGAAACATCTATAAACATTTTATTTTGTAGTAATATATAAATTATGCCTCTCAATAAATATACTTCCTCCGTCCCATTTAATATGACCCCCTTGCCATTTTGAATTGTCCCATTACAAATCCAAAAAAAAAAATTATCTCACAAAAAATTGAGAGTTTTCTATCATTTTTCTCTTTTAATCACTCTTCTTCTTAATAACTGTGTCAAAAGTAAGGAGTCATGCTTAGTGGGACGGATGAAGTATTAATTATACTTCTTTTATGACGATATCAATTTCTTGTACTCACAACAATAATTCATAGTATATCTTTTTACTATGGCGGATCATATTTAAATACATGCATATTACAATGTCTTGATCTTTTAACGAAAATATCCCAAAGTATACATAATTACAAAGGTTATTGGCACTTATTTTGGGGATAGTTTGGCTTTGGACATGAATTTTAAAAGGTGTAAAAAAATATATGAACTTTAATATTGTAGCAATTTTATCACAAATTCAAATATTTGATATTAAAACTCTATAAAAATCTTACGATTTATGGGTTTAGAGATATCTTATATGATATTTTTTAGAGATGTCTTACACGATGTCATTTTTCAAAACGTCCAATGAATGCACGTCGATATTTCGACTTGCCACGTCATCTTTAATTTGAGCAAAAATTGAATTTGACATTTCTAAAAGATATCATATAAGACATCTCTAAACTCGTAAATCGTACGATTTTTATGGATTTCAAATATCTAATATTTGAATTTGTGATCAAATTGCTACAACATTAAAGTTCATGTATTTTCTTTACACCTTTTAAAGTTCATGTGCAAAACCCAACTACCCCCAAAGTTGGTGTATTTAGGCACTAATAACCCTAATTACAATTATGATGTGGCTCGGCGCTGTGAAGTACATTGCTGGATTATGGGGCTTGCGAATGCACTCAGGATGTGATTGGTATGATTGAATGAAGGTGGGAATGGAATGCTGATTCCTACCTTCATTCCATTCATTTGCTTGATATATATATATATTTTTTTTATAGGAATCATCATTCCATTTGGAACCATCATTCCTACATCTATGGATCATCATTCCTTCCACCTATCAAGGTATTAGCCATTCCATTTCATTATTAATCCTTCTAATTAAATTTAAGTTTTGACATGTATGATGAGAATAAGGCTTGTATTAATGGAAAAGTAAAAGAGTACAAAACATCCAAGAAAGCGCAAAAGAGAGCAAACAAAAGACCGAGCCTCATTAAAACCTTCTAAGAAGAAGAGACCTTAGAAGGAAAAAGAGTACTCGTGAAAGACTCACATTCGGTTCAGGAGCGGGAAGAGACAACTTCAGGAGTTCCGGCCTAACCATCACCCCTAAGAAGCTCGGCTCAAGAAAACCGGAAGAAGAAGAACCAAGAAAGAAAACAGGAGACCAACAACAAAAGAAAACAACCCAACCAAAGCCTAAGGGAACCAACGAACCTGCTTATATAACCATACGGATATGACTATGCGTCGACATATCCCTTGCAACCGCAATCCTAATCTCCTCAATCGCAAAAGGCCACCAGCCTTCCTGCCGATCATCATTGGCCATAATATCTGCCGGTTGATTACCCTCACGGTAAATATGCGAGACCATCAAAGAAAAATCCCGAAGCAGGCGAAGAGTATGCTGCCAAAACGCCCTAAATCTCCAAGGAACCTCACTCGAGCGAGAGTACAAAAGGTGAACCACATACATAGAGTCAGCCTCAACCCACAGATGCCGCCAGCCTCGGGTATGAGCAATGTGAATAGCATAGATCACAGCCAATAATTCCGCCTCGAAAGCAAAGCCGTTGCCGCCTTTAAAATGAAAACAACCTCGGACATGAGACCACTTGTCTCGAAAAACCCCACCCGCAGCAATAACTCCAGGAGCTCCCGCCGCCGAGCCATCTGTATTAACTTTAATCCATTGACCAACGGGAGGCCACCAGTGAACCTCCACCATACAGGGGGGAGGAGCAGCACGGCTCCTCACCCCAATCGCACGAGTGATCGAATAGTCAGCCCAAGAATTAGAAATATTACCCAACTTCCGGAAAACCCCATCAATCTCCATAAAGTAAGCCTTGACAAAGGCCAAAACCGCACGTCTATCAAAGCACAAATCCCCAAAAATAAGCGCATTGCGTCCCGACCAGATACGCCACATCAGAGTGATAATTCCCGCCTTCCAAAAGGAACCAATTTGGGAACTCCAAGAGAGATTCCAAGCCAGAACTAAGAAGGAATGAATATCCATGCACCCCAAGAGATTCTCTTTACCAAACCAACCTAAAAAATCAGTCCAAATAGGGCGAACACACGAGCACTCCCAAAGCACATGCGAAATCGTCTCACTATCTTGGAGACACAAAGAACAAGCATTGGGCGCAATTAACCCTTGCCGGATCAGAACATCAAAAGTAGGCAAGCGCCCATGGAGGACACGCCAACAGAGAATAGATCGCCTCATCGGAATAAAGTCCTCCCAGATCCATTTGCCCCAGCTAACAGCAGGAAAACGATGGCAAATATTAGAAAAAGCCAAAGAGGCCGAAACCTCACCCTTAACCGACTGTTTCCAATATCTCGTATCCCTCTGGCCGCCCATCGGAATACGCAGAATATCATCCACAATATCAGGAAAACGAGAAACAAAGGATGTCGTGAAATGCCAAACACCATCATAAAAATAATCACTAACCGAGAAGCTCAGAAAATCCTGCATATATATCGGAATTTTAAGTTTATCCACAAGCTTGTACCCAAGCCAATCATCCCGCCAAAAGTAAGTATGCTCACCACGGTCAATACAAACATAAGAATCATCCACCAACTGATTGACTTCTTCTTTCATCCCAATCCAAACAGAAGAGTTCGACACCGAATCCTTTGCAACCCCAAAATTGTTTAGATATCTCGATCTCAGAATGGAATGCGCCCAAACAGTTCCCTGAATTAACTTCCAAGCCAGCTTCATCAAATAAGATTTGTTCATTAACGTAAAAGATCTAATGCCGAGGCCGCCTTCTTTCAAGGGGGAGCAGACTCTACCCCAACTAACAGCACAGCTGGGCCGTTTATCAATATTTCCCGACCAAACGAAATTACGACATTTCCTGTCAAGGGAGTGTAGTAACGATTTTGGCCATTTGTAAACCATCATGGAGTGAACAATCGAACTCTGAATAACCGACTTGACTAAACAAAGCCTCCCAGCCATAGAAAGATGACGACCTTTCCATCGAGCAAACTTCTGGACAATCCTATCATGAATTGCCTGAAAGAAAGAAGCTCTCGGACGCCCAACGAAAATCGGAACTCCCAAGTAATTGAAAGGAAGGTTCCCGGTAGTGAAACTGAGCTCACGATGAATAGCACTTTTCCTGTCATTGAGAACTCCCGAACCAAAGTAAATGCAAGACTTCTCCAGACTACACTGCTGACCCGAAAGAGAGTCGTAGTACGAAAAGATCTGATGAATTTTTCTAGCATTCCGAACCGTAGCTTTACAAAAGATCATAACGTCATCCGCATAGAACAAGTGAGTAGGGAACTGAAAAGTTCGACTATAGCGCATAGGTTCTAGATGCCCAGAATCAACGCAGCTGCTAAAAAGCCGACTCAAGATATCCTCCGCAATTCCAAAGAGAATCGGAGAAAGGGGATCTCCCTGACGCACTCCGCGAGAACAAGCAAAATATCCCCGCAGCTGACCATTATAGAGAATAGAGAGCCTCGCCGAGCTGAAAATAATTGAAATCCAGTAAATGAATTTCTCATGATAGTGATTAGCTCGCAAAACTTGCAAGATAAAATCCCATCGAATAGTATCAAAGGCTTTCCGGATGTCAACTTTACAAGCCATATTACGTCCCCTGTCCGTGCGTTTCATACAGTTGAAACCTTCCGAGCTGAGCATGATGCAATCATGAATATTACGCCCGCTAATAAAGCCGAATTGATTGTCAGAAACATGAGACGCAGCCACCACGCCAAGACGAGAGGCAAGAATCTTCGAGATAATCTTGAATAAGAAATTCGAAAGGACAATCGGGCGAAGATCAGCAACAGTGTCGACTGAATCCTTCTTGGGAATCAAAATCATCGTACTGGAATTACACCCAGAAGGTAAATAAGAATGGCGAAAGAAATTCTGAACAGCCGCAATGACATCCGCTTTAATCACATCCCAGCAACTTTGAAAGAAGTTACCAGAGAAACCATCAGGGCCAGGAGCACTTGAAGCATCCATATTAAAAACCGTCGCCGCAATTTCACTCTCATCGGGTATACTCACCAACCGCGCATTCTGATCATCAGACACCCCCGACTGAAAAAGCGCATCAATCTCTAACTGATCTCCAGAAGGTCGACCATCATCAGCGAAAAGAGACGTAAAGTGGTCAATAATATGATTCTCAATAATAGTGGCATCATAAGTCTCTCTACCATCAATCTTGAGGCGAGTGAAAGGCGCATTCCGTTTCTTGAACTTGGTCAAACGGTGAAAAAACTCAGTATTCCTGTCTCCATCCCGAAGCCAGTTCGCACGGCTTTTTTGCTGAAGCAAACAGTTCTTATGTGTCAACGATACATTTAGCTTTGCCTGAAGACTAACCTCCTCATCAAAGAGATCGTTCGTATATCCAGAAGCAGAAATCTTCCCCTGAGTAGTCTCAAGCTGTTTCATGAGAGAAGAAATGGAGGAATCCACATTGCCAAAAACCTCTTTATTCCAAACCCCAATCTCCTTACGAAGCCTTTTCAATTTCAACATAACACATAAAATCGGGCAGCGTGTGCTGACAGTCTCCCTCCAAGATGTCGCCACCAGCTCCTGAAAGGTCGGATGCAAGGTCCACATATTAAGAAAACGGAAAGGCCTCCGACCAGTAGGGTTTGTCAATTTGCATTGCAACACCAACGGAGAGTGATCCGAAGTGAGGCGAGGCAGGACAGCAGTAACTAACGACGACCAGAGATCAGCAAAACCCTGCGAAAACAAAGCACGATCTAAAACAGATTCCACATGGTGTGGTAAAAATCTACGTCCCGACCAAGTGAATCGAAGCCCCTCCGTAGGGGATTCAATAAAGCCAGAGTCATCAATAAAATCACAAAACTCCTCACAAGAACCTCTATGTGGCGAAGCTAAACTCAGACGCTCATGAGCACCTTTCACCGCATTAAAATCGCCCATGAAAACCATTTTTCCAGAAACGAAACGAAGAAGATCATGCCAGAGATCACGGCGGTCATTTTGGTCATTCGAACCATGAACAAAAGCAATACGAAAATCATAACTATGCCACAGGCAGTCCACCACAACCACCTGATTAGAAGAGAACAAAACATTAGTAACAACAGAAGAGTGAACAAAAACCCAAATATTCGAACAGCGAGGAGACCGGCAGTTTTGATGCACCGGGATAAGATTCAACGAATGCCAGTAACTCTGTCTAACTTTCCGAAACGCCCGTTTCGGTTCAAGAATGCCCAACACCACCGGGCTAAAAGAATTACAATGCTCCTTCAGCAGACGTTTGGATTCATCCGTTAAACCACGGACATTCCATGCAATAATATTCATCAGAATTAATTTATGTTAGCGGAGGCAGCTCCGCTTCTTTCAACCTCTTCCGCCCAGCTCTCTTTGGCGACGCTCTCCATGGCTAGAGCGCTGTCTCTATTACTTGTATCAATCACAAAAGTACGCGACGTATCCCCCGTGTTACGAAGTTTACTTTTAATGCTTGTGTCCGCTGGCCTGTTTGCTGTGTTCTCCGCTGCCCTAGCAGCTTGGTCCTGTTTGGATGGTCTTCCTCGTCGCTTAGCAGGAGCAACTGTTTCTGGCATGGGCGCTTTAGCTATCGCCAAAATCTGCTCAAGTCTTTGAGCTTTCAAGGCATTATTAACAGCAATATCATCCGTTGTGGAAACGTACTTCCCACTGCTGTTATAGTTCACTTCTTCATCCTCATCCGAAACCTCCTCCGAGATATGTCCATCATTGATCGCAGAAATGTTGACTGGCTGATCAAACACCGAGTTTTTACAAGGTTTTAGACACTCGGCCAACCTATCAGGGCCGTAGTGTTCAGCAGAATTGGAATCATCCAAAGATTTACCCCTAGAAAGAGGTACCCGCCGCTGCTGCTCCGGTTCTTCAAGCAATTCAGTGCCTTCGTTAGCCAACAGGGCAAAACTGTTGTTCGACGCCGAAACCGGCAAGCTTAACTGTTTATGGTGATCATTTTTCTGAAGTGAGTAACATCCCGGGTCCGAACGAGCTGGGGAAACCTGTATGTCGCTTCTCGAACCCACCTCAACCGGCCTATCTCCCTTGGCTGTCTCCTGCTCATGTTCTCTCTCGTCTCTAGCATCACCAGAGATAGGTTGCCACTGTTTCCCATTTTTAACCAAAGGCATTTGACTTCTATCTTGAACATCCTCTTCCACAACCGTCTTCTTAACGGAGATTTTCCGACACTTTTCGATGGGATGTCCTGTAAGTTTACATTTTGAGCAATAGAAAGGTAAATTCTCATACGTGAATTCAACATAAAACGAAAAAGAATCGTTATCAATTAAGAGAGTAGTAGGAAAGGATTTGGACATATCTAACTCAATAAGAAGGCGCGCGAACTGCCCAAAATCACGACGGGCCGAGGCTCCGTCAATTTTAATAGGATGACCAATGTACCGCCCAATCCCGGCTAGAATCTCAGGATGCCAATACTCAATTGGCAAATAATGTATCCTCACCCATACATTCGCCATGGAAGAATTCTCTTTAAATGGATCAAAGTGTTTGGACCATTCTCGAAGACGTACATGACCACAAGATAATTCCCAGACCGGCTTGGCTTTAGCACGAGTTTTGTCTTCAGGAGTCCGGAAAACCAGCGTATAATACCCTTTCCCAAGAGGAATAAGTTGCCACTCAGATTCTAATTTCCAAATTTTGTGAAGTTCTGCCTTGAGAAGCAATGCAGGTTGAGGTTTGTCTCCTTTACGAAGGAAAAGACGACCAATAATAGCATGAGAGAATTCCTTACTGACTTCTTGCGCATATAGGTGCTGTGGAACTTTTAAGGAGAACTGCTCTCCCTCTTTGGTGGGACGTAATGAGTGAAACCGATGAGCAGGTAGGTCGGGACGTCTCGGTGGCCTGTTCATCGTGATATCAGCATACGATTTGGATTTGGGCATGTTATCAGCCCCCACATCCGAATCATTAGGGTTTGAGATAGCTGTGGCGTTGGGTATAGCAACTTCTCGTTCCTCCACAAAAGCAGAATCTGCTCCGTTATCGCCAGCCAAGCCCGCACCAGTCTTTGTGTAGTCATTCATCGGGGAATTATTGCAGGCAAAATTGTTCGAAACTATTGGGAGATTCAGACCTCCCGGAAAAGTCATGTGGTACCAAAAAACTCCTGCAGCAAGAGCCAGAAAAGCAAACAGACAGCAGCTAAACAAGGGAGCAACGCATAGCAACTTTGGTGCTTTTTGTCAAACAGCTGGTGTGCTGTTTTTGGGAAGACGCCAAGGAGACACTAGCCACCAGATCGGTCCACCACGCTGTCGGATCCGGCCACCAGAGTTTGGCCACCAGAAACGCAGCCACCGCCTGTTGGTTGACTGCTGCCAAGGGGACGCCGGTCGCCGGGCTTGTGGCTAGCCGGTGCCGCGCAGACACAGAGGGACTGCAGCGAGCAGCGTCGGGGTGGTGTCGTAGTCAACGCCGGGTTCGCCGCGCTGGTGGTGCTGGAGCGCCGGTCCGCGCTGCTGCTCTGCACCGGTCGCCGCTCTGCAAGTCGCCGCTGCTGCTGGATCTGCCGGTCGCCGCGCTGCAAGTCGCCGCTGTGGCTGGACTGCTGGTCGCCGCTCTGCAGGTCGCTGCTGCAGCTGGATCGTTCTGCTGGATCTGCCGGATCTGCAAGTCGCGCCGGATCTCAAAGAAGCATCGCGAATTTAGAGAATATATCGTTGTGTAGTTGCCCACCGGAATTTAGAGAATATATCGCTGGAGGAGAAGAGTCCGCGCCGCACCGGAAAGGAGGAGGCCGTCCTCGTGACTCTGGCAGACACGCCGGAGAAGACGTCGCCGACGCCGAAAGGATGACCAAAATCTCTGTTCTCAAACGCGTTCAAGAGAGAGAGAATTCCATTTGAATCAAGTTTTGACATGTATATTTGTATGAAACATGCATTATTATTATTATTATTATTATTATTATTATTATTATTATTATTATTATTATTATTATTATTATTATTATTATTATTATTATTATTATTATTCATTTTTTACTCAAAATATAAAAAAAGTATTTTTGAATAAAAAAATATTTAGAAAAAATAAAATCTTATCAACTTTATATAAGCAATAGTCTAATATATGGATTGAAATTAATAAAATAAAATAATTTCATTTCATTCCTAAACTTTTTTTCTAGCTACCAATTATAGGAATTGAATTAAACAAAAAATCACAATTCTATTCCTTTGGTACAGAACCGATCACCTACCCACCGTGGGCAAGAATAATGTGCCCACCATTGATGTGGCAATGTTAATTAGAGTAAGATAATTTTAATTAGAGTAAGATTTATTAATTCTCCTTTCTAATTAACATTGCCACATCAGTGGTGGGCACGTTATTCTTGCCCACGGTGGGTAGGGGATCGGTTCTGTCCTTTGGTATTCCTTGTACATACAAAGCGTGGGAATCATCTAATGTTTGTCATTCCTTCTCACCCTCATTCCATTCCCACTTCCATTCCATTCAACTCGTATTCCATTCCATCATACCAATCATCTCCTAGAGATTGGGCCCAGTATGAGAGGAGGATGAGGAGGAGGAGGAGGAGGAGGAGGAGGAGGAGGAGGAGGAGGAGGAGGAGTGAGGAGGGAGGAGGAGGAGAGGAGGAGGAGGAGGAGGAGGAGGAGGAGGAGGAGGAGGAGGAGGAGAGGAGAGGAGGAGAGGAGGAGGAGGAGGAGGATGAGGAGGAGAGGAGGAGGAGGAGGAGGAGAGGAGAGAGAGGGGGAGGAGGGAGGAGGAGGAGGAGGAGGAGAGGAGATGAGAGGTAGGATAGGAGTAGGAGGAGTGAGGAGGAGAGGAGGAGATGAGGAGGAGTAGAGGAGGATGGAGGAGTAGTAGGAGGATAGAGGAGGAGGAGGAGTATGGATGTATTATGATATTATAGTAGATTATTATTATGATTATTAATTAATTATTATTATTATTAGTATTATTATTATTATTATATTATTATTATTATTATTATTATTATTATTATTATTTAATTATATATTATACAACTTCAAGGTTGTTCCTATTGGGACAAAAATAATAATATGGCAACGTTCGTCGCATGTAACACCCTAGAGTGTCAATTAGTATGCAAATTCATCCAACTACTTAACGGATGTTAACACCATTCAACTTTTGTTTATAAATATGAACTTGCTGCTCGCCAAAAATCGAGGGGGGTCGGGGTGGATGCCGAAATTTGGGTATCTAGATATTAAGAGGTAGATGATGGGGAGAACATGAGAGGCGAGAGAGAAGAAGAAAGCAAAAGCAATTGGCGGAGATACTGTCGCTGCCAACTGATTTAGAGATGTGGGAGGCTGCGGCGGCTTTCGTTGCCGAGGAAGGAGGAGGTGCCGGAGTACGTGTGCATCGTGAGTGTGGGTGGCACAAGGTCTATGTCTAGTGTGTGCATCTTGTTTCGAGAAAAGGGAGAGCGAAGGTCGTTGCTAGTGGTGGTGTCCGGAGCGGCGGCGACTCCGCCAAGGAAGAAGAGGACGACCGAAGAATGAGATGGAAGGAGAGTCGTGGCTGTTGTTGTTCATCTGGCACACCGTGAAGGAGAGTATAGTGATGAGGGCGGCGACCATATGGCTGGTGTTGTGGTTGCAGGAATTCGAAGAAGGAGTCAGGGGAATTAGGGAACTAGGATTTTCAGAGGCGACGCCATCGCTTGATACACAAGCGGTGATGGCTGACTTGAGCATGCTTGTGTCGAAGGTCGTGGAGTGAGATGAGAGAGGCAAGGGGGTGTTGTTGTCCGCCAAATAAGAGAAAGAAAAAAAAGAAAATGTTGAGTGGGCCCACATATTAAAAATTAAAAAAATAATAATTTTTGGACAGAATGGTAACGTATGTTGCGCCTCCGAATGAATTTGCATACTAATCGACACCCTGCGGTGTTGAATGTGACGAACGTTGCCATAGTGTTATTTTTGCTCCAAGGGAGACAACCTTGGACTTATATTTGGTATTAACCCTTATTATTATTATTATTATTAGTGTTTGATATTGGCTAATACACTGTATTAGCTAATTTAGTACAGATCAGTCTAATATTTGGTGGAGTATTATTTAGTAATAATGTGGATGACCCGGTTTAATCCCACGATCCAGTATTATTAATCCAGATTTCTTAGGATTAATAATATCACCTCTCCCCTAAGATTAACTTAAACCAGGATATTCTGTATTTAGTCATGATAACAAATACCAACTTATATCCACGCTAAATATCCTGGTTGCAAATTATCCTACATAATCCTTGATTGAAAACCAAACGAGTCCTTATTATGCAGCATTGTATACTACAGGAGTGGCGAAAAGCATAAGAGCCGGACTTATATGACTTAATTGGGCAGGGTTGATACTGACAACGGAGATGTAGAAGCTAGAAGGGAGGAAGCCCTATTATATACGTTATGTAGCATCTGGAAATTCAATCTTAAATCTCATCATCGATCGTAAGCCGCACTCAGCTCTCAACAATTTACGAAAAATACTTGATTAATTCAACACTCATATTCATGCATGCGGCGGAAGAAAAACAAAATACTCCTTACTTATTAATCGGATTTAATTAGATTTTCATTGTAACTACAACCGAACCATAATGTATTCATAAATGTGAGGAAACACGTACGATTTTATCCTTGCTATTTAGTTTAAGAGTTGGGTACCTCATTCATTCGTGCATGATTGTTTCTTCATCTAGATACCAAGTTCCTAGTATTTTTTTTTCTCAATTTTATGGGAGATCACAATTTATGAATTTACCAAATTAAACGTCCAATGCATTAACATTTTAACAAAAATGTGCTGATATTCAATTTCTAATCTTGAAAATTAATATTGCATATCTCATCTGATGGTGGCGTGGATCTTAACCAGGGACGGAGCCGGGGGGCTAGAGCCCCCTCCCAAATTTTGAGTTTTTTTTTTTAAAATATATAGATATATGTTTATACCTATTATAAAATAATTTTGTTTTATAAAAGAGTATTTGGTTATTATATTCTCTCATATATATACTTAATTTAAGAATAATTCTGTTATTTAAAACTATATAATCTATGAAATATTGTTTGTTATTATTACTATTATACTTGTCTTTTAATAAAAAATGCCTAATATGTATGAAATGCTAAAAAAATTATAATGTATTGAAACTAATTTGTAATATATAGAAAATATATAATCTATGAACATGTTGTTTGTTATTATTATTATTATGCTTGCCTTTTAAAAAATGTCTTAAATATACGGAATGTCCAAAAAAATTTGTGATATATTGAAACTATATAATCTATGAAAATATTTTTCGTTATTATTAGTATTATGCTCGTATTTTAGTAAAAAAAATATCTTAAATATACAGAATGCCCAAAAAAAAATTCTCGGGGCCCCCGTACAATTTCAGCCCCCCCCCCCGAACTTAATTCCTGGCTCCGTCCCTGATCTTAACACAAATACCAGCTAGCATCAAAGCGATATAATTTGTTTCCTTAATTTAAAAATAATACTCTCTTCGTCCACGAAATATGACATTTTTAGTAAGCACAAGTTTTAATAAAATGGATTGTGAATTTTATGTGGTGGAAAAAGGGTCCATTCATTATATGAAACGAGTGGTTGAGACTGAATAAAAGGTATTTGTAAGGATAAAGATAAGAAAAAGATGTGGAGTCATGTCTAAAAAAAACTATCGTGCTTTTGGTAAACACTAAAAATGACAAAAGTATCATACTTTTTGTGGACGTCGAAGAGATTATAATTTTTGACAAACCACGTAACCATTCCGTGGCCGGGAAATTAATTTTGAACATTTTAATTAGTTTTCAAATAGTTAATTTTGATTATAAGTATAATTTGAGATTTTTTGTTAAATTTTAATATTAATTATAATTATATATAGTTTAAGATATTTAATTTAAAGGTTGAATAATTTGGCATTAAACCATGGTGTATGGATTACTATTTCCCTAATTTGGTAATATTATATTTATATAGAGAGAGGCCACCTGGGGTGGCGGGCCTTATCCATATGAGGATGTAGTATATAAGAAGCAAGAACCCCACCCAAACCCAAACCTTATAGTTGTGAAATTAATAAATATGTTGTTGAAATGGATTTATTTGATAATTTCCCACGTGAAATGTGGTTTAGATTTGGTTGTGGAGCCATGCAGCCCCCACGTGGATCCCGACCACGACTGCGCGGTGTGCTTGTGCGGAATCGGCGCCGGAGACGAAATCAGACGGCTGAGGTGCAGCCACGTGTTCCACACAGCCTGCTTCGACCGCTGGATCGGACACGGCCGGTGGACTTGTCCGCTCTGCCGGAATCACCTCACGAATATTCCGGGAAGCGAGATTCGCCGGGAAATCTTGCTTTTCAATTTCGCACAAGTTAGTTCGTCGGGAAATAAGGATACGTGGTGGCTGCGCTAGCTTAACTTCAAGCTGCTGCGACTGTTTCTATCTTCTTACCTTTTTTCTTTTTCTTTTTTCGGGGAAGATGCAATTTATGTGTAGTGAGGGAATTTCAGTTGTTTCGTTTGTATAAGTTGAAATCAAGTTTTATTGATTACTTCTTTATTTTCACATATTTAATTTTATAAAAGAAAAGGATATTGGCGTCAAAATACACGAATTTTGAACATATTTTAATTTTTTCCACAAATTTTAAAAGTTGTCAAAAAAAATTTACGAACTTTTATTCATTTTTATTTTTCTCACAAACTTTAAGAATTATCAAAAAAATATACAAATTTTGACTCATTTTATTTTTTTCCATGAAATATATTATTGTGAAAAATGATCCAAACAATTATTATATAATTAACAATAAATACTGCTTCACTTGAAGTTAGGTATTGGAAAGTTTTTCAATCACATAATCATGTAATGAATATTTCACATTATTGATCTGATCAAGAAATGTTAATTAGATTATATAATTGGACAATAGGTTATCATACACTCATTAGATTATACAATTATACAGAATTTATCCAGTGCAACATTAATAGTAGCTTCAAATTTACCTCATTAAAAGAAAACGTGGAATGCGCCAATAAACAAGCACGTGTAATCGATGAAAATTTTATTTTGTTCTATTTTTTGTATTTTTCATATTTGTTTACATATAATGTCTTGTCGAATTAAGAAAGATGTTTAGTTAAACTTATTTTAGAGAGCTCACAAGATGTTTGAAGAAATAATAATTAGTATTCTAAGTATTTGAATAATTAACCTTATAATTAAGCTAGAGAAAAAAATTGAAGAAAAATGAAATTGATAGTATATATGAAGAAAATAACAAATTATAATAGAACTATTTTTGTAAAATGATTGTTCTTTATAAGATTATGAAAAATTAAGTTGAAATCATAAATTCATTTTTGAAGAGCTTATAAAATGTTGAAACTTATTTTTACAACTTATAAGCTATTTTGAAACTTATTTTGTCAAATATATAAGTGTTGGAAATATGGTTTTAAGACCATATCTGAATTTAATTATTTAATTATATATTTATTATTTAATTAAAATAATTATTGGATGTTAATTTACGTTTCGAGTAGATGAACATGGTATACTTGAAGTCTCAAAACAGATTTCCGGTGAGTGAGATATTGTATATCAAAGATTGGATGAAGGCCATGACGTCGCGCACGCGCACACGCGCGCCTCCGCCGTCGGCGATCGATCGAACGCCACCGGACGGGCGGGTCGGGCACGGGCCGCGGCCAAGGACTTGGATCTTGGCAATTGGTGCTTTAGATAGTGTTTGAGTCCAAACTATATAATTTTTTGGACAAAATACTTTTGGGCTTTTGGATTAACTTTATTCTCGGCCCAACTGATTTTTGTGCAGTCCAACCTTTAGAGCCCATGCGCTTGCTCAGCCCAAGCCTCCAGCAGCATATCGGTTTTCGAAACTGTCTGCGTAACAGTTCAGAATTTGAATTATGCAACTGCTATTTTAATTCTGTAACCACATAATTCAAATGGTTTGAATTTAGTAACATCCAGAACAGTTCCTGCTGTTAATGCTCTTCATGGTGCAGATTAATCCCTTGCATGGTTGAGCTAAGCCTATAAATAAAGGTCTTAGAGCATAGTTTGTTCCCTACGAAATTCTGCATTCTTCATTCTTTGCATAAACATCGCTCAGTCCTTGATCCTGTTACGTTCGTCAGAGCTCGCCGGATTGTGGTGCTACATCCAACGAGACGTCACCGTTTTACCTTTGGGGAAGATTTGCCAACACCGTGAGCACTACCGGAGCGATAATCTTCTTGCGGGAAGAGTTCCATCTCGACTCGGCGCCATTTCACGTTTGTTTTAATTTCTTGTAATCTGTTTTGTTTCTAGTTTGTTACCTCTAATTGTTCTATTTTCTTAGTTCAGTTTTTTTTTAGTTGTAAAAATTCGTTTAAGTTGTAAAGTTTACTCGATCGTGTACCCGGTGATAACAATAAAAAATGAAAAAAGAGAGTAATCGCCAAATTAAAAAGGATAAATATTAGTAATTACCCTAATGCTCGAGTGAATCAACGAAAACGTCACGACTTAATTATAACGGAAAAACAACACTCAACATTTAAAAAAAATCATATTTGTATCCCAATTTTTTGTTTTTTGCGATCAGAAGCTAATGTATCTCGCCAAAGCGTGCACACAACACATCTGAGTTGGTCTAAAAAATCTAATATGAAGATAGAGTAATCGTCAAATTAACAAGGGTAAATATTAGTAATTGCCCTAATGCTCGAGTGAATCAACGAAAACGTCACAACTTAATTATAACGGAAAAATAGCACTCAAGATTTAAAAAAAATCATATTTGCACCTAATTTTTTATTTTTGGCGATCGGAAGCTAATGTATCTCGTCAAAGCGTGCACACAACATATCTGAGGTGATCTAAAAAATCTAATACGAAAGTCTTATATTTTAAAAAAAAATCGTTAACCGTTTACAAACTTCATTCTTATTACACTTAACATAATAATATTTCAATTCCCAATCTTTTCAATAGAAACCGTTTTCAACAATTTTTAGGTCATATCAGACATGTCAAATGAATGATCTGATTAAACACATCATCTTCTGAACGTTGCATTTTTTTTTGAACGTTGGATATTTTTTACAGTTACACTTACATTGAGACATTTTCATGAATACGAATTATCATGTCAAACTGACTGTATAGGTGAAATAAATCAGGTCAGAACCGGGGAGTGGGACTGGGCACGAGTCACAAGTCTAGACCTATTAATTCAAAGTAATTATTGTTGTGACGAAAAGTAATAATCGAAATTTAAAAAAAAATAGTGTTTGAAATAAAATCTTTCTTTATGATACTCTCTCTGTCCCATTATTCATGACACGTATTCCTTTTTGGGTTGTCCCAACCTACATGACACGTTTCATTTTTTAGAAAAAATCAGGGGTCATTTAAGTATTAAAATATTCGTTAATTACACATTTACACTTAAAACACAAGCCCTTAATTAAATGGACTCTTTCGGACCTCAAAGCAATTTATTCCATTTTTGCTCTCTCTATTCCGCCGCATCTGTGAACCCTAATTCTCTCTCTCTCTCTCTCTCTCTCTCTCTCTCTCTCTCTCTCTCTCTCTCTCTCTCGAATGTTCCACCTGAAACTCTAGTCTTCATCATCCTCCTCTCCCTCGTCGGCTCTCTTGGGTTCCGGCGGCCGACCTCTCTGCATTCGTCTCTCACCATGCCCGAAAATACCTTCGCCATATCCCCCAAAATCCCTATGATTTAAACCTATTGATTTCATCGTGCCCTAGTTCTTTTCTGAAAATATTGTCTGAGGGATTTGGGTTTCTTTTGGCCGTGATTTGTTTGATTTCGCCAGTTAAATGTCGAGATTTTACGGAGATCTGTTCGATTTTGACTGGATGGCGTCTTTGCAAACGTGGGTTGAATTGTCGATGATAGAAGTTAGATGCAGAGAAGAGGCGGCTCGCTGAGCTTCAGCCCAAGAAGGTAAACGGTCGATTCCTCCATCTACTCCCTATCCTCTGACGAATTCCGGTGAACAACCGGTGTCCGCTTCAGATTCCATTTCCGATGCTTACCCTGATTCCTTCTTCTTTTGTGAGGAAAATTGGGAGCATCGAAACATGAGCGATGCTGAGCTTTCTATGATGCAGATCTTGCTTCCTGCGTTCTTTTTGGTGAGATCTTTCCTATTTTTGAACAACTCTTTATGGTGATCTGTGATATGTGGGATTATGTTGCAATTGTACTGTGGGAAATGATAATTTGTGGTTGAAATGATAGGATTATGCTCATTCTGTATATGTGTTCTGTCCAAAAATTTGTACATCGATGATTACAATTTGAAATTATATGAGATGATCTGAAAATTTGATCTTGCATATTCCCTTGTTGATTATGGTTTGGTTTTTTATGGGCTATGTGCTGTGTGTAGTGCATGTTCTTGCTTGGCCCTGTTGGATGGCATTCTTAACTGTTGGTATATGCTTGTAGCAGTATTTGTGATCTATGTGTTGGATCTGCTTGAAGCAGTGTGCATCTGTGCATTTCAAACCTGTGCATCTGAATTTCATTAGAACTTTGCAAGCATAAAATACATTACAAAAACATGTGCATTTGAAACTCTACATAGAGTGTGCAGTTGTGCATCTGTGCATATGTGCATCTGTGCATTTCAAAAACATGTGCATTCAACAAAAACAACAAAAAGTTTGAAATTCTTGAAATCTTCAATATGCACTTGTGCCTCCTTGAATTTGTAGCTGTTGCATGCTACAAGTCAGCCCATCTGTTGTGCCTCCAATCATGCCTATTTGCAGCTGCCTTAAGAAACCTTCACTCTCATTAATATTCCCCTGCTCAATTAGGTAGGCTATGCATTCCCTAACAAGCCTTGAATCAACTTCAAGGTTTGAAGGAAGCATATCCTGCCTAATCAAGGCATCCTTCTTCAAATGGGGAATTTTGTAACAGTTTTGACCTTTTACCTTGAGTATTTCAATCATGCAGCTTTGTAGACTAAGAAAAACCTTGTTCAAGGTTTGTGCACTTAACTGTTCAAATGAATTTTGAACAGCCATAAGTAAGTCACTGACATTGTTGCAAACTGATTCAGTTTGTAGCGATTGTATCGCCCTGAACCACCCCAAATCATTTATGTTGGTGTCGGGTGAGTTTGGTGGTTGATGCACCAGGTGTATGTCAAAGCCATCACTAGAGGTAGCTGCCTTGAAATCAGGGTCATTGTCTTTAATGTGTGGCCGACATTATCCTGCTGTATGTAAATGACTTTGCTAGCAAAACTACGCCACTTTGCCTTTATAGCAGGTATAATCTGAAATTACAATAAAACATGTATACTAAGCATCTGAAATTACAATAAAACATGTATAATAAGCATCTGAAATTACATGAAAATATGGATAATAAGCATCTGAAATTACATGAAAATATGGATTATAAGCAGCTGAAATTACATGTATACTACTCATAAACTGAAATTATTTGGATCCCAAGCATTTTATTTGAACATTCCTTACATAAATCATTCACTTGCCATACCTTGTTAATTAGGCAATCCTTCACCATTTCTTTGGTGATACTTTGAATGGGTTTCCACTCCATTGTGCCTGCCTCCCTGTTCTTACTCTTCCTCTTTGCTGGTACCATTTCAGTAAATGGAAAAATGCCTATTTTTCCATCAAATATGCATTCTCCATCGGGGCCAAAGATAGGCCTACACACTGCAAACATAAACATCACCTTCGTGATGAATTTTTTGCTTTTACAGGTTCTATAAGGCTCAGTCTCTGCAGGGGTTAAGTAAAACCTTTGCTTGGTTTTGGTTATGTAGAACTATTTCTCATCAATGTGAATTGTGTTGTGCATGTTTTTAAATGTGACACTCCTCATAATCTTATCATACTCTAGGGCCTCTAATGAAAATCGTAACCTAAGCAACTTGTTAGGAGCTGTAAGGTCGGGTTTAATAGCATTGGAATGAACTTTGATCAGCCCTAGCTTAATCCATCTTCCTACAGTACTTTTGCTACATTGAATCCCACATGCAAGCCTTTCGAATGGTAGATCGTTTGGACAAGTCTAAGTTAGCAATTAACTGTAAATATAATTGCACTCTCTTTTGTCTTGGTCTTTGTATTTTTCGACTCATGGAACATATTACCTCACCCTTCTGTATTTACTTTTTTGCAGCTGCCCATACCCAATTGATTGTGCTTCGTGAGCTGCTCCATTTTGCAACAGCTGCTGAAATCTTCCCCCTAGCAGGCTTTCCCTCCTTGCTGTCTTCAAGGAGGAATTGGATTATTGTTGCCCTCTCAAATGTGGAGAGATCTTTTCTCGTAGCCATAGTGTAGTTTTTGTGTTTTTTTTAGTTTTGTGTTGTTGTAGCAGCTGTTTAGTTTGGTCTTTGTAAAGTGAATTGGTCTCTATTTATAGAGGGGAGAAAACTTGTAAAGTGTGATAAATTTAAAATTCTCAAATTTTCATTGAAAAGGCAGATTGGAATTGGATTATGGCGCCAGAATATTCTTTAGTTTGCACACTTTTCTTTTTGCTCCAAGTTTTACTTTAATTTGCACAGGTTCATGTTCATAATTTAAATTTAATGTTACAGGTTTAGATTTAAATTTAAACTTAATGTTACGGGTACAGAATTTAAATTTAAGACTTTAATTTAAATTCCAGAATTTAAATTTAAATTCCAGATTTAAATTTAAATTTAAATTAAATTAATATTTCAAAATTTAATTTAAATTAGAATGCAGAATTTAAATAACTTAATTAAAGAATCTCTAAATACAAACCTAACCAAATGGACCACACACCTTTACTCATTAATCTACTACTTCTTAATCTTCGTGCCCAAAAGCAATGTCCCATGAATAATGGGACGGAGGGAGTAATAATTATTTTTTGTTACAATAATAATTACTTGACCAAAATAAATACACCATTGCTGCGGCCTTCAATCACGCCCGCACCCTCCACTGCTCCGCGAGTCAAAACTGGTTGAAAAATACAAATTATTCAAAGTAATTATTATTGTGATAAAAAGTAATATTTTTAAAACATTACCTTTTTTTTATATCAATAATTATTTTTTCTAAATGTGTGTGTGTTAGTCTAGCGGTAAGAGATTAATGTCCAACACATGAGTCCGCTGTCGCTCTGCGCCCTCCTCGTGCCCACACCCTTCAGTGCTCTCATAGTCCAGCACCCACGCCCGCACCCTCGATCGGGTTGGGTCAATATAGTCTAACCTATACACTCGATATCACAGGAGACCAACTCTTATATGAATTCGTGGAATGTGGAGACAATAGCTATTTATTCGATCAAAATGAAAGTATTACTACACATTAAACCCCATTTGCGCGAAAGAAAAAAACCTGTAAATGAAACTCAAATAACAATCTTGTTCATCATATAGTAAATAGAAATACACATTTCCGCGATGCGATTTTCATTATACACCATAGATTAGTAAAAGAAATTACAAAGATGAATATTTCAAAATTTTGTTGTCCACTACACGCTACACATGACACAATATACAGGCAAAATAATTTCGCTGTTTTCAGACAACTAATCCTCGCTTTCAATCCCGGAGCACTCAAAATTTCGAAAAAATAAAAATAACAATAAAAATAAAAATAAAAATAAAAAATGAAGCATTCACACTGGTAAACATACCCTGAACAACAATCATATTCCTCGTTGTCTCAAAACCAACTCAACAGCATTTTGCTGAGGCTTGGTTAAACTCTGCATTTAAAATTCAAACTATAATAAGCTGCCGGAACAGTAAAAAATCAGAGTAAAAAAATTAACAGACTTGAGAGATTTAAGTGGGGACCTGGAAAAGATGTTGGAAAAAAGATCTATCGCTCTCACCAAACTTTACTAAGGATTCGACGAGATAGTTAACCAAATTAATCTGTGAGAAAGTGTAGAAGATTATGTTAGCAATGCATTTTGCAGAAGATGGTTACTGCATCTAAGAGGTACCTCATTTAGGGGATCGGCACTACAAAGAAATTCATCTTCATCGTCATCATCTTCTTCGTCCTTAACCAAGCAAAAGTCATGGATTGTCAATAACCAAGGTGACAAAAAATCACGGTCTGGGAAAACTGTGAAAGGTCAGTAAGAGAAAACCTTATTGAAAGCTTTTGCCATGGCATCTAAGTATTCATAACTAGGTCTGCTATGTGATGTAGCAGCAGCTGAATATAGGAAATTCTCCTCGTTACCAGCATCTCCATTCTGAGTTTCTTCCCAATCAGTATCCTGCGAAATGAATTCCCACAAATTTTTTATTCCAGCCCATAGTCATAGTCATGGATATGATCATAGAGATGTTAAAAGAGATCGTAGGTACCTCATCATCTCCATCTACTTGTTCTTGGATTTCCAATAAAGCATCAGCCAATAAAGCCAGAATCTGTTGTGCCAGGAAATAGTATAAGAATATAACGCAAAATTAAAGATTTTATCACAACAAACATGCATCCATAGAAAAGTTATGAGCAGGAGCTAAATCAGAAACTGAATTTTGGAATGAGTCATTTATAAAATATACCTTAGCAGGAAGCGGCACCTCTGTCCATTGATCTGGCACAATTTTAGATCGCGAGCGGGTGGTTATTCCTGCCTGAGACTGTATTTTCATGAAGTTTAGTTAAATGAAAGGTGATAAATGCGTAATGGAAAGAGAAGTGAAATTCAACCTTGATCAGATGGCCTTGAACATTCACATTCCCCAATTCAGCATGCCTTGTACAGAGTAACAAAGCCAAAGCAGTAGTCGTTACTTTAATTTGGTAGGCTCCTTGAACTTCCCCTGGATTAGATAATAGACAGGATACATCATTAGCCAGTTGTTATGTATAACTAACCAGCAAAATTAAAGACCACATTTAAGAATTAACACTAACACTACTTACCTTGTTGTTTGGTCCATTCACACATAAGATATGCAAAGGAATTTCGATGACCTTCAGCTGGGACTGAAACCAGCAAATCAATAAACTGTTCGACATGAGGTGAACTCATGTGAACCTGCATCAGAGAATTAATCATAAACTGTCAAATGAGTTTTATCAAACCACTCAGACATAAGAAGCCACATCTGCAACTAAACAGTAATAATTGACCACAATGTCTAATATTTAAGTGTATTAAAGCAAACACATAGTTGTAGTTTGTTATTCTCTTGTTTAATAGCACACTGCGCACATGGATAGCACGAAAACATGATTTGTCGCTTATCATGACTGCAAGCTTCAGCCACTGAATGGCTCAAGTCGGAACATTTAAACAACTGTGTCCAGGAAAGTATGATCAAGACAAGAATAACAACAGAATCAAATCTTAACTTAATTTCATGTTTCTAGACTCACCTTCATATTGATTTAATTGCTCTCGATAAATTAAGCTCTACATAAGACTAATACTAGAAAAATTCAAAAATCAAGTTTTTCTGTTATAAATAATTATCAAAAGCCATAAAAAGAAAATGGTGCACATTTAAGCTTGCCAGATCATTTGCAGAGAAATCTATGAAATATAAATTTGAAGCTAACCAATCTAGCAAATATTAGAAGCAATGAACTTTTCAATCCTGCAATTTGAGAAGATTGCATGCGTCTGACAAGTGCGGTGACGAGATCTCTAATATGATGAGCCATTTGTGTAGGCAGATGCAGAATGAGTTGTAAAATGTAGCTACCAACAAAAAGTGATCCCGAGCTTTCCAAATCAGGGTCCAGAAGCCTGCATAGAAAAACATGATGCTGGCAGTGGTTTAATTTAATACTATGATGCACAAACACATCTCAAAATAATCTAAAAATAACATTGCAAAATGCATAAAGTAATATTCAATGTCCACCCAAGTAGGAAGAAAATATGATTTCTCTAGAAGGGTCTCTTAACATCCTGGGTTGAGGCTTCTGTAAATTCTTGGAAACTATTACTTGAACTCCACCTATCGAGGCTTCTCCAGTTAACTAATGTGAGAGCATGAGGGAGACAGACAGAGATGTTGAGGGTATGCAGGCACATTGTTTGAGCTTTCTTGATCGTCTACCTATCTTCTACAAAGGCGATCACAGAATAAACAAAAGCTCTGTGTGGTTGACAAAGATACTTTCAACTGGTACTGTGAGAGCATGAGGGAGACAGACAGAGATGTTGAGAGTATGCATTGTTTGAGCTTTCTTGATCGTCTACCTATCTTCTACAAAGGCTATCACAGAATAAACAAAACCTCTGTGTGGTTGACAAAGATACTTTCAACTGGTACTGCAAGATACGATGGTCCAGGCAAAGCATTCTAATCACTAAGATCTAAATGAGTTAATTACCTTGAGACTACATCAAGTAAACTTCTCATTGTAAATCCAGGATCTCCACACCAAGCAAGCATATCTTGTTTCCCACCAGCCACGAGAGCAGCCAAGCATTGGGTTGCATTCTGATACATGTTAAAACATTCCTGGTATTATTTTACTATTTAACTTTTCAAGATTGCCAGATGACATGATCGGTTGAAGGAACTTTAGCTAAGAGAAAGCACTGGCAACCTGCATCTCGCCATGGTCATTACTTTGTAGGACTATTCTAACAACAGATTCGAAGGAAACTTGATATGCTGCTTTTACCACGTCAATAGGAGCATTCTGAACAAAAAGAATCAAATATCAGAACCACTCTTCCAATCACATGTGGTCGTTCAAATATAACTGCCATCATTAACAGTAGAATTACCTTCACTAACATTGTAACAAGATCCAAAGAACCAGCAACTAAACCTTCAGGTTGTTGCTGTGGCTGAGAAATGTAAACAATATAATAAGAACTGAGCTACCATACATTTCCCTTTTGTTAGCAATGATTAAAGGATGCATACGTTACTCAAGATTGGCCCAACATATGGTAAAACTCGAGAAACCAGAGGATGAATACATCCAGGAGAGTATTTTATTGCCTGAAAGGATAGGAAATAGGAAGGAAGATGTAAGTAATCATATTGGATATTTTCATTTGACAAAATTTTTAATTTGTAAATTATGAAAGAAGTATTCAACTCACAAAACGTTTGGTATAGTAGGCATAACATATTGGATTATACAAAAACCACACACAGGAAGGATAAAGAGGTGAATAAAATGTTTACCTCCAAGACCTCTAGAGCATCAATACTGATGAAAGGGTCAGAAACATGAGAAGCCCACATGTTAAGAATGATAGGAGAGATAACTGGCTCTATTGAGGCTGAAATTTCATGACCTACAAGACCAGGACAGACCTTAGTTCGTAATGAATGAGAACAAAGTTAGAAAACATCATAGGCACCCAAGCTAAAAACTAGCAAACTAGCTCAGCATTAATATGAAGTTAAATATTACTCCACTTGAACTTACCAGCTTTAACTACTGCTTGTAAAGTTTCAAGTACTAGGTGCATAGTCTCATCAGATGCCTACAAAGCAGGATACCATCAAACTATGAACAATATAAGGACCTTCTGACTGAATGTTAGGTGTCACCTCACATTTTTAAGAAGATCTACAAGCGATGATAATAAATCCAACGCATGACTTTGGAAAATTCCTCTTGTAGCATCAGGAAGAAGTTGGGATAGAGCTCGACATGCACCAACTTTCACAGCTGGGGGCCTGTACCAAGGAATTGGAGTAACGTACTATTGAAATTTATGTAATCAAATATCCTAAATCAAATTCTTACACATCCATGCCAACAGTCTTAATAGCAGCATATAAGAAATGCTCTGTTACTTGGTTGCTCATCTGCACAATTAATGAAAGCAAATAAGATCTTTAATGAGAACATGAAAGTGCTTTGTTGGGAGGATGAAAGCCAGAAGAGAAGGTTGCTTAGTAATACCACAGATGATAATTTTGCAACAGATGAGAATAACCGAGCATGGAGAAAGGGGTAATCATGCATGCCTGCGTAAGTAAGCTAGCAGATTTCAGTAGCAAGTAAACGCATATATGGTCTAAAGCCAGAAGTAATGTGGCATATGCTTCTTATAGAGATTGTCTAACCTGTTGCCATGTCATCAGTTAAAATTTGTTCTAGCATGCTTCCTACTGCGGCTGCAGAAACCTAACAAAGACCTTAAATATCAATATAGACTGCCTGCATACAATAGATACCATGAAACAATATTCATCTCTTCATTATAAGAATATAAAGGACAGACCTCAACTTGAAGCAATTGCTCGGACACAGAAGCCAAAGCAAAGAGAGTAGCCTCCCTTAACTGTCATCAAGTGATAAGTTGAGTATATTAAGCAGACCACACAAAGAAAACAAGTCAACCGTTGCTTTTTCAAAGGTAATAGAGTGCATAAAAAAGTATGAGAAAAGAAAAAATGAAAAAGAAAGCACCTATCTTAGTTAATAATTTCTGAGATTCTTATGAGAAAAGACTTCATCGGAGCAATTGCGAAATAAGGACAAAGATAACTTCTTAGAAGTATAACAAGACTTCTGTTGTGGTTCAATATTCTTCAGCCCAATACTCCATGTTGTAGAATATTATTGTATATAGGTTTCCTTATATATTGTAACCCTAGTTCTCCCTATATGTATGTGGGAGTCTCTTGTATTTTCTTTACTGAAAACATAATACACTACTCTTCTTCTGTCCTACATGTCTCAATACATTACTACTCTACATGGTATCAAAGTAGGTACAAATTCATTACATTTGCTATGATTCCGTTGATCAAACCCTAAACCTTAAATTTTTTATTAAAAAAAGAGGCCCAATTATTTATGTCTCCAGCACGAGTTTACTCAAAAGTCCATTTCGCCCTTTTGTGAATTTGTGATTCTCATTGTATATTTCATCAAACTTCCTGCTCTCACACTTCTCAACAAAACAGGGTTGCTAAATGCAAACATGTCATATTTCGGATGTTGCTTGTACACTTATGTCTTACATGCATGTTGCTAAGTATTTATTGGTCTGGTGTTGTTCTTACTGCATGCTTCCTTATTACTAGGATGCCTTCTAGTGTGTTGCACGAGGCTATTCCTTTTTTCGTGTCTTCATCTTGATAAACCTCTTTATCCTGTTTCTCCTCGCATATTTGGATGTGTCGGTTTTGTTCATGATCTTATTCCTAGGTTGGATAAGTTGTCCCCTCACTCTATTAAGTGTGCTTTTCTTGGCTACTCTAGAACTAAAACGGGATATCGCTGCCTTGACCCACTTACCCAGCATCACTATATTTGTGCTGACATTACTTTCTTTGAGTCTCAGTCTTTTAGTTTTTTATACTCTAGCTCAACCACCTGATCCATTAATCCCTACTACTCCTTTACCTGTCCCTGAAACTATTTCTCCTAGTCCTCTTGCACAACCGTTGCAAGTGTATACACAACATCCTCGACCATGACTATTTCTCCTAATCCTACTGCACAACTGTTGTAGGTGTATACACGACGTCCTCGACCACAACCTGCCTCAGAACCTATACGAGAACCGACCTCATGTCCATCACCTGATTCATCATTGCCTGCATCCTCTGAAGAGCTTCCCGCAATGGTAAATGTACTTGCACCACTAAACACCCAATGTCTAACCATATTTCTTTAACTTTGTTTGAGTCCGTTTTTGCGCCTTTGCTCTTTGTCTTTTGACTACAATTATTCCAATGTCTTACCTTGAGGCACTAAACACCCTCTTTGACAGGCTGCTATGGATGAGGATATGTGTGCTCTACTCAGTCGGTGTACGTGATACAGGTGTCTCACCTCCATCAGCAAACATTGTACCTTGTCGTTGGGTGTCAGCAAACATTGTACCTAGTTCTCCCTATATGTATGTAGGACAAAGAGAGTATTTTTTTGAAAACATAATATACTACTCTTCTTCTCTCCTACATACACTCCACAAAAACCAATAAAGGATTGCAAGTAACCATCCATATCCATTTGCTAAGCCAAGAGCAAATAAGAAAATATTTAGCCTAAATATACAAAGTTCACGGATTAGGGTAACGCGCGGGTGTTGGCACCTGGTTGTAGTGTTCAAGCCTATACAATATCAATAATTTTAGCATTTATGATGCTTCTCCTGCGAATAGAATGCATTTAGATTTAATTGATGCAACTGTTCAACTTACTCTCCACCAGCCAGAAATTCCATTATCTTTCTGCTTTTGGGACTCGCTTATTCGTCTTTTTATGGAGTCAACTACAGCATCTACTCCATCCACCCCGCAAGAAGTTATTATCTCTTCCAGTAATAGAGCACCTGTAACAAAGAGAAAAAAAATCAGGAACATATCCTTGAGCCACAGCAGATATCAAAACACAGGTATCATGCAGTTTTCAGATATATAATCAAATACACCTGGCCATTGAAGACCTCAGCCTTTGCTAGTCTAAAACTGGGCTCATGCAATTGTGAGGCCATTCAAGAAGCAGCATTTTAGACAGCAAAATTAATAGAAGGGCAATCAGTAGATTCAATAGAAAAGGCTGTGAGCTACAGAAGAAGTAGTCAGCTGACTGCCTTTAGAGTCCCAGAAACAATTTACCCGATACACGACAACTATAAGTATTGTCATCCTCATCAGCAACATACTGGTTAGCATCCACCGACCAGGTATGAACCTATATCATCCAAGTCACACAAAGATAGGATTATGAAAAGTAAAAAGGGAGAAGAGAAAATAAATGACTTAATAAGTTGATCAATGACAAACCAATCAAAATCAAAGCAAAAAATAGATTATGTACAATATTAGCTCATATGAATTGCTTTACCTAGAAAACCAAGTGTTAACAAATTGCAGAAACAAAATTCTTAACTCAAATTAATTTCTCAAGTGGAATTTCATCTATATCACATTCCCCACACTATTCAAAGAGAATATTCCAGAATCTCATATTATCAGTACAATAGTTATGTCTCTAAACATATGCTGTAGCAATTATAAAGTAAAAAAGACATACTAAGCTAAAAAGGGAAACAGTTAGGCCAATCAATAGACTAAAACTCGGCTATAATACTATATCACCAGTCACCACTAGCTTAGATGTTTTGGCTTAAGTTCATCTACATTACTTTTATCTCCATTCATGATAAATTTGTATCCTTCACGACTAAAACAGGGAAGAGAACTATATCAAACTGTCAAATGAAATTAAACGATAATAACCAACGTATCACATAAGCTCCAACACTAATTACTCATTTCTATTATGTCAATGTTTCAATTTCAAAGGTATCTATTACTATACTATAAAGCATTATTTAAGGCAGAATCCTTTCACATGACGACAAAAATGGTAAGTGCAATGCTCAGGAAAAGTCGGCATTAGTTACCATGCAAACTTTCCAAAAAATAAATAAAATGACATTCGAAAACATGGAACTCTAGAACAACTAGATATAGAGTACCTGTTGTTCTGTCATTTGTAGGAAACCGATGGTATAGTATACTAATTCTTTCAGATTGTTCATGATAATCTACATCAGAAACAAAATTTAACAAAAAGAATATAATATCATCACAGATTCACATTGAATAATGGATAGACAGGAAGCCAAAACAATATTATTTTTATTCTAAATAAAGGGTAAATATCACTTCAAACCCCAAACTATTTTTGCATTATCTTATATCTAAACTATCGAACAATGGTTTTTTCAATCATGAACTTTCGATTTTGTATCAATTGTACCCTCCATCCATTTTTCAGATCCGGAAGTTAACGTGGCTCGCCAGATGTCACAGTGTATTTTTTTTTTTTTAAACTTACATAGCACAAAACGGTGTCGTTTTGTTTTTTGTGTTTTACTAATTAAAAAAATCCATGTTGGATTTTACAAAAGTGGATTTTTTTCAATTATTACCACGTCAACTTTCTGGAGCCAAATAATGGATGAAGGGTACAATTGATATAAAATCGATAGTTCAGGATTTAAAAAATGTTTTTGATAGTACAAGGTATAATGAATAGTGTGAAAAAAGATTGGGGTTTAAAGTGATATTTACCCTTAAATAAAAGATGATTTGAACCATACCTTCACAAATTTTGGGCTTCCAACAACAGTTAGCAAAAATTCAAATAGCTGTGAGACCAAAGACCAGGGAAACGTGTTATTAAATAACATGTATTTCAGGCCCACCAAGTGAGATGAGGTAAAAATATATTCAGATCTTACATTCACTACCAATTCATCAAAACTATGTACAATTTGTCATCTAAAGATCAAATAGCATTTCATCTTTGAAGTTCTAGATAGATTTTTTAATTGCAAACAGAATCACATTTTTCCACAATAAAGAAACAAAAGGAAACCACTGGTCAGCCAAGAAGGCAAAGATATTTAATAAGCGACTAGTTTGATATTCAGTGATTGAGAGTTGTTTTCTCTTTCATCCTATTTCTTCATGCCGAAACTCCATTAGAACATGAACAAATGTACTAACCTGGATAACAAAAGACTCAAGACTCTTTTCAGTGCCATCGGAGTCGTATCTTCCATCGTAGGAATATTCAACACCTTCAATAGATGATCGCTCATACACTTTCAAGGATGACACAAATGTGTGCCATAATGGCCCTACGATTCCTGAGACATCATCAATCAACACAAATTGAGAATTTTGAATAATCAAGGCAAGGCTGGCAAGCATAACAATATATCATCATAACCACTGACAGAAGTTTTAATAGTGAATTTTATTAATATACCGACAAAATGAGTTTCCACTATGGATGGAAAGTTTTGAATAAACTGATTCAAGCACTTTAACACCTGAAAGAAGTATCAAGATGTTTCTGAGCTTAAAGGTCAACAATTAGGCATATAGATGGCATCAAGAAATAAAAAATTATATATATATATATATATATATATATATATATATATATATATATAAAAGACACCCAGAAAACAGCAACCTCCATTCGGGTGCTCCAATCATCTGGATCTTCAGATGGAACTGGATGTTGCAAGATTGATGAGAATTGCTTCATCCAGGGCTGGAGCATTGGTAACATGAAGGCAGTAGTTTCTGTCTAATTACCAGAAATCTCAAGAAAATGGTTAGTCTAGCGACTAGTAGTTAAGGTGTATTTAATCATCACATTAACAACCTATAGCTGAATACCTTATAGACTCCACTCATAACCCCCACAACGGAGATACAATTATAAGCTATTGTAATAGCTTTAGACCTCAGAAATTTATCGTAAATCTGCAAATATATATATCACAGCGAAATTAGAAAATGATTTGAAATTAACATAAGCATGAACAAATTTATGGTTATCCAGCCAAGCTAACAGAATGTCCTACAGAAATACAGAAAGGGAGTGAAATGTATTCATTACTCTACATTTGAGGCAAGTAAAGGTCAATTTCTAGTGCCACACTTAACATCTACAGTTTACTAAAAACATCAAACAGTTTCATGCTTTCTATAGTTGCAGTTGCAGAGGAAATCTGTAAAATGAATCTAGCATGTGAGATAATGAGAGAGATTAACCTGCGGAGATGATACAATGGTGTGCAAGCTTGGGAACAAAACTGGGATAATTTTTGGAACCATTTTATCATCCATGTCCGACGTAAGAAGAGCCAAGCATCTTAAAGCCCCATGCACTGCAGTAGCTAATATTAAGCTTATTTGCTTTAAGGAGTGCCAGGGACATTATAGGATAGAAAGGACTTACCAGCATTAAGTTTAGGCTGGTCATTAATCAAACTTAAAAGGAAGGATAGTAGTTCAGGCCAGTCTTCAGGCCAATCATACTGTGCAATTATTGACACAGCCACACTTACTGCAGTACAGATCTTCTTATTTGGATCATCTAGTGATGCTAGAAGTAGCCCTCGTATAGATTCCTGATAAAATAACAGAGTAAGGGTATCCATCATGCAATCAATACAGTGTAACTTTTATCCTACACATGTAACACAGAAATGAGTACCCAATTTCAGCTGGTATGACTGCACAATTTGGAATGCATCACAAATTCAGCAGGAAATTTGACACCAAAAGTTCTAAGCTATATACAAGAACAGAGTTCTGCTCTTACAAGCACAAAACATCAATTTTAGTAGAAAACTCAATGACTTCATGAATATGATCATAGGCTCAAAATATTTTAGAGAAGCAACAACAAGGACTTACACTACAGCCAATTTTAATGTAGAATTCAAAGTGTCAACCTTAATATACCTTTGAATTTACAACAGCTTAAATGTGTTCAAAAATTAAATATTAGACTGGGTAAGAACCTTCTCATTGCTTGCAACGACAGGATTCTCAAAGCCTTCCTCATCCGCATCCCAGTGTTTCTTAATATATTGCTTCAGCAATACTGCTGCTAGGTATATGCATGTTAATCCCACAAGGCATATAATAAAAGGACGTGGACCAGAACAAAACACACAAGAGCATCCATTTATGAAACCAAATACTATAAGAAAATTCTCCATCAAAAATATATTGTAACATGAAGGATATCTGCCTCAGCCCAAATGGAAGTTCTCGGTTTGCAGCAACTCTAGCCAAAGCAACGCCATAACCTGCAATAAAAGACCACAGAATCAATCCATCACTCAATGAAAGATAACAAAATGCGAAAGTTGCTTCAGACTTCAGTAAGATAGCAAAAACTATGCCAGTTCACCAAGGAAGATATCCAAAGAATAACAACTTCTTGTATAAAGAGATACAACTTCTCAATTCTCTGAAACCCGTGAAGATATCCAAAGAATAACAATTCTTGTGGCAAAACAGTTTATCAGTGAAGTTCCCATATCTGCTCTTAGCGTGGTTATGGCACTAAAAATCAACACCATAACCAAGATTGCCACATCCACCAAGAACCAACAAAAATACATGCTTCATGTGTCCAAACTTCAGCATTTCCCTAGCATTTCGACAAATTCATAATATAGAATGCAATTCGCCAATTCCTCAAAGCCACAATTCAATTAATAATCGAACATAAATCATGTGATATATATATATATATAAGAAACATCCATTCAAGTCAGGAAACAGTATCATCGAATGCTCAATTGTGAAATGAATTGTCTGAATGACCTGGTTGAAGCGATGCTTGCTGGAGTGAAGTCTCCGCGAAATTTCGAACTTGATGGTTGGGATCGAGTGAGGCGTTCAAGCAATTGATTAGCCATTGCTGATCTTGATCCATTTGCATAAGATACTTGTATCTATATGTGTGTGGATGGTTAGTCCCAGTTGTTGTGTTTCGGAGGCGGGATGAGCGCGGCAAAAGGGAGGGAGTTTCAGACTGTGGGTTTTGTAATTGAGGGTCTTTTATAGGCGTTAGGGTTTTTGCAAGACTGCTCCAGTCAAATGCGTAACGCTCTTTCCCTTTTTCTATTTCTTTTCTTGTTCCTTTTCTTTTTCTTTTTTTTTTTGAGATAACAACCTTATATTGAAATCAATTCAAGTCCTCCAAAACAACTTCCTTCAGCCAAGAAGGGAACTCCTCAAACCACCAAGTGGCTTGAGTCGTCGATCTAGCAAATTGTGCTAATCTATGCACCGCACAATTAGCGGATCACTGCACATGAAACACACCTGTCAGCAAATATCCTCTCGCCGCTTGGAGAATGTCGCAAATATCATTTGGGAGGAATTTCCTATCTTCTTCAGGTTTCGCCATTGTTCTAGCCGCCAATAACGAATCCGTTAAGAGCTCTATTCTCTCCAGTCCCATCTCCACACTCGTTGTAATACCATGGACTACGGCCATGATTTCCGCCATCAAAACACTGGAAGAATGAGAGGTTGGTTTTGCCATCGCAAACAAAATGTGACCAGCATGGTCTCGCGCAATGACCCCCACACCAAAAGCACCTCGCTCACAGTGGCGGATCCAGGATTTTTAAATTGGGGGTACAAAAATATAATCTCATAAACATAAATATAAAAGATACTTTAATGTTAAAAATACTATATCTTAAAACATTGTTCAAAGATAGTAAGATGCAAAAGAAAATTAAATAACTATATATCTAGTTTATCTTCCGACGAGTCTTCATTTCTTCAAAGCGTTTGACGACCTCATCATCGGAAACTTGTAGAAACATATCTTTCTCAATGAAAGTGACCAAACAATCATTTAATACTTGATCCCCCATGCTATTTCGCAACTTATTCTTTTTAACTCTTTTTATTCCTTCAGAATCGTCTCTCACAGTCTCACTTCGTGGCTTTCAAAAAAAATTGTATTTGTGTGTATGTGTTTCTCACATACAGATACAGCGCCGCTTCTTTCTAATTTTTTTTTTGCAATCTGTTGCTCTCAATTCACATACAGCGCCGCCCTTTTTGACTTCCAATGGGCCCAAGCCCATTAATATTAGTAACAGATGTATGTGTTTCTCGGTGGGATTGTTTGGATTGGGGGGACAAAATACTTAAAACAATTCTAATACATAATACTACTAGTAAAAAAAAAAAATTTTGGGGGTACAGCTGTACCCCCATCGCCCCATATAGATCCGCCTCTGCTCGCTCAACGTCCATCATGGCATCCACATCCACTTGCGCAACACCTCTCCTCGGCGCTTCACATTTCTTCGCATCAACCTTCACGCCCAGCAAGGCCTCCGCCGAGAAAGTTGGTTTTGCGGCTTGGAACACCTGCCATAAAGTCACACACTCAGCCTCTGTGACCTCCACCTTCTTTTTCTCATTGTCATCGAAGGCTCTACACGAAGCAACCTAAATCTGCCACACCATCAAGACCCACACCTTGTTGAGCTATTTCCACTTCATGTGGAATGGCCCCACAAAGCCAACAATTTTTGACCTTAGTTGTGCAGATGTAGTGTTGCATTAATTGCAACATTTACATTGGAAAGAATTTTGCAGCAAACAGCCCACCATGTATCTCGGCAATGCTGCGGATAAAAGATTTGCAGCCTCCTCCTATGAGTTCCATTCTACAATTGCGGCTGTAGGTGGCTATAGGGGAAGAAATTTGCAGCCCAAAATTTCCTATAAATTGAGGCTCATTCTGCCAAATGAAAGCGTGCAGAAGTGCGAGAGGTGTGAGGCAAAACAAGAGAGAGTTTGGTGAGTGCATTTGAAAGAAGAAAATTGTGAGGAAAAATCATAGGATTTTTCATCTCTCTTAAAATAGTAGCTCAGTCCTCTTGTGTTTTCCAAGTTATTAAACTTGAGTTTTGTGTTTCCCCTATTTTGTGTAGGGAGAATTTTGTAAGCCTACTGACTCATCCAAAAACACCTAACGGATGGACTCGAATTTATACGAGGTCGTCCTAGGGTGGTAAGGTGACTCAAGTCGTCTCACAAGGAAGGCTAAACAGGGCTCTAATCGTATTGCTCACAAGAAACTTAAAAGAAATCTAAACACTCTAATCGGGTAATTGGGTCTGACACTTTCTCTCCGATTAACTAATGCGTAATTAAAATAAAGCATATAAAGTTAACTAGGCAAAAGATAGGAAGCCAATAAGAACGCAAGAAGGAAAACAAAGCTAAGGTTCTAAACTAGCAATCTAGAAAGCAATCATCAATTCAACACCATAAACAACGATTATCTAGGCGAAATAACATATTAACATTTAATCAAATGAATGTTAAGCAAACACACACAATCCAAGAGAATTCCGCAAGCAACTCAACGACGAACTAACTAGAACATGGTATTTGAACATTAACGAAATCAACAAGAGTTTCCAACTCCAACACTAAACCAAACGATCATAAACTTGTAAACATCAAAGATTAATAACTACCTAGGCAAGAAGGTAAATCAAGCATAAGATTCGAATGCAAAGAAAATCTTAATCTCCATAAAAAGAAATCTCTAAACTTTCACCAACAAGAAGGGAAAAACGTAAGCAATAGCAACGAACTACGAATCA
Organism: Salvia miltiorrhiza; assembly: GCF_028751815.1. Taxonomy (NCBI): domain Eukaryota; kingdom Viridiplantae; phylum Streptophyta; class Magnoliopsida; order Lamiales; family Lamiaceae; genus Salvia; species Salvia miltiorrhiza. The sequence continues at coordinate 15,007,012 of NC_080391.1, read as the reverse complement.
CGTAGATTATCTAAACTCAACAACAATCATCTCTAATCATTACATCCATCAAAAGTATAAAACAAAGATTCAATTAACCAAAGAATTCATAAACAAAGAGAATCAAAGGGAGTTCTTACAAAACATAGCAATCCAAGGAAAACCAATCCGATGAAGTGTTAATTGACATCCAAAGCAATCCAATGAATCCACAATCGAAAGTAATTGATTTGAAACTCTAAAAACCCAAGGAAAAATGTGGAAATCGCCCTTGGAGGCTGCTGGGTCGAGAAGTGATAAAGTGAAACCCTAGAAAGGGGTTTTTAAACGAAAAAGTGTACTGTCGGATCTGCACAGAGGCGGCGGCGCCGTGAGCGCCATTCGCAGTTTCCTCCAAAATCAAGCACGGCCCGCGCCGTAGAGCCGCGGCCGCCGTCTCTGCGGCGGCCGCCGTGGCACGGCGGCGGCCGTGGGGTTGTCTTCGAAAATTGCTCCGATCGATGCTAAAAACACTTGACAACTCTCGATTCCTGCACACGACAGTAATATATCCAAAAAGATCATCGAGCACGTGAAATATAAGGCAAAAAGTCATGAAACATGCTCGAATGCACAACAGAAATATACGCAAAAACTGCCCAAATACGAGGTAAACAACCCCCCCACACTTAAATCCTTGCTTGTCCTCAAGCAACATACACAAAATCGAAGGAAAACCCACAAGCGATTCTTCTCACCAAGCAAACACAAATCAATCCAAGTCCTTCAAGAAATCAATGTCCCCCAATCAAGTGTTCAAAGTTAAAATTTTAAAAGTGCAACAACAAGGTGATACAACTCAATCCGATCAGACCCAATTCTCCGCTAAGGGTGAATTTCCTAATGCAATTTCCTTTACAATCATGTCTCATTCCTTTTTCAAATTCTTTCACGTTTTGCATTACACTTGGCATTAAGTTATTTTCGATCTTAATAGATGGGCCAAAATTCACGAGATTGCACTTTTGGAGGTGATCCAAAATGTTTTCGTGTGGTTTCCCATGCTCATAATGAAATCATTAGAGGAGCAGAGACCCAGACTATCAGGACTCAACAACCAACCAGACAATTCAAAACAGAGACAGATATTAGGAAATTGCACTGAAAACACTCCCCTTAGCATCTACCGGACAAATCACGTCAAGAGTTGCTCATCAGGGTGTTGCACCAAAATCTTAAACTAATTACACTTCATTGGGAACAAATCAATCAGGAAAAACAAGGAAAACAAACCAACAGACACAATCCAGAATCGCCAGTGAATCACCATCAATCATGTGATGAACTTAAGACAGGCAAGAAAACAAGAGAAGGGGACCATTTGCCCCAAGACAAGTAAAATAGGGCACCACACCCAAGCATGCAACGCAAAGATAAGGTATCATAAAAACTGCATGCGGCACAACCAACAACGCAACCAAGGCAGAACCATAAAACCCCCAAAACTCCCCCAAAACTCATAAATCGCGCCCCGCCCCCACAGAGAAAAACATGCACTGTCTTCAGGGCACAAAAAAGAGAAAGTTTAAGAACATCCCTGGGTAAGAGTGCAGCCACACGGCGACGGCGGTAGAGAGGGCGGCGACCACAACCTGTAAAACGAGCAACCAGAAAAACCCACAAAAGAAGACAACATAAAACAAGAAAGAAAAGAAAACAAAATAAAATGAAATAAAACAAAATGTACAAAGGTGGGTAAAAGGAATGCTCAGTTGGGGCCCCGAGGGGGGCCCGGTGGAGGGTGCCAGAACTGGTCCTGGTTCTGCAACGAGAAGGCGGCCCATTGCCTCTCGAGGTCAGCGATGTAGTAGTTGGTGTCCGTGAGTCCCTCGTTGGCGTCGGTGAGGCCCTGGTTGTACTGGGCAAACCGAGCATCATATGATGACACCTGTTCACGCAAGCGCGTGACCTCTCCACCAATGGTGTTGACATGGCCATAGATGTCGCCCAACTGTTGCTGCATGGGCGTTACTTGGCCTCCCAGATGGTCCAGATGACCATAGATGTCGTCGATCCTTGCGTAGATGCCGCCCACCGAGTCCTCCACTGAATCAAAACGGGAGGAGACCTCCTGGCGGAACTGGCCAAAGGACTCGTCAAAGTGGGCCTGAAACTGCTGAAAGGCATTGCAGGGGCCGGCCTCAGGATCATAAACGAAATGAGGTGGTGGCACAGGTTCCTCGTACTGCTCCTCATCATCGTCCTCATCATCGTCCTCATCATTGTCATCTAAGACATGGCGCGCCGAGGATGACGTGCCCTCGCCCCGATTCAATTGTTGCAAAATGGAACGAACATTGGGGCGTTTGGCCTGTGGAATGATGGTGAAGTCTTTGGCCACAAATGTCTTGAGCTCAGATCGATCAATCAGCCTTGTCTCAGAGGCACGCAGGTGTTCGGGGACCTGGGTCGGCGTGAAGAGGCCGAAATGGAGGGCCAGGGCGGTAGAGATGGGGCTCAGGGAAGGCTTGAAACCCCCATACCGGGCCATGTTGTGAAGCTGGTTCCAAATTATGGTTGTGGCGTCAATCTTCTTCTGTCGCTTTGCACACCATAGCATATAGAGTTCGGTCTCATTGACTTTGTTTGCCTGCTCCTTGCCCAGAATGCAGAAAGACAGGAATTTGTGGAGCACGCCAATGTCGGCGTCAATGAGTTGGTTGCTCGGGGCACCCTGACCGGTCCAAGTGGACAATCCAGTCAATTCTTTCCAAGCATTAGCCGGCACCCACGTATCCGGGAGTCCCTTCAATCGCTTCGGGTGAAACCCAAAGACTTCACTCATGATCCGGTAAGTGACGACGCATGGCGTATTGAGCATGCGGCAATGAAGCTGGGACTTGTCCGCGGTCATGTTGAGGGTGCAAAGGAATTCCAAATGCAATGGAAGCAACCCCGGCGGCGTGGTTTGTGTAAACTTGAAAAGTTTCAAATTCTTCAAATGTGTCGTGATATCTTGGTCAAGTTTCACCCTTCGGAGCAGTGGCCAATCGAGACAGCGAGGCTGGGTAACCTTCTTCCCTTTAAGGGCCGTCCATCGAGTGCCCTCCCAGTCCTCAAAGATAGCAAAAAGAGCATTATAGACATGCCGGATGTCCTTCGGTGGCGAGGGAGGGCGGGGGATAGGCGAGGCCGGCTGGCGGCTAGAAGAGGCCGGCGGGCTTGGTGGGGACTCGTCCTCGTCTTCGTTGACTATGAGGCGGCGGAGGCGCTTGTAGGTTTTGAGGGGTGCCATGGAATAAAGTAGATGGAAACAGATGGTTGCGGCTGTGCTAACGGGGGGCGGTTCAGACGGCGGCGGCCGTGAAGGAGACGGCGGATGTGAATCACGGCGGCGGCCGTGTATACGTCGGCGGATGTGAATCACGGCGGTGGCCGTGTATACGTCGGCGGATGTGAATCAGCGGGAGGAGACAGCGGTGGTAGTGAGACACGGCGGCAGGCGTGTATGCGGCGGCGGCCGTGTATAGAGGGAGATGACGGTTGTGAGCGGCTCTGCGCCGCCGGCTGGTTGCAGAGACGGCGGTGGCTGCAAGAGTGGTGAGGACGGAGGTTGATGGGCGACGGTGGGGAGTGGTGGTCGGAATGGCGTTGAAGCGAGAGAGAGAGAGATGGTGCGGCTGGTGGCGTTGGTAGGGGATGGCGGTGGTGGAGGTGGACGGCGGTGGAAAGTGGACGGCGGTGTTGGAGGTGGACGGTGGTGGAAGTGGACGGCGGTGGGCTTGGGAGGGAAAGGGAAGGATGTGCGGCGCGGGTGGGCTGATGGGGGGGAGAAATAGGGTTTAGTTGTTTTTAAAGGGGGAGGGACGGGCTGGGCTTGCTGTCGGGCTGGGCGGGCTGGGATGGGGGTGACGGCGGCCGCCGTGGCACGGCGCCGCCGTGCACCCCCTACGGGGTTTTTGCTTGAATATGGGAGTTGGGTGGAAACAAATGGGGGGGACGGCGCCCGCCGTGATACGGCGGCGCCGTGGACGGCGGCCGCCGTGAGGCGGCGGCGCCGTGACCCTCTTTCGTCTAATGGTGATTTTGGGTTGCGGAGAACATATGGCCGCCGTCGTGGGGCGGCGGCGGGTGTCCCGGGGCGTCCAGCGGCCCCTTATCGCTGTCTTCGAACTCGGAGAGAGTCCGATAAACTGAAAGCCTGCAAAACCATAAAAATACACAAGTGAAAACCCAACTTAAACCGGCAACGAGAGGATAAAACACCTCGAGAACTCACTCTACACAAAACAAAAAGGAAAAGAGAAACGAAAGAAACGTAGGTTGCCTCCCACGAAGCGCTCTAGTTAAGGTCGAGAGCTCGACTATAATAAGCTTGTCAAAACAATGGGTCGTGGAGTGCTTGGGACTCCACTACGGCAGCAACCACTTCATGCTCCAAGTAAGGCTTCACCCTATGCCCATTGACGGTAAACGACTCTTCGTTGTTCTCCTTGCTTAAGACCACGGCGCCATGAGGGAGAATCTCCTTAAGAATGAAAGGGCCACTCCAACGAGACTTGAGCTTGCCCGGGAAGAGTTTCAACCTTGAATTGAACAAAAGCACCTTCATTCCGGGTTGGAGATTCTTGGGCACAATACGGCTATCGTGCAACCGCTTGACTTTGTCTTTGTAGATCCTTGCATTCTCGTACGCCTCGTTGCGCAATTCATCAAGTTCTTCCATTTGCAAGGCTCTATGCTTCCCTGCAGTTGTAAGGTCGCAATTTGTGGCCTTGATTGCCCAATAAGCTCGGTGCTCAACCTCTACCGGTAAGTGGCATGATTTCCCGTAGACAAGACGGTAGGGACTCATTCCCAGGACTCCTTTGAAAGCGGTGCGATACGCCCACAAGGCATCATTAAGCTTAAGTGACCAATCCTTACGGGAGGGTTGGACCGTCTTTTCCAAGATGCCCTTGATTTGCCGATTACTTGTTTCGGCTTGCCCCGAAGTCTGAGGATGGTAGGGTGTGGCCACCTTGTGAGTGATGCCGTTTTTCCTCATAAGCTTCTCAAAAAGCTTGTTGCAGAAGTGTTTGCCTCCATCACTGATTATGGCCTTGGGAAATCCAAATCTACATAATATGTTCTCCTGCACAAACTTCAAGACGACATTAGCATCACATGTCCTTGTGGGGATGGCTTCAACCCACTTGGACACATAGTCTACAGCAAGCAAGATATACTCAAAACCGTAAGACATAGGGAAGGGGCCCATGAAATCGATCCCCCACACATCAAAAATCTCAACCACAAGAATGCTCGTGAGAGGCATTTCATTCCTGCGCCCAATGTTACCAACTCTTTGGCATTTATCACAAGCAAGATAAAAAGAATGAGCATCTTTGAAAAGATTTGGCCAAAACAAACCAGATTGGAGGACCTTATGAGCCGTCTTTTGTCCACCAAAATGCCCACCACAATGGGCTTCATGGCAAAGCCTCAACACTTGTTGTTGCTCCACATCCGGGATGCATCTTCGAATCACCTCGTCCTTTCCCAACTTGAAAAGGTAAGGATCTTCCCAATAATATTGCCTGCAAGTAGCCAAAAACCTTTTCCTCTCTTGAGATGTTAGATCGGGTCTTAATTCCCCACAAGCAAGGTAATTGACAATATCAGCAAACCAAGGCACAGAGGCAATTTCATAAGTATGTTCAAACGGAAAAGACTCATGTATGGCATCTTTACTCGACTCAACCACATTATGCTCAAGTCTAGATAAGTGATCGGCAACGGAGTTTTCACTCCCCTTCCTATCCTTAATCTCAAGATCAAACTCTTGCAATAATAAAATCCAACGGATAAGGCGTGGCTTAGCTTGGGACTTAGTCAACAAATACCTTAGTGCCGCATGATCACTATGGACAATTACTTTAGACCCAATAATATAAGCACGAAACTTATCTAAAGCAAAAACCACAGCAAGCAACTCTTTTTCAGTGGTGGTGTAATTCACTTGTGCACTGTTCAAAGTCAAGCTAGCATAGTAAATCACACGCAACATTTTGTCAACACGTTGACCAAGAACGGCCCCCACAGCGGAGTTTGAAGCATCACACATAATCTCAAAAGGCAAAGACCAATTGGGTGCAACAACAACAGGTGCAGTGCTTAATTTGAGCTTCAGCAATTCAAAAGCATGCATACAGGTTTCATTAAAATCAAATTCCACATCTTGAGCAAGTAGACGACATAAAGGTTGGGTAATTTTAGAGAAATCCTTAATGAAACGCCGGTAAAACCCGGCATGACCTAGGAAACTCCGTATACCTTTCACATCAATTGGTGGGGGTAATTTTTCAATCACCTCCACCTTAGCCCTATCAACCTCTATACCATCTTTTGACACCACGTGGCCAAGAACGATGCTACTAGTCACCATGAAGTGACTCTTTTCCCAGCTAAGAGTTAGCCCACTCTCTATACACCTTTTCAAAACCAAATTAATTTTACCCAAGCAATCACTATACGAATTTCCAAACACGGAAAAGTCATCCATGAAAATTTCAACAAAATCACCTATCATTTCCGCGAAGATCGACATCATGCACCGTTGAAAGGTCCCCGGTGCATTGCACAGCCCAAAAGGCATCCTCTTCCACGCAAAGGTACCAAATGGGGTTGTGAACGCCGTCTTGTCCTGGTCCTCCGGCGCGATTGCTATTTGGTAATAACCTGACAAACCATCAAGGAAACAGTAAAAATCATGACCAGATAAACGATCCAACATTTGATCAATAAAAGGGAGAGGAAAATGGTCTTTTTTTGTTACGGCATTTAATTTCCTGTAGTCAATACACATACGCCAACCCGTAACCGGACGGGTCGGCACCAACTCCTTGTTGTCATTGAGGATAACCGTAATTTCTCCCTTCTTGGGCACCACATGCACCGGGCTTACCCACTCACTATCGGCGATAGGGTAAATGATTCCTTCGGCTAATAGTTTGAGTATCTCCTTACGTACTACCTCCATGAGGACGGGGTTTAATCGTCGTTGACCATCCCTCTTAGGTGTTGCTCCATCCTCGAGGTAAATTCAATGCATGCACGTAGCGGGGCTAATGCCACAAATGTCGGCAAGACCCCAACCAAATGCTAACTTGTTGCTCCTTAGCACTTCCATCAACGCCATTTCTTGCTCATGCGTGAGCTCGGCGGATATTATCACGGGCTTCTCCTCTCCTTCTTCCAAGTACACATATTTTAGGTGTTTGGGGAGATCCTTGAGTTCCAACTTGGGCTTTTTGCACTTTGTGACATCTTCAAGCACCACAGGCTCATCAATGGGGAGTTTGTCTCTTCGTTCTCTCTCTCTTTCCTCGGTTTCCCGAGCAAACTCCTCCATATCCGCCGATCCTGCAAAGACGTCCACTATCTCTTGTTCCTGCATATAAACCATCTCGGCGAGGCTATCAATAACATCTATATAAGAGCATTCATTAGTAAATAAAGATGATGGCAAAGCACCACTATGATGCACAGAAAAAGACACAGACTCTCCTAACACTGTCATTTTTATTGTTCCATTTTTCACATCAATCAACGTGTTAGTGGTAGCCATGAATGGTCTTCCCAGCAATAAAGTATGCTCCTTGCCATTCTCATGAACTTCTCCTATCTCAAGCACAACAAAATCGACAGGTACTGTCAAACCACCCACTCTAACTAGAATATCCTCAATGACCCCGCGAGGATACCTAACTGATCTATCTGCCAATTGCAAGCACATTCGAGTGGGTTTTAAATCGCCTAACTCTAGTTGTTTAAAAATAGAGTACGGCATCAAATTAATCCCTGCCCCCAAATCAAGCATACCCGAGGCCTCCTTACCATTCCCCAACGCAATATTGATAACAAAACTACCTGGATCTCGTTGCTTGGGTGGCAAGGGCTGTTGCATGATGGAATTGGCAACCTCGGATACAAGAATCTTCTCGTTGTCAACAAACTTTCTCTTCTTGGATGCCAGCTCTTTAAAGAACTTCACATAGGCCGGGACGTTTCTTATCACGTCCAGAAGTGGTAAGTTGACATTTACCTTTGCCAACATGTTGTAGAAATCGGTGAATTGTTGGTCTTGCTTCTCATTCCTCAACCGACCTGGGTACGGAATCGGTGGTCTGTATGGCTTTGTGGCCTTGTGAAGCGTCACTGATGGCTCTCCTTGCTGCTCTTCTTCTCTCGGTGGAGGTAATTCTTTCACCATCTCCTCCTCACGAGTTTCTTTAGGGAGCTCGTCAGTGGGGATCTCAACTTTGTTGTCCACCTTCTTCCCACTTCGTAAGACTGTGACAGCTTGAGCTTGATGAGGTTGCAATCCTTGTCCATGGAGTTTCCCTGGCTGTTGCTGCTGTTGCATCTGGTTCAAAGTCCCTGAGAGTTGTCCAACGGTTGTCTCAAGACGCTTGATTGTAGCAGACTGTGACTCCATGTTCTGTTTGGTCATCTCCATAAAGGATTGCATGGTGTCCTCGAGAGACGACTTCTGCGGTTGAGCTGGCTTCTGAAATTGCTGGGGCGCATTCTGGTATTGCTGCTGCTGCTGAAAATTCCCTTGCTGCATAGGGAACTATTGATACTGCTGATACTGCGGTGGCTGCTGCTGCTGCTGATAAGCTTGCTGGTAGTTCTGCTGCTGAGGAAAGGGAAACTGCTGTTGAGATGGGTAAAATTGCTGTTGGTTCTGATACCCATATTGCTGAGGAGGACGGCGGAATTGATTTCCCTGATTTGATCCCGACCCTTGGCCAGGAGCTTGATTCCTCCATCCAGAATTCTGCTGAGCTCTCCAACCAGAGTTGGAATTCTGTTGCCCTTGATTAAACATGGGCCTATGCTTAAACTGAGGCCTCCCTGGGTATCCCTGAGCAGCATAGACCTCTGCCTCCCCTTCGGGTGTAAACTCCCCCATTCGATGGCACTCGTTGGTTCCGTGGCCAAAATCGCCACATATTCCACATCCTTCTGATGGCGGTGACTGCGCTAGGGGTGCTTGAGCTGGCGGTGCTTGAACGGATTGAGGCTCCACCTGGTTCATTCTTAAATGCTGAACTTGCCTCATCAGGTCCGCTACTTGCTTCTGCAGTTCATTATTTGGGACTACAGCATTGGCTTCGACCCTCCTTCCTCTGACTGATTTATGTTGAGAACTCGCGGCAAGAGTGTTGAAGATCTCTTTGAGCTGATCAGCTGTCTTTCGGGCAATGTTGCCCCCAGCGGTACTGTCCACCATAAACTGTGCCGTGTGAATCAATCCGTCATAGAAGAACTGCATCAACATAACAGGTGCTAACTGGTGCTGTGGACACTGGCGAAGAAGCTCTTGGAATCTCTCCCAAGCCTCGTGGAGAGGCTCGTCAGCTCCTTGCATGAAGTTCATTATTTGTGTCCTAATCTCCTGCGTCTTGTGATTAGGGTAGTATTTGAGCATGAACTTCTCACTCGCCTCTGCCCATGTGGTAATGGAGTTTGGCGGCAAGGACAGTAACCACGTTCTAGCCCGGTCCTTGAGTGCATAAGGTAAGCACTTGAGTCTCAATTGATCCTCGGTGAGTTCCAGTAGTGGGAAGGTCTGCACTTGAGTGCAGAAGTCACGAATGAATTGTAAGGCATCCTCACTCGGCATCCCATAAAAGAGCGGCAGCAGGTTTGAATCGTTGGGCTTCAGATTGTAATTTCGGACCGCCGTGGGAAGCACTATAGCTGACGTGCTAGTGGTCCCAATAACTGGCCTGGAAAAATCTCCCATGTACTGAACATTCTGCTCCGCCATTGCTTCTTGGTCAGGATTGGGCCAAGCTTCTTCTTCTTTTTCAGAATGCACTGAAAATGTCTCCTCAAAAGCTTCCAGAATGGGATTGGAAGCAATTCTCTCTTCACAATTTTTCTCTCGAAACGGTGATTCCACAAAACTTCTCGAACTGGACTCGGACTCCTTCTCCAGGCTTGAAAGAACCTCCCGAGGTCGATGAATGTTGTCGTAGTAAGGTGCAAGCTTTCTCTTCAAGCTTCTACGTCCTTGCATACACAACACGAACAAACAAATCAAACGCACCGGAGGGAGAAAATAACCGAGTCAAAAGAAATAAACAAAAATAAACACGGAAAACAATGCAACACAATCAAATGCCTAAAGCCTTCCCCGGCAACGGCGCCAAAATTTGACTCATCCAAAAACACCTAACGGATGGACTCGAATTTATACGAGGTCGTCCTAGGGTGGTAAGGTGACTCAAGTCGTCTCACAAGGAAGGCTAAACAGGGCTCTAATCGTATTGCTCACAAGAAACTTAAAAGAAATCTAAACACTCTAATCGGGTAATTGGGTCTGACACTTTCTCTCCGATTAACTAATGCGTAATTAAAATAAAGCATATAAAGTTAACTAGGCAAAAGATAGGAAGCCAATAAGAACGCAAGAAGGAAAACAAAGCTAAGGTTCTAAACTAGCAATCTAGAAAGCAATCATCAATTCAACACCATAAACAACGATTATCTAGGCGAAATAACATATTAACATTTAATCAAATGAATGTTAAGCAAACACACACAATCCAAGAGAATTCCGCAAGCAACTCAACGACGAACTAACTAGAACATGGTATTTGAACATTAACGAAATCAACAAGAGTTTCCAACTCCAACACTAAACCAAACGATCATAAACTTGTAAACATCAAAGATTAATAACTACCTAGGCAAGAAGGTAAATCAAGCATAAGATTCGAATGCAAAGAAAATCTTAATCTCCATAAAAAGAAATCTCTAAACTTTCACCAACAAGAAGGGAAAAACGTAAGCAATAGCAACGAACTACGAATCACGTAGATTATCTAAACTCAACAACAATCATCTCTAATCATTACATCCATCAAAAGTATAAAACAAAGATTCAATTAACCAAAGAATTCATAAACAAAGAGAATCAAAGGGAGTTCTTACAAAACATAGCAATCCAAGGAAAACCAATCCGATGAAGTGTTAATTGACATCCAAAGCAATCCAATGAATCCACAATCGAAAGTAATTGATTTGAAACTCTAAAAACCCAAGGAAAAATGTGGAAATCGCCCTTGGAGGCTGCTGGGTCGAGAAGTGATAAAGTGAAACCCTATAAAGGGGTTTTTAAACGAAAAAGTGTACTGTCGGATCTGCACAGAGGCGGCAGCGCCGTGAGACGACGGCGCCGTGGACGGCGGCCGCCGTGACACGGCGGCGCCGTGAGCGCCATTCGCAGTTTCCTCCAAAATCAAGCACGGCCCGCGCCGTAGAGCCGCGGCCGCCGTGGGGTTGTCTTCGAAAATTGCTCCGATCGATGCTAAAAACACTTGACAACTCTCGATTCCTGCACACGACAGTAATATATCCAAAAAGATCATCGAGCACGTGAAATATAAGGCAAAAAGTCATGAAACATGCTCGAATGCACAACAGAAATATACGCAAAAACTGCCCAAATACGAGGTAAACACCTACTATATACATAGTGGAAGATTTCTGGACTACGGTCTCGTGGTTTTTCCCAATTTGGGTTTTCCACGTAAAAATTCTTGTCTCATATTTTCTTATATTTTGCACCAAATATTTTTCTTGGTTTGGATCCCATTTTTTAATCCAGCAAGAGGGAAAAGAATTATCCTGGTTCCGCTGTGCAAGTGTCATTTATTTTGACACTCTTGAATATTTATTCACCACTTTTCCCAACAAGTGGTATCAGAGCCACCTTGGTTCTGAGGCGGATTAAAAATGGAGGAATCGTCGTCGCTTGGTGGTATGTTCAAATTGAGCGGATCAAATTACTCAATTTGGAAGCCAAGCATGTTAGATCTTCTCTATTGTAAGGATCTCTATTTGCCCTTACATGGAGATGATGCCAAACCAAAGGATATGAGTGATGATGAATGGCTCATCATGCACAGAAAAATAGTTGGTTACGTCCGGCGCTTCATTGAACACAGTATTTTTCATCATTTTGCTAATGAGGAAAAAGCTGACGTTCTTTGGAAGAAAATGGAAGCTATGTTTGAAAGGAAAAACGCTTTAAACAAAGCTTCCATCATCAGAAAAATCGTTCGCTTGCGATATGCAGAGGGTGCCAACATGACGGAGCACCTAAATGCATATCAGGGTCTTATCAACCAATCCACCAACATGAAGATTTCTCTTGATGATGAAGTCGTAGCTTTATTGCTACTCAGTTCGTTGCCGGACAGTTGGGACACTCTTGTAGTGTCAATTAGTAACTCGGCTCCAGGTGGAGCATTGACCTTGCAGATGGTCAAAGATTGTCTTCTTAATGAAGAATCCAGAAGAAAAGATCAAGAACGTTCTTCTGAGACAAAGGCGATGATTGCTGAAAACGGAGATCGAGGGAGAAGTAAAAGTAAAGGCTCTCAATACTCGAGAGATAAATCCAGGGGGAAGTCTAAACCCAGAAAAGACTTCAAATGCCATTATTGCGGTGGTCCAAACCACTATGAGAGAGACTGCAGAAAGAAGAAAAGAGATCAAGCGCGTGAAAATAATGAAAAAACTGAGAAAGACACAACAGCAGTTGCAACTGATGGCGATGTTGTCGTAGTTTGCGATGATGCCCTTGTGAGTTCGTCATGCCAACAAACAGACTGGATCGTTGATTCGGGTGCATCATATCACATTACACCACATCGTGATATGTTTGCATCCTACACCGGTGGCAGCTTTGGCAAAGTCAGAATGGCCAATCATGGTGTGACAGAAGTTGCTGGTATAGGAGACATTGTCCTGCTTACTGACACTGGATGTAAGCTTATCTTAAAAGATGTCCGACATGTTCCTGATATCAGACTCAATATTATTTCCACTGGCAAGCTCGACGATGATGGCTACATCAACCATTTCGGCGAAGGAAAATGGAAGCTAATCAAAGGCTCTCTAATTGCAGCAAAGGGTAGAAAGCAAAATTCTCTCTACATGATGCATGCAACGTTGTCCAATGGAGAGGTGAATGCAGTCGTAAAAAATTCCTCCATTGAGATATGGCATAAGAGGCTTGGGCATCTGAGCCAGAAAGGTCTGGAGATCTTGGCTAGAAGAAGCCTCATCCCTGAGGTTAAAGGAATGCACTTGGAAACCTGTGTTGATTGTTTGGCCGGAAAACAACACAGAGTTGCATTCAAGAGCTTCTCTCCCTCAAGAAGAGCTCAACCTCTTGATTTGGTGCTCACAGATTTGTGCTACATGAAAGACAGAACTCTTGGTGGCGCACTATATTTCGTCACTTTCATTGACGATTTTTCGAGAAAAGTCTGGTGTTTTGCTTTGAAAACCAAAGACCAAACGTTGGAGGTCTTTAAGAATTTTCAAGCAAAAGTCGAGAGACAAACAGGAAGGAAACTAAAGTGTGTTCGTGCAGACAACGGCGGTGAGTACCAAGGCCCGTTTGAGCAACACTGCAGGAACCATGGTATTAAGCTTGAGAAAAGCGTCCCAAAGACCCCTCAACACAATGGCGTGGCAGAAAGGATGAACAGAACAATTTGTGAAAGAATCAAATGCATGCTGTCGCACTCCAAACTGCCAAAATCCTTTTGCGGTGAAGCTATGAGGACCGCAGTTGACTTGATCAACCTTTCTCCATCAACTCCTCTGGGTGGTGACATTCCAGATAGAGTTTGGTCAGGAAAAGACGTGTCTTACAAACACTTGAGAGTGTTTGGCTGCAGGGCTTTTGTTCACATTCCAAAAGATGAGAGATCCAAGCTTGATGATAAAACCAAACCATGTATCTTCTTGGGATACGCTCATGAAGAGTTTGGTTATAGATTATGGGACCCAGTTAACAGGAAAGTCATCAGAAGCAGGGATGTTGTATTCCTTGAAGATCAAGTTCCTGATGATGCGAAGGAAAAGCCTGAATCTAATTCAGAAGTTCCTGTCAACTTAGATCCAGTTCATTCACCGACATTCCAGAATTACAGGGGAGATACCCAATCGGAGCATGGTGATCCGGTTGATGATGAAGCAGGTGACGATCAGACTCCACCTGTACAAGATGATGTCCCTCCAGTCAGAAGGTCTACCAGAGAAAGACAATCTTCTACCAGATATAGCCCACATGAGTATGTAATGCTCACTGATGGAGGAGAGCCACAGAGTTTTGTAGAAGCCATGGCGCATGACCAAAAGGAGAAGTGGTTAGAAGCCATGAAGGAGGAGATGAACTCCTTAGTTGAAAATCACACCTATGACTTAGTGAAGTTGCCAGCCGGCAAGAGATCGCTGAAAAATAAGTGGGTCTACAGATTAAAGGCTGAGGAGAATAGCTCACAACCAAGGTACAAGGCGAGACTGGTTGTGAAGGGTTTCAGTCAGAAAAAGGGTGTTGATTTTGAAGATATTTTCTCACCAGTGGTGAAGATGTCTTCAATCAGAGTGGTGCTCGCGATTGCTGCCAGTTTGGACCTGGAGATCGAGCAACTTGATGTGAAGACTGCATTTCTACATGGAGATTTAGACAAAGAAATCTACATGGACCAGCCTGAAGGTTTCAAAGTCAAAGGAAAAGAGAACCTTGTATGCAGGTTGAAGAAGAGCTTGTACGGCCTGAAACAAGCTCCCAGACTATGGTACATGAAGTTTGAGTCCTTCATGTCAACCCATGGCTACAACAGGACCACCTCAGATCACTGTGTTTTCTTCAAGAAGTTCACAGGATGTGATTTTATCATATTGTCAGTCTACGTTGACGATATGTTAATTGTAGGCCATGATGCCAGCAAGATTGATAAGCTGAAGAAAGAGCTAAGCAAGTCTTTTGCGATGAAAGACTTAGGCGCAGCTAAGCAGATCCTTGGAATGAAGATCTTCAGGGATAGGAAGAGCAAGGAGCTCTGGTTATCTCAAGAACAATATATTGAGAAAGTTCTTGAAAGATTTAGAATGAGCAAGTCGAAGCCAGTCGCCACTCCACTTGCGGGTCATATGAAGCTAAGCTCAGCACAATGCCCGATAAGTGAGACAGAAAAGGAAGAACTGCAAAAGATTCCATATGCTTCTGCGGTGGGGAGTCTAATGTATGCTATGATATGCACTAGACCTGACGTCGCTCACGCAGTTGGTGTGGTTAGTCGATTTCTCTCAAACCCAGGAAAAGAGCATTGGACAGCAGTGAAATGGATATTTCGGTACCTGAGAGGTACTTCTAAACTTTGTCTGAAGTTTGGTGATAACCATATTCTTCTTGAAGGATATGTGGATGCAGACATGGCTGGTGACATAGATTCCAGGAAATCCACATCTGGATACCTGATGAGACTTGCAGGGGGAGCTATCTCGTGGCAATCGAAACTTCAAAAATGCGTGGCATTATCCACAACGGAAGCTGAGTACATTGCTGTGACAGAAGCTTGCAAAGAGGTGTTGTGGTTGAAGAAGTTTCTACAAGAGTTGGGCTTGAAGCAAGAGAAGTATGTGCTTTACTGCGACAGTCAAAGCGCAATTCACTTGAGTAAGAATTCGAGTTTTCACTCGAGATCGAAACATATTGATGTGAGATATCACTGGATTCGAGATGCACTTGAAAGAAAACTAATGCAGCTCGAGAAGATCCACACCGATGAGAATGGTGCAGATATGTTTACCAAGTCCTTACCCCGAGATAAGTTTGAGATCTGCAAACGTGAAGCAGGTCTAGTTGAATCTCCACATGACATGGAGGGGGAGAATTGTTGAGCTATTTCCACTTCATGTGGAATGGCCCCACAAAGCCAACAATTTTTTACCTTAGTTGTGCAGATGTAGTGTTGCATTAATTGCAACATTTACATTGGAAAGAATTTTGCAGAAAACAGCCCACCATGTATCTCGGCAATGCTGCGGATAAAAGATTTGCAGCCTCCTCCTATGAGTTCCATTCTACAATTGCGGCTGTAGGTGGCTATAGGGGAAGAAATTTGCAGCCCAAAATTTCCTATAAATTGAGGCTCATTCTGCCAAATGAAAGCGTGCAGAAGTACGAGAGGTGTGAGGCAAAACAAGAGAGAGTTTGGTGAGTGCATTTGAGAGAAGAAAATTGTGAGGAAAAATCATAGGATTTTTCATCTCTCTTAAAATAGTAGCTCAGTCCTCTTGTGTTTTCCAAGTTATTAAACTTGAGTTTTGTGTTTCCCTTATTTTGTGTAGGGAGAATTTTGTAAGCCTACTATATACATAGTGGAAGATTTCTAGACTACGGTCTCGTGGTTTTTCCCAATTTGGGTTTTCCACGTAAAAATTCTTGTCTCATATTTTCTTATATTTTGCACCAAATATTTTTCTTGGTTTGGATCCCATTTTTTAATCCAGCAAGAGGGAAAAGAATTATCCTGGTTCCGCTGTGCAAGTGTCATTTATTTTGACACTCTTGAATATTTATTCACCACTTTTCCCAACACACCTCGTACTCCTCATCATTCAATTCCTGACGCATTGCCAAAGCTATGCTCAAAAGGTCCAGCCCCTTCGCTTCTTAGAGTACCTTCCAGAATTGGGACGCCCGCCAAATGGCTCTCAATTTCGGGCAGAACAGGAGTGCATGTTCAGTAGCAGCCCAACGATCTCCACACCTTTTGCAAATGCCATCCACCAGAACTTTATGGGCTTTAAGGTTCGTCTCCGTTGGGATCACATTGTTCAGCGCACGCCAAAAGAAGACCTTGGCTTTGGGAGGTAAAGATAGGCTCCAAACTAATTTGCTCCAAATTTTCGTTTGTCCTTCGCTAGACGACGGGTTCGGTTCGAAAAAGACCTTATCCAGTAAGTATGCGGATTTAACCGAGAAGACACCTCTGCTGTCATGGAAACATCTGAGATGATCGAGCTGCCCATGCTCTTTAATCGGAGTTCTCAAAATGGCTTCCGCTTCATGGGGCCAAAATCTCCTCCTTATCTCTCCCTCATTCCAGCCTCCTGTTGGTGTGATGAGAGTCGCTACCTTCCCATCATCTCTCGTGCTCTCAGCCCTCCCCACCATATTGTCGTTGCTCTTCCCATTCATCCACACATCTCTATAGATGTCAATCTTCGTCCCATCACCCACTGCCCAATGCGAACCGCGGGCAATCAGTCCCCGGCAGCCAGCAATAGACCTCCACACATAGGAAGCGTTCGATCTCACTCTCGCATCCATCAAATCACCATTTCGAAAATAACGGCCTTTAAAGACCTTAGAAACCAAAGAATCCAGCCTTTACATCATCCTCCACCCTTGTTTAATTAGCAAGCAAAGTATTATTGAAACATCTGAGGTCTCTAAACCCCAACCCACCCCATTCTTTGAGCTGACACAAGTAATCCCATTTTTTTCCAATGAAGCTTCTTCTTCTCATCCTTGTCCCCCCACCAGAAACCAGCGCAAAGTTTGTTAATATCATTAAGAATAGCTTTCGGGATGCAAAAACACTGCATGACATAGTTTGGAATGGCTTGAATAACGGCTTTAATTAAAACCTCATTTCCTCCCCCAGAAAACTCCCTTTGATTCCACACCGTCGACTTCTTTTGAACTCTCTCAACCAAGTAGTCAAATTGCAAGCGTTTCTGGCGAAGCGAAAATGCTGGGAGCTCGAGATACCTTTGAATACCATCACCTTTCCTGACTTGCAGAACAACCGAAACAGCCTCTTCATCTAGCAGCGTGGTGTTTGGGCTGAAAGAGATTGAAGATTTTTGGAAGTTCACCTCTTGTCCCGATGCCTCCTCATATGTATTGATGATTCTTTTCACCTCTGAAGCTTTTTGCCCGTTAGCCTTAAAGAAGATGAGGCTATCGTCCGCGAAGAACAAGTGACTAATAGTGAGTTGATGAGGTATAATCGGGACCCCATGCAGCAGCCCTTGCTTTTCGAAACTCTTGAACATTGATGAGAAACCTTGTGCACAAATGACAAAGAGGAAAGGTGATAACGGGTTGCCCTATCGCAGACCACGCGATGGGACAATGGTACCAAAAACTTTTATGTTGAGAGTGAATTTGAAAGTAACCGAGCGCACGCACCTCATGATAAGTCTCATGAGAGAGGCTGGGAACCCCAATTTATACAGCATTGCCTCCAAGAAGCTCCACTCCACCCTATCGTACGCTTTGCTCGTGTCGAGCTTAAGTGCGGCAAAACCTCCAATCCCTTTCTTCCGTGCCCGAAGCCAATGTTGACATTCAAAACTAATGAGAACATTATCAGTTATCTACCTTCCCTTCAGAAAGGCGCTCTGCGCCTCATTGATAACCCGGTTCAAAACGTTCCTCAATCTGTTCACTACAACCTTGGAAATGATTTTATAGGTCGTGTTACACAAACTCAGAGGTCGAAACTCTGCCACTCTCGTTGGATTCTCAACTTTAGAAATGAGGGAAATAAGAGTTTCATTATGGGGCTTCACCTCTTCCTCGTCATTCAAGATTGCCAAGACGTCGCGAGCAACCGTATCTCCAACAGCTGACCAGAATCGCTGGAAGAATCGGGCATTGAATCCGTCAGGCCCCGGGGCTTTAGTGGGGTGCATGTCAAAAACAGCTCTTCTGACCTCTTCCTTCGTGTATGGTTGGGACAACAGACTCACATCATCCGCTGAAACCCTCTCATCGACATTATTGACAACCCTCTCGATGATCTCCGCCTCAAGTTGGTTAGACTTGAAAATATTCTCAAAATACAGCTTGATGATCGAGGCCTTCTCATTCTTATCATAATGCAACATCCCATCCGCATCTTGTAGTGCCTTAATCGAATTCTTCTTTTTCCTCTTAGACGTCTGCGAGTGAAAGGCTCCCGTATTCCTGTCCCCGTTGGCAAGCCAATTGGTACGCGATCTCTGTTTCCAATGGCATGCTTCTGCTTCCACCATGGTTTCAATTTTTTTAGTGAGCACCAGAATAAGCTGACCATTCTCTTTGCCGCCCTGTTCGTTCAACAATCTCGTGCATTTCTTACGCATCTCACTGATCTCTTTCGACATCTTGTTAAACTTCTTGCCTGCCCACTTTTTAAAAAATATCTCGCACCGTCTCAGTTTATCCGGGAGGTCGACAACATTGTGCAAGGCAGCCCATTCACACAGAAAATTAGGAACAAAGTTTTCATCAAGGAACCATCTGTCTCTCATCTATCCACTTAATATAATTTCTACTTCTAATATTCTCCTCTTTTTGCCTTTTTGGCATTTAATCTTGATCAACCGAGGATATAAATATGACTAATACAACATTAGATTTGATACAAATTTTAATAAAATAAGTATTTAATGAATGTATGTTTAGTGGATAAAAGGTCCCACTATGTAAAAATGCATAATTATGATTTAATTGAATGGAAGTCATGTGTATCATGTGATTTTAAAAGGTTTTATTATGTAAAAGTACGTAATTGTGATTTAATTGAATGAAAGTCATGTGTGATTTTTGATAAATAAAAAGTGTTTATAAAATTTAGATATAAAGAGAAAGCGTGGAGCTATGTCTTAAAAAGAAAATGTAATATATTCTTTGTAGGCGTCAAACAAGATAATTATTATAGTATTATATATTTTGGACGAGGAGAGTGGTATCTTGTTTTTCTAATGATATGATAAATACTACTCCCTCCGTCCCACGAATCTTGACACATTTCTAAATATGGTAATAATTATTACATTCTCTCTCATACTTTATCACTTTTATTATTATCTTTCTCCCACTTTATCACTTTTATACATTATTACCTACACACTTAAAACACTAATCTACAACTCCTTAATTCTCGTGCCGAAACCAAACGTGTCAAGATTCATGGAATGGACGGGGTACTATTGATATGAATGATTTTAATTTTTTTTTTTTTTGTAATGATATGATAATACTGTTGATATGAATAACTTCATATACTTTCATTTAGGATAAGCTCAATATGGGTAAAAGTCATGGATGAATTTAAGTATAAAAAGTCTATTATTCATATATTTTAAAATATATACTAATTTTAATTTTGCTCCTATTGAGGTTTATATAGACTCTCTTCTAGCTACTAGAGTTATGGCAAATCCGGAGGAAGAATATGACTTGTTGCCTCAAGACATTTGTGAGATTGTGCAAACGGCTTGAAATAAAATGTTTGTTGATGTCTTTCATATGTCACGTTCGGCTAATAGAGCCGCTCATTCTCTAGCGAATTTCACGAGTTATAGTTCTCGGTCACATGTTTGGACCGACAATTTCTCTTTATGGTTGGAATACATTGTAAAAGATGATTTATCTTAATATATTTCTTTTCAAAATACTAATTTTTATACTACAGTGCATTGCGAAAAGTCTTTTGAAAACATGACGGATTTGGACAAATTAAGGAGGCAGACCTAATAAATATCTAGGACAGAAGCAAGTCTGGACACAATACAATACTAAAATTTATAGGCTAAATTGTATGATAGTTTGATGGATTTAATTACAATGAAATTCATATAGCATATAAAAATACGAGATTAATTAACATATAAAAATACGAGATTTGTGTCGAGAAATATATATTACGTTTTTGTCTTAATATATATACGTGCTCCTATAATGTATATATATGTTCATATAAAATGGAAAATATATAATATCATGCTTAATGTAATTTTATTTTATGATCATACTATTTTTCGTACCTATTCCCCAATAAATGCAGGTTTTGGAACGTTTGAAATCAAATCAAATAGTACTAATTTGTTTTATCAAACATTGGTTGTTCTAGCTGGTTTTTTATTTTATTAGTATTATTTATTATTTTTATTTTCCTATTATTACTATTATTTTATTTTATAAATTGTTGGTTAATCATAATCATAGCTGTGGGAACAGCTCAGCAGGTCTTATTTCTCGCTGTCTTTAAACCATTAGCATCATCAAAGTGTCTCATCTCTAATTTCCTATCTCAATTTTATTGACGGGCCTTCGTTATAGTATCATTGAGTAAACAATAATGCTATTTGGACAAAATTTGTCCGGACAAAATATAGTTAAATACTTTATAAAATAAATTTATTTTAAAATTTTGGTTCAAAATAAAATAGGATTTAGCTAGTTTTATTGTTTTCTTTATATTGTAATTTTTTCTGTAATTTTTTAATAATCTTTTTTATTATTATTATTTTTAAAGTACACTAACTACAAATAAAATAACAAAAAATAACAAAAATTGTTAAAAAATTATGAAAAAACTACAATATGGAGAAAACAATAAAACTAACTAAATCCTTTTAAACTTGAATCAAAATTTATAAATAAATAGATTTTTTTAAAAAAATTAACCTTATTTTTGTCCGGACAAATTTTGTCCAAATAGCACCACTCGTAAACAATAATGTTATTCCCTCATTTCCACGAATTTTGACACGCGTTTTTTTTGGGCCGTCCCACGAATCTTGACACATTTCTAAATAAGGTAATAGTATTACCTTTTCTCTCCTACTTTATTACTTTTATTATCTTCTCTTTCTTACTTTATTACTTTTATACTTTATTAATTATACACTTAAAACACTAATCTACAATTCCTTAATTCATGTGCCGAAAACCAAACGTGTCAAGATTCGTGGGACGGAGGGAGTAAAATTGTATCCTATTTTTTTTTTCTTTTTAGGATTACAAGAGTCATCTGATATATAATCAAATTAATACCCAAAATCTCTCACAAATGAGAGTCTTTGGGCGTCTCAGCTTTGCCACTAGAGCAATGTCTCATTGGTGTATCCTAATTATTTTTATTCTACTTTTCAACAAAACTAGCATTTGCACCCCGTGCAATGCACGAGAAAACATTTTTAAATTTTATATTTATATAAAATTAATAATAATTCAATTATTATACTTATAAATATAATTAAAAAATTCACAATTATAAAATATGATATTATGAAAAATAAAAAAAAAATAAGTTGAAAAAATTTAAAATAAAATACTAATTAAAAAGAATTAAAAATATATTTATTCAAAAAAGATGAGAGAGGAGATAGAAATTTATAAAACTTTAATATTTAAACAAATTTAATTTTTACAATTTGAATCAAATATTTTCACAAAATATATTAAAGCTCTCATCGTGATCTTTAATTTGATATGCATATTAAATATTTTATAATTAATCGAATTTCACAATTTTGTAAAGAAATGTAACAACAAATAAGAAGTTAAAGAAAATGAAAATAAACTAAAATATATAGTTTAAGCATAAACCTTCTATTTTATTATAACTTCAAAATTGTCACTTAATTTTAAAATTAATTTGAAATTAATTTTAAATTGAAAACTCTCTGTTTAATATAGTATAAATTAGAACGCCTTGGACCAAAATAACACAAGTTTTTTTGTTTGAGTTAATTGATTTCTTGAAAAAATTGAATTTGGGGCTTTAGTGAATAGTGCAAAATCGAACTTTTCTACAAAACTGATAGGGGCCCTAGTTTCGGTTTGGCTCTTCAAATTGTCCGTTTCTTCACTTGTTCTACCGCATTCCGACACTAGTCTATTTATTTCATCAATTGATATCAACATGTTCATATCTCTCCCATGACCTCTAATTGAATTAAATACGCACATTTAACAATATATACATATAGCCAATGGGTCCAATTGCTTTAGTGATAAAATTGAAGCACTCAAAAACTCTTCTTTGTGAAAGGTTTTGGGTTCAATCTTGTCTGCATGCAGTGATGTTTTTTCACTTTAGATGACGTTGTATTCTCACCCGTATACAGTGTTCTATTGTTTGATGTTGAGGTCTCACACGTAGGATGTTTCTCGGTGATATTTTCTCACCGTTTAGGTGATAGTGAGGCCCCGTCTGCGTGCGAATTGCATAACTAATTATATTCAAATACCTCTTGTAATTAAACTATATATATATATATATATATATATATATATATATAGGGAGAGATTCAAATAAGAACCACTAAATAAAATTAGAACGGAGAACCATTTTAAGTCATTCGATCATCAAGATCTACGGTGGATGCATCATCTTGGTGGATGAATGCAGATCCTGGGTTCGAATCCTGAATGGAGCAAAATTTTTATTATTTTCGGATGCATTAAATTTAATAGCGAATGCATTAATTTATATAGCAGATGCATTGATTTTAATGGTTCTTATGTTCTCACGATAAGTGTGGTTCTCATTATAACCACACCCTATATATATATATATATATAGGAATGGGATCATATAGATCCCAATGCTTATAATAGATCCCTAGATCCAAATCTTGACCACACATTTATGACATGTGGCGCATCAAGATGGTGACACGTGGCAAGGATTCCAAGGCAAAATCTGGAGGGGTAAAATTGGAATGTAATTTTCGGATTTAATAATTAAAAAATATATATATTTTTTTTTAGATTTTCTCAAAATAGATATATTTTAGATGCATATAGTTTCACACAAAGATGCATAAAGTTTTCACATGAAATGCATAACTTTGAACAGAAAAATGCATTTACTTTTTCCAGTTTTGGTATTTTCACCACCCCACCCCATACCACCCCCCAATCCAGCCCACACCACCCCCCAACCCTCCCCATTACCACCCCCCAAAAAAAATCATGTTTCACATGCATATAAAATCAAACAAAAATGCATAAAGTTTTCACATAAAAATGCATTAAATTATACAAAAATGCATTTCATTTTAATAAATCTGGTAGTTTCGCCACCCCACCCCTGCCCCTGCCCCCCCCACCCCACCCACACCCCCCCCCAATTTTTTTTTTTTTCAAAAACTGATTTTCTAATTGCTGGCCCACCCCCACCCCACCCCCCACCGACCCACCCCCACCCCCCCAAAAAAAAATTTATTTTTTTATTTTTTAAAAAACTGATTTTCAAAAAAAAAAATTTGGGGGGGGGTGGGTGGGGGGTCAGTGGTCAGAAAATCAGTTTTTGAGAAAATAAAAAAATAAAAAAAAATTGGTGGGGGGGTGGGGGGGTGGGGGGGGGGGGGTAGGGGTGGGTCAGTGGTCAGAAAATCAGTTTTTAAAAAAAAAAAAAAAAAATTGGGGGGGGTGGGTGGGGGGTGGGGGGTAGGGGGTGGGGTGGGGTTCTGGGGTGTGGGGGGTGGGGTTGGGTTGGGGTGGGGTGAAATCTTATGCATATTTATATGAAACTTTATGCATTTTTATATGAAAGTTCATGCATTCTCGTATGAAACTTTATGCATCTAAAATATACCTATTTTGATAAAATCTAATTTTTTTTTTTTTTAATTTCGAAAATTACATTCCAATTTTACCCCTCTCCAGATTTTGCCTTGAAATGCCTTGCCACGTGTCACCATCTTGATGCGCCACATGTCATAAATGTGTGGTCTAGATTTGGATCTACGGATCTATTATAAGCATAGGGATTCACCGGAACCCAACCCTATATATATATATATATATATATATAGTATTTACCTCGTTTAAAAAAAAACAATATATATACGTACAACATGCCTGAACAACAATATATACATATAACATCAAAGAAGCTGTCGATGCATATTTAACGATCAAGAATTAATATAATGGACATATCGTCAACATGATTTGAAGCGAATGTAACATTTAGCATTGGATTGGAAATCACTATTATAATAAATTTTCTCCTAATTCAATCGTTTTTTTTTGGTATTGTTTTAGCTACATTCCCCCCCCCCCCCCCCCCCGTTGAGTCTTGGGTAATTTTTTTAAGTAGCGTTCGGTTTTAGGTTTATAAATGCTTTCTTGATGTTTTACAAAACAGGCTTTAATATTATTGTTTAATTTTATATATATTTACGTTTTAATTTAATAGCGTTAAAAGAATGACTAATTCATAAAATATGTGGTGAAATGTGTTATAACAGTAAATGTGAGTACCGATCAAAATACTACAACTTAGAAAGTAACATGCATGAACAGTAACAAGAACAGACATCAGAAATGGTAGTACCGGTTCGGTTAAACAACCTACGTTTGGGGGCCTCGCTCAGATAAAATTATCCACTATGAAGTTAAAATATACAAATGACTTACACAATAAGGCTCTCGGACACCAAAAATGATAACCCAATTCGGTTAAACAACCTAAGTAGGGGCCTCGCCCAAGGAAAATTATTCACTATAAAGTTAAGATATACTCCCTCCGTCCCGCTATTCAAGTCTCATTTTTCTTTTTGGGTTGTCCCACCGATAATGTCCCGTTTCCTAAAAAGGAAATAATAAGGGGATGCTTAACATTAAATGAGATCACTAATTGTTCAACTAATAAACCCTTAATTAATTCATTTCCCCTCTATTCTCTATCTCTCTCTCTATCTCTCTTTCTCTCTCTTTCTCTCGTCTCTCTCTCTCTGTGCCTGAGTTCCACCACCGTCGTCTGCTCGTCGCCGGAGGAAACCTTCTCCTCCACCTTCACCGCCCTAGCCGTCTTCTCCTCCACTTGCCTTTCCCCTGCTCGTCGTCGGAGGAAGCCTTTCTCCGCCCTCACCGCAGCGCCTCGCCGCCTGTCACTTCTCTCATCGGTGACCGCAGCGCCTCGCCGCTCGTTTTCCGGCGACCAGGGCTCTGCCCTTCTCGTGCCTTCCATCTGCAAAGAGACTCTCGGCTCTCTCTCTCTCTTTCTCTTTCCTCTCTCTTTTGTATTTTTGAAATGCACATTGATTGAAGTATTTTTCGTAAATGCAGATTTTTTTTTTTAGTTTTTTTGGAAATTGCAGATTTGGGTATATTTCGAATTTTAAGGAATAATTAATTTAATTATAGGTTATTAAAAATTAAATTAATAAGAAAAAAATTAAGACTTTTTGATATTGATAAAATAAAATAGAAATAATTAGTTATTCCCTAATCACAAAACTTAAACAGTGGACCACACTCCTTATTCACCTAATTTGCTTCTTCTTAATCTCCGTGCCGAAAAGTAACGAGACTTAAATAGCGGGACGGAGGGAGTACAAAGGACTTACACAATAAGACTCTCTTTTACTTAGCCTCTATATCTTCTCAAAACCTCATCAACGGTGAATAACTGAAAGTTAGAGAACGATTAACTTCTTGGGCGCACCTAATCCCTTGAGAAACAAGAACCAAAAAGTACTACAGACAAGAGACGATACAGTCGGTACCAGTTCGGGAGGACACCTAACAGGAACAAGAATACTCGACTACATTGTGAGAGCTATTATGCACGAAATTCCCCTAGCCATATTGAACGAAATATGGCCTCATTTTATAGATGTAGAATCATAGACTTCTTCAAGTAAAACTCGTCCATGATAATCTTGATAAATTTGATGTCGATTCTTTTGATCAAAAGAAGTCCATCACACGTAAAACTCTTTGATAAATTCGAGTGCGTATTTTGAAATTAATAGACGGGTAACACATCTGGTATCTCAGAAAGTATCAACCACGTTTTAAGATGTCTATAAAATGACAACAACAAAATAGAGTATTCGAAGCTCTAACAAGCATTAAGAGCATCCACAACGGCCATGTCGAGGGCGGTGTCGACCCGGGGCGAAGGAGGCGGCCGCGCGCTGGAGGGGCGCCCAGATGCGAGGCGGGGTCGAGGCTACGGCACGAGGCGAGAGAGGAGATGAGATGGCGCGTCCTGCGGACGCGCCTAATTTAAAAAAAAATATATCCAAAAATCGGCTATTTTGGCAAAATTCGACCGTTTCCAAATTTTTTTAAAAAAAAAAAAACGACCGTTGCAAATTTTCAACGGTTATTTTGATTTTTTATTTTTTTTTCTTTTTTCCCCTTCTATAAATACTACTCTTCCTTCCATTCTTTCAAATTCACCAACACCTTCAACTACAATTATCTCCCCAAAAAAATTCTCTCTTCTACATTTCCAAAGATGGATCGTGAATTCGATGAATACATGGAGCAACAAGGCGGATCGAGGGTTCCAATGATGGGGTTTGCTCCATTTTCAGCAGCCTCGAATGTCTTGGCTACAGGAAATGTTCCTACGCCGGCGGCGAACGCCAACGTTCAAGAAGAGCCGGAGGAGGTGAAGCCGAAAGCCAAGGGCACTCGCGCTGCATATTCTAGCGAGGAGACCGAGCTCGTGGCAATATTGTGGGCGGAGGCAACCCACAATCCTATTTTGGGGACTTCCCAAAAGTTGCTCCAATATTGGGGAGCAATCGCCGAGAAGTTCAACGCGCTCAATACTTCGGGAGCGCCGCCGCGAAAGTCGGAGCATCTCAAGTCCCACTTCGCCCGTTTCCAAAAGGAGACAAAATTCTTCGAGGGCTTCTACAACACGTGCAAGGAGAATTGGGAGAGTGGTATGAGCGACGATCAAATCTTCCAACAAGCCCAGACGATGTTCGAGGCGAATTTCAAGAAGCAATTCTCCTACGTCAAAGCTTGGAAAGTGCTTCGTGACTGCCAAAGATTCACGTCGCAAGCCGGGGATGTCCACTCTGCCAAAAAGTCGAAGGGCTCCGATGGTGGAGCAACCACTACTTCTTCGGAGCCGAGTGTCACGGCGAGACCCCAAGGCCAAAAAGCGGCAAAGCGAGACAAGGGCAAGGCGAAGAAGGGAGAAGGGTCTTCGGGAGGAGGATCGGCGTTCTCCGACGCCCTCGAGAAGGTGGCCAAAAGCATGAAGGAGCATGCTCTCAAAACAGGGGAAATCGCCCATGCCAAAAAAATGCAAGCCGAGATGAAACGGGAGGAGATGGATATGAAGCTCTTGAACAAGGATACGACGGGTATGACGGATGCACAATTGGCTTTGCACAACCACCTAGTCCAAGAAGTGCTCAAGCGTCGAGGGCTTATTTAAATTAGGAAATTATGTTTTTATTTTATTTTATTAGCGTATTTTAATTATGTTTTTAATTTTATTTAAATTATTGTAATGTAGAATTTTAATTTTAATGAAATTTGAATTTTAAAAATAAAAGTGTAGAAATATGAATTTTGTGGAAATGGGTATCTAAGCACCCACCTAAGACACAATGCATTGGAGAGGGGTGTGTCTTAGGTGGGGTCCACTCCTAAGACACCACCATTGTGGATGCTCTAATAGATCATAAACAAGATCGCGGACATACGTTAATTACCCATAGAAAGCACATGCATGGAAAGTAATTAAAGATCATAAATTCTGTGTATATACTCGGCAACTGAAATTTTATGAACTGATGAACTATTACTCTCCGCTAACAATTGTTGAAACTATCACCATAAACACAAGAAATTCATCAACTAAACTTAATCACAGATTTGAAGATTAATTTAAACAAGCATCATTTCCCTTTATTCTTATTTGTAGGAGGGTACTTGAATATCCATTTCCAAACTTTGTGGGTCCTGCCCCCTCGCTTTAACCCCCTATCATTCATGGTAATCCTGCAAGAGTCCCCACTACTTGTCATATTTGCAAAACCCCCCACACTCTCAATCGACTCCGCCGACAAATCGAGCTTCAAGTCGATGAAAGCCGACTCGTCCATGGCGCTGAAGTCGCTCTCCTTGGCCGGAAAAACATGTACACTCCGGTTCGGAACGCTATACGCCCGATCAAACTGATCAATTCCTCGAAACCCGCTCCGCCGCGGCTCCGAATCGTTGAGGAAACCAAACTGCTTGTCGGAGTCGAGGAAGATCCCGCTCGTGACGTCGGAAATCTTGGCGCTCGAGAGCGCGCAGTCGCTCATGCCTTCGTCGGCGCCGCCTCTGAAGCTGCAGAGCGACCTGGACCGCGAAACCCCCATGGCGTCCGACACCCAAACCTCGTCGGAGAATTCGCCGCATCCCTTGCTCCTCCTCTTTCGAAAGAGGCGCTTGATCCGCCAGAATCCGTTGGTCTTCTTCACCTCGACGCAGCTGCTGGTGCTCCGCCGCAGGAATATAACCTGCTCCGATCTCTCCTCTCTTCTAGCCTTGGGAACCTGATCAGTTTTGTCGTTCTCGATCAGGAAGGAGACCCTCCCGACGCTGCCGACCTCCATGGTGCTGCAGGAGTTCCGGTAGGAGGAGGAGACGTCGGAGCAGGAGCAAGACGAGAGGCGCTGCTCGCCGCATTCGGAGCAGACCAGCTTCACCAGCCTGTCTTTGAGGCAGTGAGCGCATATCCCGACCGACGACGAATTCGGGTGCTTCCTGCAGGGGAGCTCGGACGCGGCGGAGTAGTTGAATTCAGGAATGTCGTTGCTGAAAGCTTCAATGGCTTTGCCTTTCTCTCTCATGATAGAGTTTTTAGCTCGGCTGGAATGTTAATGAAATTGGAAGAGAAAAAGGGGATAATATTGTGGTAGATACAATGATCGCGGACGCAGGCGGAAGACTTTTTTAATTAGAGGAAGAATATGGCGTGAGCTTTACGTTTTAGTTTCCGAGAAAACAAAACAGTGTTGATTGCAGAGATACAAGAGTGATGAGGAATGCAGGTATGTATGAAATGATATGATTGTGTGAGAGTAAAAAAATGAATCAAGGTTGTCCTATAAATTGGTTTGGTGTGTAGCAGTAGTAGTGTATGTAGTGTAGTGTAGTGGGTGGGGGACGCATCAATCAGTATCTGTCAACTCCTTTATAAGTTTCCAGTATTTTCTTTTACGTGCATTATCATCATCCATTAAATCTATTTTTACTACTACTATGGAATAGTACACATAAAATCTACTCTTCGAATATCATCAGTTTGCATTTGTTGTTTCATCAGGGCTAACTCAATTCAGGTAATTTCATATTGGTGAATCGTGATATTTAATTTCAATATCTTCGTGCCTATTGTTCAAATCAATTATCTAACATTGCAGGAAAAAAGTGCTCTATTTAGGTGTCGATAGTTTTAATTTGTGTATTTGTATCCATATAAAAATATAAACATATACATGCTGCATGCAATATTATTTTCGTATTTATGCATTAAAATATTGCGTATATTTACTTGTAATTTGCTTAAGGCATAAAACTGGGGTTCCGTTTCTAAATTAAGTAGTATTGAACCCACATCACATGTGCTTGTGCCTAATTTTTTATATTTGTACTGTTGTGCATAATCTTTCACGGTGTGACACCTGCATAGGCAGCACGAAAATTCTCTTTTGTTTTCAAAACATCATAAATTGACTTTTACGGTTTATAAATTATACTATTGGATTCAATATAAATGTAGCCGTTACAATAATTATGTTACTACTTTACCTTTTCTAATAGTCATATAGTACGTATATCTTTCCTAATTTAGTGGCATATTCTTAACAAGTGAATTTGCATTGGTACTTTACTTTTTTTCTTCTTCCGATTGTTGATGATATTCAGCTTTACAAAAAAAAAAAAAAACAGTTAAAAAATGGGAAAAACTAAAAAATATATACTACTAGTATGTAGAAGAGTGAGACAGAAGCGCATGCACATTACAAATTAGGACATGATTGGCAGTAACACACGCGGCCGGCACGCTCGATCCCATATAAATAATTGGTGGTATTTTCCAAATGAGTCCCCCCTCCCCCACAATCATAAAATATATAAGAAACAATTAAGTCTGGTTTACTCGTTGTAATAATGATTATGTTTGATGATAATGCTGTTTATTCCACAATTTGACAGTATGACAAACAATTTGGATGTCCATAGCTAGTTGCAATTATTACAAAACATTCGTCGCTTAAAGCCGTGTTTAATGATTCAAATTACATGTTACCAACACTTTTGATTAACTGTTCCACCAGATCTGCCGTACAAAACATGCATCTTATTGCCCCACTCCCTTCATCCCTTATTCCAACATGCTATCATTTTATAAATCAAAATATCAAATCCATTTGACATATTTGGGGTGATGATATGCATAAAAAATTAAATTGCATGTATTTCTACGACCTCGCTTGCAACGTTCTCGATCTATATCGATCGAGCTCGCTGAAATTTTAATTTATATAAATATATATTGTAACCTATTATCACTTTATAACTAACAATTTACGATTATTTTAAATTTTTAAGTGGCTTGAGATTGATTTTATTGATGACGAACCAATCAGTCATGATTTATGATTCTCTTGATGACGAATCAATCGAGAAATGGATTTCTCCGTATACATATTTACGCTCAGGGACAGATTTAAGATTGGTTGATAGAGGGGGCTAAACTCGAAGATATTGAACGTGGTTTGGGGGCGGTAGCCCTCGAGCCAAAATTTTCGGGCAGTTTGTACAATTTATTTTTATGTGTAAATAGAATTTTAATGGATTTAAGATTAAAATTTGAATTCGATCATCGACTATAATAAATAATTATTCTATTTCTATTGATTCAATAACATATGCTAATGCTACCCCTGCAAATTGTACCATTATAGTTGAAAGAATATAAAAAATTACATCTATATATATATATTTTAAAAATAATCTATCTTCTACAAGAATAAATTAATTTTTATTTTATTTTCAAAGATTTTTTATTTTTTATGAAAGTTGGATTAGGCTAAAATTGAACTATGTAGATATTAGGCTAAATATATTTAATATATATAGGACAAGATTTTAGGGTTGCACTAGGCAGGAGCCCAGTGACCCCCTACATAGATCCGCCCCAGTTTACGTGTATAAGAATGTGTTCAAACACCGTATACGTTACATGTCTGGTCTAGTGAAGAATAATGCTGATATTAATTTTGATTTTATATATCTGTCAAATACAATGAACTAGATTTGCCATTTGTGCGACGCACGAAAAATATTTTATATTTTTAAAATTTTAAATTATATTTATATAAAAATATATGAAGGGTGTGTGTAAGGAACTTAAAATTATATGAATAGTATAAATGTGTAATCGTGTAAGAAATCTAAAATTATAAAAATTTTGAATTTTAATAGAAAATATTTATATACCAATCAACTTATTAAATCTATTAAAAATTTACCATTCTTTAATTTTATAATTTTTGGCTTATTATAAAATACATGAAATATGTAAAATGAAGAAAATAATGGTTGTGGCCACTAATGAACGGTTATTTGTTTACATAATTAATAATTAATGAATGATATTAATAATAAATTTTATTAATGTAGTTATTTAAATTTTACATAAATTATAACTATAATTTCTTCATAATTTATAAAATTGTTGTCTAAATCAATTTGAAATCAATTTCAAATTGTAAACTCCCTTTTTAATATAGTATAGATATTTGGTGCAAAGTGCAAAACCTCTCTGTAAGCTAAACAACTTGTTGAAAATTACTCCAAAATAAAATCTCGAGTCTACGGCAGGCTCTGGGCATGGGCCAACATAGAAGGTGCAGGGCCCATCATTTTATGTTTTTTTTTTTTTTTTTACATAAGCCTATTAAGTGTTCTCATTGGGGGCTCAAAACAATTATAATTGCTTACTAGATGTTCTCATTCTCCGTCCAAAAATTGTACTATCATTTAAATTAAATTAAATTAAATTATTTATCAAGGATTCAAGATCAAACGTGATTGCATGAGGCACTTCTTCCTCTGGCATAGGAGTCGACGTCTTTTCTTTGAAGGCCATAGCCTTCCGTCGCCCTCATTTCTTGGGTTTCGAGGCACTGTAGGCGGGCGGTGCCTCCTCCTCCTTGCCGCTTTGACGAGGTTCCTCCTCCAAGTTGATACCCGTCAAATCGGAATGATAATCGCCTCCGCCGGAGAGGTCGAGAACCCAATTTGGGTCGTACCAGTTTGAATTGTATGAATCCTTTTTTTTAGAGAGAAATTGAGAGAGAAGATAGAAGAAAATGGAAGAAGATGAAGGAAAATAGTATATAAAGAACAGAAAAAAAGGGAAAAAGAAAAGATAACAGTCAAATGGCCGTTTTTTTTTATAAAAAAAAAGTAAGCTCTGCAACGGCTGATTTTTAAAAAAATTGATTTTTTTTATAATAGACGTGTGCTCAACACGCGCCTTCCCCAAACACTATCAGGGCACACCCGATTAATCGGGACACCCTCTAATCACTAAAACCTACAGTGGGGGACCCGATACCAGTGAGTGACTCGAGTCACCCAATGTGGGTGCTCTAAGAGTCTTTGAGCATCCACAGTGGGGGTGACTTGATAGAAGGGGAACCACAATGAGTCACGAGGCCACAATGTGGTGACTTGATAGCTGACTTGAT
Organism: Salvia miltiorrhiza; assembly: GCF_028751815.1. Taxonomy (NCBI): domain Eukaryota; kingdom Viridiplantae; phylum Streptophyta; class Magnoliopsida; order Lamiales; family Lamiaceae; genus Salvia; species Salvia miltiorrhiza. The sequence goes on along the minus strand of NC_080391.1, from coordinate 14,973,889 downwards.
CTTTTTAGTTTTGATTTTTATATTTTTCATTTAAATTCAATTGCACAGTTTTAAATAACCGCAATTTACTTAAAAAATAAATTGCATTAATATTAAAAACCTAAAATTTACATTAAAAAAAACTAAAGACATAATTAAAAATTACATAAAAAAACCTATCTAGTCTCCACCGGCCCTTCGCCGAGCTAGGATCTCCGCCACCCATTGCTTGTGCCATTCGAGCTGTTCCAGAATCATGTCGGAAGTCTTCATGAACATGACTTGATCGCCATGGATCTCCCTCTTGAGGGCATTCTTTTTATTGTACATCTCCATGATTCGGGTGATCTTGTTGTCGGACTTCTCAAACATCTCATTGGCCTCGGGTGGAGCCTCTGAGGCTTGTGATGCCGACGACTTCCCTTTCCCCTTAGTCGCCCTTGTCGTCGTCTTTGGCACTTGGTTTCCAATCGACCAGGAAGATGTGATGTTCTCGCCCGACGGCGAGGTGGTGAAGTCGTCCGTCTTTGACGTCTTCGTCATCTTGGAGGCATGCACGTCTCCCTCGAGGTACATAGACTTGAACCTCCAGTTGACTCGGAGCATCTTCCATGCATTCCAGTAGGTGAAGTTGCCGGAAGTGCTCCTAGCGGCGAAGATAGTTTGGGCCTTTTGTTGGAGCATGTCGTCAGAATGGCCGGAAGGCCACTTGGCGCATGTCTCCACCCAGATATTTCCCCATAACTTCAAATCCAAACTCACCGGGCGAAGTGTCCCTTTATTTGGCAGATTTTGAGGTTGACGCCGATGAGGGGGTTCACCCGGTCAAGAATCTGTTACCAAAGGCCTTTCCCTTTTGGTCGACACCCCGAATGGTGTCGTTGGTCTCCTCTATCCAAATTCAGACAATAAGGTCCGTCTCCTCGGGGGTGTAGGTGTGACGGGGGTCTTTCCTTCCTTCGGCATAGGAGTCGGCGCCTTCTCTTTGAAGGTTATTGCCTTCCGCCACCCTTCTTTCTTGGGCTTCGACACACTGTGGAGGGGGAGGGGGCGGTGCCTCCTCCTCATCGCCGCTTTGACGAAGTTCCTCCTCCAAGTTGAAATCCGAAAAATCGGGATGATAATCGCCGGAGAGGTCGAGAACCCAATTTGGGTCATAGTAGTTTGGATTGTATGGATCCATTTTTTTTTAGAGAATTTGAGAGAGAATGAGGAAGAAGATAGAAGAAGAATGGTGTTTGAAGAAGAAGAGAGAATGAGTATATAAAGAAAAGAGAAAAAAAAAAGGAAAAGAAAAAAGGAAGACAACGGTCGAATGGCCGAGTTTTTTTTTTTTTTTTTTAAAGTCGGCCAACGACTCTTATTTAAAAAAAATTGATATTTTTTTAATTAGGCGTGTGTCACACACGCGCCATACATAACACACATCGTGCCTCACCCGATAAATCGGGTCTCACTCGAGTCTCACCATGTTGCAGTGGAGGACTCGATCAGTGGGTGACTCGAGTGGCAATGATCGAGTCATCCACTGCGGGTGCTCTTAGAGATATTGTTTTTATTAATTGATTGATAAATTTAATGAATGGCCTATTTGCTATTTTTATTTTAGATATATATTTTGCACGTTAATGTAGCATCATCTTAATGAAATTTCTGGAAATTAAAATTATTACCAACATATATGAGAACGTCAATGTTTGTCTCTGTCCAATTCCCAAAGGAATGCACAAATATCGAGATGTGACTAAAGGTTGGATTTAAGAAATGAGAAAAATGGGGGAAAATAATAATAATAACAATAACAACAACAACAACAAAATTTTTAACTATAGCAACACAATTTCTATAAGATAATGCGAATAATATGCAAATATAATTAATATTATATATATATATATATACCTATGTATATATATATATATATACTCATCCTTTTATTTACCGATATTCTTAAAGAATATTAATATATAAAAAATAAAATTAAATAACTGAATTAAATACTACTCCCTCCGTCCCTGAAATAAGTTCCTATTTTTCCTTTTTGGGACGTCCCCCAAATAAGTTCCTCTTTCTTTCTTTCCATTTTTGGACAACTACCCACCACTAATAATACTTTATTTATTCTTACTTTTCACTTTTTCACAACTCTCAATACTAATTATAACACTTTTTCACCATTTCACAACTCTCAATACTAATTATATAACATATTTTTCTCCACTATCAATACACTTTACCATTTTTCCTTAAAACTCGTGCCGTCCCCAAAGAGGAACTTATTTTGGGGACGGAGGGAGTAATATTTAGTATTATGGTCGAAAAACTTAGCTCAACAGGCCGATGGTTTAAAACTAATTTACAATTACGTGCGGCTAAACAATCGAACATTTATTGACAATATAATGAAACATTAAATAATGGGATAGTCGAGTTTTGTTTTCCAAAAGGAATTTATCGACCAGCTCACTCATGAAATTGGCATAGCACAACATGATCATGATGGCTTTGATCAGGCGTCTAAGAGGGGTCGACTACTTATATGATTTAGTCGAGTTGGTATAATTATTTTGAATTGTTTATTGGGTTGTGTCCTTGACAGAACTGTCGTTTCAATTTCATGCAAATAAATTTATAAGTTCATATGCCTAAAACATGCTTAGCCCAATGATAATCAAAATGATAAAATTTCATGAGGAGTTGGTGTAGAGTGTCTCATTATCATAGTCACAAAAAGAAAATTGGAAGACGAACGTATCGTTTTATTCACCAGAGACTTTATTTTGTTCTCAATGGACAAAGCTATACTAACCATCAATATTACATGGAGCTTCAAAATCTTTTAAACACATGTGGACATATTGGGAAATAATTTAATTTGACCTCTAAAATTCAAATCTAACATTTTTTTTTGTATTGGGCTAGAATATATAAAAACATTGCAACTTGTTATTCTACGCTAACGTATCTCCCATCACGCAACCTCCTAGGAGACAATATTTGACAAAGTTTACCAAATGTGTTGCTATCCATTCGTAGATTAATCTGTATCACTAACTCATACATTCTATTCAATGTTTAACCTAATTAGGATTCTGAAGAAGCATGCCATATGTCTCAACATAAGCACTACATTTTCTTTTTCTTGTTCTGATCCTAGCTATGGGATCAATTATTATCACAATCTGAATCAAATATTGATGTAATATCTCATCTATCAATAAATAAACTGAAGCATTTCTATGTCCGAAAATCGGCACCTTTTTCTCCAAGTGAGTGATTGAATTATGTTTCCATCTACATTATAATATCCAACAGTTCACCAAAAAATTTCAAAGCAAATCACGAACATAAGCTACACAAACTAACTTGTGCTTGTCAAATAAACTAACAAATGTGAATTTATATGGTGAGGTTTTGTGAACAAGCAGATAGTTAAAGCATGAAAAGTCAGAAGTTTGTTAATATACAAATGCTAAATTGATTTGACAAACATTGACTTTTTTAGTGAAACTATAATGCCCTTAAATTTTTCAACAGATATATCAACACGCCTACAATTTATAGACACGGTAATATCTTTGTTCATGAAAAATAAAATGCTATGAAATTTCTATGTATGCCCAACTTAAAACATAAATATCATCACATCACAAAAATGAGATATACACATTGGCGAAAACAACAATATCATCACACAATGAGAAATTGAAACACATTCACATATTTAGAGCAGTTGATGATACCTCGTACTTCCCCTTTAATGTGAATTACGTTTGTCAAAGAAGCAACCAATGAGTTTCACAAGTAGACGCCAAAAATCCTATAGTGCAGTGACGAATCTTCAAAATTAGGTCTCGGAAAAAGAAAAATCCAATTAATTTCGACTAAATAACATTGTTAAAAAAGTAGAGGAACTTAATTTGAGGATCCACCATAATTTCTAAAGCACGTGAAAAACCCTAGACATTGCTCGGTAATAGATTCACGAACGATATGTATTTTCAAATGGGGGTAATACATAGCTAAGAGATATACAGGAAAGAGCTATCGACAAGAAAAACCAAGTTTACATTGTTTAGATTTCAGGACGAGTAGAGTTCTTTAATTAAGACATTAACGAGCTGAAATATGAAAAATGTATTCTCCACCATAAAAATCGATATTTTACTTGGAGCTGAGGGCAAATTTGTAATCCAAAACAATAATCTTTAACAGTGCAGATGTCTTGATTTTGTATCCAGGGGTAATCGTCAGTCCATATTTCAAGTGAAATAGTGTTTTCACACGCACTTTGCTCTAATCTCGACCCCATGTTTGAATAGGTATACATGCTACCAAATAGCTAGATAATTCAAGATACCTATCTAATATGTTTACAAAATACAACATAAACTTTTCCTTAATTATCTTATATATATATATATATATATATATAGGATTATGTTCTAGTGAGATTGCTATTTTTCGTGAGATGTATGATTAATGAATAAGTCACTAAAATTCAAACTCGGATAAAAAAATTTGTCATCTAGGAATTAGTCATATGATACATTAAATCAACGTCTACAAATCAATTTAAGATCTCAATATAGATCTTATTAGAACCATTCCCTATATTTTCGTACTCAGGTAAAAAAAATTCGTCCTCTAGGTAAATATCAGTCATATGATACATTAAATCAACACCTACAAATCAATTTAAGATCTCAACATGGACCTCATTGGAACCATCTCCTATATTTATATGAGGTGGTATTGGGTACAACTGGGTGTACCGTACAATCGAGTTGACCTGCATCCTGATCCAAACCTACATCCTAGCCCAAATCGTGTAAATGATACTATTTAGCTATACAAATGACATTGTCCGTAATTGACACTATTCTGTTATACAAATAACACTGCGTATAAATGATAATATAACATTGTATATGACATTGTGTATAATTGACACTATATATAAATAACACTTTTTGTAATTGACACTATAAGATTGTAAATGACACTATAATATTTTAAATGGCATTACAAGATTAAAAATGACACTATAACATTTTAAAATGTTGCATTGTCATTTATATAACCGAACAGTGTCAATCATAAATAATGTCATTTGTATAATCGAATAGTGTCATTTACACGATTTAGATCAGGATGCAGGTTAGAGTTTGGGTGCGGGTCAATCCGGTTGTACGGTACAACCGATTGTGCCCAAATTTTTATGTATTTATATATAGGGGTTATTGTAGGAAAATACACATAGTTTGCCAATTTTCTCATTTATAACATGACCTTAAAATTTTGCAAAAAAATACATAAATTTAAAAATTAATCTCAAATTTAACATAATTTGAATTTTTAAGAAATAAAAACTTATGTGGCAATTAAGTCCTACTCCCTCCGTCCCATTATTGAAGACACACTTTCCTTATTGGGATGTCCCAATAATAAAGACACACTTCCAAATAAGGAAAGAATTAGCACTTAACAATCATTAATTAATTTATCACTAATTAGGATATAAAAGTCTAATAAAATCCTAAATCCTTTATCCCTCTCTTGAATATTCTCACTCATCCTCTCTCTCTCGCCTCTCTTGGCGCTGCAACCGCCGCTCTGACCACGGCGCCGCCGCTGCCCTGCCGGCGGTATCCACCCTCATCGCGCCCTCTCTCTCTCATCACCGTCGCTGCTCTGTCGAGCCCTAGCCCCTTCTCTCATTTACCTCACAGAACTCCGGCGAACATCAACCGAACCTCCGCAAGTGTCCCTTGTCTCGCCTCTGTCTCACTCTCTCTCTCTCTCTCTCTGCGCCACCGGTCTCGCCTCTGTCTCGCCCTCTCTCTCTCGGCGTCGGAAGAACAGCAGCAACGAGACACCACCGGCGTCGCGCCCTCACCACTGGTAGCGTGGCGTGAGATTTTGATTTCAGATCCAAAAATTGATTTCAGATCCAAAATCCGAGAGGTTTCTTTCAATTTTAGATTTTCGAGCTGATCTGTTTTCGATTTTGATTTCAGTTTGAGTTTCAATTTTTCAGATCGATTTTGATTTCAAATTGAGTTTCGATTTCAGATTTGAGTTCAATTTGAGTTTCAGATTTCAATTTTAGAGTTACAGTTTCAGATTTCAGATTTGAGTTCTTTTTGGCTTCCAATTGAATTTGGCTTCCACCACAAACCTCTTTCTCCTCCCCCTTCTTGATTTTGGTCCTCTTTTTGGTTCGATTTTGATTTTCATTTTGTGGTTCGTTGGAGCTCCGTTTTGTTGAGATGGTCGAAGAACTCGGAGTCCGGCGGCAAAGACGGGGTTGGAGAATCTCCCAATTCTATTGTTCCGCCTCAGAGGTTTGTGGTGGCAGTGGGTGGACATGGGGGGCGGCAGGGTGGTGGAAGGGGGGTGGTGGGTGTGCGGCGGAGGACGGCGGGGGCGTGGTCGGAAACAGAGGAGGTTAATTGAATATAAATTCTGGACAAAAAAAATAATTTAATTAAATTAATTAGATTTTTCAAAATTTTTGAAGTTAAAAAATTTAAATTCCAGCATAAACATTAAATAAATTCACTAAACTTAAACTAATCAAATACACTAATGATGTGGGCCACACCTAAACTATCTCACTTTATTACTTAAACTACCTCTCCTTAATCTCCGTGCCCAAATGAAGTGTGTCTTCATTATTGGGACGGAGGGAGTATAAAATAAAATCCTACTTGGAAATAAAATCCTACTTGAAAATAGAGTCTTGAAGTTTCAACAATTTCCGTCGATTATTCTCAAAATAAAAAAACAATCTTGTCCAGACCAATTATGGTAGAAAAAACTAAATTCGCCGAGTTTATGGAGCATTGTTCTTTGACTATTTTTTCTACGAGTACTATCAGGCCAATCCAAAAAAATAAGTCCGTCGACTATTTTTTCTATGAGTATTATCAGAACAATGAATATATTGACAAGTTATGAATAAAAAAATAATCTTGTCCAAGGCTATACTTTACTAATTCCGGTGGAGAATCCATTTATGGAACCAAGTTCGCCGACGAGAATTTCACTCTAAAGCACACGAAGCCAGGCCAATTATGGTAAAAAAATCAAAGGCTCTCAGTTCTTCATCACCACCGCGACGACTTTGTGGCTTGATGGGAAGTACGTGGTGATTTGGGGATTTAAGGCTCCGATTTACATCGGCTCTTTTGCCGTTCAAAATCGGAGCAAGAGAGGGGCGGGTTTTCGGTGAGAAACAAGGAAATGAGAGATATGGAGGGATGGAGGCGGAGTTCGCGGAGAGGGAGGCTGAGCCTAGGGTTTCAAGCGATGGCTCTCACTACCGTCGTGTTTCCCAATCGAAGTAGAGTAGAGGGACTCTGCCGATCTGAACGTTTGAGAGTGAGGCGAGCAAGGAGAGATAGGGAGGGAGGTCTGGCGGCGGTCGGCGACTGCTCTTGTTTGTGGGGGGAGCGCCGCCGCCGCTATTTGTGGAAGGAGCTGCGCCGCTGCTGTTTGTGGAGGGAGTCTATGGAAAATAGAGGAAGCAAGAGAGAGAGAGAGGAAGTCGAAGGAGATGGGTAATAGACGGCTGCCTCGTCGGAGGAGGAGCTGCGACAGTAAATCTTCGTGGGAAGCGCGAAGCTTCTGGCTGAGAAAAATGGTGAATTCTGAGTTGAGAGTGACGTGTATGTATACGACATATGTATAAAATAAAAATTAATATGCCACATAGACTTAAAATTATGTTAAAATTGCCACATGAATTTTTATTTTACACAAATTCAAATTATGTTAAAATTGAGATTAAATTTAAAATTGGTATATTTTCTTGTCAAATTTTAAGGTCACGTTATAAATGAAAAAATTGGCAAACTATATGTATTTTCCGGCAATATCCCCCTATATATACCAGTATATTTTAATTTGCTCTTTTTTTTTTTGATATACATTTTAACCCTTTTGACTGAGGGAGGGAGCAGGCGAAAATAATCGTACGCACACGGTGAAGTGAGAGAAAGATGGAAGTGACAATGGCGGAGCCCGGCGAAATACTGCCGGAGCGCAACGTCGACATGGAGGCCCTCTATGATATGCTGCGGCAGAGCAAGGGTTCTACCGAGGAAATCGTCGCCAAAATTCTGGAAGTTAAAAAAGAAGCTCAACCGAAATCCCAGCTCCGAGAACTTATTACGCAGACCCTCCTTAATTTTGTTACTCTACGTCAGGTTTGGATTCTATTCTGCTTCTGTTTCATCTAAAATTTCTGCTCATATATTGTTTTACTCTCGTATTTCATTTTTCGCTGTCGGAGGCTTCAAGTTATTGCGTTTAGGGTTTATTCTGATTTAGGCGCTTTGGTATCATCTTATGCCCATCTAAATCAAGTGAGCACTGCTTGAAGAATGCTATCATTAACAGAATGAGATTGGCAAATTGCGTGAATTTGGTGAACGACAATTTTAGATCCGAACTTGTGTGAATTTGGTGATGCTCACAGCTCTCATGTGCTAACTACATCTTAATGCCTGTGTGTTTGTGGAAACATTACATCTCAATGTTCAAAATAGTAACATATCAATAAGCTTCGTCAGCTCTGGGTGATCTTAAACAGGCTAATAGGTCCATCTTGCTTGAAGAAGACCGGGTTAAAGCGGAATCTGAACGTGCTAAGGCACCTGTAGACTTGACAACCTTGCAGCTTCACAACTTGATGTATGAGAAAAATCACTACGTCAAAGCTATAAAGGCCTGCAAAGACTTCAAGACCAAGTACCCTGACATTGAACTTGTTCCTGAAGAAGAATTCTTTAGAGATGCACCAGAAGAGATTAAAAGCCCTGTATTATCAACTGATAGTGCACATAATTTGATGCTCAAAAGGCTCAACTACGAGCTCAGCCAGGCAAGCCTTACTAATGAATTAATTATGTTTTCAGCAGTTGCTTTCATTTTCATTACCTGCCTGATCTTCTATGAAGAATACGATCATTTTAATGATAGTTTCTGGTGGCAGTAGTTGCTCAAGATTTTCTAAAGATATTTTACATTAAGATTGCTAGTTTTAAATTGAGCCAGAGCCAGAAAACAACTCGCCTATGGTTGAATTGCAAGAGGTAGGTAGGAAAACTAGAATATCAACACATGATAAATATATAATGATCAACATATTCTAGAAATCTGAACTAGTGATAAGAGAAAGTGGACAGACTGATGTGTTTAGGTTTAAATTGGATGACTAAACAATGTTACTTGCTGATCTTATTCCCTTAACCTTAATATTCATGATAGTTATAAACATTTTTTTTGGTTGAGGAGATATAAATTTTAAAGATCGCATGACGGTGGACTTGAATCTGAGACCTTTTGGCTTCAAGCATTAGCCACTCTACCACAAGACCAACATACCCACACACTAAACATTATTGTTTTTATTGATTGGAAGTGTAATGCATGACTATTTTAGAAAATCATGACATTGTAATATGATTTTGATTTTTTCAATACTTCAATGGTTATCTGTTTATTCTCTTTTTTCTCTCCATCAATTTCTCTGCTGGTTTCTGTTTTCAGCGTAAAGAGCTATGCAGGCTCCGTGAGAAATTGGAACTACAAAAGAAAGCTCTCCAAGAAACAATTGCTAACAGGAAAAAGTTCTTGTTAAGTCTCCCATCTCATCTTAAGGCCCTCAAAAAAGCATCATTGCCTGTGCAGAATCAGTTAGGGGTTCTGCACACCAAGAAGCTAAAACAGCTCCAGTTAGCAGAGTTACTTCCACCTCCTCTTTATGTTATATATTCTCAACTACTCGCTCAGAAGGAAGCCTTTGAAGAGAATATTGAACTGGAGATAACAGGAAGTATAAAGGACGCACAGGCGTTTGCTCGTCAGCTGGCTAACAAGGACTCTGGTAATCTATCATGCAGATATTTTACAGGCCTTTTCTCGATTAAGTTTGCACACTGCAACAGCACATCCTTGATACTTGCTATTTTCCTATCTTATCTGATCTATTTATTTTCAGCTGTATCAGCAAATTCAGAGAACTCCAAATTAGAGGATGATGTGCCGGATGAGGAAGATGATGGTCAAAGGAGGAGAAAGCGGCCAAAGAAGGTTTCTAGCAAGGAGAATCTTGAACAATCTGGAATATATCAGAATCATCCACTTAAAGTTATCCTTCACATAAATGACGATGATGCTTCAGACACAGAAAAACTCCTCATCACTTTGAAGTTTGAGTTCTTAATAAAATTGGATGTTGTATGCGTAGGGGTGGAGGGTTCTGAAGAACCCCCTGAAAATAATATCCTGTGCAACTTATTTCCAGATGACACTGGCTTGGAGCTCCCCCAGCAGGTTTGCTTTTCAGATTATATAAGCCACTGATGAACTTCATGCACCCTCTGTTTCAATCATAATAAAAGGCTTTAAATTTTGCAGTCGGCTAAGCTCTCTGTTGGTAGTTCTCTTTCATTTGATGAAAGGAGAGCTTCAAGGCCGTACAAATGGGCCCAGCATTTGGCTGGCATTGATTTTTTGCCGGAGGTATCACCGCTGCTTTCAGTCTCTGAAGAATCAAATCGCGAAACAACTAAATATCCTTCTGTTTCATCGGGTCTGTCAGTATATCGTCAGCAAAACAGGGTGCAGACTGTTGTGCAAAGAATCCGTGCCCGGAGAAAGGCTCAGCTGGCTCTTGCGTGAGTCACTGCCCTGGAACAAATGGATGTTGTAGACATACTGAAGATCTTGTTGAATTAGACCTCTTCTTCTGCTCTGTACTGACTACTGAGTACTTTGAATTTATAAGAAATACGTAATTGTAGTGGTCCTTGTGAATCTTAATCTTTTACTTTTTTGACGTTCTGTTTTTCTGAAATGCGGTTGCTTTTCTTGGATGTGCTCCTGAATAGTTTGCTTAATTGAAATGCTTGGTTTGTGTTTTGTATACCCAAGTAATTTTTCTCTCTATCTCTGGGCTGTGCTTCATTTTAAACCTGAACAATGCTTTCATTTTAAACCATGTTGGCTGATTTTCAGGGAATTACTTGACTCACTAGGGAACCTTAAATGGCCAACTTTGACCTGTGAGAGTGTCCCATGGGCCTCACACACACCTCGCTGCAAATTGCATGGCTGGTCATTCCTGACTTCTGCTGGCAATAGTTCTGGATCTGTGCCTGTTGGTGATGCTGAGCAAGGTCAGGATTCTAAAAATGTTGATGCACATATTAAAACAGGTGTCTCCAGAGAGGATATAGAGACTATAAAAGAGGATGGAGAGCTCCCGTCTTTGGTCCCAGTTGCTACTGGTGTTAATGATGCTAAATCAACAGCTTCTGGAGGATCTGAATTTGAACATTCTGGAAGGCTGAGTTTGATTTCAGCAAGTCTCATGTCTCCGCTCACAAACAAGGGGAAGTCGCCAATCTATAAAAGGCAAGAGGATGACATTGATCTCATGCTGGAATCTGAAAATGAGGACGAGCCAGTCCAATTAGAGGAGCAGTATGATAATGTATCACGGTGGGAGGGACCAGCAGTGATAGACAATGCTTGGGCTGATTATGGGGTCAAAGGATATACTCTTGGGCTAGCCCAGAAGTTGGATAATGATGATAGGATCATGATACTCAAAGCCAAGGTGAGATCTATCAAAGTTTTTAATCATTACTTAATTGCTGCCGACTTACTGTGGAATTCTCCTTTTGTTCTCAGATAAAGATTAGTAAGGAATATCCTGTGAGGCCTCCTCAGTTTGAGCTGGGTCTGTATAATTGTTTTCAAGGAAAGAATAAATCTGAAACAATATGTTCCGAGTTTTTCAATGAACTTTCGGCAATGGAGGCAGAGGTGAGCATCTAGCTTTGCTGATCCTTAAAGCAGCTGTCAGTAATTATTATAAACTTTTAGTAAGTACTCGTATAAACAATGATTTGCGTTGTCTTGTGTTTCTATACGACTGTGTTCCCAATACTAAATATGCCGCCTGCATTCTGCTTATCATAATAAGCAATCCGCTTATTTTTCACATGTTATTTTCAGGTCAATATTCACCTCATGAGAACCATACCTTTCGATGAAGAAAATTTCGTCCTAGGTCATCAAGTTCTTTGCCTCGCAATGCTATTCGATTTCTTCTTTAATGATGGGAACATGTCTTCTGAGAGGAGGTATACTTCAGTTATCGATGTTGGTTTGTGCAAGCCTGTAAATGGCGAGCTTGTCAGTCGATCCTTTAGAGGTAGGGATCGTAGGAAAATGATTTCTTGGAAGGAGAGAACTTGCACTTCTGGCTACCCTTACTAAGACTTGGGATCCAGATCAAGAAACCACTACCTAACTTGCTATCTTCACACAGCTTAGGAGATTTCTGGCAATTTACAGGTGATGCGAAACCCAGTTTCTACATTTTGTTCCTCCTGAACATATTATGTAGTTTCACTGCATTTGATGTCGCCAGCTCTGCCAAGATCCGTGCTTGGATGCTTACGAGTAGCCGGACCTGGAGTGAACAAGGTTGTGCCGTTAGGTCTTCAAATTGTATTTTAATTCACTATATTGTTTAATGTCATTTACAACAGAATGCAAATTTGGAGGATCCAGATGTCCAATCGAATCAGAACTACTATTTTCATGCTATGGCAATTGGTAGGTTGTGTCTTAACTTCGTATTTTCAGCAGCCGACGTGCATTAACTTACTATGCCAACCCTCCATCTTTACTTGAATATTATGTGAAGATTTTCTGTTACACTGTTAGTCTCAAAAGAAATGGATATGACTAATCCAATTAGAAGTCGTTTGCTATTTGGATTGACAATATATACATTTTATCTTGATTACAATAATGTTGATTCTCAACCGAATATGAATCAAGTAAATTATACTCCCTCCTTTCCATCCATAATATAAGATGTTTTAAATTTTTTATTTTATTTCATGATATAAGATTTTCTCTTCAACCAAGATTAATTTTCTCTCGCCTAGATTAAAATTTTCACTTTTCAACTCCCTCGTTAAGATAATACTTCATCCGTCCTCCATATTTATGCATACTTTTTTTTTTTATATATAAGTTCCCCAAATTTATGGATGCTCTATTTTTGAACACTATCACATGCATAAGTATAATTTTACATTTATAACTTATACTACTATTTATTCACAAGATGGGACCCTTTTTCCACTATTAATACTTCAAATAATTTTTTATTAAAACTCGTGTCGTGGTCAATTATGCATATTTATGGGGGACGAAGGGAGTAATTAAATTTATTTATCTTTTTCCCTTTCAAAATACTCTTTTAAAATGAATAGACTATCAATTATTCATTTAAGTTTATTGGAATATGTACATATGAAGAGATATATTAAATTTAGGGTGTTAGAAAAGACAATAAGTTCTTAAAAATTAGTGTTAATTAATTCTTCTTAATTTTAATACAAAAGCTTAAAATATCTTATATATTTTGAAAAGGAGGGAGTATCAGATTATAAAAACAATCAAGGAGTTCATCGATGTCACAAATTTTCCAAATTGTTAAATGTCTCTTAATCGATAATGGCATTCAAGGCAAGAGATGCCAATTCCTCGTAATAAATGTTTCGTTGTAACTGTGTTTCGTCTAATAATATTATCATAAATTAACAAAGAAGTGCATTTCTTCCCGAGAAAAAAAATAATAATAACAACAAGTACAATTCAGTTGAGAAGACGCTTCTCTTTTAATCAATAAGTTAAAATTCGAGCCACCGATATATGATTGTGTGGGTGTAGGTGTGTGTGAGTTGTAATTCAGAAAAAATATTATATTATGATAATCAGCTTAACATATATTATGATGAACTTTTAAAATGTAGTGCGACATTCCTTCCATTCTATCGTAGTATACAATTTTTATCATTTCGATACGTTCCATAAAAAATTATACTTTTTCGGTTCAATAGTTCTACAAAAAATTATACTCTCTCCATTCATGAAACATCTTCAAAATAGTGGACATTAGTTTCAAGAAAATTTAATTGTGTATTTGATGAGTAAAGAATGACCTCACAAGTTAGAAAAAGTAGTACTCCCTCTGTCCCATAACAAGTATCCTAATTTGTTTCGACACGAGAATTTAGGTGAGCATGATTAAAGAGTAAAAAAATAAAAAGTTGTGTAGCCCACTTTTATTTTGTGAGAGGAATATAATTAAAGTGATGTTGATTAAAGATAAAAAGGTAAAAGGTGGTGAAGCCCACTTTCTTATGTTAGAACTAGTACACTTGTTATGAGACAACTCAAAAAAAAAACTAAGACACTTGTTATGGAACGGATGGAGTAATAGTCAGTGGATTTATATGAATTAATTGGTGACAATATGTGTAAATGTATGAATTTTTTTATAGATAATAATTAATGAAATTATGTCAAAAAAAAGGAAATAGATAGATTTTTGTGGACGAATGAAAAAGAAAAATTTTAAAAAATATTTTGTGTTTGAAGAAAATACTACTCCCTTCGTCCGGTCATAAGCGAGACGTTTCTTTTCGGTATGAGATTTAAGGATTTGTTGTTTAGTGTATTTAGTATCTTTCTAATTTAGTAGATAAAATAATTATATATAATTAATAATTTTTAGATAATTTTAAGATCAATTTTTTTTAATAATATGATTTTCTCCACCCACCCCAAATCAAAACCCTAGTGCCGCCTCTTCTCACACCCCCCAAATCCCTAGCCTCATCGATTCATTGTCGGAGGGAGTTAGTCGCTGAACCTGCAACAACACCGTGGTGGTGAAGAGGACGACGCATCTGGCATTTATCGCATGAGGATAAGAGATTGAGAGAAAGGGTAGAGAGAGAACAGAGAGACGAAGGTGATGACGGTGGCTGACGGCGTTGGCCTCGCCAAAGAGGTCACGGCAGCGGACTGTGGTGGGGAAAAGATAGGAGAGAGGGACCTTGTAGAGAGAGGGAGGGAGATAGGAGAGAGAGAGAGAGTGATTAATTGAATTACTTAAAAAAAATAATGGTGTATTTTTGTTAACTAAGCTCTAGTAAGTAGTTAGTTATCCTTATTATTTCTACAAAAGAAAATGTAGCACTTTCGTTGGGACGACCCAAAAAAAAATATGCATCACTTTCGATGGGACAGAGGAGTAATAAATTAACTTTGTGTGCGTATTAGAAGACAAGAGGGAATATGTTTTTTTATGAGAGTGTCATATTTATGTTGGTATGTAATAGAGCTGGTAAAATTGATCCGACCAAACGAATCGACCCGAATGACCCATATTTATGGTTGGGTTGGGCTCTATAAAATAGAGGCTCAAAAAACTCGGGCCCAAGAAGCCTGCCCAATCAGCTCGTTGGGCTGACCAGGCTATGGGGCTAAAAAGCCCGCTAGATCTTCTAATTTTATTTTTTTTCGATATTCTATTGTTAATTATTACCCCCTCCGTCCGCCAAAAGTGGGCCACTTTGGCTGGGCACGAGATTTAATAAAATTGGTAATAATTTTGATGTAGTAGAGAAAGGATCCCACCACTTTATGAGATGTGTGGTTGAGATTGAATTTGGGGTGGTTTTTTTTGTAAATAAAGAGTGTTTGTAAGGATAAAAGATTAAAGTTGATGGTTGGACCATTTCTATAAAAGGAAAGTGGTATACTCTTTGCGGACGCCCGATATAGTAAAAATGGTCCACTTTTGGCGGATGGAGGGAGTATATCTTTTTTCCATTTTGCACTGGGGCTCCTCTTAGCCCATGATAATCATCATGTTCTTGTGCCTTCTCCTTCTAAGCTTATCTTCCTACAGCGTAGCTCTCTTCATAACATTGTCATTCTAAACCTGTCTTCCTACCGTGTAGCTCTCTTCATAGCATATCTTAATAATAGTCTAATTTATCTTTTTAGTTTTTAGTGTTTACATCTTTCATTATTTTTTCCCGTACTATTCCTCCTGTCCACGAAAGAACTTCCTAGTAGGGAGTGACACGAGTTTTTAAAAAAATATTGTTGAGTGTATTGAGAGTGGAGAAAATGTTGTTAATTGCAGTAGGAATGGTTAAAATGTATTCTAATTAGTATTGATCGTGATGAAAAAGTGAATAGTAAAGATAAATAAGATATTTATAAGTGGTGTGTTATAGTTCAAAAACAAGTAAGAAGTTCTTTTGTGGACGTCCCAAAAAATAGGAAGTTCTTTTGTGGACGTCCCAAAAAGTAGGAAGTTCTTTTGTGGACGGAGGGAGTATCACTTATTCACTCCAAACCCTATAACTTCAGTTTCCAAACCCTCCAGCCGTTGCGGCGCAATCACAGTCGTCTGCCGCTGACAACCTCTCTTATTGTATCCTGCATTTAATTGTGTCAGTGTGTGATGTCGATTTTTTATGAAAAGGTACAATATTTATTCCATTTATTCTTTTGCTATCTATTGTCACATTTATTCTATGAATCTTCTGAATTTTTATCAACGAGTATGGTGTCCTAGTGTGTAATGAGATGGAAGAGTTGATTAGAGCTGCCAAAATGGTTTGAGAATTGAAAGCAAAATGGTAATTTTTATCAACGAATTGGAATGGTTTGAGAATGGTTAAAATTACGAGGCTGAACATAAACCGAACCGGATCGAAAAAATCGACTGAACCGATCATTTTTGATTCGGTTCAGTTTGATTTTAAGATTTTTGGGTCGATTTTCGATTCCGTTTTCATATTTGTAAACCGACCATGTATCAGTTCGGTTTCGATTCTTCGCCCATGGTTCGGTCGGGAACCGAACCGAACCGAACCGATATATTATATATATATATATATATATTATTAAATATATTATTTAATATACTACTAAATATATACATGGTTTATTAGAAACCCTACATGTTTGTTTGCTAGGAAAGTTATGTGAATTAGGATTAGGGCTGTAAATTCGGGTACCCGCGGGTACCCTACCCGCAAAATGCGAGTACCCGCGAGACAAAAACCGCCCAAAACCCCACCCTCCTGCGTGCTGCGGGTACTCGAATACCCGCAGCGGATACCCGCTGCGGATATGAGGGTACCCTCACAGTCCCGCAATTTTTTTTAATTCTAATTTTGCGGGTTTTTGGTCCCGCGGGAGGGTATTTTGTCCTGCAAGAGGGCATTTTGTCCCGCATTTAACAAAAAAAATTGAAAATATCCTTTCTATTTCATATATAGTATAATTAACAAACCAAAAGAGAAAATAAATTCAAAAAATTATCACTCGATCTAGAAGGAATTGGCATGAACATGACTAATTAAGCATTACATTATGCAAAGTAATTAAGTAACTCCAAACTAAACTAAACTAATTAAGCAACATTCAGTCAAATTAATCGTATAATCCTAAGTTCCGCGAAAGAAAACGCCGAGGGGGCGGCGGCGTGCAGGCGCGAGGCAGCGGCGACTGGCGAGGGTGGGCGGCGACTGGCAGGCGCGGGGCAGCAGCTAGCGAGGGTGGGCGGCGACTGGCGGGCGCGGGGCAGCAGCGAGGGTGGGCGGCAACGGGCCGACGCGGGGCAGCGGCGTCGGCGGCGGAGTCGAGGGGGGAGAGAGTCGAGAGGCAGGCAGGAGCCGCAGGACCGCAGAGAGATTAGATAAGAGAGAGACGGAACTAGGGCTTGGTTTGGGGGGTTAATTCCTAAAATTCCTAAATAAAATTATTTAATTTTAATTTTTAAATATTATATTGCGGGTATGCGGGTACCCTCTATCCGAGATTTTTGAGGATTTGATACCCGCACCCGACCCTCCTCTTTAAATTTGCGGGTATCGGGGCGGGTGAGGGTATACCCGATACCCGCAACCCGAATTTATAGCCCTAATTAGGATAGTTATTCGCAGGACAATGATTCCGTGGACAATTAATCCTAATACCAAAAATAATTATTAGAATTCTTAATTTGTATCATTAACTAAATATAATTTATCATTATATATATATATATATAAATTAAATTGTAATTTAATCTTTATAATAAATTTCTCTAATTAATTTTTTAGTAACAACAAAGTACATTATTAAGGTTAATTATATGATTTATAATTTTAAAATTAAATTCAAATTTTCTTACATAATAATAATAATAATAATAATAATAATAATAATAATAAAGTGTGATTTATAGCTCTAAAATTTAATCAAAATTTGTTAATAATAATAATAATAATAATAATAATAATAATAATAATAATAATAATAATAATAATAATAATAATGTACGACATAAAGTATGATTTATAGTTAAAAAAAATTAAATTAAGATTTTCTAATAAAGTATGATTCATAGTTCTAATAATTAAATTATAATTTGATTAAAATAAATTATGAACTAATTAATAAATAATAAAATAATAATAATAAAATAATAATAATAATAATAATAATAATAATAATAATAATAATAATAATAATAATAATAAAGTATGATTTATAGTTTAAAAAGAAATAAATTAAGATTTTCTTAAAGTAAAATAATAATAATAATAATAATAATAATAATAATAATAATAATAATAATAATAATAATAATAATAATAATAATAATAATAATAATAATAATAATAATAATAATAATAATACAAAACATTAAACACCTATTAAATAAAAAGTATAATTTACATTTTATAAAATAATACAATAAGTAAGAATCATGAGAATGAAGACGAGGAATGCCTAAGAGCATCTCCAGTGGGGTGTGTCGGGGTAGTCTTAGATGGTGATCCCCACCTAAGACACACCCCTCTCCAGTGCATCGTGTCTTAAAGGGTGTCTTAGATCTCCATTTCCACAAAATTCATATTTCTACACTTTTATTTTTAAATTTCCAGTTTCATTGAAAATAAAATTAAACATTACAATAGTTAAAATAAAATTAAAAGCATAATTAAAATACGATAATAAAATAAAAAATAACAATAATTTCCTAATTTAAATAAGCCCTCGACGCTTGAGCACTTATTGGACTAGGTGGTTGTGCAAGGCCAATTGTGCCTCCGTCATACCCGTCGTGTCCGTGTTCAAGAGCTTCATATCCATCTCCTCCCGTTTCATCTCGGCTTGCATTTTTTTGACCTCGGCGATTTCCCCCGTTTTGAGAGCATGCTCCCTCATGCTTTCGGCCACCTTCTTGAGGGCGTCGGAGAACGTCGAACCTCTTCCCGAAGACCCTTCTCCCTTCTTCGCCTTGCCCTTGTCTCGCTTTGCCGCTTTTTGGCCTTGGGGTCTCGTCGTGACACTCAGCTCCGAAGAAGTGGTGGTTGCTCCACCATCGGAGCCCTTCGACTTTTTTGCGGAGTGGACATCCCCGGCTTGCGACAAGAATCTTTGGCATTCGCGAAGCACTTTCCAAGCTTTGACGTAGGAGAATTACTTCTTGAAATTCGCCTCGAACATCGTCTGGGCTTGTTGGAAGATTTGATCGTCGCTCATACCACTCCCCCAATTCTCCTTGCAAGTGTTGTAGAAGCCCTCGAAGAATTTCGTCTCCTTTTGGACACGGGCGAAGTGGGACTTGAGATAATCCGGCTTTCGCGGCGGCGCTCCCGACTCATTGAACGCGTTGAACTTCTCCGCAATTGCTTCCCAATATTGGAGCAACTTTTGGGAGGTCCCCAAAATAGGATTGTGGGTTGCCTCCGCCCACAAGATTGCCACGAGCTCGGACTCCTCGCTAGAATATGCAGCGCGGGTACCCTTGGCTTTCGGCTTCACCGCCTCCGGCTCTTCTTGGACGTTGGCGTTCGCCGCCGGCGTGGGAAGATTTCCCGTAGCCAAGACATTGGAGGCTTGTGAAAATGGAGCAAACCCCATCATTGGAAGCCTCGAACCGCCTTGTTGCCCGAGGTATTCATCGAATTCACGATCCATTTAAAAATGTAGAAGAGAGAATTGTTGTTAGGAAAAATTTTAAAGAGAGAATTGTAATTGAGAAAGTGGTGAATTTGATATTGTGGAAGAGTGATATTTATAGAAGGGAAAAAAGAAAAAAAAAGAAAGAAAAAAAAGAAAAACAAAATAGCCGTTCAAAAGCAACGGTCGATTTTAAAAAAAAAATATTAAAGCAACGGTCATTTAAAAAAAACGATTTTCGAAGACGCGCCATACACCATTGCCGCTCGCCCCGGATCGCTGCTTCGACACGGCCTCGCATCAGGCCGCGTCTCCAGTGCAACGCCCCCTCGATCCAGCGCTCGACTGATAAAAATTTAATATTTTGGAATCAAATTATTTTGGCATGCCAGAATCCTGTCAAACAAACGGGCCCAAAGTGATTTCTGGAGTTCAATTAGAAACCACCCGCTGCCCCATTCTCTAGCAGCCTTCATTCCTCTCCTCTCAACTGCGGCTCCGCGCCGCGCCGCGCCGAGCGCCACCACCACTCATCCTCCACCGGCGACTAGCAGCAGGCCGGCGCAGCTGCGCAGGACCCCATCTGGGCCACCTCTTCCCCGCTGCCCTGCAGGCCGCTGTGCCTCCTCTCTTTCTCCTTCTTCGGCGCGGCTGTTACACTGCCGCGACACCACCAGCAGCAGCAGCCCGCCTCCTCTGCTCCTCCTACAATAGCGGCAGCGTTCAACAGCAACAACAGACCCCCTAAAGGTGAATTTGCTATGCTATATATGTAGCAGCGAAAAGTAGGGGAAGAAGTAATTTCAATTTTCTACCCTCAAAACAGAGGAAAGAAAAAAGAAAAAGAAAAAAAGATTCCTAATTTCTTGAAACCAATTTAATTAATCAAATAAAATAAATGCAGAAAATGGGTTAAGCTCAAATAAACAGATACTTGTTCGTCTTATCTTCAGTTTCAATACTTCCATGAAAAGATAATGAGTGTCCTCAAAATCAACCTCCACGCCTACCGCCACCGCCACCGCCACCACCAGCTCAGCCTCCAGCCGCCGATGCCCCATTTCCCTTTCCGCATATCCGGTGAACAAACTGTTAAACCTTCACCCATTGTCGGACTTCTCTACTCATCTACCAAGTATGTCAAGCATTCGAATATCAATGCGGCAGCTCCGTTTTCGATTGGAACGAATAAAGATGAAAAAGATATTGAAGATTTTGAAGAATACCTAGCGGAAGACGGCGAGGTCTATCAGAAGACTTTAAGATTGGTGGAGTGCGCAATGTTTGCCGCTGTTTCCGCTTTAGCCTTTCTCTTGAGTAACTCTCTCGCCATTGAGGTACTCCTCTCTTTTTTTCTTTTGTTAAAATTTCCAATTGAGCCGAATCTCTTTTAACTGGGGGGCGATTATTACAATTTTACGAAGCCTTTGCAATTTGAATTTTGTTACGACCTACGAGATTTTGCAAATGGTCATATGATTCTTAAGCGAATTATTGATTCTGGGAAAGGTGAAGGGCTTCCGAGAAGTTGTTCAGTATGCCAAAAATGTGAATTTTAGATGTTTGGTTACAAATTGAATTCAATATTTATGTAAAAAAGTAGGGTAATTAAACGCCTTGCGTCAACATTACTGAATCCAGATTAGTCTTGCACTGCAATGATTGAGATGATGCTTAATCAGTAATCACTTGATCATTACTGGAGCATGTATTAGGGTGTTGTTTTATCCTCAATTTATATATCTTGATGTACAAAGTCCGTTGGTAATTACTACTGTTGCAAGTAAATGCATTGGCTTCCCCTTCTGAATGACCTAGTGTCATGTTCAATTGATTTCCACAGAAATATTTTGCCTGTTTCTTTGCTTTGCCAATTGTACTATCCACTATGAGATGGGGTGTTGCAGCTGGCAGGAAAACCATGGTACGTCGTGCTCTGAGGTTGTTGTTGATCACGTCTTCATTCTTAAGAGTTTTATGCGGATAATGCAATGATCGTGTTGTCTCATGATCTTGTTAGGTGGCAACAACTGTACTATTATTTGTCTTATCTGGCCCAGTGAAAGCAATTACGTATTTGGTGAGTTCTGTAATGTCTTATATGAAATGTACTCGCCCTTGCTTATTGTTACCAATTATCTGACCAATTCCCTTGATATTCGTTTTGTAAGTCATGATTCCCTTGCTTTAGCACGAGAACATGCTTAAGGCATTAAAAGGGGGCTTGGATAAGTGATAAGTTAGTAAGGAAAACTAGAAAAAAAATAGTTTAATCCCGTTATACATTCTTACAGACACAATTTCAGTTATCTATGTAGTAACAATACCTTCAGAGATTCACATCTCTAGACTTTCAAAAGCCCTTTTTTTTTGTATGGCCACAGATTTTTATATATTTCAGTGAGGTTTTAAGCACATTCTAACTTGAACATATATTTCTGTCCAGTTATTGCATGGTTTCCTTGGTTTCAGCATGGGCACCTTGTGGAGGTAGGCATCATGTACGAGCAAGCTTATCTAGACTAACTGGCATGCTATATCTCTTTTGGTTACTAGTATCTTTTTCCTTCTCTCATTAGTCACTAAATCTCACCGTATGTGGTTGTAGTGAGACCAAAATGGGCACAAGTCATAATATTATGTGTATTCTTGTCAGGTCAAAGGCAAATTGGCGTACCTCAATCTCCTTGTGCGCAATTGTATAAACTTCACCCCTAACTAAATTCTTTTCCCATCTCTCTACATGTTATGTGACAGTGACACAAAAATGTGGCTTTTAATTGCAGGTTCGAGCTATAGGGGCTCTGGCTAATGTTGTTATCGCCTCATATTTAATCGGAGAGAATATACTGGCATTGGTAACCTATTTACATTCCTCCATACTAGTGTTCCAATTACCAAAATCAATATATTTGGGCTCATTACCCTTTTTATGGGTTGTAGATTACGATAAACGTTCATGCTCTTGTCACGTACATCCTATCGTCCATAGGCATCATTGCAGTTCCTTCGATGAATCTCATATACTCCATCTTTGGGTTTCTGGTACGTGTGATTCATCACATTCTTTCTGTGTGTTCTCTTGCATACCAAACTTTAAGCTCGATTATATTACTCACACTCACGCAATCTCATGTCAGCTCTTACTGAATTGCGGTTTCTTCGTGTTCTTGCTGCATCTTTTGTATGCCATATTCTTTACAAGGCTTGGCTTGAAGGCTTCACTTAGACTGCCAAAATGGCTGGAGGCTGCAATATAATGAAATTTTTGTACTGTCGCAGATAACAATTGGTGTACATACGTAGCTTCTTCAGTATTCTTAGCTCATGCTCCAAAACGCCTCCACTTTTTACAATGAAATTTTAAGTGGTTTGGAAGCTTGAAACTTTGCAAGTAGGATTTATTTAATTTTTGGCTATACTTTAATAATTTCATTGAAATGGAGTCGTAATTGTGATGATACTGTCAGTATACTTTTATAATTGTTACTTCAATTATCTTTTGCTGACATTACTGCTTTGATTTTTCAGATGGATCCCATGTTCTATAATTTTTTGCGTGACACCACGTCTTATTATAGCATATATTATTTTAATAATATTTTTTATAAAAAAATAAAATTTATTGTACTATTTTTATTTTAAAAAATTAAAGTTTAAAAGAATTACATTCACTAATTTTCAATTTATCAACTTTAATAATGAATTATTAACTATAAAGTGAAATTAAATGATAATCCTAATCGGATGGAATAAATTCTGATTAATAATTATGAAAATTAAATTAAAATATACAAAATTAAAATTGAAGAAAAAATTAAATGTGAGACAATGTGGCATATCAAATTCAATACAGCAGATCTCTAAGTGTTGATTTTCAGCTCCGGAACTGTCATAAAATTTTCCGAATTCATGAGCTTAAAAGTTGAAAAATTAAACTGGAAAAATAAATAAATAAAGTGTGTCATTAATATAATTATTATTTTGCTCCACATTTAGCAAAACATCGAATCATGATTATATGGATTCAAAATCTAAATAAATTACTCTCAAAACCACATGCAAAATATGCATATGCAGAAGTAACCAGGAAAATATTTCCAACATTCCATAATCAAAATCTGTTTTGTTGCCATCAATGTCTGACTCTCATCTACGGAGTATAGTTGGAATAGAAATTGACAAAAATCTTTTCGAAATATCTAACCAAAAGAAAGAGAGAAAAAAAATCATCCCGTCCAAGGGAAGACTTAAATGCAAATAAAGTGTACAACGATTTTTCTCTACATATAAAGTATTAACATAATACCAGAGGAGATTTTGTGATACCATATCATGGATTTACCAAAAATTTGGAGCATAAAATCAAAGCAGCTATGCTGTTATATAAAGCAGCGGATGACACATAAGAAAATTAACAAGAATTAAAAATGAAGAAATGTTGCATTCTCTTGCTTCAACTCTCTGGTTCGTTCTGTGTCTCAGCAATTTTACCCATCTGCAAAATTCAATCTTGACGAATAAAGTGTTACAATTCAACATGTTACTGTTTTGAATTATTTGATATAGATGCGTCAATAAAGCTGTAGGGTGCATGAAAGACCAAGATTGTGTGAGTCAAGATATTCTCTGCAGAAACCCAAGATGCATATGTCACTGCAACCATGTCGTTGGAGCCGACTCCGCCTGCACCGACACATCTTGCGGCTGTTTATGCCCCATAGAGGCTACGGCTCATCAACGATGATGATGAACAAGTCACAAATTCAACTCACTTTTATTGAGATTTTCACCCTGCGTAAGAGTTTACAACTACGGAATAAATTTTTTCATGTTAAGTTTGCTGACAGTTTGAATTTTTGAGTCACTTTTGTTTGATCGGTGTATAGTAGATACATTAACAAAAGTACTAGAATCGTGTGCAAAATGCAAACTAAGTTTTGTGATAAAGTAATGAAACTAAATTCATGTACCACATCACATACATTCTACAAATGAAAACAGCCAAAACTTACAATAGCAAAAGGAAAGCGTACTAAAAATGGTGTGTGAAGAGTTGCCTAATTTGGACAAACCAACATGTAAAACCTAGTTACAAACCAAGGAATATTTCTTTGCACAGCTCCATCACTGCCATGTTTGTGGAGTTGAGTCGCCGCCTAGAGAGACTGATTCACCAAAGACGAGGCACGATGTTAACATCGGAGTACAACAATAAACAATCAAGTCTTCAATTGTTGATACCTCAAGATAAAAGCAGGCACAGCGAAAGTCATGCAGTAGTCACAGCTTAAGCTTCTTTTCTAGTTATCCTGCATTTGGATAAAACAGAGCATTGATTATGTTAAAGAATCATAACATTCAGACTTCAGATTATATAAGACAGATTTGAGAGGCTGAATATGCAGCGAATTTCCCCATCCAAACCAAAGCATTACTGGTTTCAGCAGTCATTTTACATAGCAGAATCAAAGCAATGCAACTAGGCAAATTCGAATGATGAAGAAAGCTATTAGTCCTTTCAAAATATTCGTTACCTGAAGCAGTAAATTCCTAGAGCTGTTGTTATTTCTTGAATGATGGATGTTACAAAATGCATATATAGCATCGCTGCACACAGCAATGAAACTATGATTAAGATCAAGAGGAAACTGACAAGAACAGGAAACTCGATAGACAATATCTTTGGAGCAATCATTTCTACTACTTCAAGAGAGAAAATAACTGAATTCCTACAAGAGGCTGAGTCAACTGGTATTGTACAATATTGCAGGAAGCTCGTACCTGAGTACCCAAAGAAACCAAGAAGAACCCAGAACTCATCAACAAGAGGAACCCTGTGACATATATGAAGATCAAGAAAGTGTTAAATAATCAAATCAGATATATTGTTGCTTCTCTCGGCTCCAGCATGAGAATATAAGAGTAAAATAGTTCTTTCAGCACGTACCCATCGTTTAGCCTGGCAGTGAGTGCATTTGCAACGGCAAATGGAAGATATAATAGCGACTGCAAAGAGACAAACACGAGTTAAAAGGCTTCTGCAGAGATGTGGCTCAGTCAAAACTAAAACTGTTATTATACTCCCCATCAACCTCTCAAAATAAAGACAGGCTTCCCTTTTAAAGTAATTGCTGAACCTAATCATCCTTATCAAATGTCATGAAGAAACTCTATAGAAGAATTAAACATTGCTCGTACCATGCACATGCTTGTCTTCAAGCCCTTGGGTTCGTCACATATATGGGCAAGAATCATCCTTCCCTGCAACACAATCATTTTAGTAAGAAAATTGTTTAGACACTCTGGGATAAGAAGACAAACATAATGCCTCGATATTATGCAGTAGAAAATGAAGGTTGCCTCAACTAATAGCATCGTCAACAAATGCATGAAAAGAAAAATAACACCTTTTAGGCACTAAAATACGTGAGTGGAACAACATACATAACTACAATTCAAAGGTTTACAAACAAAACCGAGCCTGTATTGTTATGCAGCAAACCTTCATAACTACAAGGAAATATTACCACGAGGAACCCGAATGACAAACCAATACCCAATATGACGAGGTGTGGGTAGTTGTCCAGTAAATCGAGAGGAGACAGATAGTTCCTGCGCAGATATACCCAATATTAAATTACAAACAAAAATGAGAAATAAAGCAGATAGTGGGATATCAAGCAATACCAGAAAAGAACTCCACCCAGTAGAAGAGCAAATGGGTAAAGCTGTCAATAAATAAGATCAAGATATTAATTCAAATTCTAAAGAGAGAATTTTTGATAAAAATTGTAATCTGAGCTATTGTTGGTTTGTCAAATGTGCATACCATTGCCAACGCTAGCAGCATGCTTCCTTTTCTTGCCCGAACAATCTTATAAACATTGTACACACTGCACGTGAATGACATATATTTAAAGCACAATTTAAGCCAACCCTAACAACAGTTGCCAGAAAGTTCAATGTGGAGCAGCAGCGGTTATACTTAAGAAACAAATGCCATTTGCACTATAAATGTCTTGTTTCTGATGTTAACGAATATGACTTACAAGAATCGAAGAGAGAGAGAGAGAGAGCCAATGTGAAAAGATTAATTGACTCCATGAGAAACATCTTTTTGGACCTTTTTACCAAGCATCATTGTGGTCAAATATAAAACTTGTACTCACTTGAATGAAACTGTAGGTATAACCGCAAAGAGTATCATCATAAACAATGCAGCTTTATACATCGGCAGTTCTGGGAAAAAGGAAGGTATTAAAAAGCAAACAATGCAATCAAAAGAAGCTGACTAGAGCACACAAGCATAAGCAAGAAACGAAAGAGGCACTACGTCAATGAATGACATCAGTATGGAGGGCTAATACAGGAACAAAGACCAAATAAGTACCAGAGTATGTCCCAATCATAATAAATGAAACACCGCATTAGATAAGATACCTATATCAGATTGAAAGCAAGAGACACTCCGATGATGAATATGTATGGTTATGCTAAATATTACCGACACTGAAATACTTTTCTAGACTCACCATTTACAAATGGAACCCAGCTGAAGAATGGGATGGATTTCCCAAACTGTTGAGCCCACCATTCAGTACCTGAAAACAAAGCAATTAAGACTCAAATCTCAGCATTTTAGGTGGCATATAAAATTTACACACCAACATATAGGGTCATTCAAATATAAGCAGGGGAAGTAAAATGATAGAAGCAATACCAACAATAGCAGTGAAAAAATGGACCATATATATCAGCAGAAGGCCTTCAGTAGGTCCATTTATAATGGGAAGAATAAGCGTATTGGTGAAATAGCTGGAACAATGCAATAGATAAATTAATAAAGGCATAGCAATATAACAATTTGAGAGGAATCAACCAAAGATCTACTTACTTCTCCCATGTAGCACAGTAAAAAGGGACAGCTGATATAACCCAGAACCAAAAAGTACTCCCACCACACATGGCAGTGCTTCCAAAGGCCAAGGCCTCAAACTGGATAAGAAGAAACCAAACAGAAAAATGAAGCAACATAATTATGGGAACACCTTGCACAAAATAATAAAACTTCCATACATACCGCACATCCAAGAGCATCACACCCTGAGATTTTTTGAGGCAGCAATAGGTTAAGATTACAGTTAGCACTTCACAAATGCAACAAAGAAAAGAATGCAGTAGCAAATTCACAGACTGAGGAACGACTAAAGGGACAAACATTACCATGGTCAAAAAGTTCTCCCAATGGACTAGAAGAATTTGTTCTTCTTGCTTGCTTTCCATCAACAGCGTCAAAAGTCTAGTGTGAATTTTAGAAGACAAGAAATAATAGACATAAGCAACAAACTCTTGGTCAAACATAACAAGGAATTGAAACTGCAGACAATTGAAAAATTAATAATTGTCTTGTTCAAACAGAAAATAAAAGATTTTGCATCTTACAATTGAACATTCGTTAAAACTGCATTGGGGGGTGCTAGGAATTCAGGCAGCTTATAGAACTTTTAGTTTGCAATAAGGAAATATGATTACAGGGATTCGTATCCAAATAAATAGAGAGCTGGACAGAGATCTGAGTTTACTTGATATAAGAAGAGCAGTAATCCATGGGCAAAATTAACCCATCTCGGAGGAGGTGAATCCAGTTGAGGTGAATATATCTGCATAGAATCAGATATGCAGGATAAAAAAATTTGTGTTTATCGCCAGGTTGGTTAAGAATGCAAGATTTGCAAATTTATCATCACTACATGAGCGATAATCTTAAGTAGATAAGTACCTACATATTATAACAGTTCTAAAATGA
The DNA here is from genome assembly GCF_028751815.1 of Salvia miltiorrhiza. NCBI lineage: Eukaryota > Viridiplantae > Streptophyta > Magnoliopsida > Lamiales > Lamiaceae > Salvia > Salvia miltiorrhiza. Next base: position 14,945,244 of record NC_080391.1, on the reverse strand, counting down.
AATTTGCAAAAATCATTCAATATTAATATGAAACTTTCTTCATATGGAGAAAAGTCCCAGGCAACAGCCTCTAAGGATGTGGGTATGTGAGTACATGAATGTGTTTGTGAAACAATATGTGCATGTGTGTGACTGAGAGAGGGAGAGAGTACTCACATATCCAAGCAGTGCAGATGTAACCAAAAACATTGATCCTGTAAGTGTAATCTGGGTAGAAAACAAAGATAACATTTGACATGTCAATAGGCAGAGGAAAAATGTTGTTACCTACAATATATAATCAAAATGTTATGAGAGGTTAATCAGATAACATTTACCATGTTAGGTCTGCAAACTCAGCCCATGCACAAAAGGAAAACAAATAGATATTAGTGACAATCAGTGGAAATGGGTATAATGACAAATATATATATATATATATATATAGAAGTGATCAAGAACAGTTGGATAGGACAAACTACCACAAGTAGAAGATTTCAGTTCATACATGTAAAAGATGCGTGTGTAACAGTTACTAAAAGAACTTTACCAACAAAACACAAATTGTATTGTAACAAGAACCAATCAGCAGCACTAAAATAGGACAGGCTAGGGTGCTGTCCAAGAACGGATTATGATGTTCTTGTGATTGCAAAATTGGAAACATGTTTCATGCTTGAAACCAATAAATGCCAAATCTCTTCAGCATACTTGGCAGTTCACAAATAAGGTCCCTTTTAAGTCTCCTAACATTTCCTTAGAAGAATTATGGAGAAACAAAAACACATTTCTGACCAAATCCCACAATTCCTCCTAATTTTGCAGCTAAATTAGCCCTTTCCACCTTTCTCCCAACACGAATATCAGAAAAGCATCCGGCTTCATAACGCACACACCACTCCAAAAGAAAGCACAAATTGCATCTCCAAGAACACAAATATTGAAAAGGAATCAGTAAGATAAGATTCAGAAAAATAACGTCGAACATCACAGCACGACCAAATTCCCCATACACACGAACAGAGGGATTGAACTTACGGCATCCAGAGAGGGAATAAGTTGACGCAGCGGGTCCAAAAAGGCTGAAGCACGTATTTCGACACTATGGAGTGATCAACTCCGCTATACTTGTGCTTGCGCAAAGCCGCAACTCCATGAGCCCCGATGTATCCCATTCTATTCTTTTATTTTCCTCTGTGATTTCACCGTAGATATGCAATAAAAAAAACTTCCAATCTACAATATATATATATATATACGATTCGGGGGAAGGCAAAAAAAGAGAGGAAAAAGTGAGAAAATTGTGCAGATCGAATCTGAAACTGGAAAGGAATTAAAAAAAACATAAACATTAATAATGCATGCGTATTGCATAAATAATCTCTCACATTGGGGGAAAAAAGGCGGATTCTTTTTCAGTTTTTCGCGAAAAGATACAATAGAATAGAAGATTATTGGAAATGGAATTTGGCCTCACCTGCGTTGCAGCGGAAGTGCGAGCGAGAGCGAGAGCGAGAGCGAGAGAGGGCAATCAAATAAAGTTGCGCTTTTCTTTTGTTTCATAGCTAAGGAAAAACGTTAATGTCGAAGATCAAAATTATCCAAGGAAATATTCTTCCAAAAAATCAACGAAAAAGTCATAGAATGAAATCATTTTTTCTTTTTTGAGAATTAGAATGAAATCATTTTTCTTCCTAGAAGAAGGATCAATAAAAGGATTAAATTAATTGGCATTGCTTGCTTTTTTCTGATTATTTTAATCAAATTTTCTCGTTCATATTTTCTTTCCATATCAAACGGACATAGGTGTTTACCTTTTTCTTTTTCATTCGAAAAAAATATCTAGTTAGAGTGCATTCTCTTTGATTGTAAATTTATCATGAAAAAAAGAAGGATAAATAAAATTTCACCCTTTAAATGCTTTATTTCTTTTTCCAAATTTATAACTTGACTTTTACTCATTCCCCATTTACACTACAAAGAAGAGATAATATTATTCAACCAAAAATAATGTGATAATAAATAAAGAATGAGTAAGGGTCAAGTAGGAAATGTGGAAAAAGAAATGAATGATTTAAATGGTGAAATTTTGTTTATCCTTCATTTTTCCCATGATAAATTTACAACCAAAGATAACGCACCCTTATCTAAACAGACAGTTGTACTACCAATGCATTTATCGTATAGTTAGGAATAATCAGTTGATGATTATATTTTTATATGGATATTTTAGTAAAATATATAAAGACAAATTAAATACATCTATAATTATACGTACACTATAATTAAGAGATAAACTTGTGTTAAATAATATAACGAGCTTGACAAAAATATGAATCAAGATGATATATCGATGTCATATGAATTTATTCTATGTTGCATTTATTATGTATTGTGAAGTATTATATGATTGTACATTTGATTACAATCAAAATATATCGCTAGATTATAACATGATAAAATTAGAAAGCTGCACCTGAAGCTTAAATAATAAACACAAAATTAAATAATGCAAAAAGTTTTAATTTCAGTCTAATTTCATGTAAATTTTAAAGGGAAAAAAGGGGGGAAAAAAGTCAGTCCTAATTAGGTATATCCTTTTTTTTGGAGAGAGAAAGATGTATCCTTTTTCAAATGTCAGTAATAAAACTTTATTTACATGTTTGGCCCCTACCTATATTTTCTATGGAAATTGACAAAAGAAGTTTGAATCGATGGTCAATTTTCTCTCAATCGCAAAGACTTGTGTGCGGGTGGCCGCATGGTATGCGGACCACCCGAACTCATGTGTTTATAAATTAAGTTATAGTAATGCTTTTCAAACTTATGATGTGGTGTAGTGGTAACAGCCACTACTCTTTCTCCCCAAGGTCAGGATTTCGAATACTGTTGCCCCCATTTCTGTTTTTTGTTTGTTTTTTTTTTCCTTTTTCTGTTTTCTTTATTTTTTTATCTTTATATATATTCTTTTTCTTCACAATATTTTTTTTTCTTTGCATTATTTTTAAATTTTACTATTTTTCTTTTGTATTTTTTAATATATTTTGGTTTTTCTATTCTTTCGGTATTTTCTTTATTTTTCGTTTGTTTTTTATTTTTTGTTTTTCTTTTGTATTTTTTTTATATATTTTTGTGAAAAATGTAATATTTTAAAATATTACATTTCTTCAAAAACGTTACATTTCTTTCTTCATGTCAATAATGATTTTTTATTATAATAATAATTATTTGATAAAATAACTAAATGTAATATTTCTAAATAATTACATTTGTTCACGATAATTGTTACTTTTATTTATGAGAATTTGTACTTTAGTTATTTGATCAAATAATTATTTGTGTAAACAAAAGTAATAGCACTTTTAGGGTTTAGTATTCCCTATTTAGGGTGTGGTATTCAGTGTTTAGAGTTTACAAAATATTGAATGATGGTTAATACTTATATTCACAAAAGTATACATTTAAGCATGGAAATGTATATCTTAGATAAAATTAAAGTAAATATTGCCATTTAAATTTATTATTGAATGGCTAGGGTTTATTATTGAATATGACTAGGGTTTAGTATTCAAGGTTTAGGGTTTAGTATTCCGTGTTTAGGTTTAAAAAATACTGAATGATGGTTAATATTAATATTCACATAAGTATACATTTATGCATTAAAATGTATATCTTAGATAAAATAAAAGTAAATATTGCCATTTGGGTTTATTATTGAATGATTAGGGTTTAGTATTCAGTGTTTAGGGTTTAGTATTCCCTATTTAGGGTTTAGTATTCAGTATTTACAAAATATTGAATGATGATTAATACTTATATTCACATAAGTATACATTTAAGCATGGAAATGTATATCTTAGATAAAATTAAAGTAAATATTGTCATTTGGATTTATTATTGAATGACTAGGGTTTATTATTGAATATAACTAAGGTTTAGTATTCAAGGTTTAGGGTTTAGTATTCAAGGTTTAGGGTTTAGTATTCCCTATTTAGGGTTTAGTATTCAATGTTTAGGTTTAAAAAATATTGAATGATGGTTAATACTTATGTTCACATAAGTATACATTTAAGCATGTAAATGTATATCTTAGATAAAATAAAAGTATGCATTCAGTGTTTAAGTTTGAAACATTACATTTCTTCACAACAATGTTTATTTTTATTCATACGAATGTTTACTTAGTTACTTAAGTAATAATCTTTGTAAATAAAAGTAATTATTGATGTGAAGAAAAGTAAGCTTTATAACAATAATTACTTTTTAGACAACAATGATTACAATAAATATAATATTTTTGAAACATTACATTTCTCTATATCAATTATTAATTTTTATTATATATATCAATGATTACTTTTAATAAACATAAATAATAATATTATTATTTGATCAAATAATTATTATCGTAAGAAAAAATAATTATTGATATGTATAATGCTTTATATTGAATGAAGGTAAATATTTATATTACCATAAGTATACATTTGTGTAACAAAATGTATATCTTATGCTTATTAAAAGTAAATACTCATATTAGGGTTTAGTGTTTAGGTTTTAGGATTTAGTTTACAGGGTTTAGGGTTTAATTTATAGGATTTAGGGTGTAAACATATAATACTTTATATTAAATGAAGATAAATACTTATATTTACAAAAGTATATATTTGTGCGAATAAATGTATATATTATGCTTATTAAAAGTAGCATTTACTATAAGCAAATGTAATAATTTGAGGTGACGGATCAAATGGGCGCGGGTCATGGGCGCGGATCCGGGTCAGGGTTGGGGCGCGGGTCGACCCGGCCGCATCCCATGCGGGTGCCCTCACCCAAGTCCAACTCTCTCTCAATTCTTTTTGACTTTCTATTGTTATAGTATTCGACATGCACGCATCAAACTACTTTGGTCTTTGAAATCTTTAATGCTAATAAAGTTTCTAAAATGAGTTATTTTTTTATTTTTATTTTTGTGTGGCTGAAATCTTTAATGCTAGTATTCGACATGCACGCATCAAACTACTTTGGTCTTTGAAATCTTTATTTTTTTAAATCTTGCGAGAAATAATAGTAGTAATCTATTTCCTCTTTTCCAAGAGCCAAACCACATTTAATGATGCGCCACGTTGCAGTTTGTGTGTAGCCATTCATTCACAATCAACGATGTATGATTGAAGTAAAGAAAAGAAAGAGATAAGATAAGTTTATATTTTATCAGTCTCATAAAAATATGAACATTTTACTATTTTGGAATATCTCACAAAACATGAACATTTCTATTTTAGTACACTACCTCACCACGATCTCTTTACTTTTCATCTCTATTTTTTTCATAAAGTGTGATATCTTTTTCACTCACAATACACTTTTATCTAACATTTTTAAAAATTCGTGTCAATTACAAATATTCATATTCATATTTTTGTGCCACTTAAAACTCATGCCATTTACAAATTCATTAATGTTTATTTGTCTCCCAACTTCTTGGTGCATAAAGGATATATTAGTGGGTTAATTGCAACTTTCAAGCACATTTGATAGTGTGGTTATTGTTTGTTTATTTCATAAAAGCGAAACCTTGTAGGCCTTTTATAACTCAATCTGCATGACGTAATATTATATAGTCTAACATAGATATGCCAATCTATACTAATTCATTAGCTATTTGAAACAGATTCAATAACAAAGCTCAATAAAAACACCTTATTAAACTTTGAGGGGCTTCGCAATATTACCCTTCATAATTTAATTATTTTCTATCTAAAATATATAAGTAAAAAAAAACTATTTTGCTTTTTTTCTTTTGTGAAAAATGTTTGGGTTATTTTTTTTCCTTTTATTGATAAGTTGAGCTATATACTTTAGGTGAATGGATTTGGATGGTGTCATTTAAATGATCAATGGTACTATTAATAGTGCTGAGCTCGAGATAAAACAATTTAAACCCCAAATAAAGTTGGACTATAAATGAACCAAATCATTCGCGAATTAGACGGAGTTCAATCTAAAAGAAATCGCCAAAAATTCATTCGTCTCCTAAATGAGCCGAATTCGAACTTAAAACTGAGCTCGATAAAACTATCAAGTCAAACTCAAGCCTGCATATGTTCGGCTCGTAAGCTCGCGAATATGTTGGCGAACTTATTCGCGAATAGGCTCGCGAACATAAGCTCGTGAATATATTAATGTGAATAATTTTATATATTATCAATTAGTGTATTTATTTTACTATTTAGTTATTAACATTTATTCTCTAAATTTTTATGAATGTATATGTATTTTTTTAGTCAATCCTCAAATAATATCATCAATAATTAATTATCAACAATGAATTCAATTATATATTTTCATATATATTAAAATGAAAATCATAAAAATTAAAAATCTATTGTTATAATTTTGAAATAAAATGCATATATTTTATAACTTATATAAGAAAAGAATATCCATGTATATTAGTAGTATTATACAATATATAGAAATTTAAAAATAACAATAGATAAAAAATATCTGTCAATCGAGTCCAAGCCCGAGCTCAAGCACGAATATTAAGTTCTATATTTTATTCACGAGTCGAACCCGAGTAACAATTAGCGAAAAATTGTTGAACCAAACACGAGTTGAGCTCTAGCTCACTCTAATCGAATAATTATCGAATCGAATTCAAATCAAGCTCGAGCTCAATATTTATTTGTTGAGCCAAGCTCGAGCTCAATTTTTATGTCTCGAATTCGAACTCGAACCGAGCTCGAATCAGATAAAAATGTCACGAATCGAGTTTGGTGGTTGCCCAAAACAAGGACAGATGTATTTGCATTGCAGGGGATTTCAACTCTGTTAGAAATACTTTCGAAAGAGTTGGGAAGGGGGAACAACTTCTGTCAAAAGATATACAGGTTTTTGATAATTTCATCAAAAACAATGAACTGCTTGACATCCGATTACAAGGGAGAAGTTTTACGTGGTATCAACCACAAGGAAACTGTAAGTCAAAACTTGACAGATTTCTTGTCAATGAACAATGGATGGAGATTTGGCCTCATTCTTTTGCGAGAGGTCTTCCAAGAACGGTGTCGGATCATTGTCCGATATTGATGGAAACTAAATTTGTGGATTGGGGACCAAAGCCGTTCCGGTTTATTAATGCATGGACTAGTCACCCGGATTTTGCTAGAATCGTCTCAGAATCTTGGAACAAAGAAGGAATTTCGGGCTGGAGCAGCTACGTCTATAAAGAAAAACTGAAGAGACTTAAAACTGATCTCAAATGCTGGAACAGAAACTGCTTTGGTTTGATTGAGGAGAACATCGCCAAACTCCGAACCGAAATCGAGGAATGGGACGTGGTGGATGACACTTTGGGGCTAGAAGAATCTGAATCAATCAAAAGAAATGCAGCAGCAGCCAACCTTCTTCTTCAGTTCAAGAACAGAGACAGCTTATTATCCCAAAAAGCGAGAGATAGATGGTTGGCCGATGGAGATGTTAACAGCAGCTATTTCCACCGGATGATTAAAGGAAGAAGAGCAAAAAATAGCCTTTCGGGACTTCTTTTAAATGACCGTTGGGTTGATGAGCCCTCTCAAGTCAAAAAAGCTGTTCGCGAACACTTTGAAGGTCAGTTTAAGCAACGAAGAGGCTTTAGACTTTCTCTCCCGGAAGATTTCGTTCAAAAAAAACTATCGAGGGAGTCGAGAGAAAGTCTAGAACACCTCTTCACAGAGGAAGAGGTCAAGGCGGCGATTTGGAACTGTGAATGAGGGAATAGCCCGGGGCCAGATGGATTTAACTTCCATTTTATGAAGACTTGTTGGGGTACTATCAAAGGGGAAATTCTGGGAGCTTTGAACGAGTTTCACACTCACGGGAAGTTAACAAGAGGTTGCAATCCTTCATTCATCGCTCTTATCCCGAAAAAGAAGAAAGCCTTAAGGTTGAAGGAGTTCCGGCCAATCTCTCTTATTAACAGCCTGTACAAAGTGATCGCCAAAGTACTCGCCTCAAGATTAAAACAAGTGATTCACCATGTGATATCTGACTGCCAAAGTGCCTTCATCGAAGGGAGGTACATCTTGGATGGGGTAATTATGCTGAATGAGATTATTGAAGAAGTCAAAAAAAAAAAAAACACGTTTCTTTTCAAAGTTGATTTTGAAAAGGCATTCGACACAGTAGATTGGGTTTTTTTGGATCAAATGCTTGATAGGATGAACTTCAGTCACAGGTGGAGGAAATGGATCTCGGGCTGCCTTACTTCAACATCAGCCAATGTCTTGGTCAATGGAAGTCCTTCGGGTGAGTTTCATCTGGAAAGAGGACTCCGACAAGGAGATCATTTATCTCCTTACCTCTTTCTGATTGCTGCTGAGGGACTCAACCTGCTAACTGAGAAAGCCATACAGATTGGGCGGCTTGAACCTTTAAAGCTTGGTGATGGCGGCATCAAAGTTTCACACCTTCAATATGCCGACGATACAATGTTCATAGCCCCGGGGAAGAGTGAAAACGTTTGGGCACTTAAGAGCATTCTAAAGCTCTTTGAACTTCTATCTGGTCTCAAGGTTAATTTTGACAAGAGCTGCATCTTCGGAATTGGTACCCAAAGTCCTACCAGAGCCCTTCTGGCGAATATCCTCAACTGTAAAGAGGGTAGTCTCCCAACCAAATATCTGGGAATTATGATTGGCACTCGATTATCTCGGGTCGACGATTGGAGATATCTTGTTGATAAAATGAAGCGGAAAATTTCCAAGTGGCAGAACAGAAAATTCTCTTTGGCAGGTAGAGTCACGCTGCTCCGTTCGATTCTCTTCTCTACTCCGATCTACCAACTGTCCTTCTCTATTTTACCTAAGAAAGTCCTCTCGGATCTGCGATCTGTGATGTCCAATTTTCTTTGGGGTGGGGGGGTTTCGGAGACGAGGAAAATCCATTGGGTTAAATGGGAAGAGCTTTGTGATGAAGCTAGTAAGGGGGGACTTGGTCTTAAAGATTTGGAAAGCTTCAATAAGGCATTAATGGCAAAATGGATATGGAGATTTTTGTCGGAAGACAACTCCTTATGGGTTCGGGTGGTGAGAGCTTGTAAGGGGGAGATGGAGTGGGATGAGGAGGGTCTGAATTTTGATTAAAAAAAAAAGAGTGACGACAGGAGGATGGTGGAAGAAGGTTTTGAGACTTAGTTGGGGGGAGGAAGGAAGGTGGCTCAGAGAAAATCTGGAGGTACAGATTGGGGAAGGGAATTCATTTCTTTTCTGGCATCATTTTTGGGCTGGCAAGAAAAGGCTTCGCGATCACTTCCCAATACTCTTTCGGCTTAGTAGAAATCAGGGGGGAATGTTGAAAGAAATGGGGGAATGGTCAGATAACGGTTGGGAATGGAGGTTACTTTGGAACCGAGATCTGAGGGAGCGCGAGGAGCTTCAGCTCTCCGAGCTACTCTCCATTTTAAATAACCATTCTCTTTGTGTAGGAAAGAATGATGAATGGAGATGGAAGCCTAATTCCAACGGCCTCTACACAGTTAAGTCAGCTTACAAACTTATCCGAGGAGATAGAGCTTCAAGCAGACTTCGACTGAACAAACAGGAATTTCAGATGATCTGGAGGGCTCTCGTACCACATAAGATGAAAATTACAGCATGGAGGATAGTCAAAGGGAGAGTGGCGACATTCGAAAACCTTCTTAGAAGACATATCCAACTGCCTCCATCATCCACAAATTGCATCTTCTGTAAGTCTCACACCGAGGACATGAATCATTTATTCTTCACCTGTTCACAGACCGTGGAAATTTGGCTGGCCATTATTCAGTGGCTAGGAGTACAGACGGTCCAACAAAGAGAAGTTTGTAATCACTTTATTGCCTTCATGGGTTTGGGGAATAAGGCGGCCACACCTTTCCTCTCAAGTGTGTGGATTTGCTTGATTTGGAGTTTATGGAAAGTTAGAAATGAGTGCATTTTCGACCAAGGCTCTTGGAATAAAGATAAAATGGTGTTTGAGATTAAACAGAGACTTTGGAGTTGGACAAAAGTTTATATGATGGAGATCTCGTCCTCGAATTTCCATTCATGGCTGAGGAACCCAAATATTTTCGGTTGATCTTGAGTTCCCTCTTGCAGATGTTCTTCCCCTCTGTCCCTGCTGTTTTTCTTTCTCCTGTTTTTTTATGTTGTACTTCTCTCCCTTTGGTACCTCTGGTACCGAGCAATAATATCATCCTCTTTTTCCTGACCCAAAAAAAAAACATACATGAATATAACAACAAGCATATAATCCCTCACCTTAAAATCGAAGCTAAATAAATCAAATCCGGAATGAAGGTCTTAATAGCGCCGCACCAGAAGAATTCGTCAAAATCGCAGCTGAACAGACCAGTCAACTTCAAGCCTTCGTTTGAAGCCTCAAACGTCCTCAAATCGTATTTTTCCCAGAAATATGACTTCTTCGTCTTCGAGAGAGCTTTCCGTGGCCGCCTGTTTCGCTTGAATCGGAGTTCTGTGGAGGAAGTTATGGCCGTTCTCCCGAAACTGCCAGAACTTGATTTCCTGCGAAAATCTGACTCCACACGTTTCTGGCCCTCTCTGCTCTCTAAAACCCTAATTAATTAGTGTGTCCGTCTCCTTTAGGGTTTGAAAATAGATCCCATATTTATACTAGTTTCTAAAGAGCTTTTGATAAATATAAAAAAAATTATTTTCTATGTATATCTCCTACTAAGATAAAGAATAAAGATGATAAAAGGAGTTTTAATTCTAATAGGAATCATTAATAATAATAATAATAATAATAATAATAATAATAATAATAATAATAATAATAATAATAATAATAATAATAATAATAATAATAATAATAATAATAATAAGCTATACTAGAAAATACCATTAATTAAACTTATAAAATAAATTTAAGTTATCGGGGTGTTACAACCTACCCCACTTAAAATAATTTCGTCCTCGAAATTCTAGTCACGATTCTTGAGCCATATAATCTAGTTCTATGGTGAGGTAACTTCATCCTTCGCACGTGTTCCACGAACCCGTAGTCGCTACTCCATGTATAGTAGTCGTACACCGATTGCAGCCTCCTAATCCTTTCGTATCTCTCGCATTGTACACGCAAGAATTCACAACGTTCACTTAATCTTTCATATTCTTCGCGCAATTTCTCAATTCGTGCTTGTAGGGTACTTGAGCTCTAGTGGGAGTTTGATGTGTCCGTGCCATCTAACAATTTCACAATTTCAACTATTTCTAACGAAGCTAAACATAATAGTACTAGAACATAAAGGCATCATAAAAAAAAGTCATGTAAAACATCATAACGGCCATATACTTAAACAATTAAAACACATACCTTGGAGTCGATGCAGCACATGAGTTTCGAATGACTAGGCTTATTTAACCCTTTAAGCTTACTTAAACCTTTTTAAAAGCAAAACAATTTTTTTTTAAAGCACGAATCTAGAGGAACGTAGACCCGCTCTGATACCACTATGTAACACCCCAATTTTCATAAACTTTTCAATATAAAATCTTTGAAAACTAATATATAAAAATAAAATTTCTTGAATTATAAAAGTTTAAACCAATTTAAAATCAACTTGTCAAAACTAAAGTAGTAACATGAAATAAAAAAATAAATAAAACGATAAACTAAAACTTAACGAATTCTACAAAAATGTTCAATGTAAAATCCTTATCACTAGTCATTCTCCACTTCCATGGCCACCTCGACTCCAGAACTGCAAAACTGAAAAGATAAGGGGGTGAGCATATTGAAAATATACTCAGTGAGAAACCATGCAAATATTCACGTACACATAAACATGCAAATAATTCACATTGTCATACACATATTCTGAATTCTGAGTGTTTCTGAATTTATGATCATGTACTTGAACATGATATTCTGAATTTCTGATCATGTACTTGAACATGATATTCTGTGTTCTGATCATGTATTTGAACATGATATTCTACGTTCTGATCATGTACTTGAACATGATATTCTGCGTTTCTGATCATGTACTTGAACATGATATTCTGCGTTCTGATCATGTACTTGAACATGATATTCTGCGTTTCTGATCATGTACTTGAACATGATATTCTGAACATGTATTTCTACATGGCTGAGCAAGTATAATCAAACATGAACTAAAAGCATATTCAAACATACATGAATATAACAACAAGCATATAATCCATCACCTTAAAGTCGAAGCTAAATAAATCAAATCCGGAATGAAGGTCTTAATAGCGCCGCACCAGAAGAATTCGTCAAAATTGCAGCTGAACAGACCAGTCAGCTTCAAGCCTTCGTTTGAAGCCTCAAACGTCCTCAAATCGTATTTTGCCCAGAAATACGACTTCTTCGTCTTCGAGAGAGCTTTCCGTGGCCGCCTGTTTCGCTTGAATCGGAGTTCTGTGGAGAAAGTTATGACCATTCTCCCGAAACTGCCAGAACTTGATTTCCTGCGAAAATCTGACTCCACACGTTTCTGGCCCTCTCTGCTCTCTAAAACCCTAATTAATTAGTGTGTCCGTCTCCTTTAGGGTTTGAAAATAGATCTCATATTTATACTAGTTTCTAAAGAGCTTTTGATAAATATAAAAAAAATTATTTTCTATGTATATCTCCTACTAAGATAAAGAATAAAGATGATAAAAGGAGTTCTAATTCTAATAATAATAATAATAATAATAATAATAATAATAATAATAATAATAATAATAATAATAATAATAATAAGCTATACAAGAAAATACCATTAATTAAACTTATAAAATAAATCTAAGTTATCAGGGTGTTACATTATTACTTGAACGGAAAAGGTATTTAAAATGTTGATCTAAAAGTGTAGATGGGTATTTGCATTTCAAATTGAATTTTACCAATCATCTAATTTTCTTTGTACTAAATGGGCTGATTGATTGATCGATTATCTTCCTACTAAAATGGGCCTTTGGGAAAGTGGGCAATGTGGCCCATTAAGATTATTTTAATCTCAGTTTGAAATGGGCCATCTCTTTTATGCTGATCTAAAATATTATTTTAAAAAGTGTCAAAAAATACACCAACTTATTAATTGTAGTAATTTTAATACGAATTCTATTTTCGACCAAATAAAGCTGACCTGGCACCCTGGAAATCTGGAATGTTGATGTGGGCAAATTGAACATTTATAAAAAAAGTTATTGGCGAAGAAATACACCAACTTTGGACTAATTTTGATTTTTAACACAAACTTTAAAAAGTATATAAAAAAAACATACATCAGCTTATTGATTGTAGTAATTTTAACACAATTTCGAATTGTCGAATTATGTTAAATTGTAAGACATGTATTTTAGTTCGTCTCGAATTGTATTTATGAAAGTAAGTTGCTAAGATATTTAACACGAACTCGAATCGTCAGATAATGCACCAACTGCAAATAATGCATTAATTTATGTAGTTGAATCGCAGTTGTCTTTAGTTAATACATATTCGTGTCACTTTACTTTCATAGATATCATTTGTGACGAACCAAAATAAATGTCTTACAATTTGACATAATACGACAATCTGAATTCGTGTTAAAATTACTACAATTAATAAGTTGATGTATTTTTTGACACTTTTTAAAGTTCGCGTTAATAATCAAAATTGTTCCAAAATTAGTGTATTTATGCGCCAATGATCCTTTTTATAAACGTTTGATTTTTCCACGTCAGCATTCTAGCGAGCCAAGTCAATTTCATTTGGCCATAAATAGAATTCATGTTAAAACTATACAATTAATAAGTTGGTGTATTTTTTGACACTTTTTAAAGTTCGTGCTAAGAATTAGAATTGCTCCAAATTTGATGAATTTTTGTGCCAATAACCCTAAACTATACTCCCTCTGTCCATAAGAGTGTGCATGATTGATAGTGTGGCATGAGTTTTAATAAATATTATCGAATGAGTTATTAAATAAAAGAAGGATTCAAAAAAGAAAAATACATGCTCTTGTGAAATATATTAAAATAATAATAATAAAAAATACATATTCTTATAAAACGAGAAATAACATATAAGATGTGTGGCATGAAAATATAGTTGATACAACTATAAAATAACACAAATACATTGTTTTAAATAACACAAATACATTGTTAAAGCAATCAACTACTACTATGAGTCTATGACATGTCACAGATTTTGAATAATTTTTGTAATTGTACACTCATAATGCCCAAAAAGAAGTGAAACTACTAAGAGCATCTCCAATGCATGGTATCTTATGGGGTGTTTTAGATGGTGGTCCCCACCTAAGACACACCCCTCCCCAATGCATTGATGCTTAGATGTCCTAGATCTCCATTTCCACAAAATTCATCTTTCTACACTTTTATTTTAAATTTCAAATTTCATTAAAATTAAAATTAAACATTGCAATAATTAAAATAAAATTAAAGACATAATTAAAATAAGACAATAAAATAAAAATTACAATAATTTCCTAATCTAAATAAGTCATCGACGCTTGAGCACTTCTTGGACTAGGTGGTTGTGCAAGGCCAATTGTGCCTCCGTCATATCTGTCGTGTCCGTGTTCAAGAGTTTCATATCCATCTCCTCTCGTTTCATCTCGGCTTGCATTTTTTTCACCTCGGCGATTTTCCCCGTTTTGAGAGCACGCTTCTTCATGCTTTCGGCCACCTTCTCAAGGGCGTCGGAGAACGCCGAACCTCCTCCCGAAGACTCTTCTCCCTTCTTCGCCTTGCCATTGTCTCGCTTTGCCGCTTTTTGGCCTTGGGGCCTCGTCGTGACACTCGCCTCCGAAGAAGTGGTGGTTGCTTGGCCATCGGAGCCCTTCGACTTCTTTGCGGAGTGGACATCCCCGGCTTGCGACATGAATCTTTCACACACGCGCAGGACTTTTCAAGCTTTGATGTAGGAGAATTGCTTCTTGAAATTCGTCTAGAACATCGTCTAGGCTTGTTAGGTGATTTGGTCGTCGCTCATACCACTCCCCTAATTATCCTTGCAAGTGTTGTAGAAGCCCTCGAAATATTTCATGTCCTTTTGGACACGTGCGAAGTGGGATTTGAGATGTTTCGGCTTACGCCACGGCGCTCCCGGCGGTTTGAGTGCATTGAACTTCTCCACGATTGCTCCCCAATATTGGAGCAACTTTTGGGAGGTTCCCAAAACAGGATTGTGGGTAGCCTCCGCCCACAAGATTGCAACGAGCTCGGTCTCTTCGCTAGAGTATTGGGCGCGGGTGCCCTTGACTTTCGGCTTCTCCGCCTCCGACACTTCTTGGACATTGGTGTGCGCCGCTGGCGTGGGAAGATTTCCCGTAGCCAAGACATTGGAGGCTTGCGAAAATGGAGCAAACCCCATCATCGGAAGCCTCGAACCTCTGCCTTGTTGCTCGAGATATTCATCGAATTCGCGATCCATTACAAAAAAAATGTAGAAGAGAGAATTGTAGTTGAGGTAATGAGAAAGTAGTGAATTTTAGATTGTGGAAGGGTGGTATTTATAGAAGGGAAAAAAAAGAAAAAAAAATTAAATCACAAACTAGCCATTGTGCAAGAAACGGTCAAATTTTAAAAAAAAAATAAAAATAAAAAACGGTCGAATTTCGAAATTTAAAAACAATTTCAATTTTTTTTTAAATTAGCGCGTCCGCCGGATGCGCCTTCCTTTCTCCGCCTTCGCCCCGGGTCTCCCCCCCTCGTCCCCGCTTTGAAACTGGGCGATTCTCCAACACGGCGCGCGGCCTCCAGCGACCCGGATCGACGCGGGGCTAAGGCACCGCGTTCGAGATGCTCTAAGAAATCTCTAACAAAGTGACAAGAAACTCATACCTACCTAGGTAAGAAACCCTTTTTGCTTACTAGTCCACTTTGACGTATTCCACTTGTTCTTTTCTTGCATCAATAATACATATTCGATTTCTTGCATATCTAGCTTTTTCTTTTTTCTTTTCTTAACTAAATATTATTCCATCTATCTCATTCTAATAGGCTTATTTTTTTAAGCATGAAAATTAATAAAATTTATTTTTAAAAAAGAAAGTGGTGTGATCCATATAAATTAAATACATTTTTTTTACTTAAAACAAAAAATCGAACTTATTAGAGTGGACGGATGGAGCATTAATAAAGTAATAAAACATATTAACACACTAACCTACATATAACTTTTTTGATTGGAAATAAATTGGTGTCTCACCAATAAATTACACTTCGTTGTCTTCTTGCATATCTCGTTTAAAAACTTGATTATTTTAAAATTATACTTTTGAATTATTTTCATGTGCGATTGTTAAGTTCTATTAATTCTAATGATATATAATCCAACTCAAATGAGGGTTGTATGTTATAAAGTAGCATGTGTGTTGGGCAAATGGTAAAATATTTAATATTTTCTCTATCTCTCCAAAAATAATTTATTTTTGTTATTTTGGTTGAGGAAAGGATTTCGAAATTTTCTATTGTGAGGCACAAAATATAAATATAAACTACGCTAAAAAAATTCATACATAACAATCCAAGTCCGTTACTAAAAAATTACTATATAATAATTCAAGTCTATTGAGGATTATGAGTTTAAAGTTTTGCTTATATTTTAATTGAATATACATACATATATAAAATTATAAATACTTAGTAATTAAAGTCTATTGCGGGCATGTGCCTCCGTGTCTGTTTTGGTTATCCATAAAAATTAGTTTCTTTCCATTTATAGACACCATCTCACAACATAATCAATATAGTATTAATTTATTTACATATTTTATATATGGTGGACTCATTTATCCATTCACGTTAGAATTAATTAATCATTCTTAACTAGGGTTGTAAATGAACAAAGCTACTCACTATTCGAGATTTGCCTTGAAAAAAGATCATTCGAAACTCGATTCGATAGTAAACGAGCCGAGCTCGAGTCTGAAAGCACTCGGCTCTTTGAGCTCGAGAACATGTTCGAATTCGATTGTTCGCAAAGATATTTGTGAGCATGTTCACGAACCTTCAGCCGAACATTCAATCGAGTTACTGCACGAGCCTTAACCGAGTCGAGCTCGATCTCAAATAACATATTAATCAAGAAGCTTTTTCTAAATTTATAACGAGTTCGAGCTCGAACAACATATATACGAACATCTAACGAGTCGAACTCGAGTTCAAGCTCGAATTCGATATTATCGAGCTTCACCCGAGCCGAGCTCGAGTTCGGTAAGTAGATGACGAGCAGAGCTCGATCAATAAGATAAAAGTTCGATGAGAGCTTGAGCCGATCTTGAACACTCGAATATTTAAACGAGTCGAGCTAAAGCTTGTTAGTATTCGACTCGTATACAACCCTATTTTTAACATTGTCTATAAAGTGGACTATTTCTTCACTCACAATAAATTCAATGATTTTTTTATTAAAATTTATGCCATTTCTTTTTAGGACTATTTTTGTGGGGCGAGTCCATCATCATGAGATCTTTAAAAAATATATTTATTTAAAAAAAAAAAAGAGGAATGCACGTGATGAACAGTGTATCTAATTCAATTATATGCGATTCATTTAAGATATTCATCATTCACCACCTTTTAAAAAAAAAATCTTAGCAAACACTAAACTTGCAAAGTACACTATTCCCTAAAACACAATGCAGATTTTTTTTAGATGGCGATGTTTAAGAATAATTATGGTTGTGATCCCAAAATAATTTATGGACGTAGAAAATCACAAGACAATAAAAGGGGAGCCAATGATGTTCCACAAACAAATTCTTATAGCATTAAATTGGATAATAAAGAAGAATCAAAGTATCTTTTTCTATACAAATAGGACTTGTTTGTCCTTTTCCTTTAGTGAGTGTAGTTACAACAAAATACAGCTCACAAATGCCTGTGACCGAGTCAGATGGCCCATTTTCTAATGTTCATATCTGCCACCCACTCCCACTTGACCATTTTCTCACTATGGCCTACAAGCCTACCATGCAAAGTACACTCACAAATCTTTAAATTTGTCTTTATTTTATGCTTTAATTAACGTTAAATCATAAGTTTTGTGCACTTCAATCCACTTTTTAAATATTTAAATTCTAAGGCACCAAAATCAAAATCTATGTAATACTTCCGTCCACCATTTCTAAACCCATTTCATAAAAAATACTATAAATTTTAAGAAATTAGAAATGTGTATTATAAGTGAAATAAGAATCTCTCTTTATTGCGAATGAAAAAATTATTAAAAATGAAATTGGTCTTAATTGATGGACGAACCAAAATAACAAAACAGATCAAGAATTGATGGACGGAAAAAAACATATGGAAAAATATACTTCATTTGTCTCAACTTTTATTATCTATTTGAGAGTGATACAAATTTTAATAAAGTCAATGGGTGAGTTATGAGTGAATTAAGGATCTCACATTTTATGCGAGTGTTAAAATAATTAAAGTGGTGTAATGGTCCCACCTATTTTTACTAAAAATAAAAATTGATATAGAAATATGGATACTAAAATCTGAGACGAGTGAGTATTTTCAGCGGATAATTTTTCCTATAAACTTTTCTCTCTTTCTTCTGTCACTCATTTTATCACATTTTATCTCTGCTAAGTCCTAACTCTCACCATCTCACACGTTCTATCACAATATTTGATTATATAATTTTCACCAAAATTTATATCACTTTCTTTTTATTTTATTCTTTTTTTAAAATTATCAAATTTGATTTGTGAAAATATTCAATATAGATATTAATCTAAAGACCACGGCAAGATCTTTAATTTAATATAAAAACTATAAAAAATAAATTTGACATAAAAAATTTATAATCGCTTGAAATCATAAAATTGATCCTTTTTCTATATTTATTTTATTTTATTTTTATATTTTTATTATATTGACTCGTTTCAAATCTCTTTAGTTTAAAAGTATTATTTTTAAAGTAGAATTTATATTAATTTTAATATAAATTTACAGATTAATAGTTAATTATATAATCTTAAAAGTAGAATTTCGAATATGGTGTAGATTTATTAAATCTTTAGATATGTTTGTATTATTTTTTATATTTATTTATATTAACATATCTAGTATTATTATTTAAAATTAAATTTTATATTATATTATATTAGATTTATATTTACGTATATATTAAGCATTAAAATGACTCATTGAAAATCTTTAATTAGATAATCATTATTCATTCTCTTTAGAAATTAAAAAAAAAAGTAAAATGAATAGTTTAATTTTGTAATAGCACGTCTATTTAAATTTACTAAGATCATCTATATTATTTGAAAATGAATGACAATTATGTCTTGTTCAACCCTTTTTTTTCCACTAAACGATTGATAAAAATATATTTATCTGTAAAATAACATAAATTAAAATTTAAATGCATATAAAAATAATCGTTGTCATGTTTATTCAAGTTATTTGGCACATATACACTTACGACTCACCAGTAGCACCGTTTTTTTTAAATAATTTGTTAAATCGATATCCGACTAAAATAACGAAACATCATTAGTATAAAATTAAACTCAACTATTTGGGAATTACTATTTATGAAAATAAATCATATCTGTTTTTTTTTTTTTTTGCAAAATCAGATTTTTGGTAACTTTTTTTTTTGTAAAATTAGTATTTAAACAAAATAACCAAATAACTATGATTTAAAAATGCATTCAAAAAAATACATTAAACTATATGAAAATAGATAGTTTTGTACATTTTTTTTTTATTTTGAAAAATTTAAAGATTTGTAATTTTCATTTACTTTTATTTTGATTATATTTAATAAGTATATTTATTTATTTAAAATATCGTTCAATTTGGATGTTGGCTATGTATCGCACAGGCGCGTGCACTAGTGTAATTGTAAATACTACTCCCCGTCCCATTGATCTTGTCTTGTTTTTCTTTTTGGTTTGTCTCATTGATCTTGCTCTGTTTCTATATTTGATAATGGTTTTACACTACAAACAATATGTCCCACACATTTACACACTTTTACTACACTAATTATACTCTCTTTAATAATCGTGTCCAAAAGAAATTGGACGAGCCTAATGGGATAGAGGGAGTGCTTTCTCCCATCTCTAAATCATTTTTACATTTAATAAAATTATTTTATTCGCAATACATCTAATTATTTTATTAAAACTCGTGTCATTCTTTCAAAGAAGAATAATCGCAATTCGGGACCTGAAGTCAAAATAGATCGTTTAATGCCTTAAATGTGGCTTCAAAGTTTTTGGCATTTTTTTAAACACGAGCGAGCCGAGAAATACTTGGAACGACTAGTACGAATGGAGTTCTTTTGTAACATTCGTCCCAAGAGGTAGCGTGCAACACTTAAAACGACTGGTAAGAATGTCATTCTTCGTACCATTCATCCCAAATATAGCCCCCAACACTTGGAATGGCTTATACGAATGAAGTTTCTTTAGTACCATTCGGCCCAATAACTGGCATGCAATCTCTTAGCACGAATGGACTGATTTGTACCATTCGGCCCAAGAATTGACGCGTAACATTTGGTATGAGTCAAGCACGCAACATCCTGACAGATTGGCACGAATATTCCCCTTTCGTACCAAGTATATCATATATTTAAATTTGAAATATAGTTGAACAGAATATCACGACTGGATGTGGAAAATAAGTTTTTTTATTACTCCTTTTGTCCACGAAAGAACTTCTACTTTCCTTTTTGTGTTGTTCACAAAAGAACTCCCTACCTATTTTTGGACTATACTCCACCGCTTACTTTTCATTTTTTCACCACTCTCAATACTAATTACAACACATTTTCACCACTCACAATACACTCAACAACTTTTTCTCCACTTTTAATACATGCAACAATTTTATTCTTAAAACTTGTGTTACTCCTTCTTAGGAAGTTCTTCCGTGGACAGAGAGAGTATTATTTATTTATGAAGCAAGAAAAAAAATTATTGGTTAAACACCAAATATGATCGAAAAAGTATATTTGAAACCCAAAATCGAAGGAGGTGAAACACCAAAATTGCCTGAAAAGTATATAAAGAAGATAACCGAAAAATATATGCAGAAAGATGACCAGAAAAAGTTAATAAAAAGTAGAAATAATAAACACATGTTGTCGTCAGAGAATCATCTATACAGCTACGCCGGAAGGAACTGAATTTGGAAACGATAAAATAAAGAGAGATAGAGAAATAGAGTGAAATACATAAATTACATTAAAAATAAATAATTGGTGGTAAAATTTGACCGGAACAAAAATAAATAATTGTGATGTAAAAATAAGTACAATTTTATCTTTTTAACATAAAATTAATTTAAAATTATTAAAATTAAATTAATAAATAACTATTAATTTATTATATTAAAAAGATATTTCCCACCATTACCTCTTCTCAATACAATATGCACTACCATGTGAAGCTTAATTTTCAGCCAAAGGATCTTCTATATAATAGGAAAATGAGTTATCCTATGTGGCATGCCTAGAATTGCTTTATTTCAAAATCACTCAAATCTCATGCATTTGCAATGATTTATATTCACCATTAATTATTAATTAATTAGCTATTACATTCCATACAAAGATTCATTAATCTTAATAAATATAACTAAAAGCATATATATATATATATATAATATTAACTTTACAAATAATCTAAATTAATAAATTTTATTATTTATTTTATCTCAATAAAAGTTAGATTTATATGTCTGACAAGAAAAAAAATTATAATTTATATACGATAAATGATTTTAATAGAATGTTCGTAAATAGATGTAAATTTGTTATTAGTTTTATAATTCTCAAAAGCGTATATATTATATAAATGATCTATTATATGCTTGCACAATAAGACACAAATTTTATAAACCGATTACTTTAAAACAAAATCTTATTTCATGTTTAACAAAATAATTGAAATTTTATTTTTATTTTTTATAAAATATATTCATACATTTTATCTGTATCGCGTAGAAAAATATATTTTTCATGTCTACGAATTTTATTTGTTCCAGTTTCGTCAATAATAATTGTTTAGCCCTATTTTGTGATGAATTTCTAGGTGTTTACGTGTTATATTGACTTTTATTTTGGTCTCTTTCACTCAAGAGTTGATTGATTTGAGCTTTTGTGCTAATTTTGTTGTCTCGGGATTTTATGCTCAAATTGATTGATATGTGGACAAAAATAAAGTCAGAATTTAGTTGAATGGTCTGAAGAAGAATTGAAGTTCATCTCGCTACGAGTTCGTAGGCGAAAACGGATCTAAAATTCGACTTGAAACGAGGGAGAACCGACCAAAACAAAAACGCTGCATATTGCAGTGGCCGGCACCCGCAGGGAGGCAGCGCTCGCTGTGCCCATTCTGCGAAGGGCATAGGCGGCGGCGGCCGCCCGGGCGGCCATGGCCGCCTGCGCGATCTGGCAGTTACGTTTTTTAGGCTTTAAAACCCATTTTTTAGGATTTCAGCGCCCATTCTCGACCCAGCCAGCCCCCAACTACATTTTTATTGTATTTTCTTACAGTTTTGGTAGGGAGAAACACATTAGAAACTCTCGGATTACGCTAGATCGTCGTTTTCTTTAATCAATTGTAAGTTCTATCTATTGGTTTACCGAATTCTACAAGCTTTTTTGGTTGCTCTTTTCCTAGATAATTGAACACGTTTTGATAGTGATATTTAGCATTGATTTATGCTTTGTTAATCTTATTGCCTAGATAGTTAGATCGTTGGTTGAATTGTTAAAGTAATACTCCGTTGAATTTGTGTCGTTTTTCATTTACATGTTCCTTAGGAAAAATCATGATTAGTGTTTGCCATAGATTTGAATGCTTGTTTATTTTCCTTGCCTAGATAATTGTTACTTTATGATTTTGGATTTAATTATTGCTTTCTAGATTGTTAGATTAGAACTCTAGTTCTTTATTTTGTCTTATTGCTTTCTTTGCATGCTTCATATCTCTCGCCTAGATAAATTTATATGCTTTATTTTAATTACGAATTAGTTAACAGGAGAGAGAGTGTCAGACCCAAATTTCTGATTAGAGTGTTTAGGTTTATTTTCTGTTTTCTGTGCGTAGCATGACCAGAGCCCTGTTTAGCCTTCCTTGAGAGACGACTTGGGTTAGCTTACTACACTAGGACGACCTCGTACGATTGCAAGTCAATCCCTTAGGTGTTTTAGGTTGAGTCAATAATAATAATAATAATAATAATAATAATAATAATAATAATAATAATAATAATAATAATAATAATAATAATATAAAATTAACTATAAATAAATTATGAAATTAGTAGTACATAAATGTAAAATTTAAATAAAGAAGAATAGAGGATATGATGTTAAAACATATTTGAAATCTTTAATCCTGCATCAAACTTATAATAATCTCAATTGAGTGAAGAATTTATATAAATCACCTCATCTCACATTGATTTTTTTTTATGAGATTTCACCAAAATAAAACCTATATGAGAATAAGTTATTGCTCTCCAAACTAAAAATCTATATTCAATTGGCGGAATGATTGAGATTAATACAATTTGAATTGCTTTGTCAATTCAAATTTATTTAATTGAATACATAATTTAATTTATTTAATTTAACAAAATAAATTGGTGTAATTAAGTAAATTATTTCTTCAATTTAATTTTGTCATACAATAAGATATTTTGTACACATTTTTAAAAATAAAATTTGGATTCAACATTGATTTTTATGAAAATTTATCAATTAAAATACTAAATAAATTAATACAATTTGAACACATCAACTTTCTTAAACTTCACACGAGATGATTTTCAGAATTTAGTTATGGTCTTTCAAACTTCAAATGAGACGATACTCACAAATCAATTTGTTTTTTCAAATTCCAAACGGTATGATATCGGAACTCAAGTAATGTATGATACTTCAAGCTCCACATTAAATAATGCACAATTTTTTTAAAAGATTTTTCGAGCTTCCATACAATATGATGTTTAGAAGTTAGTTACGATCGTACAAGCTCCAGATGATAATGACCTTTAAAGCTCCACACTAGATGATTCTTGCAACTTAGTTATGGTCTTTCAAACTTCAAATGGGATGTCATTCGCAAGCCAATTTTGTTCTTTTAAACTACAAACAAGATGATGCTCAGAATCCATTTATGATATTTCAAGCTCCAAATTGAATAATGCATAAAAGTTTATCAAAAATTTTAAAGCTCCATACAAAATAATGTTTAGAAGTTAGTTATGATCTTACAAACTCCAGATCATACAATCTCACAAGTCAGCTTTGATTTTTAAACCCGCAGATAAAGATGTTAAAATAATTAAAGCATAAAGTTTTTTTTTTTAAGGTCTAGACGAGATGATGCTCAAAAGTCCGATGTTCAAATGTTTCGGACTTTAGATGATGATATGGTCTTACAAGGTTCAGATGTAATAATGCTCAAATAATAGATGATGTCTTAAGTTACTTATTTGTCAATTTAAACAATTTGTACAAAATTAATAAAAATATTGTCTATATACAATTGACAACAAATGTGACACATCAATCCTCCATCAAATTTACATTAAAAAAAATTCAATGTTACATTGGACTCTTTTAAAACATTATTAAATAAAAACTTATATAAAACAATACATTTATTATTATAACAAAAAGTCAATATTTAATTGAGAAATATGGTTGAAATTAATATAAAGTTGAATTATATTACCTTAAATTAAACAAATTCAAAAATAATTCATATATGAATAATTGTATTATATTTCATCCGTCCACGAAAGAACTTTCTATCTTTCATTTTTGAACGTTCACAAAAGAACTTCCTACCTATTTTTGGACTATACCCCACCACTTATAATCCTCTTACTTTTCACTTTTCACAACTCTCAATATTAATTATAACACATTTTCACCACTTTCAATACACTTAGCTACTTTTTATCCACTTTCAATATACTCAACAATATTTTTTCTTAAAACTCGTGTCACTCCCTCCTAAGAAGTTCTTTTATGAACGGAGGGAGAATAAAATAATATTATATAATTTAAATAATAACTTGAAATAATTCTCCCTTGAATTTTGACGGGTTACACAATGGAGTGTTTAAGAATTCTTTTCACTGTTCTCCTCCCCAACTCCCCCAAGTCAAAAAAAAGAAAAAAAAAAGAATTCTTTAACCACGCCTCGAAGATTGGATCAGTCATCAGTGTACAAATATTGATTGTGCGGTCCACTTTTGACCAAGTAACCGTGATCTGGAAAAAAGAAGTGGTATAAATAAAAAATGGATGGATGGAGGACGTCTCAAAAAAAAAAAAAAATGGATGGAAGACATAAATGATTGGCTTCAAAAAAGCGATTAAATAATTAATGCATTTATATATTTATATTCGGGGTTATTGCCATAAAATACATGAAGTTTGTAAATTTTCTGGTTTATATCATCACTTTTTTTTTTGGCCAAAAAATACATGAATTTATACTTTATTTGTAATTATCCCATTATTTATAATTTTGTCCAAATTAAATCTGAGGTGGAAGTTAAATTGCCAATGTGGCAGTCAAAATTGCCAAATCACACATACACCTCCTCTCTCTCTCTCTCTCACACTCAGACACACACAAACACACGCACACTTCCCCAACCCCCCTTCCCCCACAGACCATCCCCCTCCCCCCACCCCCCAAGACCGTCCCCCTCCCCCCACTCAGTAGCACACCTCCTCCCCCCCCCCGCTCTCCGGCCAACAAAACGATGTCGTCCAGCGCCGACTCCCCGTCCCCCGCCGCCGTAGATACAACGCCGTTACTCGCCGACCAGATCTTCTGCGCCCGCCGCCGCCCCCGCTTCCTCCGCCGACCACCCAGCCTCCGCGGCGCCGCTAACTTCCTCCGTCGCGCCAGCAGCCGGAGCCGCGCCATGCGCGAGCCCTCTGTCCGCGTCCGAGAAGCAGCCACCGATCAAATCGAGGAGCGGCAGAGTGATTGGGAACATCGCCTTCGTAATCGTCTCGATTTCGGTGCTGATTATGAGCCGGAACGAGACGCCCTCGATGCCGTTAAGGCTCTGGACTGTGGGTTTGTGTGTGTGTCTGATAGAGAGAGAGAGAGACAGGGGGTTAAGGGCGGCGGCGGCGATGATGCTGCCGTCGCCGGAGAAGGAAGAAGGGGTGGGGGTTTGTGTGTGTCTGAGTGAGAGAGAGAGAGACAGGGGGTTAAGGGCGGCGGCGGCGATGATGCTGCGGTCGCCGGAGAAGGAAGAAGGGGTGGGTGTTTGTGTGTGTCTGAGTGAGAGAGAGAGAGGG
This sequence comes from Salvia miltiorrhiza, assembly GCF_028751815.1. Taxonomy (NCBI): domain Eukaryota; kingdom Viridiplantae; phylum Streptophyta; class Magnoliopsida; order Lamiales; family Lamiaceae; genus Salvia; species Salvia miltiorrhiza. The sequence continues at coordinate 14,918,937 of NC_080391.1, read as the reverse complement.
GGTGTATGTGTGATTTGGCAATTTTGGCTGCCACATTGGCAATTTAACTGCCACCTCAGATTTAATTTGGGCAAAATTATAAATGATGAGATAATTACAAATAAAGTATAAATTCATGTATTTTTTGGCTAAAAAAAAAAGGTGATGATATAAACCAGAAAATTTACAAACTTCATGTATTTTATGGCAATAACCCCTTTATATTCATGACAAAAAAATAAAGTGTAGAACATGGGGCAACCAAATCGTAAGAGTGGACGAGGATAAGAAGGAAAATATAATAAGATATCGTTGTTGATTTTCTTTCCCTCAATGATTTCTAAAAGAATACAATAATTAAATGTAAAGGTTCCAAATAATGTATCATCCCCAAAAAGGGACAACACGGTCACAATAATTAAATGTACGACCAATGTTTTCCACAATTTTTTTTTAAGTATTGTGTATATTATGGATTAATAGTATTGTATGTTCTGAATTTTCGGTGTTTTTTATAAGATATTTTAAATTTTTTATATTTAATTTTTTTTTGTAAATTTTCAATATTTTTAATAAAATGTTCTGAATTTTAACACTTTTCCATAAAAGATCATGAACTTTCGTTCTTCCTAAAATATCTCAAATTTTCAGTATTTTTTTATAAAATGTCCCGCTACACAAAATTCGGTGATCGAAAGATGACTATCTCAAATTGATTACAGTCAAATTGTGAATTTTATACAACTAAGTTGTAATTTAAGAATTCTCTGGTGAAACGAGTCATCTTACGGTAGTGGGATATTATATGGGAATCGATGAAAATTCATAATTAATTGTTTAGCGGGGAAAGAAAAGTTCAAGATATTTTATGAAAAATGCTGAAAGTTCGGAGTTTTTTTAAGAGAAAATGAAAGCTCGGGACATTTTATGAAAAATACTGAAAGTTTGGGATTTTTTTGAAAAAAAAATACAAAATATTTTATAGGAAATGTTGAAAGTTAGAGATACAAAATACTATTAATCCTAATTTATATGTAAGGGAGTTCTTATCTAGACTTTTCTAATATAAAATGGAAATTTATATGAAGAAAATAGATAATATTCATGATTTCACTTTTATTATAGCGGAACATTTTGAAAATGCACCACATTATATTATTCTTATTTTTTCGAAATATTTTAGTATAATTCGAGTTCAGATTAGGATCTCAATCAATTGACTGATTGCAATAAAAGTTTTACTTTACTGATCAAAAAAAAAAAAAAAATTGACTGATTTAATATTATAAATTTTAAACTATTCACATTTTCTTGAGCCGATTCACATTTTACTTTAGGGTGTGTTTACTTTGATAGTAAAATTTTCATTTGAAAAGAATGCATAAGAAAATGTGAGATAATATTATCTTTTTCTCCTTTTCTTATCATGTGTTTACTTTGTTAGAAATAAATGGATAAACAAATTGAAATGTTGGAAAATATTTTCACACCCTCCCAATAGGATAATATTATCCAACATTTATGAGAAAATGAGTGAAAAGGGGCTGCCCGAATAAATTTTCCAGCCTGACCGGAGAAAATTATTCATCATAAAAAATATGTAAAAATGATGAAAAATATATTTTTTCTAACCTTATCTATCAAAGTAAACACACATAGAAATATAAAGTGATAATATACAATACTACGCAACTCTCTCAAATATAAAATATTTAAAGTTTTCAGCGCAATTTTGGGAGGTGGTCACCTAATTTTGGCAAAAAGCAGGAAATTTCCTTTCGCATTGAGATTATAATTGAAAAGGGTATTAACGTAAAATTTGAGTGGCCAGGAATTATTCCCTAGCTCTATAAATATGCATCGTCATACAACAGCCAATGAAGAGATTTTGTCAAAGAAAACGATATCAGTTTGCAAAGGAAACACTTAAATTCTAGGGTTTCTTCTTCGGCGGCCGTTACAATAGTTTTTTCTGTGAGTATATTTCTCGAGTTATACATTCGGTTCTGTAAGCGTGATTGGATTGTTTTGATTCATTCTTTCATTGTTTATGTACTTGCAGGAATTGTACACAACGTGAATTGTGTTGCTTGAGACGATTGTTTACGCACAAAATTTAAACCTTTTGATGTAAGTATTGGATTTATAGTTTATTTTGAGATTTGTTATTAAAATGTCAACGTTCGTTATGCATCAATTTCGTGCTTGTCAATTTTGAATTCTCTACGCCGTTTATGATTATGATAAGAGGTGATTAATGTTTATAAACCGTGTGCATATTATTTCATGTGTTTCAGATCTAGATCTCTGAAAATATGTTATTTTTAATTGAATATCTTCAATACAATACAAGTAGACGTGGTTTCCTACCTGTTAGCGATTTCTTTTTGTGCTCAAGTTTATATAGATGTGTTCTTAGATTTACATTTCAGAATCGTTCGTTTTCTCTTTTTGCTGATATTGTCTATTGAGTAATAGATCTCTATCTGGAAAGATAGTAGTTTATATTATCTTTTTTTTTTCGTTTATCTTAATTTTTAAGCTTGGTGAAGTGGATAGATAATACATGATCAATCTAGCTATTGAAAGTTTGGTGATAAAAAATTTGAATAGTTGGTGTATTAGAAAAGCATATTTCAGGTGTTGTCTAGCTCAAAACTCCATTATTTTTTTGTATTTTTTAACTTTTGGTTTTTTCCTTCGTTATGCTCCTTATGTTTTTTGCAATCCATGAAGGATTTGTTGTCATTCTTCATGGTTGTCCACTATTCCTATCTTTTTAATCTGGCATTTTCTTGTTATTATGCACATTTTCCTTCATTGTCCAATGTACAATCATTCTTATTCCAACTTCATCTGGATATGATGCAGTTAAGAGTAGATGATATAATGGAGACTAAAGGTGGGAAAAAGAATTCCAGTAGTAGTAAATCTTTATTCTACGAAGCTCCCCTCGGATACAGCATTGAGGACATTCGACCAAACGGTGGCATCAAGAAGTTCAGATCTGCTGCATACTCGAACGTGAGTATCTATATACAAATTGCTAGCAAGTTTGTTGTTATACTAGAATTGTTTTAATATTGTGAAATGTGCAAACATAAAATTAATTTTTCATTTTTTTTTGCAGTGCGCTCGCAAGCCATCCTGATATTCCATAATTCGTTTCCGGATCGCGTCGTTGAGACGTTTTACAAGCTTTTTAGCAATTAGTTTAGTTTTTTTCCCGTGCACTCCTTTTCTTCATTCTTGGCTATCCTCGTTTCTGCTCTTTAGTGGTCTGCTGCTTCTTCATTCAAAATGGCTTTAACTGCCTCTGCAATAGGGTTTGAAGGTTTTGAAAAAAGGCTTGAAATCTCATTTTTTGAACCAAGCTTCTTTGCTGATCCTGAGGGTAAGGGACTCCGATCTCTTTCAAAATCCCAATTAGATGAAATCTTACAACCTGCTCAGTGCACCATAGTTGCTTCACTGTCAAATGAACATGTCGACTCGTATGTCCTCTCTGAGTCCAGCCTTTTTGTTTATCCCTATAAGATCATCATCAAAACCTGTGGGACTACAAAATTGCTTCTGTCGATCCCTCCCATACTCAAGTTGGCTGGGCTCCTTTCCCTTTCTGTTCAAGATGTGAAGTACACCCGTGGAAGCTTCATCTTTCCAGGAGCACAATCATTCCCACATCGTTCCTTCTCTGAGGAAGTTGCTGTTCTTGATGGCTATTTTGGGAAGCTCGGTTCAAGTGGAAGCAAAGCCTATGTTATGGGAAGCTCTGATAAGCGACAGCAATGGCACATCTATTCTGCGAGTGCTGGATCAGTTGAATGTGATAGTCCCGTGTACACACTGGAGATGTGCATGACTGGGTTGGACAGGGAGAAAGCTGCTGTCTTCTTCAAGAATGAGTCGAATGTTTCTATGCTGATGACAAACACCTCTGGTATAAGAAACATCCTCCCAAAATCCCATATTTGTGACTTTGAGTTCGAGCCCTGTGGTTATTCCATGAACTCAATTGAAGGAGATGCTGTGTCGACCATTCATATTACTCCAGAAGATGGTTTCAGTTATGCGAGCTTTGAAGCAGCAGGTTATGACTTGAAAGCTGTGAATCTTGGCGCTCTGGTTGAGAGGGTCTTGGCTTGTTTCGAGCCAAATGAGTTTTCTGTGTCTGTGCATGCTCAATGCGGCGCTGAGTTATTTGAGGAGATCTGCTTCCCGGAGTTGAAATGTTACAGTGGTGGAGAGAGAAGCGTTGAGGAGCTGGGTGCTGGTGGGGCCATTACCTACCAGAAGTTTGTGAGGTCTGTTTCCTGTGGGTCTCCGAGGTCCACTCTGAAATGTTTTAGAGATGAAGATGACGAAGAAGAAGAAAAGGAGTAGTTTGTCTTTGCTACTAGTCAATAAATGTTTTCCAACTAAGTTGTTTCTGTGTTTCCGCATTGCTGTCTTTATTTTCATATTTATATCTTGGTATTCTGTTATTTCAATGACTCGATTTGTTATTGAGTATTTTGTGAGTTTGTTCTATTATTCGTCCACTTCCTTTCTTTCCGCTTCAATGTCTTATTTCAGTTAAAAATATGTTGTTCAATGTTGAGTATGCGTTACCCATTTAATTGCAGAAACTGTTGAAAGAACAGTGTCAGTCTGTTTCGCCAATGGTGAATTGTTGTGTGACTAATATGTTTGTATCCTTCTAAAACATTCATTGTTTGGATGTTATTAGTCTAAGATTTGATTCATGTTCAAGTTGGGCCGACTATAAAGTTGAATCAATTCTGGTGTCTAAAGACTTGGTCATCATCTCATCTACATTTGCGGTAGAGACTATTCGAGTGCTTATGGGTTTGTGTCACAAGACTTGCAATGCATCAACATTTAAGGACTTTCATTTTTTCATGATTTTTTTTTGATAAATTAACACGTAAATAAAAAAATTTAAAGACCGTGTTAGAGTGGACTCGAACTCATGACCTTTGATTTTGGATATTAATCACCTATTACTAGGTCAACACACACACTAAACTTTTTTTTTCCTTGATTGATATGATATATGATTGAATATTTTTATTCTTACTATTATTGGAAATTTTCTAATCTGACCATTCCCTTTTCTTACAAGGCTGTGAACTTGTAGTTAAACTTAATTAATTAATTAAGGTTAAATTAGGTAATTTTTTGATTTATTAATATATGTGCAAAAATTTAGGAACACTTAAAATTTGAACAGGAGGGAGTATTAGAATTTCACTTTTGAGAAATTTTGTACTAGTTCCTTTGAACCTTTCGCTTTTGATTTGCAAGGAAAGTGGGCCCACTCATTTGACACCGATTTTGACCAACTCCGGCAACTTGGTTTTCGGCTCCTCAAAACATAGTTTGAAATTCAATGTATAGTGCACCAGCCAGCACATACTTTTAAAAAGAGGCATTTACAAAAATGCCATTTTCTTATAAACACTTGTAAAAATGCCTTTTTTACTTATGAAAAAGGGCATTTTTACAAGTGTTTATAAGAAAAGGGCATTTTTGCCTATTAACACTTTTAAAAAATCCAAAAAAATAAAAATAAGGGTTATTGGGAATACAATATCATAAACGGATTTATTAAAAAGTGATAAAAGATATTGATCAAAGATGCGAGAATTATTTGGGGACAAACACTCGTGAAATCCCCACAAAATCGACTTCCAAATCTAGGTTCATGTCCGCTTTGGAGATGTTGCTAAAAGAAAAAAAACAAATTAAGCACATGATTTTTTCTATTTACAAATACCTGTTTATTCTATTTTTATAGGAAAAAGTACTAATTTATTTCTATTATGACCTTTGGAATCATATACTTAAGATTCGATCAATCAGGTTCATCATATTTTAATTTGGATGCAATTAAATCCCTCCGTCTGAAGGTCAATTATCGTTGTTTGTATTTTATTTATTTATTACTACACCACATCTCTTTGTTTCCGACGTCGCCGACAACGCCATTTGGCTCATAATAAACAGCTCAGACCAGTCCTCTTTTCTGGGTCTCGAGCACTTCCTTCATTGAGTTCCATGGCCTTCCACCCACATGCCATCTTTGGGTGGAAAAACTACATCCTTTAGTTCATAGCCACATACACGATGGGGTCAGTAAAGCTCGGGGAAGAGCGTGTTGAATCGGGAGCCGGAACAATCTCACAACAAATCAAATTCATTATTTATGAATTGAATTGTTAGCAAATCAACTTTTCATAAATCAGCAAATCAAATTCAACAAATCAATTTTTTAGAAACAAGCAAAAATTAAACTCGTGTTTTGTCTTCTCTATCAAATTAAACTTGTGGTAAGATAGAGGTGGGGGTGAAGGAGCGACGGCGATGACTGCTCTTCGCTGTCGACCGAGAAAGAGAGAAATGCGGGTTCAAGATAAAGAAGTAAGAAAGAAAAACAATTTAGAGGGTTTTTGAGTGATTTAGAAAGGAAAATGTGAGAGCGAGAAGAGAGACACCAATGGGTGGATGGATGCAAAGGTCGTAGCAGCGACACTCTTCGCTGGGCAGGAGGTGGCTGTGTGTGAGAAAGAAATGGGAGAGAGAGATTTTGCTTGAAGGCAGAGAGGGCAGTGCACAGAGAGGGCAGTGCAGTAACTGAAAAAATAAAAAAAGTTAAATTTTACAAACAACGTCAGTTAATCGTCATACGGAGGGGTTTAATTGCACCCATATTGAAATCTTGAGTATATGGTGCCATAGGCCATATAAATGTTTATGATAGGGGCTAAATTACTATTTCCCCCATTTTTATATTATTACTTAATGTCTGCTTTCCGCTTTGAAGATGTTGCTAAAAGGAAAAAACAAATTAAACACATGATTTTGTCTATTTATAAATGTTACTTCTTCCGTCCCACTAAACATGACTCCTTACTTTTGGCATGGTTATTAAGAAGAAGAGTGATTAAATGAGAAAAGTGATAGAAAGTGGTGGAATCCACAACCTTTTGTGAGATAAAGAGATTTCCTTTTTCGGAAAGAACCATTTATAATGGAACAACCGTCCATATTAAATGAGACTGAGGGAGTAATTTTTATTCTATTTTTATATTGTTACCATGTGATAAAGAGGGAAAGACATGATAAGCCAATTTAAGATAGTAGAGCTAGGGGTGATCATTCGGTTATTTGATTTGGTTTTTGCTAAAACCAAACCAAACCAAATTTATATTCGATTTTGAAAAAAAATTGAACCGAACCGAATTAACCGAAATTTTTAAAATTAAAATTGAACCGAACCGAAAAACCGACTTTTTTTTATAAAATTAAAAAATACTCAAAATTATATTATAGGAGTATATTTTATCATTCTCCATCATTCATTTCAAGAACATATAATTACAATACTATTATTAGGGTTAAACAATAAGTTAGATATTAGAAAATTATAATTAAAATATTACATATATATATATATATTAAATATATATTTATATAATGTAAATGTAATTCGATTTTCGATTTTGTTCGGTTTAAAAAAATCCGAACCGAACCAAACCGAAAAATCGAATTTTTATGAAAAAACAAATCGAACCGAACCGAAAAATCGAACCATATTTTAAAATTTTGGTTTGGATCGATTCAGTTATTCGGTTTCGAATTTTTTGCTCACCCCTAGCCTACACAATAAAAATGAAAGTTTCATGGGCAAAAAGCTTGAAAGGTCTAATATGCTCACATTTCCCATTCCCATTACTGTTTTTTTTTTTAGGCACATTCCCATTACTCATTCTTTCTCTCTCATTCTCTTCTATCTCCAATGAAAATTTGCATCTCCCATTGAGAAACGAATCAATGAGCACCAATGGTTTGCTGTCAAAGTTGACGATGAAATGGGGCGGCGAAGTCGTGAGAGACGCGCAATCGGTGATGGCGGAGCAATCGGCAGCTGGGTTCCTAGGCCAGATTCGATTATATAAAATTAATAGATTCATAACCTTTTTCTTTATTTTTTTCTTGGTAAATTGGATTGAATTATGGTGGAATCAGTGGAGAATAGGACGGATGTTGCCACCTTTCTTGAATTAAATTATGGTGAAATTAAGAGCACCCACAACGCGAGTACTCGAGGGGCTCCTCGAGGAGAGGGGTGGCGTTGAGGAGGGCGTTGCGGCGTGGAGCTACTCGAGGCATACTCGAGTCTTCGAGTATGCTCGAAGGGGGGAAGGGATGGCGCGTGCAATGCACGCGCCCAATTAAAAAAAAATTTTTGAAAATTCGAATTTTATTCGAATTTTGACTGCACCTCCTCGATTTGCGCACTTTTGACCCACCGTTTTTTTTTCCCTTCTTCTCCTCTTTAAAAAACCCCAACTTCTCCCCACTATCTTCACACCTCTTCTTCTCCAATTTTCTTCTCCTCCATTTATCAACAATACAATTTTCTCCGGCATGGATCCACTCAACCCTTTCTACGATCCAAATTGGTGCCCCGATCTCTCCTCCGATTATCATCCCGATATGGGAGGAATCAACTTGGAGGAGAGCCCGCCCGAGGAGGAACCGGTCAGTGCACAGCAGAGTGTCTTCCCACCAAAGAAAGGCGGTCGGAGGAAGGAAATGGCCACCAAAATCAAGCACGACAAGGAAGCTAGGTACCGTCATACGTATGCTCCCGAGCATACGGATCTCATCGTCCAAATTTGGGCGGAGGAGACCAACGACGCCATCCGTGGGACAGATAAAAAAGGAGAGGCGTATTGGGGCCGGATCCGCGCACGTGTGAACCCCATCCTCGGCGTCGACCTTAAGATCAAGCAACTTCAAGGCCACTGGTCCCGGGTGAGCGCGGATGTGCGTCTCTGGGAAGCTGTTTGGTGGAGACGCGCAACAATTGGCCCTCCGGTCATTCGGATGATATGCTTCGTGACAAGGCCCAAATCCTCTTCAGGGCTCGAAGCCCACACAGAGCCTCCTTCAATTTCTGGAACGCGTGGAAAATTATCCGGAATAATCCCAAGTTCAAGTCGATGTACCTCGTTGGAGACGTGCATGCCTCCAAGAGGACAAAGACCACGGAAGAGGGCGGCTTCACCACCTCGGCGTCGAGCGAGGAGATCTCTTCTGCCCGGCCCATTGGCAACAAGGCGGCGAAGAAGGGGAAATGGAAGGCATCAGTCGCATACGAGCTCGGATCCTCCACCGGCAATAGTGGAGAGGTTGGACAGGACCGACGAGCAGATGAGGGCATTCACCGCCCAGTACCAGCGGAGGAACGATATCAGGGAGAGAGAGCTCGATATGCAGCTCCTGAACACGGATACGACGCACATGACGGACGCACAACGTGCATTGCACGCGTCCATGGTCGCCGACGTGCTCAGGCGTCGTGGTCTATCCTAGGCTTTTAATTATGTGATTTTAATGATGTTTTAGTTGTTTTTAATTTTTATGTAATTTTATTTTATGTTTTAGGTGTTTTTAAATTTTTATGTAATTTTTATTTTATGTTTTAGGTAATTTTAAATTTTATGTTTAATGGCGTAATTAACTATTACAAAAATATGTTATTTAAATTATGCAATAAAATTTAAATGAAAAATATAAAATCAAAACTAATATTATCAAGTAGGCTATCAAGGAACCCCAATGCAGCACTACCTACTCAATAACACAACCACTATCAAGTAGGCTATTAAGGAACCCCATTGCGGATGCTCTAATAGGGAACTGCAATTGTGAGAATTATGTTTGTTGACTTTTAATTTGCGAAGAATGTAAAAATTTGAATTTGGGGAAATGGATTTGTAGAGGAAAACTACTGCAGTACTAAGTAGTAATTGTAGTATAATTATATTTGGAGTTTGGTGGCCATGGCGATGCCTAATTGAAGTATCTTTAATCAAATTCGAAATATGTTGTGGGATTGTAAGTCATTTGTTCATGGCAATGAGAATGATGGCATGGACTTAAAAATGAATTATCTTTAATCAAATTACTACTAATACACAAGGAAGTATGATTACATAGTTGATACTGGGTACCCGATTGACAGATCTACACAGTTGAGCACTTGAGATATTATAGAGTTAAATTACAAAATTGATAGAATGCACTCGTTTGATTATAACTACTTAGAATGGTTAAAAGATGTTAAATTAAGTTGTTAAATTGTGTACTGTTATACTTAACTGTGTTCTAATTATAAATTGTATACTAAGCACCTTAACTGTGTACTGAAAAATACATTAATTATTGAATTTTTCTTGTTCAAACATATTCAAAATGATTATTTCATTGTTCAAATTCATTAAAAGTCAAAAACTCTTTTAAATACATATACAAACAAAAGGTGGTTTTGGGTACAATCGGATGTACCATACAATCGGGTTGACATGCACTCAGACCCTGACCCGTATTCCGACCCAAATCGTATAAATGACATTATTCGGTTATACAAATGACACTGTCTGTAATTGACACCATATGTTATACAAATGACACTGCATATAAATGACACTATAACATTGTAAATGATACTTCTTGTAATTGATACTATAAGATTGAAAATAACACTATAACATTTTAAAATGTTACAGTGCCATTTATATAACTGAATAATGTCATTTGTATAACCGCATAATGTCATTTACACGATTTGGGTCTAGATACATGTCATGGTTTGGGTGTGAGTCAACTCGATTGTACGGTACACCTGATCGTACCCAAGTTTTTGTATACAAACAATTTTTAATTAATTGTTAATCCTAACTCTGTACTAAAAAAATGAATTTATCACACTAAATTCAAATTAACTAAGTTTAAAATATATCAAACTGATATTGGCTTCATATTAACTACAAAAACATGTCAAATCTCTCGAGTAAACAATTAAGTTCAATGGTACACTATAGAGCATCTTAACTGTGTATTGTTAAGTCTAATAATGTACTCGAAGTACACATCAATTTTCTAATTTTTCTTTTTCAAACAGATTTAAAATAATTATTTTCTTGTAAAAATTCATCAACAATCGATAACTCATGAATAAATACGTATACAATTGATTTTTTCTTAATTGCACATTCTAATTGTGTACCATTAATTGCACATTCTAATTGTGTACCAAACAACAATAAGTTTCCTTGAATGAGTGTAAGGACCTTGGCAATAGATTTAAACAAATGATCTTTCTAAATTGAATTCTCAATAAAATTAATTAAATATTGTATTGATACATACTCTCGGTAGAAACATGTGTTAATTAGTAAGATTGAAAATATATCTCTATATTTAAAATACTCATAGAACATGATGAGAACTAAATCCTTCATCAGCGTTGTACTTAACAATATCGAAATATCTCTCTCAATTTTATTATTATTATTATTATTATTATTATTATTATTATTATTATTATTATTATTATTATTATTATTATTATTATTATTATTATTAAGTAAAGATAACCAGCACAGGTTTAACTGAAGGCTTTGGATAATATAAAGAAGATTCGCATGTGCAGATAAGACGAAATATGAAGGACGCGTGCATGCGCAGTCAAGAGAACCCGAAGCGCCTGCGCAGTCAAGAAACAATGAAGCTCCTTGCGCTGAAGACTCAAGTCAGAAGCTAGAATCATTGTAATAAGAGCCTAAGCCCGTTTATTAGAGTTCATGGGCCCAAAGGCCTTTAGTTTTATACTTGTGCCTATAAATAGAAGGTCTATCATTATGGTTGGAGGATTGACTCAGACTACTACACTTGTAAATTGTAACTCTTCTAAGATAGTGAAAACTCTCAAGACCCATCGTGGATGTAGATCTTATGATCGAACCACGTAAAATCATTGTCTCGTTTATTGCTTCTATCGTTCTAGATTGGACGGAGATTTTTGTTTCACCAAAACATTTGTCCCAAACTAATATAGTCACTATTCCATTAGGGGTATTTATTAGATAATATCTCACTAAAATAAAATTAATTAATTATAAAAAAACATATCAAACTAATGTTGGCTTCATATATATTAACTATAAAAACATGTCATGTCTTTGGAGTACATAATTAATTTCAATAGTACACCATAGAGTAGCCTAATTGTGTACTTGAAGTACACATCAATTCTCGATTCTGTTTTTGTTCAAACACATTTGAAATGATTTTTTTTGTTAAAATTCATTAATAATCGATAACATGTGTGTAAATAAGTATAATATCTATTTTTTCTCAATTGTATATTCTAATTATGTACTCAAGAACAATAAGCTTCCTTCAATTTATGAATTTAAGAATATGACCAGTGGATTCAAACAAATGAGTTTTTCCAAAATTGAATTCTCAATAAATAATCAAATGCGCTACATACTAGTATTAATCAATTTTAAACAAACACATGTTTATTAGTAAGATTGATTTCCTTCTATACTTCAAATACTCATAGAATATTTGTCCAAAACTAAGTGTTATATAGTCACTACTCCTTTAAGGGTCACTAAACTAAAATTAAATATAAAAAACATATCAAACTAATGTTGACTTCATATTACCGATGAGGCCTTGCTCTAGTGGCAAAGTTGAGGTACCCAAAGACTCTCTTTCGTGAGAGGCTTTGGGTTCAATTTCCTCTTGGCGGCGATATTTTTTACTTTATGTGGTGATGTATTTTTGTTGTATTATATTGTTTGATGTTGTGGTCCCACACGCAGGGCGTTCTCGCCTACCTGCGGCTCGCCTGCGTGCGGTGATATTTTTCCATCGTTGAATAGTGTTGAGGTCCCGCCTGCGTGCGGGTTGCATATTTGATTGTATTCAGATACCTCTTGTAACTTCAAAAAATATTGACTTCATATTAACTACAAAAACATGTCAAGTTTCTCGAGCAAATAATTAATTTCAAATAACACTATAGAGCACACTAAGTGTGTACTCGAAGTACACATTAATTCTCAAATTTTTCTTGTTCAAACATATTTAAAATGATTATTTTCTTATTAAAATTCATTAATAAGCAATAACTTGTGTGTAAATAAGTATAAAATCAATTCTTCCTTAATTGTGCGTTCTAACTGTGTACTCAAGAACAATAATCTCCTTCAATGAATTTAAGGATATTGACCACTGAATTCAAACAAATGAGCTTTCTAAATTGAATTCTCAATAAAATAATTATGTGATACATACTCTTAGTAGAATTTTTAAAAAACATGTGTTAATTAGTAAGATTGATTTCTCGCTATGCTTAAAATAGTCATTGAACATTTGTCCAAAATTAAGTGTTATATAGCCACTATTCCTTTAGAGATCTTCATTAGATAATCTTTCACTAAATTATGATTCACTATAAAAAAATATATCCAACTAATGTTGGCTTCATATTAATTACAAAAATATAATAGCAAATTGAAATATAAATACTTAAGTAAATGACAATATTAGTTTTTACGTTGTTTGAAGCAAACTTCTACATCCACGGTCCTGATTTTCAGAACAACCCCTTAACTTTGGATTCCTAGTTTTTATAGTTACAAGTTTAGCTTGATCAGTCAGTTACGTTAGACTGATCCACAGGTGATACGACCGTGACCGTTAAATGCAACTTCCACGATTGCAATTTCAATTACAATTCTTCAACTTTCAGACTACAAACACGTAGCTTACATGTTGATTTTCTCCTAACTCTAACACCTAATTTTTTTATAGAGAGTGAGAGGGTCCAAGGCATGGGTTTCAACTAAGAGCATATTGTTACAATAAGAACAGTGGTTTGAAGATAGTGTGCTTGGATCCAGGCTGAGAATATAGTGAATAAAATCGCCTAGACTAAGGGATCGTATTTGTATACTAACTTCGGAAGAATAGATCGTGTAATTCCAGAAGTAGTGTAAACACTTAAGAAATCACTTCTTCGAAATACGCTGAGTGCTTGAGACTAGGGTTGAAAGCTTGATTGCTTGAGAGATTTTAATATCAAAACGTTTAGGTAGTCTTTTCATTGGAATACCTCGGGATATTTATAGACCGATTTTTGAATAGTTTCGTTGGAGAGAGCATCTTCAAATCACAGCCGTTAGCTTCAAAAAAATTTCGTTGAATTCCAAGGAGAGGCGTTGTCAGTCGTCTGCAGTTCCGTTCTGGGCAGATGTTGACATTGTTGTGATATCCCCGTACTATGTTGTACTTTCGTATGAAAAAGCGGGATCTTCGTTAAATGCAGAATCCACAACATTAAATGTCTGTCTTGCTTTATACACTGACGAGGTTGACTTCACTTTAAACTCTTAACTTTAGGGCTGACGTGTCATAAATAATCCGAGTGAGTGTCAGTTTCCATCCTTCAGTCAGTTTGAGTAAACTAATATTTCCATCAGTTCGCATTTCATACTTAGTAATTCTTTATCACATCTTAATGATGTCTTCAATAAGCTGTTCTGCTGAACTTTCAATCTAGTTTCTTCAGGTTGCATTGTTGCAATCTGTAAACACAAAATGCACATTGTTTAATACGTCGCTGTAATCTACAAGATACAAGTCTACAAGATACAATCTTGACATAGATCATCACTTTAGGAGTTTTGGTATTGAATCAAAATTTTATAATTGTTTTCAACATTCATGACATTTCATTAGGGGTAAATTAGGATTAAAATATAAAGGTATTATGTTTATTCATACATTACCCTAATTTTAAATTTAATTCAATAACTACCTTGTGATATCTTGAGGTGCTTGATATATGGCACAAATCTTGCAACATATTCGTTAATTAATACTGTGTGTGGATGCCAGCCCATATTCAACTCGAAAAAATAGCACACGGGTGCTGCTACCTTGTGTTCAAGTAACCAACGACAGGTTCTATTAAATGTAAAACATTTTTGTTTCTTCCCACCAAAATTAGCGCACTACATATCAACCCATCTTTTCATTCTATTTATTTTGTCAAATTTTATTACACCAGCAGTTATACTCCTTCGTTCCAATAATAATGTCCCACTTTTTTTTTGAGACGTCCCAATACAAATGTCTTATTCTCTTTTTGATAATATATTCTCTCTTTATACCTAATATTTAAATAATTACTAGTAACCCAATTTTTCTACTTTTTACACATATTTTAATCTCCGTAACCAAAAACTATGAGACACTACTATTGAGATGGAGGGAATATTTATTTATTTACTTAATATAAATATTTGTGCATGTATTTTTTAGTTCTCACTTAAAAAGGCTATTCTCATTTATTCTAAGCCCCACTCCCTCAGATACATAGAGAGAGAGAAAAATTTAGACCCTCTCTTACTCCTATATATATATAGGGAGAGAGAAATAATCTAATGAGAATATTATATTTCGTGAGAATGAGAGCTAATATGAACAAATTAATACTCTATGAATAAGTTTCTTGTAATGCATAAATAACCATTTAAATTTGACTTTAAATTTTGGAGAGGGCGAAAATTTCACCAATTAACTGAATTACGGCTATTTGTGTATTGCAATCAGTTTATTCATAAATTTATACTGATTTATACGTTATTTTTATTTCCCATGAAAAATGGCATTCCAATAATATATATATATATATATATATATATATATATATATATATATATATATATATATATAGGGGCGCGCTCCAGTGAGACCCCCTATTTTTCGTGTAACATGAGTACAATGAATAAGATATATAATACTAATGAACAAAACGTATATATAATGAATAAGATGTATATACTGATGAAAAATAAAATTTAAAAAATTCGTAATGAATAAGACATGTATACTGATGAACATGCCCGTATATACTGATGAACAATGCATTATATACTGATGAATAACAAAATTTAAAATATTATGCTCCCTATCACCCTCCAGATACAATATCAGCCATAGGATTGATAAAATAAACGCACCAGATCGTGCCCTAGATCTCACTAAAATTAGGAGGTCTCATTGGAGCGGCCCCTTATATATATATATATATATATTATCAATTCCGTGATATTGAATTAGCGAGGATTGTATCTTGGCGACTACATAGATCATGCTCTGTTCAAATTAATTATTAATCAATAATTTGGAGTGAACGGAGGTGGTAAATCGATGGTTATATTAGCAGGTATCAATGTTTATTTTAATGATATAAGGGAACCTTTCATTTTTTTTTTATTATTTTTATTATTTTTCTTGCGAGGTTAATCATGTTCTAGTCGATCGTATGGGGTGGACGATTTACGATTATCGCCGCATTTTATATTCTCTGTACATATTTAAATGTTGCACTTTTGTTTATTGGAGTATCAAGAATATTTCAAAATTAAAGCAAAGATTTTGGTTGGATGATTATAAAGTTAAAAGTCATATCTCAAATAAAAAAACAAAAGTGAGAGACAACTAATAGAAAGCAACATACTAATTTTTAGGACCGAATTTTCAATTTTGTTAATGCATTAGGAGCTGAGTGACATAATAAGATATATACAAATTAATTAATATATCTCGTAAGGAACTTTGCAGCTTAATCTCGTCATTTATATTATATGTTTGAGTTATATCTGGAGTTCAACCAATTTCTTCAAATGAAAGAGAAATATATATATCATGTCATAACCTGAAACTATTTATTTTCTTTAAAAAATTATTTAAAAGTTAGTATTAAATTTTCAAGTCGTGGAGTTCTTGAAAAATTATTTATGTCAAACTAACTATAATTAGTCTAGTAAAGTGGCGCATCTCATTGCTCTTGATCAAACCTGGGATGCTAATCTGCTGTATAACTTGTTTGAGCCACATGGAGTGGAAGCTATCTTGACTACTCCTATTGGAGAGTTTGGTTCTGTCACTAGAGTTGTCTAATTGGTTATCGGGTTTTGAATAATCCGTTAACCGAACCGAAATTCTAGGGTTTGGATATTCAATAACCGAATTTTTTGATTATCGGTTCGGTTTCGGGTATCATTTTTAGAAAATTTTCGGGTATCGGTTAACCCAATAACCGAAACGGGTTAACCGAAATAATCGAAAATTATTTAATATTATATTATATATATTTTAATTATTAATTAATTAATTTTTTAAACCGATTTTTAGCTAAAATAAAAGTATGATATTTTTAAGGTATAAGAATGAGCTTTAGTCTAGTGGATAAGTTGCTTTGTGTATTTTTTAGAGACTAAGGTTCAAATACTCTATTTAGCAAATTATTTAAATTTTAATTTTTTAAATGGGTATTTCGGATACCTAAATAATCGAATCGGGTAACCGAAGCGATTATTGGGTAACCGAACACCTAAAACGGTTCGGGAACGGTTAGTGAAATATGACAATTTCGGGTTCGGGTAACCGAAAATTCGGGTACGGATAACCGAACCCGAACCGATCGACAACCTGTGGATACGGTTGGCTGGAGATGGGATCCACGGGACGTTTTTTCGGTGAAGACAACTTACTTGTTGAGTTTGGGATATTACGACCAACACGAATCAGATGGTTTTTTAGGACAGTAACTTAAGTTGATTTGGAAATTATGACAATAACTTTTAGACTTGTAAAAATAGGACACTAATTAATAAGTGTTGCGCATGACATTTCTCGTTCAGTTATCGAATTTTCGGACTTTTCCGCATGGACCAAGAACATGACATCCTATCTAGAGCCGTAAAAATGACGTGCTTGCCACATAATCAACCCCTCCGTGCGGGTTGTCATGTGCTTGGTCCGTGCAAAAAAGTCCCAAAATTCAATAATTGGCCCATAAATGTCCTGCGGGTGCAACTCTTATTAATTAGTATCCTATTTTTATAAGTCCGAAAGTTATAGTTCTAATTTCCAAATCAACCTAAGTTATTGTTCTAAAAAACCCCATGACTCCGACCAACACCCACATCAAAGCGGCAGAGACCGGAAGAGTTGGGCTCAGTTAGTCTGGAGTAATATTCTTCCGCCGAAGGTAAAAGTTTTTGTATGGCGAGCTTTAAATAATATAATTCATACTATCGTGAACTTGAAATCTCATAAAGTACCGATTGAGGGTGTGTGTGGGAGATGTTATAGTCGTTGGGATTCAATTGAGCATAGCCTTCTTTTTTGTCCAATGGTGCGTAATGTATGGAAGAACTCAATTTTCTGGAGGCTTTTGAAGATTGCGACTGAGCTCCCGTTGCTGGAAATTGCAGAGGTGATAAGGAGAGAGTTTACTATGGACGAATATGCCTTATGGTGTATGTTATTACATAGTATACGGTGCTTTGTCTATGAAGTGAATCATGGCATAATTCAACCTGACTAGCTGCCATCTGTGGACGATAGCTATGCTGCTTTGGAGGCTTTTTGGGCAACGAAGCCCACCTTTTCTCTCGAGACCATTATGGGTTTGCGGCTTGGCAAACGAGAATGGTTTCCGCCGCGGGTCGGGAGATTGCGCTGTGATGTGGATGCACTTTTTGATCCGCAACAACATTATGGCGTAGGGGTGGTGGTTCGAAATCACTTGGGTGATCCGCAAAAACTTTTAGGGTGAGTTCGAATTCTTTGATGATGGAAATTATGGCGGTGGTCGCTGGCATTACGTGGTGTCTTGAGCATGACCTTCGTCCTATTGAGCTGTTTACTGATTCCATGATGGTGGCCAGGGTGATGGCTTGTCCAGATAAGAGGGTCGGTTCTTGCTGGATGATATTCTTGATATTATTACTATGGCTCGATTGTTTTTGCTTATTAGTGTTAGCCATATGAATAGAGAGGCAAATTCTGTAGCTCATAGCCTAAAGCAGTTTGCGCGTTCTTATCAGCAACCTGTCTGTTGGATTACTGATTTTCCTCGTTGGCCCCGTGATTTGCTTTAATTTGGAGGACATTCATTAACAAATGAGTTCGTCTTTGGTTTCAAAAAAAAAATTATAATTAGTCTAGTGATGTCGTTAGTTAAAAAAATTACTTTGAAATAATAATTGAGGGTGTATGTAGAGCTCGAAGCTCGATTCTTGTATCTATAGATCATCATCCTCGATAAGAATTCAATCATCTGTCGTGGACGTAGACACTCTTGTTGAACCACGTAAAATTTGTACGTGATTTATTTTTTTAAGCACTCAGAAGGGTGAGGGGTTAGGCAGACCCTTAACTAATAGATAAATCATCAATCAATATTCCAAACATGACGTCCGAAAGTGAGTAATAATATTTCCTGCGTCGATGAAATGAGTATTCATATTTTTTTTTATCCGTCCACTAAATGACTATTCATTTCTTTTTTCTTCTGGTAAGTGTATTCCATATATTCCACTTATAATAAAAGTTAATATCTTTATTCCACTCATACATACATAATTAATTTTTTAAAATTCGTGTCGCTCATAAATAGATACTTATTTGATGCACGCAGGAGTAATATATATATATATATATATATATATATGTATATATTATGGAATACAAGGTGGGCGGGGCTAAAATAAAAACACATTTTAGAATATAAAATAGTAACCATTTTCAGCCATTAGATAAACAAGATCTACGATTGATTCATCATCTTGTTGGATGAATTCATGGTCCGGAGTTCGAATCTTATAGATAGTAAAAAAATTATTTTTCGCAATTCATACAGTTACACAACGAATTCATACGTGTTCTACATAGAATTCATACATTTTAACTACTTCGTATTTTATATGTTAAAAAGTGTTTATACCATAACCCTCCCATATATATATATATATATATGGAGAGGTTCAAGAAAGAACCACTAAATTAAAGAAGAACGGAGAATCATTTTCAGCCATTCGATCATTAAGATCTACGGTGGATGCATAATCTTGTTGGATGAATGCAGATCCTGGGTTCGAATCCTGAAGGGAGCAATTTTTTTTAGGTACATTAATTTTAACAGCGAATGCATTAATTTTTACAGTGGATGCATTAGATTTGATGGTTCTCACAAATAATGTAGTTCTCTCTAGAACCACACCATATATATATATATATATATATATATAGGAGCGCGCTCCAGTGAGACCCCATAATTTTCGTGAAACACTAGGACAATGAATAAGACATATAATACTAAAGAACAAAACGTATATCTAATGAACAAGATGTATATACTGATGAAAAATAAAATTTAAAAAATTTGTAATGAATAAGACATATATACTGATGAACAAGGCCGTATATACTGATGAACAATGCAGTATATACTGATGAATAACAAAATTTAAAATATTCTGCTCCCTCCAGGATTCGAACCCTGTGAAAAAAAATCACCCTCCAGATACAATATCAGCCATAGGATTGATAAAATAAACGCACCAGATCGTGCCCTAGATCTCACTAAAATTAGGGGGTCTCATTGGAGCGGCCCCCTATATATATATATATATATATATATATATATATATATATATATATATATATATATATAGAGGTGAGCTAGAATAAAAACACTCTTAAGTGTATAAAATATAAACGTTTCTTAATGTACGAATTTTATGTAGAACACGTATGAATTTATCCAACAGAGTTACGAATTGCGAAAAATAAATTTTTGTTACCTTTGGGATTCGAACTCAGGACCACGAATTCATCCAACAGGGTTACGAATCAACCGTAGATCTTGATGATCTAAGGGTTGAAAATCATTTATATTTTATACACTTAAGAGTGTTTTTATTCTAGCCCTCCCCTATATATATATATATATATATATATATATATAGGGGGCGGTTATTCAATAAACCACCCTTATTTTAAGAATTACGAACCAGCAAAAATGCATGAATTTTATGTATAACATGCATGAATAAACTGTATAAAGGCATGAATTGCGAAATATAATTTTTTGCTACCTTTGGGATTCGAACTCAGGACCATGAATTTATCCAACAAGGTGATGAATCAACCGTAGATTTTGATGATCTAAGGGCTGAAAATGGTTCCTAATTTATATTTTAAGAAGCGTTCTTATTTTAGTCTTCCCCTATATATATATATATATATATATATATATTAAACACTTTCATTAATTATTTAAAATATGAATATAATTGTATTATTATTTTTATTTGGTCATTTATAAATTATTATCCTATTTTATGCGATTAGGTGGGGCACAATTAAGACGTTGACTTTGATTTAAATTGCTCAAGTAAATTTTCAAGTCCAAGTTTAAGGCGTGCAATATTATTTAATTTATGCTTATTTATTGTCAATTTTAATATTATGTGTTATATATTATGTATCGTTAGGCCCGTAAACATAGTCCACATCATAGTCTTTGGCATGCCACAATGCAATTTGAAATTATAAAGTATGTTTTGTCAAAGACATTAAAGTCGTTGGTATGCCACCATTCATATTGAGGTTATATATGTTATGATCGTATGAGTTACCATTTTATTAACTTGGATAATTACTACACGATTTTCTACATTAAGTGTACTTTATATGCTCCTCCATATTTAACATTTTAGATTTTTAAGGATAGAGGCGCGTGGAAGGTCGAATGACGTATCAAATTATTTTATGGAAAAAAAATTATTCCCTCCGTCCCAACAAAATTGAGTCGTATTCATTTTTGGGTCGTCCCAACGAAGTTGAGTCGTATCCCTTTTTAGCAAAAATTAGGCAATTTAAAGCTTTAATTAACAAAACTAATTACACCCCTCATCTTTTGTTAATTAACCCAAATTAATTAAATAAATTATTTTCAAAATTAATAAAGTTGTTTCAAATAATTAATAAATTATTTTAATAAATAAATAAATATTTATTAATTTCAAAATTAAGTAGTAATTTATAAATAAATAATTAATTTCAAATTAATTAGTTATAAATAAATAATTTAATTCTAAATAATAAATAAGTAATCTTTAAAAAATAATTAATAAATCATAAACAAAATAAAAAATTCATATTAATTAATTAAATTTTTTGATTTAATAAAATTTAAAATATTAATTATATAAATAATCACTTAACCACGAATCTACAAACATAATTAAACAACTAAAACCATCTCTTAATTCTCGTGTCCAAAAGAAACACCTCAACTTCGGCGGGACGAAGGGAGTATATTTTAGCTTTACTTAAAAATGTTATTTTCAATAAAGTATTTTAAATAAAATTACTTCATAAGTTTTGCATGAATATTCATTTAAATTTTAATTTAACACTTTATTTTAATTAGGATGTTACATGTCATGAATCCGGACTTGTTTTTGGCTATGTTTATTGACAGCCACTAGAATGACTTAACTATCCAGCCTTCTTAATATTTAATTAATTTTTCTCTTTTTCATATCATCAATAATTCTTTCAATCCGACAACATCGAATTTGATGATTTAGAGGTAATCACTCCAATAATCTAGCCACAATGTCATATTTCATCTGTCTCATAAAAACATGAGTATTTGTAAGTAGCAGGGGGTTTAAGAAATATTAAATAAAAGTATACTGTGAGTGAAAAATGAATCATATTTTATGAAAAGCAGAGACAAAAAATAAAATAATTATGGTGGGGTAGTGTACAAAAATAAAAATATTCATATTTTATAAGACAAGTAAGTATAACTTTTATTTTTAATAAATAATAATTAAACAAAGAAATTTAAAGACTCTGCCACGTGGATTCAAACACAAGATGGCATTAGGTGACAAATGCAATGGCTGGGATCGATTGAAGATCTTGAGCGATTGGGCTACAATGATTTAATCTTTTCTCTTTCTTTTTTATAACTTGTGTAACAAATGGAATGGTTGGGATCGATTCAAGATCTTGAGCGATTGGGCTACAATGATTAATCTTTTTTCTTTTTTTTTTATAACTAGTAGAAAGAAAGTACGTTGTAGGTGTAATTAATGTTATTTTATTTGATAATTTATTATTTAAAAAAATCTACTCTCTCCGTCCCATGAATCTTGAGTCATTTTCATTTTTTGGCCGTCCTACAAATTTTGAGTCATTTCCTTATATGATAAAAATTTCTTTTATTCACATTTTCACTTTTTCAACTACCACACTTAACACACTAAGAGCATCCGCATCGCTTACACGATAGCGACCTACTCGTGTAAGGCTGCTATCGTGTAAGCCGATGCAACCCTCACTTACACGAGGGCTACACGTTCTATCGTGTAGCCGATCGACCGTTGAAAACACGCGCCTTTAAAAAAAATCGAATATTTGAATTTTGAATTTGAAGGCAGCTTTGACTGCCTCGGGTTGCGTGCAAATTTGACCGTTCGAATTTATTTATTTATTATTTTTTTTAAATTTTTTCTTCTCTTTATATTCTCTCTTCCTTTGAGCAACCCCAGTTTCCTTCGAGGAATATGTGCAAAGAGATACCCTTCTCCGAGATAGGCAGTTGAACGCCGCGCTCCAATATGATTTGATGGAGCATGTTGGGGCACGTTTCGGTCCTCTAGGACCGGAATAGTTATTTGTTGGATTTGTTTTTATTTTATTAAGTTTTATGTAATTTTTAGGATTTCAAAATTAATGCAATTTAAATTTGAAGTAAATTGTGTGATTTAAATTTATGAAATTAAACTTAAATGAAAAATGGAAAATTCAAAACTAAAATAATCATGTAGGCTATCATGTAACACCAATGCAGCCTCTTTACACCATGTGGTCCCCCCTCATAATGTTGAAATGGAAATTTTATTAAAAAGAAAAGGAAAAAAGAGAGACCAGATACAAAAGGAAACAAGCAAAATAACCCGCAAGAAACCCCGGGTAACCAAAAAAGAAACCAAGACTAAGAGAATATTTTAAGTGGGTCGCCCTCGTCTAAAACATCGTCCTCTTCATCGTCCAACCAATCGCCCCATTTTTTCTTCATTTTTGAAGAGGCCACAACCGACATAGCATGGGCTGCATCGGTAGAGTTAGAGGAGTTGATCACAAAGTTTTGCAGTATCTGTCCTCCAGACTGAGCAAACTTCACTTTATTCAGGAACTCCACAGGCGAAGAAGTGTCAAGACCAGGGCCATGCATATCATCACTGCGTGTTGAATTTTGGAAATCCGAAGACATGCCATTGATTATGAAACGACGGAGCCTGTGCTTGATAGAAGAATCATAAACTCTCCCCTTCTTGGTGATAGCCCCTTTCGGACGCCCTCGTGTACGAGAAATGGGTCCTGTCGTCCCAGTCAAAGTTAGCACAGCGTTGTTGTCAGTCATAACAGCAAGCGGCTGAACAACCAGAGGTGTAGAAGTCCTCTTGTGTTCCTGCTCAACTATCTCAATTTGGCTCTTTTCGTCATCTGAACCAGACTGTTCTATATCATTTCTACCCTGACTGTCCTGAGGGATGCAAGCATCTGAAGCTCGGCCTCCATCAGAAGGCGGCTTGTCCATGTTATCATCACCATCAAGAGAAACCAACACAGCAAAGGGATTGGATGAGGTAGGATCTGAAGACTGTCCAATCTCAGCTAAAGCTTGTGCAGCCCTTGCTGGAGATTCCTGATTTCCGGTGTAGGGACGAGGATCAACCCTATGGTCATCCACCTTGTAGTGAACACGTTCCCGGCCCTGATGTTCCGAAAAGCCCATCGTGGTCGTTTTACTCTTTCTGCATTGGTTAGCAGTATGTCCCACAACATTGCAAACGGAGCAGTAAAAAGGCAAATTCTCATATCGAAACTTGACAGTAAAGTCAGTGTCGCCACACTTAATATCTAAAGCCTCAGGAATATCAGCCGAAACATCTAACTCAACAAGAATTCTAGCAAAGTGACCCACAAGAGCCTGTGCAGACTGACCATCAATCAAGATAGGCATTCCCACTTCTCGTGCGACCCAGGAAAGAACCTCTGGGTGCCAATATTCATGCGGCAAGTTAAATATTCTAATCCATACCTGAACAAGGGTAGAAGGCGTTTTGTAGGGATCAAAATTCGGCACCCAAGCCTGGAGATGTAGTATACCTGAGCGTAGACTCCAAGTCGTTTTAGTGAAAGGCGCTGCCTTATCCTCGTCGGTTGTGAAATTAAAAGTGAAGAAACCTTTTCCGAGAGGATGAATTGACCAACCGGCAGACGGTTTCCAAAGCTGCTGAAGTTCCTCCCAAAGATCCGCTGCAAACCGAGGTGAATCACCTTTGCGGAGGATCAGTCGGCCGTGAACCGCATGGGCGAAACGCCGGACTTGTCGTTGGTGGAAAGAAGGGTCCAAAACAAGGCAACGCTTGAGATCCACCAACTCCGGCCGGAGGATTGAATAGTCATGAGCGGGGACGTCCCTAGGTTTGGAAACTTGCTTGGTCGGACTGCCATCCCTAGCCTTCAGCTTATCTGCAAAAGAGGCATTCGGCTGAGGAGGAGGCGACACCTTCGGACCAGACGGGGGGGGGGCATCGAAGGGTTCGGAAGAGCAGCAACACCCGAACTTCGATCCAGAGGAGCGGTCTTGGAGTTCTCTCCTACAACGAAGGATGAACGAGGAGTATTTGGGAGAAAATTTGTAGAGACGACCGGCAGGTTGAGCGCACCTCTGTCGCCCGGTGAACTGAGACCACCGGAAGCCAAAGATGGCGGCGGGAACCAACCAACGCTGGAGGGGCCATTGCCGCCGTTTGACGCCATCGGAATCAGCGGCGTGAGGTCGACGAGGTCGACTTTTTCAGCCGTTTCCTCCTGCAAAAATTCGGCTCCTCCGCCAAGGCTCGCAGCCACCACTATGTGAATCTACCTGCCGTCGCCGCCGCCTCCGTCTCAGTCGCGAATCGGTCCAGATTCCGCCGTTAGAAGAGGGCAGATCGGGCGAAGAGCTCGCGAGGAAGAGGTGGAGCACGCGAGGAAGAAGCTCGCAGCAGCTGCTGCTGCGCCGCTGTGAAGAGTGCACAGCAGCAACGGCCAGGCTGCGGTTCTTCAGCGGACGAGCAGCAGATGCGGCGGCGCGGCTGGCGTCGCTGCTGTCAATCCGCGGCGAGGTTGCTCTGAGCGCGGATGGCGGGCTGACGGGTAGTCAACGCCGGGCTTGTGCTGATTGCTTCGGTTGATAGAGAGAGAGAGAGAGAGAGTTGAGGCAGAGGTGTTGCTGTCACGGCGGCAACAATTCTCGCCGTTAGAAGAGAGAGGGACGACGGCGGTGGAGGCTGCCGCCTGTTGCGAGATCGGGTCAAAATTGGAACAGGACGTTCCCAACATTCATCAAAATTCGATATGCTCCAGGGAATCGGTCCCCCCCTCATAAAGTAAGCTATCATGTAATACCAATGCGGATGCTCTAAATATTATTTTCTTAATTCCCGTGCCGAAAAAAATTGCCTCAAAATTCGCGAGACTGAGGGAGCATTAATTTATTACTTTTATTAATTAATTTATGGGATAGATATATTTATTTATAAGCCTTAACAATAGCTATAGAAATATATCACATAGATTTAGTGTAATATCTAATGATTTAGTATATTCTTATAAATATATAATATGTAAAATAATTTTAAAATAAAATATATAATAATAATAATAAAATAGGCAATTCATAAGTTGTTCCTTAAAATGCCTTACGCTTTTTTTTATTAGCATAGATTACTCATGCCTTAAAATGCCTTATGCTTTTTTTTTTATTAGTATAGATTACTCATGTGGTGGTCGACTATCTTCTTCCATGGGTGTTGCTATTCGTAACTTCAGTAACGGCTCAAATTTATTGATTTAAATCAGAAGATAGATGCAAATACTTATTTTTACTGTAGGAGTTCACCCCTCTTATTGTTGTATGCTACCTTTATTTGACATTTGCGCACAAGCATATATATCGAGCTAGAGGTGGGGCGGGGGTTATTGGGCTTCCTTGAAATTTTAAAAAACAGTACAGGTACTTTCGTAATTCTACTATTAAAATGAAGTTTAATATAAAAGAAAAAGAAAAAGAAGCATCCCTTGAAAATACAAAGAGCAGACTAAGGGCACGAACTCAAAAAGAGATCGTAAACTAACAAAAACACCAAATCAATATCTATACTCAGGATAATCATCCATTTCGGACCAGCGATCATTGACAATATTATCCATAGCGCACATACTAGGTCTATTGCTAAGATCAATCATAAACTCCCTCGGCTGATAACCTATTTCGCTCGCATTCCTGAGGCGATTTTTAATGCTACCTTCCGGAACTGCCTGCACCGGCGCCCTTTCCTGAACCCTTTGGACGACCACGTCCTCGCTTGGGCTCCGATAGCATTTGTATCCCCTAACTAACTTGCTATTCTAGTCGACTCAAACGACTAGCAATATCCGAACTAACCTGCTCCTTCTCCAAAACAAGAGCTTCCTTTTCCTTCCCTGGAGCAGGTTCCAGATCTCCAATTCTTCATCCATCTCCTCGTCCTCCGAATGACATTCATTCAAAGGCTGATCATGCCCCTCCTCACATTCAGGCTCATCCCGTAATGCATCAAATCTATTGGTCAAAGTAGAATTCCGTGAAGGAGACTCTCTTGACATCCGCGGAGAGTTTAAAACCTTCGCATTCCCCTCAGCTCCCGGCTGCTTCTCCTGCTGCACAACCGGAGCTCTTTCCTTGCCAGCCGATTTAATCTCCTTTGACTGACTCGAGTTCTCAACGGCCTCCAAACCTGCTCCTAGAGCTCCCATGTCCTTAGGAAGGCTAACAGCAGCAGCCTTTGCCTGCCATGAAGGCTTTAAACCCGCAACTTCAACAGTCATAGGTTCCGCCTGTTTAGTTACTACCTTTGCTTTCGTAATTCTATATTAAAAATAAAAAGTATATATTATCTTCATTCCATAAAAATATGTACTCTAATTTTCCTTTTTTGTCTGTCTTATAAAACATACATAGCCCATTTATAATAATAATTCTCACATTAAATATAATATTACAATCAATGTGTGAACATTTCTTCACTTATACTACACTTTATAAGATTTCTTAAAACTCGTACCATCTTATACTATGCATATTTTTATGGGACGGAGGGAGTATAATTTTATCTTCATCATTATCGTGTTGAGCTATTTTATATTGTAATTGATATGCAAGCTTTAGAATTAAGACGTTTTGAGGAAGTGAACACATAATTAATTTATGCATATCATGTTTGGATTGAATTCTAGAGATTTATTTTTTGAATTTGATATTGAAAGATACTTTGCCTTACAAAGTTTCATAGGATTTTGGCAAAATAAAATCACGAACTATTTCAAATTTTCAATTTTAACGTGACTTTTGAATGTGGCAAATTAAATCACTTTTTTTTTCTTCCAATTTTTGCAATTTTGTCCCTAATTTTTTTCGATCGCCAGAGTGTTGAATTGGAGCTTACGTGGATTAGTTAAGACAACATCATTTTTGTAAGGCCTTACGTGGATTAGTAAAGACAACATCGTTTTTGTGAGGCCTAAATGACGTTGTTTCGTACAATTTCAATTAAAAATTCTCCAAATTAGAAAGAGACTTTATCATGTATTTGCACCATGATTTTTTAATATTTAATAATTTTATTGCAAATTTCGTAATATGAATATTACGTGGAGAACTAATCCACATAAACTTCAAGTCAATAATCCGACGATCAGAATAGTTAATGATTTTATTTGCCAAAAGTCCAAGTTTTGTCCATATTGAAGTTGTTTTGTATGACATTGAAAATTTATTTAAATGTATATTTCGTAATTTAAATGATATTATAACTGTGTTAATGATTATGATTTATTTTTAACTTTATTTATTTTTTTAAAAAAATTAATTATTAATTTAATTAAAAAGAAATTTGAAACCCTGAATCAAAAGTGTAGCTCCGCCTCTGTGACTACATATATTTCTATAAATGGAGGAATATGAATAATCTAGAAGAGTTGGAAACTCCTTTATTGTCCACTACTTAATACTACTAGTTTAGAATCATAAATTGTTTTTGGTAGGGAAAATAGGAATGAGGACAGCACAAAAAAGGAGTGAAAAGCATTGGTAGACAATACAAAATGTAGGAATCCTAAGCTTTAAAAGAGTTAAAAACTCTCGAAAAGTTGCAAATTATATAATGGGAATAAATTCTTACTTCCTTTAAATAATTTGCAGGTGGGGCGACGCTCCCTTCCATTTAGATGCCATTTTTTCTCGAACAAGGCAAATATTTTATCAAAGTACAAAAATATTATACCAAGATTGATTCCATTTTTCTTGTCTTTTCGCGATCTCTAGAGGGTTGGGAAGTGAAACAACGAAGGAGGATTCTTTGCATTAGTGAGTGGCATAGCAAGTATTCTCACGAGATTCTCTATTATTAATTTTCAGACAGAACCGATCACCTACTCACTGTGGACAAGAATAACGTGCCCATCATTGATGTGATAATTGTAATTAGAGTAAAATTTATTAATTCTCCTTCCTAATTAACATTGCCACATCAGTAGTGGACATGTTATTCTTGCTCACGGTGGGTAGATGATCGGTTCTGTAATTAAAGATGTGTATATTTCTTTTTTTCGCAATCAAGAGAAAAAAAAATTGATATTTTCATTGTGCAAGAATAAATTTTTCCCAAGGGAAAGTGTAAGTGGGGTAGAGGAAGTGTCTAGATTATTTTGGATGACATGAGACTTAGTTTTCTTTTATTGGATATAATCATAAACAATAAGGGTTGGTGTAACAGATGTTTGTAATACTAGCTAGCTTCCATTCAAACCAAACCAAGTTAATGGAAAGAGGCAATAATTTCCTGCTCATTTGGGTTCCACTCTCTAAGATAAATTGTTTCATGAGGATTATTCTCATGTTGTGTCCCACACCAATTCTTTGACCAAGTTTTGGCTCCCTTTTTTTTTTAGAATTTCTTCTATTAAAACATATATATATATATATATATATATATATATATATATATATAAGGGTGGGCTACCGTGAGACCACATCTTAAATTAAGAAATAAGAGCAATTTTTAATGTATGAATTTTATGTAGAACACGTATGAATTCGCTATATAAAGGTATGAATTATGAAAAATAAATTTTTGCTACCTTTGAGATTCGAACTCAGGACCATAAATCCATCCAACAAGATTACGAATCAACCGTAGATCTTGATGATCTAAGAACTGAAAATGATTCTTATTTTATATCTTAAAAAATGCTCTTATTTAGCCATTCTATATATATATATATATATATATATATATATATATATATATATTCCTTTTCATCTATTCTTTTACTCTAATATAGGATCTTGTGTATTAATAGTAGGATTACATCTTGGGCCCGTATTCTTTGGTAGAGATTTTTGTCTTGCGAAAAAAAATTGATTTTAAAATTTATTTTTTTATTTCTAGTTTAATTTTTATCAAATAAGAAGTAATAAAAATCTTGAAAGTAAATAAAGTAGAGCAACTTTTCAATATTCTTATTTTCTAACCTTCTTAGGTATTTTTTTTACTCATTTTTAAATTTCGTACCTCTTTGCGTATTTATATTATATTATTAAAATGCAAACTATATGTAATTTTTATTTAGTAGTTTTGCGTTTGTCATCGTCGTCGTTGTTGTTATTATACCACGACTCTGACAACTCCTACACTCTACCAGGGCCGTTTCTGATCGAAAATGGGCCCAGGGCGAAACGATAAATACAGGCCCTTATCCACCATCATATATAAAAACACAAGATAACACTTTTTTTAAAATCACATTATAACATTTCGGTAGAAAAAAGTATTAGTAATTACAAAAAATGACTTCTTCTCACCTTTTTACTTGCAAAGTCATCTATAATATTACTCCCTCCGTCCACGAAATGAGTACCCATATTTCCTTTTTCGTCCACAAAATGAGTACTCATTTTCCTTTTTGGCAAGTATGCCCCACAAAACTCTTTAATTAATACACTAAAAATGTGGGCCCCTTATTCTATTCACACTACACTCAATACATTTTTTAAAATCCATGTCGTCCACAAATAGGTACTCATTTCGTGGACGGAGGGAGTATTTGTTTCAAGATTTTAAAAAATATTTATTCAATATATAAAATTGCTAAACCATTTAATCTTTGCGACATTGATGGTCTCAAATATATCTTCAACAATTTTAACTTGGAGAAACTCCTCTCAACTGAAGCTACGATAACATGCATAGTCAACAAGATCCTATAAGCTATTGCCACAATTGGATAACAATATGCAATTTTCACAAACTCAAGAATTTCAATAGTTGACATTATTTTATTTGACAATGTCTTTTGTAATCTAAGTCAACATCGGATATATTATCATGAGTAGAGTAAATTTCAAATTCACACAACAATTTCTTAATTTTTCACTATCCAAAGATGATAAAGTTTTCAAATACAATAAAAAATCAAATATATGATCAAATGATTTCATTTCTTCAAATCTACATTTTAAAGAAGCAATTTCCATGTCCACAACAACTACAACAACATTTTTGGTAATTGAGTGCAAAATGATTAATGAAATTCAAAATTTTGACAAGGAATTGAAGATTGAAATTTGAAGAACAAGATAGAACTGTAGGATAATACAATCTGTAATTTCTCCTATTTATTATCATGATTCTAACGGTTGAAAAAATATGGGAAAAGATTTTTGAGAAGTGAGAACTAAGAACGTACGGTTGGAGAAAGAGATGAAGAATCGACTGTGTGAGAGGTGAAGAATCGCAGCCGAGAAAGAATTAAAGTCATGCAGTTACACTTATTATCATAAAATATTTAGGGATGTAATCTTTTGGGCTTCAAAATTAGTTTGGAATATAATTTTTTGGGCCATAATCTATGATGCACGGATTCTTCAAAAAATAGCACAGTGCAGTATCGGATACGCGCAGGGTGCAGGTGCGGGTGCGATTCGCGTGGGATTCGCACGGGATTCGCCAGGTGGCGAATCCCCTAAAAAAAAAAGGGATTCGCGAATCCGATTCGCGCACCCACAAATAGGGTGCGTTTTGGGCTATTTTGCATTTTTTTCAATTATTTTTGGATTTTTTTTGCAATTTTTTCAATTATTTTTTGAGCTTTTTTGTAATTTTTGAGTTATATTTACATGAAATTTGAAACTTTTACATGCAATTTATTGAAATTTTTACTTCACTTATATTTGCAATGCGATTGTTTTTCATTATTTTTGGGCTCTTTTGCAATTTTTGAAGAGCTTCATTATTGAAACTTTTACTTTAACTTATATTTGCAATGCAATATTTAATTTGTGAGTGTTCTTTTCTTTTTTCAATTTGATTGGTCACATATAATAAAATATATATAAATATAACAGACGTATCCTTCATGAATCGCACCCTATAATTTTTGAAAATCCGTATCCCCGCATCCAAATCGTATCGCTCCCGCACCCGCCCCCTCGCACCTGTGCATAATTCTTTTTAGTGCTAATAGTATACATATTATAATAATAATGATATATATAATAGGATATGAAATTTTTGCGCCCCAAAAATAATGGACCCTGGACGGTCGCCCATGCTCGCCCGCCCTCTGAGACGGCCCTACACTCTACCCAAGTGATGTCGTTCCTCACGTTCGAGGTTAAAGGGTACAAAGTCCCCATCATGCAGGATGTGCTTGTATTCAAACCCCCATCTCACGCTAACATCCATAAGCTGCGAGCAATTGCCGCCAATTATGGTAATGGACTACTTATGCTATTAATTAGATAAAATAATGATTGAAATTTACACAAGTATTAAGAAAAATAATTGAAAATGAAAATATATAAGTAAACTTTCTAATATACCCATATTTATTGTGATTGGTGCTCACATTATCTGGTGCATGGACGCATGCATGGGGCTGCCGTAGAGGATCCTAGCCAGCTGATAACAGAATGGAAGTTTGTTATGATCTGCTGGTTTTATCTCTTTACTTTTAACCGTTGGATATAGGGTATATATCTTAGTTTCTTCTTTGTATTCTGTGGTTGTTCATTCCATAGTTGAGAGTGAAAAAAGAGGGTTTTACAAACAGAGTTAGAGTGTTAGGCGAAGCTATTTTGAGCTCGAAGCACCATTGTTGTAATCTGTAAAACATCGAGTAATAAGAGTGAATTCCATCTGCCGTGGACGTAGGTCGTTAGTGGCCGAACCACGTAAACGTCGTTGTTCTTTCTTCTCGATTTTTACTTTGATTGTGTGCTGCTCGATTCTTTCAAATCCCTACAAATTGGCACCATCTGTGGGAAGGGTGTGACGAAGGAATCGATCTCATGGTGGATTTTGCAATCAATTCAAACCTGTGGCTCGCAAATCTTAAAGGCATGAGTTCGGAAAGATTTGATACTGAAAAGTTCAACGGCAAGAATGATTTTGCCTTTTGGCAAATCAAGATGCATGCGCTTCTGGTGCAGCATGGCTTAGATGAAGCATTGGTGGCATCATCTGCATCTAAATCCAAGAAAGAAGATCTCTCGGCGGAGCAAAAGGCGAAGGTGGAGCAGATCGATAAGAAGACTCGAAGCATGATTATTCTATGCTTAAGCGACAAAGTATTGCAAGAGGTTTCGAAGGAGAATTCAGCCGCTGATGTATGGGCGAAGCTTGAGTCATTATACATGACCAAGTCCCTCGCAAATAGGCTTTACATGAAGAAGCAATTATACTCAATGAGATTCACGGAGGAGAAAAGTCTAGAGGAGCAGATGGAGGAATTCTGCAAATCAATCGACGATCTGGAAAATGTAGATTCAAAGATTGATGATGAAGATAAGGCAATTCTTCTCTTGAATGCCTTACCGAAAAGCTTCGAGCATATGATGGATGCACTCATTTTTGGGAGAGAGACTCCCATATCCTTGGATGAACTATTGACTGCTGAGTGATAGTAGACCAAATGCAACATCAGAAAGTCTGCACATTAAAAAGTTTAAAGGAAAAGGAAAGAAACCGAATGATGACTCAAAGAAAAAAGATTACTCAAAGGCCAAAGATGCTGGGGGAAAGGAAACAAGAAAATGCTTTGAGTGCTAAATGCCTGGGCGCTTGAAGAAGAATTGCTACATATGGAAGAAGAAGATGCAGGAGTTAAAAGGAAACCAACCCAATGCTGCAGACAACATGTAAGAAGAAACAGATGCAGAGATTCTTAATGTTGTTCATGGTAAAACAGAGGATCATTGGATTTTTGATTCAGCATGCACATTCCATATGTGTCCAAGAAAAAATTGGTTCCAAGATCTAGAACTCAAAGATGGTGGATCAGTTTTGCTTGGCAATAATCAAGTTTGTCAAGTGAAGGGAATAGGCAGAATAAAATTCAGAATGCATGATAATACTATCAAGATAATTTATGATGTAAGGTTTATTCCAGATCTTAAAAGGAACCTAATATCCTTGGGGACTCTTGAAAGTTGAATCTAAAGGCTGCAAGTGGGAGTCATCTGATGGGGAATTGCATGTCAGAAAGGGAGACAAAGTGGTGATGAAAGCAAGAAGAAGACACAGCCTCTACTACTTGGATGCTCGGATTTTAATTGATGAAAGCAACCTAAGCCAAGAGGATGAATCAACAAAATGGCATGCTAGGCTGGGACATGTCAGTGAAAAAGTCATGAATGAGTTGTTAAAGCAAAAGCTGATCAATCACCCAAAGGTTTTCAAGGTGACAGGCTGTGAGGTCTGTATTTTGGGCAAAAGTACCAAGTTACCCTATCCCAAGGGTAAACATACATCGAAGAGACCACTGGACTGTGCCCACGCAGACATATGGGGGCCAGCTAGCACCCCATCTATGGGTGGACCAAGGTATTTTCTCAGCATTATTGATGACTATAGTAGGAAAGTGTGGGTCTTCTTACTAAAACAGAAATATGATGTTTTTATGTTCTTCAAAGATTGGTGTATTGAAATGAAAAATTAAAAAAGACTAACACTCAAATGTCTAAGGACGGATAATGGCTTAGAGTTTCTGTCAACAGAATTTGATACATTTTGAAAAGAAAGGGGCATAAAGAGGCACATAACAGTAGCATCCAATCCACAACAAAATGGTGTTGTGGAGAGGATGAACATGACTTTGCTTGAACGTATGATATGCATGCTTATAGCATCAGGCCTACCAGAGAAGTTTTGGGGGGAAGCACTATCCACAACATCTTACTTGATTAATAAGTGTCCTTCCTCAGCTGTTGAATTTAAAACACCTGATGAGTTATGGTCAGGACATACTTCAAGCTATCGGGAATTGAAGGTTTTTGGGTGTCAAGCCTTTTCTCATGTGAAGCAAAGTAAACTTGCACCCAGAGCATATAGATGTGTAATGTTGGGATATCAATCTGGAGTTAAAGGTTATAGATTGTGGTGTACTGAAAAGGGCATGAGCAAAGTAATTATCAGCAGGGATGTTGTGTTTAAAGAGGAGATTATGCCATATAAAGAGGTGAAATCTGCTGATAAAGCTGCCACAATTGCAAAGACTGCAGAGGTTGAGGTGGAGCCTGGAAATAAGTCATCATCATGTGAGGAAAAAGATGAAACAGACACTGAATCTCAACAACAACAACAGGATCTCAACACACAAGGTGATACTCTTGGTGATTATATGTTAACCAGAGACAGAAAGAAGAGAAGCATTAAACCACCAGAAAGGCATGGGCATGCTGATTTAATTGCATATGCCTTATCAATTACTGAGAATATTGAATACCAGGAGCCAAGTACTTTTAAAGAAGCCATGGAAAGTAACGAAATAGACCAGTGGATATTGGTTATGAATGAAGAAATAGATTCCATGTACAAGAATAAAACATGAATTCTTGTTGATAGGCCATTACATCAAAAGCTAGTGAAGTGCAAATGGATTTACAAGAAAAAGCTAGAAATTCTGAATGGGAAGGAAACTATAAGATACAAGGTAAGACTTGTAGCAAAGGGTTTCACACAAAGAGAGGGAATTGATTTTAATGAAATATTTTCACCAGTTGTGAAACACTGTTCCATCAGAATTCTCATGTCTCTAGTTGTAACACCCCGCCTATTTATATTAAGTTTAGAATTTATTTTAAACTTAGATTTAAGATGATTCACGCCGGATTGAGAAAAAGAATTTATTTTAATTCCAACAAAAATGATTTACAAAAGCATTTGTAAATTTAGTTATTAAATTTATATGCATTGCATGTTTATTTAATTTAGCATTCAAGCATTTTTCACGAGCTTTTAATTAGCAAACCCTAAAGCATTAGTACAGTCTCGACGATTTTATCCTGAGGGATTTTGGAGTGTCCAATTATCACTCATAACCTATGCCTCTTACAGCCACCCTACCCGCCACCCTACTCTCTGCGGCAGCCTCCAATCTCAGACCCCAAAGGTCAAATATTTCAGCCATGCTTTTTTAGGCAAATCTCATCCCCAATCCTCTGCCACTTTAATTATACAAAAGTCAAGTTTTCTTCTATTATTTCATCCGCTTTCTCCTTCTCGTTTCAACACACCCAACAAAGTTTAAAGTGCAGATGTAAGTGTTCCAACCAATTGTCTTCTTCTTCCTTGGGGATACAACCCTCCATTTTAACTATGTTTATGTTTCCAACTTCCAGCAATCAAGCAGATTCAGATATTCACCCATTTCAGATTTGAGAAATTCACAAGTGATGGAGAGAGAGGGCGGCTGCTTCGATGGGATCAGCGGAGGGAGGCAG
This sequence comes from Salvia miltiorrhiza, assembly GCF_028751815.1. Classification (NCBI taxonomy): domain Eukaryota; kingdom Viridiplantae; phylum Streptophyta; class Magnoliopsida; order Lamiales; family Lamiaceae; genus Salvia; species Salvia miltiorrhiza. Next base: position 14,882,336 of record NC_080391.1, on the reverse strand, counting down.
GGCACGGCGGCGGTGCCGCTGCTGCCCGGCCACGGCTGGAGAGAGAGAGAGGGTCTGGTCCGGGCTGAGTTGCGTCGAGGTCAGGACGGCGGCAGCCATGGGTTGCTGTCGCCGAGAGAGAGGCCGAGGGAGGCGGCGGCGTTCCGTCGTCGCCAAGGAGGAGAGAGAACAGGGGGAAGTGACAGGGGACTCGAGGGAGAGAGATGGGAGTCGGAGTCACCGGTCGGCGGCGGCTTTTGCTGCTGCGGTCGCCGGAAACGGCCGTGAGTCAGAGAGAGAGAGGGGGACGATCAATCGAGAATTAAGAGAGAGAGATGACTGATTTCGTGTGTGTGCGTGACTGATGGAAATAGGGGGGAGAAGAAAGGAAGGGTTTTGGGCTAGGGCTTGAGAGTTGAGTTTTGGGCCGAGTCAGTGGGCCGATTTTCTTTTATCAGCTGGGCCTCTGATTATTTTTAAATCATGGGCTGCCCAAGTATTTATTTAATTGGATTGGTACATATTTTATTTAAAGGAGCTACACTATTTTAATTAATTAGACTTATTAAGTTTGATTAATTATTTTAAATTGCATAATAATATTATATTATTATTATGTGCATATTTTAAGTAAATTACTTATTATATGCTAAGCATGAAATTGCATTTATTTTGCAATAAGAGTATTTATGATTTAATTGGTTTTATTTATAATTTCAATTATTAAAGAAAGTCGAGTAAGAATATTGTTGGTGTTCTTAACTCAAAGAGAAATGTTTTCAATTATTTATTCATTAAATTTTGAAAACCCGGCTAAGTGAATCATAGAATATTAAGCACTTCACCGTGACTTGAGTTTAGATTTAAGAGACCTATTAAGAATAGATTTCTTGTAGGCTTTGAGCATCAGGAGGATTAGCACTGCTATTCCGATTCAGAGATAACGTTAAACGACAAGCATTGCCTATCCATGTGGGCTTACTTTCCAAATGTATAAAGTATGATTGAGTTATTAAGCTCTAAATGTTTCAATGATATGCAAATTGTTTATTCAATAAAATGCAAACTGTTTATCCAATAAAATATTTTGTGCACTCTGCTCCGTTTAAGGCTCGCAACAACGAATCGATCGAGGTTCTCTCTTGACCTAACACGTTATTTGAGAATTGTGTACACCTATTAGCTGACCTGGTGGGTTGATCTCCATCGGGCACTAATCATGTATGAGGCGTTATAAGGGTGCTCGACGGGATGTGTTCCGGAGCATTGGGTCCCAAATGGGAACTTGGCTGGGTTACGCCCTCAGTCCAAGTAAAGCAAGAGTAATGGATCCGTCGGTGGCTAAAAGGTCCGGGATCACAGCGAGTAATGGAAAGGGAGTGTGACATGTGCGCACAAATGAAAGAAAATGTTTTAACATGCTTAGAAGTTATTTCAATTTAAAACCTTCTAAGTCATGTCAAGTATGATTGGATAAACTGCTCTTATGATATGAGATGTTTCAGAAAATGCATGCCCACTAAGTACATTAGTACTTAGCCCAAAAATACTTTCAAATGTTTTCAGGTTGGCTGGCCGGTGCTGACGGGACGGAGCTGAGGCTAGCGATAAATTCCTATGTTAGACTTCCGCTGTAGCAATTACTCATATCAGTCTTTTGTTTTCCCAACTTAAGATCTTCATGTTAAATTTCAAATGATATACCTGACCGAGCTTAGACTCTTCACTACTAAATTTATGCCAATGAATGTTGGTTGTCAGAAGCATGAAACAAAACTTGTGATCCAAAGGGGCTTAGCCCGACTCGTTATCTTATTATTCGGGTTTTAACAAGGTTGTTCCTTGTTTATTTCTATGAATTAGTTGCACCTCGATTATATTTATTCCTTCAAGAATTGGGGTGTGACACTAGTTGTTCAGCATGATATGTTTATGGAACGGCTTGATGTCAAGACTGCATTCTTGAATGGAGACTGGTGGAAACAATCTGTTGGGAACTTAATGAAATATCCTAATCCTTGTTTTGATGATACCAAAATCCTTAGGTTTTCCTTGTAATAGACTAGAACTGTTCGAACTCAAGTGTTAGAGTTCTTTTTCTAGTTTAGTTAGTCTTCTGAAGACTGAAGACTGAAGACCGGAGGATTGAAGACTGAAGATTGAAGTTGCCGACTGATGTAATGAATTAAGGCAGAATCAAATACTGATATTTGACTGAACAGTCCAAGAATCAGTTATGACTGATTACTTAATGTGGGCCACGTGGATTCAACGGACTGATACTAAAGTCAAGTTTCAGTTAAACATTCTTTCTCGGACTGAACCTCCAAAGTTAAAAGGAAGCCACGCACTCTCAAAGTATAGCCGCATTAAATGCAGAAATCTCAAGGATCGTCCTTTCTCTGCAGAGCCTTCCTTTTTGGTGATTACCTTTTTCAGAGATGTCATATCTCCTGCTCTTTAGTAGCTGTTCTTACCAAACAAGGAACCTCGAAGATTGAAGCCTCAGCAAAGTTCAAATCTATCTCAAACGGATGAATTCTTGAAGACCATTTCAGCCAAAGGATCTATTCAAGACCTCTCCTATAAATAGAGATCAATGATCACTTCAATCTTCACCGATTCAACTACACAAGCTGAAACGCTGCCGAATTCATCACTCAGCAATTCAAAGCCATTCCAAAGTTTGAATCGAAGAAGAGAATTACTAAGCCGAAAATCAGTCACTGCTGATTACATACATTCATAACTTAGGCAAATATTGTATATCCAAAGCCTAGGTATAACTGATTACAGAGAACCTGTTCTTTGTAATCTAGTTGACAAGTTTTCGAACCTCTTTTCAACCGATCGAATCGAGAGTTTGAGCCGAGAGGAGTTCAGACCAGTGCTCTGACTCCGTGAGATCTTAGTCTTTGCGGAAAGGCATAGTTTTGTCTCAGTGAAGGTAAGAGTGAGAAATCCAACCCAGTGTGTTGGTACTGAAGATTGGATCTTCGGTTGTTTAGGCTTGCTGTGCACCCGTAAGCACAAGCCTAGTGAAGTTGTCAGTATGATCAACTGATCGTGGATGTAGGAAGTATTTTCCGAACCACGTAAAAATCCCCTTTTTGTTTATCGCTTTCAATAAAATAAAACAAAACACAAATTATTATGAGACGATGTATAACATCCACTATAAGCAATGGTTACTACACTTGAGCCAAAATAAAATAAGAAACTATGTAATAAAATTGGATAATTAAGAGGGATGATGAGTGAAGGAAGTTCATATTCGAGTCTAGAACTAATAGAAGATTGCACTTTATTATAATGTATTGGGGGATGTGATATCATTATTCATTGCAATTGATGCTAATCCGTTACGTGCATAACATACTTCAATAATCAATCTATATAGAGCCAATATATAACATGATTGGCAAGGCATCCAAAGAATTCAATGTGTCAATCAAGTCAACGCTATCACGACTTATGTCCATAACGCACGTGTTGTAAAGTACAACTTCCATAATAATACTAAAACATCCCACATATATTCATCTTGCCTCATCCAATATCTTTAGTTCCAAATTTAATCTATTTTTTCATTTAATATTTTTATTTAATTACTGTAATTCATTGAACAAGGGTAACATGATAAGTTTAGTTACGTGACCTGTTTCCTAAGACAATGTAATAAACGTGAGAAATGTTGCTCCATGCGTCCCACTTCAAATGACCTTAAATTTTTCGACACGAAGATTAAGAAATGTGTGATAAAGGTGTAAAGTGATTATGGGACCATAAAAAAAAATAGTGTTAAATATTTCTAAATTTGGGTTGGATCATTTGAAGTGGGACAATCCAAAATAGAAATAGGGTCAATTAAAGCGAGACAGATGGAATATTTCATTATAGAAGTTATTATAAATTTTTATGACCATGTAAGATACAAATCCTGCATTCTTAACATTCAAATACTTCGTCCGTCCCATAAAAATATGCATAGTCTTTCTTTTTTGTTCGTCCCATAAAAATATGCATATTCCATTTATAGTAATAATTCTCCCACTAAACATCACAATCAATATGGATCTATTATTCTACTCACACTACACTTTACATGATTTCTTAACATGATTTCTTAAAATTCATATCGTCCTATATTATGCATATTTCTATAGGACGAAGGGAGTATGATTAATTGAAAAGGAAGTCAACCTTCAAATGGGTTGTAACATGTACTTTAAGGCCTATATTTGAGTCCATATCTACTACCAATTCAAAATATTTAAACAATAAACTATCAAATATAAAGTAAATCAACTAATCTGAAAAGTAATAATTAAAATATGTAGTCCTTGAAGGCGTACCGTACATTTGTTTTTCTGTTTTTGACAAAGAGTAAAAATAAGAGATGGCCAATGAGGCCTAATTTAATTGGCAAAGTTAATGTATTAAAAAAAAATTATGAGAGATCTTGAATTCAATTTCGCCTATATATAGTGTAATTTTGTAGACATCTCTTATATATAGGGTTGGGTTCCGGTAGTATTCTAGCTTATAATAGATCCGTAGATCCAAATCTAGACCACACATTTATGACATGTGGCGCATCAAGATGGTGACACGTGGCAAGGCATTTCAAGGCAAAATCTGGAGAGGGGTAAAATTGGAATGTAATTTTCGAAATTAAAAAAAAAATAATTAGATTTTCTCAGGTATATTTTAGATGCATAAAGTTTCATACGAGAATGCATGAACTTTCATATAAAAATGCATTAAGTTTCATATAAAAATGCATAAGATTTCACCCCACCCCTGAACCCCACCCCACCCCCACCCACCTCCTACCCCCCCCCCAAAAAAATTTATTTTTTTAAAAATTGATTTTATAACCACTGACCCACCCCTACCCCCCACCCCCCCCACCAAAATTTTTATTTTTTTATTTTTATTTTATTTTTTCAAAAACTGATTTTCTGAACACTGACCCCCCACCCCCCAAAAAATATAAATATTTTTTTTGAAAAACTGATTTTTACATGCATAAAAAAATGAGTTAATAGCCGAAAAATATACGAACTATCATCGGATTTGCATATTGCACACGACCTTTAAAATTAGCCCCAGAATACATTACCTTTTAATTTAGTTGTAAATTGCACACGGCGAAATTTCCGATCACTCTTAAGTTTGACCGGCGATGACGTGAACAATATTTAACATTACATGTCATACTCGTGACTTTTTTTTACACGCTGGCAAGCCACGTGGGCAAAACGACGTCGTTTTGATAAAGAGAAAAAATAAAAAATAAATAAAATTAAAAATGACTCATGGCCTTGCTTGCGCCTCCTCCAGCGGCGGCTTCTTCTTCAACGGTTCGCCGGCCCAGGAGGAATCTTGCGACCACAACGGTGGTGGTGGAACGCGGCGGTTGGAGACCCGATGGCGGAGGTCGGCATCCTCGTTGGGCTCGTCATCAGATCTGGGGATCTGAGGGAATTGAGTTGGGGGCACTACGCCTAAGCCCTAGATCTACATGTTGCGACCGTCGCCGCCACCTCCCTCTGTCCACCGGCGACCGCAGCGAGCTACAACCGCTGCCCTCGCTCTGCGGCTCCTCTTGTCTCCCTCACAGGCGCGCACGCACGGCCAACCGCCGCCAAGCCCAGCCCAAAGCCCCCTTCTCTCCACACTCCGTCGACAACAACGGCTTCTTGCCGCCGCCGCGCCGTAGCTCAGATTTCCAGCAACGACGTAAGAATCACCCACAAACCCGTCTCTAATCCCACCGTCGTGGTTCTCACCTTCAACCCCAAGGCACTCAACAATCAACAACCCCATCTCCCTTCTCGCCGCCGCCGGCGCCACCCCCCAAACACAGATGAAGTGCCTCCACCGCTTCAGATCCACCGCCTCGGCTTGATTTTAGAAATTAGCAGGAAGCATAGAAGCGATTTGGTGCACTGGATCGTGTTCCTTCAGCAATTTAGTGAATAGCATTTTTTTTTTGTTTTATTTATTTATTTATTTAAAAAAGTTTTACAAAACGGCGTCGTTTTATAGGATCGCCGGTGCGTCCACGTCTGCAAATTTCGGGAGACACGTCATCTAGGATTTAAGGGATGGTCAACGCATGTGCAAATTGCAATTAAATCAAAAGGTGGTGTATTTTGGAGCTATTTTTTAAGGTCATATGCAAAATGCAAATTCGGTGAAACTTCGTCTATTTTCCGGCTATTAACCCTAAAAAAGTTACATGTTTTACATGCATATACTTTCGCACAAAAATGCATATACTTTCACACAAAAATGCATTACATTTTTTGAAAAAATATAATTTTTTTTGGGCTGGAGGGTGGGTGGGGGGTTAGCGGTCAGAAAATCAATTTTTTTTTTTAAAAAAAAAACAATTTGGGGGGGTGGGTGGGTGGGGGGTGCGGGGAGTGGGTGGGTCAGCGACTCAACAATCAGAAAATCAGTTTTGAAAAAAAAAATTGGGGGGGGGGGGGTGGAGGGTCAGTGGTCAGAAAATCAGTTTAAAAAAAAATTGGGTGGGGGTGGGGGGGTGGGTGGTGGGGCAGGGGTGGACCAGATTTATTAAAATGAAATGCATTTTTTGTATAATTTAATGCATTTTTATGTAAAATCTTTATGCACTTTTGTTTGATTTTATATGCATGTGAAACATGACTATTTTGGGGGTGGTAATGGGGAGGGTTGGGGGTGGTGTGGGGTGGGTTGGGGGGGTGGTGCGGGGTGGGGTGGTGAAAATACCAAAACTGTAAAAATCAAATGCATTTTTCTGTTCAAAGTTATGCATTTCATGTGAAAACTTTATGCATCTTTGTGTGAAACTATATGCATCTAAAATATACTCCCTCCGTCCGCCAAAAGTAGACCACTTTGGTTGGGCACGAGATTTAATAAAATTGGTGATGATATTGATGTAGTGGAGAAAGGGTTCCACCACTTTATGAGATGTGTGGTTGAGATTGAATTTGAGGTGATTTTTTTGTAAATAAAGTGTGTTTGTAAGGATAAAAGATTAAAGTGGGTGGTGGGACCATTTCCATAAAAGGAAAGTGGTCTACTCTTTGCGGACGCCCAATATAGTAAAAATGGTCTACTTTTGGCGGACAAAGGGAGTATCTATTTTGAGAAAATCTAAAAAAATATATTTTTTTTAATTATTAAATCCGAAAATTACATTCCAATTTTACCCCTCTCCATATTTTGCCTTGAAAAGCCTTTATGCATCTTGATGCGCCACATGTCATAAATGTTCTCATTCTTATATATATATATATATATATATATATATATATTGATCCCTTCTCTATATATATATATATAAAGGTTCTCTCATGTACAAACTATCTTTTATAGATAGGCATGCATAATATACAGAATTGCATTTCATATATATTTACAATAATTTTAGTTTTTCTTTTGCATATAGATATATAAGGATAATCACTAAATTTTTATAATCTTAGTACTTACTAATATTGATAAACCATACAAAAACACCCTGCGTCACAAACTATTTATACAAAGTATGCAATAATGCAATAGGGACCCACTAATTTGACTGCTCATTGACCAAATAATAATTAGGATTTTTACGATTAAGCTTTAGGCATCAACTGAAAAAGGAAGCACAAAGCAAAAGCAAAATTCTTGGATGAATCATGAATGGGATCCCATTCCACTCCACTGCAAAGAGAAATTACATAATCAAAGAGAGCCTCAATTTTCGTAATAACGTCAAAATCATTAAAAATTTTGTATTTATTAGAAAAATTAATGCATAAGTTAATAAATTTATTATATTAAATAAAATAAAATAAATTGCTCCCTTCAAAATTTAAATCTAGGTGCTGCACTCACCGACCAGAGTGGTGCACCCACTGTAAATTTTAATAATCGAATGACTGAAAATGATTTTTTATTCTTATTTTATTTAGTGACTTTTACTTCCTCTCTCTCTATATCTATATATATATATATATATATATATATATATGAAAAATAAAAATAGATCCATTGAAAATGATTATATTTCTTGAGAAATGAGAATACATGAATAAATCAACAAATTTCATGAATTCAACATGAATAACCATTCAATTAATATAATTATTCATGTGTTGCATTGATATATTATTCTGGGTTCATAGATTTATAGATGAATTCATGTGTAATTTTCATGAGATCTCAACAACCCCCCACCCACACCCACACATCTTTTCGTGAGAATCGAAAATCATACACAAATAAATAAAATACATGGATAATAACTACACATAGACATTTGAATTAGAAATGAACAATCAGGAATAAAATAAATCATCCAACAATTACACCCGTAAAACTGTGATGAATCTTTAATTCTCGCTTCCAATTTATGAATCTTGATCAATTCTTGCTTCCAATCTTCAAGTCCGTCATCTCTTCAAGTTCTCCAAGTGTAAATATAAGCAAAAGTAAAGGCTAGGTTCTGGGGGAGAAGAAAAATGTAGAGTAGAGATGCCCAAAAAAATCGAAACCAGGAACCGAGCCACCGAACCGGACCGTGGTCAACGATTTCGGAACCGGAACCGTGGTCAACGATTCCAAACCGAAACCGTAGCTGTAACCATGGCTCCACGGTTCGATTTCGGTTCCAATATTCCCGAACCAGCGGTTCACGGTTTCGAACCGTGGAATCGTCCAATTATTATTATTATTATTATTATTATTATTATTATTATTATTATTATTATTATTACTCCCTCCGTCCACCAAGATTATGGCAATTTGCTTGGGCACGGGGTTTAATAAAATTGGTGATGATTTTGATGTAGTAGAGAAATGGTCCCACCACTTTATGAGATGAGTGGTTGAGATTGAATTTTGAGTGGTTTTTTTGTAAATAAAGAGTGTTAGTAAGGATAAAAATATTAAAGATGATGGTGGGACCATTGCCATAAAAGGAAAGTGACATAATTTTGACGGACACCCGATATAGTAATTGTGACATAATCTTGGCGGACGAAGTGAGTATTATTATTAATTTTTACTAAATTTCGAAGTGTTGTATGAAATTTAAACAATGTTAAACCATTTATTTAGGTTATACATGATTGAAATTTAGATGAATTAGATGTGAGAATGAGAAATGAGGATTGACCCTTTTATTTAGGTAGTAAATGGTTGAAGTTTAGTAAAAATTTGATGTGGGAAACATGTGTATTGAAAAACCATAATTTCATGTGCATTCTTTATGTTTTTTACTTTTGTCTATCTCAAATTCTATTCCCACATCGAATTTATAGTAAACTTCAACCCTTTACAATCTAAATAAAATGGTGAACTCTCATTCCCACATCTAATTCATACTAAATGTCTACCATTTACATTCTAAATAAATAGTTCAACATTGTGTACATATTATAAATTTTAAACTAACACTTTAAAATAAAAAATAAAAATAAAAAATAAATAAATAACGGTTCCATGGTTCGAACCGGGAACCGACGGTTTAGAACCGGAATTGGAACCGTTGGTTTACGGTTCGAACCGAAACCGTGAGGGCCAATATCCAGTCCGGTTTCGATTCCAAATTTTGGAACCGTGAACCGGCGGTTCGGTTCCGATTTGAACTGAGAACCAGACCATGGGCACTTCTAATGTAGAGAGAGGTGTCTATTAGGTCAATAAAATGAACTATATATAGGCACATGAGATAAATACAGTATAGAACTCGAAAATATAGATAAAAACCCAAAAATTCGCAAAATCTCGTCGGCCGTCACTATTCACTACCGCGCGCGACTTTCTTGTTTTGGCCATATCTTTCTCATCAGAGCTCTGATTTGAGATCTGTTTGCGCCCACAAACTCGTATCAAGATGATCTAAAACATTCATTCATACCATTCTTTTAAATTTCGCTTCAATATTTATGTAGATTCGCTCAAACAATAAGGAAGTAACAAGTTTTCAAAAATAAACCAATATTCACTCAAATAAATCATCAAACACACAAAATCCTCATAACTAAACATCAAATATGACACATTAATAGACAAATAACATGTTTATCAAAAAAATTGAGTGCATTAATTTTAACAGCAAATGCATTAATTTTTAGGACGGATGCAGTAATTATAATAGTTCTCACGAAAAATGTAGTTGAAAGATTGCCTAATCCATAGAACATATGGTGAAATGTGTTTGATAATGTGTTCTACACCAGAGAGGAACATTCACTTAAACACAAACATTAAAGCAATACTAATAATAATAAAAGCTTGATAACTCTGTTCGGTAAACCACCTACTCTTGGGAGCGAATTGGAGATTGGAGATATAAGGTGAATTTTGGTGAATGGAGAGATAAGGTGGTTCTTGGAGTGGATGGGGAACTAATTACTAATATCAAACATGACTTTGCCCGATCAAAAAAAAAAAAAAAAAAAACCACCTACAACGGGCGGAGGGGGTCCTTACCAAGGGAAAACGATCCACTAACTGAAGTTAAGATACATATGAACTTATACAATAAGACTCTCTCTTACTATGCCCCATACATTCCCCAAAACTTGACCCACGGTGATAATTGGAAAAACACTACGACTTCCTCCATAGACACAAATTCAACGCATTCATTACCTAATTCCTTGATAAACAACAGATCAACTAAACAAGAATCTATAACTCTTTCACACAATACACTCAATAGTGTTTACCTCACAAACACTCTTCTTTTATAACAAATAAGTGATATAATACAAGGAATAACACCACTAACAACTAGTTTGGGAGGACAACTAGGAAGAACAAAAGAATTATCGACTACATCATGCAAGATCAATTTAGCACAAACTGTTTCACATTTTTGAACGAAAGTCAATTTTCTTAAATTGACTTCAAGTCCTTGATCTTCTTTTGTAGCCCAAGTTAATACTTTCGTAGTGAATGGTAACAACTACTTGAAGATAACCACAAACACATCTATCCCTTTTAAGATAAGTATAAACGAATCTATCCACAATCTTAGAAGAATAAATCTTCAACAAATAGGAGATTAGTAGTCGTAAAGCTTCTAGAAATGCACATAGATAATTTTGATATATATCTCATAAAAACTCGCATTTAGATAAGGAATATGTGTCTTTCATGAAATTGTACATCCGTTGATACTAGTAACTGAAAGAGTATCGAGAACTACAATTATTGTTGTCTACATAATAACAATCATATTAAGAGTATAACTTATACTCCAACAATCTCCCTTAATGTCATTTATGTAGACAAAATAAGATGCTCATAACGCCGCTCAACACATGCATTAGCATATATATATATATATATATATATATATATATATATATATATATATGAGAAGGTTCAATGAAGAAGTAAATGTTTGCAAAGAAAGGAGAAGCAATCTCAGCCGTTGATCTATCTAATCTAACGGTCAGCGTTCGTTCGTTTAACGTTCAACGAGAATTGTGCTGAACTTATATAGGGTTCGAACCCCCAAACATTCAACAAAATTATTAGTATGTTCAACCACTTCTACTGACATGTTCAATGTTTCTTCATTCTCTACTTATATATATATATATATATATATATATATATATATATATATAGGGGAGGGCTAAAATAAAAACACTTCTTACAAAATAAAATATAAACAATTTTCAGCCTTTAGATCATCAAGATCTACGGTTGATTCGTAACCCTGTTGGATGAATTCGTGGTCTTGAGTTCAAATCTCAAAGGTAGCAAAAATTTATTTTTCACAATTCGTAACCATTATGGATGAATTCATACGTGTTCTACATAAAATTTGTACATTTGAAAAAAAAAATATTTTTATTTTAATAAGTATTTTCACGGTAGCCCTTCCATATATATATATATATATATATATATATATATATATATATAGGGTTGAGTTCAATGGAGAATTATCTTTTTATTCATTATGAACAAATCTATTCATTTTACGAACAGATCAACATAAGTAATGAACAGTCGTATTTAGTAAAAATAAAGAAAAACTCGCCACCAGCAGGATTCGAACCCTTGGCAAATTGTTGTTCATGTGGTACATTGATCTGTTCATTAAAATTATAGATCTGTTCGTTTTTATTTTACGAATTCTCTATTCTCCACAATATTTAGATTCTCTGTTGAACCCTTCTCTCTCTCTATATATATATATATATATATATATATATATATATAGAGAGAGAGAGAGAGAGAAAAATGATTTAGTGAGAATGGTCAAAGCAAAAACTAAGAATAAATCTGAAATGCCAAACATTCAAATTCTATGATTAATATTAATTTATTCAAAATTATCGTGTATAAGAAAAATAATGAATAAATCAGTATAAATCCACCAATAAACTAATATAAATATATAAATAAATCGCACGAATAGTCGTTTAAACCTAAATTCGAATTCTAGAATGGACGAAAATTTTATTATATTAACTGAAGACGTTAATTATTCGTATATTACAAAGAATTTATTTTTAAATTTATATTTATTTATTCATTATTCGCATTTCTCACAGTAATATTCATCCGTAAGCTATATATATATAAAGTTGCACTTGATGAATAAATATCCCACGAGTAACCAATTATATCACAAAACCTTTTATGTGCAATTATGTCTCTCTCCATAATGTTCACTCCCGACTTATTTTTGTCAAGCTTCCTATTTTTATGGAATAACACATAATTATTTTTGGTGGAATTGTTCACTAATTTGTCTTGCCATCAAATCTTGAACGTTATTTAATTCCTCATAGCGCAGGAAAAAAAAATTATATAGACGTCAATGTTGCTGAGGCCTTATTATAAAGATTGATTTTCTATTATTGGGAATATGATGACATTAAGGCGACTCAATTAATTTATTCACGGGTTTGTGCTACAAAAGAAGTTGCAAAGTTTATTCCAACATTTGAGTACAGTGCAACAAGTTGCCACTGATTACGGAATGCCAAAAGATAATACTCCCTCCGTCCGTCAAAAGTAGATATTTTTATGGGAAAAGATTTTCTTACATAACATGTACATACATAATACCCTCCAATTTTGAATCGGACCGGACCGGTTCTTTTTTTAAACCGGTTTTTTATTAATTAAATTATGTGATGGCTAATTTGCCCTTATTATATATTTTTGGAAGTGATAATATTAGATGATTCTATTCCATTTATACATTGTAAATTTAGGAAATAAATATTCTTTATTAAGTCAATTTTTTAAACATCTATCAAATTAGTGTGAATATTATTAGAGAAAGTAAATGTCTGACGCCACTTTTTTCAAATGATGGGAAATAATACATTCTTTAACAATCTCTAAAACATTCAAATTATTAACGTGAGGCGTCACTTTTTTTCAATTATGTATATGAATTATTTAGTTATATAAACATATTTAATGTTATAAATTTCTTTTATACTATTATTTATGTATTTCTTAATCTTTTAATTAGTATTGGGTTGTTTAAATATGAACTTTCAATAATAATACAATTTGAAGTTTTAATAGTCCAAAATTATTATATTAAATGACGTCTATTAATTTTATTATATTTATGGTTTAGTGTTATTTTTTCAAAATAAGATTGATTTAAATTATTTGCTTTACAATCTATTAATTTAATTATTAGTATACAATATTTAATAAATTTAACATTATACTCATTAAGTTGATAATATTGTTATTTTACACTATTTTAAATCAAATAAAATTTAAATTAACATATTTGTTTTAGTTATCAATTAGTCTAATTAATAAATAATGATATTTTGACATTATTACATAATTTAGAATTTTAAAATAAATAAATATGTTGTGGCTCATGGATCGTACGGGATGTCATACTAGTTATAAGGTAAAAAGTAATTTACTTATAAAAAACGGTTGCAAATAATATATTTTATGAATTAAATATTTCAAAAATAATCTGTAAATTAAATTCGCATATCATAGTATGGCATTTGTGAACAAAATATTATATATTGAAGTAAAGTTAATTCAAGAGCATTTTTTTCGTTTATATAATTAAGTATGAACGTATGTTTCTTTCTTTATAAGTGATGCTACGTACATTGCTATGTAACTGTGCATGCTACATCTATAATCTATATAATATATAAAACATGAGTTTAACGTAAAAAAAATTCCATCAAAAATTCTCTCTCGTCACTTGTCTTTCTTTGTTTTGACAATGACAAGATCTTTAATTTAACGTAAAAATTATAAAATAAATTTAAAATAAATAAATTATTATCATTAAAAATCATAAAATTATTATTTTTTCTCTCACTCTCTCCTCAGACTCCTCTCTCATATATCCTCTCCTCTCTATGAATGTCATGGGTTTTTTTTTTTCAGTCCTATTTCTATATTTATTTTATTTTATTTTTTATATTTTTGTTATACATTATTTTTAATATTTTATGTTTATATTTGTTCATTTTAGAACTCTTTAGCTTAAAATCACATTTTTAAAGGTGAAATTTATATTAATATAAATTTGTAGATAAATATATATATATATATATATATATATATATAATGAAATCTCAAATGTGTATGTATATGTATGAATTTTTACATTTATTTATATTAAAATATTTGTTATTATTATGTCTTAATTAAATTTAATATTACATTGACCATTGACAATTACAAATCTATTAAGCAACTAATTGGAAAATCAATAATTGGAGAATCATTATTGATTCTTTTTAAAAATAAAAAATAAAAAATAAAAGTAAATTTAAGAGTTTAATTTTGTAGTAGCACGTTTATTTAAATTTATTGAAATCATATACTATATTTTCTTTTTGAAAATGAACGACACATATATCGTATTCAACCCTTTATTTTTCGACCTGCCCACTGATAAAAAAAATATTTGTCTATAAAAGAATACAAATAAAAGATTTTATGCATATAATGATAAGTATTGCCATGTTTATTGAAATTACATGGCATGTATACACTAACAACTTACAGAAAAAACTATTTTCAGATAATTTTTTAAATGAAATTGAAACCCAACTAAAATAATACAGCATCATCGCTTAATATTATAAAATAAAATTTAATAAATTAATCAATTTTATTTATGAAAACAAATATCCTATGTTTTCTGCAAAATTAATTATTTAGATGTTGCATAGAAACTTTTTTTTTTTTTTAATTTGTAGTTAAGCAAAATGACCGCATAAATATGATTTAAATATGCATTCAATGAATATATATTAAACTATATGCAAATAAATAGTTTTGTACATCTTAGAATAGTTTTGTACATAATGATACTTATTACTCCCTCCGTCCACGAAAGAACTTCATATCTTTCTTTTTTGGGACGTCCACAAAAAAACTTCCTACCTATTTTTGGACTATACCCCACCACTTATAATCCTCTTACTTTTCACTTTTCACAACTTTCAATATTAATTATAACACATTTTCACCACTCTCAATACACTCAACTACCTTTTATCCACTCTCAATACACTCAACAATATTTTTTCTTAAAACCCGTGCCACTCCCTCCTAGGAAGTTCTTTCATGGATGGAGGGAGTATTATTTATGATTGCTTTTAATATAGTTGTGTATATTTATACACAATATATATCAATTATAAATAATGCTCGTGTTTGTATTTACTTATATTTAAATTGTATTAATATGTATATTTATTTATTTAAAATGTCATTCAATTTCGATATTGGTCGTGCATCGCACGAGCGGGCGTACTAGTATATTAAAAGGACAACTTTCAATTTGAAATCAATTTCAAATTTGAGTGGCAATTTTGTCATTATAATAAAATTAAAGGTTTATTTCAAACTATATGTTTTCTTTTTATTTCTTTTTTCTTTATCTCCTTATTTTCTGTTTTATTTATTTCTAAAATTGAAAATTCAACTAATTATAAAAAATTTATATTTGTTTAAAGATTAAAATTTAAGAAATGATCTCTCCCTTTGATCTTTTTTGAATAAATTTATTTTTTAATTATTTTTTATTTTCATTTTAAATCTTTTTTTTGCCTTTTCATAAAATCAATTTTATGATTTAATTTTTTTAATATTCAAATCAAATATATTTAGTTAAAATTAATTTTTTATTATATCTATAAATATGATAATTGAGTTGGTATTATTAGGTTAGAGGAGCAAGTTAATCAGGGGATGCAGTTGCTCTCGGAGCAGAAGCGCGGACGTGGTCGTCCAAAGGGCTCGGTAAAGGGACGAGAGCCTGTACATGCAATTCCGGAAGGTTGTATTAAAAGTCGTCTCAGGAATGCGGAAGAAATGGGTCATAAGCCGAGGGAGTTTGTGGTTGACGTCACCAATAGGCCTAGTATGATTGCAATGAATAATGTCGTCCATAGGCGTTGGTCGGATGATATGGATAATTATCCTGAGTTTCCTTTTTGAGTTGTTCACCTTCGCTTTTTTAGTTTTGTGCCCTTAGTCTGCATCTTTGTGCTTTCAAGGGATGTTTTTTTCTTTTTCACTTTTTAATAAATCAAAAAAAATAATAATTGAGTTGGTATTAATTTTATATAAATATAAATTTATAAAAATATTTCTCGTGCATTGTACGGGGTGTAAATGCTAGTATTCGAATCAGAAAGAATATCATTGTATTCGATTCGTATTTGTAAAATTTTGCATATTCGAATCGGTAATCAAATATCTTCCAAATCTTATTTGCAATTTAAAACTTTTATTTGCACTTGTGTCACTAATGTCACCCTTGTATTAAGTAATAACATAATTTAGATTATTCATTCTTTTTTATGGTTACTTTGCATAATTTTAGTGAATTGTGACTGAAACTAATACTCCTAAATACTAGATGTATATATTATGCAATATTATGTAATTATATAATACACTATACACTAAATGTGTTAAACAGTTCAATTATTTTAGTTTATAATCTTTCAACAATTTTAGAATATAATGTAGTAGTATATGCTCTTATAAAATTAATTTTCTTTTAATTACATGATTCATGCCGACTATAGTCTATGAGTATATAGTATCATATAGTAATTTTTTGTTTTATAATAAAATACTAGTTCTCTATATATATATATATATATATATATATATATAGGAAGAGGTTCTAATAAAAACCTCTTTTAACATGAGAACTAGGAACCACATCTTAGCCTTTAAAATTGAAGATCTAATGGTTATGATTGATTTGATTATTAATGTGCCTAAAATGGTGGAATTGGTTTATTTTGGCCGTTTTTTTTGGTTTTAAATTAGGAGAGGGTTAACTTTGTCTTTTAAGATTTTCTTAATTAATGATATATGTTTTGTTTTAATTGCCTTTTTTATACATTTCGTTTTTATTCCAATTAATTTTTAATAAAAGAGTTTTAGTTGATAAAGAATTCTATTTTTTAATGATAGATGATTATTTTTTTTGTTGCACGTTCCGTCTAGGTTTTTTGTGTTCTGTGTTTTTTGTTCTTTATGCATCTATGCAACTCGAATTATTTACATGTAAAAATTAAAAATAATTTAAATGTAGTTTATATAACCTATTTAAACAAATATTATTAAATTGCATCTATGCATATATGAAACCACATGAAATAATTATACAACACATTATGATATTATTGAAAAGCCAAAAAAAAGCCAATTGCAAATATAATAATGGTTTTTGAAATTGAAACCAAGAATGTAAATCAATGAGATAAATTGAATTTATGTATCTATTCAACTTGAAAAATTTACATGTAAAAATTAAAAATTATTTAAATGTAGTTTTACTAACCTAAATGAACAAATTTTATTAAATTGCATTTATGCATCTATGCAAATCGTCCTATTTACAAAATGTAAGCTATAAGGAGCAAATTATTATATTTTTTTTAATGGATGACAAGAACAAGTTTCATATCCACATCCAAATTCAAAAAATTCTAACAATCTCAAAACATATATTGAGTATTTTATAGTACAACCATATCGAATATAATAAAATTTGCCATCACTTATTTTTTTACCATCTTTCTTTTGCTTCTCCGTGGCAATGCACCAACAACGTTATCTTTTGTTTGACCATGGTCATAAATATCAATTCGTCCATCATCTGAAATACCAACACATTTGTCCTTCTCTATGCCAACCTACAATTACATTAACATTAATTATAACTCATATGTGAACAAACATATTCTGTCGTGCAACGATAATATTTTAACGTGCATACAGAAAAATATGTATTATATGGAATTGAAAGCAATAGCAGAAACAACTTAGTTAGCATTAAAAAAACTTTGAAACTGTAGTTACTCATAAATGCATAGACGCACAGACGATTTTAAATAATTGCATCGGATGAAATTTAATTGCAAAGATGTATTTTACTAACTGCATAGATGCATATTTGTAGGAGCTATATATTCTATCTTTTGTTAGTAAAGGACAATTCCTAGGTTATATGCAACAATCCCTTACACTTTGAATAAATTTATTACAGTTCAAAAGCCTAACGCAACCAATTTTTTCACAACTAAAGATCTCAAAACAAAATGACTTTTCAAAGTATGTAAGAAAGGAAACAAGCCTCATAACAAAAACACAGAGTATACTAATCATCAATTCTCCATTTAGTACCCCAAACTCTATAAATCAGAACCCACGACACACACATATACTCAAAATGGTCACCTCAGATTTCAAGAGCATAAATGCATATTTTTAAGGCTATAGCAATTTCGAACAAATATCTTTATTAAACAGCTATGCAATCTTAAAAAATTAGATAGCTATGCAAAATCTTTATTAAACAGCTATTCAAAAAATTATCATTATCCATGCAGTCTTAGAAAATTAACAGTTAGAAAAAAATAAAGGAAATTTGAGAACTATGCATCAACATCCAAAATCTATGCACTAACAAACTCTATGTAACCTAATATTTCATCTATGCCATTTATGCATCAATATACAACTTCTATATGCATCTCAATCTTTCATCTATGCCATTTATGCATCAATATACACCATCTATGCATCCCAATCTTTCATCTATGCATTTTAAAAAAAAACCTATGCAATCGATCAACATCTATTCAATTTAAAAAAATTAACCAAAAAACAAACAACTATGCAATAACATAAAACATCTATGCAATTGATTTTCCTTTTCGGATCGCTTAAAGAAATCGGCGAGCCTCCGCCGCCGCCTTCTTGTTCAAATCGGATAGTCTCCGCAGCCGCCGAAGCCGCCGAACGCGTCTCCTTTTAAAAATCGGAAAGTTCCTCACGCTGCACAGATCGTCGATGCCGCTGCCGCCTCCTTGTAAAAATCGCCGATGCCGCTGCAAAGTTCGCCGATGCCGCTGCACAGATCGCCGATTGTTAATGGTTAAAAATCAGAAAGTTCCTCACGCTGCATAGATCGCCGATGCCGCTGGAGCCTCCTTGTTCAAATCGGACAGTCTCCGCCACCGCCTCCTGTTACAGATCGCCGCAGCCGCCAAAGCCGCCGGGAACGCCGAAGGCCCAGATCGCCGAAGCCGCCGAACGCCGCCTCCTTGTAAAGTTCGGCAACTTCCTCACGCTGCACAGATCGCCAATGCCGCTGGGAACGCCGAAGACCCAAAATTAAGGATGTTGCCGCCGCCGGAAAAGACACTGTGTATGCTGCTTCGTCGCCGGCGGCGTGCAGATTGATCGTTGCTGTGCAGTCGGCGGATGATCAGTTTTAACCCTAGGTGAAATTCATGAAAGTGAAATTGTAATTGATGATGCGTGAATTTTATTTTCATTCTTTACATTTCTACCCTTTTAATTAAAAATACATTTATATTATATATTAAAATGTGCATCTCAAACTTAATCTCAACCCTTTATTTTATTAAAATCAGTGGTTTAGATTAGGTTCCTAGTTTTCATCTTAAGGGGGGTTTCTATTTTAACCCCACCCTATATATATATATATATATATATATATATATATATATATATATAAGGAGAGGTTCAAGAAAGAACCACTAAATATAAAAAGAATGGAGAACCATTTTCGGTCATTCGATCATCAAGATCTACGTTGGATACATCATTTTGTTGGATGAATGCAGAACTTATGTTCAAATCTGAAGTTATTTTTTATTTTTTTTAGTGCATTAATTTTAACAGCGAATGCATTAATTTTTACAGTGAATGTATTAGATTTGATGGTTCTCACGTTCTCACAAATAATGTAGTTCTCTCTAGAACCACACCTTATATATATATTCAAAATCACAAAATTCCAAAATTTAAAAAACTGTCATTTAATAAATACTAATATATAATTAATGATTTAAAAACCTAAGAGCTAAGATACATATATGTACCTTGGATCTTAGATTCCTCTTGATTTGTAGATTTATTTCATTCTTTGATAACTATGTCTATGTCAAAATTTCAAGCTAATTTTCGGAACCTTATCCATTAAAAAAATATATATACATATATGGACCTAGATCTAATTATGTCCAACGCTACTACAAACTTATGGAAGGTTGTTATTTGAATTCATAATGCAAGAAGAATCAGCCTATCATGTTTTCCTGGCATGCCCAAAGACGGAGAAGAATCAACCTATCATGTTTTCCTGGCATGCCCAAAGACGGAGGAGGCGTGGAACGATTTGCAGAAATGGCTGGGAACTGCTACGGTACGACCAAACTCGATCGAAAGTCATTTTGGTACGTTTGCCGCTTTTGGGAAAGAAAAGAAGGTTAAAAATTTGCTCTTGGCTATTTGGGTGTGTTGTATTTGGTTATTGTGGAAGAAGAGGAATGAGAAACGCTTTGAATATAAGGAGTGTGATCCTAAAAAACTTGTCATGAAGGTCAAAATTAGGATGTGGAGTTGGAATAGGATTTTTGGGATAGTTGAAGATGTTTCTAATTTGGACTCTTGGTGTGCTGATAAGTTTGTTCCCAGAATGATGTAAGATTGCTTCTTGGTACCTCTGGTACCTCTTCTTAATAAACTTCTCTTTTTCGATCAAAAAAAAAAGTATATTCTAAAAATATTTTTCCTTCTCTTCCTTAATTATCATTAAGGTTAATTAAGTAAAATTCCAATTACACGAAAATATAGTAATTACAGATTTTTTAGTAGTATTGCAAATTGACATAATTGTCCCAATTATGTATATACATATTATGTAAATTTATCACTACTCTATTTTTATTATATCGGGCGTCCGCAAAGAGTATACCATTTTCTTTTTATAGAAATGGTTTCACCATCCACTTTAATCTTTTATCCTTACAAACACTCTTTATTTACAAAAAAATCACCCCAAATTCAATCTCAACCACACATCTCATAAAGTGGTGGGACCTTTTCTCCACTACATCAAAATTGTCACCAATTTTATTAAATCCCGTGTCCAACCAAAGTGGTCCACTTTTGGCAGACGGAGGGAGTATATAAATAAATATATATGACTACCTCAAAAAAAAATTAAAAAAATAAAGCAAAAATACGTTACAATCTACTCCCTCCGTCCCACGAATCTTGACACGTTTTTTTTTTGGGTCATCCCACGAATCTTGACACGTTTTCATTTTAGGTAATACTTAATTATTATCTTCTCTCTCCTACTTTATCACTTTTATTACTCTCTCTCTCCTACTTTATCACTTTTATATTTTATTAACTACACACTTAGGGCTCGTTTGATTTTCAGTATTGGATTAATCAGGATATAAATTATCCTGATAATTTAGTGTGGATTAGTCATGATTTCTAATCTCAGATGGGTGTTTGATATCATTGGTAATTAATCTCAAAAAGTGTTTGATATCCATTGAAATAGGTTGGATTAACATATTAAATACCTAAATTAGTAGCCTATGGAGGGGGTGGAATAATTAGTGTGGGTTAATCCCATGGGGGAGGTGGGATAATTAGTGTGGGTTAATCCCACAAAATAAGCTAGGGTCTTGGGATAAACTTGGAGTTGACCATATTAGTAACACATAATATCAAACACTACATAAATCCATATTAATTTAACTTATCCTGCTTTTAAACCCATATCAAACAGGCCCTTAAAACACTAATCTACAACTCCTTAATTCCCTTGCTGAATCCAAACGTGTCAAGATTCTTGGGACGGATGGAGTATATATTATACTATAAAGAAGCAATTTAACAAAAAAAAATTAGCGCCAAATTTTTAACAGAATCTCTAAGGGTAGTTTTAACTCACATATGTATCCCACTAACCCACAATATTTATCAACTTAAAAGATAAATACATAAAAATTAAACATGTATTCATCTATCTAAATGTCAGTTAAACACGTATTTTTTCACTACTTCAAAATTGACATCTAATTAAATAAAGCAGTCAATTTATTATTATAAAAAACAAAATCCTGCATGTATCACTACAAATTTGCATATATCATAACTAAGAGCATCACCAACGCTTGCACCCATAGTGGGTGCAATAGGAGTGGTCCCACTTCTAATGCATCCACTCCAACAATGGTATTGCACTCACTTGGGTGCAATAGATTTTATTTTATTTTTGAATTAGTTTTATTCTAGTTTCCATCATAAATTTACAATAATTGATAAATTAAAATTTCATTGAATTAAAATTCAAATCCTACATTGATTGAAATAAAGTTGCAATACAAGAAATTAAAATCCTAAATTACTTAAATTAAAACAAACATAAAATAAAAAATCCTAAAAATCTAGGGGATGTTGTTTCGTTGCTTGATCTCCGCTACCTTGCACATGTGAAACGCCAATTCGTCGGGATTCATTTGAGAGGTGTCCCGGCTCATCAACATGCTATCGGCGAGGTCACGTTGAACTTGGGAGAACGTTTCCATTGCAGTCACCATATTCGCCATGTACCCGAGAGCTTTTTGGTTATCCTCCGACGTCTCTTCGGCCTTTTTCTTGCCTTTCCGTTTGTCTCTCTTGGCCGCCTTTTGCCCTTGGGGCCGGGTGGAGATACTCGCGTCGCTAGAAGTCGTTGTGGGAAGACCGTCGGAGCCCTTTGATCGTTTGTCCGAATGGACATCGGAGTGAACATCCTCGCCGAGACTTGCAAATTTCTTGGACTCGTGCAAGATCTTCCATGCATGCGGATACCGGAACGGAACACGGTACTCGGCTAGCCACATTACCTCTGCTTGAAGCAATCTCCTCCACGTCGGGCTCGGGGTCGGCAACGGCGGCAAAGCGGGGGTTCAAATTGGTGGCCGCCGCTTGAAAGGCATTCGATTCTTGCGTGAACGGCGAGAATCCTTGCCTGGAAGCATTTGATTCGCCGGGGGATGGATTTTGAGGGTGTTCACGCCAATAGTTGCTCCAATCGCCTTCCATTGCTATTTGTTGAAATAATGTAGAAGATGAAGAAGAAAATGAAGAGAATGATGAATGTTTGAGGATGAAGAAGAAAATGAGGTATTTGTTGATGTATATATAGAGGTGCTATAGAATTAAAAAAAAAAAGCCAACGGGAAAAAAAAACGGATAGAAAAAACGGCTACTGCCGATTTTAAATTTTGTTTTTCAATTTTCCTTTTTTTTTTTTGGTTTGAAAAGGGGCGCGTGTAAACACGCCCCCTCCTTCGCTCCCACAAACGCCGAGTGCGATCCATCGCCCCCCCCTTCACACCCGGGTGCAGCAACGGCGCTGGGTGCGATAGGCCGGGTTCGATCCGGCCTTCGCACCCAGCGTTGGTGATGCTCTAAATCGTGTTTTTCAAAACACAAACCAGCTAATAAATTTTCAAAGATATATGAACCATCTCCACATATATTTTGATATACTTAATATCTAACAAAAACATACACAAAACTAAGTAATATAAAGCACATCAAAAATGAAATAATATTACACTACTAAAATCAAAATTCCAAAATTGTTAAGCTTATTTAAAATCTAATTCATTAAAATCTGCATGTAAAATAAAGACTTATAACATATAAAAAAGGAGTTTTTTTTTTCCTCCATTTATTTCCTCTCTTCTTTCACCATTTTTTTTCTATTCTTTCACATTTTAATTCTTTTTTAACTATCATTATATTTGATTCATGAAAAAATATTCAATATAGTAAAGTTCTATTCTAAAATTATGCATTAATATAGTATAAAATCATGAAAAATGAAATTTAAAACGAATAAATTATGAAAAATATTAAAATTTTAAATATTTTATTTTCTCTCTATTCATTAAAATTTTACAACTTTTTTTATTTATATTTGTGCATTAAAATATCTATTTATTTATTTATTTATTATGACGTATAATATCCTATAATAATAAGAGTAGATTTTGAAAATAGCAACTTTGGAATAGTAAAATTAAAAAATACACACTAAGATAAAAAAATTAAAAAATACCCACATTTACCATTTTACCCTTGCATATAATTTTTTTACAAATACCCACGAATTCACAACCAGTCGAATTCACAATTAGGATTTATTTTGGTTATGAATTTAAGCTTTAAAACTCGAATTCACAACTGAATAACAAGTATTGGTTGTGAATTCAAGTTTTAAAGTTTGAATTCTCAACTAAAAATAGTGTTGGTCGTGAATTCACAACTATAAATAGTGTTAGTTGTGAATTCACCACGTGAATTCACAACCAATAAAACTTGAATTTACAACCAACACTATTTCTAATTGTGAATTCACAATCAATAAAACTTGAATTCATAATTCAGTTCTGAATTCACAAATGTTAATTAATGAAATATCAAAACTTATTTTTACTTTGTGGAATTGTGCACTTTGCAGATCAGTTCCAAAACTTATTTTTTTTCTTTATAGATTTGCAATTAATTAACCATTGTTAATTGATGAAATATTTTGCAGATTTGACTACTTAAAATACACAAACCAGGATTCCATGGTGTCGCCAACATTAATAAATCTTTTCAATTCACTGATGTGTCTGATTTTGTAAGTGATGACTTTGCGACTCGCCATAGACAAATCAGATCTAGAGATCGTGGACGAGGGTGACAAAATGCGAAATCGACAAGATTGGTGAGGTTGGATCTCACGAGATGGAACGAGACAACGGATACCGGTGGTTGGTGCGGGCGGTGGACAGCGTAGATGGAGCAGCAGCAGCTCCTCCGGTGGCTGCAGGTAGAGGCTGAAGCTGCGGCGACGTTGGCTGAAATCGAAGGAATTGGTGGTGGCGCAACGAGAAGAGAGAGAGAGAGAGACCGTGCGTACCAGACGGAGAGAAAGAAGAGAGAGAGAGAGAGAGAAAGAGATAGATAGAGGAGAGACCAGACGAAGAGAAAGAAGAGAGAGAAGAGAAAGAGAGAGGAGAGAGAGAGAGAGAGACCAGTGATATTTTTTTTTAAAAAAAATATGTAGTGTATTTGTGGTTATGCATTCGTGGGTAAATTTTTAATTTTAATTTTAGGGGCAAGTTTGTCATTTAACATAAAATGTGGGTATTTTTTAAAGTTTTTATTTGAGTGAGTAAATTTTAATTTTACTAAAAAAATGGCTACTGTTATATATTAACTCTAATAATAATGCGTAATGCTAATTTTCATTATCGAATAATTTTTAAATTATTTTATAATTGTAATTATCATTTAATTTTGTATAAAGTTGAAAATTTATATTTTTAATTTCAGGATTTTATTGAATAATTGACGTGAATTATTTTATTTTATTTTTTTAAAAAAATTGTATTTATTTATATTTTGATTTTATCTAATAATTATATTTATTATTTAAATATAACATTTAATTTCGATGTTGGTCGTGCATCGCACGAATGAACGTGCTAGTTATTTTAAAAGTAATGCATGCTAGCAACATTATTGAACATTTTTACACCTTAGTGCGCGCGCGCGCGCTTATTCTTTAATAGTAATAATAACATTATTTTATTTTATTCAAACAATGAAAAAAATTGTATAAGCGACAAACAGTGGGAATGTTTGGGTTCAGACATTATATATAAGAAGTATATATATCCAAATGTCCCAATACGCATGTTTTCTTTCTTACACTAAATCCAAAGACAATCTACCGCACGATTATAATACCAATCTTCCTTAACTTGTGTGTGGCAAGAACTTTCCTTTTGTTTGAATGATTTCCCTTTTATATATAACCCATAATTTAATTCATTTAATCATGTACTTTTAAATTACGTTCAAGCTGTCAGGCACTGTGGATAAATAATTTGAAGATTTGCATCTTTTAACACAAAATCTATTTTCTTTCCCTGCATGAATTTGGATACCGTAATGCATAAAATTAAGAATTTTAAAAGGGAAGAATAGAAATAAATTACGCACGTATAAAATGACATCATTAATACAATATAAATTTTTAATATCTTCCGTTGTATAATAAAACAAGTTAAAATAATATTCGAAAAATCTTTCAAAACATGGGGCAAAAAAGTATGATAAGAGTCTTTAAATTTTACAGTAGTGTGAACAAGGAGCACACATCAACTTTGCTTTTACAAGTTCAAATTCTTTGATGCTAGATTTTGAAAAAGCTAAAGAAACACAAAAGTGACAAACCCCTAAGCAGCAGCATGATTGGAGGATTCTTGCTTTATCTAATTTATTTTTAAAATAATAAATTTGGCTATCTATATATTCTTTTCTTGCAACTTTGATACCACAAGTGGTGGGCATGTTACTAGTCACACTTTTTTGTTACAAAAACCTCTGTGATTTTTTTTCCTTGGAAAATCTGACACAAGCTGTGAAAGAAGTGCTGCGCAGTAGTAGTAGTGTGGCAAGCTTCAAAAGTAGTCATGTGATGCATCTGTTACTTGTTTAGAAACAAGTTTTTAGTTTTTGGCATATTTTTTGTTGATTTCTTCGAACTAACAAGAAACTGCAAAATCCCATCAGAAATTATTATCTATTTTTTTGTTTGTATTCAGACAAAAACAGCCTCATTTCTTGTTGCTATCTCAACTCCAAATTTTCCTACAATGGAAACTATTCTCTTGTTTCTGGTTTTGTTCTGTTTCTGGTCTTCTTCCACTGCTATGCTCACACCTAATGGTGTCAACTTAGAAGGTCAGTTTTTTTTTTTTTTTTTGTAATAACCTGATTATATTTCCATGTAAGACTTATATATACATGTCCATTAATAAAAAAAATGAAATTTAAAATATCATAATTTGTTTTGCAGTGGTGGCTTTGATGGATATAAAGAAGTCTCTGATTGATCCTCATGGAGTTCTGAACTGGGATGAGAATGCTGCTGATCCATGTGGCTGGACTATGGTGTCTTGTTTTCGTGATAGTGTTGCCACACTGTAAGCTAAACAAAGTCACTCACTAATCACTATAGATTAAAAATAAAAATATTTGACATTATGCTGAAAAAATATGTTGGTAATTCCTGCAGAGCAATCCCCAGCCAAAGTTTGTCAGGGACGATATCGGCAAGTATTGGGAACTTGACACACCTCACAAGTGTGTGAGTATCAAGATGATGATCAACAGCAGAGCTCAAGCTCATATGGATCCTTTTTAACAGTGTTGTTTTTGCAGGCTGTTGCAGGGAAATAACATATCTGGGGCAATACCTCCTGAGCTGGGAGACCTCCCAAAACTTCAACAACTTGATCTCTCTGATAATTTGCTCATAGGAGAGATACCTCCTTCCTTTTCTCACCTCACAAGCCTTGGATACCTGTGAGACCACATCACCTCTTTTGTTTTGCTCAAATTCTATCACAATCTCAACTTATTGCCATTTCTTTTCTTCATTTCCATTAACTCTCTCTCTCTCTTGTGTGTGTGTGTGTGTGATGGAAATAGGAGGTTGAACAATAATAGTCTGACTGGACCTATTCCCCAGGCTTTGGGCAACATGACACAGCTGAAATTTCTGTAAGGTTCTTCTAATCCCATATTTTGCCATATAACTCAATATTTACTGCAAGAATTGAGATGTCTTGATCTGATTTTCAACATCTCTCTACTGTTTTATGTGGTGTGGTTTAAGGGACTTGTCATTCAATAATTTGAGTGGACCAGTGCCAAAACTTGTTGCAAAAACATTCAAGTAAGTTCTTTTTCTCCCATGAATTTTCTGTTATGGGATCTTAACATGTTCAAGTAAAGTTGATTTTCATGTTACTATGTTTTTTCTTGTTGCAGTGTTTTAGGAAATCCTATGATATGTGCAACTGGCAAGGAGCCAGGCTGCAATGTCACTGCACCAATGCCTCTCTCTTTCTCTCAGAGTAAGAAATCACAATTCTCGGAAAAATTCAATTTTTTTTATTACTGGTTTTCTAGTTTTTTGATAATCTCTTGTTTTTCATCCATTGATGAAGTTGCTCAGCCATCATCATCGATGTCGAATAGTCACAGAGTGGCGCTCGCGTTCGGCTCTAGCCTCGGCTGCATCTGCCTACTGATTCTTGGATTTGGCTTCCTTCTGTGGTGGAGGCACAAGCACAACAAGCAGATTTTCTTTGATGTTAATGGTAACCAGACAATATCCTTAAGGAACCTTATATGTATTTTAAGGAAAGAAATTAACCCTTTTTACCCCTCAAATTTTCAGAACAACATCAAGAAGTCTGCCTAGGCAACCTAAGAAGGTTCCAATTCAGAGAGCTCCAATCAGCAACACACAACTTCAGCAGCAAACACATGATCGGGAAAGGCGGTTTTGGCAATGTCTACAAAGGCTGCCTCCCCGATGGCTCAGTCGTGGCCGTGAAGAGGCTCAAAGACGGAAACAACAGAGGGGGAGAGATCCAGTTCCAGACAGAGGTGGAGATGATCAGCCTTGCTGTCCACAGGCACCTCCTCCGCCTCTACGGGTTCTGCATCACTCCAACGGAGAGGCTCCTCGTCTACCCCTACATGTCCAATGGGAGCGTAGCTTCGCGCCTCAAAGGTAAATGAGAATGATGCAAGATTCCCCTTTTCTTGATCAGACATAACTTATATGCTTATTTTTATTGCAGGGAAACCATCATTGGATTGGAGTACTAGGAAAAGGATAGCGTTGGGTGCAGCAAGAGGTTTGCTATACCTACACGAGCAATGTGATCCCAAGATCATCCACAGAGACGTCAAGGCCGCTAACATACTACTTGATGACTACTGCGAGGCAGTGGTGGGTGATTTCGGGCTAGCAAAGCTTCTTGATCACCGCGATTCACACGTTACCACAGCTGTCCGTGGCACAGTCGGGCACATAGCACCAGAGTACTTGTCCACGGGCCAATCCTCGGAGAAAACAGATGTTTTCGGATTTGGGATTCTTCTGCTAGAACTCATCACTGGCCAAAGGGCTCTAGAATTTGGGAAAGCAGCTAACCAGAAAGGAGCCATGCTTGATTGGGTGAGCAGCAAACTAACTTACTTGACTACATTTCCAATGTTATTTCCTAACAAGCATAAGACTATATATATATAGGTGAAGAAGATTCATCAAGAAAAGAAGCTAGACATACTAGTAGACAAGGATCTGAAGAGCAACTACGACCGGATTGAGCTGGAGGAGATGGTGCAGGTGGCCTTGCTGTGCACCCAATACCTCCCCTTGCATAGGCCGAAGATGTCGGAGGTGGTGAGGATGCTCGAAGGGGACGGGCTAGCGGAGAAATGGGAGGCGTCGCAGAGAGTAGAGACAACTAGGAGCAGGGCTAATGAGTTCTCTTCTTCGGAGAGATACTCTGATCTTACAGATGATTCATCGTTGCTGGTTCAGGCAATGGAGCTCTCTGGTCCTAGGTGATGCTATTTTTGGAAATGGGAGCTCAAAAACAGCAAAGTTTTGCAGGCCAAAAAAATGTTGTTGTACAGTAGTCTGATATATGGAGAATGATGATGAGGAAACTGAGCTTTTGTGCTAAATGAGGTTTTTCATTTTTCATTTTTCTTTTTTCCTTGGGGGGTGTATGTATATTTTAGCACACGAATCATGGTGAGTGGGGTTTTTCGAAAATGGTAAGTTGTAACAATAATGTTGCCATATGGCAGAATTCTGCAAGATGCAGTTGTGGGACTGCAATGAAGTTATCAAGAATCTTCTTTTGTAGTGTGAATGTGTGATGGCAACATCTCACATATGACAAAAAAAAAAAAAAATGAATAACAAACTTCTATCCCAAATAATGATTCATTTTTATCAATATCAATCGTATATTTACGTTGTCATCAAATACATGGTGGCTTCAGCCTTCAGTCAGAAGCAAAAATACACTAGCATTATGTAAAGAACATACTGCAATAGAAAAAACTACTTTCACATTTTTCAAATCTTAGGGCAAAAACCGAGATGAGGTTCGTTATGCACAAGTTGCAGCAGGAATCAAATAGGATCATGAATGAAAACGATGGATGCTTGTGGAGAAGCACGTCGAAAGCTCACCAACTCTACCAACATAGACAAACTTGCATCCGTCAGATACAAACTTGGTCTAATACTCATTTCTTCAAGACAAGGCGAATGCTCAAGTAGAAACTTGATAAACCCCATTTCAACTGGTGTACCAGACACGTCACTAAACTTCACAGTCTTCAACTCATGTAGCGTGGAATCATCGAAAGCGTTCTTGTCCCAAAATAGCAAGTCCTCAGGATATAACGTCATATGAGAAGCAGTGGAAACCTACAGATTTTTGTAAACATAAACAAATTGCCAAACAGTAGGTGCATAGATTTTGGCAAGTTGAGCCAAACTTACAGAGACTTGCAGTGTCTTCAGAATCGGAGAATTTACAATCAGTTGAAGCATGACCAATACTTCCTTAAGGTCTTCAAAGTTAACTTCGTATAACTCGATATACTTCAAATGGTGGTAAGTCATTAGTCTACGTCCGTGGCCAATACCTACACTCACAAACTGAAAGTAAAGAGATGGATGAGTTTATACTTTCAACCTACTGCTACCTACACATCATAGGGATGCAAAATCATCTAGCATGTTCCTTGATAAACGAGATCACGAGGTAGCATAATACCTTGACAAAGTACACCTTCCCAACCAGCCTCTCAAGCTTGGGAGCACCACCAAGAAACTTGTCTAAATTGCAGCTGGAGCTTTGTTCCAAATGTGCAGCAATATGATCAGTCATGTATATATTAAAACCCGCAGCAACCAAATGTGGAGTGTGTGCAAGACATAATTTCATAAATTCGCCATCCACAGTCAAGTACTTGAGGTTCGGAGCGTGGATAGACAACTCGATGCTATCATAGGACGTCAATGTCAGAGTCTCAAGGAGGGGGCAACTTGCAATGAGGTGATCATAATCATCTTGCGGGAACACAACATGCTGAAAATCAATGTGTTTCAACCACATGAAGCCATTGAAATTAGGCGGGGGGTATAGCTCACAATGAACAAGCTCCAACCGAGTCAGATTCTTGAAAGAGAAAAGACTAGAGGGTGCCCTAAACCACTCATCCTCCCTTAATTCAATGATCAACTCTTTGACTTCTCTCCGCGAGAGAAAGAGAAGCCACTGATCAAGTTCAGCTGAGGCGTGCAGATATGATGATTGGACAGAAAACTTGTGAATCGGACCATCATGAAGAAACAAAAACTTGAGTATAAAATGCACGATTTCTTCATACCCGACCACACCCCTGTCGTCAAACACAAGATTGGTCATGGACGCCCATCTATACCTCCACCTTGGAGATAAGACGCTTGTTCTCACAGCATCCCTGATTGGAAGCTTTGTGAGTATGGTTTCTATAATGCTATCTGGCAAATCACTAATCAAATCACGCCCCAAATCATTTTCCATTTCAATCATAGGCTGACAAAAAACCCTATTTACAAATATATACATCAGCATTAGTATGTGAACAAGATTCAAAATCATGAATTTTCATGGCATAGTTTCAGCATCATGATACAAAATCCAGCACCAAAACAAATAATTCGCAGAACTCATAAAAAAAATCCCTATTTACAAATAATTACATCAGCATTAGTATGCGATCAAGATTCTAAACCATGAATATATTCATGGAATAGTTTTAGCATGATGATATAAAATCTTGCACAATAATAACAAGTAATACGCAGCTCACAAAAAAAATCCATATTTACAAATACCCAACGTTAGTATGTGATCAAGATTCAAAACCATGATTTTTTTCAAGGAATATATAGTTTGAGGATGACGATACAGACTTTGCACAAAAACAAATACTAATTCGCTGAACTCATCAAAAAACCCCTTCTAGACAAATACCTACATCAACATTCAAAACCATGATTTTTTATGGAATAGTTTGAGCATGATGATACAAAATCTTACACAAAAACAAGTAATGCGAAGAACCCATCAAACATCTTTCTTAGTTCCTCTACTAGCTTAGAGAAAAAAGCAGATAACAAGATGAAGTAGCCCTAAAATAATTGCAAGCATAAAGACTCGACGAAAAAGATTCCACTTCGTCGGCCAAAAAAAGTAACATAACAGGTACTAATAATCCAATTTCTCCCAAATTTCTCAACTTCTTCACCAGTCACCACCTAATGGCTTCCTTACAAAAAAAAATCTCACTAATCGATGATATTATTCTTAAGGAATCCGACTTACACTCAACGAAATCGCATAAAAATTTGAAGAGGCGACAGAGTTAATGAAATCTTGACGAACAGCAAAAAAGAAAGAGAAAATGTACCTTAGAAAAGCAATCACGATTGACGACTGATGAGATAAAACTAGTTTTGGGGAATTTGTAGAAATTGTTGGAAGCTCGAAACTCTTTTAGTCGTAGACACTAAGCAGATCGGCAGAAGAGAAAAAGCTATGAATTGTGCAGCAGCTACGTTGATTTGCGTGCGTTCGAAGGAGGCAAGTTTTATCGTTTTTCCAAATTTTGTAATCTATTAGTATTGCCTATTGATACTCGTATACAAATTAATTGCTTCAATTTTTTATTCACATTCAATTCCGAATCTCATTAATATTTCATTTGGAAAAGGTTATTTTTCGAAAATTTATAGCAGAGGAATCCATATCTTTTTCGAAATTATGATATTTTGTTTAGGCTTACTGAAATTATATAGAATATACGCAAAATTTAAGTGGAGCACATGTGGTAAGCCAGCTTTAGGTGCAAAGAGTAAATTGAAATTGTAGGATAGTACATTTTCCGAGCTTGATAGTGAGTTGCCTTACTCTAAATCTTGGATCAATGTTGATAATAGAGTATCATCATGTATTATAAATTCTATTTCAAAGCAATTAGTCAATGCTTTTGTTCATATTGATAGTATTAAGAAATTTACGTGGTTACCCTGAGAGGTATAAGAGGTCAGAAGATACAAAAGCTAAGGTTAAAGCAAACTATATGAAAAATCCTTTTGGAAGCTTATCATACATAAAACAACAATGTTTTGGGTGACTCTGGGACATATATTACTAAAATGATGTAAAATGAAGTGAACAAATATGTTGGAAGTATTGTTAATTAAGGTTCAATAAGGGAAATTCAGAAAAATGATGTGAATATTGTGCAGAGCATAAAGAGTAATGACTTGCAATTTCAAGGTATATTATGCATTTAGTGTTGTAGCAGAGAGAAAGGAGAATCTGTAGATAATAAACTCAGGAGCAAGTAATCACATTAATTGTAATATAAGTCTTATGGTAGTTGTTTATGTATTAAAACATACACAAGAGATTACTTACCTGATGGCATGGCAGTGTGAAAGAGGTTACTCATATAGGAGAAGTAAGAATTAACGACAAGGTGGTCATAAGAATATGTTATATGCACCATCATTTACACGCAACCCGATCTCGATAACACAATTGGTAAAGGATAGTGGTGTTAGATGCTTGTTCTTAAGTACACTTTGTATTATTAAGACATTATGCTAGCCTTGAAAAAGTTAAATGGGGCTTTATATGTTATAGAAATAAGCAATTCCATTGCAACTCTTACTATCAATTAGTGTTATAAACAATTAGCAACTAATCAGCACAAAGAACTTAGACATCATTCATTGGAGTTTATGGCACACATACATGAATTAAAGGAATAATCAGTGAAGCAGTGAAAGAGACCATACAAAATTGTGAGGTATGTCTCAAAGGGTAAACAAATGCTTTGTTAGAACTTGTGCATATTGATATGTAGGGTCCTTATCGTAGTGAGAACTTATGTAATGCACAGTTCATGCTCACTTTGGTGGAAAATTATAATAGGGTAACATGAATTTATCTTCTAGCTCTAAGGTCAAGTGTGTTCCACAGTAAGAAATCATATCTTAATGGTGAAAACTCACTTTGGAAAAATCATTAAGCAACTTAGAACAAATAATGGAACTTAATTCATTAATATGGATATTTCCCAAATATTGTCAGAATTGGGTGTAATACATTAGAGGTCTTGTATTTACACACTCAACGAAATGGCATAATAGAATAGAAACATATGAGTTTATTGCAGATAGCTAGCTCATTGATGTTTCAAAGTTGCTTGCCTATTAAGTTTTAGCTCTTGTTGATCCCGAGTGAGTATGTATTGATGTATGTGAGAGGAGGGGAATACACCGTTTGACAACTTTTAATTTCTTGAAAAAGATAGAACGGGTAAGTCAGTAAATCAGCTGACCTTTTAGGTGACTAAGATCAATCAACACATTTGGTTATGAGCTAACTTCGTCCAGATAGTATTCTATCAGAAAAGTAAAGTCTAATCAATAGAGTAGTGATCAGTTAGATATCATATTGACAACTTGAGAGCTTATCAGTTTGATATATAACTGATTTGGTGCAAAATGTGGTGGCTTTTGTTACTCACTTGATTTTGAAAATCTTACTGAAAACTTATCATCTCATGCAGATTCGTATAGTTCACTTTGAGTCAGTTGAGAAAATCAGTTGACTTAGATATGATATATGATACAGTGTAAAAGTGTGCAATTCATATGACAATTCAAATAGCAATTGAAAATTACTGAAAATAGTAAAGCACACATAAAGTTTTAATGTGGTTTAGATAAACTGCTCTTACGTCCACAGTCCTAAATTAGGATTCCTAATTTAAAAGGTTATCATTGGGCTGCAAGTAAGCCGTTCAGTTCACACGAACATAATCACATTTTTTCAACCATGTCCAAAACTTAACCTTTTACTTTCAAATAACTAACACTTTGTCTCTTAGTTGCATTCTACTTTCTGACACAAACATAACTATTACAAAAGGATTGA
The DNA here is from genome assembly GCF_028751815.1 of Salvia miltiorrhiza. Taxonomy (NCBI): domain Eukaryota; kingdom Viridiplantae; phylum Streptophyta; class Magnoliopsida; order Lamiales; family Lamiaceae; genus Salvia; species Salvia miltiorrhiza. The sequence goes on along the minus strand of NC_080391.1, from coordinate 14,847,096 downwards.
TGTTTCAAAAGTGTTTTTTCAATTAGGGTGAGCAAACTATTGCAATAAGAACAATTGAAAAAGATAGTTTGCTCAAAATACTAGGCTTAAGATTACAAGGAGTATTTGCCTAGTAGCTAAGGGAATATGAGTGAGATCTCAAGTAAGAATAACTTGATGAGCTTTGATGTTTTCCGAGCTTAGAAAGGATCCCCTTCTTCAAACATTTGTTGTGAAATGTCCTCGAAATGATAGTTTTGAATGCCTGAGAGATTTTAATTACACAGAGTTTTTGGTGGTGATTGTGTTGAACCTACGAGGGTATTTATAGGAGGAGGCCTCGAAATAGCCGTTGGAGAGCCAGTTCAAAATATCATTCTTTGTTCGTTGTAGAATTCAGTCCGTTTGATGGTTGGTGGGATGTCGTTATCTATTATGTAACATCGTACACAACATTATGAACAATATAAATTGTCTGGAGATCTTCGAGTCAAACAAAGTACATTTCACTTAACTATTTTAGTAGCTTTAAGGCCAAGTACTTTAGTAGGGTCGTCAGCTGGCAAGCTTTATGTGTTGATCGGTACACTTGTTATAACTAAGTGTTTATTCATCAGTTGAGTTGATCAGCAACTTTCAATCTTTATGCACATCAGATGATATTTGATCTTGAGTTCCCATTTGACTTAGGCCTTGTGATGAGGATAGAATTAAAGGCCTCTTTTTATGTAGGGAAAACTCCTAAATAAAATATACAAAGCGGCAAGGAGCGCAGTTCAATTGGTAAGACGCTTCCCCTCCAACCAATAGGTCGGGGGTTCGAGTATGTAAGGGGGGAAATGGAGAACCATTATTGATCCTTTTTTTTAGAAGAAAAAAAAATATACAAAGCATATTGAAGCCCAACTACACAAGCCCATACACGACTATAAATCATTTATTTTATTCGTATTCTTTTAATATTCTCGCATGATTGAAATCATTCTTATCATGTATGAACCAACAAAGGTCACAAACTCACCAGAGCAGAGAAACACGATTAAAAGAGCTGCAACAAGGGTTTATCAAATTTGACAAGATAGAAGTGCAAGTAATTTAAATTGTATTTATTTTATCTTTTGAGCTTATAAATATAAACAAATGTTCAAATATAAAGGAGATTTTTAAGCATTCATTCAAGAAAAATAAATACAAGATAAAGAATTCATTTTCTTCATCTACAAGTTTTCATAAATTCTTCATGTTTTTAACTCGATTATTCCCGACTTGATCAACCTGTAAAAAGAAACTCATATTCCTAAGTCCTAACAAGTAAGCTGAAAACTAATTACAACACTCAATCATCATTTCATGAAATTTTGATATTAATTAAAATTTAGAATTTTTTCAACAATTCTTTTCTCTGTTAATACAACATATATGGTTGATAAATCATTTACCTAACAAAGTTTTAGATTAGAAAACTATGTTTAAATTGTTGTTTGGTGAGATACCTGACTTGATTGTGTTACAACTCTTTGGTTGTTTAACATATGTTGTTACTTTATATCCTCAAAGAAAGAAATTTGATAGTAAAAACATGAGATATATATTCTTGGGTTATCCCATGAGTCACAAAGAATATCTACTTTACAACATAGATGAGCATAAGATCATAATCTGGAGTGATATGTTATGTTCCTACCTTCTGTTTAACATTTTTCTTCCGGTTTTGCTAATTTTCTTCATCACATATATTTTCCACATCTACAAATTTTTCCTTCATCTGCTGATATAGCTCTACAGATGTTTCTGCTTTGATTTGACATGAATTACACCATTCATCTATCACTACAACTGATACTACTTCATCTTGCCCCACAAATAATGGTTTTACTTCTGCACTTTCTTCTCATCATACAATTTCTTCATAGTCTCTTTATGTTCATTTTTTTTCGTTACATGATAACCCTATTCTTTGACGTGGTACTCGTGACTGGAAACTGTTGGGTCCCGGAGGGTCACTGAACTGGTGTATGGGGGGGGAGAAATACACCAGTAGGCTATTTTTGAAATTTTTTTTTGATAAAACTAATGTGAGTATCGACTGATACTGAAGGAGTGTGAACTGAAAGTCAGCATTCAAGGAAGTTTCAGTTTAGAAAGTGGTTTAGACTGATACTGAATCAGTTTCAGTATTTTGACTTCAGTTAGGCACAAAGCTTTAGCTAAAAATCCATGTAAGGTTTCAGTCTAGATTTTGAAATCAGATAAGTGTTATAAATCTTACTGACTATCCAAGGATTTGTCAGTTAGACTGATAACACAAGCAGCGGAAATAAAACTTAGGAAATAGCCTTAGTGATTAACACTTAGTCAATTTTTAAGTTTCTCTTTTCAGTTTATCAGTTTCAGTTAAGTGAAGAGTTTGTGCACAAGTAAAGAATACTAAATACTGAAAGCGATAAACAACACAAGGTTTTTACGTGGTTCGGTAATAAGTTCTTACGTCCACGGCCAGTTGATCAAACTGACAATCACTCTGGGCTTGTGCTTATGGGTGCACAACAAACCTTAAACTGAAACAAAGTTTCAATGCCAATACACTGGATTGGACTTCTCGTCTCATTCTCAGCTCGCAGTTCCAATGACTACACTCACCTTGCTTGCGGGGGCTAAGAACTCTTGAGTTCAGACAACCGTCTAGAACTCTCTCTTTCTCTCAAACTCTCTTTTCGTTCTTTTGAAAAAGGACGTTCAAAATACCAACAGGATTATAGAGGACACGCTCTCTGTAATCAAAGCTTAGGCTATGGATTTACAACGAAGGTGCCTAAGAAAATAAGAGAATTTGGGTAATCAGTAAACTGATTTGGACTTTGGATATTGTCTTCTTCGATTCAAACTTTGGAAAGCAGTGAGTAGGTTAAGTCGCAATTTCGGCAGAGTTTCAGCTTAAGTGTTTGAATTGGTGAGTTTAAAGAAGATCCTCGAGCTCTATTTATAGGCGAAGTCTTGAATAGATCTGTTGGCGAGATGGTTTTCAAGAATTCAGCCATTGTGAGATAGATTTGAATTTTCGGCTGAGGCTTCAATCTTCGAGGCTCCTGATTTGTTGAGGAATGGCGTCTCTAGCAGTAGGAGCATGGTGCTTCTAAAAATTTAGCACCACAAAAGAAAGCTCTACACAGGAGAGGACGATCTTCATATCTTTGCATTTAATGCGGCTGTACTTGATGTGTACGTGGCTTCTTTTAAACTTAAAACTTCAGTCCGATGAAGAATGTTCACTGATACTTGACTTATGTATCAGTCAGCTATTTCCACGTGGCCAACATTAGTTATTCAGTCATAACTGAATCTTTAGTGAAGTCTCCGTCCTTTAAATACTTCAGTATTTGTCTTCAATCAATTCAGTTGCGATCTTCAATCAAGCAGTCTTCAGTCTTCGAACTTCAGTTCGCCGGTCTTCAGTCTAGCTAGTTGACTGAACTCTAACACTTGAGTTCAAAAAGATCTAGTCTAGAAAAAGAAAATCTAAGGGTTTTGGTATCATCAAAACTAGGATAAGGATATTTCATTAATTTTCCAACATAAACATTCATCCTAGATTCAAGATTATGTAGGTTTAGTTGATATTTACAAATTCGCTATCCCTTATTCTGTTGACCTTTTTTACTCTACCCACTTTTTCTTATATATTTTCTCTCATATATATTCCACAATATATTGTATTTCTTGTTAATGTTACATCTCTCCACGAGCCTACTTCTATAGATAGGCTAATCGATATGTTGAGTGGCAAACTGTCATGAACTCTGAATTGACGGTAGAAGCAAATCAAACTTGGGTGTTAACTAGGCTGTCTGAAGTATAGAAGCCGATTGGATCAAAATGGGTCTACAAAGTTAAGTTGAATGCAAATGGTACAATGGAGCGATTTAAAGTTAGTTTGGTAGCCAAATACTACAATCATGAATATGGAGTTGATTACATAAATGTCTTCTCTCCAGTTGCTAAACTTATGACTGTAAAACTTCTTATATTTGTTGCTACATCTTTTGCATGGCCTACACATCAAATCAATGTTAATAATACTTTCTTATATAATGATATGTATATGCTACGACCTCAAGTGTATTCTAGTTTGGGCAGGTTTGTAAAATAGTGAAGAGTCTTTATGGGTTTAAACATGCATCTTAAGAATGAAATGTTGAGTTTTTCAAGTATTTGCTTAGCTATAGTTTTGAACAGTCCACTTCTCATAATTGTCTATTTTTCAAAGGCTCGGGTGATGAATTTCTGTTGGGAACCTTGTGGAATATCCTAACCCTTGTTTTGATGATACCAAAATTCATAGGACTTATTTGTAATAGACTAGAATCGTTTTGAACTCAAGTGTTAGAGTTCGTTTCTAGTTTAGTTGCGGTGTCAAAGACTGAAGACTGAAGACTGAAGACTAAAGACTCAAGACTGCAGATACCAACTGAAGTATCAGTTGAAGAATCAGTTGAAGACTAATTATTTAATGCGCGCAATGGACTGATACTAAAGTCAAGTATCAGTTGAACATTCCTCCTAGGACTGATCTTCCAACGTTCAGAGGAATCCACGTACGCACAAGTACAGCCGCATTAAATGCATAGATATCAATATCTTATCTCTGCAGAGGTCATTCCTATCTGGTGGTTACTTTTCAGAGATGTCACGTCTCCTGTCCATCAAAGATAGCCGTTTCCACACAGACAAGGAACCTCGAAGATTGAAGCCTCAGCCCAAATTCGAATTGCTCTCCAACGGAAGAAATCTTGAGGACGATTTACGCCAACGGATCTATTCAAGAGTTCTCCTACAAATAGCGCTCGAGGATCACTTCAACCTTCACCGATTCAACAACATAAGCTGAAGCTCTGCCGAAATTGCTACTCAGCCTAAAGCTTAAACCGCCCAAAGCTTGAATCGAAGAAGAGAATTCCAAAGCCAAAATCAGTCACTGCTGATTACATACATTCTCTTAGACCCTAGGCATATATCTGTTTACCCAGAAGCCAAAGGTCAAACTTGCTTCAAAGAACTTGTTCTTTGTAAGTATAGTTGGCACTCGTTTAAACCTCTCCCCCATAAGAGTGTTTGAGTGATTCGGAGTTCAGGAAGGTACTCTGAACTCTGAGTGAAAAGTCTGAGCACGAGGTGTGTTTAGCAGGGAAATCCTACGTGAGGTGTGTGGGTGCTGAAGAGGGGTTATCTTCAGTTTACGGTTGTGTGCACCAGGCAAGCACACGGGTACGGTTTGCAGTGCACCAGGCAAGCACTTGCGGAGTGGATTGTTGGTCTGATCAACCAGCCGTGGATGTAGGAAAGGGTTTTTCCGAACCACGTAAAAGTCTCTGTGTTATTTACAGCTTTCAGTTTTACATTCATACTTGTGCTATTTCAATTGATAAAACTGAACACTGACTAACAGCAAAGAGAAACCTTAATCCAACAACTTGCTCCACCGAGGCTATTGCGAAACTAAGTTTAATTTCCGCTGCGTATGATATCAATCTGACTGAACTATCCTCTGATAGTAAGGAAGAGCGATATCATCTCTATTTTTGCAAACACGACTGAAGCCCTTATTTGAATCAGTTAAGTTCCAATAACTTAACTGATAACTCATTACTGAAGAGCTTTCAGTATCAGTCGTCAACTCTGTTGGTTAAAACTGATTTCAGTAAAACAGGAGTCTTTGTTTGCGTGTAAAGTTTCGTTTTAATCTCTGACTGAGATCCATCTGATTGAGGTCAGTAGATAGTCATAAAAATAGCCTGTAGGTGTATTCCCCTCCCATACACCTATTCGAGACCCCCGGACCTAACAATTGGTATCAGAGCAGGTTGTTCGCAAGAACTATCTGCATCTGACTAGGTTCTATTTGAACTAGATCCTTTTCCTTAAAGGTCTCGAAAAAGTTTTACTCTTTCTTTTTGTGCTTGCAATTTGCTCTATCTGCCGTTATCTGTTCTCTCTTTTTTGATGGAGACTAACCACAGCAGATTATCTTCTCTACCTATGTTTAGTATTGAAAAATACGACATATGGAAGTTTCGGCTTGATAGCTTCCTCACCGCCCAACATTGCCGAATGTGGGAAGTCATCACCAGCGGACCGATCACCATCACCGAAACCATCAAAAGGGTTCCTGCTGATCTCCGACAGGATCCTTACGATGAGGTCCAACCCAAGTCAAAGGCAGACTTCACCACAGAAGAAAGGAAGCAAGATGAGTTAGACAACCTCGCCAAAAGCATCATCTCCGGCACCGTTCCCGACAAGCATGTCATGAAGATCATCAAGTGCGGAACAGCAAAGGAGATGTGGGACATTCTGGAAAGAATGTGCGTAGGTTCTGAGGAAATCAAGGAGAATAAGCTATCCATAGCTTGCCAGAAGTTCGACTCCTTCCTCATGCTCAAGAATGAATCTGTCGAGGAAATGGAACAAATATTCAATCTTATCTTGAATGAAGTTCAATCCATTTCCAAAGACAAATACACTCAACGAGAAATCAACCTGAAGATTCTTCGAGCACTGCCACGTGGAGAATGGCAGATCTACTCAGTCGCTCATCAGCATAAGCCAGGATTCAGTCAGCTCCCGACAAACAAGCTTTTCTCCGACCTCATGGCAAATGAGTTCGACCTTTTGAGAAATCTTGGTATCAAGAAGGCTGGAGGATCAGACGAAGATGATCCATCAACCTCAAGAGGAGTTGCACTGAAGGCCTCAACCAGAGAAGGCAAGAAGCAAATCAAGGAGCCAACGGAACTCAACCCAGAGGACTTCTTCAGTCAATATGCTTTGTTGTCTGAAAGATTTAACAAGATGGAGTCCAAGTTCCGGAAGTACAGAAGGTTCCACAAGCAACACTTCAAAGGAAAAGAAAGAGAAGGAAACTCCAGACATTCCACAGATCGTAGCGGAGAAAGAAAGTCAGCCGCTTACGACATCAAAGACTTGGAATGCTTTGGATGTAGAAAGAAAGGGCACTTTCGACATGAATGCCCTGATCTGACTCCAGCTGAGCGCAGGGAACTGAAAGCTAAGAAAGATCGTAGCTTTTCAAAGAAGAAATCGATGGTTGCTGACGATGCTGACTCTTCCAAAGACACATCAGAATCATCCGACTTCGACAGTTCCAGCTCAGATGATGAGAGCCGAGCCCTGATGGCCAATGAATCAGAAAGCGTGGCTGGCAACAGCTACGAAAATGGAATGAATGGCCCAGAGGTAAACTCTCACTCAAAAACTCCTTATACTGATAACTTCCTGATGCTTTCAGGAGACCACTCAGAATCTGAAGATAGCTCATCCGATGAAACTGACGAGTTTGATCAGCTCATGACTGATCACTGTCAGCTGAGGAAAATGTTCGAAGATCTCCTCAAGCAGAATAAAAAAATGGACAAGGAGATCAATGATGAACGAGCTAAGAATCAGACAATCATCTACTTTCCGGATGAAATATGTCTTGATCAGCTAATCATGGAGAACAGTCGACTGGAAGAAGAGCTCAGAATCTCCAACTCAAAATGTGAAAGAGCATCTCATGAAATCAAGAGGCTCAATCACAAACTGGAAGAAACAGTCAAGAACTGCATGATGCAGTCTCCCATGATGAGCAACTTTCCATCGAAAGGCCTGGTCAACAGCATCGGAGGAAAGGTTGCAGCTGCCAAAGGAAAGGATATCATGATCATCTCAAAGGACGATCCTTCTGAAATCACAACCTCAGAAGAATCAAGAGATCATGATATGGATGAAGTTCGTAAGCGCAGACTGATGGCTAGATCAAATGTTCCACCTCCACGAAGCTACCGACGAGCTAAGGAGGCCCCCAACCAGATCATTCTATTGAAAAGGCTGGAAAGCAAATTTCAGTCAAAGATCCGGGAAGGAACATCAGGAGTCAAGAAGAATCTTCCTCACCAATCCAGGGGAAAGAAAAGCCACATCAGTCAGAAACTGACATCCACAGTTCAGTTTCAGAAGGAACAACATCCGTGGAGACCAAGTAATACTGAATCCAGACGAAGCAAGAACCATCCTCGAGAACAAGCTACTGGACATCAGCCAAGTCTCCAAAAGTCTGCAAAGACTCGAGTATCTCAGGGAAGATACTTCGCCGAGCAAAGAAGACCTCAACCACTCATCAGACAGAACTGCTACAAGAGTGAGGCCTTCAAAAGGATTTCTCAACAGAAGAATGCTCATGTGCCACCTGAAGCGCCAACGACATCAATCAGACATTCAATAAAGCGCAAGAGATCAGCCAGACCAATTCTGAAGCAGATATGGGTTCCAAAGGGAACTCGAGCTAACATCGAAGGACCCAAAGCTTGATTGGGTGCCTGAAGCAACTCTTCCTTGCAGGTCAATGTCAGGAAACATAAAAAGAAGGAAGAGGCCAAAGCTTCAATCAGAATGTGGTATCTGGATAGTGGCTGTTCGAAGCACATGACGGGCTACAAAGAATATCTATCTCAGTATGTTGAGAAATCTGGATCCAAAGTTGCATTCGGAGACAACTCAATTGGAGAAACAAAAGGTTACGGTGTGCTCAACATGGGTAACGCCAGTATCAGTAATGTTAGCTTTGTTTCTGGTCTTAAACATAATCTGTTGTCTGTGAGTCAATTTTGTGATAGTGGTTTCACAGTGAAGATCAAGAAGGATGAATTCACTGTTAGAAACAATCAAAAGAAGGTGGTTCTGAAAGGATTCAGACAAGGAAGTCTCTACGTCGTTTCTTGGGAAAACAGCCCACCAGAAACGTGCCTCATCAGCAAGAGCAGCTCGGAGCTCAATTGGCTATGGCACAAGAGACTCAACCATCTCAACTTCAAGACGATCAACAAACTTGCTAAGCATCAGCTGGTAGAAGGTCTTCCTTCTATTGTATTCCAGAAGAAGCAAGAATGTGAAGCATGCCTCAGAGGAAAGCAAACGCGGATATCATTCAAGTCAAAGTCAGGACACTCCTCTGAAAGGATTCTGCATCTACTTCACATGGATCTGTTTGGCCCGATCACTCCAAGAAGCTACAACGGTAGGAAGTACACCTTAGTAGTCGTTGATGATTACTCACGATATACTTGGGTTGTATTTCTCTTCAAGAAGAAAGAGACACTGGAAGAACTGCCAAAGCTGCTGAGAAGACTAAGCGTTGAAAAGGAAGTCAACATCATCAGCATCAGATCAGATCGTGGGACTGAGTTCCTCAATACTGTCATTCGTAAGTATTGTGATGAACAAGGAATCAGTCATCAAACTTCTGCAGCAAGAACTCCACAACAGAACGGAGTTGCAGAAAGAAGAAATCGGTCTCTAAAGGAAGCAGCAAGGACGATGCTAGCCGAGTCAAAACTCCCCTTGAAGTTTTGGGCCGAAGCAGTCAACAACGCATGCTACACGCAGAATCGCTCCTTCCTCACTCAGAGACATGGAAGAACTCCATACGAGTTATGGAAGAACAGAAAGCCATCGATTGCCTACTTTCATGCTTTCGGTTCTAAGTGTTTTATACACAACAATGATAAGAAGAGGTTAAACACTTTCGATAGCAAGGCTGATCCAGGTGTTTTCCTTGGATACTCTGGAACAGAACGTTCAAGCAAAGCCTATCGAGTGTTTAATACTCAAACTCTTTGTGTTGAAGAAACACCTCATGTGATCTTTGATGAGTCTACAGATGATTTCAGGGAACAAGATGCTGAAAAGTATGTTCAGATCGCTGAAGGTTCCAAAGCTGAAATCCACAACATCGAGCCCTCTACTGTCTTGGTGTGGGGACCTGGCAAAGATGAAGATACTGAAATGCTTCAGTATCAGAAGATCAACCAAAGGTCTGAAGTTCAGACTGGAGCCAATACAGATGGCATCAGTCAAGGGGGAACTCCAGTTGCTGAAGATCGAGTTGAACGCGCAGAAGCCGCTCCAGCTCAACTCTCCCCTGCTCCAGAAGGTACTCAACATCCCAGAGCAATTCTGACCGAAGAAGCCCCACCTTCCTCAGATGAAATCAAGAAGTATCGAAGATGGTTTGAACTCCACTCGAAGGAGAACATCATTGGAGAACCATCAGATGGCGTCAAGACTCGGAGATCAATGTGCAACCTCGTCTTCGACATCAATCAGAATTGCATCAATGAAGATAAGAATTTCAGCTGTTTCTTATCAACTACAGAGCCCAAGGATATTGAAGAAGCTCTGAAGTCTACTGAGTGGGTCATCGCAATGCTAGAGGAACTCAATGAATTCAACCGAAATTCAGTTTGGGAGCTTGTGGATCGACCAGACGATGCAAAGGTGATTGGCTTGAAATGGATTTTCAAGAACAAGGAAGACGAAGAAGGAAACGTTGTGAGAAACAAAGCAAGGCTAGTGGCTAAAGGATACAGTCAAGAAGAAGGAATCGACTACGACGAGACGTTCGCCCCAGTTGCCAGATTGGAAGCAGTCAGACTCTTCTTAGCCTTCGCAGCTCACAAAGGTTTCAAGGTACACCAAATGGATGTCAAGTGCGCATTTCTCAATGAAGTGCTCACAGAGGAAGTCTATGTAGAACAACCTCCAGGGTTTGAGGTTGTTGGACCAGAAAAGGTGTACAAGCTGAAGAAAGCGCTCTATGGTTTGAAGCAAGCACCAAGAGCGTGGTATGATACTCTCTCGGAGTATCTGGTTAAACAAGGCTTCAAAAAGGGATCTGTGGACAGAACTCTGATCACTCTCAAAGAAGGAGATGATCTCTTGCTTGTTCAAATTTATGTCGATGACATAATTTTCGGATCCAAATCCGAACGCATGTGCAAGAAGTTTGCTGACATCATGACCAACAAGTTTCAAATGTCCATGATGGGAGAAATGAATTTCTTTCTCGGATTGCAAGTCAAGCAGACCAACGAAGGAATACTGATCAGCCAGTCCAAGTATGCCAAGGAGCTGATAGCTAAGTTCGGTATTCAGCACATGAAGTCAGTCAAGATCCCGATGAACACTAACTGGAAAGTTGATCCAGGTTTAGAAGAAAAATCTGTTTCTTCGAAGAAGTACAGAGAAATAATTGGATCTTTGCTGTATTTGACTGCGAGCAGACCAGATATCGCATTTGCAGTCGGGGTATGTGCAAGATATCAATCAGATCCTAAGGAAGCTCATTTGGATGCAGCTAAGCGGATTCTGAGATATCTCAAAGGCACACCCAATCTAGGATTGTGGTATCCAGCAGACGACGACATCAAGCTCACCGGATTTTCAGATTCAGACTTCGGTGGATGCAAGCTTGATCGCAAATCAACCTCCGGAACATGTCAATTCCTAGGCAACAAGCTCATCTCTTGGTTTTCAAAGAAGCAGACTTCAGTCGCCACCTCTACAACTGAAGCTGAATATGTTGCTGCCGGAAGCTGCTGCTCACAAATCCTGTGGTTAGTCCATCAACTAAAGGACTATGGGATCGACGAAAAGGAAGTTCCTATCTTTTGCGACAGCTCCAGTGCTATTGCAATATCCCAGAATCCAGTTCACCACACCAGAGTAAAGCATATTGAAATTCGACATCACTTCATTCGTGATCATGTCGAAAAGAAGAATGTCTCTGTGGAATGGATTCTCACTGCTATTCAGAGAGCGGACCTGCTGACCAAGGCTCTTCCAGAAGAGAGGTTCAATGATCTTTGTGCAAAGATCGGCCTCATCAACCCTGAAGAGTGATGCTGTGTTTGAAGATTTTCTCAAACAGTCATGCTGACTGGTGGTCAACCAAACTGTTGCTTCTACGATCGTCGACGTGGAAAGCAATGAAGTCCAAATGCTCATCTGAAGAAGAAGTCATCCTGTTGATTCAACCAGGATCTCGTGGTATCAACTGACTACTATGATCAGTTGATCAGTAAGTATTTTAAATGCTTACCTTTCAAAATCAGTTATTTCAGTTATGAGCTTTAAGTTTTTAGTTCAAAATCTTTTCTCTAACTGATCAGTTTCTTTTAAAAACTTTAACTGATTGTTGGATTTGTTGGAAAATGGAATATCCGTGAAGGACAAGATTTTTATAAAGTGAAAATCTGTTTTGATTGAACTTGTCCTGATCTTTTTGCCAAAAATCCTTCCAACCTTTTTGCCTCTGCAATAAAATTTCTTGAAAAGCTCATTGACATGACAATATGTAATGATGCCTTTCAACTTTTTAGAAAACACAGTCCCTCGCAGTGACGGCGGACGCGAATTTTCTCTTCAATTGCATTTTAGGCACAGTTTTCGAAAAACCTTTCATCTTCTACTTGGTTCACTTTTTGTCTATTTATACCATGTTGTCTTCACGATTTTTCTGCATCAACTAACAACTCTCCACAGCCTTCACTGTGAGAAAAAGTTTCAATTGTTTCAAAAGTTGCAGAGAAAATTTGTTTCGACTAAAGGAGAAATCTATGACTGCAAAGTCATGGAGTAGAAGAATGACGCTCACATACCTGGTCTTCACCGGACCCTTCCACTGGATCTCAACGTCTCTCCGGCATCAAAGTTTGCTCTACCCTCACTTGTATCCAACGAAGCGAGCGTCTTCCATCCTCATGCCCGGCACATGGATTGGAAGTTCCTATCTAAATATGGACAGACTTCACCTGTTCCTCAGGAAGCTTCTCGCCTTTTGGTGAAGCCTCCATGTGATGCAACAGCAATGCGCAGCAGCTCATTGCCATCCGGCGCAAAATCGACAGTGCTAGTCCTCACGACTACCACTGATTCGATTCTACATCTTCACATCTTCTTCTCTTCCATGTATGACAAGGCGTGTTTTGATCCTTTTCTTTCATCAACGCCTCGCCATGCATTTCCTTCGTTTCTCCTCCCCTCCTCTCCCACTTCTATAATTCTTCTCTCCTCGTCTGTCTCCCCGCTCTCTGAATAGTATGTACAGTTGCATCTCATGATTATCTCTAACGATGCTATGCATACTTTCCTTTCCTTCACACTGCTTCTCATCATTCCTCTGTCTCCCCGCCTTCTCCGTCCTCTCTTTTTCATTCTTCTCCACACACTCCTGAAGTCCCTCTCCTTCTGCATATTCGGGACTCCTCCCTTTCTCAAGTCGTCACCACAACTTGAGAATTGGAGTTGAAGCCTCATTTGATTTCAGCTTCCATGGTCATCTCTCTTTTTGATGTTGCCAAAAAGGGGGAAAGTTGGGAAAGTCAGAGTCAGTGAGCAACCTAAAGAAAAGGTTACTCCTGTCCCTATTTCTTGATTGTAGATGGGATAGCTATGGATCATCAGAAGGATGACGTTTCAGATGAGACCTCAATTCAACGGAACACAAGTGAGAGTGGAACAAGCTTAGGAAACATGAAGACACGAAGACAGAAGATCAAGATCAAGAAGTTCAAGGCGCAGCCAAGCAGACTGCTGGAGTCCATGGGTTTTCCATGATGTTTTTGTTTTTCTTTTTACTCCAATGTAAGTCTTGCTCTGTACCTCGACTGATGGCTTATCAGTCTTTTTTAATGAAATGAACTTCTTTTTGATCTCAACCTGAAGACAATGACTCTTTGTCCAGGCTCTGATTATGGTTTTTCTGTCTTCTTTTAGTTCTGTTTTTAGAACTGTTTTCGTTCTAGCTCTAAGTACAAGTTGTTTAGGTTCTATTGTTAAGGGGGAACTGTTTTCACCCCTTGTTTAGAACTTGTGCTGTGAGTTCAGTCTTTTTGTTGTCTAGAACTGCTGTGTGGTTTTGGCATCATCAAAAAGGGGGAAATTGTTGAGAACCTTGTGGAATATCCTAACCCTTGTTTTGATGATACCAAAATTCATAGGACTTATTTGTAATAGACTAGAATCGTTTTGAACTCAAGTGTTAGAGTTCGTTTCTAGTTTAGTTGCGGTGTCAAAGACTGAAGACTGAAGACTGAAGTACGAAGACTGAAGACTGAAGACTGCAGATACCAACTGAAGTATCAGTTGAAGAATCAGTTGAAGACTGATTATTTAATGCGCGCAATGGACTGATACTAAAGTCAAGTATCAGTTGAACATTCCTCCTAGGACTGATCTTCCAACGTTCAGAGGAATCCACGTACGCACAAGTACAGCCGCATTAAATGCAGAGATATCAATATATTATCTCTGCAGAGGTCATTCCTATCTGGTGGTTACTTTTCAGAGATGTCACGTCTCTTGTCCATCAAAGAGAGCCGTTTCCACACAGACAAGGAACCTCGAAGATTGAAGCCTCAGCCCAAATTCGAATTGCTCTCCAACGAAAGAAATCTTGAGGACGATTTACGCCAACGGATCTATTCAAGAGTTCTCCTACAAATAGCGCTCGAGGATCACTTCAACCTTCACCGATTCAACAACATAAGCTGAAGCTCTGCCGAAATTGCTACTCAGCCTAAAGCTTAAACCGCCCAAAGCTTGAATCGAAGAAGAGAATTCCAAAGCCAAAATCAGTCACTGCTGATTACATACATTCTCTTAAACCCTAGGCACATATCTGTTTACCCAGAAGCCAAAGGTCAAACTTGCTTCAAAGAACTTGTTCTTTGTAAGTATAGTTGGCACTCGTTTAAACCTCTCCCCCATAAGAGTGTTTGAGTGATTCGGAGTTCAGGAAGGTACTCTGAACTCTGAGTGAAAAGTCTGAGCACGAGGTGTGCTTAGCAGGGAAATCCTACGCGAGGTGTGTGGGTGCTGAAGATGGGTTATCTTCAGTTTACGGTTGTGTGCACCAGGCAAGCACACGGGTACGGTTTGCAGTGCACCAGGCAAGCACTTGCGGAGTGGATTGTTGGTCTGATCAACCAGCCGTGGATGTAGGAAAGGGTTTTTCCGAACCACGTAAAAGTCTCTGTGTTATTTACAGCTTTCAGTTTTACATTCATACTTGTGCTATTTCAATTGATAAAACTGAACACTAACTAACAGCAAAGAGAAACCTTAATCCAACAACTTGCTCCACCGAGGCTATTGCGAAACTAAGTTTAATTTCCGCTGCGTATGATATCAATCTGACTGAACTATCCTCTGATAGTAAGGAAGAGCGATATCATCTCTATCTTTGCAAACACGACTGAAGCCCTTATTTGAATCAGTTAAGTTCCAATAACTTAACTGATAACTCATTACTGAAGAGCTTTCAGTATCAGTCGTCAACTCTGTTGGTCAAAACTGATTTCAGTAAAACAAGAGTCTTTGTTTGCGTGTAAAGTTTCGTTTTAATCTCTGACTGAGATCCCTCTGATTGAGGTCAGTAGATAGTCATAAAAATAGCCTGTAGGTGTATTCCCCCCCCATACACCTATTCGAGACCCCCGGACCTAACAATTTCTTTACTTATTAGTTTCTGTTGATGATGAACTCATCACTGGTCCAAACTGAAAATCTATATAGTCCAACTAAATTATATTTTAATACAATATTCACTATCAAATATTTATATCATGCTCGATATTTTATGGGAATGAAAATTTCTTGAGGTGAATCAAGTACCTCTTTAAACCACAGAAAATATATTATGGACTCGCAGGTTGCAAGTTTGTTCATATACCACTCCCTCAATGGTGTAAGCTTTCTCATGGATTCTCCTATTCTAACACAAGTAGATTCTTAGAGATGTTTGGTAGGTCGTTTGTTCTATCCTAATCTAACACGCCATGACGTTACTTGTGCAATGAAACAACTCATTCAGTTTGCTTCTCAACCATGTGAGAATCATTGGACTGTCACTCTTCATGTTATGTGTTGAATTATCTATAAAGTTGTCATTCTTTGGGCTTAGTTTTTCTAGCTCATGGTACACCAATTTTTTTTATGGTTCATTAGTATCTAAGCGCTGCAAGAAGCAACACATTGTGTTCGTGTCTTCAACTGAGGCTGAATATCGGGCTCTGAGTGCGATGATGCGCAAAATGACTTGGTTATTGTATTTGCTTCATGATTTTCAAATTCCTCTTTAGTTGCCCTTAGCACCCAAGTTTAAAATTCTTTAATAGGTCATTTACAAAAATAGGTCATTTTTTTAATAGTGTCTTCAACTATTTTAGGGAGATTTACAAAAATAGGTCATTTTTTTCGAACTTGTGAAATAAGGTCAATTATTTAAATTTTGGCATTCCTGGCCCATGTGGCCCAAAATAGCTCGATTGGGCCCTAATGTGGTTCACGGATGCTGAGATTTAGAATAATTGGTCTATTTCTTCAAGTAGTCCAATAATTTTTTTCTTATTTTTCAAATTGCCCTAAAATAGTGGCCTAAATAAAATTTAAACTCCTTAGCACTCTATTATGATAATCAGGCAGCTATTCACGTAACAAAGAATCAGATTTTCTATGAATACACCAAGCAAATGGAGATTAATTGTCACTTTGTGCGTGATCGCTATCGCGATTGGTTCTTAGTTTCGCTTAACATGACCACTAATTTACAACTTGATGATGTGTTTACTAAGACGTTGAATGGGCCTCGTTTTAATTTCCAACTTTCCAAGCTTGGGCTTGTGGATCTACACATGCACAACTCGAGGGGGGAGACATAGCAACTAAAGACAAAGGGTTTGATTCGTGCAAAGGTCGTTGTGCAAGATTTTGAAACATTAATTGATGATACAAATGAATGGACATGATTTATCCTCAATTAATTAATTAAGAAATGTACTTCTTGTTATGATTTATTCCCTATGTCCCATTTATAACGTTTCAAAAAATGGGAGCACAAAAATTAAGAAAATGTAGATAGAATAAATAAAGATAAAGTAAATGATGAGAAATATAGAGATAATAGTGAAAAAGTAAATGAAGATAAAGTAAATAAGCATAGAGATAGAGAGAGTAAATAAAGTAATTTATTTCCTTTTTAAGATTGAGACATTGTAAATGAGATAACTCAAAAAGAAAATTGAGGCGTTATAAATGGATGGATGGAGTAGTTTATAAGCCATCTATGAAGAAATAATAACCGTTTCTTTTATAAAAAAATTAATTGCCATTCAATTCACAAATGCTTCAATTATGAAACTCCCTCCGTCCCACGAATCTTGACACGTTTTCTTTTTTGGGGCGTCCCACGAATCTTGACACGTTTTTATTTTGGGTAATAATTATTACATTCTCTCTCCTACTTTATCACATTTATTACTTTCTCTCTCCTACTTTATTACTTTTATTACATTCTATTTCTTACTTTATCATTTTTATACTTTATTAATTACACACTTAAAACACTAATCTACAACTTCTTAATTCTCGTGCCGAAATCAAACGTGTCAAGATTCGTGGGACGGAGGGAGTACTCTTTTTCTTCAAGGGAATAGACACAAATTTTAAGAAAAACTATGGTAAGTGAAAAAAGAGTCTCATGTATTAGCAAAAAGTGATGATATAAAAAGTAATGATAATGGCCTTCAAAAAAAAAGTAATGATAATGACTAATGGCTCAATTAAAAGAAAAAGTGGTGGGTCCATTTATGTAATATGTAGAAATATTGCATAAATATGTGGAAATTGTATAGTGATAATGGGTGGTATTATTTTTAAAAATAACGTAGGAAGATGTTTTGTGAACTAATGAAAATAAAAAATTAGGAAGATTTTTTTGTAGACATAGGGTGCACAAAAAAAACAAAAATCTTAATTAATTGGTATCAAATATATAATACGGTTAAGGAATCCTGCGCTCTCCTTAATTCGGGGTCCAACGTGGCATCTCTAAAAATTCACCATTCAAAATCCCTGCAATTCTAGAGCTTCTACCTCAATTCTCTATCGCTGACGTGGCAATATAATTCCACATCACTTATTTTATACTATTTGATTATTTAATTAAGTTATCAATTCCCCTTCACACACAAATGATTTCACCCACATTCACCAATTCCTCCAGATTTCACCAACTGCACTCGGATTCCAGTCGCCACCGCCGCCTTCACCGCGCCGGCCACCTTCCTTCCCCCGCAAGCCCTCCGATCTGCATCGCCGTCTCTTTCTTTCTTCAATCGGCGGCTCCACCCCCCACCGCTATCTCCGCCGCTCCCGCAGCCTCAGCCGCACCAATTCCTCCACCAGATTTCCACCAACTGCACTCGGATTCCAGTCGCCACCGCCGCCTTCACCGCGCCGGCCACCTCCCTTTCCCCGCAAGCCCTTCGATCTACATCGCCGCCTCTTTCTTTCTTCAATCGGCGGCTCCACCCCCCACCGCTCTCTCCGCCGCTCCCGCAGCCTCAGCCGCACCAATTCCTCCACCAGATTTCCACCAACTGCAATTCTAGAGCTTCTACCTCAATTCTCTATCGCTGACGTGGCAATATAATTCCACATCACTTATTTTATACTATTTGATTATTTAATTAAGTTATCAATTCCCCTTCACACACAAATGATTTCACCCACATTCACCAATTCCTCCAGATTTCACCAATTGCACTCGGATTCCAGTCGCCACCGCGCCGGCCACCTCCCTTCCCCCGCAAGCCCTCCGATCTGCATCGCCGCCTCTTTCTTTCTTCAATCGGCGGCTCCACCCCCCACCGCTATCTCCGCCGCTCCCGCAGCCTCAGCCGCACCAATTCCTCCACTAGATTTCCACCAACTGCACTCGGATTCCAGTCGCCACCGCCGCCTTCACCGCGCCGGCCACCTCCCTTCCCCCGCAAGCCCTTCGATCTGCATCGCCGCCTCTTTCTTTCTTCAATCGGCGGCTCCACCCCCCACCGCTCTCTCCGCCGCTCCCGCAGCCTCAGCCGCACCAATTCCTCCACCAGATTTCCACCAACTGCACCTCGCTGGCACCAACCGCGAATCGCCGAGCCCCTAGATCCCCAAAGTCTCACCGCCTCTTTGTGATTTCCGGCGACCACGGCAGCCATGTCCGCCGATCTGCCACCTCCCTTCCCCCATATGGTAAGTATTAAATGTTTGACTATTTTAAATATAGAATGATTATTATTTTAGAAAGAACAAATTTTGGAAAGATTTTTAACAATGGAAACATAAACCCTAGATTTTTATGTTAATTAATTTTCGGTAGCTGCAAATTATGTAAATATAGAATGGCAATAAATTTTGGAAAGAAATTTTTTTGGAAACAATTTTATCAAAGGAAACTTAAACCCTAGATTTTCATCTATAAATTCATTAGTTTGAATTATTAAAGATGCAGCAGACTGGAAATTTTTAGACATTATCGTAGACAAACAGGAAGAAATTATCATTATATGACCAAGGTTTGTGATTTGATAAAGATCATCGATTCATCACTCAAATAAATATGAATAATTGTGCAGGGATAACTCACATGATAATGCTAATCTTGATTGTTTTGTATATAATTGAGGTGGCTTGATCTTGATGGGTTGGTGCTAATCTTGATTGTTTTGTTGCAGTCACTGGTGGTCTAGGTATCTTATTTTGGTATTATTTAGAGGATCAATAACGGCTCAAGTGTTGCTTTCGTTGCTCGGCTACATTTTGTGTGTAGTTTTTTTAGCTTTTTATATTTAAAGCTGTAATTTTTATTCACATTATGTTGTCATCGTAGAGTTGCAATTGCTTACTTTGTTTGATTTTTTTTTAGAGTTGCAACTGATTCATCAGCCAACCACTTTATCCAGTGAAAGATAATGGAGGCGGTTCTGTTTCTCTTCTGATAATTTTCGATTGAATAATTCAGTAAAAATAAGATGTCAAACAAGAAAAACAAAAAGTTTAAGGAATTTCATATGATATAGTATGACATCAACTTGATAAGGATATATGAGGTTCAACCATACCTGCAAGTCATGTGGTAACATCCGGCAGCGAGTTCAATCATATGGTTGCATTTTACACACTGACGCCACAAATTTGTTGCTGCTAAATTCTTCAATTTCGCCTCTTCTTGCGGGGGATGAGGATTAAGCGTTTTATACTGAATACAAGTCATGTTGTTGTGCCATGGAACTTTACATTTAACACAAAAGTGGCCGTTGCATTTTACGCACTTTCTGGCTCCTGATCTTTCTGCTCCTACTATGGCAGGTTTTGAATGTTCTAGAGCCTCTGCCATAGACATTAGAGCTGAACATTTCGGGTAAGGGCAGTAAACTTTCTCTGTCACTGGAATCGAAGCCTCCTTCAGCCGCTGACTCAGAATCTCTAACAACCTAGGCGTCAAGAATGTTCTGCAATTGCTTACTTTGTTTGATTTTTTTTTTTTAAGTTGCAATTGCTTACTTTGTTTGATTTTTTTTTTCCTTTTCAGGCTGAAAGGATTCTTGGGTACTTACCAAGATAAAAAGTTTCTTCTTCAAGTCCATAATAGTTTTTGACTGATATATACTCATTTGAATCTGTTAAAAAGATACTGGAATTAAAGCTGAACATATTAACATTTTTGGATGCATGGTATACTGGTAAATCTGTTAGTGACTGATGCTCATTTCTTTTGTTAAATTTGTCAGATTTTAAGCCATTTTACTGCACCCCAATTCCAATTCCATCTACATGAGTTTTGAATTGACAAAATCATTTTAGTGCATGGTAAAAAATTTAAATTGATTAAATCCTTAATTGACAAAATTATTTTGAACATTAAGCATAATGGCAAATGCATGAATTGGTGATATAATACGATTAGTGATTCCTATTGATGAGCATAATTTTAGGTCCTATGTGGCTTCATGAGAAATCATTATATCAAATCTATGCAATTCTAGAGCCTTTAGCATAAATTTAAACATGAAAATCTCTTCAGTATGAAAATCTCAAACTAAACTTAGAATTTTTTTTAATTATCATACTTTCTTTATTTCTTTTTACTTTTTTCTTTTTATTATCATTTTTTATCTTTCTTTTTTCCTAACTTCTAGGTTAATCGGCTGGAAATTCAAATGTATATGGTTCTTAAACTTGTGAGTAAGCATAAGATAAAAATGTAATGTTCACTATTTATTAACTTGCAGAATTTGAAATGGATTATTGTGGTGGTAATAAACGTCAAAGAATCGGCACGATTGATGGAAATGGTACACAGGGAATTGTTTCTTATGATTCAAAACGACAATTATTAATGAAAACAGTGGTAATTAATTATTCCTAGGATCATTGGTTCAATATATAATATTTTTAAATATTATTCTCTATTAATACAACTCAATATGATGTCACAGACCCACGATACCTATCTTGGCTTGCTCGACAAAGAAGACGTAATATTTTGACAAGAAAAAGAAATCAAACTCACTTCAAAAACGCATCATACGAAGCTAGGCAAAGAAGACGTGAAATACTTTCACGAAAAAGAAAAATACCTCCACGAAACGTTAGTGCTTTGCATGTTAACCCAGGTATAATATGATGCATTGTTCAATGCATCTTTAATAAGCTTTACTAAAAAGTTCATATACAAATAGTTATTTGAATAGTTTTATATTTAATCTTATTGAGATCATTATCCATGCAGATGCTATGAATAACAATGCATCGATGGCTCGAGCTAAAAGACAATTGCTAAGGAAAAATAAAAGTCCTACGAAAAAAATTGGTAAGGATCCATTGCAATTATATTTGTTGTGTAAATTTTGTAACTTAAATAACACTTATTTTAAATTAAAATGATCTACCTTTAAACTACTAAATATTTATTATTTATATTTTTTTATTCTAACAAATATTATTTAAATCTTAACAGAGTATTTTGATGTTGGTGACCCGATCTATGAGTGTGAATATTGTAAGGCACAAATGTGGGTCGGAGAAAATGTTGAGCAATCCAAATCCAAGCCCCCAAAATTCTCACTATGTTGTTTGAAGGGAAGAGTCGTTATTCCATTGTTGCAAAAACCTCCTAAATTGTTGAGCGATCTTTTAAAGAATAGACGCCACAAGAGCACAAAATTTATCGAAGATATTCGTGCTTACAATATGATGTTCTCATTTACTTCAATGGATGGAAAATTAGATTATTCCATTAATAAAGGTGCAGGTCCATATACATATCGCCTGGGAGGTCAAAATATTCACCGCATCGGTAGTTTGTTGCCAACAGAAGGGAACTCTCCTAAGTTTTCACAGCTCTATATTTTCGATCCAAATTCAGAAGTAGAACATCGCAAGAACGCTGTCAGGTTTGTCTTTTTAATATTTAACTTATTTTTTATTATGTATATTTATTTCATATAGATAAAAAAAAAATATCCTCATAATTTTATGAATTATTAAATAGAATATTAGGTTAAAGCTTATGGCATGTAAAACTCTTCTTAGTTTAGTTTTTTAACACTATTAATGTTTTTAACATAATAGTTTTAATATTACACTTCTACAATTTTACAGTAACAAGAAATCGAAGGATTTGGATGACTCGATTGTGATTGCCCTTAAACAAATGATTGATGACAACAGTCCCTATGCAAAGGTTTACCGAATTACTGCTGATCATATTTCACGTGATAGCTCAATCGATGTGAAGCTACGACTCATAGGAAAGAGATCAAAGGATGGTAGGGCATATAATATGCCGACTGCACCAGAGGTAGCTGCTCTTATTGTTGGAGATTTTGAGTCAATGCCTGACAAGAGAGATATAATTGTTCAAAAGTGTTGTGGCAAACTTCAGCGCATTTCAGAATTTCATCCTTCTTACCTTCCATTGCAATATCCGCTTATATTCATTTATGGAGAAGATGGGTATTATCTAGATATTCCACATGCTGAAACTGACACCAGTAAGAGAAACAAACTCACGCTAAGAGAGTTCTTAGCATTCAGGATGCAAGACAGAGAAAATGAAGGACAACAACTTCTTCTTGCAAGGAGGTTACTTCAACAATTTATTGTTGATGGTTACACCATGATGGAAACGCAGAGGCTGCAGTGGCATCGTTACAATCAGCCATCCCTTAGGTGCGAAAAATATTGTAACCTGAGAGATTTCAAAACCAAAGGGAATGACGCCAGTTCATCTATTGGTAAACCAGTCATACTACCATCATCATTCACTGGAGGAAAGCGGTATATGATTCAGAATTATCAAGATGCCATGGCTATTTGTAGGTGGACTGGATATCCGTCGTTGTTTATTACTTTTACTTGCACCTCGAAATGGCCAGAAATCACAAGGTTTGTTAGTAAAAGGGGACTACGACCAGAAGATAGGCAAGACATATCCGTTCGAGTATTTAAGTTGAAACTTGAAGAACTTCTAACTGATTTGAAGCAGGGAAAAGTATTTGGCGAACACACTGCACGTAAGCTCCTCTTATTAATTAATTTATTAAAATGTTTAAATAATTTATTACATCACTTACTTATTATTATTATTATTATGTTATTTATACTTTTAAACAGTTGTCTTAACCATCGAATTTCAAAAGCGAGGCCTCCCTCATGCCCACATAATTCTTTTTATAAGACGTGAGGCGCAACAATACTTGATCGATAACATGGACGATTTCATAAGTGCAGAACTACCACCTAAGGAGGAAAACCCAAAATTATATGAGGCAGTCTCAGAATGCATGATCCATGGTCCTTGTGGAGCAGATCGTTTAAATTCACCTTGCATGGTGAATTCAAGGTGTTCGAAGGGTTTCCCAAAGAATTATATTGATCGTACAAAAGTTGATGATAATGGATATCCAGTCTACATGAGGAGAGACACAGGCATCACAGTAGAAAAAAATGAAGTATTGCTTGATAATAGATTTGTGGTGCCATATAACTCATTTCTCATTATGAAATATCGGGCGCACATCAATGTTGAGTATTGCAATCAGGGTCAGTCTGTGAAATATCTTTTCAAGTACATCACTAAAGCCAGTGATAGGATGGGCGCCAAAATAACTAATACAAATAATGATGAAATCTCTGTGTATATTGATTGTAGATACATTTCTGCATGTGAGGCTATGTGGAGAATATTTGAATTTCCAATTCACTATCGGACTCCACGCGTTGAGCGTTTGTATTTTCATTTGGAAGGAGAGCAAAACTGTGTGTTTAGAGAAGGCGATTATATTGAAAATGTCCTCATGAAGAATACGATCGCTGAAACACAATTTCTCTAGTGGATGGAAATGAATAAGAATGATGCAGATGCTCGGCAATGGTTATACAGTGAGTTTCCCCAACATTATGTTTGGGATCTTGAGAAAAAAAATGGAAGAAAAGAGATAGAGGGTTCGCCATAGGACGCATAATCCATGTTCGTCCATCTGCCGGGTACATGTACCATTTTAGAATGCTACTAAATCACGTTAGGGGTGTGACGTGCTACGATGATTTTCGTATGGTGAATGGTGAGTTGAAAGAGACTTACAAGGAAGCATGTTATGCAATGGGATTGTTAGACGATGATAAGGAGTACATCGAAGGAATTATAGAGGCGAGTTCTTGGGGATCAGGAGATTATCTGAGACGCCACTTCATAACTTTACTCTTATCGAATAGCATGGCAATGCCCGAGGAAGTATGGAAAAGAACCTGGCGATTACTATCGGACGACATCCTTCACATGAAACGGAAGACTCTTCAGAAGCCAGGTAATTGTTATAATGAAATATTTATCTTATATTTTTGACCTTTTAAATATTTAAACATTTGTTACATCTAATGAACTTAATATGCGATGCATTATTTAATTAAATGACATTATTTTTTTTTTTCGTCTTTTGAATAGATTTGCAGCTGATAGATGACCAATTAAAAAACCTTGCTTTAGCTAAAATTGAAAAGTTGCTTGTGGCTAACTCTACCAGTCTCATTAACTTTCCTACTATGCCGTTACCAAACGAGACTGTTATATCTTCTACTTTAAGCATGCTCATCTTGGAAGAGACGTCTTATAACATTGAAGAAATGAATGTTGAGCATCAAAAGCTATATCACTCTCTAACGGATGAGCAAAAGACTGTTTATGATAAGATCATGACTGCAGTTGATAGTGGTAAGGGAGGACTTTTCTTTCTGTATGGATACGGTGGTACAGGAAAGACATATATCTGGAGGACCTTATGCTCGAGCTTACGTGGAAAAGGCGATATCGTACTGCCTGTAGCCTCGAGTGGAATAGCTTCATTATTACTCCCTAAAGGCAGAACTGCGCACTCGAGATTTGGTATACCGTTAGATTGTGATGAGAACTCCACATGCCACAAGATTAAGCCAGACAGCGATCTCACTGGACTTATCAAGAAAACAAAACTCATTATTTGGGATGAGGCACCTATGACGCACAGATACTGCTTTGAAGCGCTGGATAGGAGCCTGAAAGATGTTATGCGTTCTCCTGAAGGAAGTTGTTCAGTGAAACCATTTGGTGGTTTGGTTGTAGTACTAGGGGGGATTTTAGGCAGATCTTGCCAGTTGTCCCCAATGGGAGTCGACACGACATTGTGCATGCTTCAATAAGCTCTTCTCAACTTTGGACATCATGCAAAGTTCTGAGGTTGACTAAGAATATGAGATTACAGGTATTCCACGATAACACATTATCATAACTAAGTTCATCTATATTATGTCTTTGATAAATTGACTGTATAAATAACTTCTAATGTCAGGGAGGAGCGTCTGGATCTGATGCTGAAGACATCAAGAAATTTGCAGAATGGATACTTAGTATAGGGGATGGTACAGCTGGTGAGAGTATTGGTGATGGAGAAGCCGATTTGAGGTTACCAGACGATATGATAATACGGGATTCAAGTAATCCTATTGCATCCATAGTGAAAAGTACTTATCCAGACGTACTGCATACCCTGTCTAATCCAGAATATTTTAAGGATAGAGCTATCCTGGCCCCAACCAATGATATAGTTGATTCGATTAATGAATATGTCATGTCCTTGATGCCTGCCAAAGAAAGAGTATACCTTAGCTCGGATAACATTTGCAAAGATAATGGAGAAGTTGACCTCGATGATCAAGTCTTTTCAGTTGAGTATCTGAACACGATCAAATGTTCGGGATTGCCGAGTCATGAAATCAAATTGAAGGAGGGATGCATTATCATGCTTCTCAGAAATATAGATCCTTCAAATGAGCTTTGCAATGGCACAAGGATGATAGTCACTAAACTTGGGGCCCACGTGATTGAAGCCAAGCTGATTTCAGGTAATAATGCAGGCAAAAAGTTTTCCATTGCAAGAATGATCATGAGCCCCTCGGACTTCACAAAATTTCCGATTCGATTTCAAAGGAGGCAGTTCCCACTAAGTCTTTGTTTTGCAATGACAATAAACAAAAGTCAGGGTCAATCTCTTGCAAATGTAGGTCTATACCTACCGAAGCCTGTGTTTACCTACGGCCAATTGTACGTTGCAGTCTCAAGAGTTACTAGCAAAAAAGGCCTCAAAATTTTAACATGTGATGCAGAAGGACAAACGCACAACACAACTACTAACGTTGTGTACAATGAAATTTTTGATAAACTGTGAGGTAATTTTGAATATCATTTTTTATTTTATTTTTTATGTCATGCTATAGAGATTTAATAAATTTTCTATGTATTATTCAAATAACTTTATTATTAATTTTTTAAATAAAATGTTCATTTTTATGGATTTTTTGCAGGTAAAATTGGTGGAATTAAAGAGTGGGTGGAAGTTCTTTTTAAGAAATATTCTATTTTAGTTTTACACGGAGACCTTTTTTTATTATAATAGTTTGACATGACATATAAACAGTTTTTTTAGTAAATGATCTCCATAATTTATAAATATATTGTGAAATAATGTTTACGTCCTTTTTTTTATAAATTATACTAACATTAAATGATACCCGTCGAAATTCGACGGGTTACACACTAGTATATAATGGTTATTTTGTTTGAATTCCAAAATAAATCAGTTTCGCAAAAGTCAATAAAAGTAACAGATTTTCAAACCAAATGAAAATACTGAGACAACATAAGTTGGCGAGTTTGGCAAGAACAACGTAAAAAATGGAGTGGAATATCAAAACTATACATCAACCCTAAAAGAAAAAACAAAATGGATAATTCCATAAATAGTCGAAACATTGATTCAAACCGAAGTGGTATACGTATACACGAAATCTTTGTGATGAATACAAAAATAATGAAATAAGTGACGCATCAACTCCATTCTTGATTTGGCAGAAATTCTAAGACAGATGCAAACTTGAAGAGTTGATCATGTATTCACAAATCTGCAGTTCCTCCTCACTTCTCCATTAGCATAAGTCTCAGGATTCGTAATATTCCCCATTTTCACCATGGATTCGGCAAACTGATCGAAGAAGGCAACTGCATTTTCAGCATATTTGTGGACAAGTTTTTTGGTCTCAACTGCTAGAAGACTGGAATAAAGTTGTTGGTCTGAATTGATGAGTCCCTCTCCTCTCAAGAGCATCTGGTAGTAGGAGTTGTCGAATAAATTGGGCGTGACGTAGTCCATGGCTGACTCATTCTGGTCCGATGATCCCTTCACAGGTGAGCACACTGATTTCAGTTTGCTCAGATAGCTCTTTGAGACTGAATTCGTTCCTGCAGTTGAAGAGAAGTCCCCATAGATTCTGTCCCTGAAGTTCACACAGCGAGCCATGCCGATTGTGTGAGCCCCTGCAACAACAATGACAAGTCACAACCATGTACAAACAAAAACTGATGATGATTGTCTTGCATTTAGGTATTGCTTCTTACCAGACAGAGCAACCATGTCTGTGACTGAGAGGCCTTGATAGATGAACTTTTGAATGATGGAGAGAAGGCCGTCGTCTGCTGTGGGAAGGTTGGCATCGCTGAGAGCATAGCCTGCAGTTTTGGAGTCCTTCCTGCCCAGAGGAACATGCCAGTAAGGTCCACCAACCTGCATCAACAAAAAGTTGAAGACAAATGAAAACCAGCTTGATGCAGAGTTTAGTGAAATGTGTGTGTGTGAGAAATGAGTACCAAGATGACTGCATCTCTAGCAGCAATGGTGAGGATGTCAGCACAGGAGACGGTTGCAGGGCAGTCGGACTCAAGCCTGTTCTTGATCCTGTCGATGATTCTGAATCCCTTCAAGGCATGTATGTTGTTGGATGCCTTCTTCTCTCCCTTGAGTGTGATTGTGTCATCCAGCAGCACTGATGCATCACATCCCTGCATCAAAATGATCAAAACAGTATTACAAAAACGCGCTGTTTTTCTCTATCAGCATGCGCTGCAATCAAGAAGGTGACCTGAACGAAGCAGTCATGGAAATGCAATCGCAGGATCAAGGCTGCATTGCGCGGATCAGAGAGCACCGCGCATTCCATTTCTTTCCTGACGACTTCAAGCACGGAGGGGCACGTGGATTTGTAGTAATCTAAGGTTAGAGGCGGCTCACTCGCGTGCAAGGTGGAGAAGGCTATGCAAAGAGCCAATATGATCAGTTGCAGAATGAGCCCTTTTGAGTGAAGAGAAGCAGCCATTTGCTTGCAGTAGCTGATTTTCTTGGATGGTTTCAGAGAGAGAGATTGTAGAAATAGCTTTTTGAGCATGAGTTATATAAGTGAGATTTGGCACATGAATTCAAACTATGGCTGTATTTTTTTTGAGTAAAAATTTGTGAAAAGTATTAGTCAAGAGAGGATGTAACTACTATCAGTCTGGTTGGTGGGATCTCCCAAACCTAAAGAACCAAATTATAGGGCTGTACCTTGTAAATAAGTTGTAATTAAAATTTGGGCAAGCAACCAAACCTAAGTGCTGCTGGATGTTTTACCCCTTTTCCACTGATTACAGGAAAAAAGATGTTATCTGTTGTTGAGCATATCCAAATAATTCCTAACTGCTTTATAACAAAAAGGAGGAGTTAATCCGTTGGATGCATGATCTAAGGTGAACTAGCAAAAGAGTTTGAATTTTGTCAACAGTATAAACAAAAAGAAAAAGAAAAGAAAATGATTTCTTGATGTAACCATGAATCAAGATATATGCTATTAGAGAAGCAATTAGTTTTCTTGTTCAAATTTACTTGTTAATCTTGTAATGTTACACGTAACTTCAATTTCACTACGAAATGTTGAAGACTGGAATTGAAATTAATTCATGGACAAGAAAATTAGGAGTCTTGATTCTTACACAGAGACACCTGTATAACTCTTCGAGTTCGAGCAGTTTCAGCAGAATTGATCAAGGAAAATTTGGCCACTAGTTAAAAATGAAGTAAAAGTTGAGAAATTATGTTGGCACCATGAAAATTAAAATGTTACTATATTGATGAAAATAAGTGCATGTTAACAACAATGTGAAATTTGATGACCTAAAAAGGGTACAGAAAAACAAACATTATCAAAGTAACTGTCGTTTTCTTCTAGATGCCTCCAGAAACTGGCATGTCTAGGAACTCATGGATCATGTATACAAGTCAGAATCCACACGATCCTTTCTCCGGCTCAACCTCAAATACTCGTCCTCGTAGTCCTCATCAATGGTGTAGTTTACGCCTGCCAAAACATTCCTGACCAAGAGAGACTTGACCAGAGACATCACTGGAGTACCAAAATCAGGCCACGAAACGCATAAAGTTCCCTTGATCTTCTTCAATTGGCATCGACACAAAAGAGCAGCAGCCAAGCCATCTACCATGCTTCCTGATGGATAGTAATCCAGACCTTTGACAAAAGAAGCGTTGCCCTCTGAATGTTTTCTTTCCAATGACGTCTCCAGCTTGAAGGCGATGGTCTCGTCAGGAGAGAGCCTGCCACGAAAGTTGTGGCTTTGAACAGAATCCAGAATCAAAACCCTCTGAGGTGTGATCTTTTCACCAATCAGCAACCTAGCCACTGCATTAGCTCTCTCTGATGTAACAGGAAACTGAACCAGGACAATCATGATCATTTTATCAGCTTCATTGAGGGCATATATATTGCATGATTTGTCTCGAAGTGAAGGCTCAACAGAGTTTCCAGCAAAAGGAATCTCGGGGAGAATAAGCGTCCCAATAAGATTTTTTGAGGACAAGTGGTGTAAGAGGTGAAGAGATGGGGAAGACATGGCAATGAGGAGAAGTGCGGGAGAGAAGCTTTTCTTTGAATCAGTGTACGAAAACACCAGGAACGGAGATGGAAGGGAAGGTGGTGGTGGAGTGAAGTTGTTTAGATCTTCCAAGAGAAGTCTTGAAGGCGGGGGAATGTCTGTTATCACATCGTCCATCTTTTATCCCAGTCCTACGCCCTGAGATTTCATGCAGCAATACATCAACTTACGATCATATAAACCAATTGCGGATATTATTAAAGGAACCAAGAATCACATTAAAAAAGCTGGAATTCTTACCTACTGCAAATGCAACAAATTAACAAGAAAAACTGATTATATATGTCAAATGAAGGGAACAAAGCCTAATAAGCTACTTATCGGTCAAGGATTCATAAAACATGTTTCAACAATAATGTTCCACGTCCTATATTGTGTATCAGCAAAAGTCATTAGATGTTTTCAAGAAATTATGTAAAAATCTCCCAGAATGTATTATAGATTCCAGCATCTTCATAAGTAACACGAAGTTTGTTCTACACAAACTCCTTTTCTTCTTAGATTCATTCATCTACAAAATTGAGTGAATAATTAGTAACTACACTTCAGGCAGTCTCATAACCATGAACCAGTCATGAATCATGGCACAGCTGCATCTAAACTGCACAGTCGTTATTCAGCCGAGTGGATTGTTACACACCAATCACTATTTTATACTATATTTTTCACAATAAACAATTTAAAATGCAAATGAAACAATACGTTTTTTCATGTTAACTCATGCCACCAAACAGAGTATACATACAATCACGGTACTGGCATTAAAAGATTGAAGCTCAAATAGAGTCTATTCAGGAAAGAAACAATTATTTGCCAAAGCTGTAATTATCTCCAGAAAGAGTACCTCTACTCAACAATAGCAAAACGAAGTAAGCCTAGCAGTCTAGCACAGGTAATTCCAGATATAATTAGGGTTTTCTCCTAAAGATGGGCAATTTTTACCTACAGAATTCTACTTAGTCACTAAGCTACACTCTAGAACAAAATAATTTGTTGTAACTGAAAATCATGAAACAAAGGAACGGATAGAACATTTATTCATTAAAATATCATGATTTACAGCCAACATTTGTTCAAAGAAGAACATGGAAATCAACAGACATAACTCGACGACAAAGAAAAACTCGTCGCATTCATGGAATTAAAATGAAGAACGAGAAAACGATGCAGTTCGAACCTAGATGAAGGAACGGCGGCGACTGCACAGAAGCTGAGAGGTGGGGAACGGCGGAGAACGTCGGCGGCGCGTTGATGAGAGAAATAAGATCTGTAAATTAAATAAATAAATAAAGATCTCGGTGAACAAAAGCTTTTGCGGCAAGAATACTATTTTTATTTTTTGTGCAAACCTTCCGATTTTTATTTTCTGCTCTAAAGTAGAACTGTCTCCAAAAGAGTTTAATCATAAACTGTTTATTTAAACAAGGGCAAATTGCATGAAAATACCCCACTTTATACCAAAATCTGGTTTTTTGACAATCTTTTCAATTGTAGCAAAAATTTAAACTACCTTTTAATTTGTTGCAATTGACTTCCGGAGTAATTTTCCGGCCAACTTAATGCTGATGTGGATTCCCGTAAAGTTGATGTGGCACGCCTCGCCGGCTAATCAAACGACAAATTGCATGAAAATACCCCACTTTATACCAAAAACTGGTTTTTTGACAATCTTTTCAATTGTAGCAAAAAATTGAACTACCTTTCAATTTGTTGCAATTGACTTTCGGAGTAATTTTTCGGCCAACTTAATGCTGATGTGGATTCCCGTAAAGTTGATGTGGCATGCCTCGCCGGCTAATCAAACGACAAAGTCTCTAATTACCTTAAACGATGTCGTTTTCCACGATTTTAAGCAAATTACAATTTCTAGTTTTATATATTTGTTGATTAGGGCTTCAAATGTCCTCATTTCTTCTCCCAAATTTTCTCCCGTTTGAGAAGACGAATCCACCAGTTCAAAGATTTTTGCTGCAAATGAAAATTTATGGAACAAGAATTTCAACTAAGATGAGAAAATTTGGGAGAAGAAATGAGGACATTTGAAGCCCTAATCGACAAATATATAAAACTAGAAATTGTAATTTGCTTAAAATCGTGGAAAACGACATCGCTTAAGGTAATTAGAGACGTTGTCGTTTGATTAGCCGGCGAGGCGTGCCACATCAACTTTACGGGAATCCACATCAACATTAAGTTGGCCGGAAAATTATTCTAGAAGTCAATTGCAATAAATTGAAAGGTAGTTCAAATTTTTGCTACAATTAAAAAGATTGTCAAAAAACCAGATTTTGGTATAAAGTGGGGTATTTTCATGCAATTTGTCGTCCGGCGAAGCATGCCACATCAACTTTACGGGAATCCACATCGGCATTAAGTTGGCCGGAAAATTACTCCGGAAGTCAATTGCAACAAATTGAAAGGTAGTTCAAATTTTTGCTACAATTAAAAAGATTTTCAAAAAACCAAATTTTGGTATAAAGTGAGGTATTTTCATGCAATTTGCCCTTTAAACAATAAAGATTTTCGGACACTGCAGTGTCCGGACACTGCATGAAAAATCGGTTTTTTAAGGTTTTTTGAATGAGCCGGTTTTTTGCTAATTTATGGTTTTACTAAAATATCCTTTCCTTAAATTTCTCAACTATTTTTAATTTTTTCCTAAATATATTTTATTTACATTTTTATTTTCAGTAAATTTCGTTTTTTTTTTTTGCCAGTTTTTTTTTCGAAAAATATTTTTTATTTTAAAATTATTTTTTTTATTTTTTTATCGTTTTTTTATTTTTCTTTTAAAATATTCTTTCCTTAAATTTCTCAACTACTTTTAATCTTTTCCTAAATATATTTTATTTACATTTTTATTTTCTGTAAATTTCGTTTTTTTTGCCAGTTTTTTTTTCGAAAAATATTTTTTATTTTTAAATTGTTTTTTTAACTTTTTTATCGTTTTTTTATTTTT
This sequence comes from Salvia miltiorrhiza, assembly GCF_028751815.1. Classification (NCBI taxonomy): domain Eukaryota; kingdom Viridiplantae; phylum Streptophyta; class Magnoliopsida; order Lamiales; family Lamiaceae; genus Salvia; species Salvia miltiorrhiza. Next base: position 14,814,142 of record NC_080391.1, on the reverse strand, counting down.
CTTTTAAAATATTCTTTCCTTAAATTTCTCAACTACTTTTAATCTTTTCCTAAATATATTTTATTTACATTTATATTTTCTGTAAATTTCGTTTTTTTTTGCCAGTTTTTTTTTCGAAAATTATTTTTTATTTTTAAATTGTTTTTTTATTTTTTTATCGTTTTTTTATTTTTCTTTTAAAATATTCTTTCCTTAAATTTCTCAACTACTTTTAAAATTTATATTTTTTTCGAAATTAATATTTTAGTTGTTTTAAGAGTAAATTTTTATTTGTTTCCAAAATTATGTTTTATTAATTTGTTTCCAGATATTTTTATTATTATTATTTATTTTTCGAAAGTATTTATTTTTTAAATTTATTTTTTTTCCGAAATTAATATTTTAGTTGTTTTAAGAGTAAATTATTTTTTTTCCAAAATTATGTTTTATTAATGTGTTTCCAGATATTTTTATTATTATTATTTATTTTTCGAAAGTATTTTTTTTTGAATTTTTTTTCCGAAATTAATATTTTAGTTGTTTTAAGAGTAAATTATTTTTTTTCCAAAATTATGTTTTATTAATTTGTTTCCAGATATTTTTATTATTATTATTTATTTTTCGAAAATTTTTTTTTTTTTGAATTTTTTTTTCCGAAATTAATATTTTAGTTGTTTTAAGAGTAAATTATTTTTTTTCCAAAATTACGTTTTATTAATTTGTTTCCAAATATTTAGGGATTCTCTTAAAAATAATCATAGATTTGTTTCCATATATTTTTATTATTATTAATATTTATTTTTCGAAATTACATTTTTTTCGATTTTTTTTTTGAAATTAAGATTTTAGTTGTGTTAAGAGTAAATTGTTTTTTTTTTTTTCAAAATTATGTTTTATTAATTTGTTTCCACATATTTAGAGATTATACTAAAATAATCCTAGATTTGATTCCACTAATTTAGAGATTTTCATTCTCCAAAGATTAATACTATATTTGATTCCAGTAATTTAGATATTCTCCTAAAATAATCCTAGATTTATTTCCACATATAATTTATTTTGCGAATGTTATGTTAATTTTTTTATTTTTACTAATTTAGAAATTCCTTTCAAAATAATTCTAGATTTGTTTTCATTTATATATTTTATTCGAATATTTTTTTAAAAATAACATATTCAAGATGATTTTTTTTTAAAACGAAATACAATAACAAAAAAAATAAAATTGGAAGAAGTTTTTTTAAAAAAAAACGAAATAAAAGTAAAAGTTGCGAAATTTATGTTAATTATTTTTATTATTACTAATTTTAAAGACTCCCTTCCAAATAATCCTATATTTGTTTTCATTTATATATTGTTTTCGATTTTTTAAAAAAAAAAAGAACATATGGAAGATTATTTTTTTTAAAAAATGAAATATAATAAAAAAAGAACATTTGGAAGAAGTTTTTTTTTTTTAAAAAAAACGAAATAAAAAGAAAAAGGTGTGTTTGCGGGATTTTAACCTGAGACCTCAATAATATGTGAGTAATACTTTGTCACCTTGTCCGGTAGTGACAAACGCATTAGTTATGCGTTAGAAATAAACATAAAATGAATCATACTATGGGGCATCGATTGAAAAATTAAATAATATATACTTAGATTAAATATATTATAATAGTTGGAATAATACGAATAAAGTTTACTTAATTAATTGAAATAAATTAATGAACTTGAAAAATAGAAATTGTGAATACGTTGGGATATTGGTCGGAAAAGTACATATCATTGAAGATAATGCATTGTAATATAGTATTGATGTCGATTTGATAATAACATAATGAACTACTATAGTGTAAATATAAATGAAATAATGTTGAACTAATTGATTGAATAAAATTAGTGAAGTCAATAACTATATGACATATATATGAAGACAATGTATTATATTTTACTATTAAACGCAATATAATTATAAGAAATAATTATACTCAACGTTCATCAATTTGAATTTATTAATTCAAATAAATTAGTGAAGTTGATAAAAATAAAAAATAAAACAATTAATCATACGATGGGATTTTGATCGGAAAAGTATGTAACATATACTTTATTTGATTATATTATAATAAAGTATTGTAATAGATATGACAATAACTAAATAAATCATTATTGTGTGATTAATGAAGTCGAAATAAGTGTATTCAATGAAATAAAGTTGAATTATTTAGTGAATTTGAAAAAAAAAATGAAATAAATTGAATTGTATAAGATATATATGTAATGAAGGAAATTTTATTAAAAATGAAAGAATATATATGTTGGCCAATTAAATGAAGACATGTATAATATATATGCTCGGGAAACTATATAACATATACTTGAAGAAAATGTATCATAATATAGTATTGATGTCAATTTGATAATAAGAAAATGAACTACTATAGTTTAAATAATGATGTCGAAATAATTATACTCAATGAAATAAAGTTGAAGTAATTGATTAAACTAAATTAGTTACATTTTTAAAAATAAAATGAATCATATGATGGGAAATAGATCGAAAAAATAAATAACATAGTACTTTATTAAAGGTGATGTAATAATAAGAAAATGAACTACTACTGTGTGAGTGACGATAAGAAAATTAAAATAAATGAATCAAACGAATGGATTTTGTTTGGAAAACTATGTACCATATACTTTGTGAAGTCGAAAAGATTATATTCAATGAAATAAAGTTAATAAATTATTTAAAATTAATTAGTGAATTTGGAAATAAAATTAACATATAAAACTATTTAACATATACTTGAGGGAAATACAATGCTTTATTGAAAACAATTAAACGTGATATGCCAATAAAACAATGAACTGCTATACTATGGTTTAACGAAGTCGATATAACTATTTGTTATAAAATTATGAGTTATTAATTAATTTAAGTTAAATTTGTGAATATAATATATAAATAAATGAAATAAAGTGAAATGATTCATACAATTGGATTTCGGCCGCGACACTATTTAACATATTTTTGGATGAGAAAGAATGCATTATACGATGGCATTTTGCAATGTATTGAAATTAATTATTGAATTTGGAAAAAATAAAAAAATTATACGATTGGATTTCGCTTGCAAGACCATTTAACATATATTCCCTCCGTCCCACGAATTTTGACACGTTTTTCTTTTTGTGTTGTCTCACGAATCTTGACACGTTTTCTTTTTGGGTAATAACTATTGCATTCTCTCTCCTACTTTATCACTTTTATTACATTCTCTCTCTTATTTTATCAATTTTATACTTTATTAATTACACACTTAAAACACTAATCAACAATATAGTTAAATTATATTAACAACTACTCCAATATTTTTATAATCAACATAAGAATTAAATTGAATGTATGAAAAAGCTAAAATGAGCTAAAATAAACATAAGTACACGATATTAGAAGGTAAGTTAATTTCCAACCATGACTTATTGTGGTTGCCACCGCCAGGCAATGTGGCAAAGTATCATATACATTAGACGAAGGTCAGAGGTTCGATTCCCCCCTCTCCCTTAGAGGGGGCCATTTTTTTACGCAAAATCTTGCATGAGGTCAACCTCATCGTATGAGGCGGGTTGGATAAACATAATTCTTAATCAAACCCTAATATGGATAGATGTCCAAGTGGATTTTTTTTTTAATTTGACAAACGAAAAAATTTGAAAAAAAACCCTCATTAAGTTTCGAAATTCATAATCTTAATTTCATAAAAATATGAAGGCTGGGAACTTTATATAAAGTTGAACTTTATATATGATTATTTTTAAGAGAATCCCTAAATATCTGGAAACAAATTAATAAAACATAATTTTGGAAAAAAAATAATTTACTCTTAAAACAACTAAAATACTAAATTCCCAAAAAAATAAATTTCGAAAAAAATATTTAATTTCGAAAAAATAATAATAATAATAATAATAAATCTGGAAACAAATTAATAAAACATAATTTTGGAAAAAAATAAAAATTTACTCTTAAAACAACTAAAATATAAATTTCGAAAAAAATATAAATTTTAAAAGTAGTTGAGAAATTTAAGGAAAGAATATTTTAAAAGAAAATTAAAAAAATGATAAAAAAAATAAAAAAACAATTTAAAAATAAAAAATATTTTTCGAAAAAAAAAACTGGCAAAAAAAAACAAAATTTACAGATAATAAAAATGTAAATAAAATATATTTAGGAAAAGATTAAAAGTAGTTGAGAAATTTAAGGAAAGATTATTTTAAAAGAAAAATAATAAAACGATAAAAAAAAAACAATTTAAAAATAAAAAATATTTTTCGAAAAAAACTGGCAAAAAAAAAACGAAATTTACAGAAAATAAAAATGTAAATAAAATATATTTAGGAAAAGATTAAAAGTAGTTGAGAAATTTAAGGAAGGAATATTTTAAAAGAAAAATAAAAAAACGATAAAAAAATAAAAATAATAATTTAAAAATAAAAAATATTTTTCGAAAAAAAAACTGGCAAAAAAAAACGAAATTTACAGAAAATAAAAATGTAAATAAAATATATTTAGGAAAAGATTAAAAATAGTTGAGAAATTTAAGGAAATGATATTTTAGTAAAACCATAAATTAGCAAAAAACCGGCTCAATCAAAAAACCTTAAAAAAACCGGTTTTTGATGCAGTGTCCGGACACTGCAGTGTCCGAAAATCACTGCTCTTATTTAAAAGTGAAAATTTAAAATACTCTATTCTTTAAGTTATATGTGAAAAATGTTATTTTTATAAATATAAGTATTTTATGTTCTATTTTTTAAATATCATTTGATTTGATGGATTTATTTGATTTTCTGTAAAAGTCTTACACATTTGACCGATTTGACAGCTATCAGTCATAAAAGTCAACGATTTGACAGCTATCAGTCAATAATACATATGACAGGTGGATGGCTAGATCATGGCGAACACATAATTTTACCAAGCAGACACATAATTTTACCGATCGGACACATGATCTAGCCACCCACCGGTCATATGTACCATTGACTGATGGCTGTCAAATCGTTGGCTTTTATGACTAATGGCTGTCAAATCGGTCAAATGTGTAAGATTTTCACAAAAAATCAAGCAAATCCATCAACATCAAAGAGTAAAATAAGTATTTCACATAATTAGGGCATAAAATGCTTATGTTTATAACTTAGGGCATTTTTACTATACAACTTAAGGATGTGGGCATTTTTACCTATTAACACTATTTAAAATTCAATTGCATATGGCCTAAAAAAAACATTTACATATATTAACATCTAAAGTTTTTCCTAAAAAAAAGTAAAAATTTCTTATGATTTACTAAAAAAGATTACTCTCTCACATTAACCACCGTTCACTTCTTCTCAGCATTGCTGAAATAGAAATTATTAAAAGAAAAAAAAGAAAGCAACCCATGAGACCACAGACGCAAACAAAGGGCAGGGTCACAAAGAATCCGTCAAACAAAATAAGCCTAACCCCCCCCCCCCCAAAGGAACATGGAGATTAAGAATAAGGTGTAAATTGAATAAAATATGACTAATTTCTTTTCAACACGAAGATTAAGAAGGGTGTGTAAACTGGATTAAAATAATAGAATCCATAACTTTCAAGAATTAAATAATACTCAATACTTTTATGAAAATGGATAATTGCCCCTAAATACATTACCTTTCCCCATTTTTTGGAATTGCACATCATCTTTGACATTTGTCTCCTAATACATCACCCTTTTTTTTTCTTCTGAAAATTGCACATGGTCAGCCAACCATCAATCAGAAAAATAAATTTTAATTGATGTGGCAGCCATGTAGGAATTTTTTTTATTATTTTTTTTTGCTATTAAATTCTAATTTTTAATATTTTAGCCCAAACCCACTTATTTTCCTAAATTATAAATTTGTCCACATCATATTACACAATTCAATTGTGGGAATTCTTTTAATTAAATTTGTCCTTGTTGGAGTCCAGAGGCTTCAACAGAAGGCTTGCTCAAAACACCTGGACGACTGAAATGCGCGATGAATCTATTAATTTTTCCAGTTCCTGATTCGTTAAAAATTTAGCATAAATAACACATAACCATTCATTAATGAAGCAAAAGCACTCATCTTTAGACCTTTTCCGGTTACAAAGAGCAAAGGAGAAACTATATATCAATAAGATCACAAATAATAAATTGAACAAAAACACAACTATAGATGGAAATAGGTAGAATGCTTACTCATTTTTACACATGTCTTAAAATAAGCAGAGTGGAGGAAGAAGGAAATGACCCGAAAAAGAGTGGTTTAGTTCATATTAGATAACAGGTGAAATCAAGACCACAAATTTCCAAATGCACTGGAGCCTTGGTTGCCGATTTGTCGCGTGCGTCTCCCTGCCTGGTTCGAGATGCGCCGAAGGCTTGGTCGTCGGTTCGTTATGTGTGTCTCCCTGCCTAGTTCGAGATGCACCGGAGGCTTGGTCGCTGGTTCGTTACGTGCGTCTCCCTACCTAGTTCGAGATGCGCCGGAGGCTTGGTCGTCGGTTCGTCGCGCGCCGTCGAACCCACACCCAGATGCGGCCGAGCCCGCCTCTCTTGGTCTTGGTGGAATGGCTGGAGCAGATGGTCGAAAATGAAACTAGACGCTAGCTAGGGCAATTCTAAAATTCGGTGAAATTGTAAAATTAGGAAATTTAGGGGAAAATTGGGGATTGGGGAAATTAATGCCTTAATATTAAAATGTGCAAATTCGAATTTAATAGCAAAAAAAAAAATTAATTTCCTGCATGGCTGTTACATCAATTAATTTTTTTTTCCGACGTGTATATGTGGCATTTCTAGCGTCCACGTCATATTTTCGATTGGTCGTTGGCTGACCATGTGCAATTTCAAAAAAAAAGTAATGTATTAGGAGGCGGATTTTGAAATGTGATGTGCAATTATAGAAAATGGGGAAATGTAATGTATTTAGGGGCAATTACCCCTTATGAAAATGAGTTACCTTTAATAAGACGATCCAAATTGAAAAACAAGTCATCGTTAATGGGATGGAAAAAATATTAACCAATAAATAAAACGTGTTTCTTTATTCTTTAATCATAACAGAATAATGTGACGATTTTTTTGTTCTTCTTTTTTCTGGGGGTGGAGGGGATCATAATTACGTAACTGTAATATTCAAAAAAATTGGCTTAGTTCACCCTTTTGGGTTTTGATGAGCATTGGAAATTTAGAATAAATTGATCAAATTATTCGAAGCTCGATCCAATAAAAAAACTAAACTTGTTTATCAAAATTCATTAAGATGGATAAACGAAACTCATGATTGCAGTATTTCATATTTCATGTCTTTATACGTAAAACCATCCAATTATCATATAAACACTGAAATGATGGTGCATTACAAAGTGTGGAAGTATATGATGAACACTGTATATATAAAGAAAAACACAAATTCCAAATGCACAATAAAAAATTCTCATCTACTTCTCAATCAGCCTCCTCTTTCAACTAGAACTAGTCTTCATTTTATGCAGGCGGCTGCTGCTGCTGCCGCCGCCATTTGCACTCTTCAGCAGCTAAGTTGAAGCATCACCGGTGCATATCCCACCGGATTCTTGAATCTACAGACACGAACAACAATCCGTTTTTCAGCAGATCATGTCAGAGTTTAGCAGATGAGCTACAAGAAAGCAGACTGCCTACCTGCATAAGGATGAAGGATCAGAATCTCTGCTTTTGCAAGATCAGTCCTCGTGTGGCTCTTCATCCTCCGAATCTGCAGAATGAGACGAGAGCACGACTGTTATGGAAGGGCTAAAGATAGCAAAACCAGAAAACTGGCACTGTAGTAGCATGATTAGTAAGAAATGGACTGTGCGTGATCTGGATAAGTGGTTTTTGTCGAACTGAGTTTACCAGATCGAACATCATCACTGACTGCACCGCCTGCTTTGATTTGAGCGACGAGCATCCGGTACATCAGTACCCACCAGTAGACATGAAGAACAAGCAGGAAGAAAAGAAGAGTATTGAAGATGTAGTAATAGATTGGCCCCTCCACTTTGAAATTCTCCTTATTTAGGTACTCGATAAGTTCATAACTGCCGTAACATAATGAAAAACGACCTCAAAATGCAGAAATTATGGAGGGAACAAGAAAAGCAGAAGAGCATGAATTTCAACAAAAAAGGAAGCATGACTTTTTCATGTGTTAAGTGATCCGAGCACAGAGATAACGAGCCTTCAATCAGACCAAACCACATTCTGCAAACATCGAAACACACAAACCAAAACTACATAGCAGCATGGAACATACAAATTACTAGAGTCGACAAGGGTCTAATTCAGAAACACGAAAGAAGCAAGGGCAACACAACGGACCTTGTGCTCCACAGAATCCAGAACGGGAAGTAAATGAGACGAAGAATGATCCAAAAAAGGACAAACATAACAAACGAGCAGCTTGCCAGTGCTTCTGCACCACTGTATTTGGACATCTTCCCTATTTCCAAAAAAACATCAGTGGCATCATGAAGAGCTAAAACCATTGAACCAACTCGTGCAAACCTGCAGCAGTAACCAGAAAAGAGAATATCTAAAATTGTGCATATAATTAGTTAATTCGACTTAGAATGACAATATAATAAACTCTACTTGTTATTGTGAATCTACAATGACAATAACAGCTCATGCTCAAATCTGAATATAAGCACACCTCAATACATAGGATAATATGATGAGAGTGGATGATACGAAGTGGTGACCCATAGAAACCCAAAAATCAGAGCGCCGCATCTCCCAAAATATCAGAGCAAAAATCGAGTACACATAGAACCCTCCTGTATACATATATAGGCCTTTCAATTTCAACCTGTCAAGCAAAATACAAATCTTTTACCATCAATAATATATCATAATGTACTTTTAATCTAAACTACTGCAACTTTCATTTGGGGAACTGCGGCTAGTCTGCTACCAAATAATATAGTAAGAAGGCCTTAACTGCGCCATCTGAAGAAAAGGAATGGAGCCTTACTTATATTTTTGGTCGGGCCAGGACTGATCTCCGGGCCCTTCCCAGAAGTATTTTGTCTTTGTGAACCAAGGCTCGTTGTAGGTCACAGAAAGTGCCAAGATCTCAGCTGAAAGAAAATATACACATTTCCATGCTGACTCCTTGAACTTCCGTATCTTCTTTTTTCGCTCCTCAGTTTCATTTTCTACCACTTCCATTCCCTTTCCAAATATCAATCGTCTCCCCACCCTCTGCAGCATATAAACCATCATAGTGTTGATTTAAGCTTAAACTTTAGTTAATGATTAAATGCTTAGAAAGATCATTCATATCTAAAAATGAAGACTTGATAGTTCACCGAAGTGAATCTAACAAGGCGCAATGAAGCCTAAACATACCCCGGTGAGATCAGGAACAAAATGAACCGTTAGTTTTCAGTACATAATATTTATCTTCGTAGAGGAGGGAATACTCAGATATATATGTTTCAATCACAAAAGTAGCAGCTTTCTTACAAAAACAGCATAACTCTAAAATCCACTGCATGAATGAAGGCAAAACCTAATCACTGCTACTTCTATTACATAATTTTTATTATAAGATTTATAACAAGAATCTAAATTCATATTTCATCAAATTCAAGCCACTAGCATGTCCACTCTAATACACCAAGTTTCCAACCTCAAATCCAAAAGTGAAAACTCCATAGCTCAGCATCAAGATATTGAGAAGCTTATCATATCCAAGCTTCATCTATTAAATTTTCTCATCACGATTCAATTCATGCTACCAAATAAACATTCCCAAGAAACAACAGCTCGATTAAATAATGCTTGGATGAAAATCTTGAAAAATATAATCTTGAAATAGCTACAGTAACATGAAACAATCCCATTAACTGAAAAGCACTAAATTCCAACAAGGGTCAACGGAAAAAACATAAGAAAGCATAGATACAACAAGAATTATCAACATCGATAACACATTTTAAACGTGCATGATCATCTGAAGAGAAAGAAATACCTCAAATACAAATCTGTCCAGCAAAAATCTCAAAATTGGGAAAAAAACAGCAAAAAAGGGAAGCGCGACGAAGTCTCCATATTGAGCGTAGGATTCGTGCTCCCAGTCCATCGGAGTCGCAATTTCAAGAAGACCCATCTTCAAGAATTTCAATTTATGTGATTAAGTTCCCAAAAAAGAACAAAAAAGAAGATCTTTAAGTTCTGGATAACTGGGTAATCATAATTCTTTAAAAAGAAGCAAGTTTTGGTGCTTCTTTTTTGGTGGATTATAAAAAGATTTGAGTTTTTTTGGGAGTTGGCAACAAAGTCATAATTGACTTCGGGTCTCCGTTGTCACGCGGCTCCTCCCAATCACGGACAGGTATTGTATTATTTTGGTTAATAATTAATGATTCCTCCTATTCGGAGAATCTTTAACAAATAATCTTACATGAGAAATTCAATTACCAAGATAGCATGTTTTATTTTATTTTAGTTTATTCTAATTCAGATGTCGGCTCAGAGGAATTTTGGGGAATAGAAGGAAAATTGAAGAGCTCGTGTTTGGTAGCAAAATTTTAGAAGGGTCGCAATTCATCAAAGAAATAAAGAAATAAATATGAATGGTTGCAAACTCACAATGTCCACTTCAAATGGAAGTATTTACCATTTCCAGAAAAGATTGTTGTTATCTGTTTGATACCTACTAATAGAAAGATGTGTAGTGTTATTTTGTTTTAAGTTATGTAATTGATGACAATAATTAACAAGTGACGTAAATATTACATATAGGGTAATTCGAAGAGGATGAGTCAACTAGAAGTTAACAAACGATAAGGGAAAACAACTAAATAGATCTCGTCTAAACAAATTTATAGTCTTCGGAACACTCACTGGAGATCCAATATCTCACTTTTCTTTTGATATTTGAAAAATACTCCCTCCCCCATAAAAAAAACTTCCTCAAAGGAAATGACATGGATTTTTTTAAAAAAGTTATTGAATATATTGAAAGTAGAGAAAAAATTATTTTGTGAAAGTGTACTAAAAGTGATGAAAAGTATTATAATTATAATTTAAAAATAGGTAGAAATTTTTTTGTGGACGTCCCAAAAAAAAATGAAGTTCTTTTATGAACGGAGATAGTAATATTTTTAGCATTAAACAATGGGAGAACGTGAAAATATTTCATGAACATATCACACTTTATCTAACAGTAACAGAATTTAATAACTCAAATATACTTTGGAAAATATAACCTGTGACGTCCGGGGATGAAATGAGAAGTGATCGCTAGTGCAAAAGAGGCACGAACAATGAGCGGCTCCGATTAAGATTTCCAAGCCGAGGGGCACAGGGATGAACCGAAACACACTAAAACGAGAGGTATTCTAAAATTTGAATGGGTCCAAGAAGCTCGAACGAGCTCTGCGCGAATGCGTCTAAGAAGCTCGAATAAGCTCCATCTATGCTCCAATAAGCTCGAATGAGCTCCATTTATGTCAAAACCCAAACAAGTCCAACAAGCTCGAATGAGCTCAAAGTATTCTAAAATCCGAATGGATTCAAGAAGCTCGAATGAGCTCTGCGTGAATGCGTCTAAGATGCTTGAATAAGCTCCAACTATGCTAAAACTCGAATGGGTCCAAAAAGCTCGAATAAGCCCTGCGCGAATGCGTCTAAGAAGCTCGAATGAGCTCCATGTATGCTAAAACCCGAATGGGTCCAAAAAGCTCGAATGAGCCCTACGAATGTGTTCAAGAAGCTCGAATGAGCTCCATGTATAGGGATGGTAATTTACCCGCGGGTAATGGATATCCGCGACTACCCGACCCTAATAGGTGCGGGTTTGAGAGACATTTGATATCCACAGATAGTTCCGTGGTTACAATTCACTATCTATTTAGTTCGCGGGTATGGTTACTTACTATCCATACCCGCAAAACTCATTTACCCGTAAAAAATACTCGTAAAATATCCACGAAATACCCTTAAAATATGGCCTTTGGATATACATATCAGATATGGGCCCAACATATCCTTTCTAAAAAGAGGCCCAAACAGTACCTAAACCCTAAGGCCCCTAATAATTCAGCTTCAACCAATTCCCTAGGACCCTAACAAATCAATTCTGTCGATTCCCTCACACTTACACACACTCAGCCATCGATTATGCTGCCTAGCCACTCGACATCCAGTTGCCCCACTATTCGGAGTTCGGACGGCGCGATTCTGTGTCCAGCCACTCGCCAGTCGCCACTCACCACCCACCTCCGCGAGCCACAACCCAAAGCTTTGCCGCTCACCTCCGCGTTTGCGAGCCGCCGCCCACCTCCACTTTGTTGGATTTTAAATTTTCGTTGATGTATTTGGATATTAACTTTGGATTTAAACTTTGTCATTTGTGAATTTGAACATCGATGCAAGATGTGGATTTGAACTATGTGATTTGTGATGAATTTCTTTTTTTTTTTGTTAAATTTGTTATTAATTTATATTTAAATTATGTTTCGCGAGTATCTGGCGGATAGCAGGTGGCGGGTATCCAACGGGTAACGGGTGGCTGGTATCCGACGGGTAGCGAGTTGGTGGATACCCGACGGGTAGCGGGTATCCGCGGGTGGCGGGTTTGGATAGCATTTGATATTCACGGATAGTTTCGTGGTTAAAATCCACTATCCATTTAGTTCGTGGATATGAGCATGAATAGCCACTATCCGTGCATGTCGTACCCGATTTCCATCCCTAACTTTGTACAATGTAATATCTCCACGAAACATAGTGAAAATCCCAAGAAATCCTTTGCGAATGTAGCTCTTTACGACCGAACCACGTAAATTCCTGCGTTCTTATTGCTCTCCGTTATAGGTGATTTTTTTGGGCACAACAGATAATAATTATAAAGCTAATTTTTTATTTATTGGAATTGATTGAAACCTTGGAATATCTCAAGGCCCTTGATATATATTATTTAAGCTAAACTTGTTTGATTCATGTCTTATTGAAAGAGTGAGATTGAAGATATAATAATAATAATGATAAAAAGACTTAAGCATACATCATATCAATTAAATTTGGAAATATCATATTAATGAAAATTAAAATATTTAATCATACACTTTATCATTCAAGAAAAAACTAAACACACTTACATTGTCTATGTATAGGGGTGAGATCATGTAATATCCACTCACCTCATAGTATATAGGTTCAAATTTGGACCACAATGGGACGACGTGGCGCATTAAGAGCGCGCCACATGACAGTAGCCTCCCAAGACCTTCCAAAGCCTTCTAAGACAAAAACACGGAGCTCATTTTGAAAATTATAAAAAAAATAACCGAAAATCCATTATTTTTTCCCGCGGCCATCGTCAAAATTATTCATATGATTGTACATCGATATGCATAAACATAAATCCAAATATGCATGACGGTGGATAGAAATATATATGGGAATGTATCAGTATGCAAACCCTCTGGTGTCTCTCGCTGTCAAATAATACTATGCATATTTGTGTGTAACGTTATGCATATTTATGTTTTTCTTTATTCATATTCGTGTTGAACTATATGCATAGTATTATGCGACACCGCTAGGTAGCTCTCGCTGCTGGTCACTTGACGGCTCACATACTGATACTTTCTCATGCATATTTATATCCAGCGTCATGCATATTCGTGTTTATCTTTATGCATATTGGTGTTCAATTATATGCATAATTTTGACGATATCCTCGGGAAAAAGAATAGATTTTTGGTATATACTCCCTCCGTCCCACTGTAAGTGAGATATTTTTTTTGGGCACGAGAATTAAGAAATGTGTATTTTGTGTGTAGGTAAAAAAGTGAAAATGTGTTTAAAGGGAAAAACTCTTACCCAAAAAGGAAATAGTCTCACTTACAGTGGGACGCCCAAAATAGAAAGAGTCTCAGATACAGTGGGACGGAAAGAGTAAAAAAAAACTATAATTTTCGAAATAACCATTTTATCCCTTCATGTTTTTTATCTTGGGAGGCTGCTGCCATGTGGCGCGCTCCTAGTGCGCCACATAGTCCCATTGTGTGAAAGACCACTAGATACTATATACTAGTATAAGAGAATGAATCTACATGATCAGGGGCGGAGCCGGGGGGAGGGGGGCAGTGGGGTCACTGGACCCCCCTGGGATTTGTGATTTTCGTAGGGGTATTATAGAAATTTTGTCATATATATTAATAAAAATAGAAAAATGTAATTTGGGGATTAATTTTCAACGGGAATACCCTAGCCTTGGCAATTTCAAATTCTTATTTCTTCCCTCTCAATCACTATGCCCTGCTTCTTTTAACTGGCTTAGCCGCGCCGTTGATTGCCTTCGCTTTTCGCAGACAATTTGTCTCTCTATCGTAATTGACGCCGCCGCGCCGCTGACTGGCTTTCTACAAGGTAGCTTGCTCATACAATTGTTTGTCTTCTGTCTTCTCAATTGGTTGTAGCCTCATATAATCGTTTGTTTGTTTGTTTGTTGACAAAGAATCCATTAGTAGCTTTAATCATTGTGGATAATTAAAACATTGGTAGCTCTAATTTTTTATTTTTTTTAGGAAATTGGTAGCTCTAATTTGATATACAGGGCCTAAGCTTATATGAACGGTGTGACAAGAAGCATTCACACCAATCTCTCCCTTCCTCTCGGGGCCACCATCCCATAGTTTATTTTCAAGATTAACAGAAGCTATCATTTATGACAGACAATTACATTAAGAACTAAAAGTTAATCTTGTAAAAAAAATAAATCTTGTAAAAGTTATGCAAATTTATTTACAAGCAATTTTTGGTCCAACGATGTAATGTCTGGTTTGGTGCGGTGCCCACTTTCAAATACTTGCTACAAGCGTGGATGGTTCATCATCAACGAATATGATCCTATTTAATCCGAAGCATCATGTTTATTTTTTATTTTTTAACTTGTTATATAAATTAAATGATATTATAATTGTGTTAATGAAGTATTATTTATTATTTATTTTTAATTTTTTTATTATTTAATTATTAATTTTATTGAAGAAAAAAATTGGACCCCCCTAAGTCGAAAGTCTGGCTCCAGCCCTATACATGATCCACTCCCTTTATGTATATATCCTTTTTGCAGATATTGTAAATGTATTGACAAATGTGCGAGCACAAATTATTTTCGTACTTGCATCCATAATACAATTTGCTTATATATAAGGCTTCAATGGAGTCAAGTTAGTAAGAGTCATTTAACAAACAAAAGAAATAAGTACTCATACCTACAAAGTACAATGCAACGTCACCTGACTCGTATACGTGTGTTTTAATTTAATAATAGTGTAGTTAATACATAGTTTTAAGTTTTATTAAAAAAAAAAAATACCATCGATCTTTAAAATTATTTATTCTTTCATTAAAATAAAATAAAAATGATGGCCACCTTCACATGATCTTTAAAATATACGTGTGTGAGCTCACCTTCACACGAGCTTTAACATTATTTATTCTTTCATTAAAATAAAATAAAAATGATGGCCTGACTCGACCTGAAATCAATCGGGCCGGTCCTACTCGAGCTCATGAGACAAAATGAAATCGGGCCTACATATTCTTGACCTATTAAAACATGGGCCAGTCTAGCTAAATATTGGGCCGGTCTGGACACACTTGTCGGGCTGGACCATTTAGTAATATTTTATTTTAACACAAGTGCTATTACATACGCGAAACCAACAAACACATATACATTTTTTGGCAAATAGCGCCAAAATCTCTATAGTTTCCCCGAATTCCCATTTTTCCTTTGACCTTTAAATTTTTTGTTAAAATCCTTGAACTTAATTTCGATTCTCAATTTTTCCTTAATGACGTTTTCCGGCAACTAATTGCACTGACGTGTCACCTATGTGGAAAGCTTGTGCTGAGTCATTAAATTAGGATCAAAATGTCGTCGTTTTATACACGATTGAACAGTCCCTTCTTACTCATTCTCTGTCATCGCCGTCAGAATCGCAAGTAAAATTCTCGAAGAGTAAGCAACGGGGAAACCACCGCCCCATGATTCAATTTCACCACGAATTGCTCAAATCTCCGACGGAAGAAACCGAATAAAATCCAGCGCGATAGCTTCCAGTCAAGGTTCTTCATTGAAATCGGCGCACTCGGTGGTTAGTGTTGAAAGGGCAGGCGACGAAGGTAGCAGCGACGGTGGAGGTTTCTGCGTGGCTTGGTGTTGGGAGGGATCAGAGGGGCAGTGGCAGAGAGGTGGAGAAGAGATTTGAAGTCGGAGAGAGCAGTGGTAACAGATGGCGGTGGCGGAGGCGAAGTTCCGGCGGGATGAAGAAGACGAAGACATGGATTGGGTGTGTTTTTCTCAAGAACCCTAATTTGATTTTGCCCTCAATTTTTCGATGGGATTGCATTTAATTCCCTAAATAGGCATAAAACTACGTCGTTTAGAGTTTAGCTTAAACTATGTCGTTTGCTTCGCCAGAAACTTAATCCTACGTGGCTTTCCGACAGCCATGTCAACATTAGTTATATTGCCAATCAATTTTATGGGAAAAATGAGAAACGAAATTAAGTTCAAGAATTTTAACAAGAATTTTAAAAGTCACGGAAAAAATGCGAATTCAAAGAAACTATAGAGATTTTGACGTTATTTGCCCTACATTTTTTACGAGACTTTCTTTCAGTCTCACAAATTAAGAGAAGTAAAAACTAGTTTTTGTAACATTAGGGGATGAATAATATTTATTCATCTTTTTCCTTTAATTTCCTTTTCTTTGCAGCGGCACATTATATTCAATGGACTTTTGATTTTGTCTTCTTAGCTCGTTCAAGTTGTAAAACAAGATGTTTGAATTCTTAAAGGGTGTTTTTTTTTGTTGATAAATTTATCATGAAAAAATAAAAGATAATAAAATTTCTTACCTTAATTTTTATTCCCCCTTATTTTCTACAAAAGAGAATTTTATCATTTTGCATCCCTCATTTTCACTTCAGAAAGAGATAATATGATCACATGAAAAATGAAAGGATAATATATTATTCATCCTTACAATGAAAAGAAGAGATGAGAAATAATAGAATTTTATTCTATAGAATTTGAGGGAAAAGAAAAAAAAAATTAAAGGAATAAATTTTTGGTATCCATTCTTTTCTCATGATAAATTTATCAAGCAACAATAAAACAATCCTAAAAAAAAGATGAGAATGTAGTAGTCCTATGGTATTTAAAAATAAAATAGAGAATCTGGTGTGATTGGTTACACATGGTCACGGCTCGCACAGTTCCACGTGAAACCATTGATGAAACACATCCCAACACTGTCAACATCTCCTTCCAAATAATACCTAGCTGCCACAATTCCAATCAGTAAACAAAATATGGAAACCAACAAAATGTTTCATCCAAACCCCAGCTAAGCCTCTGTTTGTCCAACTGATTGAAAACCTCCAAGAAACTGTCTGAAAATGGAGCCCAACTCCAAAAGATGAAGTCAATTTTCGAATGAGGAAACAGATAGACAATTCATCAGGCTGAGACAATGCATGCAAGTCCAAACACAGAATAGGCCAAGCCATTGACACTCTGGTAGGGAACCACGTCGAAATACGGATCGACATCCGTCCATTCTCCTCATCAACCATCAACACCCTTCTCCTGCAAATATGCTATACCATCCAACAAAAATGTGATCAATAAATACCCTTTCTTTTTTCTGTCAACAATGTAGAGCCCTTTTCTGAAAACATGCTATAACTTCCAAGAATGTGATGATAGCTAAGGTGAAAGCTACTAAAAATGATTCAACAATATTGTCCCAAAAATCATAGTAAAATCCTATGAACAACGTGTTAAAAAGAAAAAGAAAAAAGAAGAAGTAATAAACAGGAAGGATTTTATGAATGTGACTTCCTAATCCCATTTGAACCCTATACTAGAAGAATCCAAAAACACAGTTGGATTCACTGCATACTTCACATGAAAGTCTGCTCTCTTAGTTGATGACATGACAGAGATTTCAAAGCTTTTTCAGAGGTAAAAGAAACACATAAAATAGTACCTGAATATAAGGGTCCCTTGAATCCCTCTCTACCTCTTTGAATTCGATCATATCTTATACACACATCACCCGAGCCGAGCCCGAGCATATCCCTAAGGGTTCAAAACCACGATGCTCGTGGGCGGGTGGGGCTCGCCTTTTGTCATCATCCACAGACAGCTTTATACTTATGAATAGATAAAAAGAGTAGCAAGATTTCGAGGCCCGACATTGTCCTAAAAGAGGCCTAAAATCTGTGCTAATCAAGTCATAAAAACTTCACCTGCAAAAAGGTCCCCTCTTTATAAATAAAAGGCCACATATTGATGTAATTCAATCTGCACAGACAGCTAATCAGTACTTTCTTTTCATGCATGAAAGATTCAAAGTGTTCCAAACTCTAGTCAAATTCCTTGGATAAATAGGACAAGAAATTGTATTCCCTCACCTCCACCAACAATGGACTCCTTCAAATTCCCTCAAGGCAGCGACGAGTGCAGCAGCAACGAGTCGGGGTGGACCGCATACATAGGCTCACCACATCAAGAAGCTGATCACGATGACGATGATGATGATGATCGCGATCGTAGCAAAGATGGAAAAGAGCACAAGGAGAAAGATGCCGACAGTGATGATTCAATGGCTTCTGATGCATCCTCTGCTCCCAGTGGTCAGTATGGGCATTTCAACAAACACCTTGCCTACGGAAATGCAAAGACCGCCAATCAACGAAAACATGGCGCTAAGAAAGACCAAAAACAAGGCGACATGAAACGACATGCTGAGAAGATTAAGGCAGCAAAAGACAAGGCAGATTCCGCTACCAGATCCAGAAAGAAGTAAGAAATCATTTCATTCTTTTGTTTCTCAGAGGTGAAGCGGTATATAAGGAATGCACAAGTTAGTAAAAATACATTTTTGCAGTTTGTCCATTCAATTAAACACCTAGGATTCAAATCAGACACCAATATCAGTTGTGAAATAGCTGATACCATTAAAAATTTTGTCCTTTGTATGTTTATGTATGTATTATGCAGATCAGATGCATTCAAAATCAGTTGCAATGTTTTTTGCAAACTCGCATATTATGTTTCCTGGATTGTCAATTTGGCAATGAAATAAACTCAGACATGTGAAGTGGGGAAAACTCCCCAAAAAATTGCTAGTGTAAAAGTATAACGCTTTTTTCATCACCAAGATTATATAAATCGCGAATACAAATTATGAAATTATTATTAGAAGATCAATGTTCTTCTATAGCTGACAAAATCCACAGTAGAGAAACACAAACTATTAACATGGGCCAATAATCCAGAGATAGGCCCGTTCAAAACGCGCAATGGGCCAAGAGATTCCGTAGTGTTTCACAGACATTCACGATTTTTTGAAGCACTATAATAGTATCACCATTTTTCAATTGTTACATCATATGATGCACGGATTTTTCAAAAAATAGCACAATGTAGTATCGGATACGCGCAGGGTGTGGGTGCGGGTGCGATTCACGTGGGATTCGCACGAGATTAGCCAGGTGGCGAATCCTCCAAAAAAAAGGGGGGATTCGCGAATCGGGTGCGCGCACCCACGAATAGGGTGCGTTTTGGGCTCTTTTGCAAAATTTTCAATTATTTTTGGGCTCTTTTGTAATTTTTGAGTTATATTTGCATGCAATTTGAAACTTTTATATGCAATTTATTGGAATTTTTACTTCGACTTATATTTGCAATGCAATTTTTTTTTTTCATTATTTTTGGGCTCTTTTGCAATTTTTGAAGAACTTCATTATTGAAACTTTTAATTTGACTTATATTTGCAATGCAATATTTAATTTATAAATGTTTTTTTCTTTTTTCAATTTGATTGGTCACATATAATAAAAAATATATAAATATAACATGTGTATCCTTCACGAATCGCACCCTATGATTTTTGAAAATCCGTATCCCCGCACCCGAATTGTATCGCTCCCGCACCCGCCGCCTCGCACCTGTGCAACATAGGTTACAACTTACTCCCTCCTCCGTCCCACTAATCTTGAGTCACTTTCCTTTTTCGGTCGTCCCACGAATCTTGAGTCATTTTCTTATATAACAAAAAAAATTCCTTTATTCACCTTTTCACTTTTTCATCTACCACACTTAACACATTAAATATTATTTTCTTAATTCTCGTGTCGAAAAAAATTACCTCAAGATTCGCAGGACGGAGGGAGTACAAGATTTCCTAAATTTTTCTCATCACCAAAAACTAGGCATATACTCCCCCTACCCCACTTATAATAACACATTTTAATTTTTAATTTGTCTTATTATAAATAAGTAATACTATTTTTTAAAAATATTATTTAATCCTTATTCTTCCTACATACATTAAATAAGTGATCTTTATCTATTTACACTTTTAACATCTTATTTTTAAATTTCACATCCATTTCCATTGGAGGGAGTATAATATTAATCGAATCAAAAATACCAAAATTAAGCAGTTGTGCATCGACAATGCCAACTCAGTGAAACATGCCACGTCAATTCAATCGCTCAGCCTAGTCTCATGTAGGGTACAATGAGCCGAGTCGAGTCGAGTATTGACATACTCGAGCTCGAGCTCGGTCTATATGTATCAAGCTCGAGCTCGAGCTCGACTCGCTCGAGTTTGAGATTTTTGAGCTCGAGCTCGACTCGATTGCATATTCGATGAGCTCGAACTCGACTCGGTTCGACTCGATTATTGAATCTTAATCGAACTCGAGCTCGTTTAGGCTCGGTGAGCTCGAGCTTGTTTAAGCTCGTCTCATACATGCTTCAATAAATTGTATATATTATGAGCTATATTAGTAATTAAGCTATAATATAGGGATAAAATCGTATTTTGTTTGAAAGCTCGATTAGGCTCGCGAGCCTAACGAGTCGAGTATGGTAAAACTCGAACTCGGGCTCGATACCTAGTCGAGTAGCTCGAGCTCGAGCTCGACTCGACTTATACCGAGTCGATTTCGAGTAATTTTCGAGTCGATCCCGAGTAGCTCGCGAGCTAGCTCGACTCACTTACACCCCTAGTCTCATGACTGGGTTCATTTACATTGAACTCGTGCTTGATTGGGCTTTATTAGAGCTTGAAGAGGAATTTAATTAATTGAATCCATTACTTGTTATTTGGTTTGGATAATGAGTTAATCATTACCCTTAACATAATCATTCAATTTATTACTCCTCAAAATAGAGAAAAAATAAAAGAAAGAGAATGGGGTAATTACGCCAAATCCCATGAACTTTGGCCCGTTTTCAAATTTTTCCATAAACTTCAATTTTTACCTTCAATTCCTTGAATTTAAACGCTTGTTCAATTTTTCCACAATTTTGAGCTCCGGTGAGGACTGAGCTGATTTGGCGCTTACATGATAGTAACGAGCTGACATGGTGCCTACTTAGACTAAAAAATTGACACTTGGAAAATAAAACAAAAAAAACAAAAAATATTCCCCCTCCCACAAACTGCGCTGTTCTCTTTACCCCTTCCCCAAGTCTGGTGGAAGTCCACCAAAAGACCGCCGGCCTCCTCACCCACGCCGTCGCTGGCAGCTCGTCATCTTCTACACTTATTCGATGTAGCTCATCTCCACCCTCTCGTTCCCCTCCGCCCCCCTTCATCATCAACACTTAGTTTCAAACTCTAATTCATATCCCTGCAACTCGTCTAGGGTTTCTACTGGATCTAGACCCCGATTGAACTTGTGGTGCCTTGCCGCCATCTCCGGGCCCTCGTTGTCAGTGGGGGGGGGGGGGC
Source organism: Salvia miltiorrhiza (assembly GCF_028751815.1). Taxonomy (NCBI): domain Eukaryota; kingdom Viridiplantae; phylum Streptophyta; class Magnoliopsida; order Lamiales; family Lamiaceae; genus Salvia; species Salvia miltiorrhiza. The sequence goes on along the minus strand of NC_080391.1, from coordinate 14,792,304 downwards.
TGAAGCCCCCTCCCAATTTTTGAGGTTTTTTTTTTGAATATAGATATATATTTTATTTTAGGGTAAAGGTGCAGATTAGTCCCTAAAGTAGACCCCCCTAGAGCGTTTAGCCCCCCACACTCGACTTTGGTGCAAATACCTCCCCTGTAGTACATGAAAAATATGCAAATAGCCCCGGCTACTAACAGACCTTTGATGCCGTTTACTTAATTTTTTTTTTGAAGTGGGTCTCTCTCTCTCTCACACACGTCAGTTCACACACACACGTCAGTTCACACCCTTCCCCCTGCCCTTGTTAATCTCCCCGCCGGCAGACCCTTCTCAATTGAAGGTCCATGCTGTCGTCTGCCATCACCACTACTTGATGAGGACGAAGTGGTCGTTGTTGCGGCGAATCTGGGTGGATCTGGGCGCCACGAACTACACCCCGGCCTCCGCCAGCTGCATCACCGAAGGGATCGCGATCTCCTCCAGCAGCGGAGGCTTCTCGTCGCTCTTCTTCGAACCCGATTCTTCGTCGCCTCCGTCATCCTTCTTCGCATTATGCAAGGTTTGGAGCACGTTCTCGATTGGCTCCTTGAGCATTTTCAGGATGGGGATCTTGCTCAAAATCGTCCATGGCAGTTTCACCAACACTTTCATGAGCTTGGAGAACATCACGTGCTTCGTCAATGCAATCGGTCCTCGAACTAACTTCGACACCATTGCCCACACTATGTCCACCAGCTTCCGCATGTGAGTCGGCTCTGCAAACGCCTCCGCCACCGTCATCACTTTCTTCTCCTCCTCGCCGCCAAATTCGCCGTCTTCGATTTTGTGCGGCGGAAACGATATATCAGTTTTAGGCACGATGAAGTGGTATAAAAAATCCAACAAGTGAGTGTGCTCCATGACGAGCGCCATGTCGACCGTGTCGGTGGGCTTGAACGGCGAGAGATCATTGCTGAGCCTTGTCGTCATGGAGTGGAGAGTTTTATCCGCCGTTTCCTTGGAGGAGAACTGCAGTTCAAGCATCATCCTCATGACAAACAAAGGGATTTGGTTCTTGAGCATGAAGAGATATCTGAGGATGGAGTTGTGCGCCGTCTTGTTCCCCGATGAGTCGATGATGTGGGAGAGGCCGGAGGGGATCTTGCCGATGATCTTTCCCTGCTTGATGGCGCAGATGCAGATGAACTCGAAGATGAAGCAGACGCCGACGGCCATCATCCAAGAGAGGGCATCGGGGCCGAAGTTGACGGGGCGGTGGTAGCAGGCGCAGATGCGGAGGTCGTGCTTCATGAGGTGGTCCGCCAGGGTTTGGAGCTTCACGTTCTGGAGCTCCCTCTGGGATCCGCTTTGCGGCAGCGACTTTGTACAGCTCCATGTCGTGATCTCCAGCCGGAGGTGGTGGTACAGCCCGATCGCCACCTACTGCGGCATGTACGAAGTCGGATCGCATATCATTAGGGCTTTTGGGCCCCATTTAATATTAAAAAAAATAAAAAAATGGAAGGAAACGGCGTGAGTAGGCCGTTTGTTATGTGGGGTTAGTTGAACCTTTGTTCTGGACTATGGGGGAGGTATTTGCACCAAGGTCGAGTATGGGGGGCTAAACGCTCTAGGGGGGTCTAGTTCAGGGACCAATCTGCACCTTTGCCCTTTATTTTATATAGCTATATATGTATATAAATAAGAAATAGAAGAAAAAAGTAATACATTATTTATAGTATATCCAACTATCCATATTAATTATTTCACATTGTACATTAATTTGTTATTTTTATCCTATTTTTTTTCTTATTTAATTTTTAATGTTGAATTTGAGTCCATTCTAAAGTTAAAAGTAAAATTACTAATTATTAACAATGAAAGTTAGTTTATTTGTTTAGAAAATGAAATATATTTTTTTTAAAGAATGCATAAAAATATGTTTTTGTATGCTTTCAATCTACTTGATGTTGAAATAATTGAATTGCAAACAATTATCTATTATATTAAATGATTGTTAAAAAAATGCATGAAAATGAAGTGTACGGAATGCTAAAAAAAATTTGCCCGTGTAAATATTTTCAGACGTCATAGATCACCAAATTCAACTCTCCCTAACCTCAAATCCAGAATCCGCCCCCCGCTCGTTGTTGTTTATTTACGCCACCATCGACTGGAATTGAGGGGAAAAGCTAGGGTGTCAGCCGGCAGCGACTAAAAATTGAGGGTCTCGAAGCGACCTTGAAGCCGCCGTTGCTATCCAGTCTGAGCGAGCAAGAGAGAGACGACGGTGGCCGAAAAGGCGGCGACCTTCGTCGGAAAAGAAGGGGCGAAGACCTTCACCAATTTGTGTTAGAGATAAGTGGCAACTCCTCTAGAATCGTTGACGGGAAGGTGATAATTTCTTGTATTCTTGGATTTTGTGTGATAATTTGTGCGATAATTTCTTGGCTCAGCTTCTTCATCCAAGGATTTTATGTGATAATTTCTTTGATTCGTGGAAATGTGCGTAGCAGCAGGGGAGACTGGAGATTGAATTTCTTGCACAGAGTTCTGGCTTCTTGGTTTGATGAGAGGTTAAGGGAAGTAAGCTTCAGCCGCCGGCCCCAGCTCCGGCGATCAATATCTGGGCTCAAACGACGTCATTTTATTCATTCGCGGGCAATTCCATGTCATATTTCCGGCAACTTAAAAGTGTCATGTTAACTTCTAATTTGGGGATTTAAGAAAACTGGAAAAATTGAACAAGTGTTTAAATTTAGGGAATTGAAGGTAAAAATTAAAGTTTATAAAAAAGGTTAAAAACGGGCCAAAGTTCATGAGTTTTGACGTAATTAACCCAAAGAGAGTCTCTTATTAATGCTTCATTTTCATTATTGAACCAAACACTCACTAAAAAAACATATATTATTAACATTCCTCCACTTTATTTGATTAAATTCTTCTAAGGTTATGTTGCTATTCTTTATTTAAATCATTGAATTATTTATTAGAATATATATTCGTAATCTTTCTCTTGTTATTTGTAAGAACCAATTCCTAAAATGCAGGGATTTGAAAGAAAAAAAAAACATGAAGCACAATGATTCACATTTCCATAAACTAGACTAAAATAAATGAAAAATTGAAATAGTTAGGGAGCTGCACAATAAAGACACGGCAACATGAAAACCACAAATTCGAAATCTCATTTTTCAACATTTATCTATCATCATATTCGTATACAATAAAATTAGTTTGCAAAAAATGCTGGTCCACAATCAATTCCCCATGACATTAGCAGTCCGGCAGGCGAAGAAGCAGCGGCGGGTGTCCGCGACGGGCGGGTTCTCAGTGTCGGATGAGTCCCTCTCCTCTCGCGGCTTCAGGTTCCACCGCAGCGCGGAGAAGCTGAACCTAGAGCACCTGAACTCGGTGTTCGCGGCCGTGGGATTCCCGCGGCGCGACCCGGAGAAGATCCGGGTGGCGCTGGAGCACACCGACCAGCTGCTGTGGGTGGAATACGACAAAACTCAGCGGCCGGTGGCGTTCGCAAGAGCGACGGGCGACGGCGTCTTCAACGCGATAATATGGGACGTGGTGGTGGACCCCAGCTTCCAAGGCTTCGGCCTGGGGAAGGCTGTCATGGAGAGGATCGTCACCGCCCTGTTAGACAAGGGGATAACTAACATCGCCTTGTATTCGGAGCCCCGAGTTCTCGGCTTCTATCGCCCTTTGGGCTTTGTGGCCGACCCGGATGGCATCCGAGGAATGGTCTACTCTAGGAAACACAAAACTAAATAGTTCTTTTTTATTTTTTCACACCAAATAAATATGTTTCCACCATTTCACTTCTTTCCTTGTATACATTTATCCATTCTAATTTTTTTTATAACGACGTATATTTTTTTCATCATAAATTTATTCATAAAATAAATCTTCACTATCGTCTCCTCGTCTGTCCCCAATCCTGAAAATAAATCCTCTCGATTTAAATTTTAGACCACCTTCTTTGATCCTTTCTATCTTCAAGATTGCACCATTAAAGCCCTAATTTCATTTTAACTAACATGAATTCCAATGTAGACATCACCTAAAATTAAATAAATTAGCCTTCCATCTTCAGACTATTAGCATTCTCTCTGTAACAATGCAATAAAACTTTTGAGCTTTTCTAGATAATGCTCATAATTCTGGAGCAATCACATTCTAAAATGATTATTACCTATTCAAAGAGGATTAAACAAACACCTGATCGACAATTCAGACAGTCTTGCATATTTCCAAAATTAAATTAATAATTTCTGATCACAAAGCCCAGAAAATTTTGGGTTTCGGTTACTTACGATCACGATCACGATCTTAGAGAATTTTGCTCAAATATAATGTCATTCGCACAATTAATGATAGAATCATTCAGCAGCAGAAGAGTTAGTAGAGATCTAATCAAGAGCAGAAGGAGAGATTTTGTAGATACCAACAAAAGCTTTTCACACATTAAGTATGTGAAAACCCCCGTTTAGACCAACAATAGTTTGCTACTACGTGATATGGGATAAGACGTGATATCTATTAATTAATTTATTAAATATGGCCATTAATTTATAAAGGCTTTTGAGTTTTGAAGAAAACAATATATTAGGATATTATAGGTATCTATCTCACACATATCATGCATAGCAATCGAACTCTAATGCTACTGCAAAATGCAGTAAACAATTTGTTCCAATAGTACTCTAGATCGCATCACATTTTACATTTTTCGTCAGGTTTTGAATAATAGATACACATTTTTGCGTTTCTACTATTTCAAATGCAAACACCTTCTTCGATTTTTGAAATATTGCATTCAAGTCCAAAATCCGTGTATTTTAGAAAAATAGGGAAGAGCATAGAAATATCGGATAAGAGCAAGAAAGTCTTTGGAGGAGAAACCTGTGAAGAAGAAGCATGGTGCAAATCTTCTGAGAAATGGGCATGAAGAAGAAGATTGGCGCGGCGCCGCATTTAACTTGAGGGTGTTTAACTAAATTTATTTCAAAAAACTTATAAAATTCAACAACTTTAAGATGTTTTAAGAGCTTATAAGATATAGTTTATCAAGAGCTTATAAATTGTCAAAATATTTTAATAATTAAACTTATAAATTAAAGAAAAAAAAATGTGTCAAGAGAAAGTAAATCTTTATTAGAATAAAACATTTGAAAAGAGATATACTTGAAAAGACATATAATATATAGAATAACAAACCATTGTTTAGTAAGATTTCTAAAATGATTGTTGCATATAAAATAATCAAAAAATAAATTTGAATAGATAAACTTATTTTTTAGGAGCTTATAAAGTTATAAGTTCTTGAAATTTATTTTACCGCTTGTAAACTATTTAGATGCTTATTGTGATTAATATTTTGAATGAACTTATACTCGTGAGCTCAACCATACCTTCTTAGAATAGGGATTCTTTCTTTTATTGTTGTATTTATGTTGGGCTTCAAATTAAATGTTGGATATAATTAAATTTGGGCTTGATATTAATTGTATCTTCTTTCTATTGTTGTATTCTTTGCTTGGAATATATGTTTTGAGCTTTCAATTTTATTTAATGTGAGCTTATATATTTTTGGGCTATTAATTTTATTTATTGTTTTATTTTATTTCATTTGTATGTGGATTAATAGAATAATATATTACATGACATACTACGACATGAATAAAAAAAAATACTTGACATACCACAAATTACAAATAAGAGAGCACATTTCAAATGCCGAAAATCAACACACACAACAAATAAAATTACTAAACTACACCGATTTATCAAGTGGACAAATTTTCAATGAATTTTGTTTTTCAAATTATGCAAATTTTTACTTATTTAATTGTAAATTTTTACTTATTGAATACGTATATTATAAATTTAAAATTTATTTATATAATAATAAATAAGTTTTTAGACTTATAATATAATTAAATAAGTTATATAAAATTAGTATTTAAAAGATTTTGGAATGAATGTAAGTGGAAATAGAATACTTTACTTTAGTATTCTTTTAAGCTTGAGTTTTGTGTATGTAGTTAGAATAGAATTACTTTTCAAAAATATTGCAAAATAAGTCTTGGTTTGAGTTTGGAGTTTAAATAGTTAGAGATTGGTCTTTGCTAGGAGGAGCCATTTGTAATAACATTAAGGCGATGTCCATTTTTATACAAGTGATAATTTACACACAAAAACTCTTCCATTTTGAGGAGAGGCCTACATCCACAAAACTAAACCATGACGAGGGAGAAATACAGCCTGCCTTATTCAATTGCAGCCTGCAAACAATACCATCTATTATCATCTTCTGCACAACACACAATCTTCATCATAGGATCAAACAACTCATTCTCTTCAACCAAAATCACATCTAATCTTCACCACTACTCCTGTATTTCAATGTCATAGCTACCGTTCTAATTTTCAAAGAAAAGGATTATTGTCAGTCATGGATCGGAAAAGAAATATATCTAAATGAATCATCCCTACAAAAGATTAATTAACATTTAATTCTAGATTTCAGTGATTCATTTACTAAAATCACCACAATTTCTTACCATTTTTTTTAATATTCACAAATTCTCAGCTTCCAAAACATTTTCAATCTCCCAGAAAGCAGACACCATTTACCAGTTCCAAACAACGATGAAAGCAGACACATTCATTTAGATCCCCGATAATAAAAAAATTACGAATTGAATTACAGCAAAATCAGCATTGAAAAAGAGAGAGGGAGAGATTGGAATACTCACAGAAACCCAAATCAATTAATCTCCTTGGCGTTTTGAAAGAAAGCGGCGGAGCATAGAATTGAAGCGATGAAAGCGAATAATCCCATCCCAATGATTAGGGAAATACCCGCTACCACGAAATCCAAAACGAATTGCACGCTCAATCCCATCAGCACCATCGCCATTTCTTTTCACCCTCCCTCTTTTATTGTTTAATAAAATCGAAAAATCCCTAATATGAGCTGAGAGGGCTCTGCTTTCACATCTGAGTGGGTTTCTGCAACCAATATTATATATATAGACGTGCAACGGTGTGTGTGTGTGTCTATCGGTGGTGCAGCAGCGTCGAATCGACACATATTACTCAGGCAGCTGCACCGCTGCCTGTCCATGCCACACATCTCTCTAAATGGGCCGACCCCATTTTTGTCTGGGCTTGGGCTGAATAACTATATATAGGTTTCTGTCGGCCCAATCTTGTGCATATCCCGACCCCACAAAAATAATTCGAGCTTTTTTTAAATTAAATCATATTTATGATTTAATTACTACTATATTCTAATCGTATTCTAAAAAATAAATAAAAAAAATCTAATCGTAAAATAAGCCCTAATTACATGCTTTTGTCATAGATCCATAAGCATGGTAGGTTGTAGGCAGCTTTATCCTATTTTCCAGATCATTGTATATCATTTTCACTCTCCTTGAAAATTGCATCATGCAAGTTGACTGTTATCTATCCGCCTCGAAAATGGCATAATTTTGGGACTCAATTTTGGATTAAAAGGAAGAAAAAAAAAGAACCAAAGCACACGAAAAAGAAACAGATCTATCCAAAAGAAAAGAAAAACAGGATGAGAAAACAAACTACTTTCATTCATGAGGCATGACTAGCAAAATAACCAAACACTGGTCCAACAGTTCACAGAAAATAGGTCGCTCGCTTCTGTAGTGAATATTTTTTCCACATATAAAAATATAAAACAATAAATATGTAATATGTTGAGGTGATTCCATGTAAATATGTGATTGAACATTGTTGGTGAACAATAATACATACATAGAGTGATTAATATGCAGAAATTTCTCGTGAAAAATAACGAATTTGGATGGTCAGTTCTTCAGCATCACAATCTTGATGAATCTTGTGTTAGTGCATGGGGGGCTCATCCTCTGTTCATGAACCGGCTAACCGGTCCAACACCTACCACAAAACAGAACACTGCACTAATCATCTGCTAACAACGAAGACCAAATGTAGTATATAGTATATTATTACCTGAAGTTGGCATTGGTTTTGGTTTTCTCATCATTCTTGGCGAAAATGGCTCTTTGATTTCAACAACAACTGCATCAGCTATCAAGAACGTCTTGGCAACCGATGCAGCATTTTCTAAGCAACATCTAACAACCTTCAAAAATTAAAAATAAACAAGTCTTGTCTTGAGATGATTTTCTCTAGTTAAGTACTAAGTCTGGTTTCTTGATTTCACACCTTTGAAGGGTCTAGGATGCCGGCAGCCATGAGATCTTCGTACGTGTTGCTTGCAGCGTTGTAGCCGAATCTCACATCATCCGATGATAGAATCTGCATAGTTTCGGAAAACTTTAAAAATGAAGTTGAGAGATGATTCTTACATGATCTTGTTAGAAAAAACATGTGTGAGTAGACCTTGTTGATGACAGTGTTTCCATTGACACCGGCATTTTTGGCGATCTGTCTTGCAGGATAACACAAAGCTTTCTTGAAAATGTCTGCTCCGATCTGCAGATGCACTTATATGATAAAGCCAAAGTTATTACAAAACTGAAAAAACATGTCTCCTTTTTATGACATACTTTTTGCTCTTCATTGTCTAATTGCTCTCTGATTTTAGTAATCTTTGTGGACAGCCTTAAAAGGCAGCAGCCACCACCAACGACTACGCCTTCCTCAATGGCGGCCTGATCACAGAAACATAGTGGTAACTGCACTTGAAAAGATTCTATGCAAGCACTTAGACAGAATCAGCTACCTTTGTTGCATTCACTGCATCTTCAACTCTCAGCTGTTTGTCCTTCAACTCAACGACTGTTTGCGCGCCAACCTGAAGCAGAGCTATGCTGCCTGATAATCGGGCTATTCGTTCCTTCAAAATCTTCTTTTGAAATTCTTCACTAGTGTTCTGTAATGGTATGCAACAGTTACTCATTACAAAGCCATATAATAGTAACATATCCTTTTCTTTCTCTTCTAAATTTGAACATCCTAGAGTACCTCCACGAGCCTCTGCAGCTGTGTGACTCTCTCCTTCACGGCTTCATTAGTGGCTCCATCAGTGACTATCAAGGTGGAATCCTTTGTTATTGTGACTTTTGAAGCAGATCCCAGCATATCTACGCGTGCATTTTCAAGCGTGAATCCTATTTCGTCTCTGATCACGGTTCCTGCAGAAGCAAACACGAAGCATAAGTAGAGAGTCGTGCTGCAAGAGTAGAGAGACTAAATTCAGTGCGAGCACACCTCCGGTTAAGACAGCAAGGTCGTCCAAGCAGTGGCTCTTGCGCTCGCCAAAGGCAGGAGCTTTGATGGCTGCTGCCTTGAGCACCCCTCTCAGCTTGTTCCTGATCACCGGAGCCAGAGCTTCCTGCTCGATCCCCTCTGCAACTATGAGAATCGGGTACTTCTCCTTCACTGCATTGTCAAGAATCTTGAACATCTCCTTTGGATGTGTGATTTTCTTGTCTACTAACAGCAACTGCAGCAGCAGTTTGCAAGAAGATCAGATCCCAGTTTCCGTATTCCATCACAGTAGAAATTTGCAAGGGCTAAAAGTTGCTCACTTTGCAATCATGAAACTCCACTGTCCTCTTCTGTCGATCAGTCACAAAATACGGAGACATGTACCCGCGATCAAACTGCATCCCCTCGACTATCACTAGTTTGTTCTCCGCGTAGTTCCCTTTCTCAATGGTGACGACTCCCTCTCTTCCAACTTGCTGGAGAGCATCAGCAATCATGTCTCCGACAGCGTAGTCATTCCCAGCACTCACAGCAGCAACATGTGCAAGTTCATGGTCCTCAACCTGAAAGATCTCCCAATATAGCTCAATCCTCACTTTCCGAATATAGCAAAAACATATGATCATACATACCTCTTTAGACATCAACTTGAGCTCAGAAACAAGGGCTCTTGCTGTTTTCTCAATCCCTCGTGAAACCTGAACCGGATTCAAGCCGGCTGCAATGACCTTAAAACCAGAAATTTGTTGTAAAAGCTCCAAGTGTGATGCAGATAAGTGATGCAGAATTCATACCTTGACGCCCTCTGCAATGAGGCCTCGCGCAAGAACTATGGACGTCGTGCAACCATCACCAGCAAGATCGTTCGTTCTAGCGCCAGCTTGCCTCACCAGTTTCACTCCAACATTTTCTAGAGGATCATCCAGCTCAATCTTTACTAGTAGCCATATATAACAATATTTGATCAGTACTACTCAACAAGTAAAGCTACAACGCAATCTTTCTATTGGAAAAACCACATTACTTCTTCCCTTAATCAAACTACTACAATGCAACAACTGTAACATGTGATGAGAAACATTGAAATCTAACCAATGTGGTAGAACCTGTTTAAGTACAGTTTCGCCGTCGTTGACAATCTTGGGTGGTCCATACTTGTTCTGCAACACCACATTCCTCCCTTTAGGCCCCATTGTCACTCCAATCAGCTCTGCAACCTTATTAACCCCTGCCTGAAAATACAAATTAGTAAAGAATACACTTAAATAGTCCAAAATAAACCTCAACAATTTACCAATAGTTTTTTAGTGGCAGAACCATCATGGTTGAAGTACAAATCCTTTGCTGCAGGTTTTGCACTCAACGAACAGCAAATTGAATGTTTCTTGGTAATTTTAGTGGGCATTGGTTGGTTGGTGAAGGCTGCAGGCAATGGCTTGAATGAACAACCCATGTTTCAGTGGGGTGGTGCAAGAATTTGGACAAACAAATAATCTGTTTTGTATTAATTTTTATTTTGATATGGCTTCTGCCTCAAAAGGGTGTTTATTTGCAGTCCAGATAGTTGCAGAGGGATAAGAAAAATTTGAGATAGATAATATCTTTCTTGATGGATGGTAATGGGCTTTTGGCGTTATTCAGAAGAAAATTGAGGGGTATAATCAGAATATAATACAAATTTACAAAGAGATAGTAGTATTAGATTGTAAAGACACAAACTTTCGATTTATCTTAATTTTACCATGAAATTAAATTTCTTCCAAATCGACTCTGATAGCAAAAATTACAGTGAGTTGTTAAATTGATTGATTAAAACATCGTCGTTTTGATCATATAAAATAAAATAAATTCCATCTCACAGCAGTACATGCCACCTCACTCCCTCTCCAAGAAAGTTCTGCCTTTTTTCTTCTCCGCCTCCCTTTCATCTTTCTTCTAATATGGTCTTTACCAATCTATGTCGCCGCCGCCTGTTTTCTTCTTCTGTCGTCTTCGCAAAAAAGACAAGGGAAGTAAAATTCACATTAAATTAATCCAAGTAAGCCAAAATTTTATGCTTTGTCAAATTCGAGCAGTTCATCCACCGACGCGGGAATTAGGTTTAGTTGGAAATTAATTGATGAGAACCACGCCCAAAAAATAAAAAATAAAAGAGTCCCCATTTTCGAATTTCATCACGTTGAACAGAACCCAATCCTACTAACCTGATCCACTAGCAGGGCGTGATGATAATTCCCAAAATTGAAGATTTTTGAGGGTTTGATCCATTCATGGAGAATGCAATAGTGGAATGAACCACTGAGAACAGGAACAAGCATAGACGAATTTTGTTGTCTTTTTCCCCGCCCAATTTTGTTGATGCAATAACAGTGCGACCCACCACTTCCAGAAACACCTGAAATCATAGTTTCTCTTGTCTGAAATTTCTCGCAAACGATTGGATTTAATCTACTTGAATTATTACCTCATAATAAGATAAAAACAGTAGCCGATTATTTTTTCTAGTGCTTATCTTTTTTTGAATGTTTTTGCTGCTTATGGCAGCTCTGCTATTATGATCCACTATCACCAGCCTCTCCACCACCTCTTGTCTCTCTCTCTCTCTCTCTCTCTCTCTCTATGTACAGTTTTATGTGGTGATGAAGCAGTAAGCAATTGCGTTAATCAAGATTCCTTTTATAAGCATTTTAATGGGTGATTGGTGATGGTGGGGTAACTTTGATGATCATCAACGTTTTTGGACACAATTATGCGGCGAAGATGAAGCGAGACATTTGCATTGATGTGAAACAAAACATTCCGTTGCAGCAGATTCATAAGCAAAAACAACATCCATTAGCAGCAAGTTTTAAACAGCATGCAGAAGAAAGTAAACAGCAGCAATCAATCTACTCAACAGTCGACACACACACTCTCTCTTTGTCTCTCTCTACATGCTCAGTGGAGCAGGTTTGAGGAAGTGGTAACAGAGTGGTTGGAGGAGGACTCGGCCCTGAGATAAGCCGTGTTGCATGGGATGTCATCAAGATCTCTGAAAATGGCGTAGGAGTTGCTGATTTGGATATCTGTGAGCATTTGCCTAAGATCAGAGGCTTCTTCCTTGAGCTTAGCATTCTCTTGCACGACCCTGTCGTGGCTCTCGGAGACGTGGTTGAGCTTCTCGATGAGGCTGTGGTTCTCCGTCCTGAGACGAAGGACCTGAGACCACAGCTCATCGAGGTGCCTCTGCTTGCGCATCCTCGACCTCCTCGCCGACTCTCTGTTGGATATCATCCTCCTCTGCTTCCGCTCATCAATCGCCTGCTGATCATCCGCCTCATCAGACGTCGAGTTGCTCGTTGAATTCGGGCTCGGGTAGTTGCCCTGCAGGTTCCTCAAGAATCCACTGCTGCTTTGCTTCAGGCAAAAGCTGCCTGGGAAGGAAGGGAGGCTTTCTGCAGGGGAGAAGTAGTTCAATTCTTGGAATTCTGATTGGATCATTCTTGATTTACTTGTGTTTCTTTTCTTGCTATGCTGTTGTTTGTTTAAGAGTGATTGTTGAGATGGTAAGATGGGAATGCATCCAGAGAGGGGTATTTATAGGGGAGCTTCAGCTTACATAAGCAAAATTAAAGCTCATTTTAGAAGAAAATGAAGGTAGCTAGATATAAATGGATGATGTATGCATCAACATGTGTAATGATTGGTCCCATTTCTTGTTTAAATGTGCCTTTCTATTATGCCTTAATCACATGATTGAATTATACACTATATGTAGATGTAGATGCATCATTTTATGTCATGTTGAATTGTGCATGCATGCTATATATGTGTGTGTGAGATCATGAAACTATATATACTCTATTTAAAATCTTGGAAATGGATCATGGTATGCAATTATTTGGACATCAGAAATTATTGTTCCATATACAAGAAAAGATGGCCAGTTCAAGAATATTATAAAAAAAACCCTCATGGCGCGCCAATAAGTTTTTTTTTTTTTTTTTGAGGGGTGACGAAATCTAAGTCAATATAAAAGGTAAACACAAGTTTTTAAAAGACTTGGAAGAATTAAGATGTCAATTTTAATAATAATTCGATGACTCAATCAGCACTATGGTTTTGGGATAGAAGGGTCCCATATTTTATATTCATATGGTCCATATTGCTTAGATCAAATACCTAAACTTAGGCTGTGAAATTTTTTATATTATTAATTACTGGATGAAGCATGATGTATTGAAAGTGGGAGGTAAAGAAGCAGCTGTCTTAAGCTCAACTTATCAAATTATGTAAAAGCTAAAAAAATTCTTGGAATTTTGTGTGGGATCATAGATACATACATTGCGTACGTATATACATAGCTGAACTACTATTCATCCCTTTCTACTTCTTGAAAATAAGTTTATTAGTTGACTTGCTGCAAATATAGTAAACTCTGGTAAAGAAAGAGATTCATCAACTTGTGCCAGAATTCTACTTGTAATAATGGCCTCCAACTGTAATCTGAGACAAAAAGTTTAATTTTTTTCTCTTACAGTCTATATTTAGTTACTTAGTTGTGGATAGAATGCAAGGACATTCTTGTCTTTAAGCAGCTAAATGGCCTTATTTTGAATCATGTGTATCTCAACATTCTTTCATGCTCCCACTTTCTATTGTTTTTTGCCAACATTATTTTGGCTGTCTCTTCACCTTCTGGTAATGGCAAGTGGGAAGTTGCATCTTCTGCTCGCTATCTTTGGCCTCAAGTTTACTCTCTCTTGGCTCGATTTCTTCGAAAAAATCGAGGTTTTGTGCATGATCATGGAAAATTGTTCAAATTCTTCATCTGTTACTTTCTGGACCTTTTTCTACTACATGTCTGATCAAACCCCTTTTCATGGTTTTTCGCCACGAAATTTATGCTTAGAATCAAGATTTTTGGTGTGAGCTAAGCCTATATATGCTTGAATTGGTTGGCAGAAAACGCACAGAATGATACGCCCTCACCACTTTTCAGTGACATTATATGCTTGCTTAATTATAATATATACTTTTGTGATAAATACTTTATGTTATAGATATTGTTTTGAGTGATGTTCGAATGTAGGTATTTATTTGAGATCGGATCGCATGTTGCAGAGCATATGTATATGTAGATAAGTGCAATGGATAGAATATCCTTAATTAGTGTGCTTGTCTTTTCCTTTACTTGAATCAGTTGGAATCAGATTACTGAAATAGAAAAATATTCTGCTGCTGAGGTTTCCAGCCTAATTTATCTAAATTTTGAGAGGTGTAGTACATTTCTGCAGAGATTAAAGTTTGTTAAAGTTGGATGAGAATCGAATTTGTAAATCTTGTGTTATTCTTTTTCCTTTTTCGACTTGATCTTGTGTTATTCTTAAATATTACATCATGAGAGAAAAATTCCCAAGCATCCACATCAATCGATCTAGTTTTCTTTTTCGCAAATTCACTTCATGTCTCGTCGAGAACAAACTTATTCTTATTTACTTTGCTACTATATCTGCATCACTTGATTTTTGCTAAGGTTATTTCTTGAGATATGGCATCTCATAAGATGTTATTGTTCGTCTCTTTTTCATAGTCAACATGAGAGAGTGGACAATCTTGTGATTAAAAGTTAAGAGTTAATATATTTTGTGTTCCTCAACTTTCAACGTTTTTTTTAAAATATCTCAAATTTTTAGTATTTTTCAGAAAATATTTCGCTGTGGAATGATGGGTCGCGTCTTCGAATTCTTATGTGGAACGACTCGTTTTATTAGATGAGGTGAAAAACAAGGTTTCACCTATGTGGAGGTGACTCATCATCGCGACGTCTTATTTTTAAATATAAAATGAAAGTACGTGATATTTTCTAACATAAAATTAGAGAGCACAAAACACGATTAATCTTAGAAATTATAATTTCGAAGTGGCATATAGACGTCGGCTTAAATTTATTAGAAAGCTACCGTACAGTTTAGATGTTTCCAGCTGGTATATTCATATGAATAAAACACCTTGCTAATACGTAAAGTCATACTACTAATAAAACTAAGTGCGATTATTTGATAAAGTGAAACGCTGTCAGGTTGGCTAATCACCAAATTATTTATTGACATCAGATAATCAAAAGTTTAATTTTTCTTTCGGCAAGATTATAAAAATCTAAAACTTCATCAAATCAAAATTAAAATAACAACTGAGATAAGTAGTAATATTTATTAAAACGTACTCGCACTTGTTACCTTGATTATACAGTGTAAGATGTAGCTGATACAGTTAACGAAACATCAATACTCTTAACACTGTTATCTAGTTAGTTTAGTCGACTAGCGAGCTAGGCCGTAATAAAATGTGGAATCTCTTTTGAAATTGAGTAACTTTATTTTTTATTTTTATCCAAAATATTTCTTGTTAATCAAAATAATATATCTTTATCATGGAAGTTTCTTGGGGAATCCTATTCATAATTTAATCAGAAGGAAAATCTCCGCAACTCATATGCGTCGTACACGCACACTCACGCGTGAAATAAGAAAAAAAATTGTCAATTTTAGAGAGTCATTGTCACACATAGAGCGTGTATGATTTTAATTAGCCTGTTTTATTATAAAAGAAAATTGTTTCCTATCCAAACTATGGTGGCCACTAACAATATGAGAAAAGATTTCCAATAAAATAAAATGCAGCAAATGTATCTAATAAAGTCTTTGGCCGAATCTTAGTAGCAACTTGCAACCGCAGAAAATTTTTCTTTATTAATTACTGCTTGGAAAAAAGAAAAATTGGTTTAGTGTTTCAATATTTAATGTTCACTACTTTTATTAATAATTTTAAATTTTAGGGTTTTTGGCTTAGGTCAATCCCCACTTTCGAAACATTTTCTTAGCTCAACAAAAGTTGAGATGAGAATTGGGAATAAATTCCATGCAATAAGAGTATCAGAAACTTTTCTCCTAGGATAGGATTAGGGGGCAAGCACGTAGTAACAATAATTAGTTTATTGATTCTTGATTATATATAATACTAATATTTGAGCATTCATTAAAGAATATATATGTTCCATCACAATTTTTTTTCAGAGTTCAAGAGTTCTAGATTTCAATGTGTGTGTGTGTGTCGGAGAGAGATATATATATACGATTAGTAATTGGATATTTTAAACGGCAAAGAGAGGACATTTTGGTCCATACATATTTGATTGCAATTTGCAAATTACAAAATATATGCATGGAAATATGGAATGTTCGGTTTAGTTGTTATGTAAGTGAATAATTTTGTCCTTTTACATTATTTTGAATATTAAATTGAATTTGTACTCCTCCGTGGCAAGAGGCGTACACCTTATATGTGCAGAATTTGTTTAATTCCAGATTAACTTATTATCACCATAGTATATTTTCACAAGACTTTTGAATTGGTATAATTGAGTCATCTTTTTGACTGAAGTACTCTGATAAAATACATTGTAGGTATCAACATTATCTAACAAGTAATATATTTTCTACAAGTATATATATATCGTTTTAGGTAGATAATCATTCAACATAAAACCTAACTCACTGCATCGAGCTAGATAATTGAGTCCATTATAGTATATGGTTGGAGTTTTTTAAAACCATTAATTTATTTAGATGGAACTTGCATCCACCGTGTACAGTGAGCTATTGAAAAGTATATTCAAACTCGATCATCAATTATCACATTGATGAGACACGGAAAATTAATTAAAAATTTAAATCTTGAACATCACAATAATGGATGGACGAGTAAATCCCAAAAGTGAGATTTACTACAATTAAACCTCACTACAAATTTTTCTAGCAAAACAACAAAAACAAAACGTACGCAAGAAAACGACAGAAAATTGATAGAAAACGACTATTCATGGCTGCCCTTTGTTTTTGGTCATGTAAAGTAACATTCACAAATAGTAACAAACTGCAGATCACAGCGAAAAATTGTACGAGGTAGGGTCAAATGAATTTCAATTATTCCCACTTTATAAATAGACTCAAAACTAACTCAAATTTCCCCACTATATATACTCAAATATTTGTGCATATACAATGCACGCTAAATTCAAAATTACATATTTTTGGAATCATAATAATTTGATAATAGTTTTCCTAATTTTTTTAGAGGAAGGAAACGAGGAGATTGTTACGTACGGAGGGGGCTGAAATGAAGGCCTACACCAATTTTCACCAAACATGATTTCGAGAGGAATGGGGCAAAATGAGGGACAAGAATGCTGATGACAACCTAAAATGGGGTATAATAGTTTTGAAATTGTGACAACAAAAATTCATTAATTAATAAAATTTGCTGATCATCATGGTGCACCTTCTTTCAATTTCATTGCCCAACCCATCAATTCAAGTCCCATGGAAGTCGACCAGAATAGGACCCATAAAAAATAATTTATGAGATTATAGTATATATATATATATATATATATATATATATATATATTCAAAATATGGGTGAGTCACACAATGTGTGTATATGTGGCGCATTAGAAGCGTGACAACTGACACGCGGCATATGCCTTTCAAGGGCTTCGTCCAAGACAAAATACACGCGGGCTAAAATAAAAATAAAATTTTCAAAAATTAAAAAAAAATACTTCGTAATAAAAAAAATTGGTTGAAAATTTATTTTTTTTGCACTGCCGTCAAAATTATTTATATAATTGAACATAAATATGCATAGCATTAGATAGAAATATGCATAAGAATATATCACTATGCGACCCCTCAGATGCCTCTCGTTGCTGCTCGATTGTCGCCGCCATGGTTATGTATATAGTTGAATACAAATATGCATACTGTTGGATAGAAATATGCATGAGAATATATGACTTGCACGTGCCTCTCTCCACTGGTCACCTGACGGGTCGCATAGTTCTATGCATATTTGTGTGTAACGTTATGCATATTTGTGCTCAATTATATGTGTATTTCTCTTAAACCCGTAAACCCATCTCTTTTTCTCTCTCTCTCTACATCACACCAAACTCCTTCAAGAAAATCCTAACCTTTTGACAAACATTCATTTTGCATGATTTTTATGGCTTATATTCTGTGAATTATGTCGAAGTTGTGCCCATTGCATTATCGTTTAGAGTTTAATTCACATTATTTCATGATTTCACGTTTAGGTATAGTTTTGGCCAATTTGATGTAGGAATGAGTGTTTACTAATGAAGGAATGTGTCGAAGGGACGAGAACGAAGGGTAACTGGCCCGATTATCAAGAAAAAGATGAAGAAGGGATAAAAACTCAAGTTGAGGAGCAAAAACGGCGATCGAAAGCTAGATCGCCGAAATTGTGAACGATCCATGAGGAAGATCGGCGATCAGAACGATGATCGCCGTTTCGATCACCAGAACTGCTGGACCGATGTTGACCTTGATTTTCAGAGAACGATGATCGTCGTTTTATGCTTAGGAGAAAAAAGGATTTCGGTGACCAGATCGGCGGTCGCCGTTTAGCCCGCGTGTTTACGTTTTTTATATTTTCCTTAGTATTTTTGAATTTTTAGCTGGGTTTTTCCCTGATACTATAAATAGGCCTCTTTATTGACCTATTAAGGGTTCAGACTTTATTTTCTAGTTTCATATCTTTAGAATTTCATTGCTTTCTAGTTCTTAGAGTTTGGATTGGATTTCTGCAAGATTGAAGATTCAAGTTGTTACTTTGGTTTTTTCCGGATTTTATATAATTCAGTTTTTACTGTTGCTATCTATTTAATTATGTTTATGTTTTATTTTGATATGTCTAGCTAAGTTCTTTATCCGATCATGTGAATTTGATTAATAAATTTACATCTCTAGGATCAGTCGTTTATTATCTGATTTTTTACTTGATTTTTATTTTCTTTGTTTCAATATTAGTTTTAATTCATTCATTTTGGTGTTTTGCCTGAATATTGTTAGAGTCCTTATTAGAATTACTTAGGGTGATTTCGCTTATCAGTCATCGTGGATACGATACTCTACTTGTTATTTTTTGTTACAATTACACTGTTATAGTTGCAGTTTTTGTTGCTAATAAAATAGTGATCACCTTTTTCCTTCGATTATTGTGGTCAGAATAATAACAACATTGTCAGAACAACACCTTCTTTCTTTTCTCAATCAGCAAGCAACAATAAAAATTATCGGAGTTCGTCAGAAATTGAAGAAGAAGAAGTTAGCATAACTCATAGAAAAATGCATATAATAAAACATAAATATTCATATTATAAAATAGAAACATGCATACGACCAAAAATAAACATGCATGCTTTCAAACGATGACTTGTACAAGAACTTTCTTTGTACATAGATTTTTCTTAGTAGTAGATCTTCATATTCTGTATGGTATCGATATCTTAGTCGAATCTATACCAAGGATGACAACATATTTCATTAATCTTTTTTCCTTGTATGAATAAGGAATTTACTATAAATAACAGTCATCACGTTTTGGCATTTGTACCTCAGAAAACACTGTAGATCTAGACAAAAATACTTTGTCTACATAATTGACAATATACTCTAACAATTATACATATTTGTATTTAACATCATGCATATTTATGTTCAACATTATGTAATGAGAACTAAATTATGCACCAGCGCTGTGCTTAACAGTGTTGGAACATTTCTCTCAATTATTATTATTATTATTATTATTATTATTATTATTATTATTATTATTATTATTATTATTATTATTATTATTATTATTATTATTATTATTATTTAATGTTATTATTATTGTTGCTTTGAATATTTGGTGCAGCGCTAACTTGACAGGGCTAGCAATTTATTAATCGAGAATTATCTTAGCAGCTTAACCATGTTCTCGTCTTGGCAACCCAGCCTCGACAACTTGGCTCTACTTTGACTTGGATAGTCCAACCTTAATTCACAGCGCTAACAATTTAGCTCAAAAACAAAGATTAATGTAATAGGGGCTTAGGCCCAACTACTTGAGTTAAGGGGCCCAAGGGCCCTAGATTTACTTTGATGTTTATAAATATGAGTTTAATTATTAGCTTAGGGACTTTTGGATTCATTCTTCTACAGTTCTACACCATATAAAATGTAAACACACAAAGTATAGTAAAGAAACCCCCCAAAAACTCCACCCGTGGATGTAAATCTTCATGATCGAACCACGTAAATCCTTGTGTCGTTTATCGTTTTATTTAGAGCGTTAATTTTTGTTTGATCATTATGCATATCAAAAAAACGTTAAAAACTTAAAAATGCGGAAAATTCTCAACCATCATATATTTAACGGACAATGTTACCGCTCCATATTTTTTGTCCTAGTAGACTTCGCCAAGTGTGGTGTTTCTAGTGTGCCCACGTAAATAAAAAGTACGAACCATTTTCAACCATTAAATCATCAAGATTTATGGTGGATTCATCACCTTAGCGGATGAGTTCATGGTTCCGAGTTCGAATCCTTTTATTTTTCACAATTCATACAGTTACATAGCGAATTCATACGTGTTCTACATAGAATTCATATATTTTAAGTAGTTCGTATTTTATACGTTAAGAAGTGTTTATTCCGTAGCCCTCCCTTATATATATATATATATAGGAATTGGTTCAATTGAGATTTATATATATTTTGAGATTTTGAGATAAATGAACATATAAGTACATTTTGATGAACTTGTCAATTAATTTTTATGAACGCGCGTTGGTCTAGGGTTCAATCCCTACAAGTGGCGTGTTTTTTAAATAAATTAAATAGATTCATGTGTTCATCAGTTATATTGGTTATGTTCAAAGAATTTATTGATATGTTCATTTATCTCAAAATCTCAAAATATTTAAAATCTCAATATAAGCTAACCCTATATATATATATATATATATATATATGTGTGTGTGTGTGTAGAGGGGCTAGGATAAAAATAGTTCTTAAAATATAAAATACGAATAAATTAAAATATATGAATTATATGTATTGTACGCATAAATTTGCTGTGTAAGTGTACGTATATATAGAAATAATATTACAACGTACTTCCGTGTATCTTTGTTAATTAAATTCTCAAGTTATAATCAAATGACCAAACAAGTTCGTACGTTCGTCAAACAATTTTTTTAAGACCACAAATTAAATTATGACCCCATGAACCTGAAAATTCTCAATTTTAACTAAGCATATAGCATCATGAAATTGTCAAATTTCTTGCTTTCTCTCCACTTTCCTTCCCACTCAAAAAATCCCAACTTTTTTTCATATGTTTTTATATTCTCAAATAAGGTCACGTCACCTCTCATTGGTTCAAATAGGATAAGCCCATCATCATTTTGCACATACTTCCTTCTTCCAGTATTATATATAGATTTGACATATAATGAAATTTTTTATTTTAACTAATTATCACTATTTTTGCAAACATTATTGTCTTCAGAAGAATCATTTAATCTTGATTTCGTTGTCGAATTGTTTTATTTATAGTTTGTACTTTGTCTGATACGTCTAATGGTGGGGGATGGTGCCTTGTTAAAATAATCATTACTAATCTTTTCCCGTGTGTTAATTCACTCTTACGTAGGATCACTGGGGTCTTAATCCACTCACTAATGCGGATAATTAAAGCAGTTTGTGCGTGTTAATTAAGTTCAATCAATTAATTAAAAGAATTTTATCAGTTTACGACTCAATATAAGCAAGTAAAAAAAAAGTCTCAATATAAGCGTAATTTAATTATTAATTAGGATCCGGACGATGATGATCGAAACTCTTAACACACAAAATATTACATACTTCAATTCTAGTTTTTGTTCTTGAAATTTTAATCTTTTTCTAAGCCAAATTATTTTTAATATTGAATTAGGATGGATCCTAGTAACTTATTGAAAATTAATTAATAAATAAATAATAATTTTAAATATATGCGATTTATCTTAGTCTTATTTTATTTGACCATTCAAAATCATAACATTGTAAGGGTCCTTTTGCATGACATTATATGTAATAAGACTTCATATGTTATAGAATAAAGTATCAGCATTAAATTCAATTAGATATATTAAATAAAGGGTTAATGGCCCGAAAATACACGAAGTTTCATCAAATTTGGATTTTGTACATGACCTTAAAAAATAGCTCCAGAATACATGAACTATTGATTTTATCGCATGCAATTTGCACACGGCGACAATTCCGATTAGGATTAATTTTGACCGGCCATGACGTGGACAACATTTAATATTACATGGCATGACACATGGTATTTTTTACCCATTGGCAAGACATGTAGATATTTAATATTAATTTCGATATTTTTAATCTTGTTTCAACTCCTTTAAAATAAAAAAAAATAAAAATCTCCACCATCACCATTTTTCCACCACCACTGTTTTTTCTCACCTCCATCACCACCACCACCATTTTCCAACCACCGCCGGCGTGCCGTCAGAATCCGGTGAATGTTTCTCCGCCGTCTGTGGGGCGGTGCTATGAGCTCAACTATCCCCGCCGTCTCTTTGTCGACGTTGGATATTTTCCCCGCGTGAGAGGCTGAGAGCTCAATTTGAGCGAAGATGAAGTGGTGGTCTGCCGATTGCCGTGGGAGAGATTTGCAGATCTGGGGATTTTCCCTTCTACAATAAGACTCGCGCCGCCTCTGAAACTCCGGCAGCCACAGGAACAAGCAGCGTGAAGCTGCCGCCCCTATCATCGCATGAAACCCTAGCCCAGTACCACCTCTTTTTCCCCTGATTCTTGGCCACGACAACTTTCGCTTCAGAGAGAGATTCAACTTGTGCCATTTTTGGATCTCAATTTGTGCGAGTTTTGGATCTCAATTTCGTTGACTCGGATAGAGGCGGTTGTGGTTCTGGATTTGAGGGTTTTGCAGAAGTGGCGGCGATTATGGTGTTTGTGTGGTGCCGTCACGTTGTGAGGCGGTCGTGGCCTAGACGGCGGCGTTCGTGAACAGTGGTGGTGGAACGTGGCGGTTGGAGACAAGGCCACGCGGTGCGGCGCGATGGAGATGGAGGATGGCGGTGGTGCTCGGCCTCTGGAAAAGACGGCAGATCTGGGGCGCTAGCCTGAGCGGTGGTGACGGCAGGGTGCGGCGGGGTGAGGTCGGTGTCATCTCTTCTTCTTCTTTTTTTTATTTTTTTAAAATTTTTTAAATTATATTAACTCAAAACGACGTCGTTTTAAGTGTTAGAATATAACTACAAAACGACGTCGTATTACTTGAACGCCGGTGCGTCCACATCTGCAAATTCCGGGAGCCACGTCAACTAGGATTTAGGTTAAGTCAACGCATGCATGTGCAAATTGCGATAAAATCAATAGTTCGTGTATTCTGGCGCTATTTTTTAAGGTCATGTGCAAAATGCAAATTTGGTGAAACTTCATGTATTTTTCGGCTATTAACCCTTAAATAAATTATTTGTCATATATATATATATATATATATATATATATATAATCTAGTATGAAAGTGAAATTGTGGTATAGTATTATAGGGAAGGGCTAAAATAAGAGCATTTCTTAAAATATAAAATAAGAATCATTTTCAACTCTTAGATCATCAAGATCTACGGTTGATTCAGAATCCTGTTGGATGGATTTATGGTCCTAAGTTCGAATCCCAAAGGTAGCTGATGAGGAGTAATATATGCAGAGCAAAGGAACGACCTTTGTCAGAGGAACGGACCTCGCCAGAGGAACGGATGTCGCCAGAGAAATGATCCTCGCCAGAGGAATGACTCTCGCTAGAGAAGTCATTAAGGAGCAGAAAGGCGGTTTGCCCATGCACCAGAGCAGAGGAATCGCCCGCCCGTAAACGAATTTACCATTATGCCCTCGACCATGCGGGGAGCATGTCCTTAGAGGCGAAATTACTATTTTACCCCTAGCATGTAATCTATAAATACCCATGCACTCGTGCTTTGTAAGATACGCTATCATTACTATTGAATACAACGACAGCTTCTCTTGTGTTTTCAAGCAATTCTCTCTCACCTTTCTCGATCAAACACTAGGTAAAAATTTATTTTTCACAATTCATACTTTTATACTGCGAATTCATAATGTTCTATATAAAATTCATACATTAAAAATTGCTCTTATTTCTTATTTTAAGATGTACTCTCACTGTAGCCCACCCCTAGTATTATAGTCTTAAATAAATATATATGAGTATACATATCACATTTAAGAAGTATGGTAGCATACAGAATTTTACAAATTGTATAATAGTATATACATATTAGCTCCTTGCTTTATATATATATATAAAAAACCTTGTATTTTAAAGCTAACAAACAATATATTAATATGTCATAAATACATATGTTACGTGTAATATTTATAATGTAATATTTTTCTTGTAAATAACCAATTAATCGATTACCTAACTATTTTTCGAGAATAAAACTATATTAAAATTAAGGGTTGATTGTAGTTTATGGCCCGAACTTTTGAATCATTTGTAAATATGACCCGAACTTTAAAAAAATACAAAAAAATAGCCTGAACTTTGAATTCATTTGTAAAAATGATCCAAACTTTTAAAATACAGAAAAATGACATAAACTTTGTAGTCATTTGTAAAAATGGCATGAACTTTAAAGTCATTTGTAAAAATGACATGAACTTTAAAAAATACAAAAAATGACATGAACTTTGAAATAGCCAAACTTTAAAGTCATTTGTAAAAATAACACGAATTTAAAAAAAATACAAAAATAATTTGAATTTTGAAAATTAGTAAAAATGGTCTGAACTTAAAAAAAATACAAAATACAATTTGAATTATGAAGATTTGTAAAAATGCCCTGAATTTTAAAAAATCTAAAAAAACGACTCAATCTTTCATAAACACAAAATCTAAAATGACAAGAAAAGTATGTGAAAATTCTATGTTTGTGCGTAATATGAATTTTATGTACTCGAAGTTTAAAAAAATTCATGTTGTCAATAATATTTTACGAAAGAAAATTATTTGTACGAGATTAAAATTTTTATGATAAGAGAATTAATTATTATACATTATTATAAATATTCCAAGTGAATTTATAATTTTCACGTCAGTGTCGGACTTTCCACGTTATAATTTGATTCCGAAAGTGTAAGCTCATGCCATTTTTATACATTTGATAAAAATTGAGTCATTTTTTGTATTAATAAAGTTCATGCCGTTTTTACAAATGACTTCAAAGTTCATGCCATTTTTTTGTACTTTTTAAAGTTCAGACTATTTTTACAAATGACTTAAAAGTTCAGGCTATTTTTTTGTATCTTTCAAAGTTCAGGCTATTTTTGAAAATGATTTCAAAGTTTAAGCTATTTTTTTATATTTTTTAAAATTCGGACAATATTTACTAATGACTCCAAAGTTCGGCCATAAACTACTATTAATCCTAAAATTAAATAATCCTAAAATTAAATAGTCTCGACGCATCAACAATGATGGTTGGCCCTTAATCACATCAATCAAAACGCCACTTATATTAAGGTTCCATGTGGCATTGATGGAGCCACAAATTTAATCTAATTTAATGTTAGAAAAAATATGATGAAACGATTCGCCAGGCTTGTGTACGAAACAGGTACCGATGTAGAGTTGTAATATAATGGATCTAACCAATTAATAATTGACATTTCTCGAAGTAATGTTCTAGGTCTAAGGTTTCTGTATCAAAATTGATCGATCAACATCATCTGATATATAGCAAGATTAAAGTTTGTCTATTAATTTACATACTAGTATTGTTTTTTAACTTTATGTATTCAGGGATATATACCAAGAAATTACAAGCTTTTGCATCACATAAAATTTATTTAAATTTAACTAGAATGTTGGTTTTAAACGAGTAAATACTGGTGTATGAGGAGGGAATACATCAATTATAAACTTTTGTGTTGCTTCTTCAACTTAATTGATGATAAGATTGATCAATGAGAAGTTATCATCAGGAGACTAAGATCAGCACATGATGAATAATTTGACTTTGTTTAGATAGTTTGTCTTATCAAGTGTGAGATCAACTAGCTAATTTACCAATAACTCGTAGCTTATCAATTGGACAGTTAAGCTGAACTTAGGGTATAGAAGTACGGTGGTCAAGTTACTCACATTTTTGTTACTTAAAAAATTTTAAGTTAAAACTTTGTCGATTCATACAATTAATCAGTTTAGGTGCAAGTCAGCTGATTGAGCTGGCTGAAGTGATTGTGTGCTGATGTGATGATACTTAATAGGAAATTTAAAGTACATAGTTTAAAAGCACTTGAGATTTAATGTGGTTCAGATAAACTCTTACGTCCATAGAACTAATAAACAAGTGAATCCATTTATGATTCCTTGTTTTAGAGGTGCAAATCAGCTGATCAGTTTGGTAATCTTGAATTGAACCATGGGTTGACTGGCCTTGGCCGGGTAACTTTTCCTTTACTTAATTTTAAACAACAAACACCTTTTGTTTTACTTGCATCTATTTCTAACATAAAACTCCTAAATTTACAGGTAAAGGCAAGTGTGTAAAGGTTGGTTCTAACTAAGACCAAATTGTTACAATTAAGAACAGTATCTAAAGGTTCACTTTGCTAGATTATAGGGTTTGAATATAACACATCTTAGAATCTATGAAAAACGTATGTCGAAATCTCAAATGATGAATAAGAGCTATCAAAGCACTTGTTGCTTTCGAATGTATGAAAGTTTCAAGCGTTTGTGAACTTGAGAGTTTATGAGCGCAATAGTTGCGTTTGGAGGAACTCATTCAAAGTCTAATCTTACATGGCATTGCTTTCATTTGGGATCCGTATTATGTCATTTTCAGCTTTCTCCAACATCGAACATCTATCACCTACAATATTGTACTTGATTCTGCAATATTGGGAGCGTATGCAAATACTATGTCAGAGCCCGTCAAAATTCAATTAGGGTCCATAATCACTTGGCTTCATTTCTCAACTGATCACTCTTCCTTGACTAATTATATGTGGTCTTGATTGACACGTCCAAATCTTTTTTACTACTACTTCTTAGCTGGTTAGTGATTGATCTATTCTATCAGTATCCCTGTGATTAGTAGACTTGTTTTCTTGTACTTTCAGTTAGCACGAATTGTAAGCTGAAACTTTATTTGTTATAGCTTAAGAATCTAAGCTAATTTGATTCCCCCTTATCTAATACTTGTAAAAGTAAAAATTAACTAACAAGTGAAATGCAGTCTATTACATCCGGTGACTATATTATTATTTCAAAAAAGTTGATATCTAATAAAAATATAAGAATATTTCCAACATACACGTATAATATAAATCCTTTGTACTTAATTAACGAGTTTGAGTCGATCGAATTTAATGTTTATGACTTTAATTAAGATTCCATATACATATTAGAAAAGTATGCATCTATTCTATACGAATATATATATTTTGATCTGAAGCCAGTGATGAATACAACTATTTAATTAAAATATCATCTTCTATTTAATTATATTTTTATTTTTGCCAACACCACTCGTTTCCAAACTACAGAATGAAATATAGTTATTTGAGAAAATAAAAGCATAAAGCACAACTAACAAATTAGCTAGTTAGATAAATTTCACTCGCATAAGATGTAGATAATTGATTTTAGTGTTAAAAAATTATATTTATATAATCATAAATATAATATATAGTTTCATGCTTGACATTAGCATTAGAAGAAAGTGGTATACACTTATAGTCACCTTTGAACCTAACAACACACACACATACACACAAAAAAAAGTGGCACAAACTTGTCAACTTCATTGCTTTACTTTTATTTGGTGCCTCCATTAATCTCTTCTTTGGTTTCATCTACCACTAACTCATTCTCAACATTTCGTTGCTCTCCATTTCTTCTTCTTCTCTCCTTGTTTCTATTCAATTAATTCTTGATTATATAGTCCATCCTAATAATTAAAAATGGACTTATGTTCATGTGTTAATTGATTTATGATTGGAGAGGAATTGAAAACTAAAATGAAATTTGTTTAACGATCCATATATATACATGTATATTTGTCAATATATATTTTTTTCCATAAAATATATATACGGACACTTTTGGATTCTTTTTCCTAGATATTTAAGCTCAGATATATTTTTAGAACCAACAATTGTTTTGGTTTACGAACCATCCAAAAAGTATATGAATGAAACCCAATGACAGCTGGTTAACTTAGGTTCTATTTAATTTCGGATCGTCAATTTCGATTTATGATTGTTGTTTTCATATAATATATAGACGGTTTAAATATATATCCAATTTTACGTTTTGTCTCATCTTAATTTACTTTATTGTACTTTTTCCATTTTTCACTATTTAACAATCAGAAATATTTCCATTTAAAGTAGCATTAGAAGTTATGAACTGATCTTCTACAATAGACAACCAACCTAAACCGGCCCTCCTAAATTTCAAGGGCTGATTCGGCCTCAATTTTTGTTTTTTAATGGAGTAGTTTCATACCAACTAGTGGGTCCTACTTGAAAAGTCACTTTTTAAATAAATAAATATATATAGGTTACCATATTTACCAATGAATCTGCTATATATATATATACTAGATAGACTTTTAATTGATAGTTATTAAATTGTTTTCTTTTCAATTTTTTTGCATATTTTTAATATAATTGTATTTGTGTAAGAAATGTGTAAAAATTTTCATAAAAAATAAAAAAAATCATCAATATATATATATATATATATATATATATATATATATATATATATATCTTAAGAAACGTCTTCTGTATCGAGTTTGTGACATTTGATTTAAATTTGAAGCATCAATGACCTTTTTTGCGTATTTTGTAGATTATTTTACTTGAGCGATATTTATTGTGTCAAGGTGCGGATCCAGGGGGAAAGCCCCCCAGATTTTGAGTTTTAATTAATTAATTTATTTAATAATCTAATATAAGAAATAAATGAGAGAGAAAACATATATTACTTATACTAAACGCATCGATTAACATTTTATAATGATTTATTATATTAGTTTATTAGATTTGTTTTATTTTTATCTCGTTTTCATTTTTTAAGTTAATTTTCAATGTTGAGCTTGAGCCAATCTTAGTATAAATAAGATAGGAATAAAATAAGAATATGAATAAATCTACGTTATTGATCTTAATCTTAGAAAAATCGCATGTAAATGTATGAATTCTGTGCATAACATGTATGAATTCATTGTGCAAATGTATGAATTGCGAAAATTAAATTTTTGCTACATTTGAGATTCGAACTCAGGATCATGAATTCATCCAACAAGATGATAAATCAATTGTAGATCTTGATTATCTGGAAACTAAAAATGGTTCATATTCTATATCTTAAGAAGTGTTTTTACTTTAGCGACAACGTTGGATCATAATGAATTAAATGAAGAGGAAAGTTATAAAAAAATACCAACTTTTAAAAAGTGATATGTTTTTTAGCCCCTCTTTAAAACTAACTCTTTTGTATACCAAAATCTGCGAAAAGACTAAAATAGCCCTTACGGTCCCCACCACTTAAAGACAAAGTCAAACCCGTGTCCACGATCGCGGACACGATGGCCACGGTCGTGGACACGACGACGCCATCGTGATCACGATGGCAGCCATCGTGATCACGATGGCAGCCATCGTGGGCCACGGTCGTGGCCACAACGGCGCCATCGTGTCCATGATGGGAGCCCCCCATCGCGTCCATGATGGGCGACGGCAATGGCACGACCGAGGTGAAGAGGGCACGACGACGGCACAAACATCGTCCACGTCGTGCCCACGATCGCACGACGGGGAAGAGGGCGATGGGCGATGGCACAAGCCGGGGGAGGGGGGGCGACCGGCGAGGGGCAAGGGAGGTGGGAAGGGGGCGAAGGCCACGATGGGGGGAAGATGGAGGACACGACGGGGGGGGGGGGAGGGGGCGAGGAGCGAGGGGACGACGGGGAAGGGGGCGAAGGCCGCGACGAGAGGGCACGATCGTGCCCACGATGGCAATATCTCGGCCGATAAGACCGTCCCCCGACCTTCGTGTCCATCGTGGGCACGATGGGCAGGGGGGCCACGGTCGTGGCCACGGTCGTTGCACGATCGCAGCCATCGATGGGCCGAAGGCACGACGGGCCAGGGGGGAGGGGACGGGGGACATGACGGGGGAGGGGGGACATGGGACGGAGGACACGACGGGGCCGGGGGGACAAGATGGGGGGCGGGGGACGGAGGACACGACGATGGAAGGGCACGATCGTGGTTCACGATGGCCACGATCATGACCACGATCACACCATCGTATCCTATTTTTGTTTTAGTAATTGATTTTTTTTGTAGGATTTGTTATAAATAATGGATGCTTTTCTTATTGTTTGAAATTTTTGAAATTTATGATATTATATTCGATTTATTCCATGTTATTTGCCGATATCACGATGGGAGGCACCCATCATGCCCGCGATGGGTTCGGGCGGGCGAAACGGAGGGCACGATCGTGGTTCACGATGGCCATGATCGTGACCAGGATCACACCATCGTGTCCACGACCGGGTAATCGATCGTGTGTTATTATTGTTTGAAATATTTGAAATTTATGATGTTATATTCGACCAATTTAAGTTTGAACATGTTATGTATCTTCTAAACAACATTTTAATACATAGTTAATCAAACCATTTAGTCTTAAAACACATAATTTAACTGTTTTGTGAAATGAGTCATGACAACTATATAACATTCCATGAAATGTTATAAGTATTTTCCTAGATATTCATAGGTCTCGATGTATATAACTCCAACTCATTTAATTTTGATTACAAATCAAAATTGATTGCTAAATTATGGTTTTAAACATAATATAATACATTAAACAAGTCAATAATCATATTTAAATTCGAAATTAAATAATTTTAATAACCACACGATGACTCGTGAGAGCCATCGTGCCTATGGTCGTGAGTCTACCATCGTGGACACGACCGAAGGACACGATCGTGCCCACAATGGCACCTCACGATGGAGCTCATCGTGGGCACGACCATGGGCACGATCGTGCCCTTGCGTCGTGTCTTCCCCGTCGTTACCCAACTTTGAAACTTATTGAGATTTATTCCATGTTATTTACTGAGATCACGATGGAAACCTCTCATCGTGATCAATATGGGAGGCACCTATCGTGCCCGCGATGGGTTCAGGCGGGAGAAACGGAGGGCACGATCATGGTCACGATCGCACCATCGTGTCTACTATCGAGTACACGATCGTGTGTTATTATTGTTTGAAATTTTTGAAATTTATGATATTATATTCGACTAATTTAAGTTTGAGCATGTTATATATCTTATAAACAACATTTTAATACATAGTTAATCAAACCATTTTGTCTTAAAACACATAATTTAAATATTTTTGTGAAATGAGTCATGACAACTATATAACATTCCATGAAATATTATAAGTATTTTTCAAGTAGATATTCATAGATGTCGATGTATATAACTCCAACTCGTTTAATTTTGATTACAAATCAAGCTTGATTGCTAAATTATGATTTTAAACATAATATAATACATTAAACAAGTCAATAATCATATTTAAATTCAAAATTAAATGATTTTAATAACCACACGATGACTCGTGAGAGCCATCGTGTCCATCATCGTGGACACGTCGTGTCCTAACGTCGTGTCCACGATGGTAGGACACGATGGTGGACAGGACGGGGCGAATGGTGGGTGTGGGCGAGGGCGGGGCACGATGGGAGCGAGGGCACGATGGGGCGCGGCGAGGGCAAGACCGTGGCCCACGATGGCGCCGTCGTGACCACGATCGTGGCCCACGATGGCTGCCATTGTGTCCACGATGGGAAGCCCCCATCGTGATCACGGCAGCCACCAACATTTTTTTTTGTTTTGCTTTTGTTTCTCAAGACAATAATATACAAAAATCAACATAACAAATAGAGTGAACAACATACCAAACTAAAAACAAATAACATGGAATATGTCTCAATAAGTTTCAAACTAAGTCTCAATATGTTTCAAAGTTGGGTAAGACAAAATATTCTAAATCCTACAAGCCGCCTATACTTCTTGATAGGACCTTCAATATCAAGTAAAATCTTCTTCACATCCTTGAATATTTCGGCCCTCGAATATATATTAACCCCACGGGTCACATAGATTAATGTAGGTCTTTTCCAATCACAATTAACCTATAAAATCAATGCATTAAAAGCAATTACAAAGAAAATCATGCATTTGAAAGAAATAATACAACAATTAAAAAAAAGGTGGGGGGGAAGGGGGCTGCCATTGTTTCCACGATGGTCGCCCCCCTTCCCCCCATCATCCCCAAACAACAAATCTCACCGGAAACCGTCGAAAATTTAGAAAAAAAAAACTTCATTCTCAATAAATTTTCAATAAATCTCAAGAAACTCAAGTTATTTACCAACTAAACATGATTCTCAAAGTATTATAATTTATAACACACATACATGCATTTAACAATGAATTTAAGCTCCAATTTTTTAAAAATTTGAAAGGGGCGAAAATTAGGGCTCACCGGAGAAATAGGATGCGTCGTCGGAGCTTGTCGCTGACACCGACTCCTCGTCGTTCCGGTCGCGGTTGCCCATCTCGATGTCGTCGTGAGGTGGTGCTTGGTCGTGAAATTTCTCCGATCGTGAGTGTGTCGTGAGAGAGAGAGGGACGAAAATTGAATTTGAGCGAGGGTGGGGGGGGGGGATTGATTTGGACGAAAATCTTGATTTCCTTTTTTTTTAATGATATAATATGAGGGTGTTTTAGTCATTTAACTCATTTTGGTATACAAAAGAGTTGTTTTTAAGTTGGGGTATCTCTTTTAAAATGTGGTATTTAAAATCTTGGACCCCTTAAATGAATTAGGGCTTAAACTATTTTCCTTTTTCATGTTATTTGTTTTTATTTTTGATTTTTCATGTTATTTGTTTTTTTCTGTAATTTTTATTTTGGACTTCTTAAATGTAGACTTCCGTAATAATATAATTTGGACTTTCAAAAGCCCAAAATTATTACTTCTTAACAAAAATAAATGACATACAATCCTAAACTTTGTAAACAAAAAAACTAGAAAATGTTCATAATGGTTTTCGTATTGTTGCACTGCCCTTCCTTGAGCCCAAGACCAAAGCCCAACTTTTAAATTTGGGCGTAGCTAGGAGTAGTATTCAGGACCCTTTTGACGAAAAATCGGTCCAGGGCGAAACGATAAAAATTGTCTCTCTATCCATCATCATTAAAACATAAGATAACACTTTTTTTAGAACTCATATTATAATATTTAGATTAAAAAAAAGTATTAATAATTACTATAAAAAAATGTCTTCTTCTCGCTCATAATAATAATAGTATATATAAGAGGATATAAAAAATTTTGGGCTTCTGAAATGATGGGCCTTGAGCGATCGCTCATGCTGGCCCGCCCTCAGAGACGGGCCTGGTAGTATTTATTTTAAACTTGGGTTTAAAAAAGTATGTAGATAATTGGTATGCATTGAAGTGCGATAAGCTTGATGATTCGACATTTGAAATCATATTATACAACAGCTTCTTCTTACGTCAAATTTGCATGTATATGACATTTAATCAAGACAGCAAACAAACATTAGTGAGATGGAATTAGAGAAAAGGGATAGGGATCAAATTTGAAAAAGGAAAATTTTAATTTGCAAATTTGAGTGATTTTCAAATTTCAGTGTATTTTGATTTGGTGAGTTTTCCAGTACCCCGGCCCGTCTTCATGGAGATTAAACATATGCCGTGACGAAGGCGGTTGCTGTTCTTCTGCATTCCTCGTGCTTAGCTTCAATTATTCGTCAAATTATAAAATTAAAGGGTTATTGACGCCTAAATACATGAACTTTGAGTCCATTTTGATATTTCTCATAAACTTTGAAAGTTGTCAAAAAATTCACGAACTTTAACTTATTATATTTTTTTCCCACGACTTTGAGAATTGTCAAAAAATACACAAATTTTTGCTCATTTTGTTTTTTCCATAAAATATATTGTTATAAAAAATTATCCAAATAATTCTTTTATTTTAATTTTTTTAAGACGACATCGTTTTGGTTACGAAGTATATTTTAAAATAAAAATAATAATGTCACTCATATATAATTGTCATCTATCATTAATTAGATTAATTAAGCTAGCTAACTAATTATAAAAGAATTATTTGGATCTTTTTCTTATAACAATATATTTCGTGTGAAAAAATTAAATGAGCCAAAGTTGGTGTATTTTATTGACAATTCTCAAAGTTTATGGTAAAAATAAAATGAATCAAAGTTTGTGTATTTTTTTTTGACAATTTTCAAAGTTTGTGGGAAAAATCAAAATTGGGTCGAAGTTAATGTATTTAGAGGTGAATAACCCAAAATTAAATATGTAAAAGCACGAAGCTCGCTAGCTAATTTTTGTTTTATGATAACATTGATGTCACTAGGCTTAATGAAAACGCGACACATGAACATGATATTCACAACAACGTACAAAAGGAGCTTGTGGATTTGCATAGGTAATTAATATATTAGTAATATATAGCTAGAAATGAAAGGCGATGGGAGAATAGCAGCCGCAGCAGCGCAGACGAGAGGCAGAAGATGGCGGAGAATTTGAAAAGCGTGGCGGCGTGAGGATAAGGATTAGTCTCGAGAAACACGGCGCTGAAAGAGCAGCTAAAGGCAAACAAAAGCGACAACACAAATGCATCATCGCTACATAGAAACGGGAAGAAAGGTAGGAAAACTGCTGCGCTCGATGATACCATCAGAATGCCTCGTGAAATCCAACCATCATCATTGCCCTTCGCCATTACTTACTACTACTACTTGTGTTGGAAATATGGTTTTAATGCCATATCTGGAAATTATTATTTAATTAAATATTTATTATTTAATTAAAATAATGATTGGATGTTAATCTACATCTCGAGTAGATCAACGTGATATACTTGAAGTCTCAAAACCGATTTCCGGTGAGTGAGATATTGTATGTCAAAGTTTGGATGTTGAAGAGGGAAAATCAGTTTCAACTTCTGCGTTCAACGATTGCGGCCACCTACCGCGTTCAACGATTGCGGCCACCTACCGAGTTCAACGATTGCGGCCACCTACCGCACCCGCCGGAATTGACTGACGTTCCGTTCACACCGGCCGTTCACACCGGCCGTTCACACTAGGTTTAACACCTATAAATACGGGTGTGTTGTGAACTCATAAGACACAACTTAGAACTCACAACTCAGAACTAACGACTCTGAGAACTCACAACTCACATCAAATTCTGCATTCCACCTCAACCTCTAGCTCAGTTCTTGATCCTATTCAGTTCGCCGGAGCTCGCCGGATTGTGGTGCTACATCCGACGAGACGAAGTCGTTTTACCTTTGGGGAAGATACGCCAAACCGAAGAGCACTACCGGGGCGATAATCTTCTTGCGGGAAGAGATTCATCTCGACTCGACTTGATTTGTTTAAACGTATAATTTATTTATACAGTGTATTTCAGTTGTATATATTTATTTGAGTTGTAATTTCTCAAATTATTTCTTTTGTAATATTTTCAATTATTTTGAGTTGTATTATCTCAAAATATTTATTTTGTAATATCTCGATCGTGTACCCGGTTATAACAATCGCAAGAAGATTATATCTCTGCCGTTGATACACGTTCGAGAAATGGCTCACACCGACGTCAATATGGATAGCTCCACCACCTCTGCAACCATCGGTTCAACCACGTCGTCAATATTTTCCTCGTTTGCATCAACGGGGGCTTCTTCGTCAACATCTAGAACTATTGGTCTTGCCGAGAAACCATCAACGTTCTCAGGCAAGAACTTCAAATATTGGCAAGAGAAGATGCTATTCTACCTCACAACCGTGGGGTTTGCCGGTTTCTTAATGGAGGATAAACCTCCAACCCCGAGTGAAGGGGAAGGGGAGACAAGCCAAGAAATTCGTGCCGGATATTTGAACTGGTGCCGCGGCGACTACTTGTGCCGTAACACCGTTCTCATGTCTCTGGACGAAAGGCTCTACCGTGTTTTCAAGGTTCATGAAACCGCGAAACAATTGTGGGAGGCCCTTGATCTAAAGTATCAAGTGGACAAAGCGAATACTACCAAGTATGTCGTTGCCAAATGGTTGGAATATAAAATGGTCGACTCCCGACCATTGATGGACCAAGTGGAAGACTTCCAAAATCTTTCACATGAGGTTCAAGCCGAAGGGATGCCCTTGGCGGATGCATTGCTCGTTGCAATCATCATAGAGAAATTACCTCCTAGTTGGAGGAAATTTCAAAACCTTTTGAAGCATGAGCGCTCGGAGATGTCCGTGCCGATATTGTTGTCAAAGCTTCAAATGGAGGATCACGTAAGGAGTCGTGATCAAAAGGGCAAAGCGCCGATGGATGCAAAGGCCAATCTCACCGAGAACGGCGGTCCTTCCAACAAGCGTGGCCGCCCTAACCCCAACAACAAGGGCAAAGGGAAGTTAGGTGGAGGACAACCATCAAAGTTTGATGGTGTGTGTTTCAATTGTGACAAAAAAGGTCACATGGCTAAAGACTGCCGCAAGCCAAAGCGGAACAAAGCAAAGAGCAACGTGAACAACGTCGAGAAGGACTTCGACAATTGGAACAATGATGACTTTGCTGCCATGATCTCCGAGGTGAATCATGTGGACAACCCGAACGCTTGGTTCGTGGACACCGGCGCTACCGTCCATATATGCATAAATCGTGAGTTGTTCCACAACTACAAAGAAGTGGAAAACAAAATGATAATGGAGGCTAGCGAGCGGACATCCCAAGTCCTTGGCATGGGAGATGTGATTCTTCAACTCACGTCGGGCGTGGAGATCACATTAAAAGACGTATTACACGTTCCAACTGTCCGAAAGAATTTAATTTCGGGCTTTAGGCTTACGAATAAGGATTTTGAATTGTTTTTCAAATCTGACTATGTTGTAATACGCAAGTGGGGAAAGTTCCTAGGGAAAGGCTATGCCTCCGAAGGACTTTTCAAACTTGGTGTAAGAGCTTGTAAGCCTGCCAAGGCTAAGATCAATAAAGATGCATCGACTTCTTCTGCTTACTTGATTGAGTGTTCTGATTTATGGCATTGTAGACTTGGACATGTTAATCTAAATGCTATAAAGAGATTAGTAAAAATGAATTTACTAAAAGTTGATGAATACAACTCACAAGAAAAATGTGAAGTTTGTGTTGAAGCCAAAATGGCTAAGTTACCGTTTAAATCGGTAAAAAGGAGCACTCAACCTTTGGAACTTATTCACACCGATGTTTGTGATTTAAAGTTCGTGCAAACTAGAGGTGGCAAGAAGTACTTTATCACCTTTATAGACGATTGCACAAAGTATTGTTACCTTTACTTATTGAAAAGTAAAGATGAGGCTATTGAAGCTTTTATAAACTTCAAAAATGAAGCCAAGAATCAACTTGGATGTCGAATTAAGATGGTTCGAAGTGATAGAGGTGGAGAGTATGTAGCTCCGTTTGCTGAATTATGCAACGAAAGTGGTATAATCCATCAAACGACGGCTCCTTATTCACCACAATCTAACGGCGTTGCTGAACGCAAGAATCGAACTCTTAAGGAGATGATGAATGCCTTGTTGATTAGTTCAGGATTACCCCAGAACATGTGGGGGGAAGCTGTCTTAACGGCCAACTATATCTTGAACAAGATTCCACTCAAAGGGAAAGATGTAACTCCCTATGAGCTATGGAAAGGAAGGAAACCTTCATATAAATACCTCAAAGTGTGGGGGTGTTTAGCCAAGGTAGAAGTGCCTTTACCAAAGCAAGTTACAATAGGACCTAAAACGGTGGATTGTATCTTCATTGGTCATGCACTTAATAGCAGTGCCTATCGTTTTATAGTGCACAGATCGGAGATACCTGATATACATGTTGGGAAAACGATAGAATCAAGGAATGCTATATTCTTTGAAAAATATCTATCCTAACAAGGATAAAGGTACATCGAACTCTAATGATGGAGTTGATGGTGATGCTACAGGTTCTAAACCTATGGAAGTAGCTTGTAATTCTACTCAAGTAGATGATGCCACGGGTTCTAATCATGTACCACCTAATAGGAAAAGACCAAGGTCTAAACCTATGGATGTAGAACCGAGACGTGGGGAACGAGTTAGAAAAGCTAATGTCTATGGACCGGATTATGTTGTCTTGATGCTAGATGGCGAACCGGTGACGATTAAAGAAGCTATGTCTGGCTCAGATGCAGCTCTCTGGAAAGAAG
Source organism: Salvia miltiorrhiza (assembly GCF_028751815.1). Taxonomy (NCBI): domain Eukaryota; kingdom Viridiplantae; phylum Streptophyta; class Magnoliopsida; order Lamiales; family Lamiaceae; genus Salvia; species Salvia miltiorrhiza. The sequence continues at coordinate 14,753,766 of NC_080391.1, read as the reverse complement.
CCATCGATATTGAGATTGATTCCATTATGCAGAATCATACTTGGGTGTTAGTGGATCTACCACCTGGAAGTAAAGCTTTAGGATGCAAATGGATCCTAAAGAAGAAGTACAAATCTGATGGTACTATAGATAAGTACAAAGCCCGACTTGTCGTTCAAGGTTTCAGGCAGAAAGAAGGGTACGATTTCTTCGATACCTATTCACCTGTGACCAGACTAACATCTATTCGGATGCTTCTCGCTATTGCTGCCTTGCACAATCTCGAGATTCACCAAATGGATGTGAAAACTGCGTTCTTGTATGGCGAGTTGGAAGATGAAATATATATGAAGCAACCTGAAGGGTTTGTAGTACCTGGGCAAGAGCACAAAGTATGCAAACTTCAAAAGTCTTTATATGGGTTGAAGCAAGCACCGCTTCAATGGCATTTAAAATTTGACAGTGTAATGTTGTCAAATGGATTCAGAATCAATGAGTGCGATAAATGTGTCTACATTAAGAATTCTAATAACGGATATGTTATTGTTTGTCTTTATGTAGATGACATGCTCATCATGGGAAGTAATTCCCGAGTGATTCAAGAAACCAAAGGCATGCTAAGTAAAAATTTTAGCATGAAAGATATGGGCTTAGCTGATGTTATCCTTGGAATTAAAATTCTAAGAAGACCTGATGGTATTACTATAACACAATCTCACTACGTTGAGAAAGTGTTAAAGAAATTCAACGCTTTTGACAAGCCAATAGCTAAGACACCATGGGAACCTAGTGTGCATTTGAGTGTACACAAGGGAGAACCTGTTGACGCGATAGAATATGCGAAGATTATTGGGAGCTTGTTGTATCTAACAAATTGCACTCGTCCCGATATAGCAGGCTCGGTCAACAAGTTGAGCAGCTTTACAGCTAACCCTAGTAATGAACATTGGAAAGCTCTTGAAAGGGTTTTGAGATATTTGAAATATACTCAAAACTATGCGATTCATTATACTAGGGAACCCTCTGTACTTGAAGGGTACTGTGATGCAAATTGGATATCTGATGCCAAAGACTCGTTTTCAACGAGCGGTTATGTATTCACTGTGGGGGGTGGTGCTGTGTCTTGGAAATCCAAGAAGCAAACATGTATTGCTAGATCGACTATGAAATCAGAATTCATAGCTTTGGATAAAGCTGGTGAAGAAGCCGAGTGGCTTAAAAATTTCCTCGAGGATATTCCATGTTGGTCGAAACCTGTGTCGTCCGTGATAATTCATTGTGATAGTCAAGCTGCTATCGGACGAGCACAAAATCATTTGTATAACGGTAAGTCGAGACATATTCGTCGACGTCATAATACCGTGAGACATTTGATCACTAGTGGAGTTATCTCAATTGATTATATAAGATCAATTGATAACATAGCGGATCCTTTGACAAAAAGTATCCATCGAGATCAGATGTATAAACTGTTAGGGGGAATGGGTTTGAAGTCCACAAATTAAGGATAATCATAGTGGCAACCCAACCATGATGACTGGAGGATCCCAAGAACTTGGTTCAATGGGACAACTAAGCTATGAAAATCCGTGTGTTGAACACTCGAATTGCCTATTCCTTGTAGAACAGTGAGTGTTCGGAAACCTGCACGTGGTGAGGTTAAGTCTTTGACTTTTAATGACTCTAGAACTCCTCGAAGAGGACAAGTATAGCAGGATACTTGAGTTAAGAGTCACCTATATAAGTGTGAAGTGGGGCCGCTTCGATTGAAACACTTATGAATCCAAAGAGGTGTTCCAAGGCCTGTAATGGACACAAACGTGAGAACGAATAAGGATTGAAGCAATATTGTGTCAATATTGTTGACTAAGTATACACCGAGGAGGACTAGTTCAAGGAACACAATCCACTAGGCCGCCGGTATACTCGATAATATTGACTATGGCAGGTTCAAAGCCACAAGCTACCTTTCCAAATGCAATGTTGTATCTTAAGAGGACTGAGCTAAGTGTTTGCATACTTTCGCATACTGATTTCTCACTCATGTGGGGGATTGTTGGAAATATGGTTTTAATGCCATATCTGGAAATTATTATTTAATTAAATATTTATTATTTAATTAAAATAATGATTGGATGTTAATCTACATCTCGAGTAGATCAACGTGATATACTTGAAGTCTCAAAACCGATTTCCGGTGAGTGAGATATTGTATGTCAAAGTTTGGATGTTGAAGAGGGAAAATCAGTTTCAACTTCTGCGTTCAACGATTGCGGCCACCTACCGCGTTCAACGATTGCGGCCACCTACCGAGTTCAACGATTGCGGCCACCTACCGCGTTCAACGATTGCGGCCACCTACCGCACCCGCCGGAATTGACTGACGTTCCGTTCACACCGGCCGTTCACACCGGCCGTTCACACTAGGTTTAACACCTATAAATACGGGTGTGTTGTGAACTCATAAGACACAACTTAGAACTCACAACTCAGAACTAACGACTCTGAGAACTCACAACTCACATCAAATTCTGCATTCCACCTCAACCTCTAGCTCAGTTCTTGATCCTATTCAGTTCGCCGGAGCTCGCCGGATTGTGGTGCTACATCCGACGAGACGAAGTCGTTTTACCTTTGGGGAAGATACGCCAAACCGAAGAGCACTACCGGGGCGATAATCTTCTTGCGGGAAGAGATTCATCTCGACTCGACTTGATTTGTTTAAACGTATAATTTATTTATACAGTGTATTTCAGTTGTATATATTTATTTGAGTTGTAATTTCTCAAATTATTTCTTTTGTAATATTTTCAATTATTTTGAGTTGTATTATCTCAAAATATTTATTTTGTAATATCTCGATCGTGTACCCGGTTATAACAACTTGATTATTATGATCGCCTATTCTACAATCATCAATATATAATCGTAATGGAAATCAAAGGAGCCAGACTTAAATCTTCTGATCTCCTAATTGTGTGAGTTTCCAATTTCCCTATTTATACTACTAATGGGGTAAAATTCAAGTTACCAATACGAATACGTAATCTGTTGATACTAAATTTTTATGGACTATTATTCTGCATGCACTAAATTTGAAGTCGCACTATTCAATATTTTCATAATCTTGTTGATTGACTTGACGGCTTAATTTATCGTAAACTTATAGAGCGCCAAGAATTCGTTTACAAAAGTCAACTAGAAACAACAAAGATATAACTTGCAATATGAACTAGTAATCTTTAACATAGCGAAGAAAGAACTATGCAATACGCATATACAAGCTTGGACACGTATGTATTATAAAAAATATTAAACATCATAATTAAAATATAAATGTGCGTCCATTGGTTTAAGTAATAGAATAGTTAATGATTAAGATAAAAAAATAAAAAATCTCAAGTTTGAGTTCTCATATGATTCTTAAATTATTTATCTCTAATAAAAATATATAAATGAAATATATATAAGGTTCAAGAAAGAACCACTAAATAAAATAAGAACGAAGAACCATTTTCAGCCATTCGATCATCAAGATCTACGGTGGATGCATCATCTTGTTGGATGAATGCAGATCCTGGGTTCGAATCCTGAAGAGAGTAATTTTTTTTTGAGTGCATTAATATGATGACAAATGAGAATGAATCTGAAACTTCAGATGTTTAAATCTATGACTGATATATATTCCCTTCATCCCATTGATAATGACTCATTATTTTTGGCACTGATATTAAGAAGCATAGTGATTTAAGGATAAAAGTGATAGAAAATGATGGTGCACACAACTTTTTGTGCGATGAGGTAATTTTCTTTTATGGAATAGTCCATTATCAATGGAACAGACTAAAAAGGAAAGTGATCCATTATCAATGGGACAAAGGGAGTATTATTTTATTTAAATTTACCGTGTAAAAGGAAAATGACAAATAAGCCAAGATATATAAATCTACGAATAAAGCGCTTATAATGCATGAGTACCCGTTCAAACTCGGGTTCGAAATGGCGAAAATTTCACTATATTAACTGAATATATTATTCATGCATTACAAACAATTAATTCGTAAATTTATATTAACTTATTCATTATTCTTATTTACCACAAAAATAATCTTTCTAAATCTAACCCTATTCTAGATGCAAATGAGAATTCCGACAGAATCCCCTTTCGAAATAACTACTTAGATATATATATATATATCTATAAAAAAATCTGCATATTATGTTGAGATAAAGCATATAAAACAATTTTGAATTCAATAAAGAAAATTGATTAGAATTACGTCTTAGTATATTACGGAAGGTCGCCACAAATATACTTTGTTCTGGAGTCTAGTAAATCGGTCAATTGGAAACTTTTAGAAAATCCAAATTAATTAAATCATAGTATACCTTGTTCTGTTCTATTCCAAATTCGGTTTCAGTTCATTGAAAATCTATTTTAATTTATTTCTTACCTTTGCTAGAGAAATAACTAGTGTTGAAATTTTTGCTTAATGAAATAGTGATGGAATATCTATTCAGTGATGAAATATTTGGAATGAAATATCATGATATATTAGCCGCTTCCGTGAATAAAGGAAGTAAAGATTACCGGCCGAAATTCGCTTATACAAGCATAATCTGGGTGACAAAAAGAGGCGATAAGTCCCAGAGACTCCCACTAGGACGGTTTAACGATAAAATGGACATTTTTAAAGTCGAAGGTCTTATATTTGAATCTTTTTATCCTTTAACTTTTAGGTTTTAGTATGTTATATTTGATTTTTTAAGTGCAATTTACTCGTTTTGTATTGTTTGCTCAATGTGCACCAAAAGTAACGGTTTTTGTGGGTTTAAACGAACTAAAAAAAATATGATAATACCAAAATATTACTACAACAAAATTATCTAATACTCCAGTAAAAAATTTTGTGACACTAATACATGTGTCATGTTTAGTTGTAACAAAATTTAGCTATATTCATATACGCCAGGAAGGGCGGCAGGTGAGACGTCACCACTCGGTTCGGGGGCGCCACTGGTCGGGCTCCTTTGGATTTCCGCAAGATTTCTTTGCGTTGAATTCTTGAGAGATTCAGTGGCTCTCGTCATTGATGTGCTGGATCTCGGAGTGTTATCTCCTTTTTCGACTTTGATTTTGTGGGCGTCTCGCGTGAGTTGGCACCCTAGGGGTGTGCGTTTTTTGTTTGCTATTGTTACCTATTGGTTTTTTGTTTTTGTCTCGTTTATCTGTGTTGGGAAGCCGAGCTGCTTAGGGGGTGATGGTCAGGCCGGAACCTTGGAAGTTGTCTCACTTCCGCTTCCTTGCTGATTTTGTTTTTAGACGAGTACTCTTTTTTTCCTTTTAAGAATTTTCCCTTGCGGGTTTGCCTTAGAAGGGTTTTAACGAGGCTCGGCCCTTAGTTTGCTCCTCTGTGCTCTCAAGAGTTTTTAGGTTCTTTTTTCTTTTTTAATAAAATCTCCCTCCGTCCCACTCCAATTGACTCATTTTCCTTTTTGGGATGTCCCACTCCAATAGGCTCATTTCCTTTTTGGGTAAAAAAGTTGTACTTAATTGGTGTGGACCACACCATTTTACTACCATTTTTCTACTAAAAAGTAAATTTTTTTAATCTCCGTGCCCAAAAGAAGTGAGCCTATTGGAGTGAGACGGATGGAGTAATTTAATAAAACTTCTTTTTCAATAGCTAACTAGTGCGTTCACCCGTGCGATGCACGGCGAGTATTAAAATTAAACGATATATTTAAATAAATAAATAAATAAAAATATTAAATAGTTACAAAATATAAGCAAATCTATATCTATACATAATATAATTGAGAAAAACAAAATAAAAAGAATATGTTTATGTAAGTAAATATTAAAATTCGTATACTGGCAACTAATTATTTATCTACAAATTTATATTAGAATTAATACAAATTGAGCTTTTAAGCAGATATTTTAACATTAAAGAGATCTAAATTAAATCAAAATAATTTCCTTCTCTTTAGTTTCGTTAAAAACTACTCTCTTCGTCCCTAAAAAGTTTGCCATAATTTCCTTTTTGAGGTGCCCTCAAAAGTTTGCCCCAATCTCTTTACTCTCTATTTTTGTACATGGTCACACCATCAATTTTACAATTACAGTCATTTAAAACTCATGTCGCTTCCCTTGGGGCAAATTTTTGAGGGACGGGGGGAGTATTATATATATAGATATCTAACAAAATATAGAAAATACAATAAAATTAATATAAAAACTAAATAAATAAATAACACAATGTTCAGCATTTGTGGAAGAGGAAGAGAAAAAAATTTACTTTTAAACTTATGAATGGTGAAATAATATTTTGTTGGGAGATGATCTTATTTGGTTCTATATATAAAAAAAATTATACTCCCTCCGTCCCAGCTTTTAGTATCCAACTTTCCTTTTTTGGCCGTCCCACATTTTAGTATCCATTTCTATTTTTGGTAAAAGTAGGTGGGGCCCTTACTCCATTTTAATTATTTTAACTCTCACATAAAATGTGAGACCCTTATTCCACTCACAACACATCAATCACTTTATTAAAATCCGTGTCGTTCTCAACTGGATACCAAAAGTCGGGACGGAGGGAGTAATATACAATATTTTTCTTTTCATAAAAAAATATTCAATATACATCTTAAATTAAATACAATGACAAAATCTCTAATTTGGTGTAAAAATAATTTAAAATAAATTATGAACGATTAAGTTATAATTATTTAAAATTTCAAAATAAAATTATTATAAAAAGAAATAAAAGAAAAAATAATATAGTATATGTTTAACATTAATGAGAGAGGAAAATTGAGATTAAACAAATATTTATTCTGAAACTTTAAATAATCATAAATTGTTCCAAATCTATTTTCGATTATCTTTTTCTCAAATTAAATATTTTGTCATAAGCTTTAATTAAGATTTATATTGAAAAAAATTATGAAACAAATTTAACTATTGTTAATAAATAAATAAACAGTGAAACAACATTCTTTTGGAAGTTATGATCTTTATATTACATATTTTTTTATTCATAAAACAATATTTAATATACATTTTAAATTAAAAATCATGATAAAAATAATTAAAAATAAATTATAACAAATAAGTTATGTTAATTAAAATTTTTAAATATTAAATATTTTCTTTTTATTCTCCCTCCTCTCTCCCCCTTTCTCTTTCCTTCCTCTTTTTTCGGTTATTCCCTATATTTGGGCCATAGTGGGATTTAGTTATATTAATATCTCTCCTCTCCCATTTTTATTAACTTCTATCATTGCCTTCAATTGATAATTTTATTACAAAATTGCCACAAACTGTGTTTTCATATATAGATTATAAATATATTGTCAATTAAGAAAAATAATTATAGTTTCATGTGTCATAAAAATAACTATTTTTAATTTATATATCATTGCATATTTTTATTTTTGTGACACACATGATAGTTAATTATCCACCCACAAGATGCAACAATAGTTAATTGTGTGACAAATAACTTCTTTTTTTAGAAATGTGACGCGATCCTTTAAAAATTAGGCCATTACTCTCTCTGTCCCTCAAACATCTTTCTAAGGGAGGGTGACACGAGTTTTAATAAAAGTTAATTGTGTGAGTGGGGAATGAGTCCCAAAAGAAGTGAAGATTGTAATTTGTAAATTGATAATGAAATCGTTTCCAAAAATAGGTTAAGAAGATGATTTGGGGACAACCCAAAATAGAAAGAAAGAAAAATATTTGAGGGACGAAGGGAGCGTATATTAGAATATTCTATTGTAGCGTGTGTGTGTAAAAGGTTGAGTTAAAATAAAAATCACCATTAAGATAAGAATGTAGCAGTAGAACTAATTATCTACTTCAATAATCAATGATCACGATTTAATATTAAAATCTCAAATTAAATATAAAATAAATTATTTTATTAATTTATAGGTGCAAAAAAGTGGAAATAAATGAATGTGTCATAAAAAGAAGAGCATTAAAAATTCAACGTACGTACTCTTCAAAAATTGTATCTCCATCTTCTTCAAACCATAGCCTCTTGCATCAATTATCATCAAAACACAAAGAAATAAACACTGTCCACTTCCTCGAAACAATAAATCACATATGATGCACGAATAATCATTCTCTCGCCAAGTTTGTATTTTGAAGGGGACAAAAATTTCACCACATTAATTGAATATATATGACTTCGTTTGTTATATTAATTAATTTATTCGTTATTCTTATGTATCACGAAAAATAGCATTTTTATAGGATCCCACCACCCACCATGTTAGACATCACCTTCACTATGTATTATATATGTACAAGAAGGTCGATTGAAACAAAGACTTACGTTGTCTGTCAAGTTACTAGAAAGTTACATGCATGCATATACGCCCCCTAGCCTAGTTCTAAGGAATCGATTGCAACAAAGCTAAGAAACATGATCGATCGTTATATAGATAGTGCGAAATGCGTATTGTTTCTCCACGACCTAACCACATCAACATTATGTTAAATGTTTTGAGCCAACTATCGCCTCCTTTATGTTTCTCCGATTAATATAGAACCAAAGCATATGATCAACAGATAGACAAAATTTTACGTCAATAAAAAGCTTGTAATAATAATATATAAATATTATACGACGACCATAAAGATCATACGTTCTTCTCTATCTAGAAAACCTAAGATTAATTGGTTCTCGCGAAACAACGGTGTAATTTAATTGCAATGGTCTCATCAAATTGAACTAAATCAATTACTATATATAAGTTCTCCAACACACACCTCTCTTTTCTCTTTTTTTTTTCTCTCTTCCTTCTCTCATGTGTTCTATCCCGAGAAACAATAATCATAAAAATGGAAATGAACCGAGACGGCGGTGAGATGCGCATCGACATCCCGGCACTTGATGAGAGGAGGCGTCGGGCGCGGCGAAGGAGATCATCGAGATTCCACAGGAGAAGTAGAACGGTCATAGAAATGAGTCTGGCCCTGGGAGGCCAGGCTATCGGAGCGGTTGTGGCCGTGGCGCTAACTAGCTGCACTTCGTCATGGCCCCTATACTCCACCGAGTTATGCATATTATTCGGCCTCATCTTCCTTTTTGCAGCGCTGGCTCTGCGCCGGAAGCAGCCCCAACTGTCGGCGGTGACGGCTAAGATTGGCGCAGTGGCGATAGCACTGGCGACTGTAATCGCGGTGACGTCTCACCTGCCGCCCTTCCTGGCGTTCGCTGCCGGCCTCTTTGCTTTTCTGATGATATCCGTTGCTGTGGCTTTGGCCTCATGATATGAGATGAAACAATATTTGTGCTTTTGATCGAATTATTAACATCATGTGTAATATATATAAGCATATATTAATTTGATTCAATGTTTGTTTGGTCGTTGTGTAAAATTCAAAGATGAATTAATATATATCATACTTATTTTTCGTATTACACATACAGAATCACATATTTAGAGTAATATAGCGGTCCAAGGTATATATATATATATATATATATATATATATATATATATATATATGTTCATATCATATTTCTCTACATTTCTTGTTTTCATACCCAACAAATTGTGGTATCAGAGCCTTATTCTCAATCATGACATGAAGCATTATTTCAGTGTTTTCATGCATACACTGCACTCTAAATCAAGTTATGATCTTTGGATGAAAGCATTTGGATTACCGGAGCGGTCAAATGAAGACTACATTAGACATCTAACTGCTTAATTATTACCTCAAAAATAATATTAAAAACTGCTTAATTATTGTCTCAAGATCTACCGCAACAACCAAATGATGAAGAAAGATGCAAGTGCCCTCAGATTCATTCAACAAAGGCAAGGGCTGAGCAAATCTATAAGTCCAAGGATGCATGGTGTTAAACGAGAGAAGTTTGGAATATAGTCAAGGACGGATTTCACGGCAACCACAAGATAACTTTCTATAAAGTTACAGAGAATTTGATTTATCAAAGAAAGATAGTGAAGTTATGCAAATCTATCTTACTTGAGTTGCCGAAATGATCGTGAATCAAATTAAAAGTCTTGGAGATATAATCATGAAAAGAAAGTCATCCAAAAAGTTCTTTAAGGTCTTCCGATCCACCAAAATATGATTACATAATCTCACAATCAAAATATAATCCAAGAGTACTCTAAGGATCTATCAACATACAAATTATATGATCTCACATGCATGTTCTCTTCGAGTGCACCAAGGAAGGATCAGCCCCTCAAGCAAGCATTTAGGGTCAATTAATTTTTCGGACTCAGATTCCACGAGGTTCGAACACTCAAAATGATGATAATTGAGATTTTGATCATTTGGGTTAGCTATACAACTCTCACACTCACTCACATGAGAACACAAATCCCAAACATGGCTGCAAGTAAAATTTTCGCTCAAAACGCTACTTTTATCTTCACGCTTCCTAATAAGAGGGTGTTTGACTGAGCTTATAAGCTCTTTAAAACAAGTTATAAGTTATTTAGGAGCTATAAGCTCCTTCGAAGTGTTTAGCAAAAAATAAGCTCTTAAAAAGCTTATAAGCTAATAAAAATAAGTTATAAGAGCATCTCCAGCGCCTCCTTGAACATGGTATTAGCATATTTGTATAAAGAACTCATAATTGTAGGGCTGTAAACGAGAGTTTTTATTGTCTTTCTTGATTTCTTCATTGTGTACAAAGCACCCTTTTATAGGGTGAAGAAACATCATACAAGGAAAGAATAAAACTGCTATAATCAAGGATCTTGATTGATCCTTGATTATCTAATTACATCTTATCCAATATTTACCATAGTTATTTTCTACACTCCCCCTCAAGTTGAGTAACAGGATTCCCGATATTCAACTTGCCAAGAACTTCTGAAAAACTCTTGGAGTTCACAGCTTTGGTTAAGATGTCAGCGAGTTGATCTTCGGATCTGACAAAGGGTAGGGTCACGATCCCTCCTTCGATCTTCTCTTTAATGAAGTGCCTATCAACTTCAACATGTTTGGTTCTATCATGTTGCACCGGATTTTCAGATATGCTGATGGCGGCTTTGTTGTCACAGAACATTTGGCATGTTTTTGTTGGATGAAGACCTAACTCCATTAGTAGCCTTCTCAACCAAAGAACTTCAGTCAGCCCACTCTTGATTCCCTTGAATTCTGCTTCTGCACTTGAGAGTGCCACTACCTTTTGTTTCTTGCTTCTCCATGATACGAGGTTGCCTCCTATGAAGGTAAAATACCCTGCTGTTGATTTTCTGTCAATTGGGTTCCCAGCCCAATCTGCATCTGTATAGGCTTGTATTTCCAAGTGACCAGTTCTTTTGAATAGTACTCCATAATCAAATGTTCCTTTCAGATATCTCACAATTCTAAGTGCTGCTTCCCAGTGATCAACCTGGGGTTGGTGCATGAACTGACTAACAACACCAACAGCGTAGGCAATATCAGGTCGGGTGTGTGAGAGATAGATGAGCTTCCCTACCAGACGTTGATATTGTCCACGATCAGCTAACTCTGCTCCATTCACAATTTGTAGCCCATGATTTGTCACAATAGGTGTTTCTGCTGGTTTGCAATCCAGCATTCCTGTCTCTGCAAGAAGATCTAGAGTGTATTTCTTCTGATTGATGAAGATTCATTTCTTTGATCTGAGTACTTCAATGCCAAGAAAGTACTTCAGTCTCCCTAAGTCCTTCATCTCGAACTCTTTGAACAAGCTTTCTGAATTCAACTTCTGAATTTCTTCTAAGTCATCCCTTGTTATGATCATATCATCAACATAAATGACTAAGCAAGAAATAAGATCACCTCGCTTCTTCAAGAATAAAGTGTGGTCGGCGTTGCTTTGTTGGTACCCAAACTTCTTCATAGCTTCGGTGAAGCGTCCAAACCAGGCCCTGGGAGATTGTTTGAGGCCATATAAAGTCTTCTTCAGTCTGCACACCTCCCCCCCCTTCAAAGTCATCTGAAAAACCTTGAGGAACATCCATGTACACCTCTCTTTCATCCTCGAGTTCTCCATGGAGAAAGGCATTTGTAACATCAAACTGGTGAAGATCCCAGTCTCTATTGGCGGCTATGGATAGAAGAACTCTGACGGTGTTTATTTTTGCCACAGGTGAGAAAGTCTCCTCATAGTCGATCCCATACATCTGTGTATATCCTTTGGCAACCAGTCGAGCTTTGTATCGCTCAATCGATCCATCTGGTTTTCTTTTGATTGTAAAAATCCATTTGCATCCAACAATCTTCTTTCCCTTTGGTAGTATACACTTTTCCCAAGTATGATTTCGATCCAGAGCACTGATCTCCTTTTCATGGCGGCCCTCCAATGCTCAATTTTGAGTGCTTGTTCTGCTGATTGTGGGATCTCCTCATCAGATAAAGCTGCTTCAAAAGCAGTGGCGGTTTTAGACAAATTTCCCTTGGCGAAATTTCCAATAGAGTACCGAGTATTCTTTCCAAACTTTTATGGGGAGTATCGTTTGGGAGGAACACCTCTAGTACTCCTAGGAGGCAAGACGTATCTCCCGGTATCACCATCTGTTGTATTCTCCTGTTCTTCTACACCAATCTGAGGAATATGATCATTTGAATCGGAAAGCACAGTAGATTCTGAATTTCTTACCGGAGATATCGGATGGGGAGATATGGGATGTTGAGGCGGAGAGGAGATTGATTCTGGAGTGGATGAGAGCTGCTCGGTGGTAAGGTTAACAGTCTCTGGTGGGCCTGCTTCGGGACTTGGCATTGGTAACCAGCTTAACACGTCTATTTCACTCTTTTCCTCACTCTCCCCCTGACTGTTAAGGTGGGTATCATAAAAATATTCGGTTTCAAGGAAATCACAATTCATCGTGGTTAAGACTTGACGGGTCTTTGGATTGTAACACCTATAACCTTTTTGGTTAACCCCATATCCTACAAAGACACACTTAAGGGCACACGGAGAGAGTTTAGTTCTTTCATGCTTGGGGATATGAACAAAGACTGAACACCCGAAAACCCGAGGTTGAAGAGTAAGTGTGGGAGGGACAGAGGCCAAAGTGGATAGTTTTTGCAGAGGGGTTTGTAACTGGAGAGTTCTAGTAGGAAGGCGATTTATGAGATAGGCGGAAGTGGCAATAGCTTCAGGCCAGAAATAAGTGGGCACCTTAGATTCAATCATCATAGCCCGGGTCATTTCAAGGAGAATTCTATTTTTCCGTTCAGCAACGCCATTTTGTTCTGGGGTATGAGGGCAAGTGGTTTGATGAATTATACCTTTTTGTTGACAAAAATTCTGCATAGAATGGTTAACGAATTCCCCCCCCATTATCAGTTCTAAGGGTCTGGATATGTTTTTGAAATTGAGTTTGAACCAGGGCAAAAAAATGGGTAAATTTTTCAAAAACTTCAGACTTATGTTTGAGAAAGTATACCCACGTCATCCTAGTACAGTCATCAATAAAAAGCAAGAAATATTTAAAACCTTGACCCCCCGAGACAGGTGACGGTCCCCAAACATCAGAATGCACTAAAGAGAAAATAGTGTCAACACAAGAATTATTGGGTTTAAAAGACTGTCTATGGCTCTTAGCCAAAACACAAGTTTCACATGATAATGACTCATTTTTCACTAACTCGGGAAACAAAATCTTAAGATAACCCGTGGATGGATGCCCTAACCGACGATGCCATAGCCAAGCTTCCCGGTCAGCAGTCCCGTGAGCCAGCATCGCCTTGCCTTGTTGAGCTATCTCATCCACATAGTACAATCCATCCCGCTCAGTGCCACGCCCAATAATCTCCCCCGTCCTGATATCCTGAAGAAGACAGAAGTGAGGATGCATGAGCATGGTACAATTGAGATCTTTTGTAACATGACTAATAGACAAGAGTTTATGGGAAAGAGAAGGAACATATAGACAGTTTGAAAGACGAAGAGTAGGGGAGATTTCTATAGTTCCGGCTCCTTCAACACGGGTTAGGTCACCGTTTGCAGTTTGAACATGTGTTCGGTAAGGTGGTGACGACTCAAGAATATCAGTTTTCTCAAAAGTCATAGTATCAGTAGCCCCACAGTCAAAAATCCATCTTTTATCTCTATCTTGTTTATCACTAGAGATTTGATATGCAGCGGAAGTATTTAGTGACTTTCTACATAATTGAGAGGTGCTTTTAGTATTGTGTAGAAAACTAGGGTACTTAATGTAATTTTTGGGATTCAAGGGGGGCAGATTGTATAACATGGGGTGACATTTGTAATAACCGAGAATCTGAGGGACTTATGGGCAAGGCATGGGGTATTTTATGTAAATATGCGAAATTAGGAGGGTTTGGTGTAAAAACACCAAACCCTATACCTGAATTTTTAGAATGGGCGCCTCCTTCATTCGGCCCTTCCCCATTTACGCCAGCCTCCTCAATTCGGCCTCCTCCAATCTGCCCAAACTCCGGCGACCGGTCCACAGCCACCGCCGCTGCCCTCGCGGCCAACGCCGCCGCTCCGGTCTGCTCCTGTTTGTCTCAACTTCCACTCGCCATTTTCCCTTTGGCGATTTTGTGGTTGTCTTCCCACCACTCCGGGTAACCAACAATTTGGAAGCACATCTATTTGGTGTGTTTGTTCATGCCACAATGAGTACAGTAGAGCTTTGATTTATCTTCCTTTTTTCGATTTTGGGAGTTCCCTGAGTGTGGTGGGTTGTTTTTGCTGGTGGCGGTGTGTGGCGGTCGGATCTCAGTCCGTTGAGTAGGGCGATGGACGGTGGCGAGTTTGGCTCTGACTCCTCCCGATGATGAGGCGTCGATGTCGGCGTGGTTGGTTGCCGGCTGCAAGATTTGTAGTCGAGCGGCCTCTCTTCTCACTTTCAAGAACGCCGACTTCGCTGAGGGAGCCGGGATTTCCTTGAGGATATCCCGTCGAACGTGGTCATATTTTAAGTCCAACCCGGAGAGAAATTGGTACAGACGCCGACTCCCGATGAGCTTTCGGTATTTGGCGATGCCCTCTTCGCAGCAACCCAGCGGATTCGGCTCCCGTCTGTCGATGTTGAGCCATATGGCCTGTAGTTCATTCCAGTAGTCCTCTAGGGTAAGTTGTCCTTGGTTCACCTTATTTGCTTTCACCTCCAAGTCATAGATTTGGAGCGGATTTGTGGCTCCATTGCCGTATGTCACTGCTAAACTGTCCCAAACGGCCTTAGCCGTCTGATGTTGGGCGAAATTCATCACTAGTTTCCTTTCCATGTTCTGTAGTAACCAAGAAAAAACGGCCAGATCCGTTTCTTCCCATTTGTAGTAATTCGGATCTGTGGTTTTTGGTGGTGGTGGTTGTCCGGTGATGTGTCCGGACCTGCCTCTGCTGCCTATGGCTACCTTCATGAGGCGGGCTTATAGGGGATAATTGTTGCCATCTAATTTGAATCCGAGCACGACGTTTTCAGAGTTTCGCATCAGATTGGCAATTTGTTGGGTTAGCTCATTTGTATCTGGTTTTGGTTCTATGATCTGCATTTCTCCTGACATTTTGACCTAATTTTTTCAGGAAGGAGAAGAGAGGAAAAAAAACAGCAGTGGCTGCCTTGATTTGGGTTGAGGGGTTGAGGAAAAAAAAGGAACAATGAGGAAAATTTTCTGAGTTCCAAGGATTAAACCTGCTCTGATACCATGTTGAACATGGTATTGGCATATTTGTATAAAGAACTCATAATTGTAGGCTGTAAACGAGAGTTTTTATTGTCTTTCTTGATTTCTTCATTGTGTACAAAGCACCCTTTTATAGGGTGAAGAAACATCATACAAGGAAAGAATAAAACTGCTATAATCAAGGATCTTGATTGATCCTTGATTATCTAATTACATCTTATCCAATATTTACCATAGTTATTTTCTACAGCCGGTACACGGCCAATGGGTGTGCGCTGGGGAACCCGACTAGCTCGTGTTGGGCACCATTCTTGGCGTAGGGCACAGAGTGGAGAAAGGCTCTTCGTGTGTATATCACGCACGATGTATCATATGGCTGATATTTACATGGAGAAGGAAAAATTTTACATGGGTTTGAATTCTGAAGAGAACGAAAATTTTATTCCCTTCGTTCTCATAATTTGTCATTTTCGTCTGTCCTCATAAGATGTATCCAATCTATTTTTGGTAAGTTTTTCACTCACAATAAAGTGAGACTCTTACTTCACTCACAACACATTCAATCACTTTATTACAACACGTGCCATTTAAAAATAAATACATTTCATAAGGATGGGGGAGTACTAACTTTTTGAATATCATTATTCAAACACTTTATATATACTGGCTTATTTATTATTCTCATTTATCGCCAAAAATAACAATCTCACTAGAACCAGTAAATAAAATAAAAACGGAGAATTATTTTCAACCCTTTGATCATTAAGATTTACGGTGGATGCATCATCTTGGTTGATGAATGCAGCACCTGAGTTCGAATTCTGAAGGGATCGAAATTTTATTTTTTTCGAGTGCAGTAAATTTAACAGCGAATGCATTAATTTTTGTAGTCAATGTAGTAATTTTAATGGTTCTCACGTTCTTACGAAAATTATAATTTTTATTAGAATCACACCATATATATATAGTCGAGTTCAAATAAAAACCACTTTTATTGTAAGAAAGTAGAACCAATCTTGTCCATTTATTTTGAATTTTTAATGATTGAGATTAATTTCATTTTTTCTTTTTTTATATTTCTTATAATTTAAGGAGTGTTAAGTAAGTAAGTTTATTATTTAATGTAATATGTAGTACCATTATTAATGGGGTTTCAGTTTATTTCTGCTATCACGTTCATTGTTCTTCAAACAACATATAAGAAGGATGAAATTAGTTAATCATTTTTTCAAATTCATTTTTTTATTTTTTTTCTGAATTCGATGTTTCTGGTAAATTTGTATTACGTTACATACCAATTTATGTTTGTATGCGAATTAAGTCTGTAGATTTTTTGAAATCCACAAATAGTTTATATTTATATGCGAATTAATTAGTTTATATTTGTGTGCATATTAGTTTATCTTTGTGCATATTAGTTTATATTTGTGTGCATATTAGTTTATGTATGAGCGCGAATTAGTTCAGTAAATTTTTGAAGTCCAAGAAATAGTTTATGTACATGTTTGTGTGTGAATTAGTTTATGTTTGTGTGCATATTAGTTTATATTTGTATGCGAATTAATTTATGTTTGTGTGCATACTAAAAAAAAATTATGTTTGTGTGCATATTTATTTATGTTTACTTTTGAATTAGTTTTTGTTTGTGTGCATGTTAGTTTATGTTTATATGCGAATTAGTTTATGTTGAACCGAACTGCACGTGAAGAATAACTCAACTGCATGCAATATGAAATCGAAGAAAGTTTTTTTCATTTTTTGTTTTGAAGAAGTGGACGGTGTTTATTTCTTTGTGTTCTAATGATAATTGATGCAAAAGACAATGAATTTGAAGAAGATGAAGATGACATGAGCTTTGAATGCTCCTATTTTTACAGCACATTCATTTATAGATTAATGAATAGTTTGTTAATAAGATATTTCAATGCAAAATCGTGACCAATAATTGTTTATTGATAGTTCTACATTCTTATCTTAAGGGTGGTTTTTAATTTAACCCAACCCTATATATATATATATGTGTGTGTGTGTGTGTGTGTGTGTTAAAGTAAAATTCATTTTAACATATAAATTTAGAACTATTTTCAGTTCTTAGATCATGAAGATCTACAGTGAACTCATCATCACGCTTTATTAGCTAGATGAATTCATGGTCCTAACGATGAAGTGCAGTCTGTTCGTAAGACGCTTATTTTCCAACTAATAGGTCGGGGTTTGAGTCACCTAGAAGGCTAGAGTGTGAGTGTATCTTTCCTTTTTTTATGTAACAATCTTTTTTTTTTAAAGAAGAAGAAGATGAACTCATGGTCCTGATTCAAATTCATAAAGAGTACTGAAAATTCAATTTTAAATTCATATATTTTCACAACAAATTCTTTCATATAAAATTCATGAATTATCTAACAAAATGATAAATCCATCATATATATATCTTCATAGTTTAAGGGTTAAAATTAATTTTTAATTTATATTTTAAAATGAGAACAGTGTGTATGTGACCTCCTCCTATGTGTGTGCGTGTGAGTAGCCCGAAACTTGAAAATTTCTTGGCACGCTACATGCCTACATTAGTTTGAAACATGCTTTAGTCTATTAATTGAACATAGTAAATAAATAATCGGGTATGGAGCATGATGTATGCCTTAAAAATATTTGAAATTATTTATTCAAAAAAGAAAAAGAAAAAAAATATTTGAAATTATAAGGAAGTCAAATCCGTCTACATTAGACTATGCGACCATTATTTTTAGTTATTATTGGATTTACTATATACGACTTTTATTGTGAGTGATTAATTGATTGGAATTACTAAATGAGTTTGAGTACTACATTGGATTTACTAAACTTGTGAGTGATTAATTGATTGAATTTACTAAATGAGTTTGGATACCACATAATATTTAGGAGCTGTTACTTTGATTAATTGACAAAATGCATAATGGATTATTTTTATTCTTATAATTGCTATTTTTTAAATTTCACTCTTTCAATACGGTATGAATCAAACAAAAGTAACTTAAATGATAGAAATAATCAAGAGTTTTGAAATATCTCAAAATATTAATCCATCTAAGTAAATAAAGAATTAATCTTACTATTTTATCAATTAAGGCTAATCATTCAAAGTAAACGTCTGCTTAAATTTTGAATATTATTTGACTCCTTTTCCTAAGAGTATTTCCAATGTTGTGCACTATTATTCAACAACTCTATATTAAAATACACAAAAACTCCTGTGAAACCAGTTTTTTAAAAAAATCACCTTCACAATGACAGTAGTACTTCAACATCAAATGATATTTTTATTTGTATTTTAAAGTAGTGTCATTGTGAACGTGATTTTTTTTAAAAAATCGGTTTCACAGAAGACCACTAATAACGCAGAATTACAATTTCATCTACAATAGTCTACTTTATCTGTAGCAAAAAAATAATATTTTAAAAATATATTTTTTTAATTCAGCTATTATTAGTTAATATGTGAAATTTATTATAATTAATGTAAAATAAATACTTACATTTTATAATAATAATAATAATAATAATAATAATAATAATAATAATAATAATAATAATAATAATAATAATCAATAATCAATAATCAATAATCTATAGTATTGCCTTAAATTTAGCGCAACGCTATAACAATCTTAATTTTATAGCAGAAAGTTAGCGCAGCGCTTTCAAAAAACACTAAGCTCTATTTTAACACCCCAAACCAATTGGAGATGGTCTACCTAATTAAGTCAAATAGTGATTTATAAAGTATTTAATTTTATAAATTATAAACCTGTAAATAATAATATAATTAAATTTGCAAATGTTGAAGAAGTCTAGTTCGGTAAAATTAAGGTATCAAAATCT
This sequence comes from Salvia miltiorrhiza, assembly GCF_028751815.1. Taxonomy (NCBI): domain Eukaryota; kingdom Viridiplantae; phylum Streptophyta; class Magnoliopsida; order Lamiales; family Lamiaceae; genus Salvia; species Salvia miltiorrhiza. The sequence continues at coordinate 14,734,286 of NC_080391.1, read as the reverse complement.
TTATCTTGCAAGCTATAATTGATTCAAGTTCTATCTATTTGTTAACAGAAAGTGGAAACGATATTGTAGTGGACGGATTGAGTACTAGTTTAGCTGTTAATTTGTTAGGTAATCTGATTATTTTACTGTAATATATATTCATTTATTTGATATGATATCTATTTATCTTAAAAAGAAAAAGAAAGATGGAGGGAGTGAGAACTCAACTAACTAACATATTGACATGAAGTTTTGACAAATTATAAAGTTAAATAAATAAGAGTAGCTGAAGCTAGTGTGTATAAATGTCATCTTCGAAGCAGCTCCATTACCATAGCTCTGGCCTGCTTCGCTAGACGTCCATTAGCAATGAATTCCCGCATCTTAAACTCACAAATCAACCTCCATTTTCCTCCACCTCAACTCCAACTTCACCAAAAGACCATAATCACAATCAACAAGCGCACCCATTTTCTTAAACCCGCCTTCCCATCTTTCATTTGCTTCAGTAACCGCCAAAATCCCATTTCTAAGGTTCAAAAATTTGATTTTTTATTGATCCTAGTTTGTTGGGTTGTCTTTCTTCATGCTCGTTTGTTTATTATGCTTATGATCTTGTAGGTTGTGAGAAGCTCAATGGGAAAATATAGAGTCTTGGATGATAAGGAAGCTGCATTGCTCGTTAATACTTGCATTACTCGTAATTTGGCGCCGGTGTTGAGCTTGGAGCAAGGATTGGAAGCGATTAAGGCGGCCGTGGAGGAGCTGAAGGCCAATCCTCCTCCTTGTTCAAGTGGGATGTATAGATTTCAGGTGCTACAAAGTTAATTTTGCACTTTTTGATTGAGTTTGGTTCTTGTCTATTGTAGTCTTATTGTTTGAACATTTGTCTGGGAGAGAATCAGAATTGCACTGTGGTGGAATGTTCATCAGAATTTTCTTGCTCCTATTTTATTTTTAATGTGCTCCCTCAGTTCACAAAAAAATTGTTACATTGTGGACATCACGGGTTTTAATAAAATATGAGTGGAGTTGTTAGGGGAGTAATGGTCCCACTTCAAATGTGAGTGGAGTTGTGTGGACTCTACAATTATAAATGAAAGTGGCAAATTTTTTGTAGATGGACCAAAAAGGAAATTGTGGCAAAATTTTCATGGACAGAGGAAGTATGTTGTTTGGGTCATCCTCTTTGTTGAAGTCATCAAATGTTTTTTATTGATAACAATATGATCAGTTTTGTGCATTTCTCTCACATTTTAGTGAATTGAGGCTGACGAGGGTATTTTTAGTGTGGTGAGACTTCCTAGCTCTGTTGTAAGGTTGCAAAGTAGTTTGTTATTTATATTTTGGACTGAATAGTGAAATAAGTCACATGTTTGAATTATCTTGCATGTTTCTTGATTGTGACGGAGGTGCTATAATTTTTGAAGTACTTTTGTTATGTAGTAGTCACATTCTATTAAATATAGATCATGTGTATGGCCACACTTGAGCTTTTTGTACTTTTTTGAAAAGTAGTTTTAAGAATTTCATCTGTCTTCTAGAAAGATTTGGATTTATTCTTTTCTATGCATAGCTTGCAGTGCCTCCAAGTGCGAAAGCATTGAACTGGTTTTGCTCTCAACCAGAATCATCAAAGGTTTTTCCTTTGTTCTTCCTTTCCAGTGATAAGGAGAATTCAACCTACGAATCACTTTCTCTGGGAAGAACCAGAGGCGTTTTTGGCATAGGTTCAGCTGTCAGCTTTAAGGGATCTCCCCATGCTTCAGGAAAATGCAATTCTTTGCTGAGGTATCTGTTTGCTTTTGTATCTGCGTTGATCATTAACTAGCGTTATATGCAGCTCTGTGGTTTTAATTTCTACTGTCAGATGATAAGCGTTCCTGCATTTTCTTTTGTTAATCTTTTTTCTGATCTTATGCGCATAACCTTTTCCTCTTTGACTTCCTGGTGCAACAGAACTGCCATTACTTAAGTCAAATTGTATTGTAGTAAATGGGTCAAAATTAAGACGCAGATACCTACCGAAGTATCTATGAAAAGGATCATATAGTTGTATATGTTGAGAGATTGCTTTTCTATTATATATCTTTTAATTTTGATACCAATTTTGATACCATTGCTTCTGTGTCTCAAAGTGGAAGGAGTCTTCCCTGGATTTGTTTTTGAGTTCACTAAATTCAGATACTTCCATTTTATTTGAAATCCAGTTGATTGCTTTAAGATTAAAGCATTTTTGATCTAGCATGTCAATGAATATTTATGCAGATATCTTCCGGCTGAATCAACATCTTCAAAGGCTTACGGGTTCTTGGATATTGAGCTTGACATAAAGATGTCCACCGTAGAGCGTCAGACTGGTTCTTATTATGTTTTCATCCCACAGGTAGTGTATTTGCATTGTAATCTTGTAAGCAGTCGTGAACTCGCAAGTCCATATATATTTAGAGTAGGATTTTGGGAGTCTTGCTATGTTTTCGTCTTTACTTATATTACTTCCATAATCAGGCTACATTTTCAACAGATTGAGTTGGATGAATTTGAGGATATCTCTTTCTTATCTGCTACACTGGCATGGGATGACTCTTCGATGTGTACTTTTAGTGAAACTGTTCATACATTTGAGAGCAGTTTTGACCAGGTAGTACAAGTTTTTCACTGTCTGTTATCTTATGGCACCCACACTTTTTCATACTTACTGTTTTTTCCTTTCACTTTCTTGTTTCAGGCCAGGTATACCTCTGCAAGTGGTAGCCAACTAATTTACTCCTCTCTTTTGATGTTCAAGAATGCAGAGAACCATAGGCAAATGGTAAGATGAGACTGGATTTCAGCTGGAAATAAAGTCCTATTTGGATAACTTTTTATTAGGTTAACAGATATAGGTTGTGAATAAAATTGCAAAATTTAAAACTTTTGTTAAAATTGCATATTGTCCCAATCCTGAGTTTATTTTTTTCTTGTTTATCTTCAATTTCTCTGCCTGCCTTTTTTCTGAGCAAGGAATCAAAGAAGAAGTTTCATTGGGAAAAATACAATTTCCATAAGCTAGACCTTTTTTCCCCATGTTTTGTGTTTCCATTTGCGAAAGATAATTCTCCCCCCTAATGATAAAGAAGAAAAAGTAAAAACCGACTATTAAAGATGATTTAGTGTTTCTCAGTACTGACCATTTGCATCCTGCATCTGTAAAAACATTTGGTAGGTACGTGTAAATTCACTCTTAGTAGATGGGAAGAAACTGGAAGCCAGCACTTTGGAACTGGTACACCTCTATCCTTTATTTTTTTTTAGCGATGCATCATGTAATATTTCCTTTCATTATGTTGATGCAGTAGCCTTATTGGAAAATAAAGTAATAGATGACATTCTAATATCTACATTTCTTGCAGGAAGATGCCTCGTCATGCTTCAGTCAGTTCTCGGCCAGGCTTTCATCAACTTTATCAATTGCAAATAACATGGTATGCAGCTAGTGCACGAGGCAAAATCATTCTCATTTACTTAAATAATCCAATTTAGCATTTCTTTTATTGAAGTATGTTCCTGTAATATATTTACCAAACTTAGCTTTTAAATTCTTTAATCCTAACGATCAGCTGATGCTTTGGCTATCAATGTTACTTAAAAACAAAAAGGCTGCACTCTGTTGGAGATTTATTAAATAGTTTTCCTGGTTGCTACAACTAGTACTATTACTTCATGTCTAATACATTCTATTATAACTTTCTGTTTACTTTGTGGAATCATTTTCATCTCGTTTTCAGCACCCGGGACACGAGACTAATAAAGTGAATTATTTCTCTCAAGATTCTCCTAACATCAATGCTTTGTGGGCATCTCTTATGGTTGAAGAATGCACCAGGCTTGGTTTGACGGTGAGACATTGAAGCAGAATTTGTTTCTCTGCCCAGTATGTTTTCTACTTCTCTGATTTATTTGTCTTCTAGTATTTTTGCATAGCTCCTGGATCAAGGTCATCTCCCCTGACGATTGCTGCTGCAAGCCACCCCCTCACAACTTGTATTGCATGCATTGATGAACGGTCCCTTGCATTTCATGCTCTTGGTTATGCCAAAGGTTCCCAAAAACCAGCAGTCGTCATAACATCATCGGGCACTGCAGTCTCAAATCTTTTTCCTGCTGTGAGTTTTTTAGTTCATAAATGCAGTTTCTTTCGTCTTTCTTATGAGCTGTCTTACTTTTGCTCGAGTTTACTCTTTACTGTAAGTGTTGCTGCACCTGAACATACAGGTTGTGGAGGCCAGTCAAAGTTTTGTACCCATGCTGTTACTTACAGCGGACCGCCCTCCTGAGCTGGTAGACGTTGGAGCAAACCAAGCAATCAATCAAGTATACGAAGTTTTATCTTTTTGAACGTGTTATCTTTATTTTCAGGAAGTTTATGTGCTCACTTTTTCTTTGTTATAACCAACTGAAGGAATATCTGATCTGCATATTGGAGTTAATTACCTTCTAGTTCCCATCTTCATAATTTTATCTTAAATGCTGCTCATATTTGAGGAAATTGCTAATTTCTTAAATCTTGCAAGTTCTGCAAATTACTCGTTTCATTCCCATAAATCATTACGTATTTCTATTTCAGATCAATCATTTTGGAACATTTTCGAGGCAGTTTTTCAGTCTTCCTCCTCCCACTGATGAGATTTCTGCGAGACTGGTTCTCACCACAATTGACTGTGCTGTGCATAAAGCAACATCTTCACCAAATGGTCCTATACATATCAACTGCCCTTTTCGAGAACCATTGGCAAACAGTCTGAAGAATTGGAATCGTAAATGTGTAAGTGGACTAGACGCTTGGATGTCAAATGCTGAACCATTCACCAGATATATTCCCCCACAAAAATCCTTATCATGGAGTGACATGTACTCGCATATGAATGAAGTTCTCGAACTGATTCAAGGGGCAAATAATGGGATATTAGTCTTTGGTTCTATTCACAAAGAAGATGACATGTGGGGAGCTCTTATGTTGGCTAAGCACTTGCTGTGGCCAGTTGTAGTCGACGTCCAATCAGGATTGCGATTGAGGAAGTACCTGTCATCCTTTCTCAACAGGAAGGATATATTATTCGTTGATCAGCTTGATCAACTGTTGCAGTCGGATTCTGTCAGAGCTTGGATGAAGGCTGACGTAATAGTACAGGTACATCCAAGTTCTTACCTACATAGTAGTTTCACCACATACTTCCAGGCGTAATACAATCCATTTTGATATAACACAATCCATTTTGAAGCATGTTGGTGAAGTCCTTATTTCCTATCTTTGTCAAAATAACAGATTGGAAGTCGGATAACTGGGAGGCGCATTTCTGAGATGATAAAGCAATGTTGTCCTAGCTCTCGCATTCTAGTTGATGATCATCCTGGTCGTCATGATCCTTCTCATATCATGACACACAGGATCCAAAGTACCATCTCTCAATTCAGTGATAGCGTGATTAAATCTTGCAAACCAGATGTAAGAAAGAGATGGAAGGAATTTTTACAAGGACTGGACATGATGGTATGCTTACATACTTGGGCGTTTTATCGTTTGAACTTAGTACTTTGAGAATCCCACTTCAAAATCCACGATGTGTTTACGTTTCGCATAGATCATCTTGTAAAAGAAACTAACTTGACATTGACATTCTCCTCGCTCTTTTATAGGCTGCCTCGGAGTCATCATCATTTATTAGTTCCGAGAAATCATTGACTGAACCTTATGTTGCACGAAAGATATTTGAAACACTTCGTTGTGGATCTGCTTTATTTTTCGGAAACAGCATGCCAATACGTGATGCAGACATGTATGGGAGCAATTGGGTGCAATGCACCCATCCCGCTTCTTTAATGTTGAGCGCTGATTTGCCGTGCCACTGGGTCCATGTTACCGCGAATAGAGGTGCTAGTGGCATTGATGGTTTGATCAGCTCTGCTGTTGGATTTTCAGTTGGGTGCAACAAACGAGTAAGTAACAAAGCATTCCGATTCAAATTTCTACCAGCGCTTTGAACTCTGGAGTACCTTCATTTTTCAGCAATAAAAAAATTAACCAGTAAATAGTCCAGTGACTTGCATTGTAATTCTTTGCAATCTCAGGTGCTTCTTGTGATGGGAGATGTTTCATTTCTGCATGATACCAATGGATTGGCACTATTGAGACACAGGTAGACTTTCCTCGACTGTCTTGCTTCTTTTATCTTCATTCTTCTTTAAGACTTGAATTTGTTACCTATCTTAACTATATCTTTCTAACGGCACATGGAGAAGCACGTTTCCAGCACAGAATAGAGACGCCTGCATATACTGATCGATACACCTATATTAGTTCTATTAGCTTAATTTGCAAGTTGTAACACTTTCTTGTTTTCTTTTTTGTGCACACATATTTGAATAATCTGTCACAGAATCATTCCTTTGTTGCTTTTGACAGTGCTGGAGGCGTTGTTTTGATGTCTTTTAACTAGCTCGATGAAACTTCCTCATGTCCATATGTTGACATTTCTTTTGAGCTGCCTTTATTAACATACAACTTTTCTTCTGAAAGGACGTCGCGCAAGCCAATGGTCATAGTTGTGGTAAACAACCGTGGAGGTGCAATCTTTAGCCAACTCCCAGTCGCAAGTACAATAGACAGAAATATAATGGACCAGTTTTTCTACACATCTCACAATGTTTCAATACGTCATCTATGTTTGGCACATGGGTGAGGATACTATTTTCTCTAGCATTCTAACTTCTGAAGATCTCGAACTTAGTTTGACAAAACACTCCTCTGATACTGAGCTCTTGGGATCTGAGTTGGATTTCGACCACTTGATTCGTAAAAGATGTTCTGTGCAGTGTGAAGCATGTCCAAGTTCAAACAAAAACGGAATTGCAGCATGCTTTGTTCACGTCTCAGAGAGAAGACGTCGATTGCATAGTGGAAGTTGAAAGTGAAATTGAGACCAATATTGCATTCCATAAGTCTGTTTGATTTCCAGACACCCACTTCCCAAATTTAAAAGTCATTACTTTTTCTCACACTGTTAAATGTATGCTACTTGACAGTAACTTGAGGAGTTTCACTCGCCAAGCCTCAGATCACGCTTATGATGTCCTCTCAAAGCTTTCAATGGCAGACTCTACCTCACCAGGCCCCATAGATTACAAAATCAGTAAGGTGGACTACTCGCTATACAGGTAAATCATAAATATCCGATGCAGCAAAGCAGAAAATTTCATCGTGTTAATCTTAATATTCCAACTTATGGCAGGGTTCAGCTAAATGCTCCACCTACTTCATCTTCTGGAAATTCTAACAATTCCCCATCCTATAGAGAAGGTTTTGTTATAAGTTTGTCTCTTGATGATGGTAGTGTTGGATTTGGTGAGGTAAAGCTTAACTGATTCTGAATTCGTCTCTCTTTCAAGCAGCTTGACTGATGTGATCCATCTGCATACACATTATCTTAGCCATTTCAAATTCTAACTTCTTGTTAATGTTTCTTGTTCTTTACAAGCTCGTGCATGATAATGATATTTGTTGTTTTCATAGATGCCCATCTTAAATCATTGACAATCAGTCAATTTTCTACACACCGGCTCATATGGCAGTCCCCGTATGAGAGGGCATTTGTTAACTCAAGATCCTCATCAATTCTTGAACAGGTTGCACCTCTTGAAATCCACAAAGAAAACTTGCTTGATGTGGAAGAGCAACTTCGATTTCTTATTCATGCCATAGAAGGAAATACAATTAGTGACAACCTACCTCTATTGAAGGGCTCTTTCTCTTCTTGGATATGGAACAATTTAGGAATTCCGGTAGGCCTAGAAAAACCATTACATTTGTAATTCTTAGTGTTCAAACTGTGATATTATTAACCTTATTATTTCAATTGCTTTAATGTGCTCCATTATATACTATAGCCAGGTTCGATATTCCCCAGTGTCCGATGCGGGTTAGAGATGGCCGTCCTCAGTGCAATTGCAAGTAGACATGGTAGCAGTTTACTGAATGTACTTCATCCATCAGCAGGAGAATTGTCCGGAAGCTCGTCTCCTGTTCAAATTTGTGCTCTTATTGACTCGTATGGAAGTCCCATGGACACAGCATTTGTTGCATCCACTCTTGTTGCAGAGGGATTTACTGCCATCAAAATAAAAGTAATATTGAGCATTTCAAGATGTCCTTTTCTCAGTATCTTTCAAAAGTAACACTGTTGGTACGGTCATATTATCAGGTTCGATTTTTTTTGTAACAGGTGGCACGTAGGGAAGATCCTAGCGAAGATATTGCTGCAATACAAGAAGTGAGGAGGAAGGTGGGAAAAAATATCGTACTACGTGTAGATGCAAATAGAAAATGGACTTATGATGCAGCAGTAAAATTTGCTTGCGGCGTCAAAGAATGCTGCTTGCAATATATTGAGGTATGCCGTGATATGGTGTCAGGAAAACTGTTCTATCATAATTTATTTTGATAACTATATTTTCATTTCACTTTATGGGGTTACAGGAGCCTGTTGATAATGAAGACGATATAGTGAAATTCTGCGAAGAGACTGGCTTACCAGTGGCTTTGGACGAAACCATCAACTATGTCACGGAGAATCCTCTTCATGTCCTTCAGAAATACGGCCACTCTGGAGTAGCTGCTGTTGTAAGTTCTAACTCAATTTATTGTTGCTTTACATGATTTTACGAAATTTGTTTGAGTTCGTGTTACTGATTTATTTTAATCTAAATCTGAACTTAGGTAATCAAACCAGGTGTTATTGGAGGTTTTGAAAATGCTGCATTGGTCGCGCGATGGGCTCAACAGCACGGAAAAATGACTGTTGTCAGTGCTGCATTTGAAAGTGCACTTGGTTTGTCTGCCTACATCCAATTTGCTCGCTATTTAGATGTGCAGAACGCTGAAATGCAGAGCTTGATGAATAAGAAACCACAATCGTTCACAGCTCATGGCTTCGGAACCTATAAATGGTTCAAGGAAGAAGTGACAGCCGAGCCTCTAAATATCCACTACAATCCGCAGCATGGCTCTGTAGAGGTGGATGCTGCTGATGCCGGTCACTTTCTCCAAAAATGTCGACTAAATCATGAAGCGGTTGTTAGAACCTCGGATGAGGAAGAAGTGAAGGAATACCAAATAGCAGTTGATACAGAAGGTGCCTCCTTTTCCATACATGTGCTTGAGACTGGTGAAAGCAATGATGTAAGTAACAAATCAAACCATAGTCAGTTACTAAAACAGATATCTACACCTACGAAAAACATTATATGATCTTTGCATGAATCACAGTATTAAGCTGATTTACAAAATTGTCTGAAAACAGCTCTTGAACTCTGATAACTTGATGGAATCAGCCCATTGCTAAGCCTTCTTTTGTTCTTTTTCTTACGTCGTTACAATCAATACAGGGTAGTGCAGTCGTGTTTCTTCACGGATTTCTTGGAACCGGCGGAGATTGGATCCCCATCATGAAGGCCATTTCAAGCTCCACCAGATGCATTGCAATTGATCTTCCTGGTCATGGTGGATCGAAATTGCAATATCATGGTGACAATGATTCGGACAGACCCAACTTATCAATTGATGTAATGGCTGATGTCCTACACAAGGTGTTGAACAATGTCACGCGTGGAAAGGTTACACTCATTGGATACTCGATGGGAGCTAGGATCTCTTTATACACAGCCCTAAAATGCAGCGAAAAGGTATATACTAACATATTCCCACAACTTTCCTGCGTGCAAATCATGATTTTCTTCCGATGCTTAATGCTGCCTATCGATGCATTATAAAAGATTGAGCGAGCTATGATAATCTCTGGAGGCCCTGGATTGGTAGATAACGATGCAAGAACAATCCGTAAGGCTAAAGATGACTTCAGAGCTAGCGCACTTGTCTCAAACGGCTTAGAATTCTTTCTAGACACTTGGTACGCTGAAGAGCTCTGGACTAGGTAATGTGTCATAACACTATATATCTATTGTGCATTCGGCATATTTCATATTACTCGTATGAATTTCTATGAACACGTTGCTACCATTTCTTTCGTCAAACAGCTTGAGAAGCCACCCGCACTTCAAGCAGACAGTGAACAAACGTTTGAAGCACGAAGACTTGCACACTCTGGGCAAAGTGCTGTCTGATTTAAGTATTGGAAGGCAACCGTTAGTTTCTAAACTTACCTACACATTGAAATTTGCAATTTATGCAGACGTATGAGTTGTTCCTCTTACTTGTCTCAACCTCTACTTCAGACTAAGAATCGATGACTCTTCCTTGTTTGTCTCATAATAGATCATTGTGGGAAGATCTGAAGCAGTGCAAAGTGCCACTTCAGCTCGTCGTGGGAGAAAAGGATGTCAAGTTCAAGGCAATCGCGGTTGAGATGCAGACAAGAATCGGCCATGAAAACAGCAGCGTTGGTTCGCCATTAGTGATCGAAATTCCAAGTGCAGGGCATGCTGTACATGTTGAGAATCCCCTTGCTGTTATATCTGCTATAACACAGTTTATTAAGACAGTGAAGATTTCTTAAGTGGAAAAGGCATTAGTTAATTCAGTTTTGACAAATAATCTTGATGGGTTCCGCTGATCTCGTTTGTAATAAGATCGATGTTCTTTCTTCCACAAGTGTTTTGGAAGGCTCAGAGTATGCAAAATTGAAGGTTCTTCATACAACCAACGTATGCTGTATATATCCCATCACCACTAATATACGAGTTTATGAATCAAATATATTTCAATCAATCTTACCTCACAAACAAGCCCAACACTCAATTTTTTTAATAATTAGTAATACTTTATAATGGGGCGTCAAAACAAATATTTGTACTGATATTCTAGCGTATTGAAACTCGTTATATAGATCAAAGTCGGAGACAACGACATGCTCTAACCATTTGACGGAACTTTTATGAACCATAATAAGATCTATATATAATATATGAACTTACATTCTTTTTTTTTCTTCATATTTTTGTAATTTTTTTTAAAAATTCAAATTTAATTTATGAAAGAATATTCGATGTATCTTAAATTAAAGATAATGACAAGATCTTTAATTTGGTATAAAAATAATCAAATATGAATTTGAAACAAATAAGTTACTATTATAATTAAAAAAATTAAGGTGATTATTTTAATCTCTCATCTTTCTTTTTCTCTATTCTTTCATAGTTTTTCTCTTTTCTTATTTACACGGTCGTTTTAGGGTTGTAGTTGTTATTGTTATTATTATCTTCTTCTTTTTTTTTCTCTCTCTCATTCACTACTACAAAATTTATCTCTCCTCTCTTCTCTTTTAATAATAATAATAATAATAATAATAATAAAATATTATATTTATTTGCTGAATTATTTTATTAAGCATAACATAAAATATCTAAATTAAAAAATATAATGCATTATTATCAACAAATGTGTAGATAGTATTATAAAAACACAAAAATTAGGGTGCAATCGGTTTCATCGTGCAACCTGATTGCACCCTGACCCGAATTCACATCATGACCCAAATCGTGGGAATGACATTATTCGGTTATACAAATGACACTGTCTATAATTGACACTATTCGGTTATACAAATGACACTGTTTATAATTAAATAATTATTCAATTATAAACCGAATAGTGTCATTATACACCGTGTAAATATTTGATTTAAAATTTTAAAAATCTCTCTCCTTCCTCATCTTTTTTGAATAAATTTATTTTTTAAATTCTTTGTTATTTTTATTCATTTTTTAATTTAATTTTTTTTGTTTTAATATTAATTTTTATTATTATGAAATTCTTTTTTTTTAATATTCAACTTAAATACATTCAGTTAAAATTACTAATTTTGATTACTTTTATGAATATTATAATTAAATTGATATTAATTTTGTATAAATATATAAACATAAGGTGCAAAGGCTAGGGATCACATTCACATTCACAGCGGAGCAAGAAAGCATGGGCAGCGAGAATGACGAAGAATTGAACTGCAAGAAGTATGGAGTCCCGCTTTACGGCGCCGCCTGGGTTCCATCTGCTGCCTTTACCGCCAACGAGTTGGAAACTCCTGCCAAACGCCTCGTTGTCCTAGCCGGAGGCGGCGGAGAAGGCCACAGCGGGATTCCAAATGCCCTCCTCCTCTCGGCCTTTGATTCCGAATCCTGCTCCCTCTCTGATCAGCCTGTGAGACCTAATCGCTATCTTACATCTTATATTCTTTGAATTACGATTCCCTCCTTAATATTTATTTGTATCGTAAAATGGATATTGACTTGGTTGTGGATTTTGGTATGACCAAATAAGTTGTAATTGGAGCAATTGCTATCGAGATTTATAGAATTCTGAGGTTCTGTTGTTGAATCTGGGACAAAATTTTCGATCTGATCTTTTCTTAATATGTAACTGTGAAAAATCAAGGAAGATTTTATCTGTAATAGCTGATAACAGTAGATTTCACTCTTATGCATTTGAGATAAGCTGTGCACATTTTAATATAAGAAGATGCTATAATACTGTTGAAAGATTTAAAGTGTTATTATGTTATTTGCTTGAGTTTGATATTTCTTTTTTCCCGTCTGGGGTTAGTTACAAAGTTTTTAATTTCGACCTATTTATTCTTTAAGGTGGCTAAGCTTGGAACTGGTAGCGATCTGCCTTACAGAATTGGAGTTCATCCTGGAGGAGAAGGCATTATGTGTTCATTTCCCCAAAACTGCAGGTATGTTCAGTCTCTTTTATGCTAATGAAGTAGCACCTATGTCTCAGCTTAGGATTCAAAATGAGAAATTGCAAAGTCTATCATTGTTGAAGCTTTTGATAAGTTTACATTCATTGGTTCAACTTGCAGATGGTTTGAATGGGATTCAGCAACGAGCACGGACGACCAAACTTTAAGTTTGAAGTCATCAGAGAAAGTCCTTAAGCCTTTGGAAGATGTTGGACAACAATTAGCGTTGACCTTCAACACTGAGGGAAATTTACTTGCTGTTGGCGGTGAGGTAAAGGAAGTATGGATCACCATGAATGAATTCCATGAAAGTGATTGAGACTTAAAAAGTAAAATTGCTAACAAAATTATAGAGAGGAATAAAAAATAACCTTAAGGATTGAAGTATGGGAAATGGTTTTTGAAAGAGTTGCTACTTCTCTACAATTGATCTCTCTTCTTGAAGTACGTATCCAAAATGTCCAGTCAATATTAACCATCTAGAGCCCGACAAATTTCAGATGGATTTTCTTTTCTAAAGTCTGATAAAATGTGGTTTCAAATAAGTTCTATATCTCTGAACTATGTAAGACACTGATGAGTGATGATGATCTAGTTTGCCAATTCCTTGGCCACACAAGGCTGGCTTTTTTGCCTTGGATGAGATGCAGCACAGCTGGAAATTCTTTCTTCCTTTTTATGGTTTTCTTTCCTGTCATTGTAATTTAGCTGCTGCATGATTGCCTTGATGATATTATCACATTTGATCGAATGGATTGTACATTCATTATACTTAACATATTCAGTGAAACGGTGAATTTGAAGCCTGTTTGTTACTAGGTGTAATAAGTTTTGGCATTTTAGAATCATTTAAATAACTGTCCATATGTTCTTCTAATTATCTGACACTTGTGCAGCACAGGATGGTAAGCTAAGGGTTTTCAAGTGGCCAGCCATGGAAAGTATTCTCAGTGAGGCCAATGCTCATTCTTCTGTGAAAGATTTAGATTTCAGGTTCTTCTTAAATTGCATGATGGAGCATGTTTTATGGTTGAATAATAGGAAGCAATTTGTGACTCAAAAATTGAGATTTTTTTTTTCTGATACCTTGGTTGTTTGATGCAGCCCTGATGGGAAGTTTCTTGTCTCTGTTGGAAGTGGCCCTGGAAGGATTTGGGATGTTTCATCATCATCATCATCTGTAGCTTCTCTACCAAAGGAAAATGTAAGTCCTTTCTTCAAATTGTTTGGACCTAGTTAATTATATATTCTGCTAAATCACTAAAATGTTTAGCTTGTTGTATTTTTGTTCCAAAGAATCCCAAACCTTTTAAGCATTGGTTGGATGCTTTGGAAGAAAATATTGAGTGAAAATTAGGACAAAACAGCTAGTGAAAGCTTATTAGTGTACTAGGTAAAAAAATGTACTGGGAATAGTGGATATGTTTGTAGTGTTCGTGGATAGAAAAGAGAATATCATTTAACATGCCTCTTGATTTGGGCTAGCTTCTTCTCAGCATAACCTAGTTGGTTTATCTGTTTATTGTTTTCGCCCAACTACTTTCTAGAGACAAGAATACATGTTGGAATAAACTTAGTGCTTCAGCTGCAAAAACAAATGGATTTGTCTGTTTTCTATATAATACATTCTACCTTAACCACTTTAATTTGGCCAACTGCAGGATGAGATTTTTGGTTTTTGTCGGTTTTCACGCAGTACCGGCACAGATCAGGTTCTGTATATAACGACAATGCGAGGTTAGTATATTATAGCGGGGGTATCTATGAAGAAGGATTTTAGTACTTACCATGTCTTTGCTAAATAGATAAAGGTGGTAGTATTGTAAAGTGGAACCCAACTTCATGGAGAAGGATAAGTTCAACATTCGTCTCTCGGGATCCAATTTCTGCTTTTAATGTGTCGCCTGATGGGAAGCTCCTTGCTATGTAAGAATATATGATAACTGACTTGGCCTTGTATTTGTTCCTCTATGAAAATAAACTGTTTTCTTACTGCTAAGTTGCTAACTGTTTTCAAGCTTTAGAAAACGAAGAAAAATGAAAATGAAATGCACTCTCATTATTATAACATATTAAAATGTGATAAAGATTCTTAAAACTGTGAGCTCATGTGAAGATACTATTAGCTAGCATAGTCATGGACTTTGATCATTGATGTCTCCAACTGATAATATAATGCAGAGGAACAATTCAAGGAGACATTCTGATTATAAGTTCAGCCAACATGCGGACACGAACTGTTATCAAGAAAGCACATCTAGGCCTTGTAACCGCATTGGCATTCTCACAAGATTCAAGGTTGTTAAGTCTTCTCATTGTAACATTTGGTTAGTTTTTGCAATCTTAATATAAAACTATAAATTAGTACTGATTTACTTTGTCGACAGAGCTGTTGTGTCCGTATCCCTAGACTCAAGTTCAAGGGCGACATTGATTAAGGATGAGAAGAAAGGTGGTATGTACTCTCCTCTTTTATAGTTGGCATACTAAGATTATGTATTACCCCAGTTACCATTATTAGTTTGCTTGAACAGCTGAACATACTGCATATCTTAGATATTCTGTGTTGCTCAACTTGTTTAAGCATACTATTCTGGATCTATGATTGGCTGAATTTTTTTCCAGAAAATTATATGATTTGAAATGTAACTGAGTCATCCGTCAAATTCTTCAGTCAGTGAATTCAAGCATTGGAATACAGTTAGAACTTCTACGGTTTAAATTTGAATTATGCATCAGCGCTTCTCCCTAATTAGATAGTATGAAGACAAAGTTGAGAGATTCTACTTATCAGTTTCTAGATATTTTATTATTTTTACTTGCTTATGACTTCTTATAATTTGCAGGCATAAACTTGTGGATCATTTTGTTCTTCATTTTACTAGCGGTAGCACTATATTATGCCAAAGACAGTGGATATTTACCTCTGGAACTGTGACTGCCAACATTTCTTTGTGCAACAACTTGAAGACGTGAATGACTTAAGACACCATTTGTTGATGGTGGCGGACAGACTGCGGATTTGCATACTATTTGGTTCTTTCGTGATTCTCATTTTCATATAGAAAATCGGAATGTCTTTTGGTGCATGTAACATTACTGTTTAACCTAGTTTTTGGTATGGTTTGCCAGTGGAAGGGAAGGATGCTCAATAATCAAGTAAATGTTAATAATATAATCAGTTACTTTTCAGTAGCAGATTGGGTACATAATCACCATTACACTTCGATGAGCATTTTTTTTTTTGAAGGGAAATGATATTAAAGGTTAAGCAATGTCTTCACTTACAATATCAAGCAACCATTGCGGAATGTCCACCCAAAGGTGAGGCTGCGCACAACTATTACTAAAACAAGCCAAACTATGAGCAGCCAAGTTGGCGTCTCTATAAGAGTGGAAAACCCCAATAAGGAGGTGTGATATCATAGCCTCAAAAAACACCCGAATATCATCCGGGATAAGATCCTCGTCCTCATCCGGATTAGTTAAGAGGCGCGTAGCAAGGCATGAATCTGTGAACACCTCAAACGGAGACAAATGATATTCCATACACACTGTTATGCAACAGACCACCGCCGTGATTTCTGCCATAAGCGAGCCAGATCTCGGTGCCGTTTTTTTGCCATCGCCAACTTGATTCGCCCGGTATGATCTCGAACTATCACTCCCATGCCAAAATAGCTACCTCAGGAATATAGCTTGCATCCACACCAACCCGTAGACGTCCTCGTTTCGGTTTCACCCATCTCTTCTCTCCAAGTTTAAACCCCAGCCTGTTTTCTTTGGCATGGATCGGCTTCGCTTTCTGGAAAGATTCCCAAATAGCCAAGCATGAAGACTCTGAGACCTGATCCATTAATAACGTATTCTCATGCTTCTTTTTGCACATCATTTTCCAAACCATGATCACCCACAACTCATATTCATCTATATCAAACTCTCCTCTAACTGCGGCTGCAATATCAATTATGGACAACAGTTTGCAATTACAAAGCACCTGGTTCTCCAAAAAAATTTCACACTCGGACAGAAAAACAATGCTCTGTTGTTCCCCATCGATCAAAGCACTCCTCACAGTGGCCACCCACAGGAACATGATGATATTTGAGGTTGATTCCAATTGGTATCAGACTATTTAGAGCTCTCCAAAGAAACACTTTTGTTTTTGGTGGGACAGAAATAGACCACACATGCTTACTCCAATACTTGCGATTGACATGACTGCTATGTGCCTCACCTTCCTCTCGTCCCAGTCTCCATAGCCATTTAATAGCTCAGCCACCTTCATGTTTCTACCATACTCGTTCTCTCTTTTATCAGTTAGAAAATGCTTTATTCCCACCAACTCTCCACTTTTTTTCCATAATTCACAATGTCACGGCTGCCCGCGATGGAACGCCAAACAAAAGAGCAACCGGATTCAATCGGCGCTGCCATAATATTCCCATCACGGAAATATCATGCCTGAAATACCTTACTTACCAGGGCATTCGGGTTCTTGAGCAACCTCCAAATTTGTTTTGCGAGGAGGGCCTTATTAAACGCTTTTAGATCTCGAAATCCTAAACCACCAAGATCCTTCGGTCGGCATAGCTCAGCCCATTTCCTCCAATGCAACCGTCGTCGGTCATCCTTATCGGCCCACCAAAACCCGACACAGATTTTATTAATATCGTCGCAAATACCATCAGGGATTCTGAAGCATTGCATGGCGTACGTGGGAATAAGATTGAATCACTGCTTTGATAAGGACTTCTTTGCCCCCAAACGAAAACTCTCCCAGACGAAAATAGATCCTTTGACGTTATCTTTTGTAGACCAAGTTCCTAAACAAATCGAGGTAAAATCATAGATATGTCGAAAGGGTTATTCTCGTTTTCCATTTGACACGACAGTTTATAAGAGAAAAAGATAAGCATGAGATTCAATGCCAAGGAAATCTGATCATTATTAACAAACTAGTATTACTCCCGTGCGATGCACAGTGATACTTATTTAATTAAAATAGTAAAACAAAATTATATTTTAGAATATTATAGTATGTGAATATAGTAGCATGAAAATGAAGATGAAACCATCTTATAGTTGGTGATAACAAAAAAATTATATTTTAAAATATTATATTTAGAATGAAGATAGTAGCCTTAAAATAAGAATGAAATCATCTTATAATTGGAGGCGTATCAAATGAATGACCAAGAACTTGACAAATCCTTTTTATCCAATGATTATTATTATCTATTTAAAATTTCCACCAAAATATTTAGATATTTTTCTTTCAAATTTTCTATTGGTCTTGAAAGGGTTTTTGGAATTTTTAATTACTTTTTACTGATTTTCATTTTACAACATATTTTTTTGAGACGTTAATTAATCCAAAAATTATTAGTGAATTTTGATATATTTTTTTAGCTATATAAAGTTGTAGTATAAATACATAAACATTAGCTCATTTCAGAATTTGCCCTGAATTTTAATTTCGTCCAAATCAAAACATACATGAAATAATTTAAGATGATATAATATATGCACATTATATTAAAGGGTTAATATGCAAAAACACTCCTAACGTTACCACCCCAACTACACTTAAGCCCATAACATAACGTTGATAGCAACTAACACCCCAAAGTTCATTAAGTACTACAGTTAAACCCATAAACAAAATTTCTTTCACAAAATTAAGAAATTCATTTTTTAAAAAATTTATATAATATATAAAAGGGGAGTTTTTTCCCTCCATTTTTCTCTTTCTTCTCCCATCAATTTTTTCATATAAATAAATATTTTCATACACAGACAAAAATAAAAGAATTGTAAAATTTTAACAAAGAGAAAGAAAATAGAATATTTTAAAATTTTAGGAACTTATTTGTTTTAAATTTATTTTTAATAATTTTTATACCATATTAAATATTTTGTTACAAACTTAAATATAAGATGCTTATTAAATATCTCTTCATAAATTAAATTTGATATTATTTAAAAAAGTATTAAAATTGTAAAAGAAAAAAGAGATGAAAAATAATGAAAAAATTGATGGGAGAAGAGAGAGAAAAAATAGTGGGAAAAAATGGAGGGAGTATACTACTAGTATATGCTCATTCGTGCGATGCATGACAGACATCGAAATTAAATGATAAATTTAAATAATAAATAAATAAATAAAATAATATAAAAAATACAAAATATGTTTTAAAATAAATTATAATAATTCACATCAATCACTCAATAAAATTCTGAATTTAAAAATATAAATTTTCAATTTATACAAAGTGTAATGATATTATAGTTATTAAATAAATTTAAAAATGATTCAATAATTAAAATTTGCATTATGCATATTATTATATAGTATTATTAATCATAATAAATATTTTTTACATATAAACATAAATAAAAAGTTGTAAATTTTTAATGAGGAGATAGAAAATAAAATATTTTAAATTTTTCATAACTTATTCATTTTAAATTCATTTTTGATAATTTTTATACTATATTAAATTTAAGATACATATTGATTTTTTTTCATGAATCAAATTTGATGATGTTTAGAAAAATAATTAAATTATAAAAAAATTAAAAAAATAGTAAAAATTTTGGTGGAAGAAGAGAGAGAAAAAGAGAAGGTAAACATGGAGGAAAAAAACTCCTCTTTTATATATTATATAGATTATATAGAAGAATGGTTTGTTTAAAGTTACAAGGGTGAAAATTACCGACCTTTACAGAACCTAACCTAACTGATTACTGTAGGCTTTCACCACTGCATTTACAATACAGAGGGTAAAGTATGTATACAATGCATATAGCAAGAGACAAATTCATGCTCTTAAAGCCTAATTTGGATTCACTTTTGAGGGTTAGAAGTACTATGTATTACTCTGAAGCTTTGGTTGAAGCAAGTTTCTCATTGTCGCTTCCTTTGGTAGAGGGAATACCCAAGAAACGCAGACATTAGAAATGTCCAAAGCACCTGCAGCATAACGTAGTATGTTAACGCATACATAGAAGATGCAAGGGTAAAACACAGAGTGAGAGTGAGAGGATATACAGTATTAATTGCATGCCATCTTTCAAGACGTTTAATTCTCGACTGCATGTCTTCAATAACGCCTTCCAGTGGAGAAGCCCCCCTGCTTTGTGATGACTCTGAGGGAGAACTGCTACCCTGCTCAGCACAATAACACAATAACCAGGACATGAGAAAAATTTTACCCCTAATTTACCCACAACCACATTGGCATTTCACACATGACAAGACTGGTGTTCTTTTAGCAAGCAAAACCGACTGCAATAACTAGACAACAGAAAGCCTACTCGCAAAACGGATGCATAAGTAGTAGCTGATTATTACTTAGTTCCTATTTGTTGCATCTATATTTTATATAAACAAAACTATATAAGCATGAAGCTCACAACCTACACCCAACAAAAAAAAGGAAAGAGGGGTACCTGGGACACTATGTACTCAACAAGTTCTTGCAACCTTGCGGCTTGCTGAGAATGAATACCCCTACAACTCCTTTCCACTGCAGGTAACCTTTCCAGAATTATCTCGAGATAACTCTGAGAGAAAAGAAAGAAAGTGAGTTGCAGAAACCAGGAAAAGATTGACCAAATGCTTACTTATTAAAAGCATCAATCTATAGCAGTATAACATGTATCTGTAAAAGCAACGCTACCTTTGTGGTATATGAACCATCCAACTTAAGAGTTGAACCAGCAGCTACAACTGTTTCTTTATTTACCGCCTTAATTTGTAGGTAAGGATTTGGAACATCTTGTAGATGATCCATCTCAATAAGAATCTAAAAAGGATAGAAAAAACAGGAATAAATGAATGAGACTATATCTATCCATCATTAGTCAGTTCAATAGGAATGCAGCCTTTTGGAGATGCAACACCCGTTAATATCAGTCATGTAAATCAGATGAAACATAACTCTGACCAAACAAATGATAATGATAATGATAACTATAATGAAAAATAAATCATCCTGAGTTAGGAGGATCCACTTCTGGCTTAAGAGTCCAATACGCTGCCTAAAGTCGTAACTATCATTTATTGAGTTTGGCTGATCTGATACTCAGTATATAAATTATAAATATCAGTGTTGAGTAAATCTTGTTCAATAAAAGCCAGGAAATTCAATTCAATGAAGGTGTATTTCAGAATTTAAAGGTTCATAAGAATTTCTAATATACAAAAGAAAAAGAGGCAAGTGTTTAATATAAAACAAATATATCAATAAAAACTCACATACACACAACAAAAATCTGATATGGGAGAACAATTGCAGAAAATCTCGAACAGGATATCAGAATATAATAGCTTACCAGCAAGATCAATATAGATATCACACAAGCATTTTTTTAAAGCACAAAGTAGACATTTTCATATTTATTAAAGGTAGTTATAATATCCATACTTATTTTAATTTTTAAGGGTAGTTTAGTAATCTATATATACATATATATTATTATGATAGATAAGAAACCTTTTGTATCTAAAATTCTTCATATTGTAATAAAACAATTTTATTTTTAAGATGTAAACTATTTAAATGCATAACTCATATGTGCATCTCACACATAGCATTTGGCTAGTTGAAGAAGATATGCAAAAGGTATTATGTCAAAGTTGTCCAGCCACTTGTGTTCTAAACAACCAATTGAGTTGTTTGGGGAACTAATTGAGGTGAATGATGCAAGGACAAGATGAAAACCTTCCCGTCTTGGTAAATATAGGCAGACGCCTCAATATACGCCACAGCTTGATACCTGAAATCACATAGATAGACCATAAATCATTAACAGAAACAGAAGAATGTGGTATGAAGGACCAGCTCAGAGCATAATCTGTCTTATTATACAGATTTGTTGACAAAATTTATGTGATGACAGAGGAGTTTAATGTTTTAGAGATTCTCATAGATAGCACCAATTAAAAAAGTTTCACAAAATAAAAAATAAAAATAAAAAACTATAGAAGATGGAGAAGAGGAATCAAGATAAATCATTATTACTGTACAGATAAATAAACTACAGCATGTTTGCCTTAAAGTGATAGCATGCTATTAGGTCGGACATCCCACAGATATCCACTAATTTGTTAAACTGATAAAAGTTTATCCTTGTTCGAGACTGATTGCAAATTGAAGACGACATAATGTAACTATTAGTATTACAAAGGAATATGCAATTAAATTTGAAGACAAAAGTAGAGCACGAGTCCTTCATAAACTACATTAGCAGTTGGAATTTCAGAAATCACCAGCTGAACCTATTATACCCTATTCAACATTATCAAGCAGCCTTCGGTGATGAATGACAATTATGCCCTATCATATATCATTTCATTATATTGATAGAGTAAAGAAGAGAGATTACAGTATACTAGAATCGAACTGAATAGTTGATTCACAATTGAAAGATAAAAGACTACCAGGAGAAGAGTTCTCCTGTCCAAGCGCTAACGCCGCTTCGATCTTACACCCTAGATGCCTCCTCCCAAACTGACGGCTATTACAATTTATTGACCTAATTGCACCCAAAAGCCCATGCAAGAGCCCACACCCCAAAATAACTAATAACTAATAATAAGGAAGGAAATAACATTATAGAAATAAGGAAACTATATAATTAGGGCAACGCCCTACACCCGCTTCCCTCGACGGGAGGTGTAGACTCGATCCTTAACAACTCCTCCATCCTTCCAAACAGCCTTGTCCTCAAGGCTGAAATCAGGGGATTGCGCCACAAATTCCGCCTCATCAACCCAAGTTGCATCGTCCAGCCCCTTATGACACCATTGCACCAATACTTGACGAACACGATCATCACCCCGCCAGACCATGCGATCTCGCAAAATCCATTCTGGTATAAAATCAGGCTCCTCCTGGATGAATGCTTCAGGCAGTTCAGATTCAATAACATGATTTCCCACCACAGCTTTTAGCTGAGAAACATGGAACACGGGGTGAAGGCGAGAGCGAGAAGGGAGTTTTAAGCGATAAGCTGCAGTCCCAATTCGTGCCAGAACCTCAAAAGGTCCATAAAATTTAGCCGCCAACTTAGCACAAGAACGAGGGAGTAGGGAACGCTGACGATAAGGCCTCAACTTCAAGAAAACTTTCTGGCACACCTCAAAGTGAACGTCACGGCGATGTTTATTTGCTGCACGCAGCATTCGCTGCTGAGCACGCTCCAGATGATCACGTAGATGACGCAACACCTCGTTGCGAGCCAACAACTCTTCAGCCACAGCTCGTACTTTGATTTCAGCGGGCAGAAAACTGCCCAAAGTTGGCGGTGGACGGCCATAAACAGCTTCGAACGGCGTCATGCCTGCCGCTGAGTGAAAACTGGTGTTATAAGAGTATTCAGCCCATGGGAGCCAACGTCCCCACTGCTTAGGCCGTTCTGCCGTAAAGCAACGTAAATAAGTCTCCACGCAACGATTCACCACCTCAGATTGCCCGTCTGTTTCAGGGTGATAAGCTGAACTCATCCGGAGCTTGGTGCCCATGGCCCGAAAGAGCTCAGACCAAAATGAACTAATAAAAATAGAATCCCGATCAGAAACAATAGAAGAAGGCACGCCGTGAAGACGGACTATCTCCCGAATAAACACACCTGCCACCTCCTTGGCAGTAAATGGGTGACGCAAACCCAGAAAATGCCCATATTTGGTGAGACGATCAACTACCACCAATATGCAGTCAAAAGCACCCGAGAGGGGCAGACCCTCGATAAAATCCATACTAATGTCTTCCCATACACGTGTGGGAAGAGGCAACGGTTGCAGCAATCCCGCCGGCATACGAGTGTCATACTTATTCTTTTGACAAATCAAACATTCCGCGACAAATTGTGTGACCCTTTTCATCATGCCAGGCCAATATACATTAGCCGCCAAACGCCGATAGGTTCTATAGGCACCAGCATGCCCACCTTGAGGAGATGCATGAAACTCGCTCAGGAGCCGGGGAATAAAAGTTGACCGAGGGGCGAGCACAATTCTTCCTTTATAGTAAAGAATATTATTGACCAAAGAATAGCCAGGGAAGTCAGTAGATCCTGATCGCATTGCCAGCAACATAGGACCAAATCTGTCATCTTGATGTAGTTCTGCTCCAATAGTCGCCCATCCGACCCACGTTGGCATCGACACTGCCATATACTCCACCTCCTCTGAGCTCCGGGAAAGTGCATCTGCTGCGCGGTTAGTCACCCCAGCCTTATATTCAATCTCAAATTCATAGCCCAACAATTTGGCAACCCAAAATTGTTGAGCTGGGGTTGACACCGATTGGTGCAACAAGAAACGCAAGCTCCTTTGGTCCGTGCGAATCAAGAACTTTCGGCCCACTAAGTAGGGGCGCCAATGCTGAACAGATAAAACTAATGCCATCAGCTCCATTTCGTAGGCAGATTTTGCCATGCTACGATCCGTCAACGCCTTGCTATAATAAGCAATAGGGCGCCCATTTTGCATTAGAACTGCTCCAAGACCGTGTCCTGATGCGTCACACTCAATGACAAAGGTCTGTGAGAAGTCAGGGGTGGCTAGTACAGGTGCTGTTGTAACCGCTTGCTGCAACTGCTCGAAGGCAGCTTGGGCTTCCACCGACCACTCAAAATTGGTCACCTTCTCTTTTTTGAGTAACTGCGTCAGGGGTCGAGCCAATTGGCCGTACCCCTTAATAAAACGCCTATAATAGCCCGTGAGGCCCAGAAAGCCGCGCACCTCCTTTCACAGACTTAGGAGTCGGCCAACGTAGTATTGCAGTCACCTTAGAAGGATCCATCTGAACTCCGTGATAGGAAACCAAGTGGCCAAGATATTCGACCTCCTTTTGTCCCCAAGCACATTTCTTAGGGTTAATCACGTACGCGTGATCTCGCAGGAGACTTAAAACAGTGCGCAGCTGAGTTATATGCTCCTCCCAATCCACGCTATAAATTAATATATCATCAAAAAAAACAAGGACAAACTTACGTAAGTGAGGGCGGAGGAGGTCATTCATAGCCGATTGAAAGGTGGCAGGCGCGTTGGTGAGCCCAAAAGGCATCACGAGAAACTCATAATGTCCAGAGTGTGTACGGAACGCCGTTTTAGGAATGTCCCCTGGTGCAATCCGAATTTGGTGGTAACCCGATCGTAAATCAAGCTTAGTGAACCACCTAGCTCCACTCAATTCATCCAACATCTCCTGAATGACGGGAATAGGATACTTGTCAGGAATTGTGTTCTTATTCAGCTCACGATAGTCAACACAAAATCGCCAACTGCCGTCTTTCTTGCGAACTAGGAGTACTGGACTTGAAAAAGGACTCGAGCTTGGCTGGATGATACCCGCCTCTAACATCTCTTGCACTAACCGCTCCATCTCATCCTTGGCGGTATGGCTATAACGGTAAGGTCGAACCGAGACAGGTGGTACTCCTGGTTGAAGCGGAATGTGGTGATCCACGTCACGTTGCGGTGGCAGCCCATGTGGTGGCTGCATCACCGATGGAAACTCTTTGGCCATCTGTCGAAACAAGTCATCCTGATCATGCTTGATCTCCTGCTTTAGAATAGCTCTACAATCCATTTGTGTGGCCTCTACCCCGAATTGAGTAACCCAAACAATCCACCCTTCCTCCACATCCGTCAATTTCCCCAAACTCGCAGCATTGATTTCTCGTCGCACACAAGATGGCTCCCCTCGAAGACAAACCGTTCGATCACAATGGACAAAACTCATGTGCATCTTGCTCCAATCAGCCTTGATTTCTCCCAAAGACGCGAGCCATGAGACTCCAAATATCACATCAACACCGCCCAAGGGAAAAACATAGCAGGTAATATTGAATTCTGCCTTCCCGATAATGAATGGAAGATCGCGGCACACTCCCTCAATTGTCAGTCGGCGACCATCTCCCAAACTGCACGGTCGAATGTTCTGATCGGTCAATCTGCAATCCCAACTCGGTGGCCTTTTTAGTAGAGATAAAACAGTGACTTGCGCCACTGTCAACCATGATCAAAAGCTCTGTAGCATGGAGTTGCCCTTTAAATTTTAACGTCTGTGGTCCGTCAAATCCACGAGATGTAACCTGTGTCAACTCAAGAGTTTGTATTTGGGGCTCCTCATAAATCTCATGTCTTTCCTCCGCTGGCGTCGGTGCTGAGTTCTCCACTTCAGGCTCAATATCGTCAGAGTCACAAATAATGACTACCTGCATCGTCTTGTCAGAACAACGATGCCCAGGTTTATATCGATCGCCACAGCGGAAACATTCTCCTTTAGCCCTCTTATCCAAATACTCCTTATGCGTGATTTGACGAGTTGGCCGACTTCGGGGCTGATTGACAGAAGCAGAAGTGCTTCCGGTATACAAGGCACTCGGGCCTTTACCGCTCATTCCTGACTGAGGCGGAAAAGTCCATGGTGTTGTCCGGGATTGCGGGGGCCGAACAGATGGTCCCGACCACACTGTTGGTGACACGGTTGTACCTCCACCCGGCGGCACTGGGAGGTTATTAGTTTTGACAAGAGCCTGATCATAGCCCCTCACTGCCCCTAACTCGCGTTCAATTTCTCGGGCCAGGTGTATAGTATCAAATAAGTCTTTGGCGTCCCGAGAACGTATTCGCAGCCTGATTTCATCTGTTAACCCGTGCAGAAACATGCCGAGGCAATAATTATCTGCAAGGCCAGGAACATGCACCAGACGTGAAATAAACAGATCAGCGTATTCACTTACTGTGCCTGTTTGACGGGTGTACATAAGTGCCTCGAATGTGTTGGCCATAGGATCCTCGCCATACCGTCTCAGCAGCTCTTGTTTAAACTGTATCCAGGATAGGGCTGGGTATTTAGTTTGTGTCCACTGGAACCAATGCAGAGCACCTCCCTCCAACGCAATTAAGGCAACATCGACCTTACTTGCATCAGGAATCCCATGCAACTGAAAATACTGCTCGGCTCGAGCAATCCAGGCCTCCGGCTTACTCCCATCAAAAGGTGGTAAGGAAACTCTATTTGCAGAGGTATAGGTTTCAGGCGTGAACGGCGGTGGGCGGCGACCTCCATCTGCTGAACTTTCCTCGCCGTCAGTGTGGTTCGCCCGTACGGTCCTTTCCTTTATCGAGCATAAAGGTTTCTAGGAGCGAAGTCAGAGATTCGATCTTCGTCGTCAAGTTGCCAATTTCTGCGGACATCTCATCACTCCTCTTCTCTATCGTCGCCAAACGATTTTCAGATTCCATGTGGGTATTCGAACGGGTGGCTGGCATGGAACTGCGCCGGCAGGTCGGACCAAATTGATAGAGTAAAGAAGAGAGATTACAGTATACTAGAATCGAACTGAATAGTTGATTCACAATTGAAAGATAAAAGACTACCAGGAGAAGAGTTCTCCTGTCCAAGCGCTAACGCCGCTTCGATCTTACACCCTAGATGCCTCCTCCCAAACTGACGGCTATTACAATTTATTGACCTAATTGCACCCAAAAGCCCATGCAAGAGCCCACACCCCAAAATAACTAATAACTAATAATAAGGAAGGAAATAACATTATAGAAATAAGGAAACTATATAATTAGGGCAACGCCCTACACCCGCTTCCCTCGACGGGAGGTGTAGACTCGATCCTTAACATATATCTCTCCCAATCAATTACTGCAACATCTTCTAGAGGGCAGACCAGGAAGTTGCACCCTCTTTCTCTGGGTGTGTATGCGTTTTAAATAGGGCTGCCAGATTTTCGAACAAGACTCAGGGGTCTAATTAAACAATTCCAGGGCTTATGCAACATGGCATTGAAAATTGAATTCTCATTTTACACCTAGAGGGATACCTAATAGGCTAATATACGAGTCAGGATATAGGTGCCTAATTCCTATCTCAGAATGCCTAATGAATTAGATCAAGTTTTTCTAGTGCATTTGAATTTCAAACAGAGATAATTTCACAAATTGATAGTCCAAGATGAACTCTTTCCCTGCCAACTAGTGTATTGTAGTATGGGCACCACTAGTTGAATAATATCAGATACTGAATGTCATACAAATTTACAAAAGATGACAATGATATCAACATTATCATACATTAAGGAAGAAACTAAGTAGCACAATGAGACATACCCAAGATTAAGAAGACCCGCTACTGTATTTATGCTGATGTCAAAATCCACTTTGGGCTGAATAATAAAATCACCTTCTGTAATAGGCTGTGGAAAGGAGGGAGCGGAGATGATCATTCAAATGAAAAATACATAGAAAATAACACACAAGCTGCTAGGCAAGAAACCCATGGACTCAATATAAAAGCAAACCTCTCGAATTAGCAGGGCGAATCTACCCTCACATATTCGAACCCTTATACAATCACTCTCTGTCAGCTGTCCATTGGAAGGTATTCCAGACAACCGTAGATAAATGTCAATGAAGTTCTGAACTGAACTGCATATCTTAGCTGGATCCAGAATTTTTAGAATATCTTGATAAGCAACCTGCAAAGTATGAATCCATCAAACAATTATCAATACAAAATCCAAGTTCAGGAGAAGTAAGAAACAACTTACTTGTTTGTTACTTTTCAACACAAACAATGAGCTCTCAGGTGATAGCACTGGGTCAAAGTCATTTCTGATCTTCAGCTGCAGAGAAAAAGCTCCAAATCACAGTCAGAATTAGTGCATAACTGAAACTTTTAATACATGTCCCCTTCAGTAACCCAAGATCTTTATTAACACAAGGAAACAAAAATTGTACTCAAGAATGTACAAACTCAAGAAGATTCTTCGAAAAGATACTGAAACCCATTTTGGCGCATACAGCACATTTTGTTAAGATAAACTGAAAATTTTGAACCTCAAGTATCATGAAATTCCACACTTTACATGAATAATAATGATGCAAACTTTTCAAGAATCATAAATTGAACCGCAGTGAAGAACTAACATGAGCTTCAACAAGATGTGGTTCGATATGCTGCTGGAACATTGGAAACACAGTCATCATAATTTCATCTTGGGATACGAAGCATCCGACTCGTTTTTTATCTCGTTGAACCCGAGAAATCAGATGTGAATGCACCCCTCCAACCTGTTTCATGATATGGGAATCATATTTCAGATCAAACTTCCGCTAAAGAAGTGAATGAGGTTCGATATAGCAGGTCCTTATCATACTTACAACAGCAATCCATAAGTCAAGATGCTTTCTGATGTCAGGATGCAAAGCGTAGACACCTTCAAAAATTATCTAGTAAACAAACAAGCAGTTCGTTAGAAGACAAGATAGGTCAGGCGTAGAAAGTAAAGCAATCATTTCATCATGTATATTTTATTGTCATCCAGCATAGCATTCTTAGTCATCTTTCTATTTAAAAAGTGTCTCCACTACTAGTAATATCCCACACCGAGTGGTTCATATATGGATCAATGGACTCTCTTCTAGACTATTTCTGCAATGTGAGGACAAATGCTAATTAGTTGATGACGGAATCCGTTGTGTTTCCATAGCGCTATGGGCCTCAACCCCCATGGGTCTAAACCGTCAGTTTTCTACTACTAGAGCAAATAAAAACCAACAAGTGAATACGTTTGTCCAATAGAAAATGGTAGCAAAGAAATTCAAGTTATACCACAGCACAATCTTCAGATACTTCAAGCTCTTTGAGACCACTTCGAGAACCAGTCTCCAAATCAAATACAGGCACCTTTGTTCTTCTGCTATGCTTTACATCATCAATGTTCTGCAATTGCCAGATTGGCAAATGGTTAGCCAAAGAAGGAAAACAAATTCTAGAAGTAACTGAGGAGAAATCCATCACAAATATGGATCTAACAAATTTCTCCATCTAATTTTCAGACTTCTCATATTGGAAGTCATTTTGACATCATACACTAAAGTGTTGATGCACAACTACTTAAAATCTGTAAATGAAGTCAGGGATAAATATTGACGTTATTTCTTTTGCACTGCAACTGCTTCAGTACTGCACACTTTCCACAGAGGTCATATAAAAAAGTTGTATTTGGCTTTGCATATTGAGTACCAAATTAATATAAAAAAGAGACCTTCCATTTATGCTCCTATGATAGCATTAATGAGAAGCCTTGAGAATTCCCAAAAGTAAGCCTGTATACTTGCCACTCCCTCACTAACACACAGCTACCACAAAAAGACACCGAGATCATGGGCGCTTAACCAAACTGACCGAGCCAAACCAAAAGCCATGGTTTAGATTATTTTTATGGATTATGATGGATTTTTCATGCCAAATTCTGTGATGTAGGCACTCAAACAAAGAGACGTAATGGGAGTGTTCGATTTCTGCTTGATTGATTTACTGTAAGTTCCAAATAATTCATATAGCTACTCCTCACTAGCTTATCATACAGGCAGCTCTATACTAGATATTCTCATAAATGTTGAAAACATAAATAGTCAGGAAAACTAAAAGCATATTAAAGATGCATACTTTTGACAATAAAGCCAGATCAAGAGAGCTGAAGTCATCGTACTTAAAATCCTTCGTTTGATCAGATTTATAGTAGCTCTCTAGTGAAATGACTTCACAACCAACAATGTTTGCCATCTTACGAGCCAAACTCGTTTTTCCTGATCCACTAGGACCTCCTGGAACAAAATTAAAGAACAAAAGGGTTAAATAAGGAATTTAAGCCAAATGCCAAACTACAGGTATAGAAAGCCTTAAATAAGAACAGGATGCAGATTTTGAAAACTAGCATTGTCTCATAGTTCATAACCAGCTGATGCACAATGTCCAAACCAAAAGATGGAAATGCATGGTTATAGCTCTTCAAGAGAATCTTCAAACATACACACTTTAGAAATATAATACTATCATTAACAAACTAATAAATAAAAATCGCACAACAAAACTACAAAAATGCAGCAACAGATCAGCCTGGACTTCTGGAGCAAAAAGCACCTAGACTACTTGCAGACCCTCCCCTCCCATATCTTGAACAGTTTTCTCATATCATTCAAAGAAGCCGTCTAGCATCATAACCCTTTTAAGAATTGCACTAGTTTCTTCTCTTACTCGGCATATCTCATCTCTAATTATTTTTCAGATTATTTACTAACTAAAGGTCAAGTACATCATATATCCAATTATTTGTTTTCTCTTATATCTTATCCAATCCCCTACCTAATATTGGATTTTAGCATAACAAAGTGGCTTCAGTCTTACACCTCCACTTCCATGCATCAACTTTTAATCAGATTTCTTCCTATAAGCATTTCTCAAGTATACCATTGCTTATGAAAAAACCATATCTTGTTTCAAAAGATGAAGTCCATATTCCACCGACAGTGTGGACAATCTTTGCTGGTCCTTTACTCCGAAGTTTAGGTAGCTATCTGCCTAGAGTACAGCTGTTATGGATAAAGTTTATGGCTGCTAGAAGGAGAAGGCGCAAGCATAAGTCTGTGTGTGCTGCCTTGCTGTTTTCTTTCTTTCTTTCTTTCTTTCTTTCTTTATTTATTTATTTATTTTCCTGGTATTTTATTCTCAAAATAAAAACCCTGGTATTTATTATTTAAGTTAGTTATCAGGCCATGGGCTCCAGTTATGGCTTGCTTTGGCCTAAGTATTACAAAGGGTTCACTCTCCTTTTGAGAGGGGTATCGAGGATTTTATCTGGAATTAAGATCACCGCTGCGCGCTTGGAACAGAAGAGTCTTCTTTTATGGAGTATTTTCTTTGGACAATTGTTACTTTGATCCACACATTAAATCTTTCCTTCCCAGTTCTATTCTTGGTTTATTCTGCTAAACTCTGACAATAGCCATCTGTGTGTTCAACTCACTTCCGTAGTGTAATTGAATTGCTTTAAGAGGTATCACTGCTAAGTTTTCCATTAGAGAGAACGTGAGAAAGAGTTTATCTTACCAATTCCTACTATCACTGGAGGTCCCTTATTCTCCAACAACGCCTGCAATAGTTGTACGTGTGAAATTTGAGCCCACGTGAGTGAGTATGGCCAATGATAACTTTAAACTCTAAATAGTTGAAGAAGTAACGAGCTCATTGTTTATAAGAGATTACTTGTATTGCTTGTACAGCTAGAAGCAGTCCTCTATCTAAATCATATGAGTCAGGCATTGGAGCAAGCTGCAGGGCATCCGTAGAAGAATGAGGACCTGTAGTTGTTTCATGAGAAAGATCGAGCCATAAGGAGAAAATAAGAAGTTTCTGCCCAGCTTTTCAATTTACTTGCATACATGATCTTCACTCACTATATAGCAAAAAAGGCATACCAGTGGCAGAAGATCCATCAGATAGGAGAGGATCTGGTGTGATAAAATGCCAAGTCGCCAAGACAGGTTCCATTTTAGATTTGGTAGGTGAACGAGTCCATGGCTGAGGTAAATCTTCAATGTGGTTGACAAGATTAGGAGATATACGAAGTGGCTTAGGAGTTGCAATCTTTTGCTCTTGAGTGGTGGCAGAAGTTGCATTGGACAAAGGGGGAGGTGTATTAAGCCGTGGAACCCCTGCAACATGGACAAATCTATAAGAAAGAGATATAGCTCATAATCACATAAACTTGATTAGAAAACACTGAGAATGCCAAGTTTCAGAGGTTTCCACTTTCCACGTTGAACCACTAGCTAGTCCAACAAATAATCACTAAAATCATCTTCTTTTCTTCTCACTTCTTCCCCCCCCCCCCCCCACCACCCCTTTTTGGGAGAAAAACCCAGGCATGGAACCCAGCAACTAACAACCACTCCACCACCATTTAAATCCTCAAAGTTACCATCTTCAATTTCAAAATACTTATGAATAGTTCACCATGAGCTCAAATCATAAAAAAGTAACATTTGCATGCACAAACTAGTGACATTCAGTGTTGTAAAAAGCTGTTAGAGGCTTACGCCCTGAGGCGGGCCTCAAGGCAAGGCTATCGGAAAACGCCTCGGCTTATGCCTTTGTGGCTGCTGGTGAGATCTACACCTTTTCAAGATGAGGCGTCCGCCTTAGGGTAAAATTCCCCAAAGCGTGAAGCCTGCCTCACCAAAAAGCAGCATACAAGGTTTTTGGGTGTAGTTGGGTCGGGGGGTTTTGGCCTAACTAATTCAAACACAATAAAAATTGAATGCCCAATAAATATTAAACAAATACTGATTAACTAAACAAAAAAGAAAAGAAAGTTATGTAGTGGCATCAATCCTCCTACTGTTGAGGACATGCAATGAACAAGGCTGGATGTAGACGTGCATTGATGAGGACTCTAAGGGGGCGTTTTCTTTGAAGGATTAGCCTTGATAGATAAAAATAGTAAGGGTCATCATTTGTTTACTTTGATGGATTGAAACTTTGGGATATCCCAAGCCCCTTGATTATTTTTATCATTTAAGCTAGTTTTGCTTGATTTTTATCCCATTGAAAAGGTGGGATTGGAGAAATCCTACTCTTGAGGATAAAAATACTCAATCATGCAAAGTAAACGCCTCCTAATGGTATTGTTGATGATGAGTTAGATGTGTGATGTGTGATGTTTGATTATGATTTGATCTTATTATTGAGTAATAAAACAATATTATGAACACTTTATGTCTTTCATTTGATGTTTTTGGGACTTCTAAACAATTAAGTTTAATGTTTGGTTTGTTATCTATGTTTTATAATTTTTATTAACTCTTTGTCTTTAGTCCGAGGCGTAAGCCTCGGACCACCTTGAGGCTTACTTTTCGCTGAGACAAAACGCCTTAAGACTTTTACAACATTGGTGACATTTATAATATTAAAGTAAGAAGATACTAACAGGAGGAATAAACAGGGACACATGCAACTGTGTCAGTATGTAATAAGTATGTATATATGTACATTGATTCATGTATAGAGAAGTTCCAACCTTGTCTCTCTAGTATCATCTCGAGATATGATTTAGTGATCCATGGTCCAGTTATACCTATCCTTGACGATTCTGTCCCAACTATCTACAGAAGATATTGACCACGTCAAACATAAGTTCAAATCCACAGATTTCCTGGTCATCAAAGAACTCACCAATAATCCAAATCCTGCTATTTGTTATATCATGTATATTTGAAAAAAAAAGGGCATAAAAATAGTAAATATTGTAAAATAGCATCTACAGCTGAAATGATGAGGCCCATAATAGCAAGAGCTGATACAGACAACAATTTTCAATGATCTGTCACTTGATCATCAACATGAACTTGCATAAGCTTTAAGGGGAATGGTTCGATACCAGCAGAAAGAAAGAAATGGTCTAAATTTAAAGAGTGATCTAGAGTCAAGATTTCATAATGTTAGATAGTGAGGACACTCAATCTAATGGAAAATTTTCGTACTGCCACGAGAACAACATCAATGGTTTTGCGCATGAACTTGCATGAGCTTTAAGGGGAATAGTTCGATACCAACATCAAGAAAGAAATGCTCAAAATTTAAAGAGTGGTCTAGAGTCAAGATTTCATAATGCTAGAGTCTATAAAATTATGCTAGTTTTAGTTTTGTTCAGTTTTCTACAAATTATTGAATTATGTTATTTCTTTCCCGCTGCTGTCTCAAACCTAAATTTCTTTTCAGTTATGAATAAAGCAAGATGACATGCCATTTTGTGTGTTAAATAAACTGGGGCATTACAAATACTAACCGTGCATAATATCCAATCTAGCCACTTTCACGAATCCTAGAGCATCAGTGCACACTGGCACCAATGCTTCATAAATAACAACTAGAAATATTGAGAACATGGCAAAGAAATTCAAACTTTTTGGTTGGGTCTTTACATTCAGGCATAGTAAAACTTAAAAGCTGAAATAAAAAAAAGTTGGTTCAAACTCAGGTTACAGTTTCAGTAATACACAAGATAGTTAAGAGACTTAGAAAAAGAAAGAACAGTTCATACCTTTCTACTTGTACCCCTGAGAACCATATAGGTCTCTCCTAGAGTATCAATTGTTTCCAATGACACTGAAAGATTACCATCAATAGCCGAAGTTGATGCCCTTTTATAACTCACTACCACTGTATATCCCAAAGCCAGTAAACCCCCCAATGTCATCCGCCCAACCTGATACAATGTCCAAAGGATAAGTTAAAGACATACATATGTCCTCAACAGAAAAGCTATAGGGTAATTTGTTAAATACAAATTCTGGCGAGAATGATTAAAGCACCTTATTACCATGCTGGAAAACTAAATACCAAGGCATGTCAATGCATATATAAAATGCATAGCGTTTGATTTATTTAGAGTGGAGAGTATATGACAAGGTCACTGCATTCAGTAATTGACAGGACAATCTTCTTTATATACATATATAAATACATACATTAATTAGAACATCTTATTCCTAGATGAACTTTCGAATAAATCATATAATGCTGCAGTTATATAAAGAATAAATGTAACAGCAAAGTAGTAACAAGTCAGGAAACAAAATTTTGATCCCCTATAGTTGTAGAATGCTAGAAAAGCTAAAGATGATGAGACTTGGATGAAACAAAAAATTTGGTGCATGTTCCTACAAGTGAGAAATCAATACAACTAGTACGCACTCTCGTGCGATGCACGGTGCATGACATATTTTATAATCAGAAAAAATATATATATAATATGAGATATATATATAGGGAGAGGATCATGTGCGAACTGATGAACAACGATGTTCATGTGCGAACCAATGAACAAATACATAATATACTTGAACAAAAACGCATGAACAACGATGTTCATATGGAGAACCATGAACAAATACATAAAATACATGAACATATGCACATGAACAACGATGTTCATGACAGTAGTCATGAACATCGTTGTTCATGTGACGCATGAACAGCGATGTTCATGACTTAATGTTGAACAATCGTTGTCATGTCCAAATAAAAGGCTGTGATTGGTTCTCCATTCTCACAAAAAGATGTAATTCTCACTTGATCCCATCCCTATATATATATATATATATAACATATATATAGGGTTAAGTTCCGGTACAAACTCATTTAACGTAAAAACTAAAAACGTTGCACTTAACCTATAAAGTAATTACACTTAATGTATAAATGAACTGCACTTTTGTAGTAAATAAATTACCCTGTAATTATGCTCCCTTTGAGATTCGAACCCAAAACCACGAAAGTGCTGATAATTTTATCAGGTCAAGTGCAAATACTTTATAGGTTAAATGCATGAGGTTTGTAGTTTTTACGTTAAGGGAGGTTTTTATTTGATATATATATATATATATATAAGGATTATGTTGTAGTGAGATTGCTATTTTTCGCGAGACATTGAAATAATGAATAAGCCAATATACAGTATTGAATAAGATAATATATAGTGTTGAACAATGATATTCAAAAAATTAGTAAAATTTTTGCTCCCTACAAGATTCGAATCCATGTAAAAAATTTCCCCCCTCCAGATAAAGATCAGCCATATGATACATTAAATCAAAATTTACAAATCAATCTAAGCTCACACCATATATGAGGGATCTCATTGGAATCATTATATATATATATATATATATAAACACCAATCTAATATTAAATCTAATTAAGAAAAGATAAACAAATTAGTTTACAAAAATAAATAAATAAATAATTCTTACACACATCACTAAAAACTAAATAACTTCATCATATTTAAAATTTTGTTTTGTTAGATATATAAATCAAATTCTATTTGTTGGAACGCTTTAGCATGACCGTTAGTCCGTTACAAGTATCTAACTAATTATTCATCTACAAATCTATATTAAAATCAATACAAATTCTTCTTTTTAAATTTTATTCTAAAAACTAAATCAATAGAATCATTTTCTCCTTAATTGCATTAGAAACTATTATAATAAAAAAGTGTGCAAAAAAAAAAGAGTACAAAGATTGATATCTAATACAAATATAGAAAAGTAAATAAATTTAATATAAAAAATAAATCAAAGAGAGATGAAAAAACTATGCTAAATTTAGGAGAGAGAAAAAAAATTACTTCAAATTTTTGTGAGGAAAGAGAAAAAAAAAAAATCATTAAAATTTTAATTTACCATATAACTTATTTTTTATGATTTCTATACCAAACTAATATCATCTTTGACAATTTTTAGAAAAGAATCAAAACACAACAAATACTCTAAAAGAGAAGGGAGAGAAAAATTGTTGAAAAAATTATCACCGTTAGAATTATGATTTTATATATTATATAAATACTCTATAGATAATTGTTGTCATATTTTTTTATTTGGAAAAGAAAATAAAATTGAGAAAATAAATGAAAATAAAGCAAATTAAGTAAACACAAATAAAAAATATATATAAAAAAAACTAAAAGATAAAAGATACATATATATGCAAAAAACAATAGGAAAGAGAAAAATAATAAGTTTGATATTTCTAACTTCTATAACATTTTAAATTTAATCTTAAATTAAAATTCTTGTCATCATCTTTAATTTGCATATTGAACATTTTATTATTAATTAAAACATATAAATTTTACAAAAAGAAGAAGAAAATAAAATACGAAAAAAGGAATAGAAAAAAGTAACTATTTTAGAATGGAAAACGGTATATTGTTAATGAAAAATATATACTTAGATATAGTGGGAAAAAAATAACAAAAAAAAGTTTTTTTTATAGCATTGAGTTAGCCAAAAAGTAGGAATCATGAATTGAAAAAAAAAAAAAACTGGTTTTTTAAAATTTGGCCGTTAAAATTCTATTTTCATATATTATATAGATATAGATAAGCAGCTAACCATGTCATGGCATAAACTCATACCACCTTCTTCTGCTTACTTTTTCAAATGCATATTGCTAAACTGATGTAAATTGTGTGCTTAAAAGTTTACCAGCGATGAATAAAGATAAAAATCAATGTGAAAAGAAGGAAAACCAGAGTCTAGAAAAGAACATTGAACAACAAGTACTATACGAACTAAGAAGTATACATAGAAGACCGCGGTATGTACTTTACATGGATTGCATGGGCCATCTATAGCAATGTGTATTGCCCAGTTGCCCTTGGATTGCAGGACCAATCTAATGCAACGTATTGCTCCCAAATGCAAAGATTGTAATAGAAAACTATAGTTCCATAAGAATCTCAGTACTTTATTAACCAAAAAAGCTCCATCTAACTTTATTTTTTGCTTGTCCCCTCACACCAAAATGCATCTTTTTCAGAGTCAACAGTTGTTTTTATTTTCAGAAACATGATTTGTGGTGAAAATAGAATCATATATTCATTGCAAGAGCGTTGCTTCAAATGAATCTGAATCTGAGAAAAAGTTTTCCAAAACATTAAAACAAAACATATTTTCAGTTATAGAGAATGTAAGTACGATCTTTAATGTGGAAATGTTTTACCTCAAATTCAGCTCTTGGCCGGATGATGTAATTCTTATCAACAATCCTTTGATCACCCAGGGACAGATAATACTTGATACCAGACTGCCGCACCTTGATCCAATCATTTATTCGTGCTTCTTCACTTGCACAAGGTGGTCTCAAGTACATCTCAATACAACTTGAAGCAAAAATCCACAAGCTCAGATTCTACTAACATAAAGAAAGTGACAATTGAAATGGCAATTGACCATTGTGATGGACACTAGATGGGAAATCCAAGGACTGGACAACTTACTTGTCAACTTGTGCTTCCTTTCCTTGAAAAATAAAGGCATCATATTGAGACTGTTGCAAGCAACGAATTTCAAGTTAAAAGGTTCAGACAAATAGTTAAGCAAGTGAAGAGATAAAGTTGAGATTATAACTCCCAATACCTATATTTTAGATTCTATAAAGAAAACATTATTTTCCTCAAAATTAAGCATCGTACAGAATGTTTTCCATTTTCCAAGGAATTCCCCTTATAAATTAGTTGACAATAGAGAACAAACCAACATACCTCACTTTTGCATTTAAGCTTGTAAATTGGCTCTCTAAACGACGAAACAAAACTGTTGTTAATTCTGATCTAGAGAAGAAATAAAGCCAATCAGAAATAAGAATAAATGTGAACATAATAATTTAGGATACAAGGATACCAAATGTACCTGTGCGTGATGGAGGTCAGGCTCAATATGCTTTGTGAAGAGAGGAAAAATGCTGTCGATGAGGTAGTCCAACGAACAAGACTCGCCAATATCATATTGGACTTTGGAAAGTAAACTAAAATGAACACCACCAACCTAATTCCCCAAGCGTATAGAAATTTAATCAAATTCATAGAAGTGTGTATTATTATTATAGTACAGTTACCATTAAAGAACAGCTTCTAGACAGGTTAATGTATATGCTCAGTAATTTGTATAATGTACATGAAGATTACCACAGCAACACGTATATCTAGCAAAGAGCGTAGTCTTGCATGCAGGGCATAAGTACCATCCACTATAACCTTCAACCACAAGATGGAGAAACAATTCAGCGAGCTTATTTACAAGTTCAGCAAAAGAGTAACCATTATCAGACCTACCACCCCAGATGAAATACTTTTTATGGTATTCGACCCAACATGTCTTCTTGCTTGAAAATCAAACACTGGGGTCAACGTATCACGGCCATTTACCAAGTCCTATAGCAACAAAGACTCAGTTATAAAATTCATATTCATGAACTCATGATAGAGTATGCCTAAAAAACCATTGTGTTTTATTGCAAAACAAATATCCAGCAAATATAGGTTTCAAGTACTTTAAAGGCATTCACTGGGCGACCGTTGGCAGCCAGCCAGGGTGGGGACAGCACAAAATGGTTGGATTCAGTGGTGAAGAATGCTTCTTTGGTAGGGCACATATTTGGCACTGGGGCCTATCCCTTCCTCTTATGAGTACCAAGCCGCACCCCATACACAAATCAAAAGGTTTTCCTTTCCAAAATCAAAACTTTGAAAATTTTATCACATTCAAATTTGCTTAAAAGTACCTTGTTTTAAAAATCATCCTTTATATCATATCACGGTGTTAATACATATAGGTGGTGTCCGGTTTGATGGATTAGATAAATTTAGTCTTGTGATATGTTATGATATGTTGGACTCGGCCAGTGACTTAATCTTGGGACAATGCCACATAGGATTACTAGATTAGTCATGGCTCATGGCTTATGAGTCTTGAGTAATCTCGAGTAACCAAACGCACGAGCTAGAAATATATGATCTTCTCATTAGCTATATTACAACATCAAAATATCAAATTTTCACCACAATCCCATTTTCTTTATTTTAGAACTTAGTCCAAATGTATTGATACTATTGTTCACTTAGTAAATGTAATAGCACAAAAAGAAACTTTTGGAGCATATTCTTGATAAAGGATACTTTTTGCTGTTTAACAAGAGAATATTTAATGAAGTCCACAAATGACATCAACCATTCCAGTAGTTGTTCAATGCCCCTAACCCAAATTAATAAAGATTTGATTACCTACATGACAATGCTGGTGAAGTTAAAAATACATACCTCGAGATTCTGGACAAGGAGTTCAAAATCAATAGAATCTAAATCATTGGTATCATCAACCCCTGTACGATAGTTCTCCATTGAGATAACAGTGCAACCAATTACAGATGCTACCTTTTCAGCCAAGCTTCAAGAACCATAAAATTCGTAAAAAGAACAGATAATGTGAAATAGTGACATCGGAATCACAGAAATCATGTAAGAAGACAGGTACCTTGATTTTCCTGATCCAATTGGACCACCAATTCCAACAGTGACCACTCCATCTTTCTTTGACCTCAGTTCTTGAATAGATTTCACCAACAAGTAGTACCCATGATCAAATGACTGCAAAATAGCAAAATTCATACGTTATACTAACACCTTCATAAGAACCAAATGCCACAAAAATATAGAAGAAACATTCTGCCAATTCAGAGCTTCAAATGTATGATTTCAATACTTTGGATCGTAAATTAGAGTGAAACATAGGTATCAAGAGCACCAAAAATACAACAGAACCAACCCACAAAAATGTATATAACTTGATCATAACCCAAAGTCAATTTTCCACAATACGATCAGCAACCAGCTTCTTAAACTACTCCAAAATATCAAGGATATGCACTCCTTTCAAAAATTAAACTTCTTCGCCCAATTCAACAACTGCCACTGAACGAAAGAAACTACCCAAATCCAAAGGGGGGAGACGAGAACATACCACGTGTAGGGGGAGAGACTGGAGAATGGATGATGATGAAGAAGAAGTTGAAGGTTGCTGTTGATAGAAATCACGACCACCTTCTTGGAATACACGCCGCACCACCTGATCATCCATGCGCTAATTCACCAGAATTGCTTCTATTAATCCACACCGATTAAAATCGTTTTGATGCTGGTAGCGAGAAAAATTAGTTTGATCGAGAGCGTGGAGTGTATGATTTCAATAGAGAATCTTGAGCTTTGCTTTGTGGGTTCAATGCTTCACCTGTACGAAAACTGTAGAATATCCGTAGAAATTTGTTTCCTAATTTTAAGGCTTCCGCTTATAATATTAGGCGGTTTTATGATTGTTTTTTTTTTCAGTTTGCAGTTGCAAATTCAGGGTTAATGGTAGTCCCTATTTGAAAGACAAAAATAAAAAT
The DNA here is from genome assembly GCF_028751815.1 of Salvia miltiorrhiza. Taxonomy (NCBI): domain Eukaryota; kingdom Viridiplantae; phylum Streptophyta; class Magnoliopsida; order Lamiales; family Lamiaceae; genus Salvia; species Salvia miltiorrhiza. The sequence goes on along the minus strand of NC_080391.1, from coordinate 14,692,972 downwards.
ATACCCATTATAAAATAAATGTATAAAATATTAAAATGTACTCATTTTAGAGTTGAAAGGACTAAAATACTCTTAAGACAAAAAGAAAATATCAAACAAATCCCTTTCTTTCTCGCCACACTCGACATCTCCTTCTTGCTCGACGCCTTCGCCTCGCTCGAAAGTTCTTAGTTGCTCGACACTCAATGCTCGAGGTGTCGAGCAATAGTTCAATTTGAACTATTGCTCGTCTTGCTCGACGCTTGACACCTCCGCCTCGCTCGACAGTTCTTAGTTGCTCGACACGCGATGCTCGAGGTGTCGAGCAATAGTTCAATTTGAACTATTGCTCGACACCTCGATGCTCGACAGTTCAATGCTTGACGCACTTGAGTGCTCGACGCTTCAGTGTCGAGCAATGCACGAATTATACATAAGGGTAAAAATATCCTAAGTGGGTGGATTTTATTGTTTTGAAAAAATTGGGTATATTTTATGTTTCATCTTTCAAAAAGGGTATATCTCATTTTGCCTCTTGTATTTAAGGGCATCAATTGTGCTACCACATAGTGATGCCACATGAATAACTACCTCTTTTTTCAACTATTTTATATTTTCTCCACTATTATTAAAATACGGCTATTATTAGAGAAAAAAAAAAAGAACCTAAAAAGACCCGCACAAAAATGCGGACTAAGGGCCGATGCTCATTAAAACATCTTTACAAAAAATTCAATGGAAAAAACTGTAAAGAAGAAAAAGAGTACTCATCTAAAAAAAAGGGGGAAAACAAACACAGATAAAAACCAAAAAACCATCAAGGGGTGGGGGTCCGGGGGAGCTTCGGGAGCTCCGGCCTAACCATCTCCCCCAAGCCACCCCGGACACCTGGATGGCCAACCAACCGCAAAAAACGCAAGGAAGCTGAACCAGGAATAATCGGGCTCCAAAACAGAAAACTAAACAAGCAACGCTCAAGATGATAAACATCGAGCAGGAGGGCGCAACGACGACATAGGCCGCACCTCCCCAGAGCGAAACGCAACACTACCCCCGATGAAGTAAAAACCGACCGAGCGTAAAGCCACCAAACGAGCAGAATCTTCCCAACCCCAGCCGCTAGCGCACCAGACGATTGTAAAAGGGTTAAGGAGACGCTCCAAAACACCACCTCAAACCAGCTGCGAAGCCAATAAATTCTAGCAAAAATGCAAGAAAATCCCGCCCCAAAGCTGCCACCCCCATTCGCGTACCAGACCAGCAGACCTCCATGCAACTCGGCACCGCAGCAGACAGCAAGAGATGTTGCCCTCTTACCTAACCAACAGCCCCAAATGCTGGCGCCACCCAAGGAGAGGCAGCACGCAACCTGCCCGGTGTTCGTAGAAATGCCAGAATAAGCCAAAACCTTCCCTAAACAAATGACCACCCCTGAACAGACGAAACGAAACCCCCAACTATCCGAAGCTAAGAACTAGAAGCTCAGGAAGACATCGTCGCCGCACCAAAAAATGAGCTCAACCTTTTTGACGCACATAGCTATGAACCGATAAATCTCGCGCCACCGCCTCACGAATAAAATCAACGCTATGAGTCCAGAAGCCCACCGGGGTATGAGGGCTCGCCATAATGTCTACCAAGGCATTCCCTTCCCGGAAGATGTGAGAAATCCGAAACTCCATCTTATCAAGGAGCCCAAGAGCGTAATTCCAAATCGCAGCAAAACACCATGGAATACGACACGATTTGGTAGATAAAATGTGAACCACATAAGAAGAATCCGCCTCAAACCACACCTTTCTTGTCACGACCGGACCTAATTAAGGATAATTAAGCCGGGGAAACCGTGACTAATGGAGGGAGATTAGAAGCGGGGTAGAAAGGGGATAATCAAACAAGGAAGGATCACATTTCATCATTTAACAAAAGGGATATTTATCATATAACAGAAGTTTAGTCATATAGACTCAAATAACTAGTAAGTTCAGATATCTCTGACTTATTCAAAATAGCATAAAACTTTTGAGTACGCAACGGAATATGATTCTGATTACATGTATGAAGACATGTAACCCTAGAGTTCATTAATACATAATAAGACAAAAGAATTTCCGCTCGTCACTTCATCAACATCGGCAGCTGCTCAACCTGCACATTTAGAAATATATGCAGGGCTTGAGTACAAAAGTACTCAGTGGGCACGTATGCCTAAGTATGAAAATACATGCTTCAAAACTGTAAATTGTCATGCCATAATTAAACAGTACATCAAGGGAGTTTTTCGCTAAAAGGCCCAAGCTTACTAAATTCATTTGTGATTCTTAAAGTTCGACTGCAGTCTAAGTTCTCTTGTAATCTATCATATCTGGAACTTTGTGCCGGAGAGGTGGCCACCTCTCACGGTCACTTGACCGGCCAACCCGCTAGATGACTCACGGTCACTGGTGTACACTAGCCCTGGCAGGATAGCTATCAACTGCTCAAGACCCGAATTCGATTACATGATAAAAGTCACATCAGATAGATATCATACTGAAATTTAAATATTTTATGGCAAGACAATATTTGAAATAACTTCAATTAATATTGTCATGAAATAACTTGCTTGAACGTAATATTTAACTCATTTGATCTATATGAAAGTAATGCCCACCTGATAGTGATTTTCTGTGATACAAAAGCTCCTCAACAGATTGTCAATCTCGCCCTTGACCTTTATTACGAGAATATATGTACATATATAAGATATTTGCTCGAATAAAAATCCTCAAATGAGAATGTATATTTAACTATGCATGATCCTTATGCATGAATTATTATTCTGAAATAATAATCAAAGAATTTCTATTGTTAATCCAAGCTATCGGATTTAAACAAAAGCTAAGTCTCGTTTCATGAAGCCGGATAATTAATAAAATTAATCCGTTCTCTTAGGGTGTTCTAATCCACCAATTAAATAAACCCCATTCCTCGTAGTCAATAGAAAATAAATAAATACTACAACTTATTCGCTTTATAACCTCATAATTAATCGGGCTTAATAAATAGGAACAAGTAATGTTATAAGATTAAATAATTAAAAGGCTCAACATAAGACAGCCTAATAATTAATCAAACAAATATGGGCTTGATTTAAATAAGTCATGGCATTCCAATAATTAAATTGAAAAGTTTAGTTGTAGTAATTTATGGACTCAAGTAATTAAATAATTTTAGGGCCCAGTTGAATAAAATCGGCCCAGAGAAAAATATTTCAATCCAAGTGATTGAATTTCTAACTGGGCTTAATTAATTAACATGAGAGGCCCAATTGAAATAATTCATCGGCTCAAGTAATTAAATAAATCTTGGCCAAATAAATAATGAACAATTGGACTAAGTTTAAATCAAGTATGCAAGGCCCAATAACAATTAAATAAATAAGGCCCAACTGAATAATCGTTCAACCCATTCTACTCTATTAAAATCAGCTCAAATAAAACAATAACCGACCAAAATATACATATGGAATTTGGAAATAGAAGTCTATTAATAATAATATCTCAGCCCAATTCTTATAGAATAATTAAAGCCCAACCTTTTAAAATATTTCGGCCCAAAAACAATTATATAGGAGCCCAAAATTAAACAAAACAGGAGCCCAATTTTCGGCCCAAAGTAAAATAAATAGGAAGCCCAATCGGAATTAAATAACAAAAGCCCAATTACAATTAAAAGAAAAGCCCAATTATTAAATTAAAGCCCAATGAAAAATAAATGAAATAAGCCCAACTCCAAATAAAAATAAAGGCCCAATTCAACTCTCTCTCTCTTATTCAATCGAGCTCTCATTCTGCGAGACTTCACTCTCAAACTTCAGTCACGCCTCCCTTTCTATTTCCTCCTCTCGCTCAGCCTCCTTCAATCGGCTGAGAGTGGCGCCGCCTCCGACGTGCCGCCTCGCCGTTTCCTCCTCCCCTCACTTCTCGGTTCTCTCTCTCTCTCTGGATTTTCAGATCGGCCGAGCTCTCCACCGAGAACCGCTCAGCCCCTTTCCTCTCAGTTCCGGTCGATTCCTTCTTCTCCGGCCGCTCGGCTGTTGTTTGCTTCGATCCACCACCACCTTGAGCTATCGCCGTTGTCTGGAGCTGCTGCTGTTTCACCAGAGTCGCGGCTTGCTGGAGGAGCGCCGTCGTCACTGAGCAACTGGCGAGCACCGCCGCCACGGCTCTCTCTCTCTCACCACCAGATTCGTCTCTCTCTCTGCTCCCTCGAATCTCCTTCGGCCTTGGCCGAGCAGCAGCTAATCGACCCGTCATCTTTCCCTCCGTCGACCAGCTCCGTGTTCAGCCGCCGTCCACCCCCTTTTTCTTACTCTAGATCGACGGCAGCAGCTAAGCCGTCTGCTGTTGTTGTCTCCGGAAAGCTCGCAAATGGCCGCTGCTGTCATCTGACTTTCGCCGAGCCCCGACGCCGCTGCTGCTACTGGAAGGCCGGCTTCGCCGTGCCGCTGCACTCCAGAATCGGTGAGCACCGCCGCTGCTGCGATGCGATTTCCGGCGAGCAGGGGAGAGTCCGCCGTTGCTGCTTTCTCCGAGAAGCTCGCGAATGGCCGCCCAGACGTCGTCTCTCAACTGGACTAAGCAGGGCAGCCCTCTAAAGCTATGTTCTCTCGTCTACTTTTCATCGATTCGAAAACGTGAACTAGACAAGGTGAAATCTTCTCAGTTTATTCACACCTAATGCTCGTTTAAAACGCGGTTTAAAACTACATATAAACTGTCACTTGTTCATGAAAGCATATTTGGTGATTCTGCTAAGTTCTAGGGCGTGAAGTAGCAGTGGATGAATCATGCCCTGTTGGATGTGAATGAACTAACGAAATATTGATCTAAAAAAAATGATGTTGATGATTAAGAAGTTGTGAAGTTTGGTTTTATGGTTGTAAACTGGATTGAATACTAAGGTGTATAAGTACCTTTGAAATGTCTTGGTTGATTGTTGATGTGGAGCTAAATGAACTGGAATAATCTGAATATCAATGATGATTCTTGTGTTAATGCAGGTGTTAATCAAATAGAATGAAATCATTGAAGCCCATCCTTACCTGAGAGCTTCGGCTGAATGAGCTGGGCTATTCTTTGATTCCCCTTTGGGTGAGATGAGTTGAGAGTGAAAATTGTATTTGTTGGCTGATTATCAATAATTGTCGTTGCATAATTATGTGATAATGGTGGTAATGGAAAACAAAGTATAGTGGTGTAGAAAAGTGGTGAGTGGTGGGGAAAATGGTGGTGAAAGTGGTGGGGAAAAGTTAGGAAACTAAAGTTGATGGAAGAAAAATGTAGAGAAGAATTAATGATGTATTTTCTCTGTCTCGGTGATTCTGTAACTGTAAAGTGGATTGCGTGCTCATATTTGCTTGTACTGTTTATTTAAATAAATCTCGATTTCGACATGTGATATCTCGCTAAAATCGATAAGTTATAAAATGAATCTAAATTAAATCCGTAGATTTAATTCGTTCGTTGTTCTGATATCTAAATTAAATCCGCAGATTTAATTAACTTCTTGAGTCGGAAATAATTCACGACCTGAGTAAAAATAAAATCAAATTCCATCTCGCTTAAATAAATAACGTGACTTTGCTAAGTCAGTTATAACTCTGAAATAATATCATTGACTGCTTTAACAATATAAATTCAGAATCATAAGCTGAATTCATATCAGGATAATAACCGTTTTCATTCACTGATGAACAAAAATAAACACTCATTACTGAATTTAAAATATATAAAAGAGCGGGTCACTACATACTACCCCTCTTAACAAAAATTTCGTCCCGAAATTTGCATATTTCTTCTAAAACAGTTCGGGGTATTTCTCCTTCATTTTGTCTTCAAGCTCCCACGTGGCTTCCTCTTGTCCGTGGTGTCTTCATAAGACTTTCACTGATGTGATTGCCTTATTCCTGAGTTGTTGTACTTTTCGATCTAGAATGGCCTCTGGTCTCTCTTCATAACTCAAGTCTGGGCAAAGGATCATCTCTTCTTGGTGGATTATGTGCTTTGGATCAAAAACGTATTTTCTGAGTTGTGATACGTGGAAAACATTGTGAACGTTTCCAAAGCTTGGCGGTAACGCCAACCTATAAGCTACTGGGCCTATTCTCTCCAAAATCTCATAAGGTCCTACGAATCGGGGCCTAAGTTTTCCCTTGACACCAAACCTAGTTATCCCCTTGGTAGGAGATACCTTTAGGAAGACCTTGTCTCCTATTTCAAAACATAACTCAGTTCGACGTGCATCAGCGTAAGATTTCTGTCTATCTTGTGCCTCTTTTATTCGCCCTCTGATCTGGCGGACTATCTCAACCATCTCATTGACCATGTCTGGTCCTAAAACTTTTCTCTCACTCACTTCATCCCAATAAAGCGGTGATCTACATTTTCTTCCATATAATGCCTCATATGGTGCCATATCGATAGTCGCCTGGTAACTGTTATTATAGGCAAATTCAATCAACGGCAACACTACTTCCCAACTTCCACCTCTGTCTAACACCACTGTTCTCAACATATCTTCGAGGGTCTGAATTGTCCTTTCAGACTGCCCATCTGTCTGCGGATGAAAGATGGTGCTGAAATTTAGCCTCGTGCCTAACTCCTTCTGTAAGCTCATCCAAAATCTAGAAGTAAATTTTGAGTCTCGGTCTGAAGTGATTGACACGGGTACACCGTGTAAGCGTACAATCTCTCGAACATACAACTGAGCTAGCTTGTCTGACCCGTGTGTGATCGGTATTGGTATAAAATGAGCACATTTTGTGAGTCGATCCACTATTACCCAAATGGCAGTGTTTCCTCTCTTTGTTTTGGGCAAACTGGTCACAAAATCCATTGTGATGTGCTCCCACTTCCATTCTGGAATTTCCAACGGTTGTAGTTTTCCATATGGCCTTTGGTGTAAAGCCTTCACCTGTTGGCATGCCAGGCATTTCTCCACAAATGACGCTATGTCTCTCTTCATGCCTTCCCACCAAAAGTGTTTCTTTAGGTCCTGATACATCTTAGTACTCCTTGGGTGGGCAGTATAAGGGGTATCGTGAGCCTCACTCATGATTTGATCCTTAAGCTCATCATCGTGGGGAATACATATCCTTCCCTCAAAGAGGATAGCATTATCTGCTGCTTCTTGATAATTCTTGACTTCTCCTTTCCTTACTGCTTCCCGTAGTTTCTCCATTTTCTCGTCTTTTCTTTGTGCTTCTACAATCATCTTTCTCAAGCTAGGTATTGTTGCAAGAACGCTTGCTATCGTCCCTGGTGGTTTAACTACTTCTATACTCATTTTTCCAAACTCTTTGATGAGCTCATTCTTTTGGGTGACGAGACATCCCAACCTAGATTGAGTTTTACGGCTCAATGCATCAGCTACTACATTGGCCTTACCCGGGTGATAGTTAATACCACAGTCATAATCTTTCACTAATTCGAGCCATCTCCTCTGTCTCATATTAAGGTCCTTTTGCTCGAAAAAGTACTTCAGGCTTTTGTGGTCTGTGAATATCTCACACCTAACTCCATATAGGTGGTGTCTCCAAATCTTCAGCGCATGCACCACTGCAGCTAACTCCAGATCATGAGTCGGGTAATTCAGTTCATGTGGCCTAAGCTGTCGTGACGCATATGCTATCACTCTTCCTTCTTGCATCAGCACGCAGCCAAGTCCATTTTTGGACGCGTCTGTGTAGATCACGTATTCCTTATCAGCTGTTGGGACGGCTAATACTGGTGCCGTAGTCAACTTTTCCTAGAGTTCTTGGAAGCTCTTCTCACACTCATCTGTCCAAGAAAATTTTATTCCCTTCCTGAGTAGTTGCGTCATTGGCCTTGCAATTTTAGAAAATCCTTCCATAAACCTCCGATAGTAACCTGCTAATCCTAAGAAACTTCTTATCTCATTAGGGTTAGTAGGCGATCTCCATTCGCGCACTGCTTGCACTTTTTCAGGGTCCACTTTAATCCATTCTGATGACACAATATGTCCTAAAACGTGACTTCGCTGAGCCAAAACTCACACTTGCTGAATTTGGCATAAAGACGCTCTGTCCTCAACGTTTCTAGAACAATTCTCAAATGTTCCTCATGGTCTTTCTCATTCTTCGAGTAGATCAGGATGTCATCTATGAATACCAAGACAAATTTGTCTAAGTACGGATGGAATACTCGATTCATGAGGTCCATGAACACAGCTGGCGCATTGGTTAACCCGAATGGCACAACTACAAATTCGTAGTGACCATACCTAGTTCGAAATGCTGTCTTAGGTACGTCTTCTGGTCGAATCTTCAGCTGGTGATAACCAGACCGCAAATCAATCTTCGAGAACACGCTTGCTCCCTTGAGCTGGTCAAAAAGGTCATCTATCCTTGGTAAAGGATATTTGTTCTTCAGTGTCACTTTGTTCAGTTCCCTATAGTCTATGCACATTCGCAATGTGCCATCCTTTTTCTTCACAAAAAGTACGGTTGCACCCCAAGGTGATACACTTGGTCTAATGAATCCAAGTTCCAAAAGTTCTTGCAGTTGTATCTTGAGTTCTTCCAACTCTTTAGGAGCCATCCGGTACGGTGCCTTCGAAATGGGAGCTACCCCGGGCTCCAAATCAATGGTAAACTCAATTGGTCTGTCCGGTGGTGGCCCTGGCAGAATCTCTGGAAATACATCTGAAAAGTCCCGTACAATTGCTACATCTTTTATGCTCTTTTCAGTACCCAGTTCTCCGTGCAAGTATACGAGGTAAGCTGGGTATCCCTTCTTCATCATTTTTGTTGCTTGTAGGGCGGAGATGATCATCTTTCTTCTTCCCATACTAATTCCGTGGAAATGTGACGGCTCCCTTCCTGGGGGTCGAAACGATATCCGTCTTTCGTTACAAAGGATGGTGGTATAGTTCTCGGCTAGCCAGTCCATTCCTAGGATTATGTCCACATCTCCCATCGGAATAACATACGAGTTGTTCACTACAATCTTGTGTGACCCTATGTTCAGTTCTAGGTTCAGCACACATGATCTACTGTCGTCATCCCTCCTATAGGTGATGATATACTCAACTCCTGGTCAGCTCTTTCCATTTTAAGTTTTAATGTATCAACACATGTACTTGAAATGAAAGTATGCGATGCGCCCGTATCAAATAGAAGTACAACAGGAGTATTGAGTAGCATGCCCATACCTGCCAGGTTTCCCTGGTTGTTCTCGGGCTGCTTCTGCCTTATAGCATAGGCTCTAGCATGACGAGGTTTTTCATGTTGTTTCTGTTGTCGCTGCTGTTGTTGGCGAGCCTGTTGCTGATATGGTTGTTGAGGTTGTGGTTGGTACTGTAGCTGTTGGTGCTGCTGTGACTGTTGATACTGTGGTTGCTGCCTTGGGTATGGTTGGGGCAAAGCTTGAATTGCTCGCAGATGTGGAGCCTGGATAGGTGGGTTTGGCCTTGAACCCATTCCATGTTGCTTATTCGGGCACCGGTTTGCATAGTGCCCCTTCTGGTTACAGATATAGCAACTATCACTGCTGGCCTTACAGATTCCCACATGATTTTTGTTACATTTGGGACAATGTGGGGCCCTCTGTTGGTTATTTCCCATCTGTTTCGGTGTACTCTGGCCTCCATAGCCCTGTGACTGGAAGACCCGTCCCTGCCATGGCCTCTTCTCGCCTTGGTTCGGGTTACTGTTGTCCCATCTCCTCTTTTCTCTAAAATTCTGATTATGATTTTGATCATGTGAAGGTGCTGGCGTAGGTACAGTTGTAGGTCTTTCTCCTGGCATGGCTGCCTCAATGTCTAACGCTCGGCTGAGCGACTCAGTGTAAGACAATCCTCCGTGGCTTGCCAAAGCCATCCTAATTTCGTGCCTCAGACCGGCACAAAACTTTTCAGCCATCTTCTCATCTGTGTCTACTTGTTCCGGCGCATATCTAGACATATCGCAGAACATCCTGTCGTATTGAGTTACCGACATCTTCCCTTGTTTTAGATTGTAAAATTCAGCTTCCTTCTTCTTGCGGTAGCTCTTGGGTATATACTTGTCATATATACCGGCTTTGAATTGTTCCCAAGTCAGGTTTTCTAACTGCTCTGCTGTCATCGTTTTCATCCTTGCTTCCCACCAGAAATCAGCTGACCCAGTCAACTGAAAGGACATACAAGTCAGACGTTCTTGGTCGGTGCAACGCAGGAAGTTGAAAATGCGTTCAATAGCGCGAACCCAGGTTTCAGCTTCTGCCGGGTCTCCTGTCCCGTTGAAAGTAGGTGGGTTCTGTCGCAAAAATAATTCTTCAATCCGTCGTTCTGGCTGAACAGGTGGTTGAACTATTTCGGGTTCTGGTTCTGGCCTCGTTTCTGGGCCTCTTCTTTCATTTCGGGGAATCCTGCCCCCTCCTCTTGGTCGTCCTCGTTTTGGCGGCATTCTATTAGGTCAAAACACAAGTTGTCAGCGCATTGAAATGCAATAAGGACATACTATCATTTCTATAGTTACTCCTTAACTCATCGAGTTCTGCTCCTGCTAAAACTTAAGCGATCATATAAATAAAACATAACGGGACGACTTGCCGCGAAAGACCAATAAGGTCACCATATATAACATAGGGAAAATTTGCCTCAATGAGGACTTTACATCATCATAAAATCTAGATTCAAAGATCTATCTAATTACCACACATGATGAACTGGCTACCTAGCGAAGCCATTACAAAAAAAAAAAAAAAAACACTCAGTCACGGAACGCCCCAAGATTTCGCGTCTCCGTACTAATACTAATAAAAATAACTAAGCCAACATAGGGGCATACAAAAGCATCGAAATGATCAGCGTTTTCGAAACACACAAATAACGTCCTACTAAATGCACAAGAGATTGTCTGTATGCATTACGTGCTTGACCCTTGGGTTGAAGCATACGTGTTTGACTGATTTAATCTAATGAGTATCTGTTTGTCCTTGGGTCACAAAAATCTATCAACAGCTAGTAGATCGCAATGATTCAAATCACAAATGACAATTAGGCAAAGTGTTTCAATAATTTGCCAAACAATTGAAAATGAATAACCATAGGGTAGAAATGAATTGACTGAAAGGTCGAAACGAAATGACCTAATAGTCTGAACCCGTTTGGCTTTTCAGATGAAGGTTTAAAATATATAGGTTTAAAGACCCATATATGACGACTACTGAGATTTTGGCCATGTGGACTGGCCAGGTCCGACACAACTACTTCTCAGTCATTCGGAAATACTTTTCCGAACTTGGCAACTCTTGTTCCTTGGTTGCAAAAGGTATATTTGGTCTAAAATCACCACTTTCTTCTTAATATCTTGAACATGTCCTTGAGAATATTCTAGAGCTTCTCAAACTTGGAGTCTACCTCCTAGTTTAATGCAATCCTTAAACATCTTCTATAGGCGAAATAAGGTAGGCTCTACCTTACTCAACAATGTTTCTCTATATGATCTTAATGTAGTACTTCTAGTACTTAGTGTTCCTTCACATAGCGCTTGAAATACAACCATATAATTTGAAGCACTCTTCCGTGTTATTGCAAAAGACCTTTTGAATCATCACGCATTCAATAAGGAAATAGCTTTTGCTCATTTGAGCACCTTTATAGGGTATGTGTCTCCATGTGTAATGCTAAGTCATAGAATGACCTTAGTCAATGCTCTCATTGCGGCTACCAGACTAAATGCATAATCCAAGACGTTCTAACTGAGGCGATGTCCTCGATAGGTTAAGGTATATATACTTATCTTGAGTATATCCTTAGGGTCTCATTAGAATCTTAATTCATTTGTTTCAGCATTGATCCATTGTCAGCGCTTCTAGCTATTATTAAACTCTAAACCATCTTCAAGAACTTCTCTCGTCTTACACACTTGCATAAACTTTTATGATCAATCATAATGGTTGGTAACTGCTAGTACCCATATCACATCTCGTCTTTCCAATTCGTAGTAGGTGATCGTAATCAATAGGGATTCTCAGTCATGTCCTTATCTATTGCGATAGGTACTGTAAGTAGAATGGTTCTGAATATCTGAAACTATAAGCTGATAGCTTTAATCGTAATATTATAACATCATATACAAAGCATTTTGACCCCTCGTAAGTCTAACTCTGAAGTTCATACATGAATCATGAAGGTTATCCTCAAGCCATAGCTAGTGATAATCGAGGCTAGAAGCGAGTCTCATCTTATTAAGGATTAGCTAACTGATTACATCAGTCGCACTCATCACTTATAAGCAATATTGTACTTAAACTATCATCGAAGGCAATAGTCGATTAGGTGCTCCGTCTCGCGTGAACAACCTGAATGAAGAACTATGCCTGCTTCAGTGATTCGTGCGTGGCACTCTGCTTGCACTGCTTTCATTGGATTCTCTTCCTCTTTCTTAGCTCTTCACCATGGCTATAGTGAAATATAACTGAGTTTTTAGCTTCTATTGTTCTTCTCGTAACAGTGCTCATGCATTCTTAACGCATCTAAGTTCATTGAGATATCTAATCAATCAATAAAGCATAAAACTTGAATGTAAGCATCAGTACATTCATATAGAACGTGAAATACTTCTCAATGTATTAAAATCATTACCACCTTCTTTCTTGCTGAGCATGACGATGTGATGAAGTGATGAGCTTTGGTCGGCTGACTCTTTCATACTAGTGATCATACTAGAAAAATTTATTAACTCTAGGGTTCAGAGCAAATGAACTGCTCTGATACCACTCTGTCACGACCGGACCTAATTAAGGATAATTAAGCCGGGGAAACCGTGACTAATGGAGGGAGATTAGAAGCGGGGTAGAAAGGGGATAATCAAACAAGGAAGGATCACATTTCATCATTTAACAAAAGGGATATTTATCATATAACAGAAGTTTAGTCATATAGACTCAAATAACTAGTAAGTTCAGATATCTCTGACTTATTCAAAATAGCATAAAACTTTTGAGTACGCAACGGAATATGATTCTGATTACATGTATGAAGACATGTAACCCTAGAGTTCATTAATACATAATAAGACAAAAGAATTTCCGCTCGTCACTTCATCAACATCGGCAGCTGCTCAACCTACACATTTAGAAATATATGCAGGGCTTGAGTACAAAAGTACTCAGTGGGCACGTATGCCTATGTAACAACCCGCTCTTTTATTATATTTAAACCCAGTAATTATTTATTATTTAAATTCAACTTATGACACTGGATTATATTCTAATTAAGCAGGATTATTATTTTATTACCAAGTCAGTAGCTTCGCGTAAATAAAACCGCGATGAGAATTATTGAGTAAGCCAATAATTATTTATTTCAGATTCATAACTGACTTAGTTAAGTCATGTTATTTATTAATCACAATAGAATTATTTTTCTATTATTATTTCTTGAGTCGTGATTTATTCCGGTTTATGAAGAATTAAATCTACGGATTTAATTTAGAATTTATTCTAGCTAAGAAAGGAAGCAGATATCGAGTAGTTTCATAAACACGCGATATTAACAAAACCCGGTAGTTGGATTTTATTTAAAAAAAAAATGCAATACAATATTACAGATATAGAAATTCCAAGACAAGAATTATTGCTTCTGTTTATACTTCACTTTACAAACCCCTATTTTTCTATCTATCTACTGTAACACCCTAATCTAATTAAGGAGTTAAATATAAAATTTAAATAAATATTTAATGCGGAAGTCTTTTAAAATAATTTAAACTCACTTTTAAAATAAATATTTTCGAAAATAATTTTAAGAAAAAGGAATCTTTAAATAAAATTGTTTTTTTAAAGCACTTTTAAAACGATTTATAAGATATCAAAATTTTCAATAATGTATTCAAATATAAATCTTGATTTTTAAATCATAAATTTAACAACTTTATTTTCAAAGCACGACATGAAGATGTCAGAAAAATAATTAACTAATTAATAAAACTTGTACTAAGGAAAAACTCTAAATATAAAATAATATCTTTTTAGCAGCGGAAAATATAACAAAATAAAATCTTTATATAATTAAAAATTATGTATGTATCCATGTATATATTTTCGTAAAGGTATAAATTCTTAAATAAATATTTGAAATGAATTTAAATATAAATTAAACAAGTCATGACATTAAAATAATATAACAACATTTATTTAAATAAATCACACACAAATCTCAAATAGTATAGAATTTCAGAGTTTACATAACCAAAAGATATCACATGAAATAACATAATATGTTTTAAGAAACATTTATTTTTAAATAGATTCGACGCGCCCATTCAACTCTCCACGCGCCTCCGATATCAATCACCTGAAACTGTTGAATATGGGATGAGCATACATGGTACACTCAGTGTGGGAACATGCAATAATTGTCCATGTTAATAAAATGGTAACACATATTGTCATAACGTAACATAACTTCCATACGCACTGTGGCAACTCCAAGGACTTTAATGTCCCGGACCCTATATATGGATCCCTGGCGACAATATAATGGTTGCAACCCTGTAACATGAAATCGCATTGTGGCATACCAAGGACGGTGAAGTCCTGGACCAATTATGCTGGCCCCTAGCGATAAATATTTTTACAACACATACGGTAAACACATAATATTAAAATGGACAAATATTAACCACGTGCATGTACTGAAATAAATCCCACACCTGAAACTTGAGCTTTGAAAGTTAACTGCGATAATTTAAAGTTCACGTCCTAATCGCGCCGCACCTAGTCAGATAAATTCAAATAATAAACATAAGGCCTAATTAAACTTAAAAATAATAATAATAATAGTTTAAATCTTAAGAGTTTATTATAATAAAATCATTGGGCTAATAAATTATAAAAGAATTTTTCTTATAATAATATTTGAGCTCAATATTTAATTAAAACTAAGTTAATAATGTAAATCGAAATATAAAAATTTAATGATATACTTTGTATAAATGTATGCAAATGCAGTCCATAAAAATAAGTTGATTTAAGCCCAAACATTTAATAAAATTAAACCTAAATTTTAAAACTCATAAAAAAACCCATAAAAAAACCACCCCAATCCCATTCTTCCCTTCACCCTAATTTAATACCCACTTTTGACTTCTACTTCCATCACACACACATAACTCACGCACACACCCTACGCAGCCCCCTTCTTCCCCTTTTCTCCCTCTCCCTCTCCCTCTCCCTTTCTCTCCCTCGGTCTTCCCCTTCCGCCACCACCAGGCGGCAACGCCGCCGCCGGAGCTGGCGGCTCTGCCTCCTCTCGCCCTCACTCTCCCTCTCTTCCTCGCGGCTTCTGCCGCCGTCAAACGGCGCCGCCCGACGAAGATCGGCACCCCCTCTCTCTCTCTCGATCCCTCTCCATACCGCGCCTCCCTCTTCTCCGGCGTCCCTCTTGGTGCCCTGCCGCCGCGTCGACAGCAACAGTCGGTCAGGCCGCCTTCCCCCCTTCCAGATCCGGCGCCACCACTGCCCCTGCCTCTCCCTCCCTCCTTTGGCCGACAGCAGCGGCCCTTGCCGCCCCTCGACAGACAGCAGCAGCCGGTCAGGTTGCCTCCCCCCTTTCACCTCTCCGGCAACAACAATCTTCACCAACAATTCTTCTATTCATTTCCTTTTCTTTTCTTCTAATTTCTTACTAATATTCTTTTAAGTCTTCCATTTTCTTTTGTAAAAGCAGTGAATATGCATTCTAATAAGTTTAATACTGTGTATGCATGTTTGAATTTGAAAGAAATAAGAATTTTTGTGGGAGTTTGGTTTTGTGCAGAAATGAAAAACAGTAAATGAAATAACTTTGCAAAAATAATTAAAATTTACCAGCTGGGGTTTTGTAGAGAGAATCTGCAAATTTTAGTTAAATGAACAGATGAAGAGGTGAGTTGGGGGTGAGGAATTGAGGTTTAAATAGATTGAATATACTCGTTCGTCAAAGATTTGAATGTGAAAGAAATCAAAAATTTGTTGCTTGTGGAAGAAAATCAAATCTTACGGAAAGGAAATTTAATTCAAGTTTGGCATGCTGTGATGTTTGTCAAATACTGCAAATACTGATACTGTGATGTTTGTCAAATACTGCGAATACTGATATGTAAAATATGGAATATGGATTGGAGTCTGCACAAGCAATTCTCATTCTTTTAGTTGATAAGTTATAAATATTTTAACTTAATAATTATTTTAGGTGCATCATAAAATTTGGACAATAATAAAAGGCCTAGTATTAAATAAGAATTATATAAATACTTTAAATATAAGGCCCAACAATTTAATAATTTTATGTAAATATTTGTCTATGGCTCAAATTAATTAGAAATACTTAAAACATAAATCTATATAGTATACATTTTTAGAAGATCTATAATTTAAAATCATACATCTAACTAGGAGCGCGATTAGATAATTCATGACATAGACTAAAATTTTAAATAACATCACAATTTAAATATGAAATGCTTCAAAATAATTTAAATATGAAAAACAAAAATTTAATTGAATTATTTGGTTTCGGGCTGTCACAACCCTACCCACTTAAATAAAATTTCGTCCTCGAAATTTAACTTACTTGGTTCTAACTGGGGATATCGAGCTAGAATTTCTTCTTCACGTTCCCAAGTAGCTTCATCAGGTCCGTGCCTAGTCCATTGAATTTTGACTAAGGGTATTTCTTTACCTCGCAAGACCTTTACTTTTCGATCTAATATAACACTTGGCTCTTCTTCGTATGTAAGGTCCTTGTTGATTTGGAGATTTTCATAATGGACGATGTGACTAGGATCGTGCAGATACTTTCGCAACATGGAGACGTGAAACACATTGTGCACTGCTGACAATTCAGGTGTTAAAGCTAGACGATAGGCAACATCACCTATGCGTTCTAAGATTTCAAACGGTCCAATAAATCGAGGTCTCAATTTTCCTTTCTTCCCGAATCGTAGAACTCCTTTCATTGGTGCTACTTTGATGAATACTTTTTCGCCAACCTCGAAATATAACTCCTTTCTTCTGCGATCTGCATAAGATTTCTGTCGATCCTGCGCCATTTTAATCCTCTCCTTTATCTTTTCAATGACCTCAACCGTCTTCTCAATGATTTCCGGACCTAACACTTTTCGTTCACCAACTTCGTCCCAATATAATGGCGATCTACACTTTCTCCCATATAATGCCTCATACGGAGCCATTCTAAGAGTTGTTTGAAAACTGTTGTTGTATGCAAACTCGATTAATGGTAGATGAGTTTCCCAAGTGCCTCCAATATCCATGATACTAGTCCGCAACATGTCCTCCAAAATTTGTATAGTCCTTTCGGATTGTCCGTCTGTTTGAGGATGATAAGCTGTGGAAAAGTTAAGTTTAGTTCCCATAGCTGCGTGTAAGCTTTTCCAGAATCTGGATGTAAATCTTGGATCTCGATCAGAGACAATAGATACTGGCACTCCATGTAGTCTAACCACCTCTTGAACATACAGTCTCGCCAATTGGTCCATCGAGTATGTCATTTTTACTGGGATGAAGTGTGCGGACTTAGTGAGTCGATCTACAATTACCCAAACTGCATCGTGTCCACGTATTGTTCTTGGAAGTCTCACCACGAAGTCCATCGTAATGTGTTCCCATTTCCATTCGGGTATCTCCAATGGATTTAGCAATCCCGACGGTCGTTGATGTTCAGCTTTCACTTGTTGACATGTCATACATCTTCCAACATACTCAGCTATTGACCTCTTCATTCCTCTCCACCAAAATATATTTCGAAGATCTTTGTACATCTTGGTGCTTCCTGGGTGTGCTGTGTAAGTCGTGCAGTGTGCCTCATCCAAAATTTCTCTTAGCAATTCTTTATCCTTAGGGACGCAAATTCTCCCTGCATATGTAAGTGTTCCATCACTTGCCAATGAGAAACTTGTATTATTGTCTTTTAACCCCTTACTTTTCATTTTCTGGAGGAAGCTGTTGGTCTCCTGCGCTTTTCTAATACGATCACGCAATGTAGGTTTAACAACTAGTGCTGCAAGCGTAGCCTCTGGGGTATTTGGACTAACCACCTCGAGATTCATCCTTTCAAATTCTTTTATCAAGGTTTCTTGTTGAGTTATCATTGAGGCTGGTTGTCCTTCTCCTTTTCTGCTAAGTGCATCGGCCACCACATTAGCCTTTCCAGGGTGATACTGTATGGTACAATCATAATCCTTCACGAGTTCTAGCCACCTTCTTTGCCTCATATTCAACTCCTTTTGCGTGAAGAAATATTTCAAACTCTTATGATCTGTGAAGATCTCACATTTTCCCCCATACAAGTAATGTCTCCAAATCTTTAGCGCGTGCACTACGGCTGCTAGCTCCAAATCATGCGTAGGGTAGTTATGTTCGTGCGTCTTCAACTGCCTTGACGCGTAAGCGATAACCTTTCCTTTCTGCATTAAAACACATCCCAGACCTTGCTTCGAGGCATCGGTATAGATGACGAAATTTCCTGATTCATCGGGTATGGTTAACACTGGTGCTGTTGTTAACCTTCTTTTCAATTCCTGAAAACTCTGCTCGCATTGATCAGTCCACTTGAACACGACTCCTTTTCTGGTTAATTGTGTCATTGAGCCTGCTATCTTTGAAAATCCCTCGATGAATCTTCTATAATAACCAGCGAGTCCTAAGAAACTTCTCACTTCACTGGCGTTGGTAGGTGCCTTCCAGTTATTTACAGCTTCCACCTTCGCTGGGTCCACCTTAATTCCTTTAGCACTCACCACATGACCGAGAAAAACAACTTGATCTAGCCAAAATTCACACTTCTTAAATTTGGCGTAGAGTTTCTCATTTCGTAAGGTTTCCAAAGTGATTCTGAGATGTTCTTCGTGTTGCGCTTTGTCCTTAGAATATATCAGAATGTCATCAATGAACACTATGACAAACTTATCCAAATAAGGATGGAAAACGCGGTTCATCAAATCCATAAATACCGCAGGGGCGTTTGTTAAACCAAAAGGCATGACTACGAATTCGTAATGGCCATATCTCGTTCGAAAAGCCGTCTTTGGTATATCACCTTCCTTTATTTTGAGTTGGTGATAACCCGACCTCAAATCGATTTTTGAAAACACTCCTGCTCCTTTCAACTGATCGAATAAATCCTCTATCCTTGGCAGAGGATACTTGTTCTTGATGGTGAGTTGATTGAGTTCTCGATAGTCGATACACATCCGCATTGTTCCGTCTTTCTTCTTGACAAACAAGACTGGCGCTCCCCAGGGTGATACACTTGGTCGAATAAACCCTAGGTCCAAAAGTTCTTGTAATTGTGTCTTCAATTCCTCCAATTCCTTTGGTGCCATTCTATACGGTGCTTTCGAAACAGGTGCTACTCCAGGTAACAAATCGATCGTAAACTCTACTTGCCTATCAGGTGGTATTCCAGGTAGATTTTCGGGGAAAACATCGGGGAATTCGCATACTACTGGAACATTTTCAAGGGTGAGTTCCTCATTTTCCTTGCCTACTATGCTCACCAAATAAGCGTTGCAACCTCCTTTATTCAATATCTTCATCGCCTTCATAGCAGATATCACCATGGGCATTTTCCTTAACTTTGATCCTTGAATAGCAACTTCTTTCTCCCCTGGTATTTTGAACACGACTTCTCTTTCGCGGCACTTAATTGTTGCATGGTTTCGACTTAACCAATCCATCCCCAGAATCACATCGAAATCGTGCATTTCGATAAGGTACAAGTCAGCTTCAAGCTTTCTATTCCTAAAATTCAAGGAAATTTTTCTAGCAATCCTATTAGTCTTAATGGATTCTCCAGAGGGAATACTTATGTTCAAGTCTAAGTTCTCTACCTCCCAAATAATCTTATTCTTTTGACAAAACTTAGGGGAAATAAATGAGTGTGAAGCTCCAGAATCAAATAGAACAACAGCAGGTGTTCCTGATATAATTAACGTACCCGTCATTGTGTTGTCATCCTCAACTTCTTCTTGTTGTTTTAAGGAAAAGAAACGAGCATTTCCTTTTCTTTCTGGCTCTTTGCCACTTCCTTTGTTTAGCCCAACGTTCATTCTCCCTTCTGGCACATTCCGCTTGTTCTTAGAACAAGTACTCACTGTATGTCCCGGTTCATGGCAAAAGAAGCAAACTCCTTTTCCCCACAGACACTCTCCATTGTGGAACTTTCCACACTTCTGACATTGTGGTTTGGTTACTTGTGTGTTTGCACTGGTGTTACCGCCAAATCTCGACCTCTTATCTTGGAAGTTTCCTCCACTTTGGTTAGGATTTTCCCATTTCCTCTTCATTGGTTGATTTGTAAATTTTGATGTAGGATGGTTTGTTCCAAGAGCCGTGCCCACTTCTTCTGCTCGCTTAACCAGGTCGCTGAAATCGTCAATCACATGTGCAGCCATAATTCCTTTGATGTCAATTCTTAACCCTTTTCTGAACCTAGCGATCATCTTATCTTCTGTATCAACTAGGTGTGGAGCAAAACGGGCCAACTCATTGAATTTCCTTTCATACTCCTCTATAGTCATATTCCCTTGTTTCAACTCAAAGAACTCGGTCTCCTTCTTTTCTCTGAATGAGAGAGGAAAGTATTTATTCATTACCACCTCCTTGAAAATTTTCCAATTTAGAACATTGCGATCTTCCTCTCCCAACAGACGATAGAAATGTTTCCACCATTGTCGAGCGTCCTCTTTGAGTTGAAAAACAGCGCATGAAACTTTCTGCTCATCACTACAGTTGATGTGAGTGAAGATACGTTCAAGCTCTTCCAACCACTCTTCGGCTGCTAGCGGTCCATCACGTCCATTGAATCGTGGTGGATTATAGTTTCGAAATCGCTCTACAGCTTGATCTATCGTGTTAGAGGTTCGGTTTAGGTCGGTTTGGGTAGCCTGAGTTTGGGCCTGCTGTTGGACAAAACCCTGTAAAGCGCTCAAGAATTGACTCATGAAGTCTCCTCCATTTGTTGGATGAGTTCGTCCTGCTTCTGCTTCGTGATTAGTATTTGAACTCTCGGCGTTGTGGGACTGTGCGCGTGTATTCCTCATTGTTCTATATTCAAAGGCACTATCAGTTTCTATTCTACACTCGCTTGAGAGAATGATACTAAAAGGAAATTCTAGGTTATTCGTAATTCGAGGACTATGTTCAGAAAAAATAAATTTTTCGTGAATCATACTTTATCATCATGAACTGAAATAATTTCTGAAATAAATTCATTGCTGCAATTAATCTTCAACATAATAACTTGTATACTGAACTTTCTCATAATAACTTGCATAATGAACTTGAACTTTCTGATAACAACTTCAATTATTGCAGCAAATTTAACATAAATTCGGAATATAAACAGTTTATACTCATCCCCTTGAAAAACTTTTAAAATAACTTTTACCTTGATGTCGGAGCACGTAGAGGTCGAATGGATTTGTCATACTTGACTTAAAAACATTTTAAGAAAATTTTTATTTTGCAGAGTCTAAGAAAATTTTTATTTTGCAGAGTCTACAGGAAAGTAGACCTGCTCTGATACCATGCTGTAACACCCTAATCTAATTAAGGAGTTAAATATAAAATTTAAATAAATATTTAATGCGGAAGTCTTTTAAAATAATTTAAACTCACTTTTAAAATAAATATTTTCGAAAATAATTTTAAGAAAAAGGAATCTTTAAATAAAATTGTTTTTTTAAAGCACTTTTAAAACGATTTATAAGATATCAAAATTTTCAATAATGTATTCAAATATAAATCTTGATTTTTAAATCATAAATTTAACAACTTTATTTTCAAAGCACGACATGAAGATGTCAGAAAAATAATTAACTAATTAATAAAACTTGTACTAAGGAAAAACTCTAAATATAAAATAATATCTTTTTAGCAGCGGAAAATATAACAAAATAAAATCTTTATATAATTAAAAATTATGTATGTATCCATGTATATATTTTCGTAAAGGTATAAATTCTTAAATAAATATTTGAAATGAATTTAAATATAAATTAAACAAGTCATGACATTAAAATAATATAACAACATTTATTTAAATAAATCACACACAAATCTCAAATAGTATAGAATTTCAGAGTTTACATAACCAAAAGATATCACATGAAATAACATAATATGTTTTAAGAAACATTTATTTTTAAATAGATTCGACGCGCCCATTCAACTCTCCACGCGCCTCCGATATCAATCACCTGAAACTGTTGAATATGGGATGAGCATACATGGTACACTCAGTGTGGGAACATGCAATAATTGTCCATGTTAATAAAATGGTAACACATATTGTCATAACGTAACATAACTTCCATACGCACTGTGGCAACTCCAAGGACTTTAATGTCCCGGACCCTATATATGGATCCCTGGCGACAATATAATGGTTGCAACCCTGTAACATGAAATCGCATTGTGGCATACCAAGGACGGTGAAGTCCTGGACCAATTATGCTGGCCCCTAGCGATAAATATTTTTACAACACATACGGTAAACACATAATATTAAAATGGACAAATATTAACCACGTGCATGTACTGAAATAAATCCCACACCTGAAACTTGAGCTTTGAAAGTTAACTGCGATAATTTAAAGTTCACGTCCTAATCGCGCCGCACCTAGTCAGATAAATTCAAATAATAAACATAAGGCCTAATTAAACTTAAAAATAATAATAATAATAGTTTAAATCTTAAGAGTTTATTATAATAAAATCATTGGGCTAATAAATTATAAAAGAATTTTTCTTATAATAATATTTGAGCTCAATATTTAATTAAAACTAAGTTAATAATGTAAATCGAAATATAAAAATTTAATGATATACTTTGTATAAATGTATGCAAATGCAGTCCATAAAAATAAGTTGATTTAAGCCCAAACATTTAATAAAATTAAACCTAAATTTTAAAACTCATAAAAAAACCCATAAAAAAACCACCCCAATCCCATTCTTCCCTTCACCCTAATTTAATACCCACTTTTGACTTCTACTTCCATCACACACACATAACTCACGCACACACCCTACGCAGCCCCCTTCTTCCCCTTTTCTCCCTCTCCCTCTCCCTCTCCCTTTCTCTCCCTCGGTCTTCCCCTTCCGCCACCACCAGGCGGCAACGCCGCCGCCGGAGCTGGCGGCTCTGCCTCCTCTCGCCCTCACTCTCCCTCTCTTCCTCGCGGCTTCTGCCGCCGTCAAACGGCGCCGCCCGACGAAGATCGGCACCCCCTCTCTCTCTCTCGATCCCTCTCCATACCGCGCCTCCCTCTTCTCCGGCGTCCCTCTTGGTGCCCTGCCGCCGCGTCGACAGCAACAGTCGGTCAGGCCGCCTTCCCCCCTTCCAGATCCGGCGCCACCACTGCCCCTGCCTCTCCCTCCCTCCTTTGGCCGACAGCAGCGGCCCTTGCCGCCCCTCGACAGACAGCAGCAGCCGGTCAGGTTGCCTCCCCCCTTTCACCTCTCCGGCAACAACAATCTTCACCAACAATTCTTCTATTCATTTCCTTTTCTTTTCTTCTAATTTCTTACTAATATTCTTTTAAGTCTTCCATTTTCTTTTGTAAAAGCGGTGAATATGCATTCTAATAAGTTTAATACTGTGTATGCATGTTTGAATTTGAAAGAAATAAGAATTTTTGTGGGAGTTTGGTTTTGTGCAGAAATGAAAAACAGTAAATGAAATAACTTTGCAAAAATAATTAAAATTTACCAGCTGGGGTTTTGTAGAGAGAATCTGCAAATTTTAGTTAAATGAACAGATGAAGAGGTGAGTTGGGGGTGAGGAATTGAGGTTTAAATAGATTGAATATACTCGTTCGTCAAAGATTTGAATGTGAAAGAAATCAAAAATTTGTTGCTTGTGGAAGAAAATCAAATCTTACGGAAAGGAAATTTAATTCAAGTTTGGCATGCTGTGATGTTTGTCAAATACTGCAAATACTGATACTGTGATGTTTGTCAAATACTGCGAATACTGATATGTAAAATATGGAATATGGATTGGAGTCTGCACAAGCAATTCTCATTCTTTTAGTTGATAAGTTATAAATATTTTAACTTAATAATTATTTTAGGTGCATCATAAAATTTGGACAATAATAAAAGGCCTAGTATTAAATAAGAATTATATAAATACTTTAAATATAAGGCCCAACAATTTAATAATTTTATGTAAATATTTGTCTATGGCTCAAATTAATTAGAAATACTTAAAACATAAATCTATATAGTATACATTTTTAGAAGATCTATAATTTAAAATCATACATCTAACTAGGAGCGCGATTAGATAATTCATGACATAGACTAAAATTTTAAATAACATCACAATTTAAATATGAAATGCTTCAAAATAATTTAAATATGAAAAACAAAAATTTAATTGAATTATTTGGTTTCGGGCTGTCACATCTACCAACACTTAAAAAAAAAAAAAAAGGAATAGTGTATGTGTGTGAAAGAAATCTGCAGCTATCCCTTAAGCGCATGCTCAGCCATCTATTCTGGACATTTTTTTGATTCCAGCTCCACGCCTGTGTAATATTCTTCTTTGACTCCAGCTCCAGCAGCATATTTGCAAAATTTTCACACCCGAACACCTTCATTTGGTTTCAGATTTCAGCAGCTATTAATCCTCATCTCATACCCATTCCACACTTAAACGTTTTCATCATTCTCTGCCAAAGAAATTTTCAAGTATCAGTTAATTCTTGCTTCATTCAACACCAACGAGCAGTTCATTCAACAACCAACACAAACATTCAAGGTATTGATTCTATCTCAAATATCCATTCCAGTAAAGCATTCATACCAAAACATGATCAGTTTCACAATGATAGAAAACCATTGTAGGCATAATGAACTTAGCAAAGTTACACTCTTTATATTGCAAACACCAATAACTCTTATGCAAAGCAAGAACAGGCTGCACTCTTTCACCACTAGGAAAATAATAATACAGAAAACCAAGTTTTCATTCCAAAAATCAAGTCTTTATACAAAGTTGAGTTTTCTGAAAATTATTCAAATTTACGAACCTATCGTGAGTGATAAAACGAGAGAGAAAGGATGGTGGATTGTCGGAGCTCTGCGACTCACGGCGACGGCGGCTCCGGGAGAGGCGGCTGCCGGGCTCTTGCTGCCAACAGCAGCGGCCGGCGGCGGCGCTCCTCCAGCGAGCCACTGACCACCGGACGAGCCTGCAGCAACACCAGGCCGCGACTCCGGCGAAGCAGCTGCAGTCGGCGGCGACTCCGGGCAAGCCAACGGCGGCGGGAATTCCGAGCGAGACGAACGGCTGAAGGCCAGATCCGTCGACCTCAGGCGAACAGCAGCAGCTCCAGGCGGCGACAGCTCGACTCCCGGCGAAGCAGCAGCAGCTCCAGCGGCTCCCGTCGACCCAAGCGGTGGCCGTGGTCTTGACGCGGCAGCGGATCTGCTGCAAGGACGACGGAGGCAGCGGCGGCGGCGCACCGCTTTGACAGCGGCGTGCGTCTGCTGTACCTTGTTTCCGGCAGTCGAGAGAGAGAGAGCGGAGGCGACGGCGAGGCGACGCGCCGGAGGCGGCGCCGCCCTCAGCCGAACAAAGGGAGAGAGAGCCGATGGTAGTGTGAGGATAGAGAGAGAGAGAGAATCGATAGTGTGAGGATAGAGAGAGAGAGAGAACTGATATTGTGAGAGAGAGAAGAGTGAATGTCGGTAGAGAGAGAGAGAGATAGAGAGGAGTGGGCCTTTCTCAATTGGGCCGGGTTTCAGCCGAGTTTGGGCCGGGTTTCAGCCGGGTTTGGGCCGATTTTGGACTCTCTTATTGGGCCTAGTTCATTTTATTTGTTGGGCCGGGGATTAATTCATTGGGCCATATTTTTATTTCTATCTGGGCCGAATTTATTTAATGTTCTTGGGCTGGAATTTATTTAATTCTATTGGGCCTGTTTCAGATTTGTTTAGTTCAGCCCAGCTGTTAATTCGTCATTTGGGCCGATTAAAGTGTCTATTGGACTAAGATTAATTCTTTCCAGTCCACATTAATTATTACTTAGACTCCTATTATTTATTAATAATGGGTCTCGAATTTATATTACTTGGGCTCCTACGATTTAATTGATTAAGTCCAATGAAATTTATTTATTTAACCAATAAGAATAATTATTTTAGGCCTCTTTATTAATCCTAATTATTTTAATTAGTAATTAATATTAAAATTTACTAATTATTTTTTTAAGGGTGATGATGGGCTCACTAATTGGGCTTCATGATTTTATCTTGGGCCTCATTTGTTGGGTTTTAGAATTTAATTGATGTTGGGCCTAATATTATTAATGCATTGGGCTTTGAATTTATTCATTTGGGCTCAAATTAAATTCCTTTTGGGCCTTGATTATTTTTATTTTAATTGGGCCTTCATAATTATTCTATTAAGTTTAATTAGAGAAGATTTTAAGACTTACTAATTATTAATTAGTAAGTAAATTAAATTATTTTAAGATGAGTAGATTATTAAAGATTAATAATCCGACCTCATAAGACGAGCTTTAATTCCTTAAATAGGATTAACATCTCATAATTTAATTAAAGGAATATGAGTCATGCATAATCATTTCACGCATCCTCATTTATTGAGATTTTTCGAGAATTAGAATCTTATTTTATTTTCTCGGATTAAAGGTCAAGCACCAGAGTTAGAGCTAAACCGTGAGTCTGCTATTCAGGTAGGCTTTCTACGTATAAACTAAAATTTTATATTAGAATTGTTAAGACTTTATGCTTATGAATTTAAATGATATTGTCAATGCCTAAATGCTTTATGTTTTATTATTAATTGCCTATCTGATGTTAATCGAATTCGGATTCTGGATGGGACCGCAAATCCCTTCGGAATTAGTGTACACCTTGTGATCGTGAGTCATCTAGCGGGTTGGCCGATCATAGTGTCCGTAGAGGGAGGCCTCCCTCTCGGCACGAGTTACTGATATGGTGATTAATAATATAAAATACCTGCGCGGGTTATTGATGAAAGAAATGATATTATGTTTGGTAAATACGAGTCTTTAAAGGAAAACCCTCGTATATTACTACTATTGAAAGGCTTGACAATAAAATATTATGCATGTATGTAAATTTCGGCAAGTGTCCACTAAGTACTTTTGTACTTAGCCCTGCATGTATTTTTAAATGTGCAGGTTGAGCTGTGATCGAGGATGTAGTGTGCAAGCGGAGCTTTTATCGATCTAGAATGAGTACCTCAGAGTAGAGTATATGTCTTCATACATATATTCAAATTGTTATTCCGCTGCGAACACTGATTTTACTAAAGACATTATGTTATCTTGTCAAAACAATATGTATTATATAATAATGTACTCAAACTCGTTGAGTACCTCTTTTGGATAATATTATGTACGGTTCCTTTTGACCTTCGTTAAATTCTAGTTAATTTCAATTGTTTTCCTTATACAAGTCGAATCATCAAGAAACCGAATATGCCCCTTTCTAACTCCCGCTCCTAAATCCCCTCCCTTAGTCGCGGTTTCCCCGAAATTGCTATCCTTAGCAAGTGCGGTCGTGACAGCCTAAGTATGAAAATACATGCTTCAAAACTGTAAATTGTCATGCCATAATTAAACAGTACAGCAAGGGAGTTTTTCGCTAAAAGGCCCAAGCTTACTAAATTCATTTGTGATTCTTAAAGTTCGACTGCAGTCTAAGTTCTCTTGTAATCTATCATATCTGGAACTTTGTGCCGGAGAGGTGGCCACCTCTCACGGTCACTTGACCGGCCAACCCGCTAGATGACTCACGGTCACTGGTGTACACTAGCCCTGGCAGGATAGCTATCAACTGCTCAAGACCCGAATTCGATTACATGATAAAAGTCACATCAGATAGATATCATACTGAAATTTAAATATTTTATGGCAAGACAATATTTGAAATAACTTCAATTAATATTGTCATGAAATAACTTGCTTGAACGTAATATTTAACTCATTTGATCTATATGAAAGTAATGCCCACCTGATAGTGATTTTCTGTGATACAAAAGCTCCTCAACAGATTGTCAATCTCGCCCTTGACCTTTATTACGAGAATATATGTACATATATAAGATATTTGCTCGAATAAAAATCCTCAAATGAGAATGTATATTTAACTATGCATGATCCTTATGCATGAATTATTATTCTGAAATAATAATCAAAGAATTTCTATTGTTAATCCAAGCTATCGGATTTAAACAAAAGCTAAGTCTCGTTTCATGAAGCCGGATAATTAATAAAAATTAATCCGTTCTCTTAGGGTGTTCTAATCCACCAATTAAATAAACCCCATTCCTCGTAGTCAATAGAAAATAAATAAATACTACAACTTATTCGCTTTATAACCTCATAATTAATCGGGCTTAATAAATAGGAACAAGTAATGTTATAAGATTAAATAATTAAAAGGCTCAACATAAGACAGCCTAATAATTAATCAAACAAATATGGGCTTGATTTAAATAAGTCATGGCATTCCAATAATTAAATTGAAAAGTTTAGTTGTAGTAATTTATGGACTCAAGTAATTAAATAATTTTAGGGCCCAGTTGAATAAAATCGGCCCAGAGAAAAATATTTCAATCCAAGTGATTGAATTTCTAACTGGGCTTAATTAATTAACATGAGAGGCCCAATTGAAATAATTCATCGGCTCAAGTAATTAAATAAATCTTGGCCAAATAAATAATGAACAATTGGACTAAGTTTAAATCAAGTATGCAAGGCCCAATAGCAATTAAATAAATAAGGCCCAACTGAATAATCGTTCAACCCATTCTACTCTATTAAAATCAGCTCAAATAAAACAATAACCGACCAAAATATACATATGAAATTTGGAAATAGAAGTCTATTAATAATAATATCTCAGCCCAATTCTTATAGAATAATTAAAGCCCAACCTTTTAAAATATTTCGGCCCAAAAACAATTATATAGGAGCCCAAAATTAAACAAAACAGGAGCCCAATTTTCGGCCCAAAGTAAAATAAATAGGAAGCCCAATCGGAATTAAATAACAAAAGCCCAATTACAATTAAAAGAAAAGCCCAATTATTAAATTAAAGCCCAATGAAAAATAAATGAAATAAGCCCAACTCCAAATAAAAATAAAGGCCCAATTCAACTCTCTCTCTCTTATTCAATCGAGCTCTCATTCTGCGAGACTTCACTCTCAAACTTCAGTCACGCCTCCCTTTCTATTTCCTCCTCTCGCTCAGCCTCCTTCAATCGGCTGAGAGTGGCGCCGCCTCCGACGCGCCGCCTCGCCGTTTCCTCCTCCCCTCACTTCTCGGTTCTCTCTCTCTCTCTGGATTTTCAGATCGGCCGAGCTCTCCACCGAGAACCGCTCAGCCCCTTTCCTCTCAGTTCCGGTCGATTCCTTCTTCTCCGGCCGCTCGGCTGTTGTTTGCTTCGATCCACCACCACCTTGAGCTATCGCCGTTGTCTGGAGCTGCTGCTGTTTCACCAGAGTCGCGGCTTGCTGGAGGAGCGCCGTCGTCACTGAGCAACTGGCGAGCACCGCCGCCACGGCTCTCTCTCTCTCACCACCAGATTCGTCTCTCTCTCTGCTCCCTCGAATCTCCTCCGGCCTTGGCCGAAGCAGCAGCTAATCGACCCGTCATCTTTCCCTCCGTCGACCAGCTCCGTGTTCAGCCGCCGTCCACCCCCTTTTTCTTACTCTAGATCGACGGCAGCAGCTAAGCCGTCTGCTGTTGTTGTCTCCGGAAAGCTCGCAAATGGCCGCTGCTGTCATCTGACTTTCGCCGAGCCCCGACGCCGCTGCTGCTACTGGAAGGCCGGCTTCGCCGTGCCGCTGCACTCCAGAATCGGTGAGCACCGCCGCTGCTGCGATGCGATTTCCAGCGAGCAGGGGAGAGTCCGCCGTTGCTGCTTTCTCCGAGAAGCTCGCGAATGGCCGCCCAGACGTCGTCTCTCAACTGGACTAAGCAGGGCAGCCCTCTAAAGCTATGTTCTCTCGTCTACTTTTCATCGATTCGAAAACGTGAACTAGACAAGGTGAAATCTTCTCAGTTTATTCACACCTAATGCTCGTTTAAAACGCGGTTTAAAACTACATATAAACTGTCACTTGTTCATGAAAGCATATTTGGTGATTCTGCTAAGTTCTAGGGCGTGAAGTAGCAGTGGATGAATCATGCCCTGTTGGATGTGAATGAACTAACGAAATATTGATCTAAAAAAAATGATGTTGATGATTAAGAAGTTGTGAAGTTTGGTTTTATGGTTGTAAACTGGATTGAATACTAAGGTGTATAAGTACCTTTGAAATGTCTTGGTTGATTGTTGATGTGGAGCTAAATGAACTGGAATAATCTGAATATCAATGATGATTCTTGTGTTAATGCAGGTGTTAATCAAATAGAATGAAATCATTGAAGCCCATCCTTACCTGAGAGCTTCGGCTGAATGAGCTGGGCTATTCTTTGATTCCCCTTTGGGTGAGATGAGTTGAGAGTGAAAATTGTATTTGTTGGCTGATTATCAATAATTGTCGTTGCATAATTATGTGATAATGGTGGTAATGGAAAACAAAGTATAGTGGTGTAGAAAAGTGGTGAGTGGTGGGGAAAATGGTGGTGAAAGTGGTGGGGAAAAGTTAGGAAACTAAAGTTGATGGAAGAAAAATGTAGAGAAGAATTAATGATGTATTTTCTCTGTCTCGGTGATTCTGTAACTGTAAAGTGGATTGCGTGCTCATATTTGCTTGTACTGTTTATTTAAATAAATCTCGATTTCGACATGTGATATCTCGCTAAAATCGATAAGTTATAAAATGAATCTAAATTAAATCCGTAGATTTAATTCGTTCGTTGTTCTGATATCTAAATTAAATCCGCAGATTTAATTAACTTCTTGAGTCGGAAATAATTCACGACCTGAGTAAAAATAAAATCAAATTCCATCTCGCTTAAATAAATAACGTGACTTTGCTAAGTCAGTTATAACTCTGAAATAATATCATTGACTGCTTTAACAATATAAATTCAGGATCATAAGCTGAATTCATATCAGGATAATAACCGTTTTCATTCACTGATGAACAAAAATAAACACTCATTACTGGATTTAAAATATATAAAAGAGCGGGTCACTACATTTCTCCAACCACAAGTATAAGCAAAATCGATCGTGGACATAACGCCAAGGAGCTCGGCTTTGAAAGCAAAACCGAGCCCCTCTTCAACATGGAAACAGCCACGCACAAAGCCTTTCCAATCTCGAAACACCCCACCAACACAAATACGCCCCGGAGCACCGACAGCCAATCCATCCGTATTAGCTTTAAGCTACCCAAAAGCAGGCGGAGACCAATAAACTGGATCAAAAATCGGGGAGGCCGCGCCCTAACCCAAACACCGAGCTGTCTAACCACCAAATAATCTGCCCAAAGATTATTAATATGCCCCATCTTAGGAAAAGTGCTATCCACTTCCATAAAAGAAAACTTTATGAAAGCAAGAATAGCGCGGTTATGCATCTTAACCCTATCAAAGTGACTTTTATTTCTTGCAGTCCAAATATATTTTTTCCACTATAGCACTACTTCAAATTTAATTATTTATGGACCTCACTATCATTACATTTACCATAATGATTCTTATGCATATCATTATATATATCTATACTAATAGAAAAAGAGCATAAGGCAGTCTAAGACACAACTTGTGGATTGCTTATTTTACCACTGTTATATACTCCCTCCATCCCAACTTTTAGTATCCAACTTCCTTTTTTTGGCCGTCTCACATTTTAGTATCCATTTCTATTTTTGGTAAAAGTAAGTGGGGCCCTTACTCCACTTTAATTATTTTAACTCTCACATAAAATGTGGAACCCTTATTCCACTCACAACACATCAATCACTTTATTAAAACCCGTGTCGTTCTCAACTGGATACCAAAAGCCGGGACGGAGGGAGTATTTATTATTATATTTATAAAATATAAATCTATTTTGATATACATTTATTTGTCACCCAAATCTATAAATAATACTTTATATCTATGACTATTGGTAAGGCTTATAAATAAATATATCCATCCAATAAATAATCCAATAAAAGTAATGAATTAATAGATTTTTTTTAAATAATAGATTACCAATTAAAATAACATTAATTACACGTACAACGTACGTTTTTTCTGCTAGTGTTACTAAAAAAATCGTCATTAGTTATATTATTTTTACCAAGTTTTAAAACGTTAAGAATTTGCAAAAAAAAAAATGTCATATATTTAAAAAAACAAAAATTTGAAGAAAAAACAAAAATTCAAGTATTATTAATAAACCGTCATATTTTGTTGTTGTTGTTGTGTTGCAGATATCTATCTATTATATAATAGGTTACATATTGAAGACACCACATTCATCCTCAATCCTAAGTGGCATCATCTCCATTCACTGTTCTTTGTTATCTTAAATCCTTTATCCCATATTGAAAACATATTAAACTTTAGCAATTCATTACCTAAATAAAAGGTCATTCATCATTCCTACATTAGACATTCATTATTCCCACATTGATATTATATTAAACTTTATCATGGGGAAAATTTGAATTATTACAAAATATAATTTTTCGTATTCACCAAGTGAGTTAAAATTGTATGTTTGTCACATAACTATGACTTTCATTATAATACATCCATAACATAAAATATGTGAAAATAAATTAAATTGCTGCAAAATATAAATTTAATAATTAAAAATGACACATTTAAAATATTTATAATAAAAAAATAATTACAAAAAATAGTAATGGTGCAATTACGTCACAATGAAATTCATATTTTTTTTTTTATTCATCAAAAAATTTAGGTCCCACGTCAAACTTTTAGTAGACATAATCATTTAGATAACTTAAACAAAAGAACAATAAAATTCAACTTCGATTTCACAAGAGAATATATTTATTTGAGATACTTTGTATTAGAAATTGTAGTTTTTATAAATCTTTATATATATAAAAAGTAAAGTAAATGTAATTTAATTCAATTTTAAAGATATAATTGGAATTTATGGAAAAAGTTGTAACCACGCTCCTAAAAATCCGCTGACCATGAGTTTGCTAATAAAAACGGATGATTATAATTAACTAAATAAATATAAACATTAAATAATTGAAATCTTCTATTGAACTAAATTTGTTATATTAAATTATTTATGTTTTTAGTAATGTTTTTTAAAGAAAAAGAAACTAGAATCCGTATTTCAATTTTTCTTTTTCTTTTTTCTAATCTAATATTGTATTCAATTAAGTATTTTTGTTTATTTTAATTAAACAATAACAAGAGGAGATTTATGGGCAAAATGGATTTTTGAAAGGCGTTTAATGTGTAGAATTTTTTATTTATACCCTTTTTATTATTTACACAAAATATATTTCTTTTACTATTTTTGTGTGATTTCATCATGGATAATATATGAAGTATGCATCTCAAGCATAAGAATATGTTTAATTGCATATATAATATATATAGAAAATGGATGCGAAATCAAAAGTCATGACAAATTAAAAATTTAAAATATTAAATTGTTTTTTATTTTTTAGTCATTTTTTCGTATAAAATGCAAATGTAATTTTAATATACTTTTTAATGTTTATTATTTCTTAAATATGTACACATATAACTTTCTCAAACTCTCATCTGATTAATTGATTATCATAAATCTTTCTTAAAATTATATATCAAAAGGTGTGCACACACGCATTTTCAGTAATCTCATCTGAATAATTGATTAATAAATCTAACTCTACATTAAAAATAGAAAAGTGAATAATTTATTGTTTAAAATATGAATCATGTGCTAAAATATTTACTAATATATAACATTTTTAAAAAATATACAAATGTAATATGAGATGATGTATTTTTAGAAAAGGCGAGGAGTGTGTAATATTTTTATTTCTATTTTATTTATTTATCATGCAAAACATAATTTTACTGTTTTTGTTTGGTTGCATCATGGATAATATGGAAACCCATTTAATTTGGTTTATAATGAGTATGAAATAAATAAATAAATTAAAATTATATTAACCAAATAAATATTTTTATTTATTTTTATTTCTAAAGGTCATACATGTTTAAAATTTTCTTTTTTTTTTCTTATTTTCTCCTTTTATTTTTATTTTTTATTTTTGACATTTTGATATATTATATTATGCATTTCTATTTACTTTATGTATAAAAAATATTAATAGAATAAAATATTATTACTATCAAAAGACATCGAATTATATATTATAGTAATTGATTTTATGAAGAAAATTATAAAAATAAATATAATACATTACAAATGGTACACTAGAAGAAAATAGCACATATAACACAATATACATAACGGTTTTGGTCAAAAACCCTTATATATGAGGGGTTTTTTTACAATAGATAACAGTGCAATAAATTTTCGTCATATTTGTAATGTTATCTATATATGCATATATAACAGTATGAAACGATGCGTTATGGACGATCATTATCTATTAGTCATATACATAATACTATAACAGTACTATTGAACCGTTTAATCCATGCAAATGACACTTTTAATAATAAAAAACGATAATTTTCTTAAATGAAAATGATTCTTCGCAGATGATATATTTTTATAAAAGTAAATACTCCCTCCGTCCACGAAACAAGTTCACAGTTGGTGTTCGGCACGGAGATTAAGAAAGCTGAAAAATGTGGTATAAAGGTGGTGTAAAAGACTAAAAGGGTAGTGTTAATGTGTTATGATTACTTTTACTAATTTTTTCATTAGCTTAAAGGCATTGGACTTTGACAATTTTATTTCTTTTATTTCTCTATTTCTTTTTTTTTGTTTATTCCTTTTTTGAACTATTTTTTTTTTAATTATGCAAATCACATTTAGTAAGTCCAAATAAATCGAGAATTTTCTGCCCAAATTAATAAACTGAAAAGCATGCATATTAATGCCACTATTAATAAATGAATATGAATCGCATAATTATTTGTGCCCAATTAATAAACTGAAAAGCATGCATATTAATGGTACTATGAATAAATGAATGAGTCGCATATGCACAAATCGATAAACTGAAAATTTTTCAATTCCATTAACCATTTGGGAAAAAGTGCCACATTACATTGATTTAATTAAACTGTGGCAGATCACACTTCACAAAAAGTGGCGCCACTTTTGCTAAATTAACTCCAAAACATTGGAGGAAAATTTCAAACTCTCAACTACCACTAAATGAGTCATTAAATACAATGAGAGTTGGGTGAACACATTCAATGCAGCCAATTCCTTAAAATGTCACAAAATAGAGAATCTACAAAGCTAACTAATGCTGAAAAAAATCAAATAGCACAATGGTTGTTGCAACGGAGTTCCAACGGCAAACTTCAATATGGGGCACAAACGGAGGCTGCCACACTCTTCAAAGTGAGTAGGAGGATAATTTGGTGCATATGGAAATCAGCCACTGCCTAACAAGCACTCGGACAACCTATTCAATTGAAATCAATGAAAAAAGGATCAACACACAAGGATAAATGGGTGATTGATGCAGAAAAGATAAATCGGATCCACCACCGATTTGAACCGATTCAACCTCCCAATCCATAGAAGAAGTAAGCTGTGACATAGGTGAGGCGAAGAAGAAGGTCGAAAAAGATCGAAGATGAATCGGCGGAAGGGAGGAGAGTGGCTAGGGTTTCAGCCGCTGGATCTATTTTTAGCTATTTATGGAATGAAATGTGAAGAAGCCCTAATTTCATATGGGCCGAAAATGGTAAAAGAAAAGGACACTTATTTTATCAAAATGACTTTGGCCCATTTAATTAAAAGGACACTTTGATTAATCAGATAATTAATGATAGAGTGTGGTGGGACCAATAGGTAAAGTGTAATAATTTTAAAAGTAAGGGAGGGTAAATATATCCAAAAAGCAGAGTGTGAACTTGTTTTGTGGACAAAAAAAAGAGGCAAGTGTGAACTTGTTTCGTGGACGGAGGGAGTAATACTTTTGTATAATAAATAATGATTAATTAGTAATAATAATTTTAATGCATACAAATTCCACTTTTAATAATCATAAATAATACTTTGTCCGATTGACTAAGGCAAAAAAGGGCAAAAATGGGAGGGGAGGGAAGGGGGAGGGCCAAGCCCTATGGCCTATGGGGGCACCGGTTTGACAAATCGCATAGTTCTCCTTAGCAGAAAAATTTTCCAAAATTAAATATAAATCTTCAAAAAATATATATATACAATATATGTATATTTTTAAAATTTTCATATTTCATGATTACTTAATAAAAGTAATAGATTTGAATTTTTTTTATATTTATAAATAAAATATTAAATTTACAATACATACAAAATACTCCGTGCATCGCACAGGATGCATACTAGTTCTAGACAAAAAATCAAAGAATTGAAAAAAAAATAGAATAGAAAATTTTATTTAAACTTTTTGGCATATGCATTCAAGAGTTTGTAGTATCATGTCAGTTGATATTTCTATTTGAATTTGTCATCATTTTTAATTTTTTATTATTTATATATTTATATTAAATATTTATTTTGTATTGTTCGAATTTTGGTTGAGATGAATAATCAATTAAGGTAGCAGATTATATTTGATTATCTAGATATTTTATAAGTTTAAATAAGATTGAATAATGATTAGTATTACTATAAATTGGTCCGTGCCGGAGCCCGTCGTTGAGACTCCGGGCAAATGATATTTATATTTTTCTATGCCCTGCAATTAAGGTTAGTTTAATGACAAGTAATAGGGTCGAACCCACAGGGAATCGGTGTATCACAGTACTCGTGTCACAAGATTTATAATGGTTGTCCGTCTCTAGGCAAAGGTGTCACTCGCCAGTTTGTGGCCAAAACAGGAAATCTATCTATGGGCAATATGTAAATGCTGAAAAATAAAACACAAGAAAATAATCAGTAATAAGAAGA
The DNA here is from genome assembly GCF_028751815.1 of Salvia miltiorrhiza. NCBI lineage: Eukaryota > Viridiplantae > Streptophyta > Magnoliopsida > Lamiales > Lamiaceae > Salvia > Salvia miltiorrhiza. The sequence goes on along the minus strand of NC_080391.1, from coordinate 14,655,925 downwards.
ACCCAGTCTGGGCATAGTCTTGGTGTGATATGGGATAATTCTTTCTGTCACAGGTTCAATGATTTTCATTGTATGGTCACATATTTGGTTATGGACAGTCATCAATAGGATGGGCCCCTTTCAAGTGTCACGTGCGCATCCTACCCCGTCCTCATCCGCGCCCTTCATGTGGTTTTACCGCATCAAGGTTGTCGGACCCAAATGGTCAACAGGCATGTCCGGATACATACTACCACTCACCCACATATACCGCACTATGTGGAGTCGGATTTCTCCTAACTTGTGCCCACTTATTGCTTGTAACATTGTCGTGCCCAGAACAGTACCGGCCGAAATAAAGCGCTGGGTTTGCCTAAGTTGTGTTGGTATCATGCCAAATGCTTCGGAAATGTGACTACACAAATCTTATGCCCAGTTTTGACCTCACGAATTATTATTATCCCATTTCAACCTTAACTAGCTCATACCGGGCAAAGGAACTTAGCTACTCATAAACGTAAAAATAAAGGCAAAGAAGGTAAAAGAAAATATACTTGAATTGAAAATTGTCTAGGCGGAAATCAAACAAAGTACTTGCCGGCACCAATTCCGGGCACAGACAAACAAAACATAAAACAGAAAAGTAAAGTGGCATGTGGTCGTGTATCTGCCTCACAATCACTCAACACAAGAACATAAACTAAGGAAAGCTATTAAAGAAAAGTGGCCGCGTAGGGGGTGGGCCTGGATCAGTGCACTCACCGGACTTCAACTCTCAGGGCTGTCGAAGACTCTTCGAACTCTTTCTTCTGGGCAGGTGCATCCATATTTATAGAGAAGGCATGGGCTAGGGCTTGGCCCAGAATAGGCGGCGGCTAGGCTAGGGTTTGCATGGTTGGTTCTTTCCTTCCATGGCGTGCCCTAGGATCTGCAAAGCCTCCGGTATGACAACGAATCTCGGCTGTAGAAGGTAAGTGGATTTTCTTCCTTTTCTAGACCCGAGGGGCAGATTTTCCCGCTTGTGCCTATTCATTCCAGCTGTGCCCAACTTCAACTTCTCTCTTGGCCAAGCCTTCAATCCCTTGTCTTCTGTTCATGTGGCTTCCATCTGGGCCTCTTGCCCGAACATGACCCAATCCCGCGCAGGCACAACTTGGGTTGTGCCCTTGGTTGAAGTTGGGTACTTGCCTCTTTCGCGGAATGTAACCGATTTTCTCCTTGTGTCTCCTGCACACTTCCTGTGCCCAAAACATGTCCTCCCAGGCACAAGCACACACAAAAACATGCAAAAAAACTCGATCTAAACCTAAAAACCGACACAAAAAGAGCACGAAAAATGGGCTCGTCAGTCCGAAATCAAAACGTATAGTAAAATATATTTTTTTATTTTTAAATGATTACGGGTATGAATTTATAATTTCGGAAGAGAATATATTTGTTTGAGAAATTGTAGTTTTTATAAATTCTACACAAAAAAATCAAAGAATTGAAAAAAAAATAAAGTAGAAAAGTTTATTTAAACTTTTTAGCATATGCATTCAAGAGTTTGTAGTATCATGTCAGTTGATATATCAATTTGAATTTGTCATCATTTTTAATCCTTTATTATATTTACATTTATATTAAATACTTATTTTGTATTGTTCGAATTCTGGTTGAGATGAATAATCAATTAATGTAGCAGATTATATTTGATTGTCTAGATATTTTATAAGTTTAAATAAGATTGAGTAATGGTGAGTATTACTATAAATTGATCCGAAATCAAAACATATAGTAAAATTTATATAGTTGAAAATATATAATAAAATGGTATGGATTTATGATTTTGATATTTATTATATATAGAGCTACATATTGGAGAGCTCTTCACTATTCTCTATCCTATGTGACATACTATATGACATTTTTACATTTGTTTCCATCTATCCCACAATGAATTTATATTGAACTTCATCAATTCATAACATAAATAAAAGACTCAATCTCCCATGAATACATAAGCTCATCTATCTTTCCCACATTGATTTTCTATTAAATTTAATCATGAAAAAATCTAGATAAAAAAGTACTTATAATATGTATTTCAAATAAATAGTTTTCCACATTTTTTATAGATACAATAGTTTTTCATATTAAATTTATATTAAACTTCATAATTTCAAAGTCTAAAAAATTGTAATTAGATTTCAATATTTGAAACCTAAATAAAAGTATAGATATTTTTGAAATAAATATGTTCTTCAATTGAATTTGGTCATATAAAATACATAAAATAATACTTCAATGTATTTTAAATAAATAAGTTATTAGGTCCCGGAAGGTCAGGATAGGTGTATATGGGGGGAGGGGAAAATACACCCATAGGCTATTTTTCAAAACACAAAACAGAACAACCTTTTGACTGTTAAAAGAGTTAAAGAAAACTTTAGTTACAAATGTTGAAGACTGATACTGAATCTGTCTTCAGTAAAGAGATATCAGTTAGGCGCAAGGCTTTAACTGATATATGTGAGGCTTCAGTCTTGTTGTAAAATAGAAGAGTGTTATGAATCTTACTGACTATCTGAAGATTTATCAGTTAGACTAATAGCACTGACAACGGAAAACTTTTCTTTTGAAATAGCATTTGTGATTAACACTTTGTCAGGTTAAGGTTTCACTTTGAGATTAATCAGTTTCAGTTAAGAACAAGTTTGATCACAGATAAGAAAGTAAGAACTGGAAGCGATAAAAGACAAAGGAATTCTTACGTGGTTCGAAACAATTTCCTATGTCCACGGTCAGTTGATCACACTGACAAACACTCTGGGCTTGTGCTTATGGGTGCACAGCAAACCTTACAACTGAAAATCAAATTTTCAGTACCAACACACTGGGTTGGATTTCTCGCTCACTTTTAGCATGCTAAGACACCACAATGCCTTTACTAGCGCTGACTAAGATCTCTTGGAGTCAGAACACTGGTCTGAACTCCGCTCTACTCAAACACTCTTTTCGTTAGTTGAAAGGAGGTTCGAAATACCAACTAGATCACAGAGAACAGGCTCTCTGTAATCGGAACTTAGGCTTTGGATATACAGTGTATTTGCCCATGGATCTAAGAGAATGTAGGTAATCAGTAGTCTGATTTTGACTTTGTGTATTCTCTTCTTCGATTCAAACTTTGATGGCTTTGAATGGCTGAGTTGCAATTTCGGCAGTGCTTCAGCTTGTGCTTTTGAATCGGTGAAGATTGAAGTGATCCTCGAGCTCTATTTATAGGAGAAGTTTTAAATAGATCCGTTGATGAAGATGGTCTTCAAGAATTCATCAGTTGTGAGAGTAATTTGAATTTTGGCTAAGGCTTCAATCTTCGAGGTTTCTTGTTTGGTGAGAAACGGCGTCTCGGGTACAGGAGGTAAGACGCCTCTGAAAAGTAATCACCAAAAAGGAATGCTTTGCAGAGAAATGACGATCTTCTGTATCTCTGCATTTAATGCGGCTGTACTTGGAGTGCGTGGCTTCCTTTAAACTTTTAGAGTTTCAGTCCGAGGAGGAATGTCACTGATACTTGACATTAGTATCAGTCCGCTAAATCCACGTAGCCAGCATTGAAGAATCAGTTATGACTGATTCTTCAGTTGAGAAACTCGTTCAGTCAAACATCCGTATTTGACTTGGCCTTTCATTGCAACTTCAGTTGAGTTCATCAGTCTTCAGAACACTAAACAAACTAGAAGGAGAACTCCAACACTTGAGTTCGAAAGGTTCTATTCTATTACAAATAAAACCTATGGATTTTGTATCATCAAAACAAGGGCTATGATATTTCATTAAGTTCCCAACATAAGTTATTCAATTTAATTTGCTCATATAAAATAAAGAAAATGATACTAAGATATATATGAAATAAATAAATTTTCAATTTAATTTTCCATGTAAAATAATTTGAAATAAAACTTTATTACCACATTAATCTCATAATGATATATCTACATAAAAGACTTAATCTTCATTCATATATTAGCTTATCATCGTTCCCACATTGAAATTTTATCATCTCACATTGATCTTTATTGAACTTCACCATGAAAAAAAGCATAAATAAAAGGACACTTTTGAGCTGCATTTAAAAGAAATAAATTCTTCAGTTTAATTTGATCATGAAATATAATTTTAAATAAATTATCATTCTCTTTTTTTGAGGCAAATAAATTATCATTCTCGAATTGATCTAATACATCTCATATATATTGAATCTATATTAAATCTCACAATTCAAAATTTAAATAAAATGATTATTAAATTTTACCATTTAAAAATCTAAATAAAAAGATACTTAAATTGAAAAAATAATAAAAATATATTTAAATATATTTGAAATAAATAGGTTCTTATTGTTTGAAATTTTATCGAGATTATTAACCAATTATTGTTTGATATCTTATTTGTTTATATACATATTTTATAAATTTAAACAAATTCGAGAAATTAGTTGGTATTATTGTATGTGTTTTGGATGAGAATAAGTATTAAAATCATCACATATCTAATAGAAAAATGGAATACTCCTATGCGGCATCAGCATATTTTTGCCTTTTTATTTATCCTAATTCTCCAAATATTTTCATATTTATTCATTCTTATTTTTCTAAATCTTCTCATCCCACATTGATTTTTTATGAGATTTCACCAAAATAAAATCTCTATAAAAGGATGCCCTTACTCTCCAAACCAAAAATACACATTTAATTGGTTGAGTGATTGAGATTAATGCAATTTAAATTGTTTTGTCAATAAAAGTTGATCAAATCTATTTAGTTAAATAAAAAATTATTTAATTTTATTTTTAAAAATAAATACTTGTGATTAAATAAATTATTTCTTCATTTTAATTTGGTCATAAAATAAGATATTTAGTTCACTTGATGTTGGTCTAACTTCTGATGATGAGGAATATTTAAAAGCTCGAAGGTCTAAGAAAGCAAAATTTAATACATTTGACTTAATTTTGACTGTCAGTTAAGTTCTAATTTTATTAAAAGTCGAATTTAGGTGAAAATTGCAACAAAAATATAAATTCATGTAATTTTTTTAGTTTAATTGAAAGTTCGGGTGAAAATTGTAACTTTTTTCAAAGTTTGTATATTTTTTACCATAACCTCTTTTTTTTGGATTATATATTGATTTTTTATGAAAATTTATCTATTGAAATGCTAAATAAATTGATATGATATAATTTGAATATCACATCAACTTTCTCAAGCCGTAGATTGATGAGATGATTCTCACAACTTAGTTATAGTATTTCAAACTTCAAACAATATGGTCACGAGCCAGTTTTATTCTTTCAAATTTCAAATGAAATGATGCTTGAAACTCAATTATGATATTTTAAGCTCTAAATAAGTTAATGCACAAAAGTTTGCACAAAACTCAACTATGCATACTTTCCTTTCCTTCACACTGCTTCTCATCATTCCTCTGTCTCCCCGCCTTCTCCGTCCTCTCTTTTTCATTCTTCTCCACCCACTCCTGACGTCCTTCCCCTTCTGCATAGTCGGGACTCCTCCCCTTCTCAAGTCGTCACCACTACTTGAGAATTGGAGTTGAAGTCTCATTTGATTTCAGCTTCCATGGTCATCTCTCTTTTTGATGTTGCCAAAAAGGGGGAAAGTTGGGAAAGTCAGAGTCAGTGAGCAACCTTTAAGAAGGTTACTCCTGTCCCTATTTCTTGACTGTAGATGGGATAGCTAAGGATCACCAGAAGGATGACGTTTCAGAAGAGACCTCAATTCAACGGAAAACAAGTGAGAGTGGAACAAGCTTAGGAACATGAAGACACGAAGACTGAAGACGAAGATCAAGAAGTTCAAGGCGCAGCCAAGCAGGCTGCTGGAGTCCATGGGTTTCCCATGTTGTTTTTGTTTTCTTTTTTACTCCAATGTAAGTCTTGCTCTGTACCTCGACTGATGGCTTATCAGTCCTTTTTAATGAAATGAACTTCTTATTGATCTCAACCTGAAGACAATGACTCTTTGTCCAGGCTCTGATTATGGTTTTTCTGTCTTCTTTTTGTTCTGTTTTTAGAACTGTTTTTGTTCTTACTCTTAGTACAAGTTTTTAGGTTCTATTGTTAAGGGGAACTGTTTTCACCCCTTGTTTAGAACTTGTACTATGAGTTCAGTCTTTTTGCTGTCTAGAACTGTTGTGTGGTTTTGGCATCATCAAAAAGGGGGAAATTGTTGGGAACCTTGTGGAATATCCTAACCCTTGTTTTGATGATACCAAAATTCATAGGACTTATATGTAATAGACTAGAATCATTTTGAACTCAAGTGTTAGAGTTCGTTTCTAGTTTAGTTGCGGTGTCGAAGACTGAAGACTGAAGACTGAAGAACGAAGACTGAAGACTGAAGACTGCAGATACCAACTGAAGTATCAGTTGAAGAATCAGTTGAAGACTGATTATTTAATGCGCGCAAAGGACTGATACTAAAGTCAAGTATCAGTTGAACATTCCTCCTAGGACTGATCTTCCAACGTTCAGAGGAAGCCACGTACGCACAAGTACAGCCGCATTAAATGCAGAGATCTCAGAATATCTTATCTCTGCAGAGGTCATTCCTATCTGGTGGTTACTTTTCAGAGATGTCACATCTCTTGTCCATCAAAGAGAGCCGTTTCCACACAGACAAGGAACCTCGAAGATTGAAGCCTCAGCCCAAATTCGAATTGCTCTCCAACGGAAGAAATCTTGAGGACGATTTACGCCAACAGATCTATTCAAGAGTTCTCCTACAAATAGCGCTCGAGGATCACTTCAACCTTCACCGATTCAACGAGATAAGCTGAAGCTCTGCCGAAATTGCTACTCAACCTAAAGCTTAACCGCCCTAAAGCTTGAATCGAAGAAGAGAATTCCAAAGCCAAAATCAGTCACTACTGATTACATACATTCTCTTAGACCCTAGGCATATATCTGTTTACCCAGAAGCCAAAGGTCAAACTTGCTTCAAAGAATTTGTTCTTTGTAAGTATAGTTGGCACTCGTTCAAACCTCCCCCCATAAGAGTGTTTGAGTGGTTCGGAGTTCAGGAAGGTACTCTGAACTCTGAGTGAAAAGTCTGAGCATGAGGTGTGCTTAGCAGGGAAATCCTACGCGAGGTGTGTGGGTGCTGAAGAAGGGTTTTCTTCAGTTTACGGTTGTGTGCACCAGGCAAGCACACGGGTACGGTTTGCAGTGCACCGGTGAAGCACTTACGGAGTGGATTGTTGGTCTGATCAACCAGCCGTTGATGTAGGAAAGGGTTTTTCCGAACCACGTAAAAGTCTCTGTGTTGTTTACAGCTTTCAGTTTTACATTCTTACTTGTGCTATTTCTATTGATAAAACTGAACACTGACTAACAGCAAAGAGAAACATTAATCCAACTATCTGCTCCACCGAGGCTATTACAAAACGAAGTTTAATTTCCGCTGCGTATGATATCTATCTGACTGAACTATCCTCTGATAGTAAGGAAGAGTGATATCATCTCTATCTTAGCAAACACGACTGAAGCCCTTACTTGGATCAGTTAAGTTCCAGCAACTTAACTGATAACTCATTACTGAAGAGCTTTCAGTATCAGTCGTCAACCCTGTTGGTCAAAACTGATTTCAGTAAAACAGGAGTCCTTGTTTGCGTGTAAAGTTTCGTTTTGATCTCTGACTGAGATCCCTCTGATTGAGGTCAGTAGATTGTTGTAAAAATAGCCTATAGGTGTATCCCCCCCATACACCTATTCGAGACCCCCCAGACCTAACATTATATTATATAAAAATAATATAAATAATTTAAATCATAATTTGAAGCCCGTCGAATTATTACATATATTACGACACCTATTTTAATTGAACCCTATCACACTGATTAAAAACAGATTTATGGTTGAAATTCTATTTTTTAATTGTGAAAAACAAAACAAAACAAAACAAAAAAAAAAGAAAAAAAAGAAAAGAAAAGGGGGTTAGTAATTTAGGGCCCGTTTAATTTGCAGTTTAGGATTAATTAGGACTAAAGTTATCTAGAGAAATTAGTGTGGATTATTATGGATTTTTACTATTTGATGTGTGTTTGATATCATGGCTAATTAATCCTATATTATGTTTGATATCCATATGTTTAAGTTGGATTATATTTTCTAATACCAAAACTATCCTCATATATTTCAATGGTAGAAACTGTCGTGCGAATTGCAATGTCGAAATCGAAGATAGAAGACGATTGAAAATGTTTCTGACCTGAAAATAGAAGACGATTCACGAGACCCCAACGACGAGGCCCCAACGCGCCTTCAAATCTCTGTCCTTGACGCCGACGACGAGCTAAGTCTGCCGCTGTCGCCTTAAAAAAACGGAAGATATGGAAATCGGAAAGGATGTGGAATGGGCTTCACCCAATTTGCAGATAGGAGTCGTGGGCGGCAGAGACGAAAATCGCAGGAGGGAGAAAATGATGTGAGAAACTAGGGTTTGGGCAATTGCATCTATTAGAGTGATGAAGGGTAGCAAAATTTTAATCCAGATTCGCAGTACTAAACTTATCGGGGGGTTATTAGTGTGGGTTATTCCTATAAAATAATACAGATAAGTGGAATTAAGTAGGAGTTGACCATACTAATATTACATAATATCAAACACTACACAAAGCTGTATTAATTTAATTTATCCTGCATATAAACTCATACTATCAAACATGCCTTAGTATACAATGCCCTTCCCTTAATACGATTACATTTCCTCCCTTCCTCCCTAGAAGACTACCCCCGTCGAGATCCTCTCTCTTGCCTTTGTCCCTCTCCCGTCGCCTCTCTGCCCAGACCTCCTACCCCTCGTTTCTCCCCCTTTCTCGTAACCACTCTCCCTCCCCCAAATCCAGAGCCTTAGGTCGTCGCCGCCACGCTTCGAAGCCCTACAAGGCAGGCCATTTCTCTGCCCCCGCACATCTCTTCATCTGCCATCGCTCTCTCATCGTCTCTCTTCGGCCCTGCCCGTCCATAATTCCACGGGCAAAGGCAGAAATGTCGATAAGCTCCTCGGCGTGCCCCATATCGCCACCGGCGACCTCATTTTCCATGACCTCTCTTCGTCTGGTCCCCTCTCTTCTCAGGTCTCTCTCTCGCTAGGGTTCTGAATTGGAATTTTAGTTGATGAAATTGTGAGGTGTTGGAATTTTTGTAGTTAATAGATAGAAATTTATCCCTTTTCTTTTGCTTGATTTTATGAATTTCTTGTTTGGCAATATGCATCAACTGTTATACGTGTTCAATGCAGGCAAGGCTACTGTGAAGTTGCCATATGTAAGTTCCAAAGCTTATTATTATGCTTTTAATTCCCTGTGATATGTCTCCTTGCAGAACCAAAGGAAATAGGCAATGAATGTGATCATCTCATTTTGCATCCCTTCTAGCAGAATTCGCATATAGTTTCTTGGTACGCCTCATAGATTGTGCATTCCAATTAGCTATCGGCTTCTAATATATTGAACAACTATACAGAAGTTCAGGTTTCATCTATTTTAACTGTCATAATGATAGCAATCAGGTTATATGTATTATTTTGCAGCTCCACTTATTTCCGTCTTGGCTTGCTCCACATATGTGTGAAGGAGTGAGGATAAGAAATTTACTTATTATCTTACTGAAGCTGTTGCTTTGCTCATCCCTTTTATTTGTATCCATTGATATTTCTTGCTCTTTAATTTTCTTTTTTTTTTTTCTTTTTTTTTTTGTAATCGCAGAATGAACAAAGTCTTTCGACCCATGGGAAAGAGCTAGGGCAACTCCAAGCCAAGGTTGAACTGGAAAAAGGCAAATATGTTGGGCGAGGTGATTTTTACCAAGTTCGGTTCTCCGAAATGATTCTTTACCAAAATTGGAACCCAAAATCTTGCCAAGCAACAAATGGAACAACGCCTCATCCCTTCACCCAGTGCGAAAACCGTTGTCCTCAATCACAACCAACCTATGAAAAACCTGCAAAGTTTCATCTTGAAACTCGCCCAAGCTCACCCAAACACGGCCTTGGATCCACCCACCGAAACCCTCCTCCGGGATCGCCTCGACCGCTTCGTTTCCGACTACAGAACCCCCGACCACCCCCCTTACTCTCATGTAATCATCTTTTGCTACCTAAATACATTTGCCTGTGCTTTTGTGTGTGTGTTTGTTGTGTTATGTTCGTTTTGAAATGATGCATGTGGGATCATGTTTGAGGTCCGGCAGATGAATGTGCACCATTGATTTGGTCATAATGTTTGATGATTAGTAGCAGAATTCGTAGATGTGTTTTAGTAGAAAGTTCCAATTTTGGGCAAATACCACATATTAGCACAACGTTTCACTAATTTTGCAACAATGTTACAACATTTAGAATTTGAATATGTTAAACATAAAGTTTCAATTTTTTACAGTAGTATCATGATATGCATCCTAAGTTCGGCGCCAAGTGGTTTATGTGGTTTGTCGGCAATAATGCATTCCAGTTAGGCCTTGTTCTAGCCTTTTTAGAGGTCATGGTCCCCTGGTAGTTCGAGTACGTTTAGTCTTTTCACTTAGTTGGTTTTGGACCTTCATGGCTATTTTTATTGGCTTCCATCAATTCTTCTAGTGAATAGTATATCTTATTAGTATTCAATTGATTTGACAGCACTTTGATAATCCTTACAGGAATATCCTTGTTGATGGTGTTCAGTTTTCAACTAGTTTTACATAATTCCCAGGAATATCCTCAACGAGCACCAAAAGGGGTGGATGGTGCTTGAGCTTATACATCACTATTAATCTTTGTGTCTAGCGTATTGTTATGTATAATTCATTTATAAAGTTAATTGATATTTGTAGCATTATGCCTCCTTTTTTTAGTTATTTGGTTGAAGTTTCTCTTGAGCTACATTGTGTTTTCCCGTTGTACTTTTCAGATGATAGAAGACGCTCTTAAGGAGTTGAATGAGAAAGCAGGCTCCACCAAGAAATCTATATCCCAGTATCTAGAGAAAAAGTACGATAATCTGCCTGGGGCGCATACTGTATTACTAAAACATCATCTGGAGAAAGCTTGTAAAGAACGTCAGATTAAAGTGACTTGTACAAAGAAATATCGGCTGGCTGGGAGTCTGAATTCGGGTGCAAAAGTCAAGAGGAAACCACAAAAGAGTAAGTGGAAATGGGAGTGTGAGAGGCAGAAACACCACCAGCTCAAAATAAGATTGGTCAAGACAAGAAGTGACCAGAGAGGCGAAGCAATCAACAAATGTGACGAGCAAGAACAACCTTTAACTGAAAACGGGGAGGATCAGACGAAAAGTTTACATAGCAATCCTTCTTGTGTTGATGGAGGAGAGAAAAATTTTCATAGCAATCCTTCAATTTTGTACGAGGAGCCTCTGGGCATGATTTCTGAAATGAAATACTCCGAGGAGGTAAGGTCACAGCAGAAAAATGGCCCTTCTTCAGTTGCAGAAGCAGTGCATCAAGGAATGGAACACTTGGAGCATGAGCAGCCCGAACTTTCCACCCCTGAAAGGCCTCCAGGTTTTGAGTCGGTTAGAGTTGAGAATTTACATCAGCTAGATGTTGTGGATGTCATGAACGCCAACGAAAAATCTAAGTTGCCTGCAGTGCTTCAGAAGGAGCATGTGTTTGAGCCATATATGACGACTATAGATTCTTCGGAGTTTGCATTGTCGACTGAACAAGAATCCAAAGGACAGCTCCCATCGCAAAAAACAGAGACTTTCCAAGGGAAGCAACTACGAAGGAGTCTGAGAACTCGGCCCCCTGCCAAACCCGGTGTTGCAGCTGCATTGCCGCCAGAAGGTTGTCCTGAAGTGCGTCCGGTAAGAGTCTCCAGGCGTCTAGGGGCATCGTTGAAGCAAAGACCTAGGAGCTGGCCACCCCCAAAACCAATGAAAACCACCTCTATGGACGAACCGCAGGATTCTCCCAAATTTCAAAAGCAAAGAATGCAGCTACTCAAACAAAGTCCAGTGAAGAATCTAAAAGTTGTGGATGACTGCAGAGAACAAGAACTCGAGCAATTGGGGAAACTTACTGAATGCAGTCCTATGCATGAAAAGATGGAGGTCTTGCCACCAGATAACTCTAAGCCGCAGGCACTAAAAGAACAACGGCTTGGAAGAACACCAAACGGACGTTCGGCCAGGCTCCTGAAATGAAGATGACGCCGCCTCCTGACCACGATTAACTTCTAAAACCGAACTTGCTTGACTTTGGATGAGCAAGGCCTAGGCATGGGAATGCTACCTTGTTCGAGGAGATTAGGTGGTTGGAGGCTTCAAAAAATTGTGATTTTAGCTGAACCCTGATTTCTCTATTTGATTCACTTATTTATTTATTTATTTATACTAATAATATCGACTTGAATAACTGATTAGTGCATTTATAAGATCGTTTTACTTTCTGAACACAGAAACAATGTCAGCCATTGCAGCCCATCTTTGAGTGAGAACAATACTACCGCAAGCCTTATAGGTTGTTGCTGTGTGTACTAGAATGTTTGAATTAAATAATCGTAAACGACCCAAAGTTATAGGCCTTGCCAACTCTAAATTTCGTATTTCACTTCACCCAATATACTTCCAGATGGCAACGGCAGTTTGTGTCGTTCTATTGGAAAATAAACTATGAAACTAAATGGACAATATGAAAAGTGTAAGAGAAAAAATAAAATAAAATAATAAACATCAAATTTTCCCCATTCGTGGTTCTGTGAAATGTATTTCGATGAGGAAGGCTTTGCATGTATTCCTTCCGTCCACGAAAAACAATTTTTTTTTTCGTTCCATCTATGAAAAATTTGTCACTTTCATTTATAGTTTTCGGATTTACACAACTCCACTCAAATCTTATTAAAATTTGTGTTGTCCACGATGTGATAATTTTTTTTTAGACGAAGAAAGTATTATATTAATAACAATTGTTTAGCAGTTGAGAATATGAGCGTGACAGTAAGCCATAGCAAAAAGAAAAATGAATGACCACGCACACATAAAAACATTTATATTAATATCTATGCTAATTTGTAATCCGTTAGAGTTTTAACGGACATCACTTTATGTTATAATAATTTATAAGTAGAAATTATAAAAAGTAATTTTATATTTGGATATGATTTTACTATCTAAAATTGTTGGTCGTAATAGAATACTAACCATAAATTAAAATAGTGAGATTAATCATCCATCCACACCCTTACAAAATCTACTTACTCGTACTCATTTCAAAACTTTTTTGGTAAAGCATGAAACCAATACCTAATCTAAACATAAAAACGAAATAGAGAATCCACCTGTTTGCTCAAGAACTCCGGATAAAACTTAGACTTCCGAACAAACAAGAAGAATACTTGGAGAATATGGGATACTTCTATTAAAAATTACGTGTTCCTCCAAAGGGGACTATATGGAGTATATATAGGAATTACAAGGGCAAATGGTACAAGGGTCTTTTCACATTTCTCACGTACTCTGCATGTACTAACATTGGCGGCGATCACTATCCAAAAAGTTACTCAATCCTAACTAATCTTGCAGCTTTATGATTGAGGTGTTGCGATTCGGCGCTGCGCTGGTCGGGCCTTCAGATACCTATGCTGGAGTTTTGTTCTCTCGTTCTGTTTGTCCGTGTAGGTGGCTCTGGCTGTGCAGGCTTGCTCTCTCCGGTAATGATCTTAAAGTTCCACTTGTGCACCCCTTCGTTCGGTCTTCAACCAAGTCTGCGCAGACAAGTTGTACTCGTCCATCTAGGGAATCGCGTCAGCGCAGATTCTCTTTCTTTCAAGGACATGTCTTCAAGTTCCATTATGAGTCCTGTGCTGTCATTATAACTCTACGATTTATAAATATATGTGTAAGTAAACGCTTGCCCTATATCATGTGCTGATGATAGATTCTGACTCCTCATCATCTTTGATAATATATCTATATAACTAAATAAACATTATATGATACTCCATCTGTTCACAAAAAATAGTCTCTTTTTGCTATTTTGGGATTTTCACAGAAATTAGTCCATTTCCATTTTTAGAAACTATCTATCACATGGTAGGCCTTATTTTTTTTTTTTTTTTTTTTTTTAAGGGTTAATTACTCCAAAAATCATGAACTTTGGTCGGATTTTCAAACTTTCCATGAACTTTTTTTTTAATAAAAAATTCCCTGAACTTAATCGTCTGAACAATTTTTCCACGATTTTCGAAAATCCCCAAATTGAGTGCTGACATGGCATTTTTGAGTGACCTGAAAAATGATATGGCACCGCCGGACGGGAACCAAAACGACGTCGTTTATTTGGGCGTAAAACGATGTCATTTTGAGCCTTTCTCTCAGCTGAGCCCAACTGCATCGTCGGACCGAAAGTCGAGCAGCAGCAGCGCCGGAAGTCGAACTCGCCAGAAAAACTCATCTCTCTTTACCGCAAACCCTAACCATAAATCACCCTCCGTTGGTTCCCCCATCTCAAACGGCGATGTCGCAACAATTGACTTCCACATCGCAAAAATTACCCTCCCCAATCGCAAACCCTAACCCCACAACATCAGGGAGCCGACGGATCTGTGGAAGCCCAAACCCCACAACAGCAGTCGATTCCTCTTATCCGTCTCTGCCTCAATCGCGAGTTGCCGACAAACGAAGAAGAGAGTGCAATAAGGGTCGCCGAAGGGGTCATCTGCAAGATTGCGGAGCGCGATTTAAATTGGACAACAAAAACCTAATCAATCGCCATGATGAATGGGTAGGGTAAATTTGATTACATAGGGCTGCTTTGGAGCAAATGAGAGCTCTGTAGACGCCGTTGTTGTGGGGAAGAGGATGGTCACGGCGGTCCGCGGCGGCCGCCAATAGCAGAGAGAGAGAGGGGGGATCGAGCGAGGGATAGAGAGAGATAGGAGGAAGAGAGAGAGAGATAGATGGGGAGACGTAGAGAGAGATAAACGAGGGAGGGAGGCAGAGTGAGATAGAGGGAGAGAGAGAGGAGAGGGCAGCAGGGGCGACGGCGCAGCCGCGACTTGCGGTGGCTGCCGTGAACAGGAAGAAGATCTGCGTGAGGAAGAAGAAGAATTTGCTTTTTTTTGTTTTTTTTTTATATATTATTTTTCATGTGGCAATTTTTGGTCCACGTAAGCGCTATATTAGCTCGTATTGCCTAAAAATTGCCATGTCAGCCCGGAGCTTCACCGGAGGAAAAAGTCATGGAAAAATTGTTCAGACGATTAAGTTCAGGGAATTTTTGATAAAAAAAAAGTTCAAGGAAAGTTTGGAAATCGGACCAAAGTTCATGATTTTTCGCGTAATTAACCCTATAATTAATTATCATTATAAACACTACTTTTAAGATGAAACCCTATCTCCACTCACCATACAATAACTATTTTTATTAAAACCCGTGTCGTCCACCTTTAAGACTATTTTTGATGAACGGAGGGGGGAGTAACTGATTGTTTGTGTCAATAAAGTTTGCATATTACAGAGCAACCATCCATATTAAATAATACAAATACTCGCTAATTAATCTTTTTTTCTCAAATCTATACAGTAATACTCGCTAGCTTAAATCTGACTATCGTTGTACTCGCATACACCGCATCACCTAAGTCATGAATAGCAACTACCAAGCCCAAACCTACTAAACCATTTTGGAAACATATAAAATTAGAACATCACAAATGACATGAATCGAATTGGAAAAGTTTTTGTTCGGTAAAGATAAACGTATGGTTTGCCGGTCTCTTTTACTTACATTCCTGATTAATCTATAAGATTTGATGGCGTGTAAATCACGCTTTGAGACGGCAGGGGTGGGGTGGGGGGGACCACTCGCAGAAAACAGAGGGGCCCACCTGTCCCCCGTGTACGACACCTTTGTGTGGGCCCCCACAGCGGCATGTTTGGACGTTGCCTGCTTAATGCGCCTTCCTATCATTAATAAACGTGCGCGTCTCGCTCTCACCATCCTAATTTTAGATCTACATTTCGCGTAATTTCGGGTTTGCCCCAAATTTTATTTTACTCATCCAACAATTTCATTATTTACTTGTCTATATGCTCAATTTTCAACCGCTCTGCACCTCATTTCTAATTATTGTGTTTCAAGTTTTACCTCTCCAATGTAACACATGAGATGGATTTTTTTCAAGGCATGTTCTAGTATACCAAGGAGTTTACATTTAAAATTAAATAGAAAGAAATACTAATAGAATTGAAATTTGATTCAGAATTTGAATTTACACTTGGATTCGAGTACTATTTTTTCAACGAATTTTAATCCGTGACACGATTTCGTATAAGTTTTTTTGCATAGATTTTAATACCGAGCTTCCCTATATTCTTTTTCTATGAATATTTATCAGTGAATGTTTCCATTGGATCATATTCTAATTTACAACAGTTCAAATTATTACTCCAAAATTATTAACAGTAGAATGACTTCACTTCAACAGTAAATAATACTATCATTTTAACATTGTATTTCAAACAAAATTTGTTGAAAATATGAAGGCTTAGTAATTGCAATATTCTGCTAGTCATATACATTTTTAAAAATAATAACAGATATTACTCTTAAAACAAATTTAAAAACAGGGACAATATATAGACAAATCAAATTTATTATGTAAAATAAAGTTCTTTTAATATATGTATAGATATACATTTTTAAATTTAAAGAAAAAATGATGGGGTTTTTTTCGAAAGTAACCCCCAACACACACATGAGACACATATATATAATCGAAAGTGATCGTTGGGAGCTCGAGACACATGCTATTTTACATGATATATGTATATATACAAAACAAAGTAGATGGTTAGTATATCATTTAATTTTTAACTATCATTGATATGGTTGTAGCACTCCAACATGATCTGCTCCGAGTTCTATAGATATACGCGTTACGTACCCACATATTTCTTTGCTTTCCAAATTAGTTGTCGTAATTAAAATGCATATTAAGGAAACTTATAAATTTACTTCTATCCCAACTAACTATAGTATGGGGTAAATGCGAAGAGTCTCGAAAATTATAGTGGTATTGCAAAATTGAACCCAAAGTAAATTAATTTTTTGCATTTTGACATCATTTTTACACAGAATTCTGAAATAGGACACTTATTCATAGATAAAACTAATTTTAAAATATACTTATTCGATAATTCGTATTACATTTCTTAAGCTTCTTTTAAATACACGGATATGCCTAATCTTTTGTGTGTGTGTGTGTGTGTTTTTTTTTATAAATAATCTTTTGTGTTAAATACAAATATATATTGAGAAATTCCAGGCACACGTGCATCGCCATCACCAACCAAATCTTTTCTTTAGGCATAATCAATTAATCATACACATAAGTTCCACTATAAGACCCATCACATATATTCAAATATTCTTGTCGGTCCATGTATACTATAATTCTTATTTATCTATATCATTTTCAATTACATTATACTCCCTTTTACGATCAAAAAAGTATTTTCTGTGTATTAAATAATAGCTGAAATATGTGTCAACGTAAACGCTAGGCTCTACTCGTATCAACGGGGTAATTAAAATTAAGGTATGACCAATTCAAGTAAGCTAGCTAGAGACTATTGTGTTGCTACGTTGATTGAGTCATACAATTCTTTTTTACTCTCTCCGTCGTGTATCACATTTTCTATTTTCGTTCGTCCCATAAAAATGTATCCTTTTATTTTTGGACATGACTTCACTTTATCTTTTTAACTACAATCACTCATTTTTACGTAACCTACAATTAATTCAATCACAACCACTCATTTCTACATAATCAACAATCAATTCAATCACAACCACTCATTTCTACATAATCAACAATCAATTCAACATTTTCTTAAAACCTGCGCCATCCCATATGTGATACTCTTACGGGAAGGAGGGAGTATTAGTTATTTCAAATCGTACGTGGAAAAGAGAATTATAGGCCACAGGATATAGTAATATAGAAATTGGAGCATGCATGTAAACTTGTATGTGATACGTGAGAGTGTGTGTCTCGTCTCTCGTGTGGTTAATTGGTAAGATAAAACACAAGCAAGATGAGAACACGACTCGTTTGTGTTAGTACGATAATTACAGACTCTAATAAATAATAAATAAAATAGTATCGTGTTAATATAACCTGACATCAACACTAACACAATAAAGTTGGACAGTAGTACTAACTCATTATTTCTAGCCGGACGTCCAAAACACTCACTACAGTTTTAAGTCTTAGCTCGCATAATAAGGATTGCTTTATTTAGTTGCATCTATTTCATTAATTCATTACATTTTTAAAAGACAATGTTGTTGAGTTCCTACAGATATACTACTTCCTACTAATCTAAAGAAAGCTAAGGCCAAAGATTAATCCTTATTTAAATTAGTGATTTAGCAATTGGATGTGATATGATGCTTTAAAGGTTTTTAATTACTAGGCTTGCAGCTACAGAGACAACGTTGTCTTTTACTTCTTGATGTGAACGAAAAAGGAGCACCCCTGCTTACTTTTCTGTGATTCACAATCCCCAGTTGTTGTCATTTTTTTTTTGGATTTTCTAATTTTTAGATGTATATAACTCCACCTCCCAAAAATATGTGAAGACACGACTCTCGACTCTCGACTCTTTTACTTCACTAGAAATAGATCGCAGGCAAATAAAATAAAATAAATAATCCACCACAAAGAAGGATTCTAAGAAAATAATCAGTGTTTGGCTAGGGTGTTATAAATTTCAATAACTTATGAAATGTTTAAAGGGTTGATAAGATGTAATGTTTCGAGATTTTATAAGCTGCCAACGTAATTAAAAGATTGAAAATAAATACTACTCCTAGCTGGTATTAATTTACAAGGACTTTGATGAGAGCCTCTTTATAAAAGTGTCAAAGCTGGGCCAATTGGGCCGGGCCGGGCTATCCGATAGCGTGTTTAGTGGTATTCATGAAACATGCGCTATTTTGTTTGGAAATACATATACACATTGATATACGACGAGAAAAAAAGAGAGAGAGAGACAGAAACACATGAAATGATGTACTCCCTCCGTCCCTGAAATAAGTTCCTCTTTTTCCATTTTGGGACGTCCCCCAAATAAGTTCCTCTTTCATTCTTTCTATTTTTGGACAACTACCCCACCACTAGTAATACTTTATTTATTCTTACTTTTCACTTTTTCACAACTCTCAATACTATTTATAACACTTTTTCACCTTTTCACCACTCCCAATACTAATTATAACATATTTTTTTCCACTATCAATACACTTTACCATTTTCCTTAAAACCCGTGCCGTCCCCAAAGAGGAACTTATTTTGGGGACGGAGGGAGTATGTATTAATTAGTTGGGCATTAATATTTGGAGAGGTGGTTGCCAATCATTTCAGCAGCTGACCTTTAAACCGACAATTCCGGTTCAATAAAGGGGGCCTTGCCTCCCATCATCATTCCTGCCACGTGCCCTTCATCACACGGGTTTCTCACACTCCCACCTTTAATTTCTCCACTAGCTTAATTTCCCCCTTTTTTTTTTCAAAAGATTAATTATTAAATATGAAAACTATTGAATATGCAGTTTTTACATGCAAATATGCTTTTAATATCGCATCAGGATCAATTATGAAAGAATTTGGGTCCAATTCTTTTTTGATGTCAAGATAATATTTATGAGTAGACAAATACAAGAGACGATTTGAAATCAACCCAAGGAACTATATTCAAAGTCTTTCCTTTTTCCTTTTAAGTACACATTACGAACTTGCTGAAAATGAGAATGTTTCTAATTGCGAAAAAAAAAGGAAAAGGTGATGTTGTATTACAACATGGCAGTCCCAAAAGAAAATGATTTGTGTGTGAATAAAATGGGATGGAGCCATTGCTTACACTTAATTAATTAATGATCACGTAAATATTTAATGTTTGGACCAATATATAGGAACAACTTGTATTCTCTTAGAAAGTGGTGAAAAAAATATTCTAGTCTTGAGTATATGTATGTGTTTATTTCAAAGAAATCCTGATTTGGGTTTTGACCATTTCGCATATGACCTTTCCACATTTCCTTTCTGCCCTTTCCCATTTACTCTCCGATATATATAAATATGTACATGTCTATATATATAGGTCTCACCTCACAACTATTAATATTCTTAATTTGTCTCGACAGATATAAATTGATATATTTTGTGGTCCTCTCTCCTTAATTTTCTCATCATTTCATGGAGAATTGTCATAGTGCCCCTTTTTGCTTGGAGTTAACTATAGGCTTCTCTTCTTCATCTTTCTTATCCCCCGGTAAGAAACTAAGTAATTAATTAATCTTTATTTCATGTATCTCCTCACCTCACAATTTTTGATCTATAATTCTCCTGCTTTTCTTGTGTTCTAACGAATATTTTTCAAAAGAGATGATGAATTTTTCTGGATCGAAATGAGATGGATATCATAGAATCATAAACATGATATAGTAATATTAGCTAGGTTTTTGTGGTATATATGAAGTAGCTAAAGACATATTTAATTTGTAGGGGAAAGCACAATGAAAGAGCTGGACATAAACCAAGTGCCCTCATCAGGAACAGAAGAAGAATGCATGGAAGAAGAAGAAGAAGGCGAGAGCCCGAACGGGGGCCCGGCCCGGAGAAAGAAGCTTCGCCTCACCAAAGAGCAGTCTCGTCTTCTTGAAGAAAGCTTCAAACAAAATCACACCTTAAACCCTGTATGCAATCATAAATCTTCAACTTTTTACTTGTTAGAGAGACACGAATAATATTGTATGTATTTTATGATATGCAGAGAGAGAAGGAAACTTTGGCAGAAATATTAAGCTTAAAGCCGAGGCAAGTTGAGGTCTGGTTTCAGAATCGTAGAGCAAGGTATTTTTCATACTTGGACTATTTTTTGTTATTCACGAAAACTTCTTCTGAATACTTGTATATTTATATATACCAAATTAATGATCCAGATAGCATCTATTAATGTAGTTACAGGACTGAAAATATTTGTGAACAGACATTCCATGCTAATTTGATCCAACTGGAAAGAAATAAAGTGCAATTTATGCATCTAGTTCTTTATAGAAATCGAGCAAGCATCTTCTTCTATGCTCCGTTAATAAAGTATAAATAGCTATTTTTAGATCCTTAATAATGTTACAAAATGCATAAAATGATGAACATTATATAGGTGTTAAATGTGCACAGTAATTAGTATGTAATGCATACACGTTAATTAAAAAACGCAATTTGACCGAGTCAATTAAGTGGTAATCAATATTTCCATTAATCATAATTACTCAACCTAATTAATCTTATTAACACTGCACTGATGCGATTAATATAGGAGCAAGCTGAAGCAAACAGAAATGGAGTGCGAGTACTTGAAAAGATGGTTTGGATCACTGAGTGAGCAGAACAGGAAGCTACACAAGGAGGTGGAGGAGCTCAGGGCAATTAACGTCCACGGCCACGGCCACCTCCCGCCGCCGGCTTCCGCCCTCTCGATGTGCCCTCGCTGCGAGCGTGTCACCGCCGCCGCCAACACAAAGATGTCTCATCTCCGGCACCGACAACCCCCTGCTGCATGCTTCCTATGATTAGAATCACTAATCTCAATTAGTATAT
Organism: Salvia miltiorrhiza; assembly: GCF_028751815.1. Lineage (NCBI taxonomy): Eukaryota > Viridiplantae > Streptophyta > Magnoliopsida > Lamiales > Lamiaceae > Salvia > Salvia miltiorrhiza. Next base: position 14,634,284 of record NC_080391.1, on the reverse strand, counting down.
ATAATTAATATATAGACTAGTTTTGAAGGACTCGTTGTAAGCAATTAATATTGCAAGGGAACGATCTTTGTTTCACTCAATATGACATTATGATGCTCCAAATTGTGTGTATGATATTTTTGTCGTTTTTACGTGATTTTTTATAATGAATAAACTCTCGTATAATTCATGTGTATACGTATCATAATTTTACACTTGAAATGTATAATACTAAAGAATATATATGTGACGTATCGTACCAAAAAAGAGAAAAAAATGTTTTGTCGTATTACAGAAGCAAATTAGCTAGAGTTTTCATTTAGGTTCACTTGACGAACAGACATTTATTTTGGCTTGATAGTCAAATATAAGTGTAGAATTGTTTGGTCCATAAGTAAAATCCAGGCACTTAATTGGGCTACGCCTAGTCAAGCAGTTGCAAGGCCTTTAATGGGCCAACATAAAACTATGAAGCACAGAGGCCCCCATCCTAACCTGCAACATGTAACAAACTAACAATGCCACCTGTATAACAAAACAAGAGGGAAAAATCATATAGTCGTGTAGCAACTATTATCACATATGATCGTAACAATTAATGTTAATGTTAATGTTAAGGTGCGTTTACCTTAGTTGCAAAATTTTATTGAGAAATGATGAATAAAAAAAGATGAAAAAATATTATCCTTTTTTTTGGGTTAATGTCGCTAAATCCTTTAACTATTTTCATTTTTCGCGTTTTGCATCAAATTCAAAAAATCTGTCATAGTATATCGATCCCAATTAAGCCTTGAATCGCAATTTACATCCGGCGAAAAATTTCGATGACCTAACTTAATCACCGTGTCAAAAATATTGATGACAAGGTGGAGTCTACATGGAAAATACATGTCAATTTTTAAAAAAATAAATGACGTGTTGTGAAACGACGTCGTTTTGCTTGGTACAAAACGACGTCGTTTTCAAGCTCCGCCCACCTCTCTCTCAAGCTCCGCCGGCGAAGTCGCTGTCCGCCGACCAGAAGGTCGTCGCCCCGTTCCCCTCTCACAGACCATCTCATATCTCTCTCTCTTCTCAGGGGCTTCGCGCCAGCAACACACAAAACTGAACCCACACCTCTATCTCACACCACCGTGCTGCCGCCTTCCTTGGAGACGGCGAGAACGCCGCCTCCTCCCTTCGATCTGGGTTGACGCCGCCCCACGCGATACAAACATTATAAAATGTGTAATCTAGAACCCTAGTTGCACGGTGTATGTGAACATTCATGAAATTACTAATTTATCCCTTTGTACGCAGTATACGTCAACATTCATGAAATTACTAATTTATCCCTTTGTATCTGTCATAGAAATAGCGCATTGTATTCAGTTTTGAAGGAGAGATCAGAATCTATAAAACTTTTACTTGGAGATAAAGATTTTGGAGGTGTGTTCTTATTTTCCGGCGTCTTAGTTTTTTGATTGTCGCCGATTTTATTCCAATCATCGATACTCAGGTCAAAACTCTATTTCTCCGCAATACTTATAAATTTTGTTAGATGATACTTCATCATTTTTCATGTTCCTCCAATTAAAGTATTATTTAATTATTTATCTTTTAAATATTATTTATTCTCTTATTTTTTTCACAAATTTACCCTAAAAAAATTACTTTTTCTCTCCTATTTTATTATAGGGGTAATTTCCTGTAAATCCATAACGTTTACCCCGAATTGGTTTTTGCTCCTAATTTAAAAACTCTACTTTTAAATACATAACTTTTCGTTTTTGTTTCGAATTTGTCCGGTGACCGATTTTTTCTTACGCCGACGCTAGAAATGACACGGTGGCAGGGGTATGACATGTGGAAAACAAATTTTAAAAAAAAGAAAGAAAAAAAATCCACATCATCATCTTCCCCAACCTCCCCCACTCCCAAACCCTATTTCCCCTCCCCCACCCGTCGTCGCCGCAGGCCGCCACCGCCCTCTCACCCCTCAACCTCTCATGTCTCCATCTTCTTCCCCCTTCCCCCCACCCCCAAACCCTAATTCCTTTCCCCCCACCCACCGCCGCCACCCCTTGCCGCCGCCACCATCGGCGCTTGCAGCCAGCGATATAGCAATCCACGATGCCAAGAAGCGCGAGCGGCGGAAAGAGCCATGTCGGTGAAGCGACAGGCGACTGTGCGGCGCTGTGCTATTTCTTAAATAATCTGAAGTTCCAATACAAGACATCATTTCAAACACTTACACGTCCTACTCTAACAATATCTACGATAATTTTTATTTGAAAGAACGGGCAATAATTGTTCCTACCCATATATTGCACAACATAAAAATTTTAACATTCATATAACATTAATAAATAACTAAATTTTCAAATATAAAAAATACTTCAAAATAATTAATTATTAAAAAAAATATCTTTCGTGCGATTGCAAAATTAGTTCTAAATAAAACCTTGTCCTAAGACTAGCATTGATTAATTAGAGTTAAAGTCACTACAAGTATAATTGATATTAGAAAAAAGTTGTGGTCTAACTTATAAAGTTTAATGAAGCGACTATACGCCATTACTTTTTCCTAACAATCTATATTTATTTTCACGTCATATTCCTATAGATGCCATAAAACAAGAGCCCCTGCGAACCTAGCAACCACATACCTTTCTCTTTTAGTTATGACAAATAAAAAAAAATTGAAAAAGAATGGCAAGATATAGCGCCTCACTTTAAACTTTATTCTGTACATTTTTGAGAAATAAAATTTAGACTATACAAAAATTGCGGAAAAGGATCTCCTTTTTCTCTTCCTCTCCTTTGTTAAAAAAAGGCTATGACAAGAAAATGTGTTGGAATTTTCTTTTTCCTTTTTCTTCTTTTTTAGGCCAGAATTATTAACAAAGAACAACTTATCGAAGTGTAGATTGATCGAGTTATATAGCTGCACGTACGTTTAAGAGCATATAGTATATTTACATCAATTATAAGGAAATATTATAATAATTAATAACCATGACTTAAATAAATAATTTAAAAAAAATTGTGAAGGACTGCAATGGGGTTTAAACTCCAAACTTCTCTTTTTATAAAAAAAAATGTCTTCATAATTTGAATGTTCTCAGACATAAGCATGACTTTTGAAACAACTGAATACTCCCCTTCTTTGGAAATTGGCATTTTTAGTCTTAATTTCGATGCATATGGTCCATGTATCCATTTTGTTTTGGTGCAAGCACGTGGCTATTCACGTCGATCATCAACTTTCGGACACGCAAAGATTTTGTAATATAAATCCACAAATAATCAATTCGAATAATAATAATAATGGAGTAATTATTATTATTATTATTATTATAAATCCACAAATAATCAATTCGAATAATAATAATAATAATAATGGAGTAATTATTATTATTATTATTATTATTATTATTATTATTATTATTATTATAATAATAATAATAATAATAATAATAATAATAATAATAATAATCATAATCATAATAATAATAATAATAATAATAATAATAATAATAATAATAATAATAATAATAATAATAATAATAAAATGAGCCAGGATAGGAACATCGTAGCAAATTTAGAACCACAAAAAATCAATATGATGGCTATTAGCCTATTAGTCCAAAATCCAAATCTAGATACTTTTCACGAAACTTAAGTATATCCAAATTCATAGTTATATTTTTCCTAAAAAAAAATAAAAAAATTTCATAGTTATATAAAGTAGCGTTTACTTAGTCAGATAAAAATAATAAGATTAACCTCTTATTTATTTTAACAATTTAAAATTTTAGAATATTTCTAGATTTTTAATTATTATTTAAACTAGTTTTTGCTTAATTCATAGTATTTCATTAAAAGGGTGTGATTGAAAAATCATAGTACTACTTTTGAGGATAAAAATACTCAATCATGCAAAATAAACGACCCTTAATAGTATTATTTTTATTAGGATGAATTACCGCAGATAACATAATATTGATCCTACTTGTTAGAGTTATTTTAACTCTAATAATTATTTATTCATATAATGAATAAAACCTTGGTTTTATCTTCTTCGTTATATATTGTTTAAAGATATTTAATATATATATATATAAGGGAACACTCTAATGAGACCCCCTATATATATATAGGGGAGGGCTACGGTATAAACACTTCTTAACATATAAATACGAACTACTTAAAATGTATGAATTCTATGTAGAACGCGTATGAATTTGCTATGTAAATGTATGAATTGCGAAAAATAAATTTTTTGCTACCTATGAGTTCGAACTCGAGACCATGAATTCATCCAATAAGGTGATGAATCAACTGAGATCTTGATGATCTAAGGGCTGAAAATAGTTCCTATTTTATATTTTTTAAAAATATTTTTATTTTAGCCCACCCTTATATATATAAGGGTTAAAAAATGTTTTTATTTTAGCTCAACCGTTATATATATATATATATATATATATATATATATATATATATATATATATATATGGGAAGGCTAAAATAAAAACGCTTCTTAAAATATAAATTAGGAACCATTTTCAGCCCTTAGATCATAAAGATCTACGGTTGATTCATCACCTTGTTGGATAAATTCATGGTCCTGAGTTCGAATCCCAAAGGTAGCAAAAAATTATTTTTCGCAATTCATGCCTATTTACATTTTATTCATGCATGTTATACATAAAATTCATGCATTTTTGTTGGTTCGTAATTCTTAAAATAAGGATGGTTTATTGAATAACCGCCCCCTATATATATATATATATATATATATATATATATATATATATTCGGTGATATCAAAAATGGAGAAGAAGATTTGATTAAGACTTTGTCAAAGATATTATCGGATATCTTGAAGTGGAAAAGAATGATTAAAAACTTGAAGACTTGGTCTTCCTTGGATTTAGGAATGTTGGTTAAATAGGTTAACCAACAAGCACACTTTAGCCTGAAGAAAGCTCCACATGTCGGCCGCGTCCACTATCGATGATCTGAGCCACTTTTTTTTGTCCACCAAGCATATATTGGATTTATAAATAGGGGCAAAGCATCCTGCGATCGATATCAGTCCAAACACGAAGACATACAAGTGCAGGAGCTCAAAGCTATTGTTCAAACATCTTACACGACATATTGTTCAAAATACACATTGAGTGGGAGACTCATTTGTTAGGGCTAGTCGGTAGATTTGTATGTTTGATATTCATAGATTAACTTCATTTAAAGTCTAATTGTTGCTACCATAATTGATATGATTATAAGAGATTTTCTTTCAATACCACTCAATAAGAGGGATTCTATTGAGTGGATTCGTGTATCTTCATTGAGTGGAGTGGCGGTGTCCTGGGCAGAGTGGGGAGAAGGAACTTCATCAGTAATGTCCACAATTTGGACATCTTTTCCACCAGTACCAGATGTATCACCAGTACTGGGGCGTCTGCGCCCGTGAACAAGACCACTCATAAGGCTCTCATGGCTCTCCCTTGTCACCCTGGTCAGTTCGGAGGCCAGGGACGACTTTTCCACCTCTACTTGGGCCAGCTTGGCCTTCAACTCAGCAATTTCCGCCTCAGCTCCGCTCAGACGTGCCACTACCCCGGCGACGTCGTCATCACGCTTGGCTACTGCAGCCTGTTCTTTCTCTCTTTCCTTCTCCAGCACATCATAATCGTGGATGCGCAGGATAGCTCCCCAGATCCGAGACTCCACCTACAAGGAAATAGAATGGATCATGTCAGAACAAAGAAATACTCTTCGCTAAAGGAATGACTTTCTTCAGAGAAACGGGGGCCACCAGAACAGTCAAAAGGTTAATAACTTAAATTTTTAGATAAGGATACAAGCTGCAAAGTACCTGAAGAACCATCTGGGCAAGCTGACTTGCCAGAGCCCCTCGCGTCAAGTTCTCCACTTTCTCCTTGTCTTTCGAATGAACACGAGACGACAAGGCATCAATAAACCCTTGCCCCGACAAACTTGAAATCGGGCCAGGAACAATATCCTCCGGCTCATCAACAGCGGGGACCACAGCCTTGCCTTTGCCCTTTCCCCCAGCAGAAGGAGGGACTTTCGAACCACCAGCAGACTTCTTGGCTGGATTCGCGGACTTGCCAGCCTTCTTCAGGCTTTCCTGTCTCTCCTTCTCACCCACGGAGATCAGAGAGCCCCTCTTCCGCTTCTTCGAGAGATCGGGAGTGGCGGTGTCCTGGGCAGAGTGGGGAGAAGAAACTTCATCAGTAATGTCCACAATTTGGACATCTTTTCCACCAGTACCAGATGCGTCACCAGTACTGGGGCGTCTGCGCCCGTGAACAAGGCCACCTGCATCGACCTCCTCTGAATCAAATGTGCGTGAGGCTTCCACATTTCTCTCTGCGACCTCTGCCACAGGGAGAGTGATAACCATCTCGGACCCAGTGGGTTGTTCTGAGGGGTCCGTGCGGGAAGCAGAGCCCCCCGAGCCATGTTCCCCGCTGCGGGTGGGAGAAGCAACGGCAGCCAAATTGACCCCGCATTGTTTCCTCCAAGACATGTCTGCAAATAAAAATTCTACACCGTTAGAATCAGGGTAACAAAAGTTAATATATTTTCTAACTCATGTTTTTTACCTATTGATTTCTTTGGATATAGGGAAAATAGGCCATTGTATGCCAGAGTCGAGTTGTTCTCGGCAAGATATCTACAAGGTAGGGGCTCAGCCTTATTCATGGCATTAAGTTGGGCTATGACACCCAGGTCAAAAGCGGAGGGAGCAGCCTGAGAGGCTGGTTTATAGGTAGTCCGAGGACTATGCCACTCCAGCTCCAAGGCGCCGCAATCACGCCAGGAACCAACAAGGGTGCGCACGTAACAGTAATTAAACAAAAAATCCTTGTCAAAAGAATTTAAGGAGGAAAGGAAGGAGGTGGGATATTTCTGAAGACCCGCAAAGCTATACAAGGGACTGCCCTGCATGCGGAGACATTGGGTCTGACAGAATAGTTTGGCGGTGTCCCCAACACCATGGGCTCGGCAGAGAATATGGAAGGCATATAACCTTCGGATGGCAGAAGGGGTAACTTGATAAAAGGGGATGTGAAAATGGTTGCAGACGTCAACCAGGAGAGGAGGAGGAGGAAGCCTTAGGCCAGCGTCTATCTGGGCTTGCCAGATGGCTATTGTTTTGTGGTCACGAAGTTGTTCCGGGGGTTTCGAGGCTTTAGAGAAGGCCTCGAATCTTAAGCCGTCGGGGCAACGGCACTTGCTTCTCATCTTTTCCATCGCCGTGAAGCTAAGGCGAGAATGGGGGACAGGTTTAGGGGGTTGGGGAGCCTTTTTAGTCTTCTTTTTGGGATGAGAGGGACTGGGAGTAGCCTGAGAGTCACGTGAGACAGAGGGGGAATGAAGGTTTTCAAGACCTTGAAGGCTGGGGGGAGGAAGATGAAGAATCTCGGGGAGAGGGCGAACGCGAGGGCTGGGGAGCGGAAGTGGAAGCCATTATCAGAAATTTTAATCCTAGGGTTTCTAGCACGCTCAATCAGAGCACCAACAAATATACCACTACACTACAACTAATCACAAATATCGGGAGAAGAGGATAAGCGAGTTACCTAGGTCAGGAAAAGATTGACAGTAAAAACTGGAGCGGAGGGGTCGCGGGAAAATACGCCAGAACAGGGAGAGGATCGCCGGAAATCGCAGATGAAGGAATTAGGGAAAAAGTGGAGAAGATGAATAGTGGGAAGCAAAATTTCGAAACTGACTAAGTAACGTACGCGGGCAACTACCACCATACGGGATGAATGACGCGTGGCATACGGGAATTAATCAATGGCTAAGAATTTCTACGGAGAGACGAAAAGACGCAAAGGTTAAAAAGTAACCTCGGGGTACGGAAAAAGCACTGCAGAAAGGGCGGGCATTTAATGCTAGTGACGTCATCCACGTGGGTGAATCCTCTGACTAGTTGCATCGTCCCAGAGTGAACTAGTCAGACCAGGGGAGGGAGTAACAAAAACGCCAGAGAACAATTTACAGGGCTTACCTTTATCTTCTTACAATATTAGAATTCTCGTGTCTTCATGATTTGCAGGGACGAAGGAGAACAGCACAACGCTGGCTTTAACAATACTTCACTGGTTGAACACGAAGAATACCCGGTTCAACCAGACCAGAGGGGGGAGTGGTTGATGAGGAGTGATATATGCAGAGTAGGGAAATGATGCAAATCAGAGGAATCGACTCCACCAGCGGAATAAGTATGGTAGAGGAAGTGTACTCGTCAGAGGAAATCATCCTCGCCAGAGGGATCTTACTCACTAAAGGCATCTTATACACCAGAGAAGTCACCCTCGCCAGAGAAGTCACCTTTGCCAGAGAAGCAGCCTTCGCTAGAGGAACTACCTTCACCAGCGGAATCGCCAGAGACGCGGGAGATTTCCCGCGTGAAGGCAAATTTACCGACATGCCCCTCTATCACGCCAAGCGCATGCACCACAGATGATTTTACCCTTTTGCCCTCCTATGTAGTCTATAAATAGAACCTGAGCTCGTGCATTGTAATTACGCTATCTCTTATTTTCGAATACAACAGCTACTTTTCTCCCGTTCTGAGTTTTTCCGATTGTCTACTTTGCTTTCTCCGATCATTCACACTAGGTATAGCCTATATTTATCGCTTTATAGATTAGGTGTTGGTCCTTGAATCACCAATAGTGAACATACAACTGCAATTAATTAATATTGCAGTATAAAGACAATTAATTATGCGTACTTTACTTTTTCGCTGTATTTATGCGTTACTATAGATTTTTGGGTGAATTGTTCTATTATTCTGTCCAACATAACTGGGTTTGAGAACGCAACAGACTTTCACTACTTTTAATTGCAATACAACTTTAATTTATAACATTTCGATTATAATTTGCATCTTCAATTTTTCCAGCAGCGATAAGTAAAATCGTGTTGTTTATACTGGTATTGTCGTCCTCAAGAAGACACCAACCAATGCAGGACTTCAATCTATAAATAGTAAGATCTAGAGTTTAAAATTTCAAATCCTATTGCTCCTTGGGGATGACATCCAATGTCCCACAATTTTATGTGTTCCACTATATCCTATTCTTATATCTATTATTTTAAAAATACTTTTTATAAAAATAAATTTTATTATAATACTATGAATTATAATACTTAATTTTTATTTCAGAAAATTAAAAATTTTAAAAAATATATAACATGACTTTGAATTTATCAACATATTATTAGCTAATAAAATTTAAATAAAATGACAAAATAATTATATACCCTAATTTAATGGAATAATCCCTAGTTAATAATCATAATATTAAACTAAAGCATATAACGTTGAATTGAAAAAAAAAATATAAATAAATAAATAAAATTGAAAATAAAACACAAAGTAAAATATGATACACTGAATCTAATTCCCCTTGGTAGTCCCCTAAATCAAAAAAATATAGGTATTATTGGAAAGACTCTCTAAAAGTTTAGAAATGCTGGAACTGCAAGCGCAAAAATTTAATTAAAATGTAGTGTTGTAGTAATAGTGACATTGTAAAAATTGTATTGTTATTGCATATTAATTACTCATTTATTTTTAACAATTGGCCATGCTTTGCTATGTAATGTTGCTTTTTGCATTTATTACTAATTATTTTCTTGTACACCTTGAGGTGTTGTACTTGTATAGGTTTGTACATAATTCTGTCACACCTTCTCCAATGTTGGCGCTATTCTGAAACAGTATTTCACCACAAATTTGCGCTATTTTGGTGCAACGAACATTGTGGTTATTAATAGAACAACATTGTATTATTGTTTTTCTCTCTTATACTTTATTAATATTATAAATCATAGTGTTTATTTTGAATTAATTACATAAATTTCACCTATTAATAAAAAACAGACTAATTTACAAAGTATCTTTCGATTTTTTTTCTTTCTGAATAATACAGCAGATGGTTAGAACTGAAACTAAAATTTTACTATATTATTTTAGAATTAAAGGTGATGTGTTATACGGCTATGCATTGGAGATGCCCTTACTAAATGTCCACGCAGAATATACAGAAAAACTATATTCTTTCTGTGTAAGAATAACCGGTAAAAGAAGGGCACTAAAAGTTGTTTTGCCTTTGAAATTTACAAAGTGAAAAAGACCATACGCCACAGTAGCTAGCTTTAAGTCTCTTTTTCTTTTATTAAGATAGGAATATTGGTGCAATGAATTACATTAATACCTCAATAATACTTTGAGTTTGAACCAATAATTGCAAAATCTCTCGTTGTTAATTAATAATATTTAAAATACTACCAAATAAAATTTCCTAGTTTCATTTAATGACTAGTATCCTCGCTGAAAACTAAAATCATAATTGCTCGTAAAAGAAACGTAATTAAGTAATTAAATCGCATGTGCTGCTGGATGAGTAAATTGATCTCACTCTAAACAAAAGTAAAAACTGATCCAAACGTTTGATATTTGTTTGGGTTAAAAGATGTTGTCTGTTTAGAGCAAATTATCTTAGTGATACAATTCTGATCATTATGATTGATTTTCATAGCCTTTTGGATTATATCAAACAGAGTCAAACACAATGGAAACACGATACCTTAATTTTGTCAAGATAGAACAGCTAAATAATTATTAGCCATGTCATTAATATATAAGTACAAAGAAAAACCGACAATAACTGTGTGAATCGTCACACACACCTCAAACGAAAAAAATGCTAATATTAATTGAGTGCAAAATTAAAGAACACAAAACTAAAAAAAATGATGAGGATAGCTGTTGATCCTCCTCCGGCAGCAGTTGATGAAGACTGATCTTGGTGTGGTGGCTTCCTGTAGTAATAGGGAAACCACGACAGTATAGGCTCCGGCGGCGGCTGTGCGCCGCCGCCGTAAGAAGTAGGGGTTGGCGGATTGTATGGGAAGATTCCGGCGGGAGGGTTGGTGGAAAGGACTGGAGGGGAGAAAGAAGGTGGAGTGGTGGAAGATGGCGGCGTCATGGCCACTGGAGGGTTATCTCCGGGGCCTATTGGCGGAGGGTAACACGGATACGGGCACTCCTGCGGCGTCACGGCAGCCGGAAAGGAGAGGATTGTTGAGAGAAAGGCTAGTGTTGAGAGTAGCTTGTGAAGTGAGGAGGCTGCCATGGTTGAATTAATGGAGCTGTGTGTTTTGTGAATGAAGTGCATATGAGGAGTGAAGACTAAGTAAAAATATTTGGTGGGGGGGGGGGGGGGTGTTAATGTCCCTTTTTAGTTAGTGTAGTTAGATACATTTTTATCATGATAGAAAAGTGACCAGAAAGCTAGGGTATAACTAAAGCAATGGGTGAGGGCTACTTTTGAGTATTGAGTGTCTTCTTTTGAAGGTGCATGTGTTATTTAGTGCACTTATAAATTTAGGGAATGGGGTGAAATGTTAGTAAGATATATCTCGATCTAATTTGTGATTCTCTAATTGGGGATGAGATCCAATGTTCCATAATTCTATATATAATACACTGAATCTCATTCCCTCTAATTACATGTGTACTTGGATTACAAATAATTTTTTTAAAAAGAAAAGCGTAATATATTCTTTTGTATCAAAAGAAAATGAGTCTAGAATCCCAAAAAAGAAAAGAAAATGAGTCTAGATTATTTTTTCAAACAAACACTCGAAGGTGAGGGGTTAGACAGACCCCAACCTGTATATAAAAAAGTCAACCAGTATTTCATACATGGCGTTGCCCAAAAGTGACAACGTCCAAAAAGAAACACGAGGAAAAATCGAAATCGGACCAAAATCATACATAGGTTAGCCCAAAAGTGACTACACCCAGAGGACAAAATGAATAACATCAGAAAAAGGAAAATCAAGAACCAACTAACTATCGACATGATATCTGAATCTGAAGTTAGGATAACTAAGTTGATCCATCCTAACCAGAGTAAGAAAATAATGAAGGGCAGAAAAACCAGCAAAAATAGTCAGAGCCATGACATGATGACCTCTCATAGCCATAAAATCAGTAGGCTTGTTTCCCTCACGATGAATGTGAGTAAAACGAACCCGCCTCTGCCCAATAAGCTGACCAATCCTGGCAATAGTATGACGGATACTAGCATGACCATGTTGCCCAGCAGATAAGAGCAAAACAATCGCTGCAGCATCCAACTCAATCCAGTTATGAGCAGAAAATGTAATAGCCAGTCTCAGACCCTCTAGCAGAGCAGCTAACTCACCCTCAAAACTGGAAGTGGCAGCACATGGAGTGCATAAAGCAACAAGAATGGCTCCAGTGTGGTCCCGAACCACTCCTCCACCCGCACCTCGCTGCGTCTGTGAATCATACGCAAGTAATGCAACCCCGCCAATTAGTGTCGGTGAGAATCCCCGCCGCAACAAGAAACCGAAGATGATGAATAACCTACGACATCACGTGAGAAGCACGAAAAATATTAGCCTTATGCTTACGGCTATTCATTTCCATCCAAAAGAACCACATAATCAAACAAGGAATTAGGAAAGAGATATGTCTCTCTGGGAACAGTCCGCTGTTAGTGACCTAATCTATGTGCAATATCAGTGTTAGTGTGAAGAGGTGTGTGCATAAAAGGAAACCAAGAGTCAAAATGAGACCACTGAATCTAAATTTTCCCATAGTTCATTTAGGTTGCAAGTTGGTAATTTTTATTTTTCAATTATTAAATTTAATTTTTTGATTTAAATTACATTTATTCAGGATTAATTGGTGCCTTGATTGAAGATAAAGAATATTTGTGGTTTGGACCTTCGAAATATGACGTGGATTTGATTATTTGATCATATCCTTGTATAGAGCTTTGTGCCCAGTTTAAAAGCCAATTTTTGATGATCTTCTCGAGTGCCACTTTAAGATTCAAACGCTTTATTTAATTGAGAGAATTATGCTGAGGATTTGTCCTTTCATTGAAGTATTCAAGTGTTATCATGATCTCTATTTAAGTTAGAGAATTTTTTAGAATTAGTATTCCACCCATACCCATGTACGGGATAAATTATCGTAATTTTTGTTATAACGTTAATTCATTGTATAATAATTAATATTATATTGTATTAAAATAATAAATAAAAAATATTGTATTATATTGAAAAAAACATACTCCCTTCGTCCCTCAAATAAGTTCCTATTTTTTCTTTTTGGGACGTCTCCCAAATAAGTTCCTCTTTCTTTCTTTTTTATTTTTGGACAACTACCCCACCACTAACAATACTTTATTTATTCTTACTTTCATTTTTTCACCACTCCCAACACTAATTATAACATTTTTTCACATTTTCACCACTCTGAATACTAATAATAACATACTTATTTTTCTCCACTATCAATACACTTTACCACTTTTTCTTAAAACCCGTGCCGCCCCTAAAGAGGAACTTATTTTGGGACGGAGGGAGTATAACCTTTAATTAATTAAAGAATTTAATTGTTTTTAATTTTACTATTTGAAATAGGGGTGCAATAATAATAATAATAATAATAATAATAATATATATTATTATTATTATTATTATTATTATTATTATTATTATTATATAGAACTAACAATTGTAATATTGAATAAAGCATGGTAATACAAATTAGTAAATCTATCAGTTTTGAATAATTTCTTCGTAGACAATATTCATTGCACTTGATATGCTATTATTATCTTTATCACATGCTAAAATCTTCAATTCGCTCGAACTCCTTACTCTTGAAACAACAACATAAAGTTGACAATAAGATAACATTGGTTTCTTTAGAAAAAGTCCTACGTGTGACTGATCACTATTTTATTAGCAACGTAAACTGCAACTAACACAGTATAATTGTAGCACATAAAAAATAACCGAGTATCGTATCCTCAGGGACTGATAAGCGAAATAACTCTAAGTACTCCTAATTTAAACTATCACAATAGACAGGCAAACAAAATCGATGATGTATGAATAATAAAACTAAACTCAAATAACACTAAATAAAATTCAGGTAAGAAATCTAATGATAAAACAACTGATCCTAGGGAAGTAAATTCATTAACCAAATTCATACAATCAATCTATTAATCCTATTTACCAGTTTAATCCAGTTATGATGGGAGATCACACAATTAATCAATTACTCTCGTTAGAGCAGCAACGATCGTAGATTAGTAAATTATCTATCTCCGCCAGGTCTCAAGAAAATTTACTAATAACTCCCAAAAACACCTAAAAATAGCTCCCTATGATCCACCTATCTCCGCCAGGTCTCAAGGTTAAAATCATATCGCACATTCCTGAATCCGCTAAACAGTTATCTCCGCTAGGTCTCAAACCGAATAGCTAACACATGCAAACTCTACTGATAAGCGAAATAACTCTAAGTACTCCTAATTTAAACTATCACAATAGACAGGCAAACAAAATCGATGATGTATGAATAATAAAACTAAACTCAAATAACACTAAATAAAATTCAGGTAAGAAATCTACTGATAAAACAACTGATCCTAGGGAAGTAAATTCATTAACCAAATTCATACAATCAATCTATTAATCCTATTTACCAGTTTAATCCAGTTATGATAGGAGATCACACAATTAATCAATTACTCTCGTTAGAGCATCAACGATCGTAGATTAGTAAATTATCTATCTCCATCAGGTCTCAAGAAAATTTACTAATTAACTCCCAAAAACACCTAAAAATAGCTCCCTATGATCCACCTATCTCCGCCAGGTCTCAAGGTTAAAATCATATCGCACATTCCTGAATCCGCTAAACAGTTATCTCCGCTAGGTCTCAAACCGAATAGCTAACACATGCAAACTATTGATCAGATAATTCACAAGAATTCAAGCACCAAGAATTATTAATCATAAACTGGAAGACAAAAATGTATTAACAAGTTAATCACATAAATCTAATCAACTATTTACAAACCCTAGAATCAGATAAAGAAACTAGCCAGACATAACAAAAGAACACATAAACATAATTAAAAAGACAACAATTGAAAGAACTGAATTATATAAAACTGAAAGAACGATCTTGAATCTTCAATCCTTGCACAAATCCAATACAAGCTCTAAAAACTGGAAAACAATGAAAACTAAAAGATATAGAACTTAAAACTAAAGTTGGAATCCTAAATAGGTCAAAAGAAGACCTATATATAGGCACATGAGATAAATACAGTGTAGAGCTTGAAAATACTGATAAAACCCCAAAATCCCACAAAATTCTGAAAATTTGAAAATTCTCGTTGGGCACTATTCATTGCTACGCGCGATTTTCTTATTTTGGTCATATCTTCCTCGTTCGAACTCGGATTTACAAATCGTTTGTGCCTACGAACTCGTATCGAGACGAATTACAACTTTCATTAATATCATCGGTCCAAATTCAGACTACATATTTTCGTAAAATTCATCAAAGTACGAGCAAGTATCATATTTCACAAGATAAAACAATTTAAGCACAAAATAATCATCAAACACTCAATTCCCTATAAAATAGACATCATATGAACATTAAAAATCATGGAAAAGTGAGTGTTATCAGTGACAGAGATTGTCCTTGACTCTTGTTGATTGACATGGCATACGAAACAATAAGAGGAAATTATCTCCATTCAAATTTGAATGGAAGTCGTGGATCTGATGGAGTCAAAGATATTCTAGAAATTAACATTTTTTTGCTAGAATTAGTATCGGTCAATATTTTAGCCTCCAACATGTGGCTACCAAGTCTTGTAATCACCAAACGTGTTCCATTGCACAGTCCTAAAAAATGGTCAATGTTCCTTAATAACATGGCTGTAGTTCCGACCTTCAGATTTATCTCGTGATTGGGTATTCTTGAACATTTCAAACTATTCAAAAATTCAAAAATAACAACTTCATATTTGTGCAGAATGTCAAATATTAAATTCAAATTGTTTGGAAAATTTAGCATAAAATAAATGAAGCAACATATAGTAATACACAAATACACTATTTCTCCAACTTGACGATCACCTTGATCTTCTTCGTATTGATGGTGTTGGGAACTTAATGAAATATCCTAGCCCAAGTTTTGATGATACCAAAATCCTTAGATTTTCTTTGTAATAGACTAGAACCTTTCGAACTCAAGTGTTGGAGTTCTCCTTCTAGTTTGTTTAGTGTTATGAAGACTGAAGACCGGAGGACTGAAGAACTCAACTGATGTTTGCAATTAAAGACAAAGTCAAATACGGATGTTTGACTGAACGAGTTTCTCAACTGAAAAATCAGTCATAACTGATTCATCATTGCAGGCTACGTGGATTCAGCGGACTGATACTAAAATGCAAGTACAATTGACATTCTTCCTCGGACTGAATCTCCATAAGTTTAAAGGAAGCCACGCACTCCAAGTACAGCCGCATTAAATAAAGAGATAAATTTAATCATGGAAAAAATCTAAATAAACAAATACTTATGTATTTCAAATAAATAGTTTTCCACATTTTTTTAGATGCAATAGTTTTTCACATTAAATATATATTAAACTTCATAATTTCAAAGTCTAAAAAATTGTAATTAGATTTCAATATTTGTAAACTTAAATAAAAGTATAGATGTTTTTGAAATAAATATGTTCTTCAATTGAATTTGGTCATATAAAACATAAAATAATACTTCAATGTATTTTAAATAAATAAGTTATTCAAGTTAATTTGCTCATATAAAATAAAGAAAATGATACTAAGATATATATGAAATAAATTAAATTTTCAATTTAATTTTCATGTAAAATAATTTGAAATAAATCTTTATTCCCACATTAATCTCATAATGATATATCTAAATAAAAGACTTAATCTTCATTCATATATTAACTTATCATCGTTCCCACATTGAAAATTTATCATTTCACATTGATCTTTATTGAACTTCACAATGAAAAAACGTAAATAAAAGGATACTTTTGAGATGCATTTAAAATAAATAAATTCTTCAGTTTGATTTGATCATGAAATATAATTTTAAATAAATTATCATTCTCTTTTTTTGAGGCAAATATATTATCATTCTCGAATTGATCTAACACATCTCATATATATTGAATCTATATTAAATCTCACAATTCAAAATTTAAATAAAATGATTATTAAACTTTGCCATTTAAAAATCAAAATAAAAAGATACTTAAATTGAAAAAATAATAAAAATATATTTGAAATAAATAGGTTCTTATTGTTTGAAATTTTATCGAGATTATTAACCAATTATTGTTTGATATTTTATTTGTTTATATACATATTTTATAAATTTAAACAAATTCGAGAAATTAGTTGGTATTATTATATGGGTTTTGGACGAGAATAAGTATTAAAATCATCACATATCTAATAGAAAAATAGAATACTCCTATGTGGCATCAGCATATTTTTGCCTTTTTATTTATCCTAATTCTCCAAATATTTTCATATTTATTCATTCTAATTTTTCTAAATCTTCTCATCCCACATTGATTTTTGGGTTAATTTGCTATAAATACACCAACTTTCGCCGATTTTGAATTTAGACATGAGCTTCAAAATCTGCCTGACAATACATAACCTTTGCACCCATTTTAATTTTTGGCCCGAAAAAATTATCCGGCGAAATACGTGGCATAATCATCCGACGTGTTCAATTCTTATCTGACATGGCTTTTATTGACAAAAAAACGGCCTCGTTTTGTATACTAAGGCCAGACTTGCAACATTAGTTTCTTTTCCAAATTAGGGCTACGACCAAAAACTGAAACTTTGAAGAATTGTTGAGGAAGGACGAAGATGGCGGAAAGGTAAGTAAAGTAACATATTTTCTATGAAATTTACTGAATTGGGTGTGTGAATTTGTTGATTTAGCTGAGTTTTTTTTTCGTTCTATTTTTGAATTTGCAGTGCTTTTAGATTGTTTATACAACATGGTGGTCGATTTCATCAAATTAACAATGGGGGTGAAGCGTATTATGGTGGAAAAACCGAGTGTCGTAGTGGGCTAGATACTGATTTCTTTGGCTACTTCGATTTAGTTGAAGAAATCAAGAAATTAGGTTATGAGTCATTTGAACACATTTGGTGTAAGGATATGGATGGGAGTTCTTTTAGCTTACTTGAGGACGACGCTGATGTCCTTGCTATGTTAAGTCAGATGACTCCAATTCGTAGATATGTTAGAGTATATGTTGAGGGCTGTAAAAGAGCTGCTGCATTGACAATTTCAGAGGGTGGTAATATGGTCATTGAGAATGAAAATGGGGATAACTTGGACACACCATATGAGGCTAGCCCAGAAGTGCAACAACCTACAAAAAAGTCTAAGGGAAATGAGAAGGTTCAGGAGAAGAGTAAGGTTAGAGAGAAAGTTGTAGAGACAGTGAAGGAGACTATCAATGAAAAAGTGAGGGAAAAATCAAGTGATAAACATGTTGAGAGGATTACTAAGAAGGTGAGTGAAAGCATAGATGAGCTTATGACTGAAAAGATTACAGAGAAGGTAAATGAAAAAGAGACTGAAAAGGTTAGTGAGAAGGACACAAATAGAGTAACTGAATCAGAGAGGGCCGAATTGTGTAGAGAAGAGAGTGAAGAAGAATCTGATGATGAGTATTTGCCTAAGGATGGGGAGGAAACTGAGGACAGCCTAAGTGACAGAGAATTAGCTGATGATGATGAGGAGTACATGTCAAGCCGTAGGCAGGTAAGAATTGATAGGGATACTTTCAATGATATTGGTAGATACATTGGAAATGACAATGATGATGTTGTTGGGGAGGACCAAGATATAGCTTTGTCTGATTATGAGGATAGTACAGATGGGGTCTGTCCTTATGAAACTGATGAGGAGTTTGATGGTGTCAGAAGCAGTGTTAGAAAGGTTACTTATGATCCAAGATGTGATCATAAGAACTTGGGATGAGATTTGAGTCTGGGCAACAATGTAGGGATGCTTTGACAACCAAAGCCATCTGTGAGGGGTGGAATTTGCATTTCAGTAGAGTGGGTAAGGAAAGATGTGAGGCAAGATGTGAGGATCCATGCAATTGGAGTTGCTATGGCAGTGTAGTGAAGGGAGAAGGCACCTTTGTAATCAAACGCCTTTCATCAGAGCCTCATACATGTAGGAAGAGTAGGGATAACCTGCTGGTTAGTTCCAAATGGATAGCAAAGCAATATTTGAATGTTTTTAGGATGAGGCAGAATTTTGCAATTGATGATTTGAGGGCAGATATTTGCGAAAGGTATGCTACAGAGGTGAAACCAAACAGGTTGTACAAAGCAAGGACGATTGCTTTGGAGACATTGAGAGGGTCAGTTGATGCTCATTATGCCAAGTTGAGAAATTACTTGGCTGAAATGATGGTGAGTGACCCAGAAGGTAAGTTTGAGCTGTTGTGCAGTGAGGGAGGTGTACAAGAAGGCATATGAGGTAGGTATCAAACCATTAAGGGGAGAGAAGATGTGGCCTCATGCAGATGGATGGCCAGTTAAGCCACCATCCTATACAAAGAGGGCTGGAAGGCCGAAGAAAAAAAGGGCAAGGGAGCATAATGAGAAACACCCCACCAACCCAAACAAATTGAGGAGATTTGGTCTGAAAATGACATGCAGAAAGTGTTGGCAGCAGGGGCACAACACAAGGGGATGCAAGAATGAGAAGTGTGATCCACCACCTAAACAAAAGGTAATATGTCCAGTTTCATGTATTTATATTTCTAGTTCAGTGAATTCAAAGATATTTGATCAACATATTCATTCAATACAGAGAAGAAGAGGGCGACCGGCCAAAGCTCAATCAGAAGCTCAATCTAATCCTCCACCACTTTCAGATGCAGCTCCCATGTCACTGCCTAACCCTCGGGCTCCCACATCACTCCCACTTCAAGTGAAAAAAACAATAGCAAAGGAGAGAGCACTTGCAAGGAAAGGAATTGGCACAATGGTGACAGAGTTAGGAAACATCTATGTGAGGGTAAGGATTAAAGCATAAGTTTTCTTTGAAAATAGTCTGAAACACAATCTAATTAGTATCACATTCACAGGGTTCAACCAAACAAAGGGGGTCAACATTTATCAATCCAAGGAAGGCATATGAGCTACCAAGCACTCAAGAAAGTGGAAATGATGGATTGTAATAGATGTAGTCTGCATTGTGCTAGTTTAGCATTTTCAGCTCCCATGAGCTTTGAGACAACTTTTTTCAATTATTGTAAGAATTGTGATGGTTAACAATGAATTGTGGTCTGTGCAACTTTTTTCAATGTATGCAACTATTTTATTACTTCCATTTTATGAACTATTTGCAGGATATTATATTGAATTTGAAGGTTAAAATCTGCAAATTCATAAGTTATTTGATCAACATTTGATCAACAACCACCATTTGAATCATCATTTAGCCATTTGAAAATTGATTCATTTAGTACAACTACAAGCCATTCCTGCCAACTACAAGCTTGCAACTACGGTCATTTCTTACAACTACAAAATAAGGTTTTTTTACATTCCAGAAACCAAGAACCCTAAGCAACTATCACAATAAGCAAAATCAGCAAGAGCATAGCCAATGTCACCATCTTCTCTAGCCACCAACGCCTTGATTTCAAGGTAGCCAATTCCTCCTCCAATTCGTGATTGAGAACAGTCATATCTCCAGCTTTGCCCCAAGCCTCCTCCTCCTCCTCCTTCGCCTGCCTAGCCAAGCAAGTTTGGATGCGGAGTTGCTCGCGGGCCTCATCCCTCTCCCTTTTCAGTTTAGCGATGTAGTTTCGTTGAAGTATGGTTGGCCTTGCGTCTATCCATTGGAAGAAAGCACATATTCCATCCTATGTACATAACCCTAGGTCAAATGCTGTAGAGACACAAAAATGAAAAGGAAGAAAAATCAGGTAGCTAAGTACCGGGCCTAAGGAGCATCCGTAGTATCTTGTGGCCGGGTTTGCATCGGACCAGGAGTTCTTGATGGCAGCTTCGATCTTGTGCACGCAAAGTGGAGGAGATGATTCCATTTTCTAAAAAAAATCGGTCGAAGAGGTAGGAATGAAGAGGAATTAGGGCTCACCCCTCTAAATTAAAATTTGAAATCTCACTAAAACGACGTAGTTTTAGTGTGTCTTAAACGGTGTAGTTTCATTCACCGGATGTTTGTGACACGCTGGATCTTCCGGTTGCCACGTAAGAAGAAATTTCGCCGGATAATTTTTTCGGGCCAAAAATTAAAATGGGTGCAAAGGTTATGTATTGTCAGGCAGATTTTGAAGCTCATGTCTAAATTCAAAATCGGCGAAAGTTGGTGTATTTATAGCAAATTAACCCTTGATTTTTTTAGGAGATTTCACCAAAATAAAATCTATATAAAACGATGTCCTTGATCTCCAAACCAAAAACACACATTTAATTGGTTGAGCGATTGAGATTAATGCAATTTAAATTATTTTGTCAATAAAAATTGATCAAATTTATTTAGTTAAATAAAAAAATATTTAATTTTATTTTTAAAAATAAATACTTGTGATTAAATAAATTATTTCTTCATTTTAATTTGGTCATAACATAAGATATTTAGTTCAACCGATGTTGATCTAACTTCTGATGATGAGGAATGTTGGGAAGTAAATGAAATATCATAGCCCTAGTTTTGATGATACCAAAATTCTTAAGTTTTCTTTGTAATAGACTAGAACCTTTTGAACTCAAGTGTTGGAGTTCACCTTCTAGTTTGTTCAGTGTTCTGAAGATTGAAGACCGGAGGAACGACGAATGAAGAACGAAGGATTGAAGACTGAAGAACTCAACTGATGTTTGCATTTAAAGGCAGAGTCAAATACTGATATTTGACTAAATGAGTTTCTCAACTGAAGAATCAGTTATAACTGATTCATCTAATGTTGGCTTCGTGGAATTAACGAATTGATACTAAAGTTAAGTATCAGTTGACATTCTTCCTCGGACTGAAACTCTAACGTTAAAAGGAAGCCACACACTCAAAGTACAGTCGCATTAAATGCAGAGATACAGAGGGTCATCATTTATCTGCAGAGCATTCCTTTTTGGTGATTACTTTTCAGATGCGTCTTACCTCATGTACCTGAAAAAATGAGGATGAAAATATTTATGAATAATTTTATTATCTCTTATATTTAATTTTTATATATAATATTATTGATCAAACAACACAATTATTTTAAAAAAAAAGTAAAAAAGAAACTCAAAAAAGAAATTGAAAAGGGATTAGTATTCTTCTTCTCGTATTTTTTTTATCAATAAAAGAATTATGTTTTCTTCTTATTTTTCCATAGTTTGGTGTCTCGCCTTTATTTAGTACAATTGACAAATGAAAAAATGCGGATGAAAATATTTATGAATAATTTTATCATCTATCTCTTATATTTAATTTTTATATATAATAATTTTTTTATAATTGACCAAACAACACAATTATTTAAAAGAAAAAGTAAAAAAGAAATTGAGAAGGGGTAAGATTGGCTAAAGTGGAAAGAGAGACGAAAATGATTTTTTTTTTGTAACGAAAATGATTTTTAGATTGGCTAAAGTTGATATAGGAATATCCACTTCTATAGTGGAAAGAGAGGCGAAAATGGTTTTGCCGTAGGAATAGCGAAAGATAATTACAGTATAAAGAAAACTAAAATTTAAAAAAAGGCGGTAATATTTTATCGTTAAACTCCTGCTTTATATATAATATAGATATAGATTATTTAAAAGAGCAGGGTATTATAATTGGCGAAGATATATATTCAATGTTGCTCTATTGTTTTTCGTAGATATTTTTGGTTGTAAAGACTATAGAGTGGGATTTCGAAAGGTATTTGGGTAGGTCGTAAGATTTAAGATTAAATAAGAGAATGGTATTGATTAACAACTTCAATTGATCGCATTAATTCAAGAGTTGCATAGCTCCGATCTAAGAAGCGATGCATGAAATCAACATGGAAATTTTGAAATTGGAGGTTTGTAGGTAGCCCTGGATTTTGAGAAGGGACAGTAGGGAAGATGAACTAGATTCTCAAAAACTACCGGCAACTGCCATAGGCAACTAGAGAAACAAAAAAGAAAAAATATCCACGAGAATTAAAAAAAAAAAAAAAAAGATATACATCATCGTCTTAGCTCTATTTTTCCAACAGACGGGCTAGTTATTGAATCGGATTTTAAATTCAAAAGCAGATTTGTGTGAAACGAGAAAATGGAGCTAAGAACTGTAAATACTAATAGAAGGTAATGAGAGAAGGTAGAGATAATTTATTTTCTTTTCTATTTCTTATTGAATCAATGATTGTTGCTTTTGCATTTAAATACCATGCTTTTATGTAGGGATGTCAATCGGGCCAGCCCACTGGATTTTCGGGCTAGCCCTATCGGGTTCCGGGTTAGTCGGGTGCGGGCTAATCGGGTTGGAGATCACTTTAAAATGAGATACTAATAATTAATTTCTAACTAATGAGATACTAATAATCAATTTCTACAAAAAAATCGTAATTAATTTCACTTTTTTTAATGAGATTGCACACACACACACACATATATATTCTAACTAATTAATTTCACTTTTTTTTAATGAGGCTACATATATATATTTAAGCAAATACCATAGATTTAATCATAGCAGAAATTGTAACTGGATGCATCAGTCACAATTCCGTCAGTCCATCGGGCCAGCCCATCGAGTTTTCGGGCTAGCCCTATCGGGTTTCGGGTTAGTCGGATGCGGGCTAATCGGGCTGGAGGTTTTTTCGGGTTGCGATTTTTTAACCCTAACCCTCTAATTTTATCGGGTTATTCGGGTCGGCCCACGGGTTTCGGGCTGCATTGACATCCCTACTTTTATGGTTTCAAAAAAAAAATACCATGCTTTTATTTATAGGTATCACTCGAACAAAGTATTAAGGCCTATTGGCTAAGCCCCATTAGCCCTAAAGATATTTTAGTGTTAGTCTTGGGCCATAGCTATTGGGCTTTAATCATAAATCGATCTTACGAAGAAAACAGCAGTAAAGTAGACCTCCTAAAAAACGTCCTCGTTACGTTTATTACTACCTCTGTCCACAAAAAATTGTGTGTTTATTACTATTTTCATCTATCCATAAAGGTTATATATTTTCTTTTTTTATAAATCTTCTTTATACTTTAAATCTCATTCACACTCAATATTTACAAAATATCCACCCTTACTTTTACAATTTAATGGGCCTAATACTACCCTTAACACTAAAATTACATTTTTTTAAACTTTTTTTTTATTAAAACTCATGCCCTCCACTCCACCATACACTCTTTGTGGACGGATGAAGTATTATTTTTTTTTATTTTAAATCAATATTGTAATAGTTAATTAATTGTAAATTTATTAGGGGCATTTTAGTAAAGGAATTCTAGAATTTATATACTTCATCCGTCCGTGATATCGTTTCCACATTTATCATTTTGGTCCGTCCACGATATCGTTTCCATTTTCATTTATAGTTATAGGATCCACATAACACTTTATTCTTTTACCTTATATTTCATCAAAAAACACTTTATTGTGAGACCCAAACTTCACTCACTACAATATTCACTATTATTTACTACTATCCACCACTTTTTTCAAAACACGTGCCGTCCACAATGTGGAAACAATATTGCGGACGGAGGGAGTATTTTTTATGTTTCGACTATTATCTATATATTTTATTATCCAAAATATTTTTTTTTTCTTTTAATTTGACTTTGAAGGAGAGGGAGAGTCGCATCTGAACCTCACTATTCATTTTTATATCCACCACATATATATATATATATATAGCACATTTATGCAGAAACTTGTCGCACAACACCCCAATTACAAGTGATCTAGGAAGTTGAGAAATATGCCTTGTCGCTATGTAGACGCAACCACCGTGTGGGCGGTGCTGATCATCTCCCCCTTGCTGGGAAACGCACACATGTGCACAGAGGGTTTCCTGGAAGTGGCGCAAAACCTCAACATCACCAACTGCAGGCTCAGCACCTTAGGAGCCGAATTCGCCTGGAAATTCGACAACGACTCCCGGCAGCTGGACGTGGCCTTGGGCGCGAGGCTGGAGTCGGACACGGCGTGGCTGGCCTGGGGCCTGAACCCCCAGGGGCCCCACATGGCCGGCACCCGAGCCTTGATCGGCGAGAAGCACCAAACCGGCTTGGCTCATCACCAATTCAACATCACAGAGCCCAGCAAGCGCGGCTGCCAGCTCCTCCCCTCCAACGACATCGGACTCAACGTCACCAACTTCAACTTCCTGTACGTGCACAATATCACCTACTACATGATCCACGCCACCATCATCCTCCCCGACAACTACAACGCCTCGAGCGCCAACCTCGTCTGGCAGATCGGGAAGGCCGCCACTGCCGCTGACCACCCCAGCATGCACCCTACCGCTCTGGATAATCTCGACAGCACTCAGACCATGAATCTCATGACCGGCGAGGTGTTGAGCTACAAGCCCGCTCAACGTACAAGGCTGAGAACGGTAATTACGGTACGAGAATAATTGATGTGTCGTAGTATATGCGTGTAATGGTATTGGTTGTTGCAGGCTCACGGGGTGCTAAACATTGTGGGGTGGGGAATATTCCTTCCGGGCGGTGCGATCGCTGCGAGGTACTTGAGAAGTTATCCTAAGAAGGTGGCGTGGTGGGGCGCCGTCCACGTGGGCTCCCAGACCGCAGGTTACCTTCTTGGTTCCATTGGGTGGGCCATCGGACTCTGGCTCGGCCAGGCCTCCCAATACTACACATTTTCCACCCACCGGATTCTCGCCATTATCATTTTCACTTTCACAACAATACAAGTAATTAATTAAAACTCTGTCTCGCTCTGTGAATTGAATTGTTTTATTAATTAATTATGTTGAGTACTGTGCAGATGATGGCGCTGAGGTTGAAGCCGAAGCGCACGGATGAGTACCGGATATACTGGAACATGTATCACCATTTTCTGGGGTACTCCTTGATTGGGTTGGCGGCGGTGAACATATTTCAAGGTATCAAGATCATCGAGAGTGGGCCTCACCACCACTGGAGATGGTCGTATGTCGGTGCGCTGGGGCTGTTGGGAACACTGGCTCTCGCACTTGAGTTATATACTTGGCTTAAATTTTGGAATTACTGGGACACTTGCATCAAATTCTTGACTACCAAACAAGAAAAGAATCAGAATACTTCTAGCCTCACTACCAAAGAAGAAAAGAATCAGAATACTTCTGCACCACCAGGCCCCACTGCCTAATTAATACGTCTCGATTTTGTTATGTTGTGTTGAATAAGATATTCAGTTTACAAATTATGTTTCCTTGCTTCATCACATGTGTAATATGTGTTCTTTTTTGGGCAATATAGCCGATCGATGTGCGTTTATGAAACGACATTTCTTTCCCATCCTGCGCTTGCCCCCTTTATTTTCTTTGTTGAATTATTATTATTATTATTATTATTATTATTATTATTATTATTATTATTATTATTATTATTTCACTCTGATGCGATACATGTTCTAATTATTCAGAAAAGTAAATAGGAAAGGAATAAAGATAAGCCTAAATACAGATGAGCTATAATAGGAGATTTCATCCGGAATAAGTTTATCCAAAAAACGTAACAATATCACATTTACCTTATATCAAGTCTCTGGGGCATCTCCAATGCCCAACGTTATTATACAACAATTTAATACTAAAATAATGCTCTATTATATAACAAAAAAAGAATATTCTGGACCATACATTTTAAATAAATCTATTTTTGATTAATAAGTAAAGTTATTGTAATTAAAGCAAAATAAATACTTTAATTTATAATAACAATAATAATATGTATTAAATAAAAAAACAACGTGATGAATCATTCTATATATAGTGCAACATTGTTCACAACACCAACGTATGGAGTGTCAGAGCATGTTTAAACTTTAAAATAGCGTTAGAAGCTAAAATAGAGCAGGATTGGGGATAGTCTCCGAAATTGTTAATACATCTAGCATTCGTTTACCTTTTAAACAAAGTGTATATCAAAACTTAGTTATGGGTCAAGAACTCCCCTAAAGTGTCACCCTTCTCGTGTCGGTAGGCCCTAAACTCTCACTTGGCAGCCTCGGACACTACACGTCTCTCATCCTGAAATAAAAGAGCACACAATATACTAAATTATGACAAGCGAACTTACTCAATGCTGGTGGTATTCAGGTGCTACATTAGTGGTGCATTGCTAGTACATGGTCGTCATTGTTACTTTCCCGTAACAAACAATCAGTTGCGCTCGCAAAATAATTCCAAAATCTTTGAATCTGGCATACGTATTTTGGAATTCCTGATTCAAACAACGACATCAATATGCTCAACGCATCGCCGTTGTTCATGAAGGAAGGGATCCATTGATCATATTTCAAGCAAATGGCTCCTACTACACGACATGGTATTACTTAACCAATGTCGTCATCTACCCTGATTGACCCATTTTCGTTAAGAGTCCCCCTTCTGGCGGACAAAAAGAGTAGGAGAATCTAGTTGATGCAAGAAGCGTCTCAGAAAGGACATCGAACGAGCTTTCAGTGTCCTCCTATCGCGTTGGGCAATCGTCAAAAGACCAGCTTGTCTTTAGAAGAATGAGCAGATTAGCGATATCATGTTTACGTGCATCATTTTGCACAACATGACCATCAAAGACGAAGACGACTATGCATCGGAATGGGAAGAGGAAGGCACCGACGAGGCTTCAAGTAGCTCAACCGCATCTCATCCTCAAACCGAAGCTCCATCGGGATTTCGACAGTATTTGGCTCGATAATCCTCCATTCACAACCGTGACCTTAATAATCGCCTCAACTCAGATTTGTATGAGCACATATTTAGGCTTATTTTGGTCCTATCGAGCCATAATTAAATAATTGTAATTTTAATTTTAAGTATTGTATTTTATTTTAAGTAATGTAATGCTGAAATTTCTTTTTAATGAAATGTTGGATTTCAAAATTGAAGAGTTAAAATGAAATAAAATGAAAATGAAGAAATTATAGCCCCCTGCATTGGAGTGGATGCTCTAAGGTGAGGATCACCTCCTTAGATCCTTTTTTTAAAGCTTCCATTGGAGATGCTTTTAGGTAGTACTCCATCCGTCCCACGAATCTTGACACGTTTGGTTTGAGCACGAGAATTAAGGAATTGTAGATAGGGGTGGAGCAAAATACCGAAAAATCGGTATACCGCACTTACTGTACCGAAAATACCGAAATTTCGGTATACCGAAAATTTCGGTACGGTATTGTACCGTACCGAAAATTTTCGATACGACAACGGTATCATTTTCCTCATACCGCGGTATACCGATATATACCGATACCGTGGTATATGCCGAAAAACCGGTATATACCGTTGTTTCGGTATATACCATGCTACGATATATACCGCGGTATCGGTATATACCGTTGTTTTGGTATATACCAAAAAAATATGTATACCGTCAGAATAAATTTTATATATATATATATATATATATATAATTAGTGGTAAATTATTAAAATAAATCATAATTACTAGAAAATTAATGACAACTTATAAAATATATATTTATTAATAATTAAAACATGTAAATAAATTGAATACATGTAAAATAAATTGCATCTATGTTATTTAACTAAAGGACTTTGAAAAATATACAAGTATATTATATAACTATACAAGTATGAGCTACATATATATCTATATTTATATGTCTACATACTATAATTCTAATTCTAGAATAACTATATCTCTAGAATAAGTTACATTCATGTTATATAAAAAATTAATTAATACTAGATAATAATAAGTCATAAGTAAATTTTGAAAAGTAAATAAATTGAGTAAATATAAAACTCAAACAATAATTACAAGATCTACTAGGTTATTGATGAAACTAGAATATCAATATATAGTCAATTATAATATATAACTATATATGTGTGAGCTATATAGTTATATTATATAGTGTTAATATATAAATATAGCCACTTTCATATAGTAAAATTAAATTTTGGCCTATGAAATAAAAACATAAAAAATTGGCCAGTTTTTGTGTAAAAGTACAAAATTACCCTTCACTTTAAAATTTAAAAAAATGGCCAGTCAAAAATACTCCCTCACTTCTCTCGCTCGCTCTCTCTCTCCTTTCATCTCCCAATCCACAGTTGCATTTCTTCTCTCTCTCGACAGTCGCCGGTCACCGCCTCCGCCTCCGTCGTCGTCGCCTCTGCCGCCGCCGCCTGAAATTCCTGGCGAGGCAGCTTCTCCGGCGAAGTTGCCGCCGCAGCCTGAAATCTCCTCTCTTTCTCTCTGCCAACAATTTCACCTTCTCCGTCAAAACCTCCTCATCAGGCGGAGTTCGTTCCCTACTTCACAGTGGCCGCGTTCGAGCTCAGCCGTGATTAACGGTGTGATTCGACTGCGGATCCTCCATCGCCGTCCAAGTAGGGTAGATCTGAGCTTTCTTTTTGGGCGGCCGATTTGGTCGAGCGCCAGGATGGCCTCGATGGCCAACGCCGCCATGTCGAATGCGGCGAGGCGATACTAAAGCTTGGCGGTAGGGAGGACGAAATAAATCTGAGCGGCGTTGAGTAGGTCGTCATGGGGGAGGGATGGGATGAAATCGTCGAAGTAGATGCGAAGTTGCAGAGAAAGAAGGAATTTGGGGATAAATTTAGGGATTGGAGTGCTTGGGAAGCGGTTATGGGAAGAGAGAAGAGGCGCAATTCACTGGTGCCTTTTTCCTTGTGTAACTTTTCCTTGATGCCTTTTTCCTTGATTCCTTGCTGCAATAATGAGTTTATGGGGGAGGTGTGCATTTCACAATCGTGGAGCTGCCCTGCTGTTGTCATTTTCTGCCAATTTTGGGGAATGTCCTTTAGAGATATGTAGAATTTATGTAGCTTAGATCTCTCTCTCTTATGCTCATTGGTTGAATTTTTTATGAGAAACATACTAAATTTCTTGTATTTTTTTTTTATTGTTCTTGAATTCACAACAGAATTTATAAATTCACAACTTAATTTTCTTGAATTCACGACCACGTCTATGAATTCACAACTTAATGTTTTTGAATTCACAACCACATCTATGAATTCACAATTGAATATTCTTGAATTCACAACCACAACTATGAATTCACAACTAAAACTCGAATTCACAATCAAAATAAATTTTAGTTTTATTGTGAATTCAAACTTTAAAAACTCCAAATTCACAACTTAATATTTTTGAATTTACAACCAAAATAAATTCTAATTTTAATTGTGAATTCAAACTTTAAAAACCCAAAATTCACAACTACTTGAATTCACAACCAAAATAAATTCTGGTTGTGAATTAAATTTTGGTTGTGAATTCGTTTGTTGTGAATTCACAACCAAAAAATTCTAGTTGTGAATTAATTTTTGGTTGTGAATTCGACTGGTTGTGAATTAAATTTTGGCTGTGAATTCGACTAGTTGTGAATTCACAAACAAAAAATTCTGGTTGACAATTCGACTGGTTGTGAATTCTCAATTCACAACCAGTGTGAATTCACAACCAAAAATTTTTGGTTGTGAATTCACACTGGTTGTGAATTGCGGGATTTTTTAAAGGGGTGATGTAAAGTGGCAATTTTTTTAATTTTTAATGTGGAAGGGTATTTTGGTAACAGTGGCCATTTTTTTATGTTTTTATTTTAGTGGACAATTTTTAAGTTTACTATTTCAAAGTGGCCATTTTAAAAATCCACTCTATTATATATGTAGACTATAACTATTAATTTTAGAATAAGTTAATTCTACGGATGTAAAGTAAACAAATCGAATTGAAGCGAATATTATTGAATTCGATTCACATTCGTAAAAGTAATTGCATATTCCAATGGTTACTCGAATATCTTTCAAATTTTATTTGTTATTCATATTCTATTCGTACACTGATTCACGAATATTCGAATCGAATCAAATATTCGTTTCAATTTTTTACAGGTATATTTTAAACAATATAAATTGAAATAGTACTTCCTACTATTTCATTTGACTTCTTACTATTTAATTCAAAATATGAAATACTTTCGTATGAATTGAATTTGAAATCAATGTTTTTAATGCTTTGATTAATATTAATTTTTATTTAAGTAAATATTAATTTTTTATTTTATTTTACTGTATATCTATTTTATTCTTTATTTTTAAATACTTAATCGAGCATTATGATTTTTGAATCATATTTGATAACTAATCAAATAAAACAAAATGTTCATATTTGTATTCGAGTTAATCACAAAATTTCGTATTTGAACATCAAAAATTTGAATTGAATACCTGAACCAAAAATATTTGATTCATTTAATTAAGGGGAAAAAAAATATAATTATGTCATTTTTCTAATATAAATAAAAGCAATTAATATCAAACAATGAAATACTTACTATATTTTCATTAAATTATTATTCAATACTCATTAAATCCTTGAATATAAATAAAAATAATATAATGCATTATTTAACAATATATCTCATAAAAAGATAAATAATAATATAACTATTTATTAAGTATTAGATACATAATATATATAATTTCATTGTTATCTAAGTTGATTATTTAACTTAATTATAGTGTACTAAAATAATTTTAAAATTTATAGGGTTACATATATATTATGTTATATATAATAAATATATATATATATATATATATATTATATTACATATATTGATATTAATATACCAATAATTTCGATATACCGTAAGGTATGGTATACCGCACTATCGGTACGACAACGGTATGAAAATTCTCATACTGAAATTTTCGGTATGCCGATCTTCGGTATACCGAAAAGTACGGTACGGCAACGGTATGAAAATTCTCATACTGAAATTTTCGGTATGCCGATCTTCGGTATACCGAAAAGTACGGTACGACAACGGTATGAAAATTCTCATACCGCATTTTACGGTATGGTATACGGTATGACGGAAAATTTTCGGCATACCGTACCGATCCACCCCTAATTGTAGATTAGTGTTTTAAGTGTGTAGGTAATAAAGTATAAAAGTGATAAAATAAGAGAGAGAGAGAGAGAGAGAGAGAGAGAGAGAGAGAGAGAAGGTAATAAGGTAATAAAGTAGGAGAGAGAATGTAATTAAGACCCCTTATTTTTCTACTAATTGTTACCTTATTTGAAAATGTGTCGAGATTCATGGGACGGCCAAAAAAGAAATACGTGTCAAGATTCGTGGGACGGAGAGAGTATGTAGTATTAATTCTAAACTGCACACAAAAATGCATTGCACTAGGCAACTAGTCAGATACCTATCGTCGCTGGCCCCCTCCTCCCCCCATCTGAATGATGCATATATATGAACACAAAAAATGTATAACTTTGCACATATATAAAAATGCATATATATATATATATATATATATATATAACAAAAAATGCATAATTTTGCATACAAAAATATGTATAATGTTGCCACAATGCAATGCATTTTTTTGTTTTGCGTTTAAATATATGCAAAATTAAGATGTTATAAATATATTATACACCTTAATCATTCGTACCAAACAAACCCTATATGAGAAGGTACAAATTTTAGCATAAAAAATCAAAGAACACTCCCACGTAAGCCAAACGATGTCGAATTATGTATTTTTATTTTTTCTTAAATTTTGGTGTACTATTTTTTTTTTAGGGGACACTAAATTTTGGTGTACTTAGTTAGCAACTTAGCATAAAGACTATCCTTAAAAAAACTTAGCATTAAGATGCCAATCTTTTGACAGGAGGTCAAATTTGTTGGCACATTTTTGTGAAAAAAATCCATAAGATTGGTAAATGAAATGGTATTTTTCGTAAGATGAATGACAAGTTTCTCTTACTTCTCAAGTAGATTTATATATTTATAGTGTTAAAATTCATCAGAAAATTAACATATAGATAAAAAAACAAGGTGGACATGTAGATTTATATATTTTTCGCTCTTGCTCTCACTCTCAGTGATTCAAGTCATAACTATTAGCCGGAAAAAAAAAAACGTGAAATCATTAATTGGCAGAAACCAACAAATCTAAACAACCATATAGAAAAAAATTGTTTTCTTCATCCAACTCTTTAAAGAAAACCTTTATCGATTCAAATGGAGTATAAAATCAAATGTTCTCTCCTACAATTGAATACACCAGTAAGAATAGGATACACTAGTAACATTGATGGCATTATCTACAATATGAATGAGTCAAGGAACAGAACAACTTTTTTGCATACATTGTATTAAGAAACAAGTGGATTCAGCCCCGCTCCGAACTTTTCATGGGCCCTAGGCAAAATGAGAAAAAGGGCCCCTTTAACTGTATACAATTGTGTGTTTGTGGGCCATCTTTTTCAAAGGAATAAGATTAGAGTCTTTGGGCTTGTACTGCATATTCTTTATTGATTGGACCCTAATATATGACTAAAAAGTCTTTATTATATAAAGTAATAACAATAAAAATAAAAAAAATTGGGGCCCCATTTAGCCCTGGGCCCTAGGCGGTCGCACCCCTCGCCTAGGCTCAGGGCCGGCCTTGAGTGGATTACTTCTTTGAGTAGTCCCTTGGTCCAAATATGGTTGTTCCAATTCTCACACTAGTACTACCCATTTCAATCTGCAAGCATCCAAATTAAGATAGTTAAATCATAATCCACATAGCAGTTGTCTTTTAATAACCTAGTTCTAGAATTATTTTTAGTTTCAGTAAGTACCACGATCAACACTCTCACCAAGAAAATTTTTTAAACTAGACTATTCACCAAGAAAAATGCACTCTTACCAAGAAAAATTGAAAAATTAGACTATTCAAGTTAGTAGAAATGTAAATCAGATGAATCCAATCATCTTGTTGATCAATTCAATTTGGGCAAATTCGATCTAGATTTTCTCTGGGCGGAAAATTGTTAGTCCTAACCGTAAATCTTGGATTTTTGAGCTAGCTCATCATCAGCTAGCTAGCAAGTTTAGAATGTATTCTAACGTGTAAATTGCCTATTGACAACCCCTTAAAATTAAATGAACCACCTGACCACCTCTCATATTTTTGCAACAAATGAAATACAAAAAGGCGCTAAAGAAGAAGATAAAAAAAAATCATTACGCTCTTATCTTTTATTCTTAAGCAGGGCTGTAGACAAGCCAAGCCGCGTCCAGCCGAATAATAGTAGGCTCGAGCTCTGCTTGTTTAAATATTTAGATGTTCGAACTTGGCTCGAGCTCGATTCGGGCTTTTATCTTATTGATGAAGCTCGGCTCATCACCTACTAACTAAATTTGAGCTCGACTCGTGTGATACTCAATAATATAAAATTTGAGATTGAGGTCAAGCTCAGCTCGTAAGATCTACGTAAATGTTAGAATTTTTGGAAAAGCCTCTTGATTAATATGTTCCTCGAGCTCGAACTCAACTCGTTTAAAGCTCGTACACTCATTCTTCACCCGGTCCTTAGTAGCCTTTCCAAAGGTAACCGGTTAGGTTGACTTTGAAAAGGTTCCTAGTAAACAACACGTTAAAGAAAGCTTCTTCCTTGTCACCACTCCCACTACCAATGAGAGGACTGAAAGCGGCCTACTTGAGAATGGCTTCTTGACTTTGCTTTCAACCGGCTTGGTATTGGCAACTCCACTTGGAGAGCAAGAAGGCAAGGCAGGAACTAGATCCCAAACGTGCTACTCTTTTCTTACAGAGATTGTGCGCTAAAAAATAGGCTTAAGTACGGATCCACTTCGACTGATGGTGATGGGTCAAGAAAGGCAGTAAGCACTCAAGTGCACCGGAAAGTCACCTTTCGTGGTCCTGGAGTTCATCTCCTGAAAAACCCGATCCAGATGAGTTCTTTTGTGCTCGCGAATAGGCTGGCAAACATGTTTGCGAACAATCAAATCCGAACATGTTCAAGAGCTCAACGAGCCGACTGCTGTCAGGCTCGAGCTCGGCTCATTTATTATCGAATTGAACTCAAACATTAAATCACTCTATCACTAAGCTAACACACACTTTCACCATTTATGTCTGATGTTTTCTACGGAATGTTTGACCAAAATATTAATACCTGCCGACCTAACCAATCCAGCTTGAAACGCCTTAACCAATTTCGGGTGAGAATTTTGTCGACCATAGCCCTTATTCTTTTTCTGGGTGTATTTGGGTCATAGAACCCATATGCATCGGGTTGGACGACATCCATACTAATAAGTATCAATACATTGCCATGATTAAGATATAGAAGCTGGGCATGCAAGTTTATGCTAAATTGTATCACTAAATTATCTTAATACCTATATTGGCACTTGATATATAAACAAAATCTAGTTCAACAAAATTCATGAAAAATGGTCATTAGGATTTAAGAGATAAGTAAATTAATCTAATTCTATGAAAATAATGCAGCAGCTTGATTTTGATAGTGTATAAAACTTAATAAGTACATAACGCATCAAAAGTAGAATTAAGAAGTTACCGCTTGCTCAAAGTCACCGGACATGCCCATTGACAACTCACACTGGGATTCAATGATTCCTAGGGCTTTGCATACCTCAGCTCTACAGTTCAATAAAGTCTGATGCATACGAAGGTACTCCTCAATTAGAATTGTAGATGAGTAATGACGGAAAGAGAAAACTGTTAAAGAGCACAATTGCTTAGTATTTGTTAAGGAAATATAAAGCAGTGGTTGAGCATAGCTCTATATAGGCTTTGATCTCAATTTAACAATAAGAAAGTAACATGATGACACATAAAGTTATGCCAGATAAAAGATCAACACAAAATTAACATTGAATCATATCCTGGCTCCTTCAATAAATTACATACCTTGAAGTTCTCAGGGGTTGATGTGTAGTCTGGCATCCCAATCGTCATTAGTCCAGAAAAGACGAGATTTGGACAACCTAGCTTCACATGCTTCACAAATTCTACACATTCTGATGGATTTAGACCAGATTTTGCTGCAAAATCCATTTGAGATAAGAATCAGTGTCCATAAAAGCATTCATAATACTCCAACAAGCTTTGTGTGCTAATTCAAGAGAATATTTGCATGATAGGTCAAGTGAAATTTTGACAGAATTTATCATGCAGCTAGTAACCAGGATTCTGAGACTTGCTTTCTCAAATTGTTTAAATCATTATGAAGCAAGTTATAGATGATGATGACACATCCCATCTTTCCACACATGAATGTTTTGAAACCGTATGATGATAGTCAACTACTAAACTTTAACTGGAACCATCTTCACCAATTCCCCAGGTCGAACAAATCTTTCCATCAATCTGAAATTGAATTGAATCATGATTTCATCACTCACATACTTCTCCGCTTGTGTTCACTTGAACCAATACCTTCAAAGGCTTCCTTCCAATACTTGAAACTACACGATCAAGATTATTGGCAACCTGTTTATTAGATTATAAACACCATCAGTGTTCCTCTAACTAATTTAAACCTTGAATCTGTGCCAAAACTCATGTCTAATTTAGAGCACAAATCTTGTAGGGGAGTTAATTTTTTAAAGGAGAACAACCAGAAAGATGTAAAGCCAACAACATATAACTATCACATTAGGCATCGCATCTTCTTTTGCTTACCTCATTTCAGAAAACTTGTCTTAAACTTAGGGTGGTTGATAAATTTATCATGAGAAAATGAGGAGGAAAAATTTCTCACTTTAAAATTCCTTCATTCTTTTCCCTCATTTTCTAGAAAAGAGAATTTTACCCTTTCTCATCCCTTCTTTTCACTTCAAAGAGGGATAATATTATTACACCGATAATGAAGGGATAATATTATCTCTCCTTGGAGTAAATAGAAGGGATGAAAAAGGATAAAATTCTCTTTTGTAGTAAAGTAAGGGAAAATAAAGAAGGAATATAAAGGGAGAAATTTGTGTTATCCTTCATTTCCTCATGATAAATTTATCAATTAAAGGGAACACAACCTTAAGATAATAGTTAAAGGAAGCAGAATGGATAGACTAAGACTTCTAGGAGCGTTTACTTTGCATGATTGAGTATTTTTATCGCGAAGAGTATGATCTCTTCTATCGCACCCTTTCAATAGGCCATAAATCAAGCAAAACTAGCTTAAATGATTAAAAATAATCAAGAAATTTGGGATATTCGAAAGTTTCAATTTACCTAAGTAAAAACAAGGAATTAACCTTACTATTTTTATCCATCAATGCTAATTCTTAAAAGTAAACGCCTCCTAGATTCTATTGCCAAAACTTAACTAATAAAGAATGGTTCTGTATCAAAATTCTCAATGAAATATCAGTCCAAATTTTACAGAACCCCTCCTTGCCTTGTTGGTTGAGCATTGGCTTTTGCATGTTTTCACTCGAACTAACCACCTCAAAGCCATAATACTTTTAGCACTTCATCTTCGAAAGTAGAACTTTTACAGAGAGTGAGTAGTAAATTTATGCAAACTGGAAAACATGAAACTACTATACTTGAGTTCAGGGAAATATATTATAAACAACGAAGTCTCTTATTCAACTGAAAGGGTTTTTACATGTTATGTAAATTGTAATTACTTTTTACCTTCTCATTATCAACACCCTGGACCATGGCCAGATGGGGAACAGCAGCTGCGCATAAAAGAAGCCATTGAACTTAAAGAAAGCATTATCGTAAAATGTTGCATGTTTTCCTAAATTAACATAATCTCTTCTATATTACAGTATAATCGAGATCTTTAATTAGCTCAATAACAATAATTGAATTTACGCATAGCTATTCTTCATACTCAGCAGCGCTTTCGCTTTGTTGCTCTGCAAATGGCCGACGAAATGCCACTCAATGTCTTCAGGCAGCTATACATAAACACATAGTATTAATATTCATCAAATATCAATCTATCCTTACGTAATTTATAAAAAAAAAAAAAAAAAAAAAACGATCAATCCATGTATATTCGTCTTAGCGTGTGTGTGTGTTTGTGTACATATATATTTACAGACTCAGATGGAATATACGTGTATAATGTATTGCTAAATCCTGGTGCATAGATGAACCTGAGGGGCTTTTTCGATAATTTCCTGGACGTAGTTTTCGCCGAAGCACCTGTGGCCGACGCCGTAGAGTTGGTCGATGAGGGCCAGCGGCTTTGTCTTGCTCACCGCAACGACCCTCACATCATTGGCGCGGCGGCCGGACCTTTCCGCCGCGATTTGGACACGGTGAAGCACCGCCCGTAGCGCCGTCACTGCTGCGCCTTCCACGGCCGGAGTCGCCATCGTATCGGGATGCCTGCTCCACTATCTCCGAATGGGGAGGGGGGGGTGATAAAGGGAAGGCAGTAGGAATTTCTCAACTTATCCGTAATTAATCTATTTTTAGTGATTCTGCGAGCTCAAGGAGTCAAAGGGGACCAAAACCATCTTTTCAAATTTATACTCTCTCCATTCACAAAAAATTGTTATAATGGAAGATGACACGAACTTAAAGAAAATCATAGTTATTTATTTACTAAGTAGAGAAATGAGCTCATAAATTAAGAAAAGTGAAAGAAAAAAAATTTAATTAAATTAATGTGTGAAAAAATGAGCCACAAGTTAGTGAGGAGAGTAAATGACCCACAAATTATTACTAAAAGTAGATTAAGACATATTTTTTTATACGTACCAAAATAGCAAATTAAGACATTTTTTTTGGATAAAGGGAGTACTATATGTTGATATTCCTTCTTCCACTATATGGAAATTGGGAGGTGTCAAGTAGGCTAAATTAAATGTTAAGGGTGTATTCAATTCAGAATTTAAAAGATTTTCTTTTGTTTTTAAAGTTCATAGATTTTCAATTCAAATTTTAAAAAATCTTTAAAAATCTATTACTAGTACTTAGTTATTACTCTTAAACCCCTAAAATATATAGCCTATGAAAACCAAGGCTGGAAATTTGATGCGTAGTATTATTTGGCAATGTAACATTTGGAAATTAGGAAGGAGAGAGTGTTAAATGAAGGATGCCCTAATATTTGATAGAATGGTGGACCATATTATTTTTTGCATGTGGAGATGGTTAAAAGCTATGGTACTCAATCATTTCTATTATTTGTCCTTTGAGTGGATGTTCGGTCTCATTAGTTGTTTTCCTTCTAAATTTTCTTGAGTACCATAGCTTTTACATAGGGAAAAAATAGTTTCTAAATTTTCTTGAGTACCATAGCTCATCAGTTGTTTTCCTTCTAAATTTTCAATGAGCAGAATCGAGTGTTGGAAGCTGTTTGCAATGGGAAATCTGTGTTTGTAACAGGCTCAGCTGGGACAAGGAAGATATTTTTACTTGAGGAAATCATTAAGAAGCTCAAGAAGATCCCTGGCCGGTCTAGGGTTTACGTGACTGCTTCGATTGGGGTTGCTGCTTGCGCCTTCCATAGACAAACTTTGCATTCATTCTCTGGTGTTGGTTTTGGTGAGCTAGATTGTGAAGGTCCGTTGGAGAGGGTTTTGTCGGATCAAAGGACGTGCCGAATTTGGAGGAAGGTTAAGGCAATGTGTTTGTGATGTTTTTTCGGCGGATCGGACACGGACTGAACTGGACCCCTTGCTCGGGTTTGACAGTCCTGGGTCGGTCCACACTCAGGATTTGGTTCGAGTCTGTCCAATATTTCAAAACATTTGATCCATCAAACTCGATGGGTCTGTCCGGATCGGTCCGAGTCCGACCCTCTACTCACCCCTATGAGAAAGAGATGGAGAGATAGAAAGTGCTTTTATTGCTCTCTTATTTTCTTACTTGGGGAGTGAAATAATGAGGGTGAGACGTGTAATAAATGGGTGCAAACATAGAGGTGGGGAAGAAGGGGGAATCAAAAATGAGAGAGATGAGGAAAATTTCCACCCATGCACGAAGAGCCTCCAATGCACTCTTCCACGATGGCTCTCCTATTCTCCATGTATTTAATAGCTTTCTAGGAAATTATGGCCTCAATTGGGTTTTATTTTGAAAACAATGGGTGAAAATTTGGCTCCCAATTAATTAGATTTGACTGAAAATTGGGCTTAAATCTTAGCCCAAAAATCGGCTCACTCCTTCCAAAAAATGAACTTTCACTCGACCCAACGCAGGAGCACACGTTCACGCAAAAATCACAAAAAGTTTATAAAAATCAAAATTAACCATTAATTGTGCCCCTAAAATGCAAAAGTTCTAATTGACTTAAAATCAATTATCGACTTAGCGAATAAATCCTACTCCCTCCGTCCCACCAAGCATGACCCAATTTTCTTTATAGTTTGTCCCATGAAGATTGACCTGTTTCTAAAAATGGCAAAAAAAAAAATTACCCTTTATTCATCTTTTCACTTTTTCACCTACCACACTTAACACACAAAATATCAATTTCTTAATTCTTGTGCTGAAAAGAAATGAGTCATGCTTCATGGGACGAAGATAGTATTATTTTATAATCTGTCTCAAGTATTCAACTCGATAGGCATCAAAATTCTCATTATTGTGAATGACCTATCTTAGTATTATAATATTTCTAAGATATTACTAATCTTAGAATGAAAATCAAAGGTATTACATTTTTATATCGATACAAATTATATTTTAAAGGGGTAATTGCCTGTAAATTCATAACGTTTATATGGAATTGGTTTTTACTCCTATTTTAAAAAATCTGCCTCTAAATACATAATCTTTCATTTTTGTATTGTTTTTGTCCGATGACCGATTTTTTCATACCCTGGCGCCGAAATGACTCGGTGGCAGCCAGAAATTGACATCTAAGCATATTATTGACATGTGGAAAAAATAATAATAAAAAAAACCCACATCATCATCTTCCCCAATCTCCCCCACACTCAAACCCCAATCTCCCCCTCCCACACCTACCGCCGCCACCCTCTGCCGCTGGCGATGGAGCATGTCGCCATCTCCTCACCTCGGCGCCGCCCCTTCTCCTCGGTTGGGCTGGAAATCAACATCAACCGTTTTGCCGAAAATTTATTTCTCGAAGCTTAACTGTTTTGCCGGAAATTTATTTCAGCTGACAAAAAAAAATGTGGCGGCCGAAGATCAAAGAGGGTCACGGCCCGTATCTGTACAACACGAACAACTTCGTCGGGCGGCAAATTTGGGAGTACGATGAGAACACTGGCACGGCGGAGGAACGAGAAGCGCAGATCGTGGATTTCCAGAAGGCTCGATCGGGACGACTGGAGCGAGAACAGGAAGAAGAAATTCCATTCAAGTGGCGATTTGCTCATGGGACTTCAGCTCAAAAAGGAGAAGCGGAATCAATCTCCTCGGAATCCCACCAGTGAGAATCAGAGAGAATGAAGAGATCGGCTACGAAGCTGCCACGACCGCCGTCAAGAAGGCGATGCGAGTGAACCGGGTGATCTAAGCTAGCAACGGCCACTGGTCGACCGAGAATGGCGGCGCCGAGGTGGGGAGGAGGCGACGACGCCATCGCTAGCGACAGAGGGTGGCGGGGTTTGAGAGTGGGGGAGATTGAGGAAGATGATGATGTGGGTTTTTATTATTATTATTATTATTATTATTCCACATGTCAATACTATGCTTAGGTGTCAATTTCCGATTGCCACCACATC
This sequence comes from Salvia miltiorrhiza, assembly GCF_028751815.1. NCBI lineage: Eukaryota > Viridiplantae > Streptophyta > Magnoliopsida > Lamiales > Lamiaceae > Salvia > Salvia miltiorrhiza. The sequence goes on along the minus strand of NC_080391.1, from coordinate 14,592,651 downwards.
AATTTTGGTTGCCACCGTATCATTTTGGCGCCAACGTAAGAAAAAATCGGTTATTGGACAAAAATGAGACAAAAATGAAAAATTATGTATTTAGAGGCATATTTTTTTAAAATTGGAGCAAAAACAAATTTCGTGTAAACGTTATGGATTTACAGGCAATTACCCTTATTTTAAATAGTAACATATGAAAAATCCTATTAATTTATGTTAAGGCTAAATATGATATTTTTGTCAAAATTATATTTTATTACTATTTTAATAGAATCAACCAATTATAAGGCCATATATATATATATATATATATATATATATATATATATATTATAATACTGAATTATTTTAAGTAAGATAACTTACATTATAATTTTTTTATACTATATATATATATATATTAATATTAAATAGCAGGTATTACTACTTTTTAAATAAAGTTATCCATCCGTAAATCAATAATTTTTTCTTTCTTGTATTAATATATCTATATACAAGCATGTAACTTAATAAATAATTAGGGTGTGTTTACTTTGGTAGTAAAATTTTCATTTGAAAAGGATGGATAAAAAAAGGTGAGATAATATTATATTTTTCTCTTTTTTTTTATCATGTGTTTACTTTGTTAGAAATAGATGAATAAACAAATTGAAATGTTAGAAAATATTTTCACACCCTCCCAATAGGATAATATTATCCAACATTTGTGAGAAAATGAGTGAAAAAGGGCTGTCCCAATAAAATTTACAGCCTGACCGGAGAAAATTATGCAGGAAACATGTGAAAATGATGAAAAATATACTTTTCCTAACCTTTTCTATCAAAGTAAACACACCCTTAGAGGTATTTCTTTAAAAGTTTAAAAATTAATTAATAGTAATGATTAATTAGGATATTCGTGAACCGTTGATTTAATATCCTGTATTTTTAAATTAAAAATAATTTTAAATATTACATCAATTATTCTTGAACTATTTTTATTTATCAAATTATCATCGAGTATATACTCCCTCCGTCCCATTATTGAAGACACACTTTCCTTATTGGGATGTCCCAATAATAAAGACACACTTCCAAATAAGGAAATAATTAGGGCTTAAGATACTTGCACTTTAATTATGGTATAAATTAGTACAAACCCTAATCTCCCTCATTTCTCTTCATTCCCAGCCGCCCACCTCCTTCCCCTTCTCGGCGGAGTCGCCGCCGGCGAGCCACTACCACAGCCGATCACCCCTCGTCGTCGCCTTCTGGAATCGTCGAGCACCTCTCGCCACGACCACCGTCCTTCTGGTAAACACCCTTCGCCATCGCCCTTCCTCTGTCACCCAAATCCGCCAAACCACCACAACGCAGTTCCGTCTTCTCTTACCTCTCGCCACGACCATCATTCTTCCTCTGGAACTGCTGCAATTTCCAACCTCAGATCTTCACTGCCGCAACCGCCACCCTCCTCTCCAACCTCAGATCTTCCCTGCCGCAAATGCCGCCCACCTCTCCAACCTCAGATCTCCACTGCCGCAACCGCCACCCACTGCCGCAACCGCCACCCTCCTCTCCAACCTCAGATCTTCCCTGCCGCAAATGCCGCCCATCTCTCCAACCTCAGATCTCCACTGCCGCAACCACCGCCCTCCTCTCCAACCCTAGATCTCCACCGCTGCAACCGTCATTTCCAGTGGCGCCGCCTAAAAACCCCTAGCACCAATTTTCAGAAATCGTCCCAAAAATCGTCCTATCTCCATATCTCCACCACCATCTCCAGATTTTTTAGGTTCGATTTTTGAGATGAGAAGGGAAGAAGAAGGAATTTTCTTGGTTCGATTTCTGAGATGAGATGAGAAGGGAAGAAGAGAGAAGTTTATAGGTTCGATTTATGGGAAAAGCGGTGGTCGGCGGTAGTGGAGACGGCGGTGGTCGGCGGCGATTCCGCCGAGGAGCTTTGAAGGAGAAGCAGAGAGAGAGAGAGAGTTGAATAATTAGATAGGAATTAAATAAGTTTAATTAAACACACTACATCACTTTAATTCTCTAATCTACCTCACCTTAATCTCTGTGCCCAAATGAAGTGTGTCTTCATTATTGGGACGGAGGGAGTAATTTGCAATCAATTTTAAATTAATTTTATATTCAACATTGTGTGTTCAGTATAGACTATAGAGGGTTTTGAGTTGAGCACAGAAATACAGCCGCACGCACGCGCGCGACCTGAAAACAGCACCGCTCCAGAACCGCCGTACCACCTCTCCTAAGTCACCGCCATTCCGTCCCTTGCTGCTCGCCGACGTGGACAGCTCGACTGATCGAGCAACCAGAAGTCGCGCCTGCGTTACCCCCTCCTTCGTCCGTCGCCGGCAGGCCAACGATTTTAGTGAGCTCTTATTTTCTTCTATTAACAATTTATGCAATTCTTTCATGATTTTTGCTTAGGTGAATCTATCTTTCTTCGTTTTTTCAGATAACTGAATTTTGGTTTTTGAACTGGTTTCGGGTTTCGGAGTTGGGTGGGGATTCGGAGGTCAGTTCTCAGTTATTCTACATCTTATGTTAGTCTAACAAGCAGAGAAAAATGGGGAAGGACAAGATTCTGGATTTATGGTGGAAGGAACAGATTATCTTCGAATTTACTTACTTTTATATAGCTGTAAAAGAAATGGATTATCTGTTAATTCATGTTTCTTTTTTCTTCTAATTATTGTAAATGATTTGTTTCTGAAAACCAATGTTCAAAATTTTGATTTTCTGAAACTGAAGCCTCGTCTTAAGGCATTGTTCTTGCTCTTACGCACCACCGAGATGGAGGCAATCGGATACTCGTGCGATGAGGTTGAAGAAATATCGGACATGGAGGCGTCGGTGGGGGCGGTGGAGAATCTCCTCGGGTATCGTTTCAAGCAGAAGAAGCTTCTGGAAGAGGCCTTGACTCACTCCTCCTGCGCCGAGTCCACCTCCTACCAGCGCCTCGAGTTCATCGGCGACGCCGCTCTCGGCTTGGCCATCTCCAATTTCGTCTACCTCAGCTACCCTGGCCTTGACCAAGGCAAGCTCACGCTCCTACGAGCCGCTAACATCTGCACAGAGAAGCTTGCGCGCGTCGCTGTTCGCCACCGTCTCTATAAGTACGTGCGCCGCAACGTCGCAGCCCTTGATGACAAGGTATCCGCTTTAATTCATTTTTGTTAACTACTCTCTTATTTCTCCCGTTTTCCTTTGGCCTTTTAGTTTTTGAAATTTATTTTCTAAAAAAATGATTGCATTTGATTTTTTTATTTGTTTTGGTAATTGCAACATTAAATCAATGTAAGACCATGAACTCAAACATAAGACCTTGGACCTTAGACATAGACATTAACCACTCTATGGATAGGCCAACACACACACACAACATTTTTTATTTTTGACCAATAGTTAATGTTTACGAAGGCCTTGCTGATCTGAGACATTGAAACTAATGCCAAGTTTTAAGAGAATTTTTGTAGTGGCATAGTTTGATTCTAGAATTGTACAGTGGAAGATGGTGTAAATGATGCGTAATTCAGTTTGTGCTACCCAAGGAAATGGCTTTGCTGGAGATGACAAATTGTGAAGTTGGTTTTGTTATCTAATTAGCACTTTTGGGTCGTGTCAGGGGTTCAATGGTTGCTATATGTCCATCAAGTGTATAATGCACTTTCGACGAAGTTTGCCCGTTATACGTCACTGAAGACGTGCTTCATGAGAAGCTAAGCCAACTCGTTCACTTTCAACTCTGTTTAAGATCTAATAGAGTTAAGATGGTAGGACAGCCCGTGTGACCGAGCAATTTGCTGAGAACATCAAATAACAGCATGAACATTTGTCGTCTCAGAACTAGGAATGCGGTCCTTGATGGAACGCTGTAATCCACTGAAAAACCATCCCTAATAATGTTCTGGCTCAAGAGAGGCAATTGAGCAACCCTTTCTTCAAATAAGGACAGATAGTCTTCCAATGATCCCGGCTGTCTGGTGAGATGCGTGGCTTCGTAGGCATTGATGGCTGAGCTATCTCCGAAATGGTCCAACATCTCTCGGGTGAATTGCCCCCGTGTAATCGCTTTTTCACGGCTCAACACCCATTGAGCCCGAACATAGAACGTCCTGTCGATGAGTGCCTATTGCACCCGGTCATTTTCTGGAGTTTGGTGCACCAAAAAATACTGTTCAGCCTGAGCCAGCCATGCGATTGGGTCCGTCCCATCGAATGTCGGAAACTCTATTCGAGGGTTCTGCACAGCCTATGCTGCATCTGAACCGTGCCCTTCTCCGGCAGATGACCCGCTGCTATCAGATGACCTAGTTGATTCTAACTTTGATAGGATTGCCACAAACTGGTAATCGTGCTTTCCCAGGGCTGCCTCAATCGAAATTAATGGACCTTCTATTGCGGCTGCCTTAAGACTCAACTCATCTACCACCTTCTCCATCTCAACTCATCTACCACCTTCTCCATCTTCGTCTCCCCTCTTGTATTGGGCATGAACAATTCCACGTTCACCGCACCAATTTAATAGATTTAAGATAGTAGGAAAGATAAAGGACTGGAATTAATTGAAAGAGAACACCCCAAACGTGGGTCACAGAGCGAAATACTCTACTACAGCCTACGCTGCAAAGTTCAAGCAGAAAGCTAACTCTAATCTAGCATAGAAACACTTATTTATAACCTACTTCTATCCAGGCCCATGCAGAATACATAAGCCCACAATTATAAAATAAGAACAATAATAAAAGGACAGAATTAAAAACTAAATTCAGAACTAATTCTTCTCAGCCCGAAACCTGCGGCTCACATAAACCTTAAACCTCAGCGACGCTCTATCAAGATCATGTTCCTCTTATGCCTTTGTTTTAGGTAAGATAATTTGTAGTGGCAGTACAAGGGAATAAATAGAGATATAGTGGTTTTGTCAAATTTCTGCAGTTGCCTGATTTGTAAGATCTCAATATGCACTTCTGTGCTACATGACTGCTGGAGTTACAAATGGTGAAGTTGACTTAGTTATCTAATAAGCACTTTTGGGCAAGTTATGGGTTCAATGGTGGCTAAATGTTGATCAAGTGTATGATGCACTTTTGGTGAATTTCGCCATTATTGTCCACTTAAGATGCACGCCCAAGTGCTTCTTGGGAAGCTAAGCCAACTTGCCACTTTCAACTCTATAAAGATCATGGTCCTTTCATGCCCCTATATTTCAGGTCAGAGAATTTGTAATGGCGGTACAAGAGGAGGAAGAATTAGAGATACATGGGGGTTTGGTCAAAGCACCGAAAGTTCTTGCAGATATTGTGGAGTCAGTAGCAGCTGCTTTATATGTTGATTGCAATTTTGATTTACATACTACATGGGAGGTTAGTTTACATTTGCTTTTCCTTATGTTGTGCCTTTTCCTTTTCTACTCTTCTAAATATGTTTAGTAGGATTTATGTTAAATGTGGTAATAGTAATTTACTTCCAGCCAAGAATTATTTTGTCATAAGCTTGATTGCATGCTTGCTAGAGGAATATGAAAAAGAGTCTCTGACATATGGCTATTTCCTAACAAAATATGAGGTCTTTGTTGTTATTTATGCATAAGAAGCAATCTGTTTACGACATGATCTCAACAAACACAAAAGTCCTAGCTTGATTTGTTATAAGTTTTCTCCCATATTGTTTCAGATCTTTAGGAATCTTCTAGAGCCCATTGTAACGCTAGATATTCTGGAACAACAACCACAACCAGTTACGATGCTCTTTGAGTCATGCCAAAAGGATGGAAAGCAGGTTGAGATAAGTTATGGGAGAAAAGAAGAGAAATTTTTTGCTACTGTCACTATCGATGGGAAGTTTTTGGCCTCGGCTTTTTCTGAGCAAAAAGAGAACGCAAAGCTCCTTGTTGCAAAGGCTGCTCTCCGAAAATTGTCTTTTGGATCTTGTGACCCATTGAATGATAACATATTCAACCATCTCAATCGGGATGGTGAAATTGAAGGAGCAAAACAGAAGCTGCATGAGCTGTGTGGCAAGAAGAAATGGCCAAAACCAAATTACAAGTAAGTCTTGTCCTAATATTAAGAACTTTGTGTTACTCTAACTGCTATTTTACAGAGTTTGCATACACGTTTTACAACCTTCACCATGCTCATTTTTTGTTTTCCCAGTTTTTGCTGTGGAAGGAAGTAGTTTCTGCTATTAAGTTGTGGTGTTTCCCCACATAAATTAGTTGATTGCATGTTAATGTTATGCTTCAAATCAATATGGTAGATAGACAAGATCAAATTATGGATATTTAAAAATATGTGCAAGCTTATGACATATGATTCCTAGAGTCGACTCTGTGAGCTCATTCATTGGAGGTAGAGGAAAGATAATTGTATCTTCCACCTATTGATACGATTAATGGGGGAGCACAACACGTATGGTATATGTAAAGGTTGGTGCACTAGACACAGGTTATGAGGTAGAAAATGCCTGAGCATCTGCTAGAAAGTGTAGCCTAGGTAAGCACTACTAAAGCAGAGGATGATTATTTTGTTTCCCAAAGTCTAAAATGTGTATATTATATCCAAGTTTGTCATCTGTTAATTTTTATTCATATTGTATTTAAGTTTGTCATCTGTTATTTCTTAGCTGCATTAAAATTACGTGAAATGATGAAACTGTATGGTAATTCTAAGTTTCATCCGAAGTTGGATGACACATCTTGCTCCAAGTGCTATTGTCCTTCTCTTTCCAATCTTAAAAAATTGTGTAAAATTATTTATAGATTTTTGGGCTGTCACATGTGCAGAATCCAAAAAGAAGTGGGCTCTGCTCATCAGAAGAGATATACATGCTCCGTTGAAATTGAAATATCTAAAGGTATACTTTTCGTGGAGGGGAATGAGAAGCCAAGAGTGAGGGAGGCAGAGAGCTCAGCAGCTTCAATAATGCTCTACGCCCTTAAAGACGCCAACTATCTATGATCATGTCCATAACCTATTATTCTACATATATATGTTAAAAATTCTAACATTTTATCAATCATGTAAAAATTCTATCACAAGGGTAAAAATTCTAATCTTGATGATAAAAATACCAAATTATTTATTTTATCAATCATGTAAATTGTAAAGTAAACATTTTCTAACAACATTCTATCTTGGACACCACAATAGGAATTAGAGTTGTACTATCAATTTTTCCGAATCAAGTAATTAATCACATGATTTTAATTTCTGGAGACTACGTTAAGAGAATGTACAATTTATTTTAAATAGAGTTAATAGTGTTTTATGTTCTCCAACTTTCAGAATTTTCCACAAAATGTTCCGAATTTTGATTTTCTCCTAAAAAACTCGGAACTTTTAATTTTTTTTTTCACAAAATGTCCCGCTATATAAAATCTGGTGATGGAAATATGAATCATCTCATCGGAGTCTGAGGTGGACGTCTTGTTGTATAAATAATTAAATAAATAAATAAAAAACTATTCCACTTCATTAATACACAAATTCCACCTCATTAACACAAAAAAAATAAAATAAAAAATCAACTTAATAAACCCAATCCCATCCTTGTTTCTTACTCAAAGTTTAAACAAAACATCAAACTTCTTCCCCAATTTTTTTTTCTCTGAAATTTATCGCAGAAACCCAATTGATTTCCAACTTGTAATAATGCGCATACCAGTCTAATGGGCTTAACAATGTTAAATCAACTTGACTTCCAACTTGTAATAATGCAATCTATTTCATTGTGGTTTTCAAATTTGGGTGTAAACCAATTACTATACGAAGCATGCATTAAGTATAAATCAAGATAAAAGGGGATAGACAGCACCCTTTCAGTCATTCTGTCGAACACTTTTACCAGCACACTGACTTCATATGAGAGCATTTCATGTACATCTGAAGCAATAAAGAGGACGATTATATTTCATATAAGCGCTATTATTGCTCCACTACAGATAAAAAGGACGACTATAAAAAAATCTGCAATCAAAAGGGGTTTCGATGCACTTTGGGGAATTGGGTTTCTACTATAAATTTCAGGACAGGTTTCAATTTCTGCGATAAATTTCAGAGAAGAAAAAAAATTGGGGAAGAAGTTTGATGTTTTGTTTAAACTTTTGCGTAAGAAATAACGATGAGATTGGATTTATAAAGTTGATTTTTTTTATTTTTTATTTTTAATGTTAGTGAGGTGGAATCGGTGTATTAATGAAGTGGAATAGTTTTTATTTATTTATTTAATTATTTATACAACAAGACGTCCACCTCAGACTCCGATGCGATGAGTCATTTTATCGTCACTAGATTTTATATAGCGGGATATTTTGTGGAAAACGCTGAAAGTTCGAGATTTTTTATGAGAAAATTAAAATGGGTTGGAATTAAATCTACCCACATCAATAAAATGTCTTGCAAAACTACCCACTTTGAAAGTCAAAGCCGAAAAGTACACTTGATGGTGATGGGTTGCTTGGTTTTTTGTAAAAGTTCTTACACTTTTCTTACACAAGTACAATTGTGTAAGAAAATGTGTAAGATAGGTAGTTAAAAATGCACAAAACCAGATAAATGTGCAATTATTGTAAGATGATTGACGTATAATGCCCTAAGTTTGAAAATAATGAAGGTAAGTTTGTGTATAATAAAACAGTAATACGAGGATGAAAAAAATTGTACTTTAAGTATATTTGGAAACAAAAAAAAATTATGAACCTAATGTATACATTATCCGCCAGTAAAACATAGCCGCTAGCATTAGCCGCCGGGTTTAAAAAACCCGGCGGCTAATGCTAGCGGCTATGTTTTACTGGCGGATAATGTATACATTAGGTTCATAATTTTTTTTTGTTTCCAAATATACTTAAAGTACAATTTTTTTCATCCTCGTATTACTGTTTTATTATACACAAACTTACCTTAATTTTGTATTTCTTTTTTTAAAATATATTCTATGAAGTAGAAATACATAATAGGCTTCTATTTAGACAAATTTGGATTATAGTGGTGTAATAAGTCTCGAATTTTTTATTTTATTTTATTTAACAGGAATTAATATAGCCTAACGCATAAAATAATAGAAAATGTTGGATAAAAATAATATATAATCATATATTATGAAACAGTAAAATACTAGAGAGCCTACCATATAATTATCCGCCAGTAATTCGTATCCTCTAGAATTAGCCGCGTGAAAGAAACCCTAAGCGGCTACTTCTAGCGGATACTTTTTACTGGCGGATAATAGTACCATGTCATTTATTACTGCTTTTTATATCACAATATATATAAATTTTATTTATTATCGTTCCAATTAATGGTTGTTGTATTTTTTTCAATTTTGAAGAGCTAAAGCTAATTTAATTGTGATTGGACAATTCAACCGGCAAGGGTGAAGCTTTATAGGGTGGGAATCTATAGGCTTTGCAGCAAATTAAGTCACGGGCGGCTAGAATTGAGCGGGCACGGCTTTTGTGGGATTTGTTTGAAAAAATTGAAGCTTTGATAAGAGAGATAAATTGGGTAGGGCCCATTTACACAATATTTTATGTTAAATTAGGGTTAAGAAGTAGAGAAGCAGCCGCGCACTTGAGAGAAGGAAAAAATCAGCCGCTGGAGGAAAAAATCCATTGTTTTGGTTCCTCTTCTTCAAATCAGCCGCACTCCACTTGAGAGAAGGAAAAAATCAGCCCATTTACACAATATTTTACACAATTCACGCCATGGCTTCTTCTTCAAACCAAGTAAGTATACTTGTTATTTGTTTTGTATATGTTAGATATATTTATATGTTAAGAATCTATATGTTTTGTATATGTTTCGAATTTTGTATATTTTTAAGTAAGTATATGTTTTGTATGTTTCGAATTTTTATATGTTTTGTATATGGGTGAATTTTTATGTTAGAATCATTATGTTAGAATTTATATGTTTGTATGTTACAATTTATATGTTTCGAATTTTCATATGTTTTGTATAGTATTGAATTTTGATTTAGATATAGTATTTGTTAGATTTATTTATATGTTTCGTATATGTTAGATATAGTGTAGTTGAGTGCTGTTACAAGTTTGAGTATAGTTTCAGTGTTGTTAGAATTTTTATTTAGTTGAAGCATATTTAGATATATTTAATCGTCTATTTAGATCATTAGGTTAATTTTACTGTATTACGCATAAAATAATAACGTTTTTTTGGTTATTCAGAATTTAAAAAATTTATAACATACTAATAAAAACATATAGAACCATAATTACCTAATATCCGCCAGTAATTAATCTTTTTAAGAAGTAGCCGCCGGGTTTGAAAACACCAGGCGGCTACTTCTTAAAAAAATTAATTACTGGCGGATACTTGTTTATTGTGGTTCTATATTTTTTTATTTATGTTTCTAGTAATTTAATAGTTAATTATGCATTATTATTAGTTGATGTTTGTTAATTCATTATGCTTTGTAAATTGAGTTATTTTTTGTATTGAATAGGTCCCTTATTCGAGGCGCGAGCAAATCAATCGTGTGGCAGTTGAGATCAGTACGTACAACAATATTACTTACCTATCGACAGTAGTCTCGAGACTAAACGAAATTGGCGGTTTTGCACTGGAGAATACGTTCAGGCATGGGTGCTTTGGGATGATGTTGGATTGGCAGCCGGGCCAGAAGTGCAATGCTGCATTGCACCATATTGTCTCTCGTCATCTTAAGATCACGAGAGACGATGAGGATGATGAGATCTGCTTCTACATCAACGGGAGGAACGTTGAGTTTACTCCGAGAGATTTCGCTCTCGTGACAGGATTGTCCTTTGGGGATGATCCTTTTGACCCCGAGGCTGAGCACGATCTGAGTCGGGCTCATACATTTAGACAATTTTGCCGCTCTCAACCGGTGTCAGTGCGGGAGCTGGCGGATATATATTTCGACACCGTCAATCCAGTGGTTGACACCGACGGCGGGTTGTACCTCCGTGTGGCCCACTTGTTGGTGCTACACGCATTTGTATTAGGAGTGGACGTGCGCCGACCCGTGCAGTCCTGGACTTGGAAGCTGGTGGATGATTTGCCGACCTTTTCCAGATTTCCTTGGGGATCGTGCGCGTATAGAAGCTTGAACTACAGGTTGAAGCACAGCACAATCAAAAAGGATTGTAAAAAGTATCACTTCTACGGTCCTTCTTGGGCCCTATTCATTTGGGGTCTTGAGAAAATTCCCTATTTGGGCCCAGCCATAGCCATATGCAATGCGGGGGTTTACCCTAGATTTCGGAGGTGGACGTTCGTGAAGACCAAGTTGGATGGGTTACAGAGTTATTTTGAGTCTCCGGTAATAATTTAGTTGTTTATTTGTTAATATTATTTTAGTTTATGAATATTAATGTTTGACTACATTTTTTTTGTTTCTAGGAGAACGGGATATGGGAGATGGTCCCCGATGAGTACGAGGCCAAGACATCTTACTGGCTATCGGTGGCAGGCGTCAATGCCGGGATAGGGGTTCGAGTACCAGAGCCGGCAGTCTTTGGTCATAGGCAGCCTCGGCAGCGCTACACTGGTGGGGACCACAACGAGGATGCTCCTGAGCATCAACCTCGGCGTCGCAGTATGAGACAGGATACTGGCAAGCGCCCGAGGGGACAAATAGTGGACACCTCATCGAGCAGCAGCCATCACGATCAGAGCATTGGGGGCGATCACCCCGTTGATTCTGGTCGAAGGTCTCACAGTCACAGAGCCCCGAGGCCTAGGCACGAGGATGCTCCTGCACCTTCACAGTGGAGCGAGGAGGATTGGCAGCGCATGCAGCACATGATGCGCGAGAGTGAGGAACGGGTAGCGAGGACCGTGGAGGACAGCCTGTTCAGGAGGATTAAGAGATATTTCGAGGACAAGTTCGATGCTATGCGTTGCCGATGCTCGCATAGCACTGATGTTCACGTGCCCAGACCTGCTCCACGATCTCACTCTGACAGGAGACGCGAGCCCCAGCCCGAGCCCGACTCCGATCCGGCGCAGCCTACATCCTCAGAGGCCCCATCGCATCACCAATCCCCTGCACATGAGTCTCCTGCACGAGAGGTGGGACAGACTACTGGTGATGCCATGCACACCCCGCAGTGGCAGCATGATCCGTTTGGTGGCCCGACTAGTTTTGGGCATGTGCAGACTCCGCACATGGGTGTCCACCACATGCCCACATTCGAGGCGTCCAGTTCTTATGGCGGGCCACGCTACTCGTGGGCTGAGCCGGGCACGAGTTCAGCATACCCTTTTGAGCCGGCCCGTTCTTCGGCTCCGATCCTGACTCAAGATGAGATGCACGAGTATTGGAAGCAGTTTAGAGGGGTATGTTGTCGTTGCATTAAATTTACAAGTCATTTAATTTAAATTATGTCAACATTGTTTAACTTGCGTTGTTTTATGTGAATTATAGGGAGTTTCTGAGGCAGTTTCTGAGGCAGTAGCTGCTGTTCCCCTCAGTATTTGTGCACCGGAGGCTCCACGCAGAAGTCGCCGAGAACGGAACCCGTCGGCTGCACTTCGATCACCATACGTGCACAGCGCCGTGCCGAGACCCGTCGACTCACAGTATGTTGACGGGTTTGACCGTATGATGAAAGCTGGCAACCGTGGCAACTACTGGACGATGTCGGTGGCAGAGAGCGAACACCCTCTCCCGTGGAGCTTTTGGACCACTATGCAAAACACGAGGAGGGACCTCTCGTCCAATGTTGGTTAATTTATGAATCAGTTGTTATCATGAAAGTCTGGTCACTTGTTACTAACATTTAAGTACGTGCAGGCTGTTGATTGCTACATGATGACGATGAGATCGAGGTTGATGAGGGGTGATGACTTGATAGACGGTGTTGATGTGAGGACCACCATCGTATTGGATACAGAGTTATTCGTAAGCATTTAATTAAATATTATTATTGGATACAGAATTATAATCAAATATGCTTTTAATATAATGTTTAATTGCTGCAGAAATATTTCGATGATGAATTCACGCAGTTGAAGTCAGCGTGGCGGGAAATGTTTCCCGCGAAGGCAGAAGGGCGGTTTATATATTCCGACGGAGTTTTTGCTACGTGGCAACCGCATGCCAAGAAGATGTATATGGTGCATGGGCAGGGGGTATCTTCGACTCATGGCGATTGGATGAATGCCACAACGGTACACATATATATCTACAGTATCAATATGTTGGAGTAGTTCATTTTTTATTTCCTCTTCACCAATTGCATTTGCGCGTGCAGCTCATTTTGCCTATACATGTGTGTGGACGTTACATTACATACCGAGTGGATTTGCTGAGTGGAGTTTGCGACATCTTCGATTCGCAGTTGTTCAAGACCATGCCGCAGCCGCGCTTCGATGTGATCGCCGCCCTATATCCGCTGCAGTGCCTGTTGGGTAAGATGCTTGAAGTGTCCCAGTGGTTCGCAAGGACCACGATTGTCGACAACCCGTTGGAAAACCTCCAATGGCGAAGGTTGAAAATCCAATATGCCGACGAGAATGAGCAGTTTCAGCAGCCAGATCAATGCAGCTCCGGTGTTTTTGCGTGCATGTATGTGGAGCGTCTGATATCAGGCTCGCCGAGCCTTGCGTGGGGCAATGGGCACGCCGCCGACTATAGGCGCAAGATAGGCAGTAGCATCTACGAGTTTTGCATCCCCGCACCGAAATAGCTTATGTATTTGTACATTTAAATGATAATTATGCAAATGACGTTTTGATTAGAGGTTGCAGTATCTTTTTGAGTATTTTTCTATGATTTTCCACTTGCATCCTAGATAAAATTATGAAATAAGATGATTAATGAAACTAGCCGCCAGTAAATAATTATCCGCAAGCAGTAGCCGCTTGAAAACATTTCAGCGGCTAATCACGGCGGGTAATTAATTTCTGGCGGCTACTTGGGCTAAACGTCTTATTTGATAGTTTAATGCATAAAAAAGCATACTTTGGGTGTTTTATGCTATTAACTAAACTTTTATATAAAACATTGTTCACTTCTCCAAAGTCTCATTCATAATTTCAACTCATAATTGTTAAGACATGTCCATGTTGGTCATTACTAAAGGCGTGTGTTTTCTGCTTCAAATATTTCAAATCAGGCAACACAATAGCTTCTAAAACATCAAAAACCCGCTAATTATCATTCTATCCGCCAGTAAATACATATCCGCGGCCAGTAGCCGCTGATGTTTATTGTTGGGCGGCTACTAGTGATAAACCATTAATTACTGGCGGATAGTGAACATTCCATGGTGTTTGCTAGTTCATCGATATTATGCAAATGAAACCGCTTCGAAATTTATTCAATCAGTATCCAATACTCCCAACTTCAGAACATCACTTACTGGAATGAACTAGCTCTACTGAATATTCAATCAGTATCCAATACTCCCAACAACAATATCCATCAAAATTTAATATAAAAGGTAATTAAGCTACTGCTCCCAGCCCGTACCCTTGCATGCTCTACGTGTGTGGCCAGGCGAGCCACATAGACCACAGGTTTTGGGTGCTCGTTTTCCCAGACTACTTGATGCATCCGCTGTTGTGGTCCTTTGAGTCGGCCTCTCACCAGCTGAAGGAATTCTAGATTCTCTTGGTCGACCAGCTTGTCGCCGAGAAAGGTTTGGCAAAACAATATCAGATGCAACTTCAAACGGAATTTCCCAGTGCTCTAAGGGAGGCAAGTGATTTACTGCTCCGGAGTATGTTTGAACCAGTGAACTCCGCAAGTAGTAAGCTTCCACGTAATCTTCCACTGGCTCTTTCGCCTCACTGCGAAAAGAAAGCTAATATTTAGTAGGCATCTAATAACTGTAATTTTATAATAAAATAGATTTAGCATACGTAATGGCTGCGATCGCATGAGAACACGGCATGCCGTCCAGGTCGAATTCATTGCATTCACAGCTCTTCGCTTGAAGGTCAACCATGAAGCGACGATCACCAGCACGAACCCTGTATTTTCTCTCGGAGGTCCTCTTCGCAGTGTAGCGACGACTCTTTGAGATCTCCGCACTTATCTTCTGTTTTGCCTCTGGAGTAAGAAGGTCATCGCTCTCTTCCGCAGACGCAAGTCTGTCATTGAACCACTGCTCCAGAACCATCCTGATTGCCTCCAGCATGGAGCATATAGGAAGGCGTCTGGCCCACAACAAACGGGCATTCAAAGCCTCGGCAGCATTAGATGTAAGAAAACTATAACGGGTCACCGGACTTTGTGATCGTGCCCACTTCTCAGGGCCTACGCGCATCAACTTCCCGTACGCCGCCGGCTTCAATTGAGCCATAGCCGACATTGCACGTGAAAATTCTGAGTCCGTGTAGGCGTATGCAGCCTGGCGGAAAAGCTCAACAACAGCTTGCCCGTAGCCCTTAATTTTGTTCTGCAAGTGGTAGTAGCAAAGACCGTGAGTAGCATTTGGTAACTCGCTCTTCACAGCATTAGCAATGGAGACATGCGCATCAAAGACAACTAGTAAGTTGTCGGGCTGACCAAAAGTTTGTCTCACATTTGAGAGGAACCACTTCCATGACTCATCATTCTCGATCGGCCCGACACCAAATGCCAACGGAAAAACTTGCTCGTTTGCGTCTTTTGTCACGGCGACGAACAAAATGCCATTGTTCTTCCCCTTCAAGTGTGTGCCGTCGACCACAATCACTGGCCGAAGCGAAAAGAAGAAAGGTGTGATGGAAGCCGCAAGAGCAAGAAACAGATGTTTGAACCGGTTGTTTTCGTCTACTTCGAAATCCATCACGGTGCCTGGATTCGCTTGAGTTAGGGCATACAAATATTTGGGCAGAAGAAGGAACGAATCATCAATTCGACCGTATATCTTCTCTAAGCTGAGATTTCTTGCACGCAGCGCGACATCATATTTGATTCTGACGCCAAATTCACGTAACAACTCCGACATAATAGATTTCGGCTTAATGACCTCTCCGTCATCGCGTATTCTTTTTTCCACATAAGCTGCAACCACATTCGAATGTGCCTTTATTCGTTTCAAAATGCCCAACTCCCCTTCGCAAGAGTGCTCTTTAAACTTATGCACTCCCCACATCCCTCCGCCGTGACAAGATGCACGCACATCGAACTTGCACTTATCAGAGTGCTTGCACTTGTAATAGAGGCGTCCCTGATCTGAGCGTACAACTTTTGCCTCAGCCCCTTGCTTCATATTCCAGAAGCCAACAGCAAGGACCAATTCTTCTTTACTGTTGTAAAAAGAGTTCTTCCCCAAATCAGCAACTCTGGACAGCTCACTCTCGCGAGCAACGAGCGAAGTCGTGGCGTCCACTGGAATCAACGGAACTATCCAATTAGATAGTTCACCGGTCGAGTCCGTCGGATTTCCGTGACGGGTTCTACTTTGTCGGATCCAACCTGCTCGCTCGGTCGCCGTGAACTCTATCAGATCATCGTCTAATAAATCCTCAGAGGCGGCAGAATCTGTGCCCGACTCGTTCGTTGGATCGTATTCTTCGTCTTCTTCATCAGAATCGTCATCAGGTTCTTCGGCTTCGTCTTCAGGTTGTACGGCTTCTTCATCAGAATCGTCATCCGTCCGCACCTGGTTGAATCTCCCGCACATTTCATTCAGATTCCATGCGGATTCGTCCAACAGTTGCCCATCCCATGAAAAGTACTGTGTTGGAGGCGCGCTCTCGCGAGCATGATACGACGTCTCATACTGACTAGATTGTGCTTCATCATCTCCGTATCCCGAAGCCTGGCCAAAATCAAAAGTAGGGATGTACGCTTCTTCGACCGGGTCGTTGTTGTGCTCAACGTACACCATGGGATATTCGGCAGTTTCCAACAAGCCTTGCACATCATCGTCGTCACTTATTACGCATTTCGTCTCCCTTCCAAATCGATTGGTCGCCAAATAATACAATTGATAGTTCGGGCTCAACGAATGCATTGTCAGCACATTGTTGATGCTGTATATCAGGCTCGCAACTGTTTCATTTAAGAGGGGAAGGACCTCCGTAGCCCCGCCAACATAGTGTATACCATCGACGACTCCGTTGTATCTCACATATATGTATCTCACGAATTCCATCTATAAAACCACATAAAATACAGTATTAAAATACGTTTAAAAAGTTCAAAACATCACAATAAGCTCGAAAAATGAAGTATCCGCCAGTAAATCATTATCCGACACCAGTAGCCGCTGACCTTGTAGGGTCGGCGGCTATTATCGTTTTCTAATGCTCTCAACGTTAAAAACAACGTACGATTAAACATGCAAACTATAATTTATACAAACAATACAGGAGAATCACCTTTTCGGGCTGAAATTCAACACAAATTGCCTCCTCTCGCACAAAACCACTCAAATCTTTAGGGTATGCCTGAATTTATGAAATTCAAGGTGAGTATTTCAATTTGTGTTTTGGTCATTCACAAATGCAGCCTTATAAGGACTAAACTTGATTCCTTACAAAAAGTTCACGTGAAGTGCAGTGTTCATTCAATACGGCTTCAATCTATTATTGCATGTCACCTCACGCATGCATAAAATTAGCATTAATGCCCCACTACAACCAAATTTTTTGCAGAGTCACCTTCTCAGTATGTACTTTTAATTTTTTACTAAAAAATTAAAAGTAAAAAATCGCAACAAATACAAAAGGGGAATGCGTATGTTATATTTAAACATTCATAACAAGCTGAAAAATTAAAAATTATACATAATTTGACATAAAATATTATTTTCTGCCTAACAGACCAAGTATCCGCCAGAAAATCGTACAAAAAGTTCAGTAGCCGCCATATATTTTTTGTTAGCGGCTACTGATAAATCAAATAATTTAATGGCGGATACTTTACTTTTTGGCTATATAATATTATTTCATTACCGAATATATGAATTTCCAAATAATTGGTATATAATTTCTTATTATTTTATGTGCAAGTCTATTATTTTTTGTGTAGTCAAATCATGCATAAAGTGAGTGTTATTACCCCCACTATAATCCAAATTTTGGCAGATTCACTATCTCTCATATTTCCCATCCATGTGTACTTCTTGTACTGTACATATTTCACTATCTCTCATATTTCCCCTTGTAAAATTAAATAAAAATCTAAAAATAACGGTGCATATGTAACAATAAAAAATCACGAAGGATAAAAATTCACAATCATGCTAATTATGAACAAAGTATTTTTTTTGAAGCGAATAACACAAGTATCCGCCAGTAATTAGTAGCCGTTGAATAGTAGCCGCCGGTCACAAACTTCAGCGGCTACTTCGGCCGGCTACGAATTACTGGCGGATACATAGTTTAATGGTTTCAAAAAAAAAAATCTTAAGAATTGACATGTTCGTGATTTTTTTGGCCTTCGTATTAATGTTTGTAACACACAAACGTCCCCTAATTTATTCAAAATTTGCAAATCTATTTAATCTTATAATGCATGAAAGTGACGTTTTCTCACATTTTGTACCAATTTTAACTGTTTTCTTACACAACTCTTACACAATTTCCATCATCATCAACTTTTACACAAAAAACCAAGCAACCCATCACCATCAAACTTGCTTTTCGGTCTTTGACTTTGAAAGTGGGTAGTTTTGCAAGACATATTATTGAAGTGGGTAGATTCCCCTATTAACACAATTAAAATTTGGGACATTTCGTAGAAAACTTTGAAAGTTGGGAACATAAAATACTATTAACCCTTTTAAATACAAACAATGACGATTAAACATGAAAGTTAACACTTCTAGAGTTAGGATTGAGCTGACATTAGAACTAATGCCAACTTGAAAGTTTTCGCTTGATCTAGTCTACAAAAGAATAATTGAACGTTTGAAAAAATAAAATATGATTATTGTATAATGTGCATTTTTCTTTTAGAATTTGGTATATAAAAAAAAATCGATCTACACGATTCACGAATGGACCATGTAGGATAAAAAAATGAGAATTACAAATTTTATTAAAAAAAGAAAAAAAAGTGTGGGAAGATGCAATGTTGTTAAACAATCGCAATTGCGTGTATTAAATGGGTATGGTGGGGCTGATTGCTTTGATTAAATTAGTCTTCCGATTACATCCCTCTAAACAAAAAGCTAACGATTAGAACAAAAAACAGCTAACGTGAATAACCTTGAAAATTTTCCGTAAATTTTGTAACGACTAGTGTGACAGCTTAGCTACTGCTTTAATATAGTTGAATATCAACTTCCAAGCGCTTAAAGAAGCAGCTGTTCCAACTAAGTAAGTGACATAATCTTAAGTAACTCAAGAAAACAAACTCTAAAAAATCAGACAATATATTTTCTGGACTACATACTGGAGAAAAGTGAAATGATTTAATTGGCTGTTATGCTTTTATGTCATCTATTCCCTGCGCTCACAAAAAATTAATTCTAGAAGGGGACAACACAAGTTTTAATTAATGAGGAGCGATTTTGGGACACCAGGTGTCTTAGACACTTCCATAAAAAAAATGATTTTTGATTAGTATTTATTTTGATTGATATTTTGTTATTTAGTGATTTGTCTAAAATATTATTTCTAAAAATATATTCAACTGATTTTGTTATTATTTTTTATTTTTATATATTTTTATATAAAAAATAAATAAATTAGTGAACTTAGGAAAAAAATTTATAAAAATCGAAAATAATAACAAAATCGATTGAATATATTTTTGGAAATGATATTTTAGACAAATTACTAAATAAAAAATCGGTCAAATTAGATATTAAGCAAAAATCGATTTTTTATGAAGGTGTCCAAAAATATTTTTCCTTAATAAAAATAGTTAAGTGTATTGTGAGTGGAGAATGAGCCCACTTAAAAAGTAGTGTTAATAGTTATAATTAATTGTATTATGAGTGAAGAAAGGGGCACACCATATGATAAAAAGTTTTCAGAAATTGAAATAGACTAATTTTTATTGACATTCCAAAATGATAAAAAAAGAAATAGTATTTTTTATGGAGGAAAGGGGTATAACTAATTCAACTGGTGCCTGCAGCGATAATTAATTTTGATCATAAGAAAGATGTGCATACGTACGAGATACTAGGAGAAAGGAAAGAGTTGATATATTACTCTATCCCATCTCATGTAGCAAAAAGAAAAATTTAATCATGAAGATAAAAAATTGAAAATAATACTAACTTTTTTTTATTATAAATTTATTTATTTACTCTTTGTGATTTTTTAAGAAAAATAACCTCCTCCCCACTCAGATGAGATCCTTTATCCCACAATTTACTGTCCCATTCTTAAGATCTCTATTTTATTAAATAAAAAATATTACTATAATATAATAAAATCTATTTAATATTTATCATTAAAAATTGTAATTTTAAAAAATTATACCTATTTTTAAATTAATTAATCCAAATAATCCCTTATTAATTAAAATAAATATGAAAAAATAATTATAAACCTTAATTGGATGAGTGAACCCTTGTTAATTATCTTAAAATTATATTAAAACATAATAAATTAATATTGAAGAAAGTAATTAAAATTTATAACAAATTGAGAGTGAGACATAGAACCCTGTATGGGGGGATGAAACCGCGCGCTGCTCCTTTCCCCCACCCAACCCTCATGCTCCCATGGGCCTCTGGTTCTGTCACCTCCCCGTCGCCGCCATTATGCCACTACTGCTGCATCCCCTACTCTTTCCATCTTGCAATTTTCTTTCTCTCTTTTCATTGTCGTCTTATCGTCGTTTCCGCCATCTCCGAACGATTATTACATATTTGTACATTGTTACACGAAATTGTGAAAATCGTGTATTTTATATTATTGCACACTTTTTTTTCAAAAGTGTGTAATAGAGCAAAAAATACAACGGACACTTTTCACGACTATTACACAATTTTGTAAAATCATCTAAATCGAAAAAAGTGTGTAACGATATATTCTACACTACAAGGGTATTTTGGTGAGAAATGTTATTATTTGCACAATTTTATCCAACATGGCTAGAATTACCTTTGGCTAGATTAAGTAAGGTGTTGCCTCAAAAAAAAAAAAATGGCACATGTATAGACCTTGCTTGATGCGTATGCAAATCCAGTTGTGATTGT
Organism: Salvia miltiorrhiza; assembly: GCF_028751815.1. NCBI lineage: Eukaryota > Viridiplantae > Streptophyta > Magnoliopsida > Lamiales > Lamiaceae > Salvia > Salvia miltiorrhiza. The sequence continues at coordinate 14,571,566 of NC_080391.1, read as the reverse complement.
TTTAAGAGACGGTTCGTTGCCGCTTGAATGCTTTTGAAGTTGCTTGTACCTAACTTTTTGATGATCTAGTGGCACTGTCGCCATTCCCGCTTCATATGCTAAATAAAGCAATGAAGCTGCATGAGTGATTTGAGAAAGATCAACTTAACTGCATACTTAAGTTCGTGAGAATCATAACCAAGACTGGAGAGAGAGATAATCTATAGTTAAGAGTGAAAAAAGAAAAAGAAAGAATGAGTAAAACAATTATAAACAAGTAAAACCATCATTGTATATACAGACTTGAGATATTGTACATGTGTTTTCTTTCTTAGGGTATGTGTGATCAAATTCATATAAAGTGGTTTGCACACTCTTAACAAAAAAATAAATATACTAGTTATATGATCAATCCGAAACAATACTAAGCGCTTCGACAACGGTCTCCCTAAATCGAGCAAGATTGAGCTTCAGATTCTGCTGATCAAAAAACACAGCTCTTGCAGCTGTGTAACCAGCCTCTCGGTACACTGATTCTGGATCAGTTATGACTGAACTATTGCGGCCGTATAGTTTGAGCAGCGAACTCTCATGCTCTTCAATCTTGTAGCGCAAGTGGTGCAGCCCCATTGCTCGCGCAGTGTCGCCGAAGATAACTTTTGAAATCCACTCCGTGCCGAGCGGTTCTACTTGGATGATGACGCCGCCCCTCGGCAAGAATACATCATTCGTGAGGCCGGCCCCGTGGGCACCCAGGATCACGCTGCACGAGTTTATCAGCTGCGATAATTTCCTCAGATTCGACGCCACTTTCGATCCTCTCACCATCATCACCTCAAACCCTACGTCCTCGATCATGCCTATCATTTCGTCTTCGTTCAGAAACTTCCTTGAATTCGTACGCGACAACAGGAGCAGCCTCGGCCTAGGTATCTGCGAAACGTGCTCAAACCTCAGACCGAAGGTGTCGCGGAGGAAATGCCTGAATTCGGGCATTCCGTAGCCTCCAGGGATGTCGCTCGAATTCAGAGCCAGAATGCCGTGATATTTGAGCCCCACTATCGAAGCAGGGAAGCAGTGGACGGTGGCGTTGGCGGCCGGATTCATCACCTCGTGAGCCGACAGGTGGGATAGGATGGTGCCGTATTTGGCGATGAAGGAGGGCTTGTAGTCCTCCATCACCAACACCACGCGCGACTGGAACTGCTTGGTGGTGATGAAGAGGGGGATGATGATCTCGCTCATTTCGTGGTACGTGTTTCCGGTGTACCCCGAGGAGAACACCACGGCGGGGACGTCGTGGTGGAACTCACACGGTGGTGGAGCCGAGGTGTTGCTGTACTGAATGATGCGGACGGCCGAGATTTCATTCACGTCATATCCATTCCACGGGTAGGGTCGGACCACCGTCTCGTTGCGCCAGCTCTCATCGGAGGGTATGTAGAGCGTCATGTTTCGGGTGTCTATTCTTACCGCTTTAGTCGATACGCAATGGGTGGAGTGTATTGCCCTATGGCACGCGAAGCCTGTATCGTCAAGCTTCCTCCGATCCTCCCCTGTTTACGTGAAACAGAGCACTTGTTTGTAAAAGAAAAACAGAGCTAGCTTTTAAAAGTTGGAACAGACCTCTTACTAGTCTTGCTAGATGGAAATTGTTGAATTTCTTGTCTTGCACCTTCTTCTTCGCGGCCCTTACGCCAGTTTCTGAGACGGAAAAATTCTGCATCCCTACCATTTGAACACAATATTGATGAGCAAAAAGGAGTAGCAGAAAACATTAGAAAGGGTAAAAAATTACATTGATCCAAGGTAATTCTGTTCCCCCAGAGGAAATCGACACCGACGCAGAGCAACGGCAAGCTTAGTAGTAAAATAAATGGAGTGACACTAAAAACGAGCTTCTTCTCATCTCTCTCCTTCTTCATAGCTGTTGCGTGTTATGTGCAAGAGATGAGATGATTGTTGAATACTAAAACTGTAGTGAGCATTATTTTGTCTTTCTATCATACCATGTACAAGTCTTTCAACTGAGGCAAAGCATTTTTCATGGGCTAATTTGGAATTTACTATTTGTGGGACCTTGAATTCTCATCATTGAGATCCGATATGTTATTAATTTATTAGGGAAATGTGGAATCTTATTTAGCTTATCAAATTGCCAGAGGACCTCCTTTAATGCACCTGAAAAGTTAACTAAAGTCAAATTTGTAATGCATCGATTTTGCTCCCCTCCCGACTGAAACCCTTCTGGTTTTTCTCTTGGGTTTGAGAGTACAGCGTTTCGTTCGACGACGACTTCTTTGCCTTCTTGTAAGGCCTGCAGATTCTATTTGGGTTCTTTCCAGCGCTTTCAATGGACCCAGAAGATATCCAAAAATTAGTGAATCAGTTGAATTTGTCAGAGGATGAGGAGGAAGCAACGGTTAGTTTATCTCCTAAATTGACCGATGAACTCCGTTTTACATCGAAGCTCCGTTTAGTGGGGAAAATTTTTGCTGCGAAGTACATCAACAGAGATCTGTTACTTTCGCACCTTTCTAATATCTTATCCCCAAAATCTCGTATGGAGGCTGAAGTGGTGGGCCCCAATCTTTTCGTGGTCAATTTCTCCTCTCTAGACGACAAGAACCACGCACTCCAGGGTGGGCCGTGGCATTTCTTCCAAGACCTTCTTCTTTTTGCAGAGATCGAAGGTTTTCAGAAACCATCAGAGGCTTCTTTCGAGGAATTTTCGGGTTGGATCCAGTGTCATAACCTTCCTGTGGCTTGTATGCATCCTGATGTCATTCGAAAAATCGGGGAAGGTATAGGTCGGGTGGAGGAGATAGACCTGAATGCTGGGGGACAATGTCTTGGCCGTTTTGCTAGGGTCCGAGTTTCTTGGCCTCTTTCTAAGCCCTTAAAAAGATGTATGCGTATCCTCCCTGATGGAGTGATGGAGGGCATTATGATTTTGCTCTTATACGAGAGACTCCCCAATTTCTGTTTTAATTGCGGGCGGATTGGGCATTTATTGCGGTTCTGTCAAGAACCACGAGTGGGGACGGCCGCTCTTAAATTTGGCATCTGGCTCATGGCTCCTAAGGCGAATGAGACGAGACGCAGGCCGTTTGGTGGAAATATTAACTTCAATAAAGCCACTACCAGTGATATTAATAAGGTCAACAATCAAATTACAGTCTCTCCTAAACAGGTGAATAGCCTACATATTTGTGAGGGGCCTAGTTCTTTTGTATCTGATACAGCTGTTACTATCAAAGAGGTTGAAGGTGATAAGGAAGAAAGGGAGATTGTGGAACATGAGGTCCATAAGGGTTTTATGTCCCCGATTCTGAATGAACAGCAGAGTCCAGGGGAAAGGTTTTCGAATGGCGCGGTCAAGGAAATTGCTTCTACTATTTCTAAAGCTGGGGGCGCTAAAAAGAACCCGAAGTGGAAGAGAAGAGCCAGAGGGCTTACCGAGGGTGGGGAAGGGAGATGAGGCAGTGGTGGCAGGGGAGGGCGAGGTTGTGAAGGGGAAGGCGGGTTGCTCGATTGGGGGAAGGATGGTCATCGGAGGATGGAGAAGGCAAAGGAAAAGGAAGAGGATGAACGGCAGCAGGAGGGAGTCTCTGCTGATTTGGTCAGGAAGCGAGGGGGGAGTCCCGGGCTTGACGTGGATGAGGGATCCCCTGTTCAAAAATGTCCGCGTCAAAACGACGATGATAACTTGGCAACAACGGCGGTGGCTGCGGAGCAGCACTGCCGAGCCCAATGAATGTTGTGGTTTGGAATGCTCGAGGCTTGGGCTCGCAACGAGCATTCCATGATTTGCGTCGGCTGGTGGCCGGTGTTAAGCCCTCCCTATTGTTCATCTCAGAAACCAAAGTGCGGGCGGACCGTTGTAATAAATGGAAGTTTATCCTTGATTTTAATGGACATTTTGTGGTGAATCCAGTGGGGAAGAGTGGAGGTTTGATGCTTTTTTGGAAAGATCCATTGGTGGTGGATATTAAGAGTTTTTCGATGGGGCATGTTGATTGCTTCGTTACTGTTAATGGAGATAAATGGAGGTTTACGGGCTTCTATGGGAATCCTGATTTAGCCAAACGTAATCATTCTTGGGAGCTTCTAAATCGTCTTGGACAGCTCGGCAGTGATTTTGTAATGACCCGCTTTTTTATTTTTATTTAATATGGTATCGCGATAATTAATATCGCATCTTTCAGTAAATGAAACCCAGCTGCCAGTTATATATGAATCCAGTTTATGGTCCTGATTTTTTTTATCAGAGACGAATTTATTATTTAGCTTTATACTTTTATAACGTATGAGAAAAACGTGACGAGAATTATTGAGCCATTCAATAATTTATTATCCAGTTTAATAACTGACTTAGCAAAGTCAAGTTATTAATTTATATGCGATAGAAATATTATTTCTATTATTTACTTGAAAGTCGTGATCTAATTCCGAATCATAAGAACGAGTTAAATTAGATATTTAATTCGTAGAGAGCTATAACGAAGCGTCGTTATTTAGTAGAAACCAATATTAGTTTTACAAATACTTGATTAATTAATATTAATCAAGCTAGATGATTTTTTTTATTAGTAACTTCAATACTTTACAATCATCATCATCATTATTTTTATTTCTCACTCCCTAATGTTTCCTACACTATACACGCACACTCCACTAACTATCAGCCACCAACCTTTGCACTCTACCAACTCCACCACCCTTTTTCTCCACCAAACTTTCCACTTACTTCCTTCCCCACCACACGCAATAATGCAATACTCACTCAGCTCATTCACAGAGTACCAAAGAACAATCCCAGCTTGTTCCTGCCAAGTTCTCAAGGTAAGCTTGCCTTAATGTTCCCATCTTTCTTCCATTTGCAACCTGCATTTATTGAAAGAAACAAGTTTGATCTTTCAGTTCAGTAATTCCAGTTCATATAACTCAGCAACAACAGCCAACCAACAGTTAGACATCAAGGTATTATACTAAGCTCAGCTTATTCAAATCCAGTGCATGCATCATACCATCAATCACATGTTTGAATAAAGATACAGAGTATACAGATGAGAGTATGCATAAAGAGACTTAGCAATCACAGGAAGTTAGTTTATATACATGTTCTTCATGAGACAAATGCATTAAGAACTCTTATCAAACAGATGCAATCACATGCCTAGTATTGATATCTCGCATTTAGTAATATAGGAGCCAAGAAAGTTGAGTTATGAACTGCCAAAAACTAGAAGTTCTTCTTCACAGTAGAGTATTACTGAACTTAGCATTTGGGGGAAAAATGGGGAGTCTTTGGGTCGAACCTGTTCCATTAAACGAAGAAGGAAAGCGGCGAACTCTCGTCGTCTTGCCGGCATCGGAAAGAAGGGCTGACAGCCCGACGGGGACGACGACGATGGTCGGGACAGGGCTGAACTCACACGGCCTCATCAAGACCCAAGAACAGCGGTTGCGGAGTTACCAAACTGGAATAGAACGAAGCCACGGCGATACCGAACTGGAGGGGGGCGAAGCCGACCGACTCCAGGCGAAGCAGCAGCAGTCGGCGCTGACCACCGGACGAGCAGCAGCGGCGCGGTGAGAGGCGTAGGCCTTCTTACTCCAGTCGCCGGAAAATCAGAAACATCAAAGCGGAAGCGGAATGGCTGAGGAAGGAGACCAACCAGTTTCAGGGACCGGAGCAGAACTTACACGACGACGAATGAGCTTCCGTTGGCGTCGGAACTAGGCGCAGGGACAGCTGACGCCGGCAAGATCAGATCTTGGCCGAGAAAGAGGGAGAGGGAGGAGAACGCCGGGGATTTGACGCGTCGACAGATGACGACGACCGGAGCAGGCGGCTGGATGGCCGGAGAAGAAGACGTTGAGCGAGCTGGGAAGGGCCGATCGACTGGTTTTTGAATCAAGAAGAAGAGCAGATTTTGGGGAGGAAAGAGAGAGAGATCCGACTGATAGGAAAAAGGGAGGAGGCACGACCTTGCCGGGCTTAGGCGGCGGCGACGCCGGCAACCTCGTCGGAGCCGAGGTCGAGAGAGCTCGACTGGATTTTGAGTTTTTCAGTGAGAGAGAAAAGAGAGAAGCGTGCGTCTGAGAGAGAGAGAGACCGAGTGGGAGAGATAAGGAAGGATTTGGGCCATTTTATGTGGGCCGAATTTTGGGCTTCTTTTTATTTTTGTATTGGGCCAATTCTAATTTATTCAGTTGGGCCTAATTTTTAATGGGCCTCTTTCAACTAATTGATTATTGGGCTTGTTATTATATCCAATTGGGCCTTGTTTTATTTTTATGATTGGGCCACCTTTAATTGGTTTCGGAACAGGCTGAATTTTCATTAAACCAAGCCCAGTTATTTTATTCAGTTGGGCCTTATTTATTTATTCAGATGAGCCTTTATTATTTCATTTCAATTGGGCTGAATTATTAATTACAGCCGGGCCTAGCATACTTCATTTATTTGAGCCCAACTATTAGATTATTTATTCATTTGGGCCAAGATTTATTTACTTACTTAAGCCAAGGAATTATTTTCAATTGGGGCTTTCATATTAATTATTCAAGCCCATTTCTGCTTAATTAATTATTGTTTTGGACTTCAGATTTAAAGTGAGCTATCATTTTTTTTTTTCATTAAAGCCACTAGTTTACTTAATTAATTGGCTACTCTCTTTTGAGCCGATTAATTATTTGAGGTTACATTAGTAATTATGTTTCTATCGAAAAGCCCGATAATTTCTACGAGGTCCCACCTCGATTAAAGCCGAGATAGTTCTTTTATTTCGAACGGTACAAATGCGAGGTTTACTTCACAGCTAGAATTTTCCGATGAGGAAGGAAGAATCAAAGTTCTATTCGACCGCGTTGGACAGAAGTTAGTTAAATCTATTAACGAGGATAAATAGTAGGATGCCCCGAATATCGTTCGAAAATATTAGTTCATGCATACAAGATTCATGCATAGTTAATTACGCTTTCTTATTAATTAAGAATTTTCCTCGAGGCAATGTCTTATTTTATATTCTCGTGATAAAGGTCAAGCGCGAGAGTAAGAACTACACAAGGAGTTAGAGTACCTTAGCAAAACTTTGCTATCAGGTGGGCAATTTCTTACGCGTAAATAAAATGCTATGCAAGTGTTATGCTTTAAAATGCAAATTGGATCTTCAAGTGTGGTATGCTTTATTACGCTTAAATGAGTTAAGCTTTATTATGTTGCACGTTAAATGATTTACGCTATGCTGTTTATACTATTTACGCCCTATGTAATTTACGCTTGATTACGCTTATTTACGCTTGAATGCTTTACGCTGATAAGTTTATGCTTATGTTTGATGCTTGCGTCTGTTGAGGGAGGCCTCCCTCAACAGTACAATGCCGTGTCCGTTGAGGAGGGCCTTCCTCACGGCGCGATGCCCGTGTCCGCTGAGAGAGGCCTCTCTCGCGGCGCGATGCCAGTATGCCAGTATGCCAGTGTTACAGCGTCTATTGGGGGAGGCCTCCCTCAATAGTACGATGCCGTGACCGCTGAGGGAGGCCCCCTCTCACGGTGCGATGCCCGTGTTCGTTGGGGAAGGCCTTCTCCACGACACGATGTTTGTTAATGAAGATTGATGATGAAGAATGCCCTTATACTATTTAAGAATTTGGAAATATTTAATGAGCAAAGGATATGAAAGAAACTCATGCCTCTTATGCGATATTGTGAAATTGTTAATGATGTTATGTTATATGCTTGGCAACTGCCCACTAAGTACTCTTGTACTTAGCCCTTCGATATTTATGTTTGTGCAGGTTGAGCTGTGATGGGCGATGAAGTGTTGTTGCTGAGTGGAGTTTTTGTCGAACTTAAAGTAGGCTCAGAAAGGATACATGTCTTCATACATGTATCTCAGTTATGCATTCCGCTGTAAACACTGATTATTTCAGTTACGCCTTCCGTTGCAAACTCTGATAATGTTTTAGTCAAGCCCCTAACGATGCCTTTTTCCTTTTAAGGAATATAATGCGTATACAAGTTCTTTGAGTACCCTTTTTATGCGAACTATGCCTTTTTCCTTTTTAAGGAATAGTTCACACGTATTCAAGCTCTTTGAGTATTCTTTTATGCACCCCTTTCTAAACCCGCTTCGTAATTTCCCTTCCCCAGTCATGGTTTTCCCAGATTAATTATCCTTAATTAAGGCCGGTCGTGACAGAGTGGTATCAGAGCAGTTCGTTTGCTCTGAGCCTAAGAGTTTATTTAAGCCAAACTTAGAATGGATCACTAAAGTGTCTAGAGTTCAATCGACAAAGCTCAGCACTTCATCGCATCACACTCAACGAAGCAGAATGGTAAGCTCTTCCAAGTTTTAAGTTAATGTTTACGAAAAGTGAGAATTATCGTAATAACAAAGTGAGAAACTGTCAATAGCTTTGTTATGTTGTTATTGAATGAAATGATTTACGCAAGCACGATTAAGTATGCCTATGGAATGAATCCCTATGAACATAGAGCTATTAAGATATGAGATCACCACTACGACAGAACATAGAAGCAAACATAGAAGAAATTAGATTGTATCTTTTGGTGGCTATAGTGAAGGCAGCAAGATAAGTGATGCATATAGAATAATTTTTAAGCTCATGATTTTATAGCCACTATAAATCTCCATGACTTATGCTTAAGTATCCAGTTTAGATGATGTGATATTATATGCTTAAGGATTGTTATGACTCATAGATTTGAGATGCTAAGGACCCTTAAAGCTTACTACATCAATGATCAATGATGTGTCATTGGAGTCATGACTTGTTTACAAGTTATATTAAGTTGACATTTACAAGAATTCTTTTGAGGTTTGTATTAGATTATGCTAGGGTGTACTAATTGGCACATCCTTGCTATCAGAATGCCACCTAAGAGAGGACGCCCTGCGAGAAACAATAACAATCGCAGAAACCGTAACGCTGTATCCGAAGAACCACAAGATGCTCGAGGACATAACCCATCCCCTCCGCCCCCGACTAGGAGAGTCGAAGAACTCTTTTTAAGGCAAAACCCACCTACGTTTGACGGAACGAGTGAACCGGCTGAAGCTGAGATTTGGATGCGTGCAATGAAACGCATTTTCAACTTTCTACGTTGTACTGATGGGGAGCGCCTATCTTGCATCTCTTTCCAACTAACAGGATCGGCTGACTGCTGGTGGGAAGCACGACGAAAAATTTTGACACCTGAACAATGGGCAAGTTATACTTGGGAAGATTTTAAGACAGGATTATATGATAAATATATTCCGAAAGGCTATAGGAAGAAGAAAGAAGCTGAGTTCTACGAGTTGAAGCAAGGAAAGAAATCTGTGGTTGAATACGACAAGGAATTCTGCAACCTGTCGAGGTTTGCTCCACAACAAGTGGACACAGAGGAGAAGATGGCAGAGAAATTTTGTGCCGGACTGCGCTACGAAATTAAGATGGCTCTAGCAAGCCACGGAGGACTCTCATACACGGAGTCTCTGAACAGGGCACTTGACATTGAAGCTGCAATGCCGTCGGACAAGTCAGCCCCATTGTTGATCTCAACGCCAAACGATCCACCAGGAGCCTCGCATACCCTCAAAGGGAAGCGCAAGTGGGACAACAATGAAGACAAAATCAATCCGATTAATAAGCGAGTATGGCAAGAATATGAACGGGCCGAACAGTTTATTCAACCAAGGTACGAGGCACAGACTAACTGTAGTGACCCGCTCTTTTATATATTTTAAATCTAGTAATGAGTGTTTATTTTTGTTCATCAGTGAATGAAAACGGTTTTTATCCTAATATGAATTCAGCTTATGATCCTGAATTTATATTGTTAAAGCAGTTAATGATATTATTTCAGAGTTATAACTGACTTAGCAAAGTCACGTTATTTATTTAAGCAAGATGAAATTAGATTTTATCTTTATTCAAGTCGTGATTTATTTCTGACTCGTGAGTTAATTAAATCTGCGGATTTAATTTAAATATTAGAACAACAAACGAATTAAATCTACGGATTTAATTTAGATTCATTTTATAATTTATCGATTTAAGCGAGAAATCACATGTCGAAATACGAGATTTATTTAAATAAACAGTATCAAGCATATACGAGCACACGATCCATCTTACAGTTACAGAATCACCGAGACAGAGAAAATACATCAATAATTCTCCTCTACATTTTTTTCCTTTCTTTTTCTTCTCTTTTTCTTTCAATTAATTTTGTTCCCCACTCCATTTTACCACTAAAAATACTTTTTGACTTTCACCACCATTTTCCCCACCACTTTCACCACCAACTCAATTATGCAACAACACATATTGTTCCAGCCATCAAGTCTTTTCTTCCCTCACCAAAACGTGTAGAAGAAGTTGAGAAAAGGAGAGAGAGTTTCCTCCAACTCCAAATTGTAACTTGAAGAGGTATATACTAAGCTTCTTTATTTTGAATTCAGTTGCATATCATCCAAACGGTTCCCAAAAATTCTCAAATTAATTGTGTATCATCTTTCATACATTTTCTATATTTTGGTAAAATTTCAGAATATTTAGAGCTCGCATGATTTATTTATGAATTTGTAAACATCACTGCCCATCTGGAATACATTTTTGGTAAACAATCTTTGGGAGATCATAAGTAAAGTTTCAAACGGTGAAAACCTTTGAAACTTGAATATGTCACTCTAGACTCCCGTATCTTTCTTTTGACATCGGCCTCACCATTTTTGAGTAAGGGAAACAACCGGTATAAATTCTTGAAATCTAGTTCTTATTCCATGTACCATCCAGTAGATTTTACAAACCTACGACTTTGAGGTGGAAAAGGCCGACTTAAATATTTGATTCTCAAGCCTATCTTTCTACTGAATATTCACTGACATGTTGGGAACTTACTTGTTCAGTTTTAGAATTTTTGGTGAAGCTTAAAGTGGTTTTTCCGATTTATGTTCTGAATCTGCCAAACTTGAACTCTTTTTGTGCATTGAACTTTAGATAGTCATATCTTCTAAACCATGAAGGTTCTTAGAGTAAATCCAACTGGAGAGTGTTATGATCTCTCCCTAGTTTCCAGATTGACCTTTGGGGTTCCCAGTGGAGTTTTGTAAAGGGAGATATGAATTTTTAAAGAAAGCCCACTGACTTGGTTGTAATCTGGAAATATGAAATTTACAGATTTTTGCTTGTTAAATACCCATCTTTGAGAGGGCATATCTTGCTCGTTTGAATTGTTTTTCATTCGATTCAAATTGGAGAATGATCCTTGAAATGTCTAGTTTCCAGAATGTCTTTTGGAGCCTCATTTGGAGATCCGAGGTAGATTTGGTGTCTGTTGTAAAACAACCCCTTAAGAGCTCAAGTTGTTGAATTATTTTCTATGTATCAAAGTTTATTTTAAAGGATGTTTCGTGAAAGATTTAGTATATGTGCGTAACAAGTTTGGGACTATTTATTTTAAATGAGGTCCGTTCTTTATTTAAATTAGGATGGACTTTTAATGAATATTTTTGGGATTAAACTATTATTTCTTGATTTATATAAATTATTTTTTAAGGACTTATAAATATGAATTTCGTAGGCCTACTGACCTACTGTGATCGACGGTTTGTCGATGTCTAACAGCTTTGAAAATTTTATAGCAAGTCCCTACATGAGTCTTGAGTACCCTGGTAAAATTTCAAGCCATTCCAACTTCGTATGATACTTCTTTAAAATGCAAAACCTAAACTGCACATTACTACTGAGAATTTCAGAGAACAGAGAAAAGAGTCATTTATTTCAGTAGCTTCCTGGGTGATATAGCTTTCCAAATTTTTATGGTATTAACCTTATTGTGTTATTTAGATATCCACCAAAGTTGATCCCAGTTTGACAACGTTTACTATTTTTCAAAAATACAAGTTTTCGATTGTTCAAAACTGCCGAACATGGTAGATCGTGGTAAAAACGTCATATCTCTCAAACCACTTGGAGTTTTCGACTCTATTTTTTTTTATGAAACTAGACTCGAAGATCTTTCTTTCGGTATGAGTCTCGAGTCCAGGAGATGTCGGAGTCAGAACAGATTAAATTTTGAAGTTGAGTCAGTGTAAAAGCAGAGCATGTTTTGATGATGTTTGATTGTGATTCTTATGTGCCTTATGTTGAGCCTTTTTATTTTATTTTATTTTTTTTAATTTTATAACATTACTTGTTCTTATTTATTAAGCCCGATTAATTATGAGATTATAAAGCGAATAAGTTGAAGTATTTATTTTCTATTGACTACGAGGAACGGGGTTTATTTAATTGACGGATTAGAACACCCGATGAGAACGGATTGATTATGATAATCTATCCGACCTCATGTGACGAGCCTTATTTAAATTATTTTATTTCGACAATTAGGATTTATAATAGAATTTCCCAGATTATTATCTCAGAATAATAATTATCGGAATATGAGTCATGCATAGTTAAATTACGCATTCTCATTAATTGAGGATTTTATTCGAGCAGTATCTTATTTATATTCTCGTAATAAAGGTCAAACACGAGATTAATAATCAGTCAAGGAGCTACTGTACCACAGAAAATTTCTATCAGGTGGGCATTACTTTCATATATATCAAATGAGTTTAAATGTTACGTTCAAGCAAGTTATTTCATGACTAAATTAATTGAAGTTATTTCAAATATTGTCTTGCCATAAAATGTTTAAATTTCAGTATGATATCTATCTGATGTGACTTTAATCATGTAATCGAATTCGGGTCTTGAGCAGTTGATAGCTATCCTGCCAGGGCTAGTGTACACCAGTGACCGTGAGTCATCTAGCGGGTTGGCCGGTCAAGTGACCGTGAGAGGTGGCCACCTCTCCGGCACACAGTTCCAGATATGATAGATTACAAGAGAACTTAGTCTGCAGACGAACTTTAAGAATCACAAATGAATTTAGTAAGCTTGGGCCTTTTTAGCGAAAAACTCCCTTGCTGTACTGTTTATGATGGCATGACAATTTACAACTTTACGAAGCATGTTATATTTCATAGTAGGCATATGTGCCCACTGAGTACTTTTGTACTCAGCCCTGCATATATTTCTAAATGTGCAGGTTGAGCAGCTGCCGATGGTGATGAAGTGACGAGCGGGATTCTTTTATCTTATTATGTATTAATGAACTCTAGGGTTACATGTCTTCATACATGTAATCAGAATCATATTCCGCTGCGTACTCAGAAGTTTTATGTTTATTTGGCTAAGTCAGAGATATCTGAACTTACTAGTTATTTGAGTCTATACGACTAAACTCCTGTTATATTATAAATATCCCTTTTGTTAAATGATGAAATGCGATCCTTCCTTGTTTGATTATCCCCTTTCTACCCCGCTTCTAATCTCCCTCCATTAGTCACGATTTCCCCGGCTTAATTATCCTTAATTAGGGCCGGTCGTGACAGAGTGGTATCAGAGCAGTTTATTTGCTCTGAACCCTAGAGTTAACCAATTTTTCTAGTATGATCACTAGTATGAAAGAGTCAGTCGACAAAAGCTCAGCACTTCATCACATCGTCATGCTCAGCAAGAAAGAATGTGGTAATGATTTTAAAACATTGAGAAGTTCACGTTTTATATGAATGTACTGATGCTTACATTCAAGTTTATGCATTATTGATTGATTAGATATCTCAATGAACTTAGATGCGTTAAGAATGCATGATCACTGTTACGAAAAGAACAATAGAAGCTAGGAACTCAGTCATATTTCACTATAGCCATGGTGAAGAGCTAAGAAAGAGGAAGAGAATCCAATGAAAGCAGTGCAAGCAGAGTGCCACGCACGAATCACTGAAGCAGGCATAGTTCTTCATTCAGGTTGTTCACGCAAGACGGAGCACCTAATCGACTATTGCCTTCGATGATAGTTTAAGTACAATATTGCTTATAAGTGATGAGTGCAACTGATGTAATCAGTTAGCTAATCCCTAATAAGCTGAGACTCGCTTCTAGCCTCGATTATCACTAGCTATGGCTTGAGGATAACCTTCATGATTCATGTATGAACTTCAGAGTTAGACTTACGAGGGGTCAAAATGCTTTGTATATGATGTTATAATATTACGATTAAAGCTATCATCTTATAGTTTCAGATATTCGGAACCATTCTACTTACAGTACCTATCGCAATAGATAAGGACATGACTGAGAATCCCTATTGATTACGATCACCTACTACGAATTGGAAAGACGAGATGTGATATGGGTACTAGCAGTTATCAACCATTATGATTGATCATAAAAGTTTACGCAAGTGTATAAGACGAGAGAAGTTCTCGAAGATGGTTTAGAGTTTAATAATAGCTAGAAGCGCCGACAGTGGATCAATGCTGGAACAAATGAATTAAGATTCTAATGAGACCCTAAGGATATACTCCAGATAAGTATATATACCTTAACCTATCGAGGACATCGTCTCAGTTAGAACGTCATGGATTATGCATTTAATCTGGTAGCCGTAATGAGAGCATTGACTAAGGTCATTCCATGACTTAGTATTACACATGGAGACACATACCCTATAAGGTACTCAGATGAGCAAAAGCTATTTCCTTATTGAATGCGTGATGATTCAGAAGGTCTTTTGCAATAACACGGAAGAGTGCTTCAAATTATATGGTTGCATTTCAAGCGCTATGTGAAGGAACACTAAGTACTAGAAGTACTACATTAAGATCATATAGAGGAACATTATTGAGTAAGGTCGAGCCTACCTTATTTCGCCTATAGAAAATGTTTAAGGATTGCATTAAACTAGGAGGCAGACTCCAAGTTTGAGAAGCTCTAGAATATTCTCAAGGACATGTTCAAGATATTAAGAAGAAAGTGGTGATTTTAGACCAAATATACCTTTTGCAGCCAAGGAACAAGAATTGCCAAGTTCGGAAAAGTATTTCCGAATGACTGAGAAGTAGTTGTGTCGGACCTGGCCAGTCCACATGGCCAAAATCTCAGTAGTCGTCATATATGGGTCTTTAAACCTATATATTTTAAACCTTCATCTGAAAAGCCAAACGGGTTCAGACTATTAGGTCATTTCGTTTCGACCTTTCAGTCAATTCATTTCTACCCTATGGTTATTCATTTTCAATTATTTGGCAAATTATTGAAACACTTTGCCTAATTGCCATTTGTGATTTGAATCATTGCGATATACTAGCTATTGGTAGATTTTCTGTGACCCAAGGACAAGCAGATACTCATCAGATTAAATCAGTCAAACACGTATGCTTCAATCCAAGGGTCAAGCACGTAATGCATACAAACATTCTCTTGTGCATTTAGTAGGACGTTATTTGTGTATTTCAAAAACGATGATCATTTCGATGCTTTTGTATGCCCCTATGTTGGCTTAGTTATTTTGATAAGTATTAGTACGAAAATGCTGGTTCATAGGGCATTTCGGAACTGAGCTCTTTCATGATGACCTTGCTAGATAGCTAGTTCATCGTGTATAATGCTTGGATAGATCACCAGATCTATATTCAATTGTTGATGAAATAGTCCTCATTGATACTAATTTCCCATGTCTATGTAGCGACCCTATCAGTCTTTCGCGGCAAGTCGAACCGCTATGTTTTATTTATATGTTCGCTTAAGTTTTAGCAGGAGCAGAACTCGATGAGTTAAGGAGTAACTATAGAAACGATAGTATGTCCTTATTGCATTTTAATGCGCTGATAACTTGTGTTTTTACTCATTAGAATGCCACCAAGACGAGGGCGTCCGAGAGGAGGGGGAAGGATTCCCCGTAATGATGAGAGAGGCCCAGAAGCAGGGCCAAAACCTGAATTAGTTCAACCACCTGTTCAGCCAGAACGGCGGATTGAGGAATTATTCTTGCGACAGAACCCACCTACCTTCAACGGGACAGGAGACCCGGCAGAAGCTGAGACTTGGGTTCGCGCTATTGAACGCATTTTCAACTTCCTGCGTTGCACCGACCAAGAACGCCTGACTTGTATGTCCTTTCAGTTGACTGGGTCAGCTGATTTCTGGTGGGAAGCAAGGATGAAAACGATGACAGCAGAGCAGTTAGAAAACCTGACTTGGGAACAATTCAAAGCCGGTATATATGACAAGTATATACCCAAGAGCTACCGCAAGAAAAAGGAGGCTGAATTTTACAATCTGAAACAAGGAAAGATGTCGGTAACTCAATACGACAGGATGTTCTGCGATATGTCTAGATATGCGCCGGAACAAGTTGACACAGATGAGAAGATGGCTGAAAAGTTTTGTGCCGGTCTGAGGCACGAGATTAGGATGGCTTTGGCAAGCCACGGAGGATTGTCTTACACTGAGTCGCTCAGCCGAGCGTTAGACATTGAGGCAGCCATGCCGGGAGAAAGACCTGCAATTATACCTGCGCCAGCACCTCCACATGATCAAAATCATAATCAGAATTTCAAAGGAAAGAGGAGATGGGACAACAGTAACCCGAACCAAGGCGAGAAGAGGCCATGGCAGGGACGGGTCTTCCAGTCACAAGGTTATGGAAGCCAGGGCGCACCGAAACAGATGGGAAATAACCAACAAAGAGCCCCACATTGTCCCAAATGTAACAAAAGTCATATGGGAATTTGTAAGGCCGGCAGTGATAGTTGCTATATCTGCAACCAGAAGGGGCACTATGCAAATCGGTGCCCGAATAAGCAACATGGAACGAGTTTAAGGCCAAACCCACCTATCCAGGCTCCGCATCTGCGAGCAATCCAAGCTCTGCCCCAACCATACCCAAGGCAGCAACCACAGTATCAGCAGCCACAGCAGCACCAACAGCTACAGTACCAACCACAACCTCAACAACCGTATCAGCAACAGGCCCGCCAACAACAGCAGCGACAACAGAAACAACATGAAAAGCCTCGTCATGCTAGAGTCTATGCTATGAGGCAGAAACAGCCCGAGAACAACCAGGGAAACCTGGCAGGTATGGGCATGCTACTCAATACTCCTGTTGTACTTCTATTTGATACGGGCGCATCGCATACTTTCATTTCAAGTACATGTGTTGACACATTAAAATTTAAAATGGAAAGAGCTGACCAGAAGTTGAGTATATCATCACCTATAGGAGGGATGACGACAGTAGATCATGTGTGCTTGAACCTAGAACTGAACATAGGGTCACTCAAGATTGTAGTGAACAACTCCTATGTTATACCGATGGGAGATGTGGACATAATCCTAGGAATGGACTGGCTAGTCGAGAACTATGCCACCATCCTTTGTAACGAAAGACGGATATCGTTTCGATCCCCAGGAAGGGAGCCGTCACATTTCCACAGAATTAGTATGGGAAGAAGAAAAATGATCATCTCCGCCCTGCAAGCAACGAAAATGATGAAGAAGGGATACCCAGCTTACCTCGTATACTTGCACGGAGAATTGGGTACTGAAAAGAGTATAGAAGATGTAGAAATTGTACGGGACTTTTCAGATGTATTTCCAGAGATTCTGCCAGGACCACCACCGGACAGACCAATTGAGTTTACCATTGATTTGGAGCCCGGGGCAGCTCCCATTTCGAAGGCACCATACCGAATGGCTTCTAAAGAGTTGGAAGAACTCAAGATACAACTGCAAGAACTTTTAGAACTTGGATTCATTAGGCCAAGTGTATCACCTTGGGGTGCACCCGTACTTTTTGTGAAGAAAAAGGATGGCACATTGCGAATGTGTATAGACTATAGAGAACTGAACAAAGTGACACTGAAGAACAAATATCCTTTACCAAGGATAGATGACCTCTTCGACCAGCTCAAGGGAGCAAGCGTGTTCTCGAAGATTGATTTGCGATCTGGTTATCACCAGCTGAAGATTCGACCAGAAGACGTACCTAAGACGGCATTTCGAACTAGGTATGGCCACTACGAATTTGTAGTTGTGCCATTCGGGCTAACTAATGCGCCAGCTGTGTTCATGGACCTCATGAATCGAGTGTTTCATCCGTACTTAGACAAATTTGTCTTGGTGTTTATAGATGACATCCTGATCTACTCGAAGAACGAGAAAGACCATGAGGAACATCTGAGAATTGTCCTAGAAACGTTGAGGACGGAGCGCCTTTATGCCAAATTCAGCAAGTGTGAGTTTTGGCTCAGCGAAGTCACGTTTTTAGGACATATTGTATCATCAGAAGGGATTAAAGTGGACCCTGAAAAAGTGCAAGCGGTGCGTGAATGGAGATCGCCTACTAACCCTAATGAGATAAGAAGTTTCTTAGGATTGGCAGGTTACTATCGGAGGTTTATGGAAGGATTTTCCAAAATTGCAAGGCCAATGACGCAACTACTCAGGAAGGGAATAAAATTTTCTTGGACAGAGGAGTGCGAGAAGAGCTTCCAAGAACTCAAGGAAAAGTTGACTACGGCACCAGTGTTAGCCGTCCCAACAGCTGATAAGGAATACGTGATCTACACACACGAGTCCAAAAATGGACTTGGTTGCGTGCTGATGCAAGAAGGAAGAGTGATAGCATATGCGTCACGATAGCTTAGGCCACATGAACTGAATTACCCGACTCATGATCTGGAGTTAGCTGCAGTGGTGCATGCGCTAAAGATTTGGAGACACCACCTATATGGAGTTAGGTGTGAAATATTCACAGACCACAAAAGTCTGAAATACTTTTTCGAGCAAAAGGACCTTAATATGAGACAAAGGAGATGGCTCGAACTAGTGAAAGATTATGACTGTGGTATTAACTACCACCCAGGCAAGGCCAACGTAGTGGCTGATGCATTGAGTCGTAAGACTCAATCTAAATTGGGAGCTCTCATCACTCGAGAGACGGTGCTCATAAGGAAATTTAGGAAAATGAGCATAGAAGTGGTTAAACCACCAGGGACGATAGCAAGCGTTGTGGCAACGGTACCTAACTTGAGGAAGACGATCGTAGAAGCACAAAGAAAAGACGGGAAGATGGAAAAACTACGGGAAACAGTAAGGAAAGGAGGCGTCAAGAATTATCAAGAAGCATCAGATAATGCTATCCTCTTTGAGGGAAGGATATGCATCCCCCACGATGATGAGCTTAAGGATAAAATCATGAGTGAGGCTCACGATACCCTTATACTGCCCACCCAGGGAGTACTAAGATGTATCAGGACCTAAAGAAACACTTTTAGTGGGAAGGCATGAAGAGAGACATAGCGTCATTTGTGGAGAAATGCCTGGCATGCCAACAGGTGAAGGCCTTACACCAAAGGCCATATGGAAAACTACAATCGTTGGAAATTCCAGAATGGAAGTGGGAGCACATAGCAATGGATTTTGTGACCAGTTTGCCCAAAATAAAGAAAGGAAACACTGCCATTTGGGTAATAGTGGATCGACTTACAAAATGTGCTCATTTTATACCAATACCGATCACACATGGGTCAGACAAGTTAGCTAAGTTGTATGTTCGAGAGATTGTACGCTTACACGGTGTACCCGTGTCAATCACTTCAGACCGAGACTCAAAATTCACATCTAGATTTTGGACAAGCTTACAGAAAGAGTTAGGCACGAGGTTAAATTTCAGCACCGCCTTCCACCCGCAGACAGATGGGCAGTCTGAAAGGACAATTCAGACCCTCGAAGATATGTTGAGAACAGTGGTGTTAGACAGGGGTGGAAGTTGGGAAGCAGTGCTGCCGTTGATTGAATTTGCCTATAATAACAGTTACCAGGCAACTATCGATATGGCACCATATGAGGCATTATATGGAAGAAAATGTAGATCACCGCTTTATTGGGATGAAGTGGGTGAGAGAAAAGTTTTAGGACCAGACATGGTCAATGAGATGGTTGAGATAGTCCGCCAGATCAGAGGGCGAATAAAAGAGGCACAAGATAGACAGAAATCTTACGCTGATGCACGTCGAACTGAGTTATGTTTTGAAATAGGAGACAAGGTCTTCCTAAAGGTATCTCCTACCAAGGGGATAACTAGGTTTGGTGTCAAGGGAAAACTTAGGCCCCGATTCGTAGGACCTTATGAGATTTTGGAGAGAATAGGCCCAGTAGCCTATAGGTTGGCGTTACCGCCAAGCTTTGGAAACGTTCACAATGTTTTCCACGTATCACAACTCAGGAAATACGTTTTCGATCCAAAGCACATAATCCACCAAGAAGAGATGATCCTTTGTCCAGACTTGAGCTATGAAGAAAGACCAGAGGCCATTCTAGATCGAAAAGTACAACAACTCAGGAATAAGGCAATCACATCAGTGAAAGTCTTATGGAGACACCACGGACAAGAGGAAGCCACGTGGGAGCTTGAAGACAAAATGAAGGAGAAATACCCCGAACTATTTTAGAAGAAATATGCAAATTTCGGGACGAAATTTTTGTTAAGAGGGGTAGTATGTAGTGACCCGCTCTTTTATATATTTTAAATCTAGTAATGAGTGTTTATTTTTGTTCATCAGTGAATGAAAACGGTTTTTATCCTAATATGAATTCAGCTTATGATCCTGAATTTATATTGTTAAAGCAGTTAATGATATTATTTCAGAGTTATAACTGACTTAGCAAAGTCACGTTATTTATTTAAGCAAGATGAAATTAGATTTTATCTTTATTCAAGTCGTGATTTATTTCTGACTCGTGAGTTAATTAAATCTGCGGATTTAATTTAAATATTAGAACAACAAACGAATTAAATCTACGGATTTAATTTAGATTCATTTTATAATTTATCGATTTAAGCGAGAAATCACATGTCGAAATACGAGATTTATTTAAATAAACAGTATCAAGCATATACGAGCACACGATCCATCTTACAGTTACAGAATCACCGAGACAGAGAAAATACATCAATAATTCTCCTCTACATTTTTTTCCTTTCTTTTTCTTCTCTTTTTCTTTCAATTAATTTTGTTCCCCACTCCATTTTACCACTAAAAATACTTTTTGACTTTCACCACCATTTTCCCCACCACTTTCACCACCAACTCAATTATGCAACAACACATATTGTTCCAGCCATCAAGTCTTTTCTTCCCTCACCAAAACGTGTAGAAGAAGTTGAGAAAAGGAGAGAGAGTTTCCTCCAACTCCAAATTGTAACTTGAAGAGGTATATACTAAGCTTCTTTATTTTGAATTCAGTTGCATATCATCCAAACGGTTCCCAAAAATTCTCAAATTAATTGTGTATCATCTTTCATACATTTTCTATATTTTGGTAAAATTTCAGAATATTTAGAGCTCGCATGATTTATTTATGAATTTGTAAACATCACTGCCCATCTGGAATACATTTTTGGTAAACAATCTTTGGGAGATCATAAGTAAAGTTTCAAACGGTGAAAACCTTTGAAACTTGAATATGTCACTCTAGACTCCCGTATCTTTCTTTTGACATCGGCCTCACCATTTTTGAGTAAGGGAAACAACCGGTATAAATTCTTGAAATCTAGTTCTTATTCCATGTACCATCCAGTAGATTTTACAAACCTACGACTTTGAGGTGGAAAAGGCCGACTTAAATATTTGATTCTCAAGCCTATCTTTCTACTGAATATTCACTGACATGTTGGGAACTTACTTGTTCAGTTTTAGAATTTTTGGTGAAGCTTAAAGTGGTTTTTCCGATTTATGTTCTGAATCTGCCAAACTTGAACTCTTTTTGTGCATTGAACTTTAGATAGTCATATCTTCTAAACCATGAAGGTTCTTAGAGTAAATCCAACTGGAGAGTGTTATGATCTCTCCCTAGTTTCCAGATTGACCTTTGGGGTTCCCAGTGGAGTTTTGTAAAGGGAGATATGAATTTTTAAAGAAAGCCCACTGACTTGGTTGTAATCTGGAAATATGAAATTTACAGATTTTTGCTTGTTAAATACCCATCTTTGAGAGGGCATATCTTGCTCGTTTGAATTGTTTTTCATTCGATTCAAATTGGAGAATGATCCTTGAAATGTCTAGTTTCCAGAATGTCTTTTGGAGCCTCATTTGGAGATCCGAGGTAGATTTGGTGTCTGTTGTAAAACAACCCCTTAAGAGCTCAAGTTGTTGAATTATTTTCTATGTATCAAAGTTTATTTTAAAGGATGTTTCGTGAAAGATTTAGTATATGTGCGTAACAAGTTTGGGACTATTTATTTTAAATGAGGTCCGTTCTTTATTTAAATTAGGATGGACTTTTAATGAATATTTTTGGGATTAAACTATTATTTCTTGATTTATATAAATTATTTTTTAAGGACTTATAAATATGAATTTCGTAGGCCTACTGACCTACTGTGATCGACGGTTTGTCGATGTCTAACAGCTTTGAAAATTTTATAGCAAGTCCCTACATGAGTCTTGAGTACCCTGGTAAAATTTCAAGCCATTCCAACTTCGTATGATACTTCTTTAAAATGCAAAACCTAAACTGCACATTACTACTGAGAATTTCAGAGAACAGAGAAAAGAGTCATTTATTTCAGTAGCTTCCTGGGTGATATAGCTTTCCAAATTTTTATGGTATTAACCTTATTGTGTTATTTAGATATCCACCAAAGTTGATCCCAGTTTGACAACGTTTACTATTTTTCAAAAATACAAGTTTTCGATTGTTCAAAACTGCCGAACATGGTAGATCGTGGTAAAAACGTCATATCTCTCAAACCACTTGGAGTTTTCGACTCTATTTTTTTTTATGAAACTAGACTCGAAGATCTTTCTTTCGGTATGAGTCTCGAGTCCAGGAGATGTCGGAGTCAGAACAGATTAAATTTTGAAGTTGAGTCAGTGTAAAAGCAGAGCATGTTTTGATGATGTTTGATTGTGATTCTTATGTGCCTTATGTTGAGCCTTTTTATTTTATTTTATTTTTTTTAATTTTATAACATTACTTGTTCTTATTTATTAAGCCCGATTAATTATGAGATTATAAAGCGAATAAGTTGAAGTATTTATTTTCTATTGACTACGAGGAACGGGGTTTATTTAATTGACGGATTAGAACACCCGATGAGAACGGATTGATTATGATAATCTATCCGACCTCATGTGACGAGCCTTATTTAAATTATTTTATTTCGACAATTAGGATTTATAATAGAATTTCCCAGATTATTATCTCAGAATAATAATTATCGGAATATGAGTCATGCATAGTTAAATTACGCATTCTCATTAATTGAGGATTTTATTCGAGCAGTATCTTATTTATATTCTCGTAATAAAGGTCAAACACGAGATTAATAATCAGTCAAGGAGCTACTGTACCACAGAAAATTTCTATCAGGTGGGCATTACTTTCATATATATCAAATGAGTTTAAATGTTACGTTCAAGCAAGTTATTTCATGACTAAATTAATTGAAGTTATTTCAAATATTGTCTTGCCATAAAATGTTTAAATTTCAGTATGATATCTATCTGATGTGACTTTAATCATGTAATCGAATTCGGGTCTTGAGCAGTTGATAGCTATCCTGCCAGGGCTAGTGTACACCAGTGACCGTGAGTCATCTAGCGGGTTGGCCGGTCAAGTGACCGTGAGAGGTGGCCACCTCTCCGGCACACAGTTCCAGATATGATAGATTACAAGAGAACTTAGTCTGCAGACGAACTTTAAGAATCACAAATGAATTTAGTAAGCTTGGGCCTTTTTAGCGAAAAACTCCCTTGCTGTACTGTTTATGATGGCATGACAATTTACAACTTTACGAAGCATGTTATATTTCATAGTAGGCATATGTGCCCACTGAGTACTTTTGTACTCAGCCCTGCATATATTTCTAAATGTGCAGGTTGAGCAGCTGCCGATGGTGATGAAGTGACGAGCGGGATTCTTTTATCTTATTATGTATTAATGAACTCTAGGGTTACATGTCTTCATACATGTAATCAGAATCATATTCCGCTGCGTACTCAGAAGTTTTATGTTTATTTGGCTAAGTCAGAGATATCTGAACTTACTAGTTATTTGAGTCTATACGACTAAACTCCTGTTATATTATAAATATCCCTTTTGTTAAATGATGAAATGCGATCCTTCCTTGTTTGATTATCCCCTTTCTACCCCGCTTCTAATCTCCCTCCATTAGTCACGATTTCCCCGGCTTAATTATCCTTAATTAGGGCCGGTCGTGACACTAACCTCGAGTCAATTGGGGGTAGCCAAAGTCAGAGAGGAATTTCACCTTACCCAAATTGTGGTAAGATGCATAGGGGTGTTTGTCGAGTTGGGACTAACGGTTGTTACAATTGTGGCCAAAAGGGTCACTACTCCACGCAATGCCCCAACAGACAACGAGGTTCAGCAATTGGGAACACTCGCACCTCCTTGCCAGCAATACGTGGACACTTGCGAAATCAGCCTCAATCATATCAGTGAAAATCTTATGGAGACACCGCAGACAAGAAGAAGCCATGTGGGAACTAGAAGATAAGATGAGGGAGAAATACCCCGAACTGTTTTAGCAGAGATATGCAAATTTCGGGACGAAATTTTTGTTAAGAGGGGTAGTATGTAATGACCCGCTTTTTTATTTTTATTTAATATGGTATCGCGATAATTAATATCGCATCTTTCAGTAAATGAAACCCAGCTGCCAGTTATATATGAATCCAGTTTATGGTCCTGATTTTTTTTATCAGAGACGAATTTATTATTTAGCTTTATACTTTTATAACGTATGAGAAAAACGTGACGAGAATTATTGAGCCATTCAATAATTTATTATCCAGTTTAATAACTGACTTAGCAAAGTCAAGTTATTAATTTATATGCGATAGAAATATTATTTCTATTATTTACTTGAAAGTCGTGATCTAATTCCGAATCATAAGAACGAGTTAAATTAGATATTTAATTCGTAGAGAGCTATAACGAAGCGTCGTTATTTAGTAGAAACCAATATTAGTTTTACAAATACTTGATTAATTAATATTAATCAAGCTAGATGATTTTTTTTATTAGTAACTTCAATACTTTACAATCATCATCATCATTATTTTTATTTCTCACTCCCTAATGTTTCCTACACTATACACGCACACTCCACTAACTATCAGCCACCAACCTTTGCACTCTACCAACTCCACCACCCTTTTTCTCCACCAAACTTTCCACTTACTTCCTTCCCCACCACACGCAATAATGCAATACTCACTCAGCTCATTCACAGAGTACCAAAGAACAATCCCAGCTTGTTCCTGCCAAGTTCTCAAGGTAAGCTTGCCTTAATGTTCCCATCTTTCTTCCATTTGCAACCTGCATTTATTGAAAGAAACAAGTTTGATCTTTCAGTTCAGTAATTCCAGTTCATATAACTCAGCAACAACAGCCAACTAACAGTTAGACATCAAGGTATTATACTAAGCTCAGCTTATTCAAATCCAGTGCATGCATCATACCATCAATCACATGTTTGAATAAAGATACAGAGTATACAGATGAGAGTATGCATAAAGAGACTTAGCAATCACAGGAAGTTAGTTTATATACATGTTCTTCATGAGACAAATGCATTAAGAACTCTTATCAAACAGATGCAATCACATGCCTAGTATTGATATCTCGCATTTAGTAATATAGGAGCCAAGAAAGTTGAGTTATGAACTGCCAAAAACTAGAAGTTCTTCTTCACAGTAGAGTATTACTGAACTTAGCATTTGGGGGAAAAATGGGGAGTCTTTGGGTCGAACCTGTTCCATTAAACGAAGAAGGAAAGCGGCGAACTCTCGTCGTCTTGCCGGCATCGGAAAGAAGGGCTGACAGCCCGACGGGGACGACGACGATGGTCGGGACAGGGCTGAACTCACACGGCCTCATCAAGACCCAAGAACAGCGGTTGCGGAGTTACCAAACTGGAATAGAACGAAGCCACGGCGATACCGAACTGGAGGGGGGCGAAGCCGACCGACTCCAGGCGAAGCAGCAGCAGTCGGCGCTGACCACCGGATGAGCAGCAGCGGCGCGGTGAGAGGCGTAGGCCTTCTTACTCCAGTCGCCGGAAAATCAGAAACATCAAAGCGGAAGCGGAATGGCTGAGGAAGGAGACCAACCAGTTTCAGGGACCGGAGCAGAACTTACACGACGACGAATGAGCTTCCGTTGGCGTCGGAACTAGGCGCAGGGACAGCTGACGCCGGCAAGATCAGATCTTGGCCGAGAAAGAGGGAGAGGGAGGAGAACGCCGGGGATTTGACGCGTCGACAGATGACGACGACCGGAGCAGGCGGCTGGATGGCCGGAGAAGAAGACGTCGAGCGAGCTGGGAAGGGCCGATCGACTGGTTTTTGAATCAAGAAGAAGAGCAGATTTTGGGGAGGAAAGAGAGAGAGATCCGACTGATAGGAAAAAGGGAGGAGGCACGACCTTGCCGGGCTTAGGCGGCGGCGACGCCGGCAACCTCGTCGGAGCCGAGGTCGAGAGAGCTCGACTGGATTTTGAGTTTTTCAGTGAGAGAGAAAAGAGATAAGCGTGCGTCTGAGAGAGAGAGAGACCGAGTGGGAGAGATAAGGAAGGATTTGGGCCATTTTATGTGGGCCGAATTTTGGGCTTCTTTTTATTTTTGTATTGGGCCAATTCTAATTTATTCAGTTGGGCCTAATTTTTAATGGGCCTCTTTCAACTAATTGATTATTGGGCTTGTTATTATATCCAATTGGGCCTTGTTTTATTTTTATGATTGGGCCACCTTTAATTGGTTTCGGAACAGGCTGAATTTTCATTAAACCAAGCCCAGTTATTTTATTCAGTTGGGCCTTATTTATTTATTCAGATGAGCCTTTATTATTTCATTTCAATTGGGCTGAATTATTAATTACAGCCGGGCCTAGCATACTTCATTTATTTGAGCCCAACTATTAGATTATTTATTCATTTGGGCCAAGATTTATTTACTTACTTAAGCCAAGGAATTATTTTCAATTGGGGCTTTCATATTAATTATTCAAGCCCATTTCTGCTTAATTAATTATTGTTTTGGACTTCAGATTTAAAGTGAGCTATCATTTTTTTTTCATTAAAGCCACTGGTTTACTTAATTAATTGGCTACTCTCTTTTGAGCCGATTAATTATTTGAGGTTACATTAGTAATTATGTTTCTATCGAAAAGCCCGATAATTTCTACGAGGTCCCACCTCGATTAAAGCCGAGATAGTTCTTTTATTTCGAACGGTACAAATGCGAGGTTTACTTCACAGCTAGAATTTTCCGATGAGGAAGGAAGAATCAAAGTTCTATTCGACCGCGTTGGACAGAAGTTAGTTAAATCTATTAACGAGGATAAATAGTAGGATGCCCCGAATATCGTTCGAAAATATTAGTTCATGCATACAAGATTCATGCATAGTTAATTACGCTTTCTTATTAATTAAGAATTTTCCTCGAGGCAATGTCTTATTTTATATTCTCGTGATAAAGGTCAAGCGCGAGAGTAAGAACTACACAAGGAGTTAGAGTACCTTAGCAAAACTTTGCTATCAGGTGGGCAATTTCTTACGCGTAAATAAAATGCTATGCAAGTGTTATGCTTTAAAATGCAAATTGGATCTTCAAGTGTGGTATGCTTTATTACGCTTAAATGAGTTAAGCTTTATTATGTTGCACGTTAAATGATTTACGCTATGCTGTTTATACTATTTACGCCCTATGTAATTTACGCTTGATTACGCTTATTTACGCTTGAATGCTTTACGCTGATAAGTTTATGCTTATGTTTGATGCTTGCGTCTGTTGAGGGAGGCCTCCCTCAACAGTACGATGCCGTGTCCGTTGAGGAGGGCCTTCCTCACGGCGCGATGCCCGTGTCCGCTGAGAGAGGCCTCTCTCGCGGCGCGATGCCAGTATGCCAGTATGCCAGTGTTACAGCGTCTATTGGGGGAGGCCTCCCTCAATAGTACGATGCCGTGACCGCTGAGGGAGGCCCCCTCTCACGGTGCGATGCCCGTGTTCGTTGGGGAAGGCCTTCTCCACGACACGATGTTTGTTAATGAAGATTGATGATGAAGAATGCCCTTATACTATTTAAGAATTTGGAAATGTTTAATGAGCAAAGGATATGAAAGAAACTCATGCCTCTTATGCGATATTGTGAAATTGTTAATGATGTTATGTTATATGCTTGGCAACTGCCCACTAAGTACTCTTGTACTTAGCCCTTCGATATTTATGTTTGTGCAGGTTGAGCTGTGATGGGCGATGAAGTGTTGTTGCTGAGTGGAGTTTTTGTCGAACTTAAAGTAGGCTCAGAAAGGATACATGTCTTCATACATGTATCTCAGTTATGCATTCCGCTGTAAACACTGATTATTTCAGTTACGCCTTCCGTTGCAAACTCTGATAATGTTTTAGTCAAGCCCCTAACGATGCCTTTTTCCTTTTAAGGAATATAATGCGTATACAAGTTCTTTGAGTACCCTTTTTATGCGAACTATGCCTTTTTCCTTTTTAAGGAATAGTTCACACGTATTCAAGCTCTTTGAGTATTCTTTTATGCACCCCTTTCTAAACCCGCTTCGTAATTTCCCTTCCCCAGTCATGGTTTTCCCAGATTAATTATCCTTAATTAAGGCCGGTCGTGACAGATTTCCCTTGGCTACTGGGGGGAGATTTCAACGAAGTTTTGAGCCAACATGAGAAGAAAGGAGGTCTGAGGAAATCTTGGTCTCAGATGGAGGATTTCAGAAAAGCCCTGGATCGATGTGGGCTTAGGAAGATTAATAATAACAGCGAGTTTACTTGGCATAACCAGAGGCACGGAGATGAGGCGATTTTTGAGTTATTGGACAGATTCTTTACCAATGATTCGGGAGTTGGATTTTTTGGAAGTAGGACAGCTGATGTTCTTGATTCCTATGGTTCTGACCACCGCCTGGTTCGTTTTGGTTTTGAGAAAAGTAAGGCTGGCAGAAGGGGTGGGGGTTACAAACGTTTCTTTTTTGAGCAGAAATGGATGCTGGATGATACGTTCACGGCAGATGTCCTCACATGTTGGCATGAGAGCAGAGGTCAGTCTCTTCCTAATCGCCTTTTACATTGCCAGCAGTTCCTGAGAAAGTGGGAATCCTCCATTTTCAAGAACCCAACGAGAAAATTGGAGGAATTTACTAAACGTCGGATTGAACTTCTCAACAAACCGGGAGAGAGAGGATCGAACTCCGAGTTGTGCGAGCTCAACAAAATTATTGAGAGACTTTCGGAGGCCGAGGAGTTGCACTGGAAACAGAGATCTAGAGTTAATTGGTTGAATTTTGGAGATAAAAATACTAAATACTTTCACAAGTTTGCTTCGGATCGCAAGAGGAGAAATACTATTGAGGAGCTGCTTGATTCTTCCGGACAAAGTCAGTCGAACGAAGGGGTCATCGTCCACATTATACAGGAATATTTCCAGGACCTCTTTGCCTCGGAAAATCCAACACAAATGGACCTTTTGGCTGTGACTAAGAAGATTTCCAAAAAGTTTGGGGATGCGGAGTTTAGATCTTTAG
Organism: Salvia miltiorrhiza; assembly: GCF_028751815.1. Taxonomy (NCBI): domain Eukaryota; kingdom Viridiplantae; phylum Streptophyta; class Magnoliopsida; order Lamiales; family Lamiaceae; genus Salvia; species Salvia miltiorrhiza. The sequence goes on along the minus strand of NC_080391.1, from coordinate 14,542,097 downwards.
CCGAGCCTTTTTCTAAGGAAGAGGTTCGCAAGGCTGCCTTCCAAATGAATGCGCATAAAGCCCCAGGCCCAGATGGTTTTCCTCCGGTTTTCTTCCAAAAATACTGGGGCGAAATTGGCGATGCAGTTTCTAGAGAAGTTCTGGAGGTTCTGAACGAAGAGAAATCTGTTAGAGATTGGAACAAGACTCTCATTGTTCTTATTCCGAAGGTGAAGAATCCGAAGAGAGTGGGAGACTTTCGCCCTATTAGTCTTTGTAACACAATTTATAAGATTGTGACCAAAACTTTGGCAAATCGGATCAGGAGGTTCTTGGGAAGTGTGGTTGATGAGTCACAAAGCGCGTTCGTGCCAGGTCGGCTGATCTCAGATAACATCTTGGTTGGGTACGAATGCATGCACTGGCTCAGAAATCAAAAGAAAGGAAAACACGGCTTCGCGGCTGCTAAGATGGACATGAGCAAAGCGTATGACCGCATCGAGTGGGGATTCTTGGACTCGATTTTAACGGAGATGGGGTTCCCTCCGCGTCTGCAGAGAGTTATTATGAATTATGTTTCTACTGTTAACTTCTCTTTTGTTGTCAATAGCAGGGTTTTTGGATCGGTCTCACCCTCTCGGGGAATTCGCCAGGGATGTCCACTCTCCCCTTTTCTCTTTGTCCTGTGTGCTCAGGGGCTCTCTGCTCTTATTCAAGAGTCGGTCCAGAATAATCTCTTTCAGGGACTTCGGGTGGCTCGGACTTGTCCCGTGGTTTCTCACCTGTTCTTTGCTGACGATAGCCTTTTGTTTTTTGATGCTAATATTGGAGGTGCGACGGCGATCCGAGATGTTTTGGCGACCTACTCCAGGGCTTCGGGTCAATTGGTGAATTTTGATAAGTCTGCGGTTACTTTCAGTCCGTGTTCGTCGAGAGTTGACATGAATGACGTGGTGGGCGTTCTGGGTATCAAAGAGACGCAGGGCCACTCTATTTATTTGGGTTTACCCACTTTCATTGTAAGGCAGAAGAAACTCCAGTTTGACTACCTCCGGGAACGGGTCAGCAAGAAGTTTTGCTCTTGGAAAAGTAAGCTTTTCTCTGCAGGGGGTAAGGAGATTCTTCTGAAATCCATTATCCAAGCGATGCCCACTTATGCGATGAGTTGCTTCCGTATTCCCCAAGGCGTTTGTGATGATATTGAGAGGGATTGTTGTAATTTTTGGTGGGGGAGTTCTGGGGATAAAAATTCGATGCATTGGATGTCTTGGAAAAAACTTTGAAAACAAAAATCTTGTGGAGGCATGGGGTTCCGTCGTCTTGATGCTTTTAACCGAGCTCTTCTTGCAAAGCAGGCATGGAGACTTATCAAATTTCCTGAGTCCTTGATTGCTCGGGTTCTTAGAGGAAGGTACTTCAAAGATGTTGATGTCCTGGAAGCAAATGTTTCTTGCAACGCTTCTTATGCCTGGAGATCGATCTGTTGGGGCAGTGGTTTGTTGAAAGGAGGTATTCGGTGGAAAATCGGGGATGGTCTGTCTGTTAGTGCTTTTTCAGATCCTTGGATTCCCAATGAGGGTGGACAACCGCGAGCTAGAGAGGGAGGGTCAGATCCTTCGGTGGCTGTTCCGGATTTTTTGAAGGAGGGGAAGGATTGGGATCTCTCCAAATTATCTGCCTCTTTTCTCCCTCACGAAGTAGCTGCTATCTCGTCCATTGATAGAAAGTTTCCTGCTGTCAGGGATGAGAGATTCTGGAGATTTGATGAGAAGGGACGATATTCAGTTAAGTCCGGATACCTATTCGAGGTGGGATTCTACTTTGGACACGAGTCCACGTCGTCTGTCGATCACAAAGGATGGTGGAATAGTATCTGGAAAGCTAGAATTCCTCCTAAGGTCAGGATCTTTATGTGGAGGGCAGTTCAGAATATGATTGCTTCGGACTTAAATCTTCACCGGCGACACATCCCTTGTTCTGGTATCTGTTCTTGGTGCCATAAGGACTGGGGTTCTACGGTGCATTGTCTAATCTTTTGCGATGAAACTAGAGCAGCTTGGAAGAAAACACAATGGTGGTTGGTGCTTAAAAGCAAGAAACATCTTTCTCTTGAAGATATTTGTCGCTCGGTGTTTGAGTACTCTAATGGCGAGAGCTTTGATCTGTTCTGCGTTTCGCTTTGGTGGACCTGGTGTTGGTTGTGCAAGGTTAAGCATGATTCTGATTTTAAAAAAGATTTGGAGCTGGTCGTGGGGTGCGCGGACTTCTTGTGTTCGTTTAATGAGGCTTGCCGGAATTTATCGATGCAAGGCAGGCTTCTGCCCAAAGTTGGAGATCGTTCTTGGAAACCACCCCCCGCTGGTGCGTTCCGGTTGGATACGGACGTCTCTGTCCACGAGAACGGGGAGGCTACGGGGGTCGGATTTCTGGTTCGCGATCATGCCGGGAAGATCATTGCAGCGGCTGCCCACCGGGTGGGGAGGACGGAAACTGTTTTGTTAGGCGAGCTGCACGCGATGATGCTCGGGATTGGGTTTTGTTTGGCGAATCAAATTGGTCCACTGATGGTGTTCACTGACTCCCTTCTTGCGGTACATGTTGTCCACGAAGATTCGGCTGGAACGGACTCCCTTTGTGATGAGCTTTTTGAGGCCTTCTCTCATGCGCGGCACCACCTTGTTTTAGATTTTTGCCATGCCCGTAGGGAAGCTAATCGGGCGGCACATCTTTTGGCGAATTTCGCTGCTTTTTCTTCTGATGTAATGATCTGGAAGTCGAGCTTTCCTGCTTGGCTTACAGATATTGCTTCTCGTGATCTTATATAATGTTGCGTTTTATCTCAAAAAAAAAAAAAATTTGTAATGCATCTAAGTTCTATATGCAGAAATGCTTAGTAGTACTAAATTAATGGAAGGCGGGATCTACTCTGAAACTCAAGGCAAAAGTATTAGCAAGATTAGACTTGATTTAATAATTACTCCCCATGTCTCATAACGAGAGCGTTATCGATTTTAATAAATATTAGATGAGTGTGTGAATAAAAAAAGATAATTATTTTTATTATAATGTTATATTAGTGAGATAAAAAAAAAAAAATACTATGAATCATGTGAGATAAAATTATACTATATAAATTGATAACATGAGGGTTAAAGAAATAAAGAATTTGTGATAGAAAAATATTTAAATATAGAAAATGAACTTTTATAAAACGTGCCAAAATTACGAAAAATGCATTTTTATGTGACATATGCTCCATGACCTAGGGAGAGTGATTAAAATACCCAACCTTTTATTTTACTCCTTTCTTTATTGACATATATAGATCTTGTGCAATATAATGCACGCGTGCAAAAATAATTTATTTCATTTTATAGTACTAGTATTTACTATTTCAATATATTTTTTGAATTAGTTGTGGAAAATTTCTCAAAAGTATATGGATAATCATTATAATTTTGAAAATTAAAAACTAACTAAAAATATTTAATTGTAAAGAGTACTTCGTCTAACTTGTTTTGTATTATGTCCAAATTTGTTAATTTTAGTGTACATGTTTTGTACTCTGTCTAAACTTGTTAATTTTAGTGCACATTTTAATTAATTCATTTAAAAAATATTTAATGATCTGTCAACTTGATTTTAACTTGGTTTTTTTATTTATATATTTATAAGAAAATTTTAAAGGGAAGAACGATGTATATATATACATAAGACAAAATAAAGTGAGGGATATAATTAAAAACTTTATTCTTTTTTGGATAATATTTTTGACATTTATTAAGTTTATTTGTTAGAATAAATGTTGACTTTAAAAATGTGGTTTGAATGTTGATAACATTTTTTTTTTGAGAAAACATTTTATTATTCATATTTTTGAGTTTCGGCCAATATTCAAATAGTTTTTTTAAGTTGAATTTTGACTCTCCATAGGTAATTAATTGTATATTATTAATCGTTCTATTCTTTTCACGTTTTATAATTACTCCCCCCGTCCCTACTATCTTGAGACCTTTTTTTGGGGCACGAGAATTAAAAAAGTAGTGTTTTGTGTGTATGTGAAAAAGTAAAAAGAGTGAATAAAGAGTAAAATTTTTGTCAAATAAGGAAATGTCTCAAGATAGGTGGGACAGAGGGAGTATTTAGTTGTAGAATAATTAATTCTATGCAGTTGGCCACGTTTTCAATAAGTAGAAATGTAGTTAATTCATGGTCCAAGATAGTGGAACAATTGTTCATATTTTTAAGGAACATGATTATTTCATGACATGTTAAGTGGTTTTCGGAGAGGCTTTGCAACGTTTGTATAGGTATATGGAAGTGGGAAGAGGAGAAAACTGACCACGACATGACACTCTATAAAAACTGTAAGATTGTCCTCTCATGCGTATGACTTAAAAGTGCATTTTCACCGACCTAACATTCACTACAACCATTTCGTCATTTTTCTATTATAAACGTGAAACTAGCTCATCGAGCCTTGTTTTAACAAAGGAGTCTTAGGCAGCTAGTCTGCAAAGCCTATCTCATGCATGTGTTGTTGGGAGGACAATGACAAGAATTGAATATTAAAGGTCATTTGAGCTTAGTAGGTTGTTTATTTGATTGTTTAACTTAAGATTATTCAACTATTGTTTTCTGGTGTTAAATCAACATTATATTTATAGTAAATAGAGATATGTTTTAATATTAGACGGTCAATCTGTGAAGATTGATCATTAAGATATCTTGTACAGTATTTTGTAATGTTGTTAATCATAATGAATTTGGCCATGAGGCACTCCCGGATTATATTTCTGTTAATATTACTCTTACAAACTACACATACAATATTATTGGTGGTTACAAAGGGGAAGACTGTCGCAACTGACAAGGAACAATCACGCTTATTATATTTATATAAGAGTAAAATTTTGAAGAAGCCAAAATGAAGCATAAAACACAATTTATGGCCACACATTGAAAAAACATAAAATTTGGCCATTTTTATTTATTTGGACGTTTTTACCCTTAATGAGGCGGACCAGGTAGGATCAGGCACGCGGGTCGCGTGCCGGGTCGGGTTAGGCACTTATGGCACTATTAGTGCCATAAGTGCAAAGATTTTAATTTGGTTTTATTTCGGATTTCCGTTGCCACTTATGGCCATAAGTGCCATAAGTGCCAACGGAAATCCAAAATAAAACCAAAGTAAAATCTTGGCACTTATGGCACTAATAGTGTCATAAGTGCCATACGTGCAACAAAAACAACAATAATAGAATCAAGAAATCATAAATGGATAATCTAAACCCTAAATGGATAATCTAAACTCTAAATCGAACATTTAAACCCTAAATGGATAATTTAAATCCTAAATGGAACATCTAAACCCTACGGGGAAGTGTTTAAAATGGTCCTTTTGGCACTTATGGCACTAATAGTGCCATAAGTGCCAACAAAAATCTAAAATAAAACCAAGTAATAAAATGATGCGTATGGCACTATTAGTGCCATAAGTGCCATACGCGCAGCGGGCGCTGGCTTTTCCCCGCGAGCGCGCAGCTCACCCATAAGCCTCCAGCGGCCGAGCAATTACTCCAGTGGCCGAGCAATCACCCCAGCGGTCGAGTAAAAAGGGAAACTTAGACATACCACCTAATTAATGGCCATATTTTGATGTTTTAAGATTATGGGCCAAAAATTGATTTTTAATCTTCATTATGGCCATTTGACTACATTGTTTCTTTATATAAAGTGATTTAAACATAGTATTACACAAAAAAATGTTCAATTATATTGAGCTAGATTTGGGTAGTCGAATCCGTTTCAATACTAAGCGCTTTGACTACGTTCTCCCTAAATCGAGCAAGATTGAGCTTCACATTTTGCTGTACAAAAAACACATCTCTTGAAGCCATGGTCCCATGGTGTCTGTACACTGAGCTTGTATCAGTTATGACTGAACTATTGCGGCCGAATACTTTGAGCAGCGAACTCTCATTATCTTCAATCTTGTAACGCAAGTATTGCATCCCCATTGCAAGCGCATTGTCACCGAATATAGCGTTAAAAAAGTACTCCAAGTCGAGTGGTTCTATTGGGATAACGACGGCACCCATAGGCAAGAAAACACCGTTGGTGAGGCTGGCGCCGTGGACACCGAGAAGCACGCTGCACGAGTTTACCAGCTGTGATAATTTCTTCATATCGCGACGATCATATCTTCTCACCACAATCACCTGAAACCCTACATCCTTGATCATGCTGATGACTTCGTCTTCGTTCAGGAACCTCCTTGTACGCTTACGTGACAGAAGCAGCAACCTGGGCCTAGCTATCTACGACACATGGCAACCCTCTCCCTTATAAGGCCTTTTAAGGGAGGAATGGACCCAATATCCATTTCTAACAGTGCTCAATCCTCAGACCGAATTAATGTCTCAAACATGAAATGCCTGAATTCGGGCATTCTGTAGCCACCAGGGATTCAGCGCCAGAATGCTGTGATATTTGAGCCGAGAGACGAGTTAAGATGGTGCTATATTTGGCGATGAAGGAGGGTTGATAGTCCTTGATGATGAAGACCACGCGTGACTGGAATTGCTTGGTGGTGAGGAAGAGAGGGGGTGATGATCTCACTCATTTCATGGTATATGCCCAGAGGAGAACACCACTTGCAGGGACGTCGCTCATTAAATAAAGAAATTTAAAGGCCGCGCCATAGGGAGCTCAAACCCAAGACCTTCGGTTTTAGACATTAACCCCTAATCGCTTAGTCGATACACACACTACATCGTTTAATTTTGATGCAAAGCTATGTTCGTCGTGCATCGCACGAGCGAGTGTACTAGTTAGATATAAAATCAATAATATGTTTTTTCCATTTCTTCCATGACTTGGGCAATAACTTTTTTTTCAAAAAATAAAACGCAGTATCCCCAAAAAATGTAATTTATTTTTTCTCGTCTTCATCTTCAACAAGCACGTTCACCAAATATCTGATTATAATAGGAAAAAAAAAATCAATATGATTTCATTAATATAATATTATATTATGTGTAATTCTTTTTATAGCCTATCTTGCTTTCTTTTGGAACACCTTAACAACATCTGTCACTTCCGCATGACTCATAACACCATGATTCTTCATGGTGTTTTAAATACATTTTAAAATATGTTTATCAAAATTAAAATTAAGAACACACATATGCTGACATACATACAAACCTAACCAAAGCTAACAATCGGGATTTGTACCTTTTGTTAGGATTGTTCCACATGCAAGGCTACCGTCTCCGGATCACACTTCTAACATGTAACTCCTAAAAGTTCCTAGGATTAATGCCCTCACAAATATCAATTCCCTTTAGAATTAAAATAAATGTGTTCTATGTTCTTAGTTCAGGTAATAATTATCATCTCTCGATATCAAATTAAAACTTATGATTATGCTAAATTGGTGGTCAATTAATAAAGCAAACAATATAAACAAGATAATAAAAAGGAATAATAATCTCAATTGATTGAATCAAACAGTTAGAAACTCAAATCATGTTTTCTCCCTAAACCCTGGGAAAAAGGATTCTAGCCACACATAGACATATGAACTTGAATCAAAGTCTCAATAAATCAAATAAACATTCAACAAGAAAAACCGTAGTAAAGTTGAGATTCTTCAGTTCTTGCTCTGGATGTGTTCTCCGTCACTCCCAGCTCTCAGGAAAAGTAAATATTTGATAAAAAGTGATAAAAGGTCGTAAAAACTCTGGAGAATAAGTTCTTGGGGAGTATTTATATGTAGAGATGTCAATCGGGTCAGCCCACCGGGTTTCGGGCCAGCCCTATCGGGTTTCGGGTTAATCGGGTGCGGGCTAATCGGGCTGGGGATTTTGTCGGGTTATAAATTTTCAACCCTAACCCTAAACGTTCGGGTTTCGGGCTAGCCCATCGGGCTAGTCGGCTTAAATGCGTAAAATAAAATAATCATTTGTATTTTGTTATTTTTAATGATTTAATGTATAATGTATAAAATATACATAGAAATCAAATATATAAATCATATAGCATGCATGAAATGCAAAAATATACGATATTGAAAAAAGTTATCAAGATTGCATAACATATAAAATAAGATGGTGACAATAAAATGTCAACTTTATTAACGAAAAAACAATAAAATATCCAACAATAGTTTGAATTCATAGAAGCAAAGCATCTCAAAAATACAGAAAAGTGAAATGATGAAACTTTATAATATTTTGTCATTTTTTTATTTTTATATCTAAATATTTAATATTAAGTATTCGGGTTTCGGGCTAGCCCATCGGGTTAGTCGGGCCGGCCCTATCGGGTGCCGGGCTATTCGGTTACAGGCTAATCGGGTTGTAACTTTTATCGGGTTGAAAATATTCAACCCTAACTCTCTCGGGTGGCGGGTTAATCGGGCCAGCCCACGGGTTTCGGGCTAGATTGACATCCCTATTTATATGCCCTAGATCTTGTAGAGCTCAAAATACACTAAAATCGTGAAATACAGTAAAAATCCAAAATTTGGGCAGAAAATCGGCGTTACGCGCGGCCGCATGACCTCGCGCGGCCTCGCGCCGCCCCCGCGTGGTCCTCCAGAAATTTCTGTCCCGTCGCGCGGCCGTGGCATGCGGCCGCATGCCTGGACCGCGCGACCTCCAATGCGTGTGGTCCGACCCGCGAATTTTTCGACGCTCGTTCTTCCTCGTCCGGTGTTCGATTTGACCTCCGTTTGCGCCTACGGACTCGTCTCTTCGTGTACTTCTCTCCAATATCATCCAAATCAGCCTAATTCGAGTTCAAAACCTGTAAAAACAGCACGAACACGGACGAGTAGTCTATTCTACAAAAAATATGCAATCTAAACAATAGACAACTCAACAACTCAATAAGAAACGCCCAAAACACTAAAGAATAACGCGACATTGGAGTGAAAAAAGCATGTAAAACAAGTGGCGGCTCCTCCTAGGTCATCCGCTGTCGGAGAACGCGCGAGGGAGAGAAACGGTGAGGTGGAGAGGCTGCGAGGAGGTACGACTGCCGGTGATTCTTGGCGGAGAAGGGGCGACCACAGAGAGAGATTAGAGAGAGAGAGAGAGAGACCGAGAGAGTGTAGAGAGATTAGGGGTGAGTAATTTTTTAATTTTAATTTTAGGGGCAGTTTAGTCATTTAATATAAAAAGTGGGTATGTTTTTAAGTTTTTATTTGAGTGGGTAAATTTTAAGTTTACTAAAAAAAAGTGGCTACTTTCATGTATTAACTCCTTATTTATTCTATGTTTGACTATATATATTTATATAATAAGGCGTTATTTTAGTAAAAAGAAAACTTATTGCTAATTTAATTTAGAAGATGAGCTATATATTAGGACATCTAAAAAAAGAATAAGGATCTATGAAGGTGTGACGAAGAGAGTATTATTAATCTAATCAATGATAATTTGGATAGATCGCACCATGAGATCGAGTGCAAGAGAGACCATTAAGAAAAATGAATTATAAAAGTAAAAGTTAATTACTAACGGATCCTAATTAACTTTTATTATTGAAAAGGAAAGTAAAAAAGTACATAATTTAAGTTTGGATTAACTAATTCTACCAATCAATTATAAAATAAAACATTTTAAATTAAATAAAAATAATCATAATTGTTATTTAAATTAGTGAACTCTAATTAATTATTAGAACTAAAACTAAAACACAGTAAAATAAAACTGAAGAATAAAAATGATTCAAAACTAGAATAAGTAATTATTCGATACAAAATGGAGAGTCAGAGGATTTTTTATGACAATAACTTAGGTCGATTTGAAAATTTGGACAAAAAATTTTAGACTTGTAAAAATATGACACTAATTAATAAATGTTGCACCCACATGATATTTCTTGGCCCATTATCGAATTTTGGGCTTAGCTGCACGAACCAAGCACATGAAATCCTATCTGAAGCCCTAAAAATGACGTGCTTGCCACATAATCAACCTCTCCATCCCTTCCACTCCAATCCTGTGGCAGAAAAAAATGTAAATGCAGGGAAAATATTTTCCCCAAATTGAAGAAGAGCCCTCAAGCAAAAATTGCACATGTCTTTCATGGGCAGAAAAGAAAATCCTCAAGTCATGATTTGTCACGGCGAAGTCAGTGCCTGATAACACTCATATTTTTAGCGTTATATTTTATGCAATTAATTAGTTTCTTAACATTCACTAGAGCTGAGTTTCTTAACATTCACAAATTGGAGCATAGGTTCCTAATAGCGTTCGTAATTTGGAGTATTAGGAACTTATTCATCCCACTTTATGAACATCACCAACCTATTTATTTTTCTCTATAAACATTGGTGTTATTGCTACTTAAACATTATTATTTCTTTTTCTAATTTCTTAATTTATGTCTTCTTAATGCCATATTATATTTCTTTTTTTAGGTTCTTAATTTATGTCTTTTTAATTTCATATTATATTTCTAATAATTTTATAAATAAATTATTATAACAAGTGTAATTTGGGCATTTATTCAAGATAATTTTACTGTATTACCATATATGTAATATTATTGATTCACTTCACTCTCTCTTTTTTGTTCGGGGTCATACATATGACATCTACTGCATCCTCTATTCATTATTATCTTAAATTTCTCATTTTTTTTTTTAATTTTCAATTCACATATATCAACAATATTGAATCTTATGTCGAATTTTTAGTAGTCATCACCAATTGAAGAATCAATATAAAAATATTAGAAACGGTAAAATATAATTTAATCATGGAATCCCCACATACTTTTCATTCTTATTTAACTAAATTCTCAATTTAATAACTCTATGTTATGGAAATATTTAAATCAATTTTTGGTTAGAAAATTTGCATAAATTATTTGTTAAGAAAATTGTATAATTTTAATTTGTGAATATTAGGGATTTGTTTGTCTCAATTTGCGAATGTTAGGGACTTAATTGCACAAAATATAATGTAAGGGACCTGTGTGTGTGGTTTTTTTTTTTTTTTTTTTTTTTTGTAAATGTTAGGAGTGTATTTGCTTGTTACCTTTCTCTTAATAATATATCGGAAGAAATATGGAAATTAATGTGAAATAAAAAATGCTCATTTATGCTTAATTAGTACCAAATTAATGCACATGGTGTGTTTGATTGGTGTTGAGTCATTAGTCGAAGACGGTGATCAATCGTATTATGAAAATAAATATATAAGGATGAGTACATCTGATTCAATTATTATTTTTTACTATATATAATTAAGCAAGAAAAAAGTCATTTTCTATTTTTTCCACTATTAGTATGAAAGACATTTGGAGAGGATTGGTGAATTATTTTTATTGGCTTTTATAGATAGAAAAATTGAAAAAAGCAGGAATTTGAGTTGTTTTATAAAATTTGATTTGCCTACTATATATTTTACGAAATTTGAGTTGCCTATTATATTCCTCATATGTACTTAATTTAAGGTTAATTGTGTAATTTAATATATTATACATATAATAAATTTAAAAAATATATTATGGTTTATGTTTTATATTTCAAAGATTATTTAAGTAGTGGTATTCATTGGAACTCTTTATCCACATATAACTTTAGTATTTTTTATGTTGTAAATTTAATAATTTAGACTTACAATACAGAAGTTTAGTTTTAATTATGCAAAGATGAAACCAAGAAAATTGTTTATAATTTTAAGTTATCCAATAATTGGTTCAAAAATTATATTAAAATGATAAATATTACTATAAAATGAAATGAAATGAAATTACATTCATAAAAATTTATCTACTAAAATAATTTATTTTTACGTGTGAATGCACGTCATCTATGCTATTTAGGCTGCGTTTACTTTGATGAATAAATTTATCCATGGAAAATAATGGATACAAAAATTTATGTCATTAGATGTCTCTTTTCTTTTCCAACATTTGACACAAAAGAGAATTTCACCATTTTTCTTTCCTTATTTTCACTTCAATGATGGATAATATTATCCTTTCAATTTTGGGTGGATAATATTATTTATCCTTGAAGTGAAAACAAGGAAGGAAAAGTGCTTTTGTGTCAAACGTTGAAAAAGAAAAGAGAGATTTAAAGGCATAAATTTTTGTTATCCATCATTTTCCATGTGATAAATTTATCCATTGAAGTAAACGCAGCCTTACACAAAAAAGCGTTCAATTATATTGAGCTAGGTTTGGGTAGTGGAATCCGTAACAATACTAAGCGCTTTGACTACGGTCTCCCTAAATCGAGCAAGATTGAGCTTCACATTTTGTTGATCATAAAACACGTCTCTTGAAGCCAAGATCCCATGGTGTCTGTACACTGAGCTTGTATCAGTTATGACTGAACTATTGCGGCCGAATACTTTGAGCAGCGAACTCTCGTAGTCTTCAATCTTGTAGCGCAAGTATTGCATCCCCATTGCACGCGCATTGTCTTCGAATATAACTTTAGAAAAGTACTCCAGGTTGAGTGGTTCTACTTGGATGATGACGGCGCCCCTAGGCAAGAATACACCGTTGGTGAGGCCGGCGCCGTGGACACCGAGAAGCACGTTGCACGAGTTTATCAGCTACGATAATTTCCTCATATCACGGCGATCATATCTTCTCACCACAATCACTTGAAACCCTACATCCTTGATCATGTTGATGATTTCGTCTTCATTCAGGAACCTCCTTGTACGCTTACGTGACAGAAGCAACAACCTGGGTCTAGCTATCTGCGACACGTGCTCAATCCTCAGACCGAATGTCTCAAACATGAAATGCCTGAATTCGGGCATTCCGTAGCCTCCAGGGATGTCTCTCGGATTCAGCGCCAGAATGCCATGATATTTGAGCCCCACGATCGAAGCAGGGAAGCAGTGGACAGTGGCGTTTGCAGCCGGATTCATCAGCTCGTGAGCCGACAGACGAGTTAAGATGGTGCTATATTTGGCGATGAAGGAGGGTTGATAGTCCTCGATGATGAAGACCACGCGCGACTGGAAGTGCTTGGTGGTGAGGAAGAGGGGGATGATTATCTCGCTCATTTCGTGGTACGAGTTTCCGATATACCCCGAGGAGAACACCACGGCGGGGACGTCGTGGTGGAACTCGCAGGGTGGAGGAGCGGTGGTGTTGTTGTATTGAATCATGCGGACGGGCGTGATTCCCGCCTCATATCCATGCCACGGGTAGGGTCGCATCGTCGTCTCATTGTGCCAATCGTCATCGGAGGGTATGTAGAGAGTCATGTTTCGGGTGTCGATTCTCACGGGTTTAGTCGATACGCAGTGGATGGAGACAGTGTGTATGGCCCTATTGCAGGCGAAGCCAATAGTATCAAGCTTTCTTCGATCCTCCCCTATTTTTGTGCAACACTTCCTAAATAAGAACCTTAAATTAAAAGAAGAAAAAAGGTTGTGAAACTTGTACATACCACGTAGTAGTCTTGCTAAATGGAACTTGATGAAATCCTTCTCTTCCGTCGTCTTCTTTTGCATCCCTAACATTCCCACAAAATTTTGATGAGCAAAAATGAGTAGCGACAATAAACGAAAAATAAACAATGTTAAAAATGTAAAATACTACATTGATCCGATGAAATTATACAAGGGAAGCTGACACCAAGAGAGAGCAACATCAAGAAAAGTAGTAAAATGAATGGAGTGGCACCAAAGACCAGCTTCTTCTGATCTTTCTCCATCTTTGTAGTTGTTGCAGGTTGTGTAAGAGACCAATAAATATTATGATATCGTAAACTATGCTTAATTAACATTTATAACTAATTAAAATTCAAGCTCATTGAATTATACAACATAATTATGAAATAATCAATTCTAATAATTAATTTTTAACTAGAAAAAAATAAATTAAATGCTAATAATTACATGTTCTAACTAGATCTAATAAACTCTATATAACTATACTCAAGCAATATTAATTATAGCTTAATTGTTGGAGTTAAGTTTCAACTCTATATTCAATTTTTTTTTAATAAATCTTCTAAGTTTTATCTTCTTCATTTAATAATTATTAAAGAGAATTATTAGAAAAGTTCGTGCATATTAACGATTGGAAGAAGTAATTAAGAGAAAATCAGTCAAGACCAAGTCAATGATATTTTTAGGAATGTTGGGTTAGGGCTTGCTAACCAAGCAAACTTTGGCTCCAAATTTATAATTGATCCCACATCTTTCTAGCTCGATCTACAACCTTCAAGCCATGCTCTCCAAGCATACTATGCATCAATAAATAGGATGGAATGTCATTGCATTCGGTACCAATTCAGACGAGAAACTTCAACATAACAACGAAGTGCAACTCAGTTGGTAACATGCTTCCCCTCAAACAAATAGGTCGGAGGGTTCGAGTCACCAAAGGGAGAAACGGAGAACCATTATTAATCCTCTTTTAAAAAGAAAAAAAAAGAAAAACATACACTTCAACATCTAATTTTGTTTATCTTGAGTAGGAGACTCGTGAGTCTAGGACAAGCTTATAGGTTTTGTATATTCATGATAAATCTAGTTGTTGCTAGCATATACGATAGGTCTATTAGCTTTAGTATAAGTCTAGTTGTTGCTAGCATGTGCGATAGGATTAGGAGACAATTTTTTTTATTGGATCCACTTAATAAGAGTTATTCCATTATCGTGTAATTCATTGTACATGAATTTTTATAATGGATTCACAATTGCAATTAAATAACATTGTCGTATAAATTATTTTCCTTGTGTTCACATTTTATTTATACTGCTTGCTTTTTATAAGTAGTTATTGATTCTATTGTTTGTATAATTTATCCAACATATCTGATTTTACGGGAGCAAGAACTTTCATTAATGATATTCCTCCTCCATAAGATTGTGAGATCAGGCTAAAATAAGAATCTCTCATCCCTCAACGAAAAAAGCCTCTAATAACTAAACAAAACAAAAGTTAAAATATCAAAATTTGAAATAGAAGAAAAACAATGACAAAAACTTGTGTGAGCTCTCCCTCACTATGAGTTCTTCATTAGAATAAAAATAATTAAAAATTCTCAAATCATATTTAAAATTATATAATACCTTATTAATTATTATTAATCCAATGAATACTAATTTGGGTAGTTCTCACCGTGATCAGCTCAAGCGCACGAGAGACCATTAATAAAATGAATGTGAGACACGCTAGGGATCTTAAAAGGTGGGAGATGATCTAAAGTGCCGGGAAAATGTACAAGTCTTTTAATTGCAATATATATATATATATTTTAATTCTCTATTTCACAATTTCTTGTGTCTCTTCGCGTCACATTGTTAGTTTCATTATTTTAATAAAATTAATTATAAAAGTAAAATTTACTAATACGAAAGCGTATCATATTCTACATTGTGTTGTATAGTCATTTCAATCCAATTTTTCATAAGAAAATAAATTTTCCGAAAAAGTACACTCTAAAAATGGCAATTTTTCATTCAACTTTAAAGATTGTAAAATCAAATCTATACATCTAATCAAACTTCACCTATTAAAAAAATATATATATATATATAATTTATGATTGTCATCACAATTAATAACAACTAAAATTTCATAAGTTTTTCAATTATTTAATTGTTTCATCTTATCATGAGTTTAAATGTAATTAAGTTTTTCAATTGTCCCAAGACGTAGCTAACAACCGGGGGCGCACCGCCGCGGCACTCCAGCACGCAGTGCACCCCAAATCATGCGTCGATCCGGTGCTTATGGAGATGCGCTGTGGATACTCTAAGAAGTAGGATCTCATTTAAAAAATTGTGTAATTGTTAATGTTAAGGGAAAAAGTGTGTAATTGTTCAAAATGAACCATTGCACACTTTATTTCAAAAACATGTGTTTAGTGCAATTTGAACTGTTACACACTTTTTCATAAAGTGTGCAATGGTTCATTTTGAACAATTACACACTTTTTCATAAAGTGTGCGAAAAAAGTGAAGCTATAAACAGGGTCCTCTGGACCATAGGTACTCCTAGTGTGGTGCTGACTTGACGAGTCAACCATCGAGGGCCTTTGGGGGACAACCACTGTGTGTGTTGGTGGCAAATAAGACCTTTGAAGTCTTTGCTGAGTCGTGGCATTTGTACCGGATGGTGGATGAGTCACAATGGAGTCTTGTACACGACCTCTTTTGGTTCTATCTAAGGAGTGTTTATAGTGTAGAAGGAATGGCGTCCCTTCTTTCTCAATTGTACCCCAAAATGATTTTTTTTTCTTCATCATTAGGCTCCAACTTGGGGTATACATGTTTCATAATAAAAAAATAATTTGTGGTGAAATTAATGAAATTATTTATTTTAAATAAACAAATACCTCATCTTTCACATCAGCCACATCTATATTTCCCCTAGTATAACGAAAGCGCAACATACGAGGGATCTTTGTTGTTGAAGATACAACACCTATGGTAGATCCAAATTCTGGGATAGCACAATATATCCAGGCCTAAAAACATAAACAATACTTTACTTAAACAAATAATAATAATAATAATAATAATAATAATAATAATAATAATAATAATAATAATAATAATAATAATAATAATAATAATAATAATAATTTACAAAGATTTAAAAATACCACAAAGGCTGTGCTAAAACCAAATAGAGTGTATGACTCTCGCTTTGATGTGCCCGATGGAGTGGTTTTCTTGAAGTGCAAAAGTTTTTGGAAAACATAACTTCCCCACGGAAATGACTCCCTTGCTTTTTCATCCTCAGCCAAAACCCATAACCACTCTGATATATGCTTCGGCTTCGATTTCTCAACACCAAATAACACATTATAGATGAACAAGATTTTAGCAACCTTTACGTAATCCTCTGTCAATAACCCAAGGTCTTTTGCTATAAATCTATCACGCAAGTCACTAACCAATACTCCCTCCGTCCCATTATTTATGGGACGTTACTGTTGGGCATGGAGATTAAGAAGAGTAGAATTAAGGGAATTAGATGTTTAGTGTTATTTTAATTAACACAAGTCACACACGCACAGTCACTCCTCTCTCGGCCTGTCTCTCTCTCGCCGGACTGGTACACGACGCCACCGCC
Source organism: Salvia miltiorrhiza (assembly GCF_028751815.1). Lineage (NCBI taxonomy): Eukaryota > Viridiplantae > Streptophyta > Magnoliopsida > Lamiales > Lamiaceae > Salvia > Salvia miltiorrhiza. The sequence continues at coordinate 14,525,036 of NC_080391.1, read as the reverse complement.
GGCGAGCGCCTCTATCGTCAGCCCCTCTCCGTCATCCCCCTGTCACCTCTCTCCCTTCCCTCTTCCCTCTCTCCCTCTCTCCGCCTCTCGTTCGGAATAGGGCGTACGCCCCTTATGCCGGAGACAGAGAACGACTACCGCCTCCTTCGTCCTCTAGCGCCGTCGGGCTCGCGGTGGAGAGTCGCCACCGCCGCTGCCTCCGTCGTCGGCCAGCTCGATTCACCAGCAAAACCCACAAACAAAAATTGAACAATATGCAAAATCGACAAACAAAAATTCACAGATCCAAATCCACAAATCCACAAACAAAAATCAAAATCCACAAGTCCACAAGTATCGAAACCAAAATTGAAACCCACAAACAAAAATCCATAAATCCACAAGTATTGAAGACAAAATCGAAACAAAAATCAAAACCAGATCTACCCACAAACATCGAAACCCAAGTATTGAAGACAAAAATTGAAAATCTAGAAACTAGAGTGGAGGCGGAAAGGGGCTACGGTGAGGGTGGAGGCGGACCGCGCCGCTGCTGCGTACCCTGGAGGTGGGGCTGAAGATTTCGTCGACTGGCGCTCTTCAACGGAGAGAGAAAGGTGGAGGCGATGAGAGAAGACTCAGGATTTGGGTTCACTGGTTGAGTGGGTGCGTGAGAAACTGAGAATGGAGGAAGAGAGGAAATGACGGTGGTGGTCGGCAGATCGACGGGCGGTGGTGGCGGTGGAGGCGGCAGATCAACGGGTGGTGGTGGCCGAGAATTTTTGAAGAGAAGGGAGGCGACTGGTAGGTGGGGGGAAGAGAGAGAGAAAAGAAGTAGGAAATGAGTTTTAGGTACGTAATTAGTGATTAAATTAATACTTAAGTGAGTCCTTATTATTTTCCAAAATAGAAACGTGCCATATAGGTTGGGACAACCCAAAATGGAATACATGTCATAAATAATGGGACGGAGGGAGTATCTTTTTATTATTGAGGATACAAGTGTAGAATGAGTTGATAGGCAAAGTATGTCGTCGATATGGAGTAAAAGATGTGCCGCCAAATCTCAATCCAGTCACCAACGCTAATTCAAATCGACTAAACCGAATGGGAGTTCCATTTATATAAAACCACACTTCACTAGGATCTTCATTACGAAATTTCATTTGACGTGAAATTACATAATGAAGTACTTGCATACATTTTCCTAATGATTTAGGCAATCCAAGAAAATGACCAAAGCATGACCTAGCAAATTTGTTGAATATTTCATCTTCAAATGAAAGAAGTGTATGTCGAATAAATTCCAAAATTGTATCATGACAATAGACATTGACATTAAATTTCACGTCAGTCATTTCACATCGTTCATACGTCCACGGACCATGCCGAAAATATAATAAAAAAAACTTTAATGAACAAAATTTTCAACACAATTTTTTGGAGAAAATTTCAGCGCATATTCACCAATTATTGAACATTTTTTCAGCACATTTTCAACTAATTTTCAGCACATTACACACGTTATCTTGCGATAATGTGTGTGACTATGTAAATTTCACTGTTACACACATTTTTTGCGATAATGTGTGTAACCGTGCAATTTATACGATTACACACATTATCGCAAAAAATGTATGTAACCATGCAATTTATACAGTTACTAGAGGTGGCCATGGTTCAGTTCCCGGTTCGAACCGAAACCAGAACCGAACTGGAAAATAATCCTCATAGTATCAGTTCCAAACCATGAACCAATGGTTCGGTTCCGAACCGTCGGTTTCGGTTCGACCTGTTAGAATCGTCCTTTTTTTATGTAATTTGTATTGTTTTATATGTATTGTTTTATAAAATTTAATGAAATTTGCTTTAATAAAATAAAAGACACAAGAAAATATAAATTCCATATACTTTATTTTCTAAATTGAACTTATAATTCAAAGTTACACCTTACAACTCTAATAAATACAATTTACAAATTACAACTTTTAGATGCTAAAATAAAATTAAGGCAACTTAGTTTACAACTTGTAATTGGGGGAAAAAAATAAAGGAAATAGGACTTGAGCTTAATTATAACATTTAAGTTATAATTGAGTTGCATATGTATCCCGAAGGAATCAAAGTCCACGTAGTTCTCTTACCTTCGTCTTACCTTTGGTGACACCGCATAATCATGAAGTCTTCTACATGTCGAAGTCGAAGTCGTCGTCGAAGTCTTCGCCTTCGGTGCATTGAGATGACTCACTCACATCGGTGGTGTCGCCTTTGATAGTGGATATGGGGTTCTCTACAAACAAATCATCCCATTTATTTTTTTGCTCTCTTGTTTCGGCTAATGTATGATCTTTGAGCAATAATTGGGCTTCAAGATTATGCGGTGCCATTTGGAATCTTCGTTCGTCGAGCATGCATCCTGTTTCGCTAAAAGCTTGCTCGACCGCTACAGTTGATGCCGGGACGGAAAAGATCTCTTTCGCCATGATTGCAAGGATGGGGTATTGTCCTTGCTTAATTGACCACCAATTTAACACGTCCACGTCATTTGGCCCTGCATTACGTAATTCCCCTCCCTTTGGCTCCCTAAAATATTCTTCTAGTTCAAAAAATTGTGGTTGACTACTACTAATACCTTTGTTTGCGAAAAAATTTTGAAGCATAAGACACGCTTGAGTACTAGTGTCAAATCCATAAGAGGAAGAAGATGATACACTACTCCTAACAGTTTGTTTACGTGAAACACTTGCAACATATTTTGAAGAAAAATCTTGAAAAAGATTTTGTAAGTCACAATAAAGACTAGTTTTGACATCTAAAAAGTTTGGCTAGAGGTGCCCACGGTCTGGTTCCCGGTTCGAACTGAAATCGAACCACCGGTTCACGGTTCCAAAATTTGAAACCGAAACCGGATCGGATATTTGTCCTCACGGTTTCGGTTCGAACCGTGAACTAGCGGTTCCGAATCCGGTTCCAAATCGTCGGTTCCCGGTTTGAACCATGGAACCGTTATTTATTTTTTATTTATTTTTATTTTATATTTTAAAGTGTTAGTTTAAAATCTATAATATGTACACAATGTTGAACTATTTATTTAGAATGTAAATGGTTGACATTTAGTATGAATTAGATGTAGGAATGAGAGTTCACCATTTTATTTGGATTGTAAAAGGTTGAAGTTTACTATAAATTCGATGTGGGATAGAATTTGAGATAGACAAAAGTAAAAAATATAAAGAATGCATATGAAATTATGGGTTTTCAATAAACATGTTTCCCACATCGAATTTATACTAAACTTCTTCCATTTACTAACTAAATAAAATGGTCAATGGTCATTTCTCATTCTCATAACTAATTCATCTAAATTTCAACCATGTATAACCTAAATAAATGGTTTAACATTGTTTAAATTTCATATAACACTTCAAAATTTAGTAAAAATTTTAAAAAATAATAAAATTGGACGGTTCCATGGTTCGGAACCGTGAACCGCCGGTTCAGGCGGAAAATTGTGGTTGACTACTACTAATACCTTTGTTTGTGAAAAAAAATTTGAAGCATAAGACATGCTTGACTACTAGTGTCAAATCCATAAGAGGAAGAAGATGATGCACTACTCCTAACAGTTTGTTTACATGAAACACTTGCAATATATTTTGAAGAAAAATCTTGAAAAAGATTTTGTAAGTCACAATAAAGACTAGTTTTGACATCCAAAAAATTTGGCTAGAGGGTTCACACGGTCCGGTTCCCGATTCGAAACGAAACCGAACCACCGCTTCACGGTTCCAAAATCTGGAACCAAAACCGGACTGAATATTGGTCCTCACGGTTTCGGTTCGAACCATGGAACCGTTTTTTATTTTAAAGTGTTAGTTTAAAATTTATAATATGTACACAATGTTGAACTATTTATTTCAAATGTAAATGGTTGACATGTAGTATGAATTAGATGTGGGAATGAGAGTTCACCATTTTATTTGAATTGTAAAGGGTTGAAGTTTACTATAAATTCGATGTGGGATAGAATTTGAGATAGACAAAAGTAAAAAACATAAAGAATGCACATGAAATTATGGGTTTTCATACACATGTTTCCCACATCGAATTTATACTACACTTCTACCATTTACTACCTAAATAAAAGGGTCAATGCTCATTTCTCATTATCATATTTAATTCATCTAAATTTCAACCACGTATAACCTAAATAAATGGTTTAACATTGTTTAAATTTCATATAACACTTCAAAATTTAGTAAAAAAAAAAAAATAGACGGTTTCACGGTTCGAAACCGTGAACCACCGGTTCGGGATTATTGGAATCGGAACCAAACCGTGGAGCCATGATTACGGTTTCGGTTTGGAACTGTTGACCACGGTTTTGGTTTCGAAACCGTTGACCACAGTCCGATTTGGCGGTTCGGTTCTCGGTTCCGGTTTTTTTGGGCATTTCTAAGTTTGGCATTTCTAAAGCTTCATAAGAAAGACCATCACTATATTTTATATTTCAAAAAAAATGATAATAAATTTCTAAAAGATTGCACACACCTTCGTATTTGAAAGATGGATCAAACATTTTGCAATTAAAAAATTATTAGGAATATATTTAAAATATTTTAACCATTTAATAAGGGTTAATTACGCAAAAAATCATGAACTTTGGGCCGATTTTCAAGTTTGCCATGAACTTTTTTTTTATCAAATTTTCCCAGAACTTAACCAATTGATCAATTTTGCCATGATTTTGAGAAAACCCCAAATAGAGTGCTGACATGGCACTTTTCAGTCACCTGAAATATGACATGGAGCCGTCGGACGAAAACCAAAATGACGTCGTTTAGTTGGGGGTGAAACGACATCGTTTTACCTCAAATTCCAGCCCCCGTCTTCTCCTCTCTGCCCTCAGTCTTGCAGAGCCCTAATTTTCTGTTTACTGCTCTTTCTTCGTCCACCCCCAAAGACGCCACCACCATCGTCGTTGGAAAGAAATCCGCAGCGACTACATCGGAGGGCAGCGGCTACATCCGGTCCACCCCCAACGCAGAGCCCTAATTTTCTGTCTATTTGCTTGATTTTCAACACCAGCAACGCTAACACACACACACAAGATCAAAATCGAAAATTTCCCAACAATTAAAGGAAACACATTCCCCAAATCGACAAATTTTCAATTCACCCATCTGATTCCTTCAATGGAGGCCCTAGGCTCATCGAAGAAGATGATAGCGATACAGGAGGAGATGGTGGTCAACGATGGCGGAGCTCTGGTGATGGGGGTGGAGGAGCGGAGGGGGCGGCAGATCTGGTGATGGTGGTGGGGGAGGCCGATGGAGAAAGAGGTGTGGTGCTGGAGAATGGCGGCGGCAGAATTCTTCAATTCCAGAGCTGACTAAGTATTCTTCAATTTCCAGAGCTGACTAAGCCTTGCCAGAGGCAGCTCTGCCGACTCTGCCTGACTCAGCTCTGCCCGACTCTACGACTCTGCTATGCCGAATCTGCTCTGCTCTGCCGACTCTGCTCTGCTCTGCCGACATCAGCTCGATATTACCACGTACGTGCCACATTAGCTCGGTATTACCACGTAGGCGACATGTCAGCTTGGTATTACCACGTAAGCGACACGTCAGCTCGGAGCTTCACTGGAGCAAAAAAGTATGGAAAAATTGTTCAACCCCTTAAGTTCAGGAAATTTTTGATAAAAAAAAGTTCATGGCAAACTTGGAAATCGGCCCAAAGTTCATGATTTTTCGCGTAATTAACTCATTTAATAACCATAAGTGTAACGGATCTTTGTAAATCTTCACTAGTACTACAATGAGTTAATTGAGCCATAATCATAGTACAATGAACAAGAACACGTGAGCATATAGGATAATAGACACCTGATAAATCTTTAGTAGCCGTCTCAAAAACTTTAAGTAATTGAATAAGATCATAACATTCATCCCGATAAATAGGCAATAAAATCATAGAATTCACTTCACTTGTAAAAAAATTTACTAATAAATCCTTAAATTCGTATGTTGAATTCAACATTTCATATGTTGAATTCCACCTAGTGCACACGTCTATTGTTAAAGCACTTGCTACGTCCAGTGGTCAGAAAATTAGTTTTTAAAAAATAAAAAAAAATAAAAAAAAAATTTGGGGGGGGGTGGGTGGGGGTGGGGTTCAGGGGTGGGGTTGGGGTGGGGTGAAATCTTATGCATTTTTATATGAAACTTTATGCATTTTTATATGAAAGTTCATGCATTCTCGTATGAAACTTTATGCATCTAAAATATACCTATTTTGAGAAAATCTAATTTTTTTTTAATTTCGAAAATTACATTCCAATTTTACCCCTCTCCAGATTTTGCCTTGAAATATCTTTATGCATCTTGAAAGCTTCTTGCCACGTGTCACCATCTTGATGCGCCACATGTCATAAATGTGTGGTCTAGATTTGGATCTATGGATCTATTATAAGCTTGGATACTACCGGAACCCAACCCTATATATATATATATATATATATATATATATATATATATATAGGGTGTGGTTCTAGAGAGAACTACATTATTTGTGAGAACGAGAGAACCATCAAATCTAATGCATCCACTGTAAAAATTAATGCATTTGCTGTTAAAATTAATGCACTAATTTTTTTAAAAAAAAATGCTCCCTTCAGGATTCGAACCCAGGATCTGCATTCATCAAACAAGATGATGCATCCACCGTAGATCTTGATGATCGAATGGCTGAAAATGGTTCTCCGGTCTTCTTTTATTTATGGTTCTTTCTTGAACCTCTCCATATATATATATATATATATATATATATATATATATATATATATAGGGAGAGGTTCAAATAAGAACCACTAAATAAAATTAGAACGGAGAACCATTTTAAACCATTCGATCATCAAGATCTACGGTGGATGCATCATCTTGGTGGATGAATGCAGATCCTGGGTTCGAATCCTGAAGGGAGCAAAATTTTTATTATTTTCGGATGCATTAAATTTAATAGCGAATGCATTAATTTATATAGCAGATGCATTGATTTTATTGGTTCTTATGTTCTCACGATAAGTGTGGTTCTCATTATAATCACACCCTATATATATATATATATATATATATATATATATATATATATATATATATATATATAATACGAGTGTTCTGTACTGGTGACTACTCGAAAGGAACTTCAAGGTTAAGCGTGCTTGACTTAGAGCACAACTAAGATGGGTGACCTACTGGAAAGTTCGTCAAATGGTATGCAATTAAGGTCAAAATACATTAGAATTACACTAAAAATACTTGTGGGATACAAAGATATATATAAAAAAAATTCGAACAAAAAATTTATTTATTTTTATTAATTTTTAACGACCGAATTTTCGGTCGTTAAAAATAAAATTTCGGTCGTTATTTAAAAAAAATCAAATTTTTATTTTTCCCCCCTTTTTAACGACCGAAATTTTGGTCGTTAAAAATAAAAAATCGGTCGTTAAAATTTAACGACCGAAAAAACGGTCGTTAAAACTCGGGCGACGATGCAAACAACGACCGAAAAAAACGGTCGTTAAATCAGTCGTTAAAAATATTAACGACCGATTTTTGGGTTTTAACAACCGAAATTTCGGTCGTTAGAGCCACATTTTCTTGTAGTGTTTCCTAATTGGTTTTATTGCTCTATCTAAACTCTTAAGGCCATCTTGAACACACAAATTTAATATATGAGCAATGCAACGGGTATGAAAATATTTTCCTTGTAAAGTAGGATTACATGCAACAATTAAAGAAGTTACACTAGCGGTAATAGCACTTGCATTGTCAAAACCAATAGAAAATATTTTTTCAGTAATCTTGAATTGTTGCAAAATTTTTAAGATAATAAGAGCAATATTTTCAGCGGTATGAGCACAATTAAATTTTTTTAAAGCAATAACACTTTTGTTCAAATTCCATTGCAAATCAGCCCAATGCACAGTCATGCCCATATAAGAATTATGTTGAAATGCACATGTCCAAATGTCGGAGCAAACAGAAATTCTATGTGGCAAACTAGTCAAAACACTTCGCAATTGAATTTTATATCTTCTAGCTAATTTAACTATGGTTCTAATCATAGTTGTACGTGGTATTTTTTTTAGCTAAATGATTATATGCTAATTTCATAGAATTTTCAAAATTAATGCTATCGGCAAATTGAAAAGCAAGAGATTCCGTGCTAACAAATTTAGCCATAACTTCCCTAGCAACAATATCGTTAAACTTAAAAAGAGAGATTTCGGGCGTACCTTGCTCGCCGAGGGTAGAGGTGAGTTGCGTTTGTTTACCTTTGTTGGGTAAGGTGCCATAGCTCCCCCCGCGGTGAAAGCGTAGGTTTTGCCGCAAAGGTTGCAAACGGCCTTTATGATTACTTTGCCAGTATCGAAATCTTTTACTTGTTCTTTTTTGAAGTACACCGTAAAGACGTTGAAACGCGGAGCTCGTTCCTTCTTTCCCACCGTCGATCGTTTAGCCCGGTGGCCAACTCCAAACTCGTCCTCCAAATCAATGGCATCGGCATCGTCTTGTTGTGGTTGGTACGTGGATGAAATTTTTTCATCGGATTATTGTTGAGCAAGGCGCTAAGTGAGCCCATTTACTCATAAAAAATCTCCAAAATCGTATTCCCCCCTTGTGAAAACCGGACAAGTCTTTTTGTTTAAAGATTATGAGAGGAGTTTGTAGAAATGTAATAAATAAAATTGATTCATTCCTGATGAAAATAAGAGATTAATTAATCTTGAACGAGGCTCATTGCCATAGCCATAGTGTGCCTGAACCTGTCCACACTAATGTTAACATTTTGGCCATTAAGGTAGACTTCCTTTCCTGCCTGCACCGGAAATGCAGCCCTGGGGTCCGTGAAAGCCTTATGGCTTGAAGACCCAAATATCTTCAAGAGTGAGCTCTCTTCCGCCTCGATCTTGTATCTCAAGTAATGCACTCCCATTGCTCGAGCCGGATCGCCGTAGTAAGTGGCTGCAGCCCACTCCAGCCCGATAAGGTCCACCTGCACCATCACCGCCCCCTCCGCCAGGAACAGCTCGTTCGTCAGCCCCGCTCCGTGCACCCCCACGAACACGCTGCACGAGTTTATCATCCCCGAGAATATGTTGATGTTCGACACCATTTTTGCTCTGCGCACCACCACCACCCGGAACCCTAAATCCTCCATCATTGCCACAACTTCATCTTCATTTATGATCCTTCTCGTCGTGGTGCGCGATAGCAGCATCACCGTCGGCCTCTTGATCTGAGACACGTGGCTGTACCTGAGATTCAGTGATTGCCGCAGGAACTGCCGGAAATCTGCCGTCGAGAGCCCTCTCGGTATATCGCTGGAGTTCAATGACAGATGGCCGTGAAACTTAAGCCCGACCACCGCCGCCGGGAAGCAATGGACGCTGCGATTGGCGGCGGGGTTCAGGATCTCGTACGACGTGAGGTGAGCGAGGAGTTTGCCGTATTTCTCCACGAAGGAAGGCCTGTAGTCCTCCATGACGAGGAGCACGCGCGAGTTGAATTGTCTGGCGGTGATGAAGAGAGGGATGATGATCTCGTTGATCTCGTGGAACACGTTGCCGGTGAATCCGCTGGAGGAGAACACCACCGCAGGGACCCCGTGGCTGTGATCACAGACCGGCGGCGTCATGTTGCCCTGCACTATCTTCACCGGCGTCACCTTTTGCAGAAGAATTTCGTCTTCTTGCCTAGCGTAAGGACGAAGCCACGTCTCCTGCACCGTATCCCCCGACGGAATTGAGACTGTCATAGTTGCCGTGTCGATCCGCACAGCTCGATTTGTAACACAGTGCTTCGAGTGTCCTTGCGCATCGCACGAAAACCCGGTAGATCTGAAATTCTTTTGGTCTTCCTCTGTTTAGTAGGAGAAAAAGTTAACCAGCTGTGAGCTCTAAAGCTATGTATCATATTGAATAACTAGTTGAGAGATAGAATTGTACATGTAGAGACCTTGAACTAATCTCGAGAGAAGAAAATCCAGCGAATTGGAGTTTACTTCAACAGTTTTATTGGAGATGGTTGCAGGAGGGGAATAATGCAAGCCTGCAGATTGCAAAGGATTTAGTGATCAATGTGAAGGTGATCGAAATCGAGTGGTGATCAAATCAAATGAAAATTGAAGAAGATTACGTTGCTCGAGTTTGATTTTGCTGCTCCACATAATATCGACGTAGAGCAGAGGAACAACGAGCAAGAAGATCCATGGAGTTAGACGCGAAACCAGCTTCTTTGCCTCCTTCTCCATTCTCAATTTACGACTTGTTGCACAATTAATACGCAAGGATACGAATAGATATGATCATCAAGAATCCCCAAAAATATTAGAATTTTGCCTGCTGATGAGATGTTACTTTCTTTTTTACCCTTAATTTTCAGTTTGCTCTTTGTTATTCTTTTCGTATTTTTTTATCAATTATTATGCTCAACTTAATCAATTCAACGATTGAGATATAAGACGACTTTTTTCGTTGTAAACTATTGCTCAAGTATCAACTACGTATTATTTCATTTATGCATGACTCACTTTTTCAAACTATTGATTTATTTCAACTTGTGCTCATTTTGAACAAGTCCGAGATTTTTTTTAATAGTTTGTAGGAATCCATAGATTTATAAATAAGAAACTAACCAATGTTTGTTCATTCAGGCTGTTGGTAGTAAAATCCAAAGCACAATACAAATACAGCTTTTCTTGTCATTAACTTTTGGAGGCATTTTATATAAGGGTGAACTAGCTAATAAAGTAGCAAATTTATTTAAAATACTAATGATAAAAACTAGTAATTAACATAAAACGATTAAAAAAATTAATTACTCCTACTATTTTACCCCTTAACTCACAACTAAGAATAGATTTGTCAATTCACTACTAAACCTAATCTTGGCCGTGAATTATCCTAAAACTAATCTTAATTCGCAACCAACTTATAAACTCATGAATTTAGTCTTAAATTCACTAATTAAGGGCAAAATAAATTTTAATATTTTGATTTTCATATGTGTAAGTGTAACAGGATCTTATAATTACATAAATATGGCGGGTTGGAATAAAGCCACGTTTTTCAACTATATTTCACCAAAATGATGGAATTCTATTTTATTTTACTTTTTATTTGCACAGTTACACAAGTGAAGCGATTATATTGATCCAAAGTTGGCTAGTTTGTGTACTATGAAATTGAATAATCATATATTTTCAATATTATTCAGATTACAACATTTCAAATCTTATAAAAATCTCCTTTTTCCCAAAAATACCTTATAGAAATATACTCCAAAACCGTTGCACATATTTTAGTAGCTGGAAATGTTAATTAATCTACTAATGGAAATGAATCTTGTTAGAATTTCATTGTCAGAGCTGGGGGAGCTAGCGTGTGCTAACATTAATGGGCGATTAGTGCTGAAACAAACAAAATTTTATAATCGCTTTGACAGCTACGAGATCCATGGTTATAAGGCAACTCCCTCGATTTCCGAATTTCTTATAATACTTCTAATCTCTTATGCTTCACAAATTAAGGTACTGAAGAAAGTCGTTATTCAGCAACGATCAATTTTAACAAAAGGTCCCAGTTTTGAATTTTCTATTCTGTTTCGAATTTATCTACACTTTGAACTATTCAATGTTTTATAAAAGAAGATGAAGTCGAAGTCGAATTCGACAAGAGCCGCATCTTCCAAGGCAAGGGGCCGCCTGCTGTTATTTTTTATGCTAAAGCGTTAAAAGTTAGAATTAACAAGTGGCGCTACCATGAATTGATTAGCTCCTTAATTTCTTCTAATTTTTCTTGATCAACGACATTGATATTTCTTTTGGCTCTAATACCAATAATATGATGATGGGAACTGCTATTCTTCTTCGTTCCGGATGAAGCATTGATGTCTGGATCGATTTCATGTTAATAAATAAATGCAAAGTGTAAAACTATAGTACTATATAAATTGCAAGATAATAGAAGATCTGGTTGGATCAATTGTGTCATGTAAGCTACACGTTTCCCTTAATTTGCGATCAATTTGTAGTAATAAAAGTCATTTATGAATCTAGACTTTTCCCAAAGTTGAAGTCTACAGTGATCCATGATGCCCTTCCCCCTCTTCAAGTCATAACTCGTGTGCTCTTTTTTCCTTTCTCTTTCTCTTTCTTTTTCACTAGCTACAGGATGGTGGTAAGCATCTCTTGCACGAAATGTATCTCCATTAATTTGCATTTGATTAGTGCTCACATCACTAACACATAGTATAATACATCCTAATCAATTTCAGCGGATTCATACCCGAAATAAATACATATGTTGAATAGAGCTAGTGATGTCATAAAACAAAACGGGCTTCATTTTCTTTTACTCGGTTGTTCATCTATGAAAAGGTTAAGACCAACTACTAACAAAATTTGTATAACACTTAAAATTTTATTGAACATACTCCTAATTCAGAGTGTAAACAAATCAATCTCTCATTTAGCTTACAGTTTTGATGAAATCAGAAAATTATAAGAAATGGAAACAAAATGTGCGCTGAATTTGTTGGGGCGATACGATCCTTGTATGTACACAGACAAACTCAATGCTATCTAGCTGGCCAATCCGTAACAACACTAAGCGCTTCGACGATGGTCTCCCTGAATCGAGCAAGATTGAGTCTTACATTCTGCTGATCAAGAAACATAGTTCTTGCAGCTATGTAACCGCCTTCTCTGTACACCGATCCCGGATCAGTAACGACTGAACTGTTGCGGCCGTATAGTTTGGCTAGCGAACTCTCATCGCCTTCAATCTTGTAGCGCAAGTAGCGCACGCCCATTGCACGCGCAGTGTCGCCGTAGTAAGTGTTGGAAGCCCACCCCGTGCCGAGTAGTTCTACTTGGATCATGACGGCGCCCGTGGGCAGGAATATCTCGTTGGTGAGGCCCGCGCCGTGGGCGCCGAGTAGCACGCTGCACGAGTTTATCAGCTGCGAGAATTTGTTGACGTTCGACGCCAGTTTTGATCTTCTCACCACCATCACCTGAAACCCTACGTCCTTGATCACGCCGATCATTTCGTCTTCGTTGAGAAACCTCCTCGTATTGGTACGTGACAGAAGCAGCAACCTCGGCCTAGCTATCTGCGACACGTGCGCGAACCTCAGGCCCAAGGCGCCACGGAGAAAGTGCCTGAATTCGGGCATCCCGTACCCTCCAGGGATGTCGCTGGAATTCAGCGCCAGATTGTCGTGATATTTCAGCCCGACTATTGAAGCCGGGAAGCAGTGGACGGTGGCGTTGGCAGCCGGATTCATGGCCTCGTGAGCCGACAGATGAGCTAGGACAGCGCCGTATTTGGCGATGAAGGAGGGCTTGTAGTCCTCTATCACGAACACCACGCGCGACTGGAACTGCTTGGTGGTGATGTAGAGGGGGATGATGATCTCGTTCATTTCGTGGAACACGTTGCCCGTGCTGCCGGAGGAGAACACCACGGCGGGGACGTGGTGACTGAACTCGCACGGCGGCGGATCCGTGGTGTTGCTGTACTGAATCATGCGGACGGCCGAGATTTGTTTGAGCTCATCTTCCTGCCGAGCGTAGGGTCGGATCGCCGTCTCCTGCTGCCAGTCCGCATCGGACGGTATGTAGACTGTCATATTTCTGGTGTCGATTCTCACGGGTTTAGTTGATACGCAGTGGATGGAGTGGATGGCCTTATCGCAGGCGAAGCCTGTGTCGTCAAGCTTCCTCCTGTCCTCCCCTGTTTACGTGAAACAGAGCAATTTTCTTCGTAAAAAAGAAAAAAGAAAAAGAGAGCTCTTGTTAAAGTTGTACATACCTCGCACTAGTCTTGCCAAATGGAAATTGATGAATTCCTTGTCTTCCACAGTCTTTCCGCCAGATTCTGAGCTGGAAAAATACTGCATCCCTACCATTTCCAGAAAATTTTGTTGAGCAAAAAGGAGTAGATAGACGCAAGAAAAAAAGACAATACTACGTAGAAAAGAAATGATTACATTGATCCAAGGAAATTCTATTCCCCCAGACGAAATCGACACCAACACAGAGCAAAGGCAAGGAAAGTAGTAAAATGAATGGAGTGGCACCAAAAACTAGCTTCTTCTGATCTTTCTCCATCTTCATAGCTGTTGCATGTTACGTGTAAAAGACGAATAATATATGTAGATGATGATGATGATGATGAAGCTGGAGATTGTTGAAGACTAAAACTGTGGTGGGATTAAGTTTTTAAGCTTTCGTTTCCCTTAATTAACCTGTCATTCTCTCCACATGAATTTTTTATAATTTTTGTCCTTCTATCATATGATCAGTCATCCTAAAATATTTTATTTATTAAAAGTCTTTTAATTTATTTATTTTATATTTTATATTTATTTTTTTGACTGATTTTATATTACTATATTTTGAGTTCATGGGAACAGTACAAGTCTTTGAACTGCGGCAAACCATTTCTTCAGTGGCTAGCAATTAGAATATACTATTAGTGCGCGGCTTTGACTTCTCTCCTATTGAGATCCAATATGTTATTAATTATATTAGGAAAATAGGGAAATGTGAAATCTTATTTAGCTTCTGCAAATTGCAGATGACCTTAGTAACCGAAATTAATTCAAAAAATAAATAAATTAAAAGGACTTGAGAAGTCAAATTTGTAATGCATCAATAAGCAGACATCGCGTTATTCATGCTTAGTACCAAATTAATGCACATGGCGTTTGATCTGTGATTGATTATTAGCCGAAGACGGTGCTCTGAAAATAAGGGCAAAAAATATTAGGAGGATTAGACCCAATTTGTGTGTGCGTGTGTGTGTGTTTTCACTAGCAAAGATCATGTGTATTCATTATTCACACATAAGGATTAATATTTAAAAAATATCTAGGAGGATTAGACCCAATTAGACGGTGCTCTGAAAATAAGGGCAAAAAATATTAGGAGGATTAGACCCAATTTGTGTGTGCGTGTGTGTGTTTTCACTAGCAAAGATCATGTATATTCATTATTCACACATAAGGATTAATATTAAAAAAATATCTAATTTCATATAGCAAAAACAAATTATATTCACAATATAAAAAAGGGTTATTGCCGCAAAATACCTAAGTTTGCTAATTTTTTGATTTATATTATGACCTTTATTTTTTGCTAGAAAATACATGAATTTAAGATTGATTATGAATCGTTCCAGAACAAACAATTTCTCCCAAATCCAATTTGAATAATCCACTAATTAGGGGGTTTAAACAAAGCTACAAACCATTACTCTCTCCGTCCCAATATTCATGGCCCGTTTCTTTTCGGCAAGGGTATTAAGAAGAGTTGTATTAGGAGATAAGTCGTATGGCCCACATCTTTAATGTTATGGTTAATTAGTTTTTAATATTGTTAATAAAAAAACATCTCTTCCTCCAAAATTATGATGTTGATGTCGCCGACGCTCTCATCACCGGTGAGGCCGGCGCCTTCCCTTCACCTCGTGTGTCCTTGTCGTCTCCCTCCACCCCCAGATCCATCTACAAACATTTCAAACAACAATGGATCAATCCACAGATCCGAACAACAATGGATCCATCCACAAATCAAACTTAACCACAAAAAGTGCTACATTTCCAACTCTGAGTACTAAGAGATTCATCGGCGCAAATTGAGCAAATCGAAGTTAAATCCTCCGAGCACAACGGAATTGAGAACAGAAAGAGAATTTTACCTTTGAAATGAAGCATAGAATCAGATAGGACCTAGAATCTAGGAGCAATTACGGCGAAAACATGGTGAATTGACAGATCTGAAACCTAAAATTGGAGAGGCGGTGGAGGGTGGATGAGAGGTCTGGCGAGGGTGAAGGAGAGAGAAAGAGAGGCGATGAAGGGTGGATGAGAGGTCTGGTGAGGGTGGAGGAGAGAGAGAGAGGCGGTGGAGGAGGAGTCCGACGAGGGTGGAGAAGAGGAGAGGCGGTGGAGGAGAGAGAGAGAGAGGCGTGCTAGGGTAGGCGAGAATAGTGGAGGAGAAGAGAGGCGGTGCAGAAGATAAGCTAGGAGAGAGAACGAGGTGGAGCTCGGCGGTGGATTGAGACCAGGGTTACGCCGAAGCTTGTGAGGAAGAAGGATAAGGGTTTGGTGTCGTGTGTGTTTGTTCTGCGTGTTTTGTGTGTGTGTGTGTGTGTGAGAGAGAGAGAGAGAGAGAGAGAGAGAGAGAGGATTATAGGTATATAGGTAGATTAATAAATTATTAATAAAGTCTTAATTATTACTCAATTTAGAAACATGCCATGAATATTGGGACAACCCAAAAAGGAAAATAGGCCATGAATAATGAGACATAATCAAACGATTTGCGCCATCAGATTGAGTTTGGGCGAAATTACCCGCTATGGGATGATTCATAATCAATCTTAAATTCATGTATTTTCTGGCAAAAAAAAAGGTCATGATATAAACCAAAAAATTGGCAAACTTTAGGTATTTTCCAACAATATCCTCTTATAGAAATATATAAAAACTAGTGTTAATATTTTTGTTGAAAATACATTTTTATCCTTAATGATAAAAGAAACAAAATAAAACTGCCCATCATCTTTTCCATTCACGCATGAAAAAGAAAACGTCATCTTTCACACAAACTCAGAGAATGATCCCATGGCGAACCTTCGCCTTAACCGCTTTCTCTTAATCAGATTCAAACTCGGTTTCCACCCCTGACAACTACATGCTCAGAAACCCCAACCTTCCCTCCAAAATATCTGCAAAGGAATCGAATCTCGGTCCTCCGCGGATGCCGTCCTTTCTCTCTCATTCGAACCATTGCGGCATGTTCTCTTCTTCGACGCGTTACCGCTACACCCTCCAATCGCGGGAAATCCATGAGAACAACGTAAAAAAATCGGTGTACGATAGCAGCACGTTCAGTTTTAATGTGGTGTTCGCGATGTCGCTTTCTCCAACGATAGCTAGATTAGTTTGCCATTTGTCGATGATGTTGGTGTAGATCGTATTTATCATTACACGCTTGGTCATGCGAGTATATAAGTGTTCATTAGCTTACACAAAACGCGATCACATGTTAGATCGTGCGAGCGAATAAGCATGTATTAACTAAAATTAATCTAATGCAGGTTTACACGTTAAATCGTGCATCGTGTAAACGTGTATTGGCTAAAATTGACCTAGTGCACGCCTACACATTAAAAGGTAAAATGGTAAGAATTGATATTTTTTGTATATTTTTATAAGCTTGGATGTTATTTGTTTTTGCTATATAAAAATGGGTATTTTTCATTTTGCCTCTAAAAATAATTATCACAATAAATAATTTTCCATGAATGCATTTGACAATGTTTTTTTTTTTTTTTTCAGTTTTATAGTAACATTTATCATTTTAATATATTTTATAAATGAGATTTTTAATAATTTCTCAAAAATATATATAACCATTAATAAGTGTACAATATAAAAAATAGCCAAAACATCTACTCCCTCCGTCCCGCGAAGCATGAGCACTTTCCTTATATGACAAAAGTTTTTTCCTTCATTCACCTTTTCATTTTTTTCATCTACCACACTTAACACACAAAATACTAACTCCTTAAAATCTGTGCCGAAAAGAAATTACTCAAGTTTCACAGGACAGAGGGAGTATATAATATATGAAAAAAAGAGTTTAAAAGGTACTTTTTTCCACCAAATTTTCTCTCTATTCTCTTCTCTTTTTTCTGTTTTGCCATTTTTCAAAAATTTGTCAACTTCGATTCACGGAAAAATAGTTAATATCGATGTTAAATTAAAGATAATGACAAGATCTTTAATTTGATGTAAAACTTATACAAAATTGATTTGAAACGACTAATTCGTGATTGTTTAAAATGTCAAAATTAATTTTTTTTTCTCTCTCTCATTAATTTATCTCTAGCCTTGAATATCATTTTTCTCATGTTGTTTTCCTTTGTTGGTGGAAAATAAGTAGATGTCATTTTTTTTCTTTTAAAAATTTTACATTATTGTTTAATTATAATAGTTTTTAAAATTTTGCATATATTTATGTTATAATATTTTTTAATGAAATTAAATAGAAGGATATTATATTGAATTATTTTAGAATTTTTTAATTTCAAAAATAAAATTTTTATAAGGAATTTGTATTAATTTGAATATAAATTTATAGATGTAAAATTAGTTGTATAGCTAAAAATTAGAATTTTAAATAATTATATAAATTTATTTATTTCTAGTTATATTTTGGGTATGAATTATTTATTTCTTTATTTGTATAAATATATTTGTTGTTATCTTTTTATTTTTATATTATTTGTATTCTTTATGATTTTTTAAATAGCTTTGGGCTATTTAATTATAAACTTTTAATAATAATATAGTTTGGACTTTTAAGAGTCCAAAATTTGTATTGAATGTGAGCTATTAATTTTGTTATACTGATGAGATTGACTTAAATTATTTTCTTTACAATCTATTAATTTAATTATTATTATACCCTTTTCATTAAGAGCTCGTTTGATATATTATATGAGATAAGGTATGATACATTTATATGGGATGTCTTTTATATAAAAATTTACTTCCTAAAATGTCCTTATAATTAAACTATTTAATAATACTACTTTATTTTATATTAGAGCAATTTAGTCAATAATAAATTAAAATATGTTATAATTAAGATTGACTTATTTATACTGGGTTAGATGTGGTATGGAAAATCACACAAATCTATATTATTTCATCGAACTTTTGTATTTATAAAAGGCTGTGTGTTTTGCACTACTTATTATAAAACAAGATATTAAGGTGTCATAATAATAATATACACCCTAATCACTCGTACCAAATGAGCCCTAAATATAATACTTATACTCGTTGTGTTAATAATAGTATTATTGTGCACTATTTTAAATCAACTATTAATATTTAAATTAATAAAATCATTTGTCATTTTCACTTTCATTAGCATAAATTAAAACCATACCAACTCATGGTTCTCTACTAATATTTAATTTTGGATTATTGAGTTATCAAACAAAAACATGTGTAGCAAAACAAGAGAGATGACAAACAACCTAACAATCAGTTAGAGAAACAAACAAGTGTTACTGGGCGGGTAGTTTTATCTAATAGTTAATTTTAATTAAGTAAAAATATAGTTAATAATATGACGTTCAAGATGGCAAAAAATAAAGGCAACGATTCCTTTGTGGACGTTGTCATCCCCATATCTTTCCAATGTATAGAAGAATATAATTCCTAATAGGCATAACTGCTTTGAGATTCTTCTACATTGAAAAGCAGCCAGCATTTATTATGTAATAAAATATAAATAATATTTTAAACAAGGAATAGTATGTAGCTTGGTGACGCAAATTAATAGGTTGATCCCTCTTTTTCTTTATATATATATATATATATATATATATATATATATATATAGGGAGAGGTTCAGGAAAGAACCATAAATAAAAGAAGACCGGAGAACCATTTTCAGCCATTCGATCATCAAGATCTACGGTGGATGCATCATTTTGTTGGATGAATGCAGATCCTGGGTTCGAATCCTGAAGGGAGCATTTTTTTTTATTTTTTTGAGTGCATTAATTTTAACAGCGGATGCATTAATTTTTACAGTGAATGCATTAGATTTGATGGTTCTCCCGTTCTCACAAATAATGTAGTTCTCTCTAGAACCACACCCTATATATATATATATATATATATATATATATATGCACGTAACAATGGTTTAATTAAAAATTACTCCATCCATCTCATTGATAATGTATTACTTTTGAACACAAAAATTGAAAAGAGTATAGTTATATAAAGTGAGTTGCTGAAAAATATTTAAGAATTGTTTTAAATGAATTGATGTATAAAATGAGTTGAACCCACTATTTTTCAGGATATTAAATGATTAATTTCTTGCTAAAAAAGGTATGAGACATTATTAATGGGATGAACATAATATATATCATTTTAAATCTCAATTTACATTGGAACTATCAATTACTCCATTTATTAAATTAATAAAAATAATTTTAATCTTGAACTATTAATTTTATATTCCCTCCGTCACATTACAATTGTCTTGTTTTCTATAATGAGATGTCACATTACAAATGTCTCATTCCTTTTTTAGCAACATATTTTCTCTATATACCTAATATTTAAATAATTTTCACCAACCCACATTATCTACTAATTATATATTTTTTAATTTCCGTACCTAAAAGTAATGAGATATTTGTAATGAGACGAATGTAGTATCATTGTACTCCGTATTTATTTTTCGACTCTGAAAAGTTGATGTAGCTTGCCGAATTGCTATAGTATATTCACAAATTCTCTTATACATTTGGACGTGCAAGAATGCGTATATATATAATACAATGTTGAGACTTAGCTGGTAGACCATGCACCTTGTATCAATAAGATTTCCGGTTTGAATTCAACAACTCCGCTCCATTTTCTCATACTTCCTTTTGGTCTGATTTGCCTGGGATCGCCGGGTCGGAAACCATCGGTTAACCACCCAAAATTGACAATTTTTTGATCTTTTTTAATTCAAATTTTAAATTTGTTATTAGTACAGTACTAGTAAAGTTTTTTAGTACGTTTAGTTTACTTGTTCAATTTTATAATTTCAAGATTGTAATTTATTTGTATATGTAAATTGTAAAATTTTAACTTTGAATTTTTACATTTTGGGTGTTAATGTATTAGTATAATTTATTTCGTTTATAGTTTTTTCAATGATTTTGTTACATGTAATGTATTAAATAATATAATTTCATAAAAAAAATATACACAACACATAAAAAAATAGGAATACTGACAGTTCGGCCTTTGAACCAATGATTTTTGGCCCGACTCAGAACCACCGGTTCAAGGCCGCCCTAAATCGACCATTTTCTACCTCGTCACGAGCCGGTCATGATACACCTTCCCAGTGAACTGTGAACCGTCGGTTCAGATACGAAACTGTCGATTTCCAGCCCGTGGACATTACTAGCTTAAGTGGCAATCGATACAGTTTTGGATCCAGTGGGAAAGCGGTGAGCCAGGGCAAATGGGTAAGTTGTTTTGATTTGTTGTTTTAATTTTTTTTAATGATATGACATTCATGTCAATTCTAAAAAAAATATCTCTCTCTGATCCACGAAAAACTGTATTCTTGCTTTTTTTTGTAAACTATCCATTCTATTTTTAACCTCAACTTATAAATAAACCTTGCCATTTAATACATCTGTTTTAGTGGGTCTCTTTCTCAACTCAACTTTGGTGAGTCCTTTCTCCACCTTTACATATTCTCTCAATCATTTATTTAAACTCGTGCCTCCCAAGTCATTACTATAATTTTCATGGATGGAGGGAGTATCTGAATACTTTATCGTAATCCGGTGAGCCACATCAACTTTTTGAAGCTGGAAAATAGGTGTTGAGTAATATAAAATCAATAGTTTAAGGTTAAAAATAATATTTTCAGTGGCTCAAAATATATCTGATACTGCGAAAAAGTTTGTAGTTTAAAGTGATATTTGCTTTAATTAAACTATATTCTTTGTTTTAAAAGAGTTAAACTATATTCAATAAGTAAGTAAAGTCAAATTCTAGATGAATGGACGCTTTAATTCCATCTACAAATCATACTGTATACAACTTTTTTCAAATTAGGGAGTCTAGTCACGGTTGTCCCCATCGATTAGTGCATATTACTTTTAGTTAATTAAGTGGTATAAATTAGCTACCATTACTTATAGTGTAGGACTAAATTATTAAAGTTAGGAACCAAAGAGGAATACTATTGGAAAAGCGTGGACAAATTGCAATAGAATACTGACGTTTTTGTACGCAATGAACTGGTCCTTCCATTTAGAAAATGTTGGGTTTATGTTTTGAAAACTACTTGGGGACATTTTTGGACATTAATGATTACGTTGATTAATGAAAGGAAGGTTAGCGGCAATTAAACCCGCGTACGTGTTATATATTGCGGAAAAGAAAAAATATTTCTTTTTTTCTTTGAAAAGTGAATATATATATATATATATATATATATATATATATATATATATATATATATATCTATATAGGGTTGAGTTCAACAAAGAATCACCCTATGTATAGAGAATAAAGAAGAGATCTAAGCCATCAAAACCACTACATCTAGCGGTTATAATTAAATCTGTATCCCAATTTTAATTACAAATTAAATTGAACAAAATGATAATATTATTAAGAAAAGGGCATAACGGTGACTACATTTTGGGTTAAAAACTGCAAGTCCTAAAATCCCTCCTCACGTTCATCTCTCTCTCTCTCAACCTCGAAGTCGTCTCTCACCTTCTCTGCAAAATCACTAGCCTCTTTCTCTGCAAATCTCGACGTTGAAGACGAGATTTGGGCTGAAATCAAACAGGTAATGCGATTTCTATTCTGGTTTTTCTATTCGAATTTATTTTTGAATTTTATGGGCTTTGAATCGATTAATTTTGTTGGGTTTTCCAAAACAAGATCGAAATTTTTAGTTGGGTTTTTGTAATCATGTTCGAAATTTGTTTTGGTTGGATTTTAGATGTTGGGTTTTTGAAATCATTAAATTCTTCATCTTGTAAATATGTAGAATAAAAATTATTGCGAGAAGTAAAGTAATTGGCTTGCCCGTGATGTGCTATCTGTTTCCTTTAGATGTTGTGCTCATCCATGTTTGACAGCTGAAGTTTTTGATGGGTCTATGAACAAAATCTGGAATTGTATTAGATGTGTATGTTTCCTAAAATTAAAGATCTGGAATTTGGGAAAATTGGGAGAATCCTCTTCAATGAATAATTAGATGTCCTTTCTGTTCATTTAGAAATTGTATTATGTTCATTAAAAATTATATCTTGTTCATTTAGAGGATTGTGCAAACTTGGAGGAGGTGACCTTCATCGATCGGGGTTTGAGGGTTTGGCGGCGAAATCGACTCTGATTTGTTGAATAAATTTAGAACGCAAAATCTAGTCTTTTGCAGGGTCAATCGACAAAATGCATAATTCGCGATCCGCCATGAAATTCGAGAATGGGGAATTATTGTGAGAGTAGGAGGAAGAAACACACCTTATCTTTCTATTTTTCTATTTTATTTTATAAATTTGTTCCAGCTCCATTGTCTAGTCTTTGGCCCTAATCTGCACTGTTATTTTCTTATCATCAAATTTAATGATCAATTTGGATTTTTTAGGATATTCATGCGTTTAGTAAATCTGAATATATCTGTTCATTTAAAAATTGTGTTCTATTCGTTTATATATTGTGTTATGTTCATTTAGGGCAGGAAGCCTCTCGAGGTGATATGACAGAGGAATTCAATGAAACGAAGTCTCCGAGGGATATGAAAAGCCACAACACGCACACAACGTCGAACACTGTCATAGCAGTAGTGAAGAACGCGAGCCTGCTCGGATCTGCTGGACTTTTGGATGATACAAATATTTTCATTTGGATTTCTATTCATTGAAAAATGATATCTTGTTCATTAAAAATTGTATTTTGTTCATTGAAAGGAATATGTTCATTTAAAAATTGTGTTTTGTTCAATGAAATATGTTCTGTTCATTTAGAAAGTGTACTCTGTTCATTTAGAAATTATGTTTTGTTCATTTACAAATTATGATTCTTCATTACATAATATATTCATGAATAATATACTTTATTCAGTGTAACATTTTTATCATTCATACTTTGTGAGTAAAAATTGTGTTATGTTCATTTAAAAATGATGTTCGTTCATTGAAAAATTGTGTTTATTCGTTACGTATTATATTTTTGGAAATATTATTGATATATGACTTGGAATTCAAATAATATTTAATATAAAATGTTTCGAACAAATATAAAAAAATTACGAACATCTAAATAAAATATTTGAATTTATTTTGCTGACATAAAATATTTAACTTAAATCGTTTCGAACAAGCTTAAAAAAATTACGAACATCTAAATAAAATATTCAAATTTATGAATAAGCACACTAACCTACTGAAATAATACTAAACAGCTTCAAACATATAACTGAATAACATGTAAAATTTGTTGATTATATTTAGATTGAACCTGAACATGAATTCAGCAACATTTTTAATATAAAAACAAATTGTAAAATAATGCACGTAAGGGACATAATTATCAAAATAGAAATGGACAAAAAAAACTGAATCATTTGTTCATTAAAATCTTGTTGATGTAGTCGAAAACAAAAAATAAAAGACCTCCACTTAAATGCAAACAACTAAAATGAAAAGAAAAATGATAAACTAAGCGAGTAAAAATATATGCTATAATTACGTATAGGATAAAAATATGAAACAGGAAATATGGGATATACCAAATCTTTCATCTTCGAAAATGATATTTTCGGTTACTAGAATATTGATAATGACTACTATAGCCTTTTCGAAATTAAAATGGTAATTAAATATGGAAAAGGCATGGCCATGTGATTGAGATTAATGAACGGTTTAGATCACTTCTCTCTTCTCTATAAAAGTTAGCTTCTCTGTTGAACCTTTCTCTATATATATATATATATCCATTTTGGTTTGATTATTAAAATCTCCATTTTTTAAAAAAAATGAACCTGAGTACAAAGATGTTCAATAATATTTATCTATATATAAGCTATATAAATTAAAAGAGCATTGTTTATAAAATTTGGCTTAATTATTAAAATCTCCATTATAAATTAAAAGTACTACTAATATTAAGAGTGAATTTTGAAAATAGCCACTTTGAAATAATAAATTTAAAAACTGGCCACTAGGATAAAAGAATTTAAAAATTGGCCACACTTACAATTTTACCCTTCACATAATTTTTTTTAAAATTATCCACGAATGCACAACTAAGTCGAATTCACAACTAACACTAATTTTGGTTGTGAATTCAAGCTTTAAAACTTGAATTCACAACTAGAAATAATGTTAGTCGTGAATTCAAGTTTTAAAGTTTGAAATCACAACTAGAAATATTGTAAGTTGTGAATTCAAGGTTTAAAACTCAAATTCACAACTAACATTATTTCTAGTTATGAATTAAAACTTTAAAATTTGAATTCACAACCAGCAATAGAGTTGGTTATGAATTCGAGCTTTAAAATTCGAATTCACAAATAACAGTAGCAATTCAGCTGTGAGTTCATCAAACTGGTTGTGAATTCTAATTTTTAAACTCGAATTCACTAAACCAACTAGCTGTGAATTCAAGCTTTTAAACTCGAATTCACAACCAACACTAATGACTCAGTTACGAATTCATCAAGCTGATTGTGAATTCTAGTTTTAGTTGTGAATTCATAGGAAATTCAAGAACATTAAGTTGTGAATTCATAGATCTGGTTGTGAATTCAAGAACATTAAATTGTGAATTTATAGATCTAGTTATGAATTCAAAAACATTAAGTTGTGAATTCATAGACCAGGTTGTGAATTCAATAACATTAACACTACTGATGAGGGGAAAAGTACATGTAGAAAAATATGATAACCGGAGTCCCGAACTAGTCCTGAAACATAGCAGACCAGAAATGACGAGAAAGGTACCCACGGAGATACCGGCCCCTCAAAGAAGCTCCTAGGCTAATCAACAAGGGGTTTACGAAGGAGAAGATTAGAGCTGAGGAGATTTAGGGCGGAACACAAGCATAGTAGAATTAGCCTAATTCGCGCTCGTCAAGCTGTTCGCGTCCCGTACGAAGATCTACACCTAATCAAAAATAGCTCTGATGGAGAAAGTGGGCAGAGCTGAACATAAGACGAGACCCCATTGCTGCCGCCTCGCAGAGTAGACAAAGGACCGTCGACAATATTCTGACACGCCCGAAAAGTTGTTGAACGGAATCATTCTCCTAACTACCGCAAAGCGTGTGCGATAGTGCAAATGGATCCATTTACCCTTTGTATACCTTATAAATAGAACTTTCCTCTTCAAATGTAGGGACGACGAAAACATGAAATACAACTACTCATTTTTTCCGATTTTGTTCTCCCTAAATTCCTCTCTAAGTGTTCATACAGCAGGTAAATACTTAATCTAAAAATATCCAACTTAAAAAGAGCTCATCAAATTGGCGCCATCTGTGGGAAACGAATCGAATTAAGACGTGATGAGGGTTTCCAAACGTTGCTCCCCCAGATTATTTGACAAAGTTCTCGTCTTTGTTAAATGATTCTTGGGTGAAAGAGTATATATTCTTTGCTTGATTTTTCACATGTGTTCGGATGATTTGTTGGTGGGTTGTACTCGTGTTTTATTATAATGTTAGGATCTTAACATGAACGAAAACTACCTTCGTCAGTTTTTACGTGCATTTAAATGTTGTTGGTGGGTTGTACCCGTGCTTTACTATGTCCAGAAAGTTTATTTGTGTTTTCTTTCCGACGTGATATCACGTGTTCAGAGCCATTATCCAATTTTAAAGGTGACGTACATGCTCTCCCATGACTGAGTAGTGGTTATAGGTAACCCAGTATCTCACCGCTTTATTTGCGGCTGAGATCCGGTCATCTTCCTGGGGTTTCTCATGTTTTCTCTGCCCCGACATTTTGTTGTCGGAGATAAGGGCGGAAGGGGTTTTTTCTCAATGGATCTCTCGGAGATCCTCCCTGATCTAATGATTCATATGATCAGTGTAGTTGTGAGAGGATACCACCATAATATTTACGAGACATCGATTATTCTTTTGCAAGTCATGGAAAACAATAACGTCACCAAAAACCTCATGAGGGAATTTGCAGGGGAAGGCGAGGATCCTGACACCGCTGCTACTCTGACAAATGAGGGCCTCTGCGTCGGTGAGGCTACACCTACTGGCCCCGCCAGACCTTTATTTCCAGGGCTTCCAGTTACTTCTATGGTACAGGGATCAACTTCGCAGGGGACAAAGCTGATCAACGTCACTATGACTGAACAAATGTTGTCCTTACTAAACTATGCGTGTATGAGATAGATGATGGGGGTCCCCATGACTCCCCTGGGTATGGGCATTTCAGGGCTGATAGCTTCAGCGCAGATCAATCCAGAAATACCTTTAACATGCAACCCGCCAGGTTTACTGTAGTAGCCCGCTCTTTTATTTATGATTAGGACTAGTAAATGCGATATTTAAGTATTTCATCCTCCAATGATGTTAATACAGCTGAGATTCTGAATTAGATATTTCCACGTGAGATAATCGTAATTTATTCATTGAGCAGACAATGATTTATTTTTCCAGAATGATAACTGACTTAGCGAAGTCAAGTTATTAATTTATATGCTACATAATATTATTTCTATTTATTATTGTTACTTGAGTATGGATTTAATTCCGACTTATAAGAATAAATTAGATGTTTAATTATGGAGTCATTATAACGAAGCGTCGTTATTAGCATAGCTCGAATTGGATTTACAGATACACGATGATATCAAAACTCGGAGTTAATATTACAGATGCATAAAGAATACAAGTGATAAGGATTTGTTCCTAGTTACAATACAACTTTTACTCCTACTACATAGCTAGTACAATCATCACTCACTTCCTATTTCCTACTCACTACCTGCTAACAAAAGAGAGGAAAATAAAGAAAAAGAAATGTGTGCCGTGTGTGCAGAATAGCTGCAACAGCAGCCTTCACCTCCATCTGCACCAAGCCACTCCCTCGGTAGATGATACCCTGAGGACATCCTCCCTAAGGATGTGTCCTAAGATTATGACACTTGGCAGGTTTGACAATGACAAATAGAAATTACATTCCAATTCAATCCCCAATCATTCTCATATTACAACAAGCCCCAACAAGACTCTAATTTATACAGAAAAGCCCTCATATAAACTCAAAATTCAAAATTTATATGCAAAATATTAAATGGCCCAACATGCTTCCGTAACCACTTCACTTGATCACCGCGTGTATATGTGTCATGCCATGCCTTTGGATAATTCTTCCACGCCCAATGCATAAATCAAGACTCCCGAGCATCCCGGGAAATCCGTGTCGCGCCTCGTGCATCTAAAGAAGGCGTTAGACATCTGCCGTCGTAGGACGTCGAAGATACTCGGCACCGTATGCCCGGATGACAGCTTTGCAGAATCTCTTTAGGCATAGACTCCTCGTCGTGTCGGCGACATTGAGGTACTGGTCGAAAGTATCCGCACTGACGCCGATGGCTAATTGGCGGATAGCCACCATGCATTTCTACAAAGGCGTGAGAGAGTCCCGACCTCGTGCATCATGGCTCATCTGGAAGTAACTATCTTCTCCTTGCACAACATCGACGATGCGCAAGAACAACACCTTCTGCATCCGAAAACGACGTCGGAAAAATGTAGGCTCGTACGTCGGATTGTCGTTGAAGTAGTCTTGCATAAGAGGTAAATGGGAAGCCTCACGATCACGGTAGACGTAAGACCGGTGATGAACAACACGTTCCGGGTCCGGTTGGGAGTACATTTTAGCAATCAATTGTTTCTGCAACTGGATCTCATCAATGATCTCTTGCGCTACGTCGTCGGACGAAGACGGACGGAGTATCATCGAACCATTCAGCCATTTTTGGAGGAAGAGAATATGAAAATGTAGTAGAGAAAGAGAGGAGGGTTGAAGGAGAAAAACTTTTGTATGTGTGAATGAAGAAATGGGGAGTATTTATAGAAAGGGGAAAAAAGTTTATAGAGCTGTTGGAACCAAAAAACAAAAAAGGGAGAAAAAAATCGACTACATAGCCGTTTATTTCAAATTTGATTTTTTTTTAATGGAGCGTGCATCATACGCGCGAAATTTACAAGCAATCAGGTCTTACCCGATAAATCGGGTAAACCTCGAGTCTCTCTTTGCCACAGTGGCTTACTCGATCAGTGGGTGACTCGAGTGGGTGAGATCGAATCACCCACTCTGAGTGCTCTAAGAGTCGATGTAGCTAGATTTAGGAAGACAATGCTTCAATCACTTAGCCTAGTTACTAAATGAAATCGATTTATATTAATTATTGTCTATTTTGGCCTCATTGCTTTGTCAAATACTTTATTAATTCAAGAATTTGATAATACAATTTTAAGTCCTCTTTTGGTGTCCAAGATGCGAAGTTGTTTCATTGATACAACCATCCTACACATGCTTATGGCATATATATAACATTAAGGGTGCGTTTAGTTTGATGAAAAATGAGAGAAAAAGTATATTTTCACTTATTTTTCATTATTTTCACATCTTTATTATGATGGAAAAAATTTCTCCGGACAGGGTGAAATATTTTCTCGGACAGCCCATTTTCACTCATTTTCTCTTCAATGTTGGATAATATTATCCTAAGGTAGGAGTGTGAAAATATTTTATAACATTTTCTAATCTGTCAATCAATAAGTAGAAAGAAAATTGTAGTATAAGTTTCATATAAAAGTAAATATAAATGCAAGTAATTATAATAAAAAAAGGTAAATTTCTGAACATTAAGAAATGTACCTCAAATTCTACTTGTGCTGATTCCTGTTTCTGCTTGATCCTTTAATAGCGCCTGCTGCTATGTATGGCTTCAATAATGACTCTGTCGGATGTAAATGAATCAAATAATTTTGGTTCGATTTGGTATTCGATTCGAATTTTTGATATTTGTTCGCTATTTTATTTAACACGCCGCAAGTGTACGGGTGCAATTGTGTACAGTAGCAAGCAAGGTCGTATTCCACAGAGACTAATTATTATCAATTCCTATCCTAAATTATTCTACTCTATCTGGACAAACGAAATTAAGAGTTTTTGTTGTAAAGAACAAAATAAGTAAACAGCAGGAAAGAAAATAAAGCAAGCTGTGAAACAGAGAAACATATAAGAGAAGATTTCCCAAGGTAAAGGTTTCAACAGATTCTCCTAACTAACATGTTCAATTCAATTAATAAGATTATTCTTAAGGCAATCTCAAAACTAGTCTATACCCACTCCCGTGGCATACAAACCGTTGATTACATGCAAGGCTACCGTCCCCGGATCGCACTTCTAACATGCAACTCCTAAAAGCTCATAGGATTAACGCCCTCACAAATATCAATTCCCTTTAAAATTAAATATATGTGTTCTATGTTCTTAGTTCAGGTAATAATTATCATCTCCCGATCTCAAATTAAAACCTATGATTATGCTAAATTGGTGGCCAATCAATAAAGCAAACAATTGTAACAAGAACATAAAAAGGAAAAACAATCTCAATTAATTGAATCAAACAGTCAAAAATTCAAATCATGTCTACTCCCTAAACCCTGAGAAAAAGGAATTCTAGCCACACATAAACATATGACTAAAAATCAATATCTCAATAAAACTGTAAAACATTCAACAATAAAACCATAGTCAAATTGAGAATCTTCAGTTCTTGCTCCAATGGTGTTCTCCGTCTTCTCAAAGCTCTCCAAAAGATGTAAAATATGATAAAAGATGATTGGGGAATAAGTTATTGGATGGTATTTATATGCCCTAGGTCTTCAAGCTCCAAAAATACTCCAAAATCGCGCTTTAAGTGAAAAAATCCGGAAACTGGGCGAGAAAACGGCGTCTCGCGCGGCCGCGCGCCGAGACCGCATGACCTCGCGCGGCCTGCTCGCGCGCTCCTCCAGCAAGCTCTGCTCCATCGCGCGGCTGGGTCGCGCGCCTGGACCGCGCGACCTCGCGCGGCCCTGCGCAGTGATTTTGTTTTGGCTCGTTCTCCCTCATCTGAACTCCGATTTACGAACCGTTTACGCTCACGAACTCCTCTCGAGATGAACTAAAACTTGTACTTCAGCCAAATCTTCCAAATTCTGCTTCATTATTTCTGAAAATTCGTTCAAACAACGAGCAAGTGACAAGTTCTTGACCATAAACTAATATAAGCTCAAATAAATCAACAAACACACAAAATCCTCATAACTAAACATCAAAAATGACACACGAAGAGGTAAAAATGCATGTTCATCAATATTCGAATACAGAATTTTATGATTCGAATATGAATACAAATACTTTTTGTGATTCGTTTAGTTATCGAATACGATTCGAGAATCACGATATTCGAAAATATTCGATAAATATATATATACACACACAGGGGCGGATCCAGGAATTTTGTTGGGTGGGGGGCTGAACTTGCACGGGGGTTCGGGGGCGGTAGCCCCCGGGAATTTTTTTTGGGATATAATATATAGTAATTAATAAATAATTGTTTTTTTGTCATTAGATCAACAACAATAATAAAAACCTACAATAGTTTCATTCATTACCATATCTATTACATTACAAATAATCTATGAATAGACACTTGGCGAACCCGAGCTAGTAATTGTGGAAATAATAAATAATCACCTGGCCCAAAGTTGATCAATGTTGAATTGGGAGAAATTATTTCTCGGATCAAGACACGCCATGCATCTAAGCAAATTAGTGCTAGCTTCGGAAAACCGAGTGTTTAGCTCTTGTATTGTTAGATCAACAACCTAAAATATTAACAGAGTATTTAGTTTATTATTAGTGTTAGCTTTCAGTCTGTCCCGTTTGTATTTCTTAACAGAGTATTTAGTTTATTATTATTTTTAATTTCTATATTAAAAAAAAATCAAAATTTGGGGGGGGCTCTAGCCCCCCCTAGCCCCCTGGATCCGCCACTGTACACACACACACACACTAAAAAATAAATAATAAAATAGATTTAAAGTAAAATAAATAAAAAATACTAATATTTATTAAAATAAAAGTGAATTACAATAATAGCATTGTTGATAGCATTCGCATGCTTGCTTTATTTATTCAAATAATTCTAGTCAATTGAAGTGCTATGACGTACTTCTATTTATTGAAGTGTTATATAAGAGTTCTTATTGATGCTTGCTTTATTCAAATGCTTACTTATGCTATCCAAAATTTTGAATATTAGGTTTGTATTATAATTTGAGAGTTGAATTTTGAAACAGAAGAATATTTTTAGCATATATATTATTGAATTTTTAAGTAAATGTAATGTGCGTGATCTCCATATTATTTAATTTTTTTTATTAAAATCGCAAATTGGATATATTCGAATTAAACTAAATAGTAGGAATTTTCGAATAAAATATTCGATTTAAATTGTATAACATACACTTGTAAAAAATTTAAACGAATATTCGATTCGATTCGAGTATTCGCGAATCAGTATACGAATCGAATACGAATAGTAAAATATGATTCGAAAGATATTCGAATGTCGATTCGAATAAATAATTATTATTACGAATATGAATCGAATCCAATGATATTCGATTCGATTCGTTTCGTTTACATCCCTACCCAGAGGTGAATGTAAAAAACAAAAACAAAAAAATAAATAAATAAATAATAGGATTTGTTGTGTCCCTTCATTTTGATAAATAACGATCTGTTTATTATTTTTATTTTGTTTGTTTGTTTTTTATGGTGAAGGGATGCTGATCATCGAACACCAAAATCACTAGATCAGCAATGACTGAGCAATTTGATGTAGTTTCTGCACTAAAAAAATAAAAATAAAAATAAAAAGCTGAGTTCGGAAAAGTTAGTGCGAATTTATGATAGGAGCATAGTGAGCAGATGATGAGAGAAAAAAAGTTATCTTTAGGAGTATACAAATTTGTAGATAAGTTTGTTTTCGGAGAACTATTATAATCCTCTTAAAAAATTAAATAAAGTTAGAAGTCAAGCGTATTTCTAATAATATTACACTAATATTTTATTAATTATGTTATAACAATAAAAATATTAATGTGTGTTGACTAATGAAGAAAAGAATCCACAACCTAAGATATTTTATTATAAAAATCTATCCATCGATGAAAAACATAAAAATAATATTAAATATTAAATAATGTACGTAAAACTTAAGCAACAAATTTCTTATGGAAAGTATATTTACAAAAGAATCGGTTTTTAGACTAGTCATACAAAATAGTGAAAATCAATAATTGTCCATTAACTATGATTTATTGAAATCATATTTGTAGATTAGTCATACAAAATAGTTATTTATTTTAAATATAAATTTTAATTATTGAGAAGCATTTAAATGATGAAGTCATTTAAAATTTTATGATACGTCAAATTTATGAATCGGTCTAGTCGCCCTCCTATTTAGACGTATGACTTTATAATTAAGATTCTACTTTAGAAATGGAAATTTTATAATCCCACAAATTTTATTTAATTCAATTTTGGGCCATAAATAAATACTTGTGAAGTATTTTGGGCCACAAATTTATTTTTTCTTAGTTGACTTTTTAATTTTTAAGATGAGAGTTACATGCTTTCTGGGCCTTACCATCTCATTTTCTGAAATTCATCAACCAAACCGCAATCAGCAGCAGATCTCTCCTTTATGATAACTAGCACTTCCACTCGTGCGATGCACGAACATCAAAATTAAAAGATATATTATTATTATAGACAATCATAATAAATATATAAATATTTTATACACGAACATGAATAAAAAATTGTAAATTTTTAATGAAAAATAAAAAATAAAATATTTGATTTTTTTTTCATAACTTATTCGTTTTAAATTCATTTCTGATGCTTTTTATACTATATTAAATTTAAGATGCATATTGAATATTTTTTCATTAATCAAAATTGACAATATTTAGAAAGGAATTAAAATATAAAAATAAAAGAAAAAGAAAAAAATAGTAGAAAAATTAGTGGGAGAAGAGATTAAAAAAGACAGAGAAAGAGAAAGAGAGGATAAATGGAGGAAAGAAACTCCTCTTTTATATATTATATAGATTCCCCTAACGCATCAGATTTCTCTTTTCTGATTTTTCCTATGTACTTGAACCGGTAAAAAAATTATTAAAAAAAATTATGATAAGAAAAAATAAAAAAATATTATATATTTTTATTTTTTATTATATGTTTATTAAAGATGAAAATGTTAAAAAATATTGAAAAATAATTTTTTTTATCACGTGTTTAATAGAGATAAAATATTAAAAAATATTGAAAAATATTTTCATACCACGGAGCTGATAGAAAAAATATTCCACAAATTATCGAAGAAAATTTTTATATCATAGTACACAGAAAAATATACATTTTTTTCTCTTTTTTCATCAAAGTAATTGCACCCTAAAATAGTACCCCCTCCGTCCCAAACGAAATGTCCTATTTCTTTTCGGCACGGAGATTAAGAAATGTGTATAAAGTAGATAAAGTGGGTTGGTGAAAATTATTTAAATATTAAGTATAGAGAGAGAGTGTATTGCCAAAAAAGGAAACATGACATTTCGTTTGGGACAGCCCAAAAAGGAAAACAGGACATTTCGTTTGGGACGAAGGGAGTAGTACATAAAATTTCTATTAAACTCATTAAAAATAAATAAGAAAGCTAGAATGACAGAGAAGAATTGAGATGAAATTGGGCGAGGGGCTGCTGAACCCGAAGAAGAAGGTAGCCAGGTATGCGAAGGTGCCGCCGAGTGCAATAATGAAGAAAGGCAATATACACTCTGTTTCGTTATAATGAACGTCACAGTGACAACATCAAGTGAATAAACAAGAGCTACTACTTTATTAAGTGGTTATCAGGTGGATTTTCAAAACTCAGAATTTGAAGTGAGCACTATTTAATGATGTTTATATTAATGAAGTTATATTAAAGTAATTGACTTGCCAAAAGTTTTATGATCAGCTTGTATGTTACCATCTACGAGAGATAGACGATATCAGCCCTATATATGTTGAATCGATTGAGATATCAGTAAAGATTTGTGCACATAGTTGTAACCGTGAATCATTGAGCGGGTTGGCTGGTCACTGTGATCAGGAGCCTTCGAGATGATTACTGTGTTCAAGAAGGAGACCTACTTCTCAATACTTAAAGTTATATGATGCATAGATATGGTACATACATGTTAGTTGCCTGCAGACATATATGAAGTTTATGATGTTATGATGATTATAAAGAAGTTTTACAGTTTTGCATGCACAGGTTATTTAAATAAAATTCATGGGTGATGCTTGAGATGACAAGTTCAATATATAGCTCTAAGAGCAAGCTTTTAAGTTATTTTGGCATGTGCCCATTGAGTACTTTTTGGTACTCAGCCCTGCATATATATGTTTTTCTAAATATGCAGGTTAAGTTGTGATGCAGATGGAAGCGAGCCGAGCAAAGCCTTTGATGTATATGTATTAAATTAGGCTCAAGATTTCATGTCTTCATACATGTAATCCACTTGAGTTATTCCGCTGCAACACTTATTATATTTTACTTTGTCGACGTGTTGTAAAGATTGTAAAGTAATAACTTAGAGAATTGAGTCACTTGATAGTTAGACAACTTGTTGTGGTGTTGTTGTAAGTTGTCTACTAATGAACTTTTAAAAGTGATTTGCTTATGATTATTCAATATTGTACTCCCTCCGTCCCATTACAAATAACTCATTATTTTTTGACACGGAAATTAAGAAATGTGTAATTAGTAGATAAAGTGGATTGATAGAAATTATTTATATTAGGTATAGAGATAGAATATGTTGCCAAAAAAGGAATGAGGCATTTGTAATGGGACATCCCATTATAAAAAGTGGAATATTTGTGATTAATGGGACGGAGGGAGTAGTAATTTATTGTTAAAGCTGGTTCATTATTATTATTATTGAAACCTCCTTTTTTTTCCATTTTCTTACTCCCCTCCCTAGTCACATTTTGTTAGTTTAGGCCAGGCTGTGACATATATATTACAAATGACATTTTTAATAAAAGCAAATGATATTTTTAATGTATGCAAATAATATTTTGTAAATGATCCCTCTATCCACGAAAGAACTTTTTAGGAGGGAGTGACACTTGTTTTAAGAAAAATATTGTTGAGTGTATTAATAGTGGAGAAAAGGTTGTTGAGTGTATTCGAAATGGTGAAAATGTGTTTTAATTAGTATTGAGAATGGTGAAAATGTGAAATGTAAGAGTAAATGAGATATTTATAAGTTGTGAGGTATAGTCCAAAAATAGGTAGGCGGAATTCCTTTGTGGACGTCCCAAAAAAAAAAGTAGCAAGTTCTTTCGTAAACGAATGTATTATTTTTTATAAAATGAAATGATATTTTGAATAAAAATTAATTATATATTACAAATGTCATTTTTAATGCATGGAAATGATACTGTTGAATGAAGTCGAGAGACAACAACTTAAAAAAAATTGGTCGAAGCGAACCGGGCCGATCCAAGCCCAGACCAGTCTGAAGAGGAAGATTATTTCACTACAAGTGGGATTCAAACCCACGATCTTGTGGAGACAAGACGCAGGTTCAAACCAACTAAGCTAAGTGCTCAGTTGGAAAATATTCCTAGCCATTATATGTCTTCCTTACACCATGAACGAAGACAGATATATTAATGGCTAGATATACATTCTAACTGCATGATGCGACATGTTGCACACACATTGTTGTGATTATATTTATTCTTGACAAATATACTATACAAAGATGATAAAATAATAATCCTAGCTATACTTCTGAACGCCAGTACTGTTTTTGCCTGTTCAAACTAGCAGCAAAAATTATTACATGCAAATCAAACCTAATCAGCATTCTAGTTCTAGCTAAATAGACAGATTGAAATTTGAAAGCCACTCAAAAGGCCTTGTGATAAATATCATGAAGTTTCTTCCAAGACTCTTCTCTCTGCATCTTCAACTGCTTATAAAAATCTCCAATAAATGTCTCCGCCTTCTGAAACAATTCCTGATCACCGCTCACTTCTTCTCCCTCGTCATCATCACCAACGCCTTCCACCGTTTGATCTTCATCGATGAAGAAGATGCTCGGCGTGGAAGGATATTTCTCGGTCGTCGTCATGGCCTTCTGCTCCTCACCAACAATACATTTTGCAGTTCCATTCTTAAGTGTTAATTGTTC
The DNA here is from genome assembly GCF_028751815.1 of Salvia miltiorrhiza. Classification (NCBI taxonomy): domain Eukaryota; kingdom Viridiplantae; phylum Streptophyta; class Magnoliopsida; order Lamiales; family Lamiaceae; genus Salvia; species Salvia miltiorrhiza. The sequence goes on along the minus strand of NC_080391.1, from coordinate 14,488,076 downwards.
ATCATCTGGAGGCAACTCGGAGATGATGGCATGAGGCTTTAGAGGAGGAGAAGTTCGCTTGTTGTTATCTGGAGAAGTGGAGAAGAAAGAAAGAAGGCCGGCTTCTGCTCCGACTGCGACGATGAGAATGTTGGCGATCAAGTAGAGATATTTTGACCTCAGAGATGCAGATAGGAGAGGTGTTATGATGAGGAGAGCAGCTATGAGAAAAAGCTTCAAAATTTGGGGATTCTGGAATTTCTCCGTAGATGCCATTGTGTGAGGAAAAATGAGTGTAGAGTTTGGAGATATGAATAATAATGGAAGCTGATGATGGCAGGTAGGAGGGGCCTATTTCATCAGCTCATATATATATTGGAATGGAAGGTTTGGCAGAATCTTGGTTTTACAAGAATTATGAAGCTAATCAACGTGCATGCCAGGTTGTCTTATCCCATTACACGCGTGTGTGGATACATCTGCCCTATAAATAAGGGGAAATCATATTTTAATATCTCAAATATTAATTGACCTTTTAACGAATATATCTACAATTATACATACAGGCGACGATTACAGTATAAACACTTCTTAACATATAAAATATAAATTATTTAAAATGTATGAATTCTGTGTAGAACACGTATGAATTCAGTACTATCTAAGGATTCGAATTCAGAACCATGAATTCATCTAACAAAGTGATGAATCCACCGTAAATTTTTTATAATCTAGGGTTAAAAATGGTTCTTATTTTATGTTTTAAGAAGTAATATTATTTTAGCTCACCCCTATACATACATTTATATACCCAAATTATTTCTAGAATTATACATAAATATAAGAGTGAGAATGCTATACCCATTTAAGAGATAAAACATAGAATACGTATAATATCTTAACAAAACATATAAATATAAATTAAAAAATAAAAGGCAAAACATATAAATTATACTTATTTAACACATTTCTAGTCGTATCTCGAGCGTTAGTATATTTTTTACTAAAGCTTGTTTTGCATTAATCGAATATATCAAGCAAAATTCATGATTCGAGTAAATATAGAACATCGACATAAAAATTCAATTTTATCGATGACTTTTATAGTTTTATTCTAATAACTTCTTGTTTTCTTTTAGAATTACAATCCTTTGAATTGTCCCACACGAATCAACGTTGATTACATAAAAATATGGACACCTTTTTCCTGTCCAAAAAACACTCAAATAGATATCCATTACGTGCCCCCCAAATCCACCCACCTCTCTCACTCATGTATTCTCCTTTAAAAGAACGTTTATTTCGAAGGATTAATTTTAATTGATAAAAATAAAATTAATTTATTATTCATTTTAATAAATTAAAATTTTGAAATATTTCAAAGCTCTTGATTATTTCTATCATTTGAGTCCAATTTTACTTGATTCATATCTCATTGAAGGGGTAGGATTTAAGAAATCCTACTAATGAAGATTGGCTTTTCGGAAAACAAGTGTGTTGAACCGGCGGACGAATTGTTAGAGATGAGGTTGCATTTTGAATGATGTGTCAACTGGTAAGAGGGATCCTGATTATTTAGGATTTGATTGAGTTGGTTGCTCTCATGGCTTAAGCGTTGTCTGAAATCAAGAAGATTAGTTTGAGGAAGAGATTAGCTCCAAGAATCCTATTCTCGTTGAATAGTGCCAAGCAATATTATTTTTATTAGAATTATTAGTATTTTAGTTTATAAATAAATGTACGTATTCATTCTAAAATCATCACAAACTATCACCAAGAAATATTTACAATGTTTTGGCTATTCAAGCTTTTCATCACTTCAGGTTTTATTGCCTTGTTCTATTTCGATTTAAAATCGTTTATTTTGAATATAACACCTATTCTTGAAGATAAAAATAATCAGTATTACTACTATTTAGTAGTATTTCAAATTTAGGAGGGAATTAGCCGCCGAGGGCTCACTAAATGTAGAATAACTAAAAATGAAGTGCATGAGCCTTTAAAAGAATTTGAGAAGGCGAAAGAGGGAGAGATGATAGAGTAGTTGAATTGAATCCGATTGGGCAATTGACGATAAGGTCGGCGGACAAAAAAGGCATAGATACCACTTCCACTTGCACCCCTTTTTCCTGCTTCTCTCTCTCTCTCATTAAAACTCTACTTTGAAACAAGGAGAAGGGCGGTCCCTGTCCAAGTAGCTTAAAAGTTCCGCTGAATAATAAATTCAATTTCTCCTTTTTCAAATCAATATCTGATTACAGACAAATAACTCACCTTACGAATATCTAATACTATCGTCCTTAAATTTGGTTTATTCAATATCACGTCCACTCTCAATTTTTATTTATCAAATACTTTAAGATTCATAACCTGTCATAGAACCTAAGGGTAAGGGCCTATGGCCCCTATATTTAAGAGGTTCCAAAATAAAAAATACAAGTTCACAAATATTAACCTTATTAAAAATTTCAGATTGTTTTGTCTAATGTTTTCATTACATATAGAATACTCTCTTCGATTCAATTTAATAGGTACTTCTTAAAATAGAAAGTTAATATATAACATCTCCACATAATTCATTATTTACACTAAATATCATTGTAGTCCACACATACTTATCTCTCATTTCATTTAAAAAATAATATTTCCATATCCTAAAAAAAGTTTACTTTCTATCTCCTATTTTATTATAAAACTATTTGCTTCTTAACATTTGTGTCCAAGCCTTGTAGCCTATTGAATTGGGACGGAGGGAGTATTATTGACTATATTGGTTACTTAGCTTCGACAGTAAGAAGTTTTTCAAAACTAAAATTGATAAAATTATATTTGTATTATATTTGTATGTTCTAACTATATCTTAAGAAAGATTAAATGTGTTACTGATTTCATACATTGAACATAAGGTATTAAAAAAGCTTGATTTTGAAGAGGCTATTGATGATTTTGAAGAGGCTATTGATATAATTTATTTCTATAATTATTTTATCGTTATTTTATAATTTATTGCATTTTATAATTATAATTGTGCAGCTATCTCAAGTCTGCTACAAAATTATCGATGCTTCATTTTTTGGGGGGGGGGGGCTTTTTTCTTTTCGCCTCGAGCCCGCAAATGTCAGGGTGGACCCTGCTCACGATCTTATTCAAGTCGCCAAATTTATATATATTTAAAATATTAATTATTTTTTACAAATATATAATTTTAACCATAATAAAGTTAGTTAGAGAATTAATAAAATTTATTGTTCACAAACTAACAAGCCAAACACTACGTACCTTCGTTCATTTAGGTAACAAGCTTTCCTAGACGAGTTTAAACAAGCTTTTATGTAACGAAGTTATTCGGAATAACTTATGTATAACTTTGTTCATTTACAACTCTAATTTTTAATACACAATAATAGTATAACTACAAGCTTTCCTAGGCGAGTTTAAACAAGCTTTTATGTAACGAAGTTATTCGGAATAACTCGTGTATAACTTTGTTCATTTACAACTCTAATTTTTAGTACACAATAATAGTATAACGATCACTCATCCAAAACAATCATATTTAATTAAACTGAAACAAGTCCAGAATTTCCATTACACTCTTGTAATTAAGGTGAAGGAGCCCGTGACGGATGCGACACCTTACGAATTCGATCCATCCACTTTCTTTGCTCAACCTTTTATAGGGATTTCGACGACTCTACAAAATCTAGTGAAATATATAATTAAGTAAGATACATACAGATGCATCAGTGTCAAATCTTGCTCAACCATTCACCTTTACGGTCACTCTCAACACTGCTGTAATTTACTACGGTTGTTGACTTATTGTCTTTATTCAGGTTATCAAAAATACCTTCTACTTTTCAAGCAATTTGATGCGTCTATCAGAAAATATCTCCTAGCCACAGAGTATGCTTTACAGCAAAAACCTTAAAGAAACAATATATTCTGCACGAAATTAAATTATAATCACTGCAGTCTGCAGCAGACATTTTCACATGAAATCGCAATACTTATTTTCTTGGAAAATATTACTGGAAGCATTTTATTTAGTATCAGTTCACGTCTTTACCCACGCATGCAGTTTCATGTGAACCAACTTTTAGTGTAACCAACAAAACTAATCAGCCAAAAATAATGGAGGTTAGGTCTTTGTAATAGTTAAGAACACTGGACACGTGTGTTTAAGGAGTCAATTTGATACAGAATATTTTAATTTTTGCAGTTTACCTTTTAGGATATGACCAGCAATATTTGATGCTTCTTTCAGAAAAGATCTTTAAGTGGAACTTCTCAGGAGAATTGCTGATAAGTAGCAGCAGCAACCTCAAAACCAAGAATATGGTAATAGTAGACTTCTAACATTACAATACTAGACATTGCATTTAATTACAAACAGACGACAATGAGACAAGGAGGGAGTGTTGGTGTCTAAATACTGAATCTTTTATTGATTTACCCTTCTCTTCGGGTGAACTCATCTAGCTCCGAACTCGATACGTAGTAAATATGCATGATAACCTATTGCATGACGAATTCATAAATATTTTCCAGAAAGGCAGGTGTTCAAGTGATAAGAGCTACTTTCCTTTCAGGCTGCATTTGGGTGAAAGGATTTGAAATCCCCAGCACCAAATCCATCACTTATTGTTTGCATTAAATCATTCTCCAAGGAGGCATTTGGTTTGATTGATAAAATAATCCACCTTAATCAAATACTATTTGGTTTGCATAATTGGAATCCGGCCCGCATTTGATCATCCAATTGAGTGATTATTTATCACCCCAAGTTGGATGGATTATTTAATCACCCCTCCAATCCTATCAATATCATCTACCAAACCAAATGCCCTAAAGAAATCAAATCCTTCAAACTCATTTTAAACTATTGTTTGACTGACTCAGATAGATATCAATTCCACTCTAATGCAGTATCCACTCACTTCAAATCCTTGAGTTTACATGCTTCAGTCCAAATGCCACCTCAAATGATTTTCATGAATCAATCATTTATTTTCCAGTAGTAGCATACAGCTGACAGAAATGACAATTAGATGTATAATATGAATAAGCTAAGTTAGCCTAATAACATACCACATTAGTTCATAATGCAATGCGATACCATAATCTAATTCAGTATGAAAGATCATATATACCTGAAGTGAGGTGTGAGACCAACCGAATCTCAAAGAAGCCTAACATTAGCTACAGGATGCTCTGGCGGTAATTCACACACAACATGATTCAATAACTGCATTAAATAACAAACGATAACAAATTATGGAAAAATATCGTGAAAACAAAACATTTAGTTTTGGTTGCTACGACTTATATGAAATTTCATATTTTTAGAAGTCTCGTCGTCGCGCTGTTTCACTAGAGCATAGTATTTAGTAGTGTTACATGCTGAATTATGCTACCTTATCAAATGGAGTAGTTCAATAGGTAGATAGATATCTCATTTTAATAGAGGAGAATATATTGAACAGGAAAAATAGCTATTGGGAATAAAGCAAACAAAAAGAAAACAGAGTTTTGACATGTGCTCTAGCTAGCCCAGGAATATGTCGATAACCAAACATATTCAAAGATGTAAACATTGTGAATGTTGAAAACACTCCTAAATGGAGTACTATCTAATCTGAGCCCAATAGTTTGATGTGCATTGTAACACATTGAACCCAGCCCACATAAATTAAATAAAGCCCATGGACAGACTTTTAAGCATGTGTTGGGTCAGTAGATGTATTGATCCAAGATACATTTTACTATTTGGTCCAGGCCTAGCTCAAGCCCAAATTATTTTGTTTGTGCGTGCATTGGCAGGTGATCGTAGCCATGGCTCTTTAAAACTACAAGAATTGGCGAGGACAATGATCTGAAGATATCACAACACATGCTACTGACTATAGTGGAGACGGTCATTGCACTAGTACGATATTCAGATTAAGAGGCTGCCATCTTCTGCATTCTATTTTCTTTAGGATGATTTCTATTTTATTGTAAATAATTATCAGCAGTTTTTTTAGTTTGATCCTTACATCTACTGGATTCTAGATTGATACTATACTTTATTGAATGTTTTTTAAGGTACGTTTTGGAAATAAACTCTTGATTATGAGACTGCTTTACCCTCTTTAGCTCCACAAATCTCAAGTTTCAACAAACATGAGCATTTTGCACAACTCTATACATTTTCAACCCTTAATCATTCCGTCCTAGTATCCAAAGCTTTCTAAAATTTAATGCTGAAGTGGCCATGTGAAATTATGATATCTCGCTTTAGTAATTAGGGATTTGGACACATAGACGATCACTTCAGCACTAAGTTCGACTGAAAAATAGGCGAGATAATTTTAGTAAACTTCAAAAATGTTCAAATTGAAATAGTAAAAATAAAAACTAATCACTAAGACTAAAAAAAAAAAAAAAAAACAACAACAACTCAAAATTTATCTATACTTACCATATTACCCTTCACATAGAAAAATTCAAAAATTATCTAACTACTCCCTCCGTCCCACTCCAATAGACTCGTTTTACTTTTTGGGACATCCCACTTCAATAGGCCCAGTCTAAAATTAGAAATAATTAGGACTTTAATTAAAGGGATATACACCCCTAATTAAAACCCTAAAGCTCCCATTTTTCCTTCACTCTTCCGCCTTTTCCCTTCTCTCTCTCAACGACGAGCGTCGCCGCTGACTCTCCAAAGCTCCGGCCACACAGTCCCCAGCACCTCTGCCGACTCTTCAACGACCACGAGCGTCGCTGCTGTCCATACTCACAACCCCACCGCCATTTCCCAGCGCCTCCGTCGATTCTTCAACGGCCACGAGCACCGCTGCTACCCATACTCACAACCCCACCGCCATTTACATTGCATCTGCCGCTCTTCTTCTCCCCTCTCCCAGCCATGGCGGTCTTCTCCCCCTCCAGATCCCGGAACCTCTGTCAAGCCGCCTCCTCTCCACCCTTTTCTTCTTCCTCTGCCGTCGTCTCTAGCCACTAAGGGTGTAATCGAACCGAGCCGAACCGAATAGTGGTGTGCTCAAGTTTGGTTTCTTTAGTATCGAATCGAATCCCGAACTTTACTTACCGAATACTTTGAGGCTCACGAGCCTAATACGAACTTTCTAAATTTATATTTATATTCAAAATATTGATTATTTTATATTAAAAATAAATTATTTTATTTAAAATAATAAATATATTAATTATTTTGTTATGACAAATAAAATTAATTAGAGATTTAATACAATTGTTATTAATTTTAGTAGATAAATATAAGTTCTATCTACTATTAATTTATATTTTTCAAGCTGAATCACTTGACGAACATGTTCACGAGCTAACGAGCCGAATACTACTAAGCTCAAGTTTGGTTTGTTTATTTATCGAGCTTCTCTAAACGAACTTGAACGAGCTTTTTTCGAGCCGAGCTCCGAATAGTTCGCGAGCGGCTTGGTTTGTTTACACACCTCCTCCACCGCATTCTCCGCCTCCACCGCGTACACCGGGATCCCCCCGATCTGGTGAGGGAGACGATGTGGTGGCTGAAACCGCAGATATTTGGTGGGGTTGCAGATCTCGAATTTTCTTTCTCATACTTTGATTTCTAAGTTCTTGATTTAGGGTTCTTGATTTTCTGAGGAAGAAGATGAGTTCTTAGAAATTTTCATTGATTTTTGTGATGAATTCTTGTTGCTTGATTAGTTGATTTCTTGATTCCGTGAAATGAATGAATTTAGGCAGTATATAGGTTCGTGAAATGAATGACTTCTTGATTTCTTGAATGAATTAGTTGATTTCTTGATTTCGTGAAATGAATGATTTTTGTGAAATGGGTTCTTGATTAGTTGTTTCTTGAAGCTTGAAGAAGAATGAATTTCGGCAGTATATGATGAAGAAAGGAAGAAAGAATTTTTGCATTTAATTGACCAAAGTAATCAAATGAGATTAAGAAAAAAATAAGGGAACACTTAATTACTTAATTTTTGGTGGACCACACTATTTATCTATCAAAAATCAAGTTTTTTAATCTCCGTGCCGAAAACAATTGAACCTATTGGCCTGGGACGGATGGAGTAATTTTTTAATTGTGAACATGAGTTTTTGAACTCAAATTCACAATCAATCTATTTTCGAGCTGTACATTCTAATATTAAAACTCTAATTCACAACTAAAACTATTCCTAGTTGTGATTGTGACTTTAAAACTTGATTCATAATCAATCTATATTTGAGTTGTGAATTCTAGTTTTAAAACTCATATTCACAACCAACACTAACGATTTTGTGAAATTCATCGAGCTGGTTGTGAATTCAAGAACATTAACAACACAAACTTACCTCGTAACAATTTTCGAAAATTCTCCCAATTTCTGCTGGTCATCTCTCTCACATTCTCAACACTATAAAATCAATCATCATCTCACTCATCTCAATTTCTACCCCAATTAAAAAATTCTTCAAATATGCAATTCTCATCTAAAAAATTCTCTAAATTGCCGTTAAAACTTGATCATATTTCCACGAATTCTGTAACACAATTTTCTACGATTCCCAATCAATTTTCTAAATCAAAAATCGTAAAATCCCCAATCAATTTGCCAATGGAATGAGGTGACGGCGAATTCCACACATTCTCATCCGCTGCACTTGAGAATATGGTCGTCAGCGAGGCTGATGCACAGTTGTACACCGTTGGGATTGAAGACCAAGTTCTCCAAGCGCGACGACTTCAACAACGCAGATTTCCAACAATAACAAAAATTGCTCCACGACGACGTATTCTCAATGTCCCAATCAGAGTTGTCACGCCTCCACCGTGGAGCACCCTCGCCCCTCTACAAGCAAAATTTGTGGTCATTCAATATCCTCTGGGATGAGGCCTCGACCAACTGTCGAACAGTCAGCAGCGTGGCCGCAGCTTCACCAAAGACGATTTCGACGAGCTCTGCGCCTACTTCGAATTATGATTCGACTTTGATTCCACTAATTTTGCATTCGAAGCTGGACGGAGGCAGCAATGATGGAGATCACCATCGAGATCAGTGGAATGCTATTGCAGTGAGGATGAGCTTCAAATTAATGGTCGAGAGAGAGAGAGAAAGAGATAATACTGAAAATTTTGGATAGTTTGATATATTGACTCATAATTCTAATACAAATTTTAAATTGATATGCAAAATAAGAATTATTTAAAATTTTAATAATTTTAATAAAATTAATCAGAGAGAGAGATGTGGCTCGATCATCATTTCGAGCAAGATTAAAAAACAATCTAGGTAAGAATATGTGTAGGCTACAAAGTCTTTTACTTGCGTTCGCAACATTTGATATTAGTAATTAGGGATGTCAATCAGGCCAACTCATTGTGTTTCGGGCTAGTCCTATCGGATTATTCGGGTGGAGGCTAATTGTAATGAAAAAAATTCGGGTTAAAAATTTTCAACTAACCTTAAACATTCGGGTTTCGAGCTAGCCTATCGGGCTAGTCGGACTCAAAGATTTATTTTTTAAAAAATAACAAATATATTTCTTTTGACAATATTATACTCCCTCCGTCCCATTACAAATGTCCCACTTTCCATAATGGGATGTCTCATTATAAATGTCTCATTCATTTTTTGGCAATATATTCTCTTTATATACCTAATATTGAAATAATTTTCACCAATCCACTTTATCTACTTTCTACACATTTCTTAATCTTCGTGCCCAAAAATAATGAGACATTTGTAATGGGACAGATGGAGTACTTATTTTGTAATAAACAATTACATGCATATATAAGAGATATTTCAACATCAACTTACATAATAACTAATACTCCTATGTAACTTATAGAGATATAAAAATGCAATTTTTTTTGTTTAATAACAATTATTTTTAAATTTTTACTTTTAAATATTTTATGTTAAGTATTGGATTAAAAATACAGATAAGTGAAATGATGAGTATAACTTTCTAATTTCAATTAATCAAAAATACATTTCACAAACTTTTTTAAAAATATATTATCATACTAATTTCAGAAATAAAGTAATGAAGTTGAATATAAAATATTAAAAAAAAATTATATAATTAGGCAAAATCATTATTTTCGAATAAGACCTACAGGGTTGGTTTCGGGTTATTTTCAGGTCAATTCTATTAGATGTCAAGCTATTGATTATAGTGATGAAGATAGAATCGTATAATATATTATATCTTTAATTATTGATTTGTCTTGTTGGTCAAGTTAGTTTGTTTCCTTTTAGATGTTTAGGGTTTTATTATAAATAGGAGTTTTATTTATGTTTTATGGGAATCGAATTGAGAGTTAAAATGTAGAGGGTGTGATTGTTATCTTCTCGCGGTGTTCTTCCGGTATTCATGAGTGAATCAACGGATTAACCTTTATTGTACATATTCCGGTATACAATGGTTATCAACGGAGTTCGTATATTTATCAGTATCAAATATATTTCACGCTTCAACCTGCATCATACAGGCTATTCGAATTGTAATTTTATCAGATTAAAAAAATTCAAGCATAATCCTTTTGAATTGACGGGCTAATCGAGTCCATCCATGAATTTCGAGATGAATTGACATTCTATCTGTAATACTAATAGGGAATGGGCTTAAATCTTATGGTACCAAAATATTAAATGAGGGTATTTATCTAAAATCTAAAGGCATGAAGAAATGTGCACCAATGAATTGGGAAGTATCAATTATATCCAAAATGCAGTGCTCTGCAAAGGAAATGGGTCTCACAAAAGGTCCTGATAGCAATAGCAGTAGCATGTTCATGTTCCCGCTTGCTCACGTGAAAGTAACCACTCTACGCTTTGGATTCTTCTCCTTGGACCACACCATTATTCACTCAATTCTTTTCGATTTTGCATATTTTATTTTTGCTATTTTAAAATATTCACAAAAATTAATTCATTTCTATTTTTAAAAACTTCCTATCAATATGGATCATTTCTCTTCACTTACAATTAATTATCATTATTAGAATTATTTTTCAGGTAAAATTTCTTTTCCACCTATAATATATTCAATTATTTTTATTAAAACTCGTGTCATTCATTTCTATGACTATTTTTTATGAACGGGGAGAGTATGTCCTATCTCATCCTTTTATTATTATTATTTTTATCAAAAACTCAACACTTAAAACACTCAAAATCATTTGCAAACCTTAATATAATAGTATATGTTTTTGTAAGACGTACGCTTTATTTATTCAAAATATATTTCCAAACATTTTATTAAAATCAGTATAGTTCAAACCACATTACTGTGCACTATTCATGGCAGGTAGGCTTAGACTTAGATTTTTGTGTGAGATGATGATGTCCATAAACATTATGTTTTCTTTGCCCCCAATCCAAGCTTGACAAATTTAATGCTACTTTCCTCCTAAAGAGCAAGTTTTTTGATCTTCATGTTCAAAATAAGTGAACCTATTAGAGTAAAATAGAGACAGTAGTACAATATAAATAATTAATTATTTTTATGCAAAATTAACTTTCTAATGAAACTGCATCAGTGGCATAATCTCGAGGACTACATAAGTCTTAAAATTTCAAAATGTAAAATTAAGGATTAATTGCTTATAAATATTGGATTATACTCAAATTTTGATTTTTAACCATTTTTTAATCAAAAAATATACTCCCTTCGTCCCCAAAATAAGTTCCTCTTTGAGGACGGCACGGGTTTTAAGAAAAAATGGTACTCCCTCCGTCCCAATAAAAGTGACCACTTTTTTTTGGGCACGGAGATTAAGAAGGGGATTGTTATGTTTTAATTGAGTGTGACCCACCAAAATTAGTGAGTAATTTTTAGAAAGTGGCCTACAATTGTTGACCAAATTAGTGAGTAATTTTAACATTTTTAGAAAGTGACCTACAATTGTTGACCAAATTAGTGAGTAATTGTTGACTTAATTAAAGTAAACTTTTGCCATTTTTAGAAAGTAGCCACTTTTAATGGGACACCCAAAAAAGAAATGTGGCCACTTTTATTGGGACGGAGGGAGTAAAGTGTATTGATAGTGGAGAAAAATATGTTATAATTAGTATTGAGAGTGGTGAAAGGGTGAAAAAGTGTTATAATTAGTATTGGGAGTGGTGAAATAGTAAAAAGTAAGAATAAATAAAGTATTATTAGTGGTGGGGTAGTTGTCAAAAATGGAAAGAAAGAAAGAGGAACTTATTTGGGGGACGTCCCAAAAAGGAAAAAGAGGAACTTATTTCAGGGACGGAGGGAGTATAATTTTTTCCTTTTTTGAAATTTGACTTGAGCCCAAAATTTGTTAGTTAATAATATGAGTATTTTTTGTGACCAAAACCCAACAATATGAATATCATTAGAGAGCTATGATTATAAGATTTTCAATGGTATATTCGAATTGTCCATCAAACCACAAATAATCGGGTTAGATAAATTTTCAAAAAATTAAAAATGTATATATTTTTTGGTCAAAAAACAAATTTAATTAAAAATCAAAATTTAAATATGATTCACATATTTATATTTATAGTCAATTAACCTAGACTAATTTTATTAGGAATAAGATTTTCAATTTTTTTATGGAAACAAATGAAGATACTTACTTGGTTGGCCTGATTGATCTGTAGTGGAAATTCTGAAATGGAATCTTCAGTAATTAGTAAGCTTGTGTCCCACAGGAAAGAAACTTGTGTAATTGGATAATGCAGAAACAGATGGCAGCATCCTATTGGCTTGCTTGTGTCCCACAGGAAAGAAACTAGTGTAAATGGATAGCACAGAAACAGGTGGCCGCATCCTATTGGCTTGCGCTTATGTAGGAAGCTGCTTGGAAATTTCCTATCAGCTGCCGGGTTGCTTATCTCCCTCCCAATTTCCATTTCGGGGTATAAGCTTAATAGGCTATCAAGTAGAAACTCTTGCTTTATTCTGTCATTTTGAAATGGGATTGATTTACAACGAAGAGGTTGCAATTCGTACGCACATTTATTTCAACCTTTTTTGTTTACGTTTCCTCTCAGGAAAATTGAATTTTAATCATGTTAGGCATCTCCAATGGTTTGCATCATTATACATCATCTTTTAACAATTAAGGATGCGTTTATATTGAAAAATAATGAATAAGAAAAGATGAAGATATTTTTTTTTTCTCATTTTTTGTCATATGTTTACTAAAGATAAAAGATGATAAAATATTGAAAAATATTTTCACACCATTACAGCATTACCTAAAGATAATATTATCCAATATTTGAGAGAAAATGAGTGAAAATGAACTATCCGGAAAAATAATCCTCCAATCTGAAGAAAATTTCTATCATAATAAATATGTGAAAATCTTGAGAAAATGATGAAAATATATATTTTTCTCTCTTTTTCCATCAAATTAAACGCACCCTAAAACAACATAGAATTTCAGTTCAGTGTCATCTCTAATAGTCTATTGTTCTATAATAATAATAATAATAATAATAAAAAAATAAATAAATAAAATTTACTTTGTAAATTCGATTATTGTTGAATGTTGATTAATAGGTGGCATTTATTGTAACTAGCGCAAAATATAATACTACATTCGTCCCATTAGTAATGTCCCAATTATTATATTGGGACGTCCCACTAGTAATATCTCATACATTTTTTTAGTAAAAATTAACCATTTAAAATACTATAAATAGTGGGCCCAACTCATTTTATATAGCAACTCAATTAATCTTAAAATATTTTTCACAAACTCATTTTATACACTAACTACATTTTTCGTAAACTCTATGCCCAAAAATAATACTCCCTCCGTCCCCAAAATAAGTTCCTCTTTGGGGACGGCACGGGTTTTAAGGAAAATGGTAAAGTGTATTGATAGAGGAGAAAAATGTGTTATAATTAGTATTGGGAGTGGTGAAAAGGTGAAAAAGTGAGTATAATTAGTATTGGGAGTGGTGAAAAAGTAAAAAATAAGAATAAATAAAGTATTATTAGTGGTGGGGTAGTTGTCCAAAAATAGAAAGAAAGAAAGAGGAACTTATTTGGGGGACGTCCCAAAATGGAAAAAGATGAACTTATTTCAGGGACGGAGGGAGTAAGACATTACTAATGAAACAAAAAGGAATAATGACAATGCATAAAAGAAAAAGAAAAATATAGCCCAATAATTGCGCCATATATACCACAAAACTATTCATTACACCAAAATAGCGCGGGTTGGAAACATCTCTAGAAGGGGAAAAATGCGTTCAACTCTATTATAGATCGCTCGTTGGAGATGGTCTTAATGACTTATGACTTATATTCAAGTGTTTATAGATCATCAGTACATTTAACATCAAGATAACTACAACAGTGAACAGATAAAGACACTTCATCATGTTATTAACTTGGTTTTTCTACAACTGAGAACTAAGTTCTGATCCTTCAAATCTCAGTCATAAAAAGGCCACGACATGACAAGCTTACATCACTTTCAAGGAAATATGACACCATAATGTAGTTAAGTTTTTGATATTGCATTTAGTTGGAAAGAAACTAGTACTAATATACATTCGAGTTCTTTTCTCCAAAGACCATTCTCTGGTCCAGTAAAAAGAGATTTTATCAATATTGTTGCACTACTTAAGCTACCAGCCATTTTTTAACAGAAAACACAATTTATTAACTTACAGAACATAAGCAGCTCATAAGTTATCCATCCTTATAAAGACATTAATATAAGCAAGAAATTGAGTGTGTATCCTAATACGTGTAATTCATAGACTCTCTTCAGTATTTCCTTCAAGACTTGGACAATAAACTGCAAAAACTCCAATCCTAAAATTCCTTTAAGCAGTGGCAATATATTTCAAGATTTGGCAAATTAAATTTTTGTGATAAGAACCCGGGGGATTTGAGGTGGGACGGTAGCAACCGGAGGAGATGGGGGCAGCGGCGAAGCAAGGTTGACCGATGCAGAGCAAGGCAAAGCGACTTATAAGGTACAGATCCAAAAAAATTATTGTGTGGCACAAAATATAAGCATACTATAAATATAAAATACGTTAAAAAATTACGAGATTTCATTGACTGAAACATTTGCATGATTGACTATCAAAAATCTCTTTCTCAATATATACAATCAAACTATCATTCATCCATTAATCTCTCATTCGATCGCGTAGACGATTCTTTATTATATTCCTTGCAGAAATATCCTTTCAAACTAATTAAGTAGTATATATTCATTGGGGATCGAATGTTTAAAGGTTTGCTTATTTATTATATACATTAATTAAATATATACATAAATATATACTATATATTTATATATAATTAATAAAAAAATAAAAAAAATTGTGGGGGCACGTGCCCCCTAGTGAGTAATGTGGGTTTGTCTATGGTGATAAGTCATGTGCATAATAGAATCTTGTGCGCGCACAATATTATTAATATAAATTAAAAAATATAATTTTCCGATATGTAGTTCTAAATTATGTTAGCTATTTAAAACTATCTCACTTTGAATACAATTTTAATTTATATCACACAAGTATCTATAACTAGCCAAAATAAGTTAAATTCACAACTTAATTAGATACTTCAGTCGTTATATCAATAGATTGCTCAAATCTATTTAGACTGTGAACTTATTCTATTAGTCGATCACCACATGATCTTTATGTAGAATCTGGATATTGTTGCAATATAAACAAATAATAAATATTTATTCTCATAAATTAGGAAATAAGGTTAATAGAAGTATACAAGCATCTAAAACATGATTTGAAATATACACATAATCCTAACATCATTTTCTTCTTTTTCGCCATGATTCTCGACTCTCCGATGAGCATCATTGTCATTGTCGCGCCTCCCCCGCTTGGCCAGTGACCCCGTGATGCCGTAATGATATGTTTCTCGTCTCTCTCTCACTTTGTGTTATCTCTATTGTTCATGGCGGCCGCCGCAAACCATTGCATCTCAAGCAGCGCAGGGCCGTCCCACTCCTTCCTGCTATCATGTGCGTTGCCGACTCTGTTCCCTCCCCTTTCTATCCTTTTTTTTCTTCTATTTATCTTATTTTATTTCTTAATTATTTCTCGGTTTTAGGTTGTCGACGAGCATCGCCAGGCAGAGAAGTCGTCGGCGTTCTATCGAGGTAGCTTTGGTCGACAGTCGCTGCCATTGCCGCACTTTCTCGTTCGGTTCTTTCCATGCTTCTAACTTATTTTTTTCTATTTCCCTTATTGATCTCGCCGTGTTCTGCCTTAGGCTGTAAATGATATTTTTACTAATAACTAATGACACTTTTATTAAATACAAATGATACATTGCAAAAAGATATTTTTAATAACATACATACTTTTGATGTATGCAAATGATATTTTGTATAAAAATAACTAACACCCCTCCGTCTCATTTGTAATGTCCCATTACTTTTGGGTATGAATAATAAGAAAAAGTGTAGTTAGTGTATAAGGTGAGTTGGTGGAAGATATTTAGAATTATTTAAAGTGACTTAGTGTATAAAGTGAGTTAGATCCACCATTAATAATATTTTAAATAGTTAATTGTTTACTAAAAAAATATGAGACATTACTGGTGACACGCCCAATATAGTAACTGGAACGTTACTAATTGGATGAATGCAGTACTATATAAGGAATGATACTTTTAATGAATACAAATGACACTTTTAATGCATACAAATGATATTTTCGAATGGACCGAGAAGGGTTTGGGCAAAAAAATTGATATTAGAAAACAAAAAACAAAAAAAAATAAAATACTGATTTGAACGAACTGGATTGGATAAGGCTAAAAAATAGCTAAAAGTGCTATTGGTGGGAATCAAACCCAAGACCACGCGGTTAAAAACCATGAGGATAACTAACAAAACTACACATTGTACTAGTTAAACATATTTATTTAAAACTTTAGACTGCATTTATCGACGACCTTTTGAGTGAAGCGACCTGCCACATCATATATAAATAATTAAAAAAAAAATTATTAACGAATCCAAAAGCTTGACCCACCGTGGTCTCCGTGGAACCAAAACGAGATTGCAGGTCTCTTTGAATTTGTAATAAGATTTTGATGATGTGCCATTATTTAATTGGTTGAGTGTATTTAATTAATATAGATATTAAGATAAAATTTTAATATTTTTTTGCATACTTATATTATATATATATATATATATATATATATATATATATATATATATATCCTGCTGGTGGCGAGTTTTTCTATATTTTTACTAAATACGTCTGTTCATTAGTTATGTTGATCTGTTCGTAAAATATATAGATTTGTTCATGATGAATAAAAAGATAATTCTCTGTTGAACTCAACCCTATATATATATATATATATATATAGGGAGTGGTTCAATTGAGAAGCTCAAATGTGTTGAGAAGTTGAGAAGCAATGTAATAGATGAACATGTTAGTACATTTTGATGAACATGGTAATTAGACCCTAGATCAATAAATTCTTTGAACATACCAAATATAACTGACGAACATACAAATCTATTTAATTTGTTAAAAAATACGTCACCGACAAGGATCGAACCCCAGATCAAACTCGTATTCATAAAAACTAATTGGCATGTTCATCTATTAGATTGCTTCTCAACTTCTCAACACATTTTAGCTTCTCAATATAACCTAACCCTATATATATATATATATATATATATATATATAGGGTGTGGTTCTAGAGAGAACTACATTATTTGTGAGAACGGGAGAACCATCAAATCTAATGCATTCACTGTAAAAATTAATGCATTCGCTGTTAAAATTAATGCACTCAAAAAAAATAAAAAAATTGCTCCCTTCAGGATTCGAACCCATGATCTGCATTCATCCAACAAGATGATGTATCCACCGTAGATCTTGATGATCGAATGGCTGAAAATGGTTCTCCGTTCTTCTTTTATTTATGGTTCTTTCCTGAACCTCTCCCTATATATATATATATATATATATATATATAGGGAAGGGATCAAAAAAGAAAGCTAAATGTAGGAAGAATAAAGAATTAATCACAAGCTTCCATTTCAGTTAATCAAACGGTCCATATATTTAGGGATTAAATTATTTATGTTAATATCAAAAGGGCTATAGTGTAACTTTGTACCTTGAGTAACGGATTCTGCATTGATTCACTAAAGACCATATCTTTTTTATATTAGGTAGGAATAATCTATCCATAAATATATTTAATTATTATAAGTTAACATTAATTACTTTCTTCCACTGTGTGCCTTTCGGACTTTACTTTTTTATTATTATTATTATTATTATTGGATTTTGTATATATGTATGTTGTATTTATTTTCGTTGTTATGTATTTTTTATATTAATATTTAAAATTCGTGAAATAATATTTATCTTATTCATCACAATTATTTATTTATTCAATTGAATTCAAACAATATTCAACACGTACTCGTCATTTTTTTGAACATATTCCTTGTTATTCACCAATTTCATATAATTATTCATTAAACTAACAAAATATGTTCATTAATTAAATGCTTCGATTTTTGTATTCGTAAATATATTGTATTCATGTATATTACACCCTCCGTCCACCAATTAAAGGCCTAGGGGAAAAAACACGGGTTTTAAGAAAAAGTGTATTTTTATTAGTTGAGTGGAGAAAGGGTCCCACTTTTTAAGAAAAAGTGTATTTTTATTAGTTGAGTGGAGAAAGGGTCCCACTTTTTTGTAAAGAATCTTTGACTTTTTTGATTAAATAATGAATAAAAACTTACCAAAAATAGGTAGGCCTTGTTTTTGTGGACGTCCCAAAAAGGCAAGTAGGCCTTGAATTGGTGGACGGAGGGAGTAGTATTTAACATGTTCCTTCTTATTTATGACATATCTGAATATTTTGAAACATTATAATTCAATAGATTGTTCACATTATTCGCACAACTTGAAAGTTTGTTCAGTTAAATGTTCATTCAGCAGAGTTTGCATTTCATATTTTGTAATATATTCAGTACATTTTTCAGTTTATTCACAAACATTGAAAGTTTATTCAGTTTATAAATGCAATATGTTAAATTATTCAGATCAGTTAAATGTTCATTCAGCAAAGTCTGTATTTTATATTTTATAATATATTCAATACATTTTTCACTTTATTTGCAAGCATTGAAAGTTTATTCAGTTTATAAATGTCAAAAATTACTAAAAGTGTACTGAATAATATTCACTAAATATAATGAATAAAATAAGCAAAACTTCTCTGATTTGTTGTCGATGAAATGTTCTGCTTCAATCTCATTAACCATAAGCTTGAAGAAATGGTAATTGATGAATATGGTAGGTGGCGAAAAAAGTGGGATGTGTTTAGATGAGAGAAGATTCGGTGGTGGAAAAGCTCATTTCTACCCTTATTGTTATAGTAAATCCCGAAAATTAATTTAGTTGTGGGTTGATTAATTTTTAATTCTAATTAATTGAGAATTACTGATCGTTGATTTGGAATAAATGGATGGATATGATTGTTTCTTAATTCTTTATATATAGGAGATTCTTTATTGAACTCAACCCTATATATATATATATATATATAGGGTTAGCTTCTATGGCAACCACTTGCTTAGATGGAGAATAAAGACCATATCATGTCCATTGGATTAATCTGAATCAAGGGACCAAATTAATTCATGATTTTAATTTTCGTTTATTTAAATAATATGAAATTGCCTTCAATTAAACGTTTAAGGGTAAATAAGTCATGTTTTGTTCAATGAATTTGGCGAATTATTTCGGTTCTTCGAATCCCGTAAATCACTCCATTTCCATTCTGAACTAACCACATTATTTTTTATATTGATGAACATTATTTTTATCTATTCATGAAAACGAACAACTACATAAATTCAGAATCTGTACATTTAAAATGAAAATCTTTGCGCCGCTGACCATTTTTTAGTTGCAACCATAGCAAAAACCATTAAAAATAAATACAATAACACATTTATTATTATTAATATAAATACAATAACACATTTAAAATATATACAATAACCATTCTAGGACCTGATCTATTTCGACGAACATATCGATGAACATTAGTATGTTCATTTGTTTTTATACGAACATTAGTATGTTCATTTGTTTTTATACGAACATATCGACAAACATTAGTATGTTCGTTTGTTTTTATATGAACATATCGACGAACATTATATGTTCATTTGTTTTTTATACGAACATAATTCATGTTCGTTCCAATTCTGTTGCACGTACCTTGAGTTTCCATTGAATATACTATTGTCAGTCACGTCTTGTTCTAAGATCCACTATATTCGATGTTCAAAGGAAAAAAAAAGAACGGTAAAATCGAATAATATTATGTGCAGAGTATTCAGATGTTTAAATGGATTCAGCAAATTTACCTTGAGATCCCATGGCATAAATTCGAAGCAGACAATTCTTTCGGTAGTGATGAACTGCAGTTGACGATGAAGAATGAAATTATCGGAAGGTTGGAAATAAACGTTATTCACGTAACAACCATATCCCACTAATGAATCTTCCATAAATAAATGATTTGATTATATCTAATTTAAGAAGTAACGGATATGCTTAAACTGAAATTACATAGCTAGCCTCCGTTCATAAAATGTTCGGAAATCATGAAATCTTGATCAGCGCGATTGTTAGCCATTAGATTGTCCAGAATCGACGCACAAGATTTGGTCTTCGTTCTTTGAAATTTTGATGGTCTCCATAGAACTCCATCCTATATAGGGTATATATATATATAGGGAGAGGTTCAAATAAGAACCACTAATAAAATAAGAACGGAGAACCATTTTAAGCCATTCGATCATCAAGATCTACGGTGGATGCATCATCTTGGTAGATGGATGCAGGTGCTGGGTTCGAATCCTGAAGGGAGCAAAAAAATTATTTTTTTCGGATGCATTAAATTTAATAGTGGATGCATTAATTTGTATAGCAGATGCAGTAATTTTATTGGTTCTTATGTTCTCACGATAATTGTGGTTCTCACTATAACCGCACCCTATATATATATATAGGGGGCGGTTATTCAATAAACCACCCTTATTTTAAGAATTACGAACCAGCAAAAATGCATGAATTTTATGTATAACACGCATGAATAAACTGTATAAAGGCATGAATTGCGAAAAATAATTTTTTGCTACCTTTGGGATTCGAACTCAGGACCATGAATTTATCCAACAAGGTGATGAATCAACCGTAGATCTTGATGATCTAAGGCATGAAAATGGTTCCTAATTTATATTTTAAGAAGCGTTCTTATTTTAGCCTTCCTCTATATATATATATATATATATATATATATATATATATATATATATCAAAATTCATAATTTTAATTTCTCTATAAATGGAGACCTCATATGTTATATTTGTACACACACACAAAAATGATTTGATCGAACATATTTGGCAAAAGTTTGGCCGTGAAAATTGAATGTGTAATTTTTCGCAAATGTGTTTGAAATACAATTAATTTGTTTGTAATTTCGTATTGCTATGTTGTTAATTTAGTTTGTGACTAGTACGACCATCCGTGCGATGCACGGCGAATATCAAAATTAAACGATATATTTAAATAAATAAATATAAATATTAAATAGAATTAAAATATAAATAAGTACTATAAAATATTTTTTAAAATAAAATAATCCTTATCAGTTACTCAATGACATTCTGAATTTAAAAACATAAATTTTCAACTCTGTACAAAGTGTAATAATAATTATAGTTATTAAATAATTTTAAATTATTTGATGAAAATTAATCGTACACATTATTATTATAGAGTATTACGCATCATAATACACAAACATAAATAAAAAATTGTAGTAAAATATTAACAAAGAGAGAGAAAATGAAATATTTTAAAGTTTTCATAACTTATTCATTCTAAATTCATTTTTGATGATTTTTATACCATATTAAATATTTTTCTCATGAACTTAAAAATTTAAGATGCATATTAAATATTTATTCATCAATTAAATTTGATGATTTAAAAAAAAATTAAATTATGCTCCATTCGGTCCCATGAAGCAAGACCAAGTTCTTTTCAGCAAGTACGGGAATTAAGAAATTGGTATTTTGTGTGTTAAGTGTGGTAGGTGAAAAAGTAAAAAGGTGAATAAAGAGTAAATTTTTTGCTATTTTTAGAAATTGGTCTTGCTTCGTGGGACAGACCAAAAAAGAAACTTGGTCTTGCTTCATGGGACGGAGGGAGTATAAAAAATATAAATAAAAATTGATGGAAGAAGAGAGGGAAGAAAAAGAGGAAAAATTGGAGGGAAAAAACTCATCTTTTATATATTATATAGATTTCTTGGTAATTATATTTTCTATTTATTGCTCATTTTTATTTTTTGACATTTTAGCATTTTTCATTAAAAATATAATTTTTATATATTTTTATTTATATGTAATTCTTATACTTAAAAAAATATAATAATTATATAAAATATTGTGGTTGGATGGTTGGAGTGATCATGGATAAATCTTTTAAAATGGGTGTGGTTGGAGGGGTCGGGAATCTCGGGATGAATATTGATGATGTGGAAAAAAGAGAAGTTAATTAAATATTAAAAAGGTTGTGGATGATTGAATAATTGGAGTGGTTGCTCTTAATGATAGTCTTATACCACACCACACCACAAACGCAGAGGTGAATTTGCCTAAAAACGTATAGGAATGTATCCTTTAGTTGCATGACCACTTATACATAGAGATTAGATTGGAATAGGACTTCCCCAATTGATTAAATCACCTTTAATTAAAGAGCGATACAAAAATATACACCATATTCAGATATTCTCATGGATCTCAATTTTTTATTCGTATCGGATTGAAATCTAACCATAACGAATAAAACAATTGAAATGTTTCCATTTTGCGATCGAAACTTGGTTCCACATCATCAATAAGGTTCTGAGTCATTCATGTTCCTGCTCGGCGCTGCAGCACGATTTAGTAATGGAAGGGAAAAAGCAATGTTGAATCTCATTATACAACTATATATATAGATGGGATGGCTAACTAATTGTTTTGATTTTCTAATAAAGATCCCTTTCACATCTACACTTAATTATTTCAAGTTATAGGAATGGGTACTTATACCATGAATTGTTAATTCTAAAATACGTACCAGTTAATGTAATCTATATATCGTCTATATATTATACAAAAGAGCAGTTTAACGGCTATTTTTTTCCGCCATAATTTAAAATTACATTTTAATTCAATCAATTCTACCACGTTTTAATTAGGTGCATGAGCAGTTTTCTTTTTTCCAAGTTAAACTTCTTTTCTTATTTTTTATTTATTGTTTTTCACTTTTTTCTTGCTTTCCTTTGAAAATCGTTTAATTTGAGTAGCAAAAAAATATTTGATATGCATATCAAATTAAAAATCATGAGATTAGCTTTAATTTGATATATAATAGATATAATATAGATTTAAGATAATAAAAATATTGAAATTTAAAGTTTCAAATTAAATTGTCTTCTCTCTCATCTTTCTTATTTTAGTTCATTTTATCATTCACTTATTTTCTTTTCATTTATTTTTTTTTTATTGTCTTTTGTTTCTCGGTTTTATCTTCTTTTTTGTGCACAAAATGTTTAAGTATGATTTCATAGATATATCTGTAACTTTTTCTTTTTGCTACAATTTCATAAAAAATTTAAGAAATTTTAAAATTTAAAAATTATAAAAAATAAATTTAAAATAAATAAATTATGGTAACTTAAAACTTTAAAATATTTTTTTATCTTTCCTCTCTACTCTCTTTAATGATTTTTTTAACCCTCCCTCCTTAATGAAATGTTTACTTTTTTCTACTATTTTTTTTTCTATATATGTATTTATTTTTATTTTTGTGTTCTAAAAGGGAAAATAAGTAGATACCATATTTTTTCTTTTACATATTTTTTTTATTTTAATAGTTTAGAATCTAAGAAAGGTGAAGGAAAATATATTGGTTTATTATATAACTCTGTAAAATATTTTTTTTGCAGTAATTTTAATATAAATTTTTAGATGAATAATTAGTTATATATATTTAAAATATAATTTCAAATATAATTTTTTATTTATGTTTGTGTATGAAAAGATTTATTTATTTATTATGATGTGTAATACTCTATAATAATAGTAATAATAATAAGTAATACTAATTTTATCAAATAATTTTCAATTATTTAAAACCTATAATTATCATTACAATTTATATAAAATTGAAAATTTACGTTTTCAAAATTGAGTTTTTATTGAGTAATTGATGTTGATTATTTTATTTTATTTTATTTTATTTTTAAAATATGTTTAGCATTTGCTTATATTTTTATTTTCTTTTATATTTATATTTATTTATTAATTTATTTATATATATTTTAATTTTGATGATTGTCGTGCATCGCACGGATGGACGCACTAGTCACTATAAAAATATCATTTGATTAGTCAAATTAGGTATGGGTAATAAAATAGTGATGCAATCATTGTATTATTGTATCATTGATTTTAGCAACTTGTGCACCTAAAGCTAATTTCTTATGCATCTTTTCATTGGAAAATAAAATAAAATATTAGTACAAAACAAAAGTTGGTGAAGAATTTTCCAATGGGGTTGGAACTTGGCCATCGCGTGTCTGCGTTTAATTGGAATCTTCATGGACCCGTACGCATAAAAAGCTTAAAATATAGTATTATCTTAACATTTTTTAATGAAATTTCATAAGCCTTCTTGATCTAGAGTTTATATTAATATATTTTGAATTTAAAAAGATACCTATTTGTTATTTTCTAATAATTAGATTCAGATATATCTAAAAAAAATCAGATATTCTGATTATTTGATGGATAAGATGTACTGTATAGCCAAATAATGGGAAATGGCCAGTTTTATTTAGTGAAAACAAAAACAAATAATCACAAACATAATACTCCCATTCTAAAAAAACAAACAAACATAATACTCCCTTTGTATCCTAAAAATATGTGGTACTTTTTAATGGAGTAGTAAATTGCGCATATTTTCATGGATGTGTGAGTAATACACAAAAACCAATCATTTTTTGATTGATGAGACAATTTTACTTTTTCACTGATTTTTACCATTTACTTATATTTTTAAATTCATAATTTGGTAGAAAATAAATATATTACATATTTGTATATAGCAATCACGTCGTCTTCTTCTTCTAATTTGTTTAGATTGATTGAAATAGGTAATGTTCAATATATGGATAGGTGCAAATTATGAGTGTCTAATTCAATCCGAAAATTCATTATTTTTTTAAATTTTTTTAATTAAATTCGAACCATATTATCCGAAAATTCGAATCCAAAAAATTGAATTCGAAAATTCAAAAAGATTTCGAATAAATCCAATTCAAACAAAAAAAAATTGAAATGTTAAAAAATTCGAAATACTTATTAACCTTACTAATTAGATAATTACGATTGAAAATAAATCAATCATTTTAATCGACCAAGATCAAAGTGAGAGTGTAAGGTTATAATTTAAAAATATTTGACTACTACTACTGCTATTGCTACTGCTAATAATAATAATAATAATAATAATAATAATAATAATGATAATAATAATAATAATTCGAATTTCATTTTTTTTTTAAATTTTAAAAGAATCGATTTGATTCGATTCAAAAATCTAAAATTTGCGTAAAATTCAATCCGATTCGAATATATGAAAAATCTGAACCAAATTTTAAATTTTGGTTTGGTTTGGTTCGAATCATATATTTGACCTATGCCTTGAATGTTTATATTTAGTGCAAAAATACCCTTAAAGTAATTTCTGGTGCATAAATGTATAAATTTTCAAATAAATGGGAACGCATATGAATTCGCTGTGTAAATATCTGAATTGCGAAAAATATAATTTTTGCTACCTATAAAATTCGAACTTAGAAAATTTGATAGTTTTTGAAACAAACTATAAGGGCATTATTTGCACCCTTTATTTGGGAATTTGTATATTTATGCGCCATAAGTTACTTTAAGGGTATGTTTGCACTAAATTTTAAACATTAAGGTCATATTTACACTTGAAATAGTATATTCGCATGGCCATTTTGAAAAATGAAATACAATATTTTACCAATAATTAAAAAAAAACACAAAATTTGGTATTTTTTTTACATTTTAGGACTGTTTTGCCCTTAATTACGGCGGACTAGATTCGAGTTTGCGCGCGGGTTAAGCACACATGACACTATTAGTATCATATACTCAATGCTGCACGTATGTCGTATGGTACTTATGGCATATTAGTGTTATTAGTGTCATACGAATGTTACTTATGGTCATATTGGTGCCATTACGCCATATACATGTGTGCTGATATTACTTAGATGTGTACAATTATATAACCATTTTGAACATTTTCTCGTAGGATTTAGATTCCCTATTTAGGGTTTATATTCTCCATTTAGTGTGATGTACGAATGGTACTTATGACCATATTAGTGTCATTAGTGTCATATACTCTCTTATGTAGTATTGCACGGATGGTACTTATGGCCATATTAGTGCCATATACTTAATTCTTTTTTTCGGTTGGCATATATGACACTATTAGTGTCATATGTGCCTAACCCGTGCGCAAACCCAAATTCGACCCGAATTCGGTCCGCCCTAATTAAGGGAAAGCAGTTTTTACACCTAATAAATGGTTAGATTTTTTTTTTCAATTAGTGACCAAATATTATGTTTCCTTCTTCAAAATGACTATTTCAAAAACACTCTCTTTACACTTTATCCTTTTCAAAATATAATAATTTCAATCTTTACTAATTGATTTTGTTATTATTTTGGACGAGTAGGGCTGAATATCAAAATTTATCTTAATGCTTATACTTGCACGAATATATCTATTATTAATATTGTTGTAAATAAATTAAGTTGCTCGTGTATAACACAAAACTTGATTTAAAAGTATTTGTTTAAAAATTCGTGAATGAAGCCTAATTCAAATGAGAAAAATAAGACATTCAAAGATTCTCCTTTACGAAAGGTCGTGGGCATATACCTCTTATTATTAAAAAAAAAAAGGTTTATTCAAAACTCAATTTTTAAACAAACAAGTCGAGTCCAAGCTACAAATTGAGCAGAATAATTTTTGAAGCTAAGCTCGAGCATATGGTGCTCTAACTCCGTCGCTTCAGTTTCATTCTTTATTTACCGAACTGAGAATTGAAATTCTAGAATATGAAAATTATTGTTTTCATTTGTATTTGTTTGTGATTCTTGATTCTATTGCTGTTTGGGTAGTATTGTGGATTGGAGGAGCGAAGCAAACCCGTTAAATGCCATATAACCCGAAATAGCATCCAGAATCCAGATTCCGAATCAAACAAATCCATACCACACCAATTATTAGGCGTAACCACAACCACGTCTTTCTTATCACTCTCTCGCTCTATAAATATCATCTCACCACCCACAATTTGCTACTCAATCTTCTTAAAATTCCTAAAATCTTGTTGGAAGCAGCGCAGCAACCCTGGATTTCAAGTAAGAAGGCGGTGGGATCTCTCGTTCGCGTCGTTCAGAGTGGAAAGGAGGGGTAAAACCCGGGGGTAACAAGTTGTCGACAATCACGGCTTTACTAAGAGGAAACCGCCCCGTCATACATGTCCGGGCAGTACGACGCAAGGGCTGTGTGACCGAGACCAACCCTTCGCCACACGGCGGCCGCGGCGCTCTGCCCTCCGAAGGCGGCAGCCCCTCTGACCTCCTCTTCCTCGCCGGCGGCGGTTACTAGCTCCGCCCCCCCTCTATACCTACTAGATTATTTCTGTTTCTTCTGAATTTGCTGTCTATCTATTCTTATTCTTCTCTTATTATTCTTCCATCGACAATCTGCCTTCCCTTCGATAACTAGAAAGTAAAATATTAAAGATTGTGTTTTCAACAAAGATAATATAAAGATGATGCTAAGAATTAAGAGGGTCCCTACCGTTGTTTCTAACTACCAAAAGGAAGAGGCGGAGGAGGGCGGCTGTGGCCGGAACTGCCTCAGGAGTTGCTGCCTTCCTGGTAATTGCTGATCATTGCACCTTTTGATTTTTCAACTTTTTTTTTTCTTTTATTATTGATTGTGGAATTTACCTTGATCTTGGCCTGGTTAGGGGCAAAGCTGCCGTTGTATGCTTTTAAGACGGCGAGTAAAGCTGTATCTGAGCAGAGTCCTGTTGACTCTGTCAACAACGAGCTTGAAGTCGAGTTCTTGGACTCCCTTGTTCTTGGGGAGGTAAATTCTAATTTACTCCGTAAAGTTTACTCAAAAGGGTAACTTTTATTTTGTTACTGAAGTTCTGTTAAGTGGTCGTTATCTAAATTTTTTTGGTGTTTGGTGATGATGATAGTGGGAGGACCGTATGCAGAGGGGACTCTTCCGCTATGATGTCACTGCTTGCGAAACCAAGGTTTGTCTTTTGTTCTTGACAATCTTCTCTTGTACCAGAGTATGCCATCTGCCTTTGAAATCATTAATTAAAATGTTGGGGAAGTAGTGGAATCCCTCTGTAGCAATATTTCGAATTATATGTTGTCTCTGAGTTAATTATGAGTGATAATGGTTTTTAGGTAATTCCTGGGAAGTATGGGTTTATTGCACAGCTGAATGAGGGGAGGCATCTCAAGAAGAGGCCGACCGAGTTTCGTGTTGATAAGGTTCTGCAGCCCTTCGATGAGAGCAAGTTCAACTTCACCAAGGTCGGCCAAGAAGAGGTGCTCTTTCAATTTGGGGCCAGTGAGGACAATGATGTCCATTTCTTCCCATATGCACCCATCGATGTTGATAATTCGCCAAGCGTCGTTGCCATCAATGTATGTTCTCAATTGTTTGTATGTGTAGGTGGTGTTTAGTTTGAAGCATACCTATAGTTACTTATTTTGTTGAGTGTGCGTGGTGTAACAACAGGTTAGCCCAATTGAATATGGACATGTGCTGCTAATCCCTCGAATCTTCGAGTGCTTGCCTCAGAGGATTGACCGTGAGAGCTTCTTGCTCGCTCTCCACATGGCCGTGGAAGCGGGGAATCCCTACTTCCGTCTGGGTTACAACAGCTTGGGGGCGTTTGCGACCATCAATCACCTCCATTTCCAAGCCTACTACTTGGCAACACCCTTCCCCATTGAAAGGGCTCCCTCAAAGAAGATAACCACCACTAGTGGTGGAGTGAAAATCTCGCATATACTGAACTATCCCGTGAGAGGACTAGTCTTTGAAGGTGGGGATAGCCTCAAAGATCTATCTGATGTCGTCTCAGACGCCTGCATCTGCTTGCAAGAGAACAACATTCCTTACAATGTGCTCATAGCTGACTCTGGAAAACGTGTATTCCTCTTCCCTCAGGTTAGGACTCTCTTATCAATCTCTTACAGATGAGCTGTTGTCTGTTTTTGTTAATGAGGACTGCATTTAACTGATGTCTATGTGAATAAAAACAGTGCTATGCGGAGAAGCAGGCTCTCGGGGAAGTGAGTTCCGAGCTCCTCGACACTCAAGTTAATCCAGCAGTGTGGGAGATTAGTGGACATATGGTGCTGAAAAGAAAGGAGGACTACGAGGGAGCATCTGAAGAGAACGCGTGGAGGCTCCTCGCTGAGGTTTCCCTCTCGGAGGAGAGACTTGAGGAAGTGAAGGAGCTCATATTTGAAGCCATCAGCAGCTGCTGTGTGGGTGAAGTTGTTGCAATGGCTCCGGCTGAGGAGTCGGTTTCCACCGACCCTGCTCATGAAGACTCCGACGACTCCATTAAAGGTTCCCACCCTGCAATGGTGCCTGCCTAGCAGAATCCATTAAGTGAAAACGTGGAGTATTCCACTGCAGATATCCCTAAATAAATGCGAACTATGTTTGGTGTGTTGTGTTGGACTTATTTTATTATGTATGTAAGGTTTGTGTGGTTTGCTTGTCCATTTCAGCGTGTTTTAATGGATCGTTTATGATTCAGTGAAATATATTATCTTGATTGAAAGATTGATGTTCGTTTTAGACGTTACTGCTTGATAGTAATGTTGAAAGCCACCGATACAAAATCATCTGCTGGTCGACATTTTTGTTTTGCTAGAAGATTTCTGTTTTCGACGGCAGCTGCTTCATTCTGACTGTTTCACGCAAAAAGAATGTGTTTTTCTTACTTTTGGGCTGGAGTTTGTTGACTTGATGGTGTGGCCGTCATCGCCCGACCATGAAGAATCTAATAGATTCTATCGTGAATATTCTTATATGGATGGAGGAAATTAGAGGCGACGAAAGACGAGATCATAAGAATTGAAAGGGGGTGTAGTCAAATTGGAAGATGATATTTTAGGTGGAGCTTTGTATGAGTAATTACTGTGAAATTTTGGTTGGGCCGCCTTTTGTATTCCACTTGTGTGGTCCGTTTGTGTGATATGGAGACGGCTTGTTGACTAATTGGACAATTTTTAGTTTTGTGCTTCTTATATTTTCCGACAAGGTAATGCAACGCGGTTGCAGGTGGGCTCACGAAATTCTTAGTATTTTTCTCGCTTTGTTTTTTCTTTTGAAGCGAAAAGGGAACTCATATTAAGATGAATCAAAACGAGCAATATCAAGAAGCCAAGAAGGGAATTTCAACTTTCAAATTATCATTACATCAGAAAAGGAAAAAAGCAGAATGAGCCAACAAATGGGCCGCGCTATTAGCTTCACGTCTAGCGTGAAAGAACTCCAACACCACATTCTCACGGGCATGACGGAAAACATCCCATAGCTCATCACAAAGAATCGGCGCCATGCGAAGAATCTTGTAAAACATGAGTAGCCAATAAAGAATCCGTGTAAAGAACCAGTTGACCATAATCATTCTCCAAGCAAAATCCAATGGCCTCCATGGCTCCATCATTGCATGTAATTCGCCGAGCAACACTGTAGCTGTGTAACCAATCTGCTTGCAAGCTGCCGCAATGATCTTGCCCTCCGAATCCTGTAAGATAAAGCCAACACCGAGCTTCTGGCCAGCCTCCAGAAAAGCCACATCAACGTCAAGCATGAGGACCTTTGGAGGCGGGGTGTACCAGTTGCTCGCCCCCTCCTTCGGCAGCAACCCTTGAGGGATACCCGTGGTCTTTCGAGCTTTTTGAAAAGAGTCCATCCATAAAGCGCAATCAAGCAGTACCACCTTTGAATCAGCCGACATTTCCCCATGCTTTATATCACAAAAAGTTTTCCACACAGCCCATAACATGAAAAACCAAAGCTCCAGAGCCTCAAAATCCCGTTTCTCCACCACCAGCATGCTCAACTCACTCAAGGAGAGATGTAGAGAGGAGCCAATAACAGGCAAAAAATCTATGTCTTGAAGAATCCACCTTTGAAGTACCAATGCTTGAGAATCCGTCCCAAAAGAGAATCAGGTTTTTTGACAGTCACCGAACTTGTTTGACGAGGAGTGCTTGATTGAAAGAGACCAATTTCCGGAAGCCCACCCCGCCCTTAGATTTCGGTTGACACAACCTATCCCAAGAGGCCCAATGTAATCTCTTCCCGTGATCTGTTTACCCCCACCAGAAGTCGCTGCAAGCTCAATATCCCAGCAAATCCCAACGGGGATGCGGAAACATGACATTACATATGTAGGGATGGATTGAAGGACAGATTTGATCAGGACCTCCCTCTCACTTGCCGAGAAAAACTTGTGATCCTATCCTTGAAATTTTTTGAATGTCTTGTCCCGAAGATATTCAAATTGAATCTTTTTTTGTCTCAAGATAAAAGTTGGCAAACCAAGATACATGGCATGCCCGTAGTCTCCTTGACAACCAAAATTTCCGTAACTAAATCAATAGCAGCGTGCTTAGTATTCAAACTAAAAGAAATAGTAGACTTCTCAAAATTGATAACTTGGCCAAACGCATTTTCATACGTGATGAGTACCTCCTTTAAGCCCGTAGCAACATGTTCATTAGCCTTGAAGAAGATTAGGCTATCATCTGCGAAGAAGAGATTAGTAATCGATGGGCAATGGCGAGCAATGGTAATACCGTTAAAAAGACATTGGTTTTCATAGTTTCTGAGAAGAGATGAGAAACCTTGAGTGCAAATTACAAAAAGAAATGGGGAAAGAGGACACCCCTACTGGAGTCCCCGTGAAGGAATCAAAGAACCATAGACCTTGCAGTTCACCACGAAGGAGAATTCCACCATTGAAATGCATTGCATAACCAAGTGGAGGGGAAACCGCAAAATACCCATCATAGCACGGAGAAATCGCCACTCGACTCTATCATATACCTTGGTCATATCAAGTTTCACCGCAGCGAACCCTTCTTTGCCATGTATTTTGCCGCGAAGCCAGTGCATACACTCATAGCCCAAGAGAATATTGTCCGAAATAAGCCTCCCCAGAATAAACGCACTCTGGGAATCGTCAATGACAAAATCCAGATGAGCTCGCACAGGATTTGCCAATACCTACGCCACCATTTTGTAAGTTGTGTTACACAAACTGATAGGGCGAAAGTCCTTCACTTCTTTAGGCTTGTTAATCTTTGGAATAAGGACAATCAACGTCTTGTTCCATTCACGAACATTGGCTCGCCCGTTAAGCACATTAAGAACCTCCTGTGTAACCGCCCCTCCGATTTCGCCCCAGAATTTCTGAAAGAATAGCGAGGGGTAACCATCCGGCCCCAGAGCTTTATGTGGGTGCATCTGGAATATAGCCTTCCTCACTTCCTCAACCGTAAATGGAGCACTCAGATGATCTTTGGTGTTGTACTACTTGGCTTATTTGGAAAATGCGTAATGAGAGTAGATTTGAGAACAAAATATGGGAGAGTGCAAACTTGTTTGGAGAAATCAAAGCTAGAGTGTGGAGTTGGGGTAGAATTTTTGGTTTTGTTAATGATGGAGTTGGGATTCATAGGTGGATGTCGAATGAGGAATCACCGATGATTTTGTAATCTTCTTGGTACTACTGGTGCCTTTTCGTTCTTTAATATTTACTTTCCTTCTCAAAAAAAAAAAAAAACCCTTGAAATAAGATCAACATTAGGCGAGCTGGTTTGAAAAGGTTCAGCAAAGTAATCCCAGATAATGGCTGCCATCTCAGCTTCCTTTTTAACCTCTACTCCATCATTCCCTTTCAAACACACAATAGAGTTTTACCGTTTCCGTTCGCTAGCAAAAGCATGGAAGAATTTTGTGTTTCGATCCCCAAGACCGAGCCAATTCGCACGGGAATGTTGTTTCCAATGTATTTCCTCCGCCTCAATCATCTTCTCAATCTCCTTGTTGAGTCGAGTCAGCTCTTTTCGAAAACCCTTAGTTTGGGATCAAAATTTGATGAGTTCCGGCCTATTCTTCCTTAAAACAACCAAAGTTTTTTCAGGCGCCTCATACTTCTCCTTCAAGAAATCTTGGCTGGCAATAAATCTCTCATGGAACAGTTGAAAGCCCCATTTAGTCCAGTGCACGAGGAAATCTGTGGGAAATCTTTTGTAATCATTTCCCCTCTCAACCTCCATATCACGTCTAGTAAAATCCAACTGTAGCGGCGTGTGGTCCGATCGAAAAGTATCGAGGCCTCTAACCACTTTAAGCTCAAAGAAATCATCTGCAATCTGTTGCAAAGGAATCTATCCAGCCTCAACCAGCGCGCGTCCTCTCATTTTTGTTGATTGTACCACGTAAATTCCATATCGTTTGGGAGAGTCGTCAAACCACAATATTTAATAGCGCGGTCGAAGCTTTCCATTTGGCTCCATGGACGACGGCTTCTAGAGTAGCTCTCAGCCCTACAAGGAAGCTCATTAAAATCACCGCCCATAATCCATGGAAGGTCATCCAATCCAGTACACAATAACCTTCTCAAAAGTTCCCACGAGTGAATCCTCTGTTGGACGTCGGGATTACCATAAAAACTTGTAAAACGCCATTTCAAATCACTAGAAAAGATCACATAGTCATGTAGCAAGAGGAAAATTTATTGTAAAAATAAATTACAAGTGATGCATTGGTGTAGTGAAAACACCGTTCAAATTAGTATATGTGATTCTAGGTTTGAAACCCACTTTAAGCATTTTTCGTTTTATCAGTTTTTTCTTCGGCATTTTTTTCATCTCAAGAGTTTTATTTATAATTTGTTTTCTTGCGTTTTTTATACTATGTTTTTTTTCTATGTTTCATTATATTTTGACATAATTTATCTTTTCTCTTTATAAAGAAAAAATTTAAGTTCAACTCCTAGTTCAGGTGTTTTTAAATATATTTTTTATTTTTTCATAAAAACTTGTGATATATTTCATAAAATTAAATAAAACTTTGCTAAAACGTAAATAAGATATTTCATATAATCAAATAGAACTTTTATTTAGAGAAAATAAGTCTTTAAGACATTTTATTTGTAAATAAGATTGTTTGTAAAATCAAATACTTTTTTTATATAAATTTTCAATATTAAATATAGAAATTAAAAGGTTGCGCTACAGGGACTCGAACCCAAGACCTTTGGCCTTAGGCATTAACCCCTTACCGCTTGGCCAACACACGTACACAAATCAAATACTTTTCAATCACATGCATGTTGTGCATAACATTTAATGAAGATCCCACTATATTTTGTGAAAGGACAACTCAGGTACAAGGATTTCACAAAAAATCAGAACCTGCTTCGTACGGACCTGCAAAAAGTTGACATTTCCTTGGGTCAAACGAAAAGAATACAAAGCCAAAAACAACTGGTGATTCGAAGAAATTCTCCAAAAATATCCAATGAATAGACTACCAACAATGTTGCGCATTTGAATTCACAAGCACTCATGCTCTTATTATTACTATGCAAGAACTCAACATATATATTTTTGAAGAAGTAAATCATACAAGTGTTTAAGAGTTTCTTGTGGGATTTCAAGATCTGATTTTCCAGAGATTACCTACAACCATTCCCTTAGTATCACTCCACCTTCTAAATTCAAAACTGCACATCAGCCTACGTTCTCAATCATAAATACACTACAATCCCTTTCTCACATAAATATGTACAGTTTTTCAAAACTCATGCACCCACAACTTGACGTCCTAAACAAAATTGAACGTCGGGCTACATTCTCAATCATAATTACACTACAATCCCTCTCTCACATAAATACGAAGAGAAACACGGAAGTTGAACACACACTTTCAAAACTCTACAAATTTTTCAAAATCCTTGTGAAGAACGTTTCAATTCTCGGCATTCTTAAAACATCATCCTTCACTTGTGATATCTTCTTATTCTCGCAGGTTAATATGTAATGAATATGCAAAGCATGATAACCTAAAATATATATCTGTCGATTTATTCTAATTAACATAATGAGAAAAATGTGAAATCTCAAGAAGCCTTAAGTCTAATTTTTCTTATGTTGTGATCCTTCATGATGATATTATACCTCTTGAAATGTCACTGTCACTTCTAAATTCAGGAAATAACTCATATATATGAAAATATGAAACTATCTCTGAACGTCTATATTTTGTTATTCCCGTGGGAATCATCATGTCATCAAACTAAGTGAACTTTGAGAACACATTCTATAAAATAACTTTGAGGCTGCAAAAGGTTTTCAATCACAGGCTTGTTGTGCATAACATTTAATGACGATCCCACTATATCTTGAGCAAGGACAACTCAGATACGAGGATTTCACAAAAAGTTTGAACTTGCTTCATACACACCTGCGAAAATCTGACAATACCTTTCCTTGGTCAAATGGGAAGAATTCAAAGCCAAAAACAACTGGTGATTTGAAGAAGTTCTCTCCAACGAATAGACTGCCAACAATGTAGCACATTTGAATTCAGAAGCACTCAAGCTCTCATTATAACTTCGCAAGAACTCAACATATTTCGAAGAAGGGAATCATACAAGTGTTTAAGAGTTTATAAATACCCAAAAGCATCCAACGAATAGACTACCAACAATGTCGCACATTTGAATTCACAAGCACTCAAGCTCTCATTATAACTCTGCAAGAACTCAACATATTTTTGAAGAAGGGAATCATACAAGTGTTTAAGAGTTTCTTATGGGATTTCAGGACCTGATCTTCCAGAGATTACCTACAACCATTTCCTTAGTATCTAGGTGATTTTAATTATATTAAGCCTAGATATGAACACATTAAACTCCTTTTAATTATTCATTTGGGCCTTTTATTTTCGGCTTGGCAGCCCATGTGTGGAGGTTGGCGGTATTGTTTTGATTAGGGATATAAGTCCCTTGTTTTGGAGACTCCTAATAGCCGACACATTAGAGAGAGATTAGGAGGGCATATATATATATATATATATATATATATATATATATATATAGGGGAGGGCTAAAATAAAAACACTCTTAAGTGTATAAAATATAAATGATTTTCAGCCCTTAGATCATCAAGATCTACGGTTGATTCGTAACCCTGTTGGATGAATTTGTGGTCCTGAGTTCGAATCCAAAAGGTAGCAAAAAATTATTTTTCACAATTCGTAACCATGTTTGATGAATTCGTAACCCTATTGGATAAAATTCGTACATTAAAAAACGTTTATATTTATATTTTAAGAAGTGTTTTTACCGTAGCCCTCCCCTATATATATATATATATATATATATATATATATATATATATATATATATATGGGTGTGGTTCTAGAGAGAATTACATTATTTGTGAGAACGGGAGAACCATCAAATCTAATGCATCCACTGTAAAAATTAATGCATTCGCTGTTAAAATTAATGCACTAAAAAAAAAAATGCTCCCTTCAGGATTCGAACCCAGGATCTGCATTCATCCAACAAGATGATGCATCCACCGTAGATCTTGACGATCGAATGGCTGAAAATGGTTCTCCGGTCTTCTTTTATTTATGGTTCTTTCTTGAACCTCTCCCTATATATATATATATATATATATATATATATATATATTAGTTTTAGTTTTTGGGACACACGTTTTTATTTCATTAGATTAGAAGATTAGTTAGGCAATTAAATTTCTCTCTTGGAACTAGCGTTTGGTTTTGGGGAGATCAAGTGCAGTGGGCGTTTCTTCCCTTAATTCCTCAAGTGGTGACTTTTCTATTTTAATTCCAATTTCATTTATTTTATGTTTGCTTTTATTTATTTGATTATTCTAGTTTTAATTATGAATAGCTAATTTCTTAATTCGGCGAGAATAATGAAGTATTAATTTATTAATCTGTGAGATTCCTAATTGAGCATATAATTGATTCCTATTGATTTCGATTCTCCTAGGGTTTAAAGATAATTCTGATTTTATTTAAGTCTGGCCAGCTTAGGTTTAATTGGATTACAGTCAATTAGCACCTCCAATCCGTAATTGTTGGAATATGGCTGATTAGTGATAAAGCTACCATGTTCGTAGTAGGAATAAATTGGTGGATTAATTATTACTAGCGTATCTAGGATAATTGGTCTAAACTGGGTTCCTTCATCTTAATGCTATTAGAATATTAAATCTATGACTGGCGTATCCAGTTAGGTTATATTTTAATAAGGGAAATTGGCGTATCCAGCCGTCTATCGACACAGTAAGTAGGAATTGGGGTATGTCAGTGCGTATCACAGTATCCTATGACTAGTTGGTTGATAGGGATTAATTAATTTTTGCGTCGATGATCAGAGTATTAAATTGATATGGATTTATTCGAGCTGAGTTACCTTTCATTAATTGTTTTCTAGAATATTTTCGTGCTTTGTTTATTTTCTTACTTATAATTAATCATCCTCTTAATTTTAAGGCGTGGTGGCTACACCAAAAATTAGATCTTTAGGAATTTGATTGCAATTACTCGTTCTCTGTGGTTCGGCCCTGCTTGTTACTATACTCATTTAATTCTTGGTAAGATTGCAGGAATTATTTGGTGGTACACGATGTCCACCAACTATGATTGCAAATTAAAAGGATGATAGTGGCAAATGAAAGTCAAAACTCTGAAGTACTGACCTATGTGTATTTGCATAAAACTGTTTGTGAAATCTAGTGCATATGATTGCAAAAGGATGTACGGTTTAGATGATGAGCATATAGCTTTTGACTTCTTTCTATGCCTTGTTCAAGGCTTTTCTTCTTTTTCTGGCTTGTGCTTATTCAAGTAAGTAGTGCACTTATTAAAAAATTAATGGGCAAACCATTAGGTACGTGGTGGCAAATTATAGCAAGGCTGCTGTGTTTTTGGAAGTTTGTGAGTAGTAGTTGAGTAGTCAGAATGGGAGCACTATGATCACAGAGTAAAGTCACTCCACCTATCATGAATTCTAACTCTTTAATTATGTGTTAGCATTGTCTAGTATCTTCTCCTCTTCAAGTAAATGCTCAATGAATATATACTGAGCCCATCATTAATTTGATGCACAACCCATGTGTGTTTGTCCTTCGTTGCTCAAATCTTCAGTTATAATTATGATTATGCTCTGTCGGTGGAAGGATCGGTGGTTACAACTTGTAGTTGGCACGAAACAAATATATATCTACGTTGAATGCTGATGATAAATGCAAGCATGAGTTAGAGAAGAGTTAATATTGAAAATCCCCTTTCACCTAGTCCACGATTGCGTTAAAATATATCTATGTGATCTTCTCGAACCAAGAAAAGATTTAGAATATATTGTAAACCTTATATCTATTTGATTTCTCTTCAATTTGATAAATATCCTCGAAAGAGCTTTAAGTAGTCCTTGAGAATTGTTGAAGAAATATGCCTCGATGATTTTCTTGAACTTGATCCTCGTGTGTTAATGAGTCGGAATCTGAATTGGAATCGGATTCAGGATGGTCGGACGGAGCGGAGTCTATGGATCCGGCTATTGCTACCATCGGAATGATGGACGACATCGGTGTGGGAGATGGAGACATTTCGGTTCTCCAAGAATTGAACTCTTCGATTCCTTCGCAAGAAGTTTCGGTTTTACAAGAATTGAACTCTTCGATTCTTTCGCAACAAATCGTTGCAGACACCTCAGTCGAAGTTACCAATCATGAGGAGACAACGTTGGGAGGCTCGAAAATGCTTTTGAATGTGGTTGTTGCCGAAGGTTTAGGCCAGTCTTCTTGCAGGCCCGAGCAGGAGGATAGCCTCCTTTGGGCCGAAAACTCAAAGGACCAAGACAAAAGCCCAAGTGGAAACTTATTGGAGTCCCCTTGTCGTCCTGTCGAAAACTTTTGTGAGGTACCTTTTTCCTTGCTCACGGTTCCTGCTGTGAGAGAAAAGGAATCCATTCTTGTACAAGGGGGATTTGACGATCTGGAAGATAACAGTGAGAGTCTCGACGTGAATGTTATTGTAGAAGAAAACAAACATGCTGAGGAAGTAGCTAGGACCGAAAACGATGATTCTTTGGGCTCCCAAGCAGGGGAAGCGAGGCTGCCTTCCAACAACAAAAGGGTTGATCCCCGATGCACAAATGGAAAAAAAGGTAAAAGGAAAAAGAAGAATAGAGCGAGGGAGAAGGAGAATTGGGGGCGTTTCATCTCTGAAATAGAACCACTAAATGGGAGAGGGGAGGAGGCCGCAGGGGAGGAAGACGCTGGGGAGATTCAAAAAGGGTTGCTTTCGACAGAGGAGGGGGGAATTTCAGGTCAAAAAATCTGGGACTTTGGGAAGAAGTTAGGGCTTTCAAGTCAGATTGAAGAAGAGGTGACTGTCCGCCAAATTGAGATGCAAGGTAACTTCCTTTCCTTCGATAATGCTGGGTGTCAGATGAATTGTCCATGAATTTACTGTCATACAACATTAGGGGCTTGGGGAGCATTGCGAAACAACGAGATGTTTTTGAACTTGTAAGAGGGCATAAGATTGACATTTGTTGTTTACAAGAAACAAAAATGGAGACTTTTAGTGATGTTTTTTGTAATTCTTGGTGGGGGTTTAATAACACAGATAAGGCAATCAGGAACTCTGAGGGGAGAGCTGGGGGAATTGCGTGTTTATGGAATAGGGAGGTATTCGAAGCATCTAGTTCTTGGGATTTACCGGGGGCCGTGGTTGTTAACGGTAGGTACAAGGAGGGCGGTCTCTTGTGTTGCATTATCAATGT
Organism: Salvia miltiorrhiza; assembly: GCF_028751815.1. Classification (NCBI taxonomy): domain Eukaryota; kingdom Viridiplantae; phylum Streptophyta; class Magnoliopsida; order Lamiales; family Lamiaceae; genus Salvia; species Salvia miltiorrhiza. Next base: position 14,447,977 of record NC_080391.1, on the reverse strand, counting down.
TTATGCGCCCACTGAATCAAAGGATAAGAGGATTCTCTGGGATGCAATTGGTTCTATTGTTGAACAGAATATGGATCGAAGTGTGTGTATTTTGGGAGATTTTAACTCAGTCAGGAGAAGAGAAGAGAGGGTGGGCAGCGGGGAGACGTTTCGAGCTTCGGAGGCGATGTTTTTCGAGGAATTTATTGGGGGGAACGATCTGAAGGAAATTCATACACAAGGTCGAAAGTACACTTGGTACAAGCCCAATGGCAAATGCAAGAGCAAGATCGATCGTTTCCTTGTTAACGAAACTTGGATGCTTACTTGGGAAGGAAGTTCTGCACGCGGTCTTAAGCGTTCGATCTCGGATCACTGTCCGATTGTTCTCACTACTAAAACGGAGGATTGGGGACCAAAACCTTTTAGGTTCCTAAATGCTTGGACAAATCACCCGGACTTTGAAGAAGTTGTAAAGAAAGTGTGGACGGGTACAGACTATCAGGGATGGAGCTTTTTCGTTGTTAAGGAGAAATTGAAGAAACTTCGCGAGGCTTTAAAAGTTTGGAATCGCACATCCTTTGGTGAGATTGATTCTAAAATTCACGAATTAAAGAAGGAGTTACAACAGAAAGATGAGCTTGACGAGCTGAGTTGTTTAGGCGAAGTGGATGTTATCAGAAGAAATGAGCTCCAAGCTCTCCTTTCCCTTCAGCTGAAGCATAAGCAGATGACTTTACAACAGAAGGCTAAACTGAAATGGCTTAAGGAGGGAGATGTGAATTCTGGCTTATTCCATAAAGCGATTAAAGGGAGGCGGTTGAAGAATGACATAGGCGGACTGATCTTTGATAACTCATGGATCTCCAAACCGGAAGAGGTAAAAGCTAGGGTGAGAAATCATTTTGAAACTTTTTTCAAGCGGAAAGATAGACAGATGCCTGTTATTCCCATTGACTTTGTGAGAAGGAAAATCTCTGATGAGGAGAGAAATTGGCTGATTAGAGGTTTTGAACCTGAAGAAGTTAAAGAAGCGGTCTGGAGCTGCTCAGGCGATAAGAGTCCCGGACCTGATGGCTTTAACTTTTCATTCTGGAGATCGGCTTGGCATGTTGTTAAGGAGGATATCCTCCAGGTCTTGAAGGACTTCCACGCGAACGGTAAAATTCCTAAAGGAGGTAATGCTTCTTTTATCGTTTTAATACCAAAGAAAGAAGGGGCTGATTCGTTGAATGAATTTCGCCCAATCTCGCTCATTACCAGCTTGTATAAAATCATTGCAAAGATCTTGGCGGGGAGACTGACGAAGGTGATGGGGTCGATCATCTCTGATAATCAAAGCGCTTTCGTTAAAGGGCGGTTCATTCTCGATGGGGCGGTCACTTTAAATGAAGTTGTTGTTGAGTCAAAGAAGAAGCGACGAAGCAGGATCTTCTTTAAGATTGACTTTGCCAAAGCTTTCGATTCAGTTCAATGGGACTTTTTGGATACTTTGCTTGACAGAATGAACTTCGATGGGATTTGGAGGAAATGGATTCAAGGGTGTCTACAGTCAGCCACGGCAAGTGTCCTAGTTAACGGGTCATCAACGGGTGATTTCAAAATGGAGAGAGGCTTGAGACAGGGCGACCCGATGTCTCCCTTCTTGTTCCTCATTGTCGCGGAAGGGTTGAATGCGCTCGTTGAGAGGGCAGCGGAACGACAGTTATTGTTTCCTGTTAAGATTGGTAAGGATGAAGTGCCGATTACACACCTCCAGTACGCGGATGACACTATCTTTATTTTAGAGGCTGATGACCGAAATGTGGAATCTCTGAAAAGTCTGTTGCTTCTCTTTCATTTTATCTCTGGTCTTGCTGTCAACTTCGCCAAGAGCAGCCTGATGACGGTGGGAGTGAATGTGTCTGTCGAGAGGACATGGGCTTCGTTTCTCCATTGCAAGATTGCTTCCTTCCCGTGTCTTTACTTGGGAACCAAAATTGGAGGCCGAAGCAATAGTGTTAGCGAGTGGAAGTTCTTGGTGGATAAAGTCTCAAACAAAATTGCAAGCTGGAGAAAAAGACCTCTCTCTTTGGCGGGGAGGATCACTCTTGTTAAAGCGGTGCTTCAATCGATTCCGGTATATCAACTGGCCTACGCTTTCATTCCCAAGACTGTGCTCAAGAATCTCAATTCCTTGTTCTCCAGATTTCTGTGGGGTGGAGGCTCTCAGTCGGGAAGAATCACCTGGTTTAAATGGAGCTCCTTGTGTTCCAATAAGAAAACAGGAGGTCTTGGATTTCGGGATGTGGAATGGTTTAATCATGTTCTGTTAATTAAATGGCTTTGGAGATTTTTGGTGGATGGGGGAGCTTTGTGGGCGAGAGTGATCAAATCTATTTATGGGGAACTTCTTTGGGGCGAAGAGGGGGATTGCTCGGTGGTGGGAAGAAGTGGGCAGTTGGGGTGGTGGGCGAAAATTGTGGAGAAAGGGGGAGGAAGAGATGATAGATGGTTCATTGATCACCTTCAACACCGTCTTGGGGATGGGATGAATACAATGTTCTGGGAGGACGTGTGGGCTATTAACAAACCTCTTAAGTTCTCTTTCCCGAGATTGTATAACTTGTGTTCGAATAAGAAAGGCCTCGTCGGAGAGAGTGGGTTTTGGGAAGGAGAAGAGTGGGTGTGGTCGGTGAATTGGAGGAGGGATTTGAGGGAAAGGGAGACTGGTCAGGTGGAGGAACTTTTGAGACTTGTTGCTGCTTTTGTCCCTTCTACAGGTTTAACTGATGGATGGATTTGGAGGGCAACTACGGACGGTAAATTCTCAACAAAGTCGGCTTATGATTTGGTGGCGGCTTCCAGAGAGGCGCAACAAATTCAACCGGCTGAGATGGCTATGGTTTGGGAGGCTCCAACATCACACAAAGCCAAGGTGACGGCGTGGAGATGTCTTAGAAATCGTTTGGCTACCTGTGACAACTTGAAAAAACGACAAATTCAAATTAGTTGGGAAGAGAGAGGATGCAACGCCTGCGTCGCTGGAGAGGAGTCGACGGAACATCTGTTTCTTCATTGCCCGAAAACTGCGGCGGTGTGGGACCAAATATTCCAATGGTTACACATCAAAACGGCAAATCCTAGAGGTACTCTTCATCACTACACTTCCTTCATCTCTGCTGCCAAAAAGAAGAAAGGAAGAAGATTGCTAAATGCGTTATGGGTTGGAACGGTTTGGACGCTTTGGGAAAAAAGAAACGACAGTCGCTTTCAAGGAAAGATTTGGGATATTGAGAGACTTGTTTTACAGATCAAGGGTAGACTTTGGAGTTGGAATGAGGTTTATAAAGTTTTGGAGTTGAGAATCCCTTTCACCATGTGGTGCTCAAAGGGTTTCAATCTTTCATTCTTGTTTTGATTGGCATCTCTTGTGCCTTGCTTTTTATCTCAATAAAAATTTAATTTTACTGATCAAAAAAAAAAAAAAATGCGGAGGCCAGGGCATTCGTACCTTCTAAATTCAAAACAGAAAAGAAAGATATATATTGTTACGCTAGACATCTTCGAAAAAAAGGACAAAAATATAGTCGACCGTCTTAGAAAATGCACAAGTTGCATAACGTCACAACACAGCCATTCTAAAAAAAATCACTATATCTTGAGTTGGGTAATTTAATAGAGAGAATATTTTTCGTATGGAGATACAATTTGCCTCATGGCTTTGACTATATGAAAAAGAAAAACCCTCCAAAATTCCTATACAGACTTTGGTACTACACCGAAGAAAGCAATGTGGTTGTATGCAGTTTGGCGAAGACGGCAACGAGAGGAGCCGTGTTGTAAGTGCAAGCCTCAGTTTGCACGAAGTTTCCTCTTCTATCATCGAAGTCGTCCTTGCTGTCGGGCCCACCGACGAGGGCGCCAACGAGAACGTTGGGGTTGGGGTCCGGGCGGCCGTACCAGTGATCGTAGCCCTGGGTGCAGCCGACGAAGGTCTTGGTGTCCCTGTAGGAAGCCATTGATGCACATCTGTGGTGCACCCTCTTGGGGTAGTGGTGGCCGTAGCCAACCAGGTAGCTGAGCCCCATGGGGTTGGAGCCGAGGATGTAGGCCACCTGCGATTTGACCAACGAGAGGATCTCGTGGGGCCCCACTGCGGGATTTGCGGGGCAGCTCAGAGTCTGGTTGGTGGAGCGGAGGTGGTCCGAGTAGACCGTCAGTAGGAAGACTGCGGTGGAGACGTACTGCATGTTGTTCCATTGGCGGGTGTAGAGGAGCCCGCCTGGGGTGCGCTCTACGTTGGTGGAGTTGTTCATCTTCAGACACGCGCATATGTAGTGTGATGCTTTCGAGCTGTATTCTTCCAGGATCTGCCTCTCTTCTTCGCTTTTCCCCTCCCTTCTCAACTGCACCAATTTACAAACTTAATTCTATATCCCTATTTCTTTTTATTTTTATGTTTTCGTAATTTTATAAGTAATTTGACAAGAGACAATTGCCTAGCTCATTATTCATACACGTGGCTCCGCTACTGCTGCATGTGTAGTTGTAGGAGAGAGAGAGAGAATTCCCTCTTGAGATTGACCTTTTTCCCCCTAATTATAAGTAAATAACTTGTAAAGAGAATCTTAATTTAGTTTTACTGGATCCCATTAAAGAGACAGAGCTTAGTGATTACGCCATCATGAAAGCACTTTCGCATTTTCTTGGAACCTTTTTTTTATGTTGAGAAGTTGGTTGATTGTAGTTCAAGTGAATTACTTAAATTCGTAATCAAGAAGTGTTTCATTTTATATCGTGAGGTTAGAAAAAAAGAAAAAGAAAAGACGCGTTGGAACAATAAGGTGTTGACAAATTAGAAAATAACGGAGTTGATAAATAACCAAAGAGCAAACTTGAGTGTGGAGGGGCAACTCCCATTAAATCAAAATGTGCTAAATCACGACCGACACTATCCGAGTATACATCAATATTTCTCAAACCCTTTCCTCTCTCACACCAAGCATACGCATATGCATATGCATGCATATTTATTGAATGATATTTTCAAGGTTAAAATAAACTTTGAGAGAGAGAGAGAGAGAGGAATTACCATAGAGGCGATGAGTTGGAGACCAGCATACTTAACATCCCAGCTGAATTCAGTGATGGGCCAAGTGATCCCACCAAAGGAAATGGCATTATGAATGGTATAATTGAAGAAGCGTAGATTGTCGGTGGCTTTGTATAACCACATAGCTGCCCACAACAACTCATCCATATATCCGCTCACCGACGTATAATACCCCTTCGCCCCTCCGATGCTCTTGTCGTATTTACCTCTATACTTGTCCCCAAACTCAAACAACTGCATGCCCCATACAAAATTACTATCAATTTTTCTAATTATATCAACTGCAAATTACTATTTCAACCATCAATATAATATCATTCCATTACTACATGCTACTTTGTTTTAACGATACTATATATACTTTCTTATCAATTTCATCCTAAATTGAACTTCACCATATGCCAATTACATTAAAAAGCATGCCCCACTTTCTGACAGGTTGGTGTTGTTTTGTATACAATTTCGTTATAATAATATAATTTCATTAATTATATTCTGCATACTTAAAAGCCTCTAATCCTTTTTTTTAAACAAAAAAGAGAGCCTGTACAACTCTAGACGCGACGAAAGTGAAGTATACTGTATTAGTTATAACTGTTGTGCAAGTGACACTTAACAAATCACGGTCGCTATTAATTGTTAAGAGTGAAAGTTGGACTACCTACCTAGTTTAAGAAAGCAAACTGCTTTGCAACTACTTGTGTTTTAGGAAATTTATCATCCACGTCATTCTGTTAATTAGTTTTTAATTCTATATTGGTTAGAGACTAACGACGTTTAGCAATAAAAAAAATAAAAAAAGAAAAACCTAACGTAACTACCTCATTAACTAACTTACCTGCTGTGCATGTTCCAGCAGAAGGTGGGAGTAGTGTGGATTTGTTCTCCTAAACACTATTGAAGCCGCCGCCATGGCCGCCGCCGTCTCCGCCACCACCTCGGAGCCGGGGTTGTCCTCATCCAACCTGTAGGCGCGGCGGGAAGTCGTCATGTCCTCCGGCCGCTGCCAGCAGAGGTGGTCGGTGTCGCCGTCACCCACCTGACCGACACGATTAATTAAATTAATGGTGAATTAATTAGTCATAATCAAATCAAAATGCTCCCATAATGAGCACGAGATAATTGCTGTGACACAAGACACTTTCTGTTGTCTGAAACCGACACTAGTTAAAGACTTGCTGTAGCCTGCTGACTAGAAAACAAGATTTGAAGTTCCGGACCCCACGCACAAATTTAGGGGCGTTTGTTACTGCTGATGAATTCAAAATTCAAAGATCTATCCCAAGCACTTCCATTCTCCGGCGTGATTGGGGGATTAAAGCCGCTACTTTTTCTTTAATTTCCGTAAAAAACCGTGCATGTTTATTTTAATTCTGCCTAAATAATTCAACACAAAAGTTATTACCTGTGCCCACAAAACATGCGGATGAGTGTGAGCTTTAATGAAGTAATCAGTTCCCCATTTGATGGCTTCAAGGGCGTGGCCGAGCTCGCCGGCGGCGGCAATCTCCTCCCGGAATTGGATGACTCCCCACGACAGCATTGTGACGGTGAAGGCCATCGGCAGCCCGAATTTCACATTGTCGCCGGCGTCGTAGTAGCCTCCGACCAAGTCCACCTATAATTAATTAATTTTAATGCCATTATATATATATATTAATTAATAATCAAGGGTGAAGAATAAACGAAACGGACCCCTTGCTCGAGGCCGTCGGTGAGGCCGGAGTGGTGGCGCCACGTCACTCTCTGGTTGTAAGGGAGGCGGCCGGAGCGTTGCGCCTCGAAGTAGAGGAGACTCTTGGCGAGGGCGTCGCCGTAGTCGAAGAATTGATCGGAGAGGGAAAGCGTGGGAAAGAGGAAAAGAATTTGGAGCCATAATTTGGGGTTGCTGCACCCCATTTCTGACAGTGAGAGAGAGAGGTAGCTCTCTTCTCTACACTTCCTACCGATCACTTCCTTTCTTTCCTTTTTACTTACTATTCTTTTCCTTTCATTATAGCGTGATAGCCTCCCTCTTTATATAGCATGCCAGGCACGTGACTCTCGCAAATCTTAATATCATTTCTACTACTATTTCCTTTTTTCTATTTACTACTTTAGAAAATAATTGATCAATTTTTACAGAAAATTTAGTGGAAGGTCCACCGCTTCGCTCAAATGAACTCTTCCGTCCCATAATTTAGTATGTCTCATCATGTACGTACCACTCTTAATTTGTTATAATTTTTAATTATATTTTCTTCAATTTTAATTTATTCTGCTTTAATATAATAAAAGATAACTAAAAAGAATTTGAGTGGATTTTTAAAATGACCACTTTGAAATAGTAAACTTAAAAATTGTCCACTAAAATAAAAACATAAAAAAATTGCCACTGTTACCAAAATACCCTTCCACATTAAAAATTAAAAAAATGGTCACTTTACATCACCCCTTTAAAAAATCACGCAATTCACAACCAGTGTGAATTCACAACCAAAATTTTTTGGTTGTGAATTGAGAATTCACAATCAGTCGAATTCACAACCAGAATTTTTTGTTTGTGGATTCACAACTAGTCGAATTCACAGCCAAAATTTAATTCACAACCAGTCGAATTCACAACCAAAATTTTTTGGTTGTGAATTCACAACAAACGAATTCACAACCAAAATTTAATTCACAACCAGATTTATGTTGGTTGTGAATTCACAATCAGTCGAATTCACAACTATAATTTATTTTGGTTGTTAATTCAAGTAGTTGTGAATTTGAGTTTTTAAAGTTTGAATTCACAATTAAAACTGTAATTTATTTTGATTGTGAATTTATAGATTTGATTGTAAATTCAAGAATATTAAGTTGTGAATTCATCGAGCTAGTTGTGAATTCAAGAACATTAAGTTGTGAATTTATCGACCTGGTTGTGAATTCTTAAATCTAGTTGTGAATTCATAAATGTGGTCGTGAATTCAAGAACATTAAATTGTGAATTCATAAATTTGGTTGTGAATTTAAGAACATTAAAAAAATAATTATACAGCTCAATCAATTTGCTGTACAACACCAAAATACAACAACTCAATCTACCATCAAAATACATCAATTCCTCTAAATCAACAATCAAAATACAACAAAATATTATCCGCATTCAATCTACGATCAAAATACAACAATTCCTTCGAATCAACAATCTCAGTTGTGAATTAAATTCAACATATCACCCACACGCACACTGCCAGTTCCCTCTCTCACGGAATCCGTCCATCACTCCATCTCCTCCGCCCTTCAACGTCTGTCGCCGCGAACAGTCGCCGGCTTCCGCCACCCTCGTTCCCCTTTACTTCCTCTCTTTCTACTCAACCACCTGCACACACATAAAAATGACCAAGCGGCGCGCCGGCCACCCTCTGACTCTGGCGGCGACACGACACCAGCCGCACTGCCGCATCCGCCTGACTGTGGCCGGGCAGCAACGGCACCGCCGCGTGCCTTGCCTTCCTCTGCTCTCTCTACCCTCCGCAAACACCAACACCAGGACTCCCCCCGGCGACCGCATCAGCCGATAAGGCCAATCGCCGCCTTTCACCCTTCCTTCTCCTCATAGCTCTCTCTCAGATCTACTCTCATCTCAGATCAACAGATCGGTGCAGCTTCGATCTGTCCGCCAGAGAGAGAAAATGGGAGATCTTCGCCAGCGGTGGTGCTGCGACCACCACGCCGCCGGAATCGCCAACTCTGTTGCGGACGACGATGACGACGAAGGCGGCGGGGCGCAAAGAACCCTAGTCTTCACGGAGGTGAATGGCGGTGAAGGAATGGGCGGAAATCTGGCGGTGAATCGCCTCGAGAGAGAGAGAGAGAAGAGAGAAGAGAGCGCTACAAACAGAGAAAGAGAAATTGCAAATATTTAAGGAGGGGCATTTTAGTCTTTTCACGCAAAAACTGGCTAAAATTTTATGTTTTTATCCTATAGGCTAAAATTTATTTTTACTATATGAAAGTGGCTACTTTTATATATTGACACAAAGAATTTACTCATTCAATTAGAGTTTATAATTATTTTTTATATTTATTGAATTAATAATGAATTATTGGATTAAATAATTCAAAGTTAGAATATATTTAGTGATAAATATTAATTAAAATTTATAATACAATGATTTTTATTATTATTATTATTATAATAAATAATTATAAAATAGAGAAATTAAAATAATATACGGTAAAATATACTAAATTATGAGACAAAGGGATTTTATCTACAACTAGATATGTGGACTTGAGCGAGTGTAAACATTGACTTATATAGCCCGCCTTACTTTTAACCATTATATAGCCCGCCTTATTAAATGTGCTTAAAAGATTATTTTATAGCCCGCCTTATTAAAGGTGTCATACGTCGTAAATGTTTCATTTCATGTGCGTAAAGTGAATGTAACAGTTGCTAAGTAAAATGGGAAAAGTTTGAATGTGCAAATGCCTCATCATTTATTTATATATTTGAAATGGCAGAGCTGTAGAATCCAATTAATGCATGCCCTTTTTCCTCTGTGAATGACTCCTACAAAGAAAAAGACTATATACTAGACATGAAGGTGACCTAAAGAGCTGTACTTGCACATGAAATTACTCGTTTTAATGAAATTTTAAATATGATTAATATATATTTTAATATGATAAATGCACTATGCATGCAACAAGTTTTTCCCAAATTTTAAATGAATCTTATAGAAAAACTTTATTATGACAACTACTTTTTTTTTTTGAGGTGTACTTAAAATTTTGATCATGATAAACACATGTTTTATTAGTGGGATACTAAATTAAGATATGGATTCAAGACTAAAGATTTTACCCGCCCAACAAAAACTAGAATATTTTACCTTGACGGTTTAAGCACATATCACAAGTTACTGTTTTTAATAATCAAGATTCTTTAAATTGTGAGAAACAATATACAATCACCGATTGATCATTCATGAACTGCGATGCAAATATCAAAATTAGATTTTAATACTATATTTCTAATTTAGTAGTATTTAGGTAGATGATAAAATAGAACCTCCCATAAATCATAATATATACTCCCTGTGGCCCATTAAGTATGACTTCTTATCTTTGAGAGTGATAAGAGTGATAAAGGACAATAGGTTAATCTAGTCACATTAAACTTCAATATGTATGTCCATTTCATCTAAGAATGCCGTATGTATATAAAAGATGATTGGATTATGTATGTCCATTTCATATAAGAAATTCTAAGAGTTTGTGGTTGTGGCTCTCTGATTTTCGTTGTGATTTCACTCCTTAGTCAACTTAATTTTTGCAGTGAGGATTATGTTGATTTGCAATTTGGCTAGTTCAATAGGCTTCTGTGCTTGAATTAATGTGCTTAATTGATGCTATGTATATTTGTAGGTTTCCGAATACATACTTGCTGGTTGGATGCTGCAATGATGAGGTTACACACAAGTTTAAAGGCAAGACCGTTATGACTGAATCGGAGCATCATGCATGTGCTCGAATTGTGTTCCGTTAATATGAAGTATAGGTTTTGTATAATATTTGTTTTCATTCAAAAAAATTGTATTTTTATTCGACATCTTATAGTGACATATTCACTATACTGTACATATCTATACTGTATTCGTTGTATTAGTTTATTTATTCAGTTTCTTGTTTTACTTATTCAATTAATAATAAAGTGCTATTCGATGAATTATCGATATTATTCACTATAATTTTAGGAATTATGTAGTTAGCTTATGTGTTATTCAGTATATAGTGTAGTTTATTTGTTAAATTCATATATTTATTCAGTATAACTTATAGTTGTATTTGTAAAATTTATTATAAATCATTTTGCACCTAAAAACAAATATATATCAGGATATGATTTCATTTTATAATATTAGTCCTACTGAATGGAACTGAATAAACTTTCAATATTTGAGAATAAAGTGAAAAATATATTGAATATATTCCAAAATATGAAATACAGACTCTGCCCTTAATTGATCTGAATGATTTAACATATTGCATTTGTAAACTGAATAAACTTTCAAGTTGTGCGAATAATGTGACAATCTACTGAATATGTTTCAAAACGTGAAATAATAATATAATTTACAAAAAAATGATTAAACTAAATCTTTTCGAATAAATATTATAGAATTATGAGTATTCTAGTAATGAAATCTGAATATTGAAATGATAGAGAAATGTGAAAAAAAAATTCATAAATAACGTAAAATATATTGGGAATAAAAATAAGGATGGTGTAATATTTTTTGAATTAATTACATTGCTCAAACATTAAAAAAAATGATATACAAATTAGACAAAAAAAAAGCACTAATCTATCTCTAAAGAAAAGATATATTCTCATCGTGAATACCTAACTAAAATTATGGAATGAAACATATCGTGCCATAATAAAATAATATATTATCGGTTACCTTCACAAATGTAATGACAAAGATAACCTTTTTGATATTATTGAATTCAAATATTGTGAATTACTTTGATCCGTCAGATTGCATGGAATTAACGCCCATGATGCATTCTTCATTCCTTCTACATTTAGCCTTCTTTATTGATCCCTTCCCTATATATATATATATATATATATATATATATATATATAGGGATGTGCTATAATAAAAACACATTTTTTTGTATAAACTATAAACGAATTAAAATGTATGAATTCTATGTAGAACACGTATGAATTGACTGTGTAACTGTATGAATTGCAAAAAATAAATTTTTCACTGCCTTTGGGATTCAAACTCAGGACCTAAATTCATCCAGCAAAGTGATGAATCAACCGTAGATCTTTATGATCTAAGGGCTGAAAATTGTTCCTATTTTATACAAAAAAAATGTGTTTTTATTCTAGTCTTCCCCTCTTTGACCTTATTATATAATAATTTAAACGTAAATGAGTAGAATTCAAATAGGGTATTTCGGATTATATTTGGAATTGATAACTACAAGTTTTCATATAGTTTGAATTTTCGTAATGCAACATATATAGAGGTTTCTTTGAATGACAATGAGTGGAAATCAAATGCGAAAAAAGGCCGCACTTCCTCGTTCACTTTTCTCTGAGCCGCACAGGCAAATATGAAACACCAAGACACTGTCACTCATCTTAAAACAGTTTCCCGCCGACAAACCAAAACAATAAAATACAAATGCTTCCACAAACTAACCATATCAAGATCAGAGTGTTTGACTAAGCTTGTTTTAGGAAGTTAATAAGTTTCAAAAACTTATATAAGGTGACAACTCAAAACTTAATATTTGAACAATTGAATTTAGAAGATAGAGAGAAACAAATTAAATTAGAGAGAAAAAAAAAAATCTAGTTAGAATTTTTTTGAAAGATATAAACTTGGAAAGTATAAAGTAGAAATAACAAAACAAAGAATTATTTTTATAGAATAATTGATACTTATAAGATTATGAAAAAAAAAATTAAAATTGTTGAACATGTTTTTATACTCCCTACAAGCTATTGGGACTTATTTTTACAGCTTAAAAGTTATTTAGAGATAAACCTCTGACCAGCTTACAAGCTGTTTTAAGAAACTTCCAATCTCACAGACACCCTCTTAGTCCTAACAGTTTATCAGCTTATAGTCTCTAAATAGTCTGTAAATATGGTGGAGGCCAGTTAACACATGCTATGGCTCAATTAGCAGCAGTTACTACACTACCTGAATACTACACTACCTGAATAAAATGAAGAATTATCTTTTTACTCATAAATTATGGACTTTGCTAACTAAAACAATTATCAAAATCGAGAAGATCTTTTTAGCATAAAGAAGATAGCAAGAATGGCAAACATTTTCTTATGCATTTATAACCTAAATAGACTTCAGCCAACTAAAAGTTCAGAAGGTTGCTGCTGTCAAAGCTACAATAGAGCCAATTCCTATGCGATTCTCTTGCTCTTTTCCAGGCACAATGGGTAAACATAAATTAGAAAAAGTTAATGAAACCTATTATTGTCTTCTCCCCAAACAGGATCCCTGGTGTTTAAAAGAATGTCTGCATTGGTGCTCAATAAATGTCTGATGAAAATGAGGTTGTATATGAAGAAAAAAGAAAACTTAGATAACCCTTGAAAACACAAAGAAGCGAACCAAACCAAGGGCTGAGCCTCATTAAAACCTCAAGAAGAAAAACCCTGTGGGTAAAATCTTAATGAAGAAAAAGAGTGCTCGTCTAAAGAAAGACAAAGTCCAAAAGACCAAGCCGACAAACAAAAGTGATGACATGAACATGAGCTTCGGACTAGCCATCACCCATGTCATGTCACCAGAAATAACAAGGAAAATCACAAGGAAGACCAGCCCAAAACCGGAGCTCCGGCCTGACCATTGCCCCGGCTTGAGCCCAGTATAAACACCCTAAAACTTGTCATATTATAGTGACCATAATATAATGATTGCCATACCTACAATCTTTGACTAATGCATATCTTACTCCCTAACATAATTATTACTTCCAGAACTCCTCACAACAACCACCACCTTTGAAACAGATGAGGATAGAAGTTGAACTACATTCTATAATCAATAGCTATAGAGAAATTAAACGAGGGAAAACAGATAGCAGAAAGAATTCATACAGAAAATGAATTTCACTAAATCAAACTCAATCTAGCAAGTCATACTGAATAACCAACAAGGAAAGTGAACATAGATACTGTCAGTTAAAACCTCAAGTGATTTAAAATTCAGAGTTAATTCATATTACATATCCAAGCACCATATTTCACTAAGCAAATGCACCTCCAGTCTGGTGTAACATGGCATCTATCTCATCACCATCCTCCATGTCCAGCTGCAAAAGAAAATTGATTCAAAGTGAGACTCCAAATCATTAAAGCTTAAGCAAAAATCAACATGAGCGTGAGTTTCGAAAGAAAAGGAGAACTGAATCAAGGGGGGGAAGACCTCATCAGGAGTCTGCTCTGCCCTGAGCCGACGGCCATCAAACAGAAAGGCAATGGAGCTGAGATCCACTGATTGCCGATCACAGTAAGCATTCATTAGTTTCTTCAGCTGGGTGCTTCTTTTAATTCTGAAAAAGACCTCATTTCCATCCTATACAACAAGGAACCAACTTATTAAACAAGTTACAGTCATACATTTCAAATAAATGTCTAGGGCAGCAACATGAATCACAGGGGCCGAGTTCAACAAAAACACATAACGGCCAAATAATTTTCACATATGTCCCAGAGAAAACAACAAACACCATAATCCAACAAACATGATTTCAAACTCAAGAAAACTTAATACCAGTTTTTGTCTTTCTATGGAAAAATGACCTCACTACCACAAGCAAACATATAGTAGCGAGAATCACTCTGATTTTGAAGACAGGACTCTGATCATCTCAAGTGCTTTGTTTGAAAAATTGTTTCCTTTTTCACTTAAAAGTTACAGGTCTTTTTACATAAACCGAATATATGGTAAGACAAAAACATGTGAGCCAGTTATACGCAATAAACCAAAAACAAAATATATAAATCTATGCCTTTATCAACGCAATTTCCGTGAGCATAGTTATGAATCGGTCAAAAAACAGCCAGAATGAAAAGAATCTCATCAAAAAAGTAAAAAATAATCTAAATATGGCGACCTCAAGTATCTGGGTAAAATAGTGGCGTAAAGTTCAAAACCCTAGGGCAAACAAACTAAATCAAATCAAATACATAATACTATAAACCAAAATCAAAAGAGAGAAATATAATCGAAAGCGGAGAAATAGATTAAAACCTGGCCTTTGACTTTGAGATTGATATGTCCGGATTGATCACCGCCAGGCTTCTTGTCTTCCTCTGTACCGGGAGTCGACATTCTCACTCTCCTGTTTATTGTTTGATTACTTCTTTCCTTTATGCTTTTTAAGGAGGCGGAGGGAGGCGGAGGGGTTTGGTTGGTTGGGGATATTTAATTCCGTAGAGTACTGCATCCACGGTTCATGTGCCTTCCTTCGCATCCAACGGCTGGATTGCGTCTTATACGATTCTTTTTTTTTTTTCTTTTTTTTTTCGAGTGGGTCTTGACGTATCATATTCTACTTTAGATGGAAATTCGTATTTATCCGTCCAAATAGAGTGGGACTTTTCCGCATCTCTAAATAACAGGGCGGTCCTTATAAAAATGAGGTCATGGGCTAAATTATAAAAATGAGCTCTCAATATATTAGCGCATTAATATATTAAAAAATAAAATTTTCCATTACTTATAAAAAAATGATTTCATCTAGCATTTTTACTTGCAAAATCATTTACGATATCGTTCAAATCTATGTTATCTAAAATCTCTTAATAAAGATAATAGAATTAAAATGAAGATAAAAACCATCTTATAATTGGAGGATATAAAATGAATGACCAAGATGTTGACAAAACCTTTTTAACTAACGATTATTATTATCTATTTAAAAAAATCCACCAAAATATCTAGATATTTTTCTTTCAAATTTTCTATTAATTTTGAAAGGGATTTTGGAACTTTTAATTACTTTTTACTGATTTGCATTTCATAATATTTTTTTAGGCGTTAATTGACTGTAAATCCACAAACTATTAGTGAATTTTGCTATTTTTTCAACTATATCAAGTTGCAATATAAATACATAAATTTTAGCTCATTCATGAATTTGCCCTTAATTTTAATTTCGTTCATACATGACAAAATTAAAGATGATACTCCCTCCGTCCACCAATTAAAGGCCTAGGGGAAAAAACACGGGTTTTAAGAAAAAATGTATTTTTATTAGTTGAGTGGAGAAAGGGTCCCACTTTTTTATAAAGAATCTTTGACTTTTTTGATTAAATAATGAATAAAAACTTACCAAAAATAGGTAGGCCTTGTTTTTGTGGACGTCCCAAAAAGGCAAGTAGGCCTTGAATTGGTGGACGGAGGGAGTATAATATATACACATTATATTAAAATAACTTATACAAAATTTCTACTGAAATATACACAGTACTATGTATATAATGAATATATATATATATATATATATATATATAGTTTAATTTTAAAATTTGTATTTTGATAAAATTAACAAATAGTACAACCTAGCAAATATGAAATTTAAAATTTGTCATGATCAAGAATCATAACATTTTAAAATTTGTTTATTTTATTCTGTTTTTTTTATATATTTTTTACTATATGGTATTATTTTTATATTTATATTTATATTTTTTATTATAACAATTTAATGCAGTTACTAAGATTAAACTTATATTTTTTTTCATTTTAGAACTCTTTAGCTTAAAATATAAATTTGTAGATAAATAATTATATATATATATATATATATATATCTTAAAAATAGAATTTCTAGTATAATTTACATTTATTAAATTTTTAGTATGCTTTTGTAGGATTTATTATTATTATTATTATTATTATTATTATTATTATTATTATTATTATTATATTATTATATTATTATTATTATTATTATTATCTAGAGTAGATTGATAAAAAAAATTAGAAAGAAAAAATTGTTTTCAAAAATAGTAAGGTGATTTTTGACAAGAAAACATAACTTACTATTTTTGAAAGTGATTGAGCTTTTATATATGTATATAGATATTGTCAAATCATTCAATCTCTTTAGAGACATTGACGATCTCAAATACGTTTTCAACCATTTTAAATTTGAGAAGCTCATTTTATAACAGTCTATTAGTAAATGGCATTGTCAGCATAATTTTACATTTAGATTTGAACTTTGAAGTTTTAATATAATATAAATTTGATAAAATTTATATTATATTTAAAATTTTGGGCCCTCAAAATTATGTTACAAAATTATCATCAAATTAATTTGAAATTGATTTTAAATTGAATTTTGAATTTTTGACAATAAATTATGTTATCTAATATTGTTTAGTATATATAAAGCCTATAATTAATGAGATATATTAAAAAAATTGGGCCCTCAATTTTTTGGGGCCCTGGGCCATCGCCCATGCCCGCCCGCCCTCAGGGCCGGCCCTGCTAAATAAGAGTGGTAATCTCGAACATATTATCGATCCATTTAATTGTTTGGATTGCGATGTAGAGGGTGTATTCGTTCAGGATTTTCATAGATTTCTACAGATTTTTAAAAGGGCAAAGGTGCATATTATTCCCTGAACTCGACACCCCTAGAGCGTTTACCCCCCACACTCGACCCAGGCGCAAAAACCTCCCCCATAGTCCATGAAAAATATTCAACTTAACCCACGAAGAAAACGGATTTCTAACGCCGTTTCCTTGAATTTTTTATTTTTATTTTTTTTCATTTATATTGTAGTGGGTCCCACCTTAAACAAATCAACTACTCTCCTCTCTTCCCTTTCCTCTTCCTCCTCCTCCGACCACCACCACCACCACCACCTCCATTCCTCCGCCTTCTAAGGCAGCGGCGCCGCCTGGAAGAAGCAGGTCCGCTGCTCCTCCATCCCCCGCCGCCCAAATAGTTTCTCCGTCCTGCTCCTCCACCCCCCGCCGCCCCAACAGCTTCTCTGTTAGCTAACGCTTCACGGTGTCTCCCCCCAAAACTCATCCGACCGCGCCACCACTGCCGCCTCATTCACCGCCAGGTGACCGTACAACACCGACTCCACCACCACGTTGCTCAGATTCTTCCCGTCGTTGATGATCACGTCTTTGGACCGATCCTTGACCCCTCTAGGTAGTCGTCAGGATGCATAACCCCCACATCGCCGGTGAAGAACCACCCATTTTTCAACGCCTTGACAGTGGCGACAGCTCTTTGAGGTAGTCGGCGTCACGCAGTCGCCGCTGAGCACCACCTTCCTTTTCCTCCTCCTCCGACCACCACCACCACCACCTCCATTCCGCCAACAACCTCCATTCCTCTGCGGCGCCGGCGAACCTCGGCGCGGTGGCTCCCGCACGAACCCCGCATCGCCGGCAAAGGTGACGGTGTAGAGGAGCTAGTTGTCGGAGAGAACCGCGTCTCCACGCTTCTTGGACGGTGAAGCTAATGGGGCGGCGGGGGTGGAGGAGCAGGACGGAGAAACTATTTGGGCGGCGGGGGATGGAGGAGCAGCGGACCTGCTTCTCCCAGGCGGCGCCGCTGCCTTAGAAGGCGGAGGAATGGAGGTGGTGGTGGTGGTGGTCGGAGGAGGAGGAAGAGGAAAGGGAAGAGAAGAGATGAGAGTAGTTGATTTGTTTAAGGTGGGACCCACTACAATATAAATGAAAAAAATAAAAATAAAAAATTCAAGGAAACGGCGTTAGAAGTCCGTTTTCTTCGTGGGTTAAGTTGCATATTTTCATGGACTATGAGGGAGGTTTTTGCGCCTGGGTCGAGTGTGGGGGGGTAAACGCTCTAGGGGGGTCGAGTTCAGGGACTAATCTGCACCTTTGCCCTTTTTAAAATTTAGGTGTATTCGTTCAAGATTTTTAAAAGTCTATGAAAATTTGAGTGTATTCGTTCAAGACTTTTAAAACTCTATAAAAATCTGAATGTATTCGTTCAAGACTTTGAAAATTCTATGAAAATCTGGGTGTATTTAAAAATCTATGGATTTTAACAGTGAACTGATTTCCATTGATTTCATTCAAAAAATACACATGAACAAATCCGACCTCGGACCACGAGAATTCAGAAATCTTCAAATGCCAGCCCCGGCTGGGATCCAGCGGTCGCGGCTCAAAGAAGCCAGCGATCACTGGGTATTAAAAATTTAACAAGCCAACGGTCGTTGGCTCCTAGCGATCGCTGGGCGCTGAGTCCAGCGCTCGTTCAGAGCCAACGAACGCTGCGATTTTTGGTTTGAAATCCGTAAAATTCACGTCAAACTCTTGTTAAAATCCGGGAAAAATCTAACAGACTCCTGTTTAGAATTCCAAAATAATGAAAGAATCTTTGTGAAATCCATAGATTCTAAAAATCTAGACACTTTTAAAATCTACAAAATTTCAGAATGAATACACCCCCATTTAGTCTATTCAATTTATAATCGCAAGGAATCTATGATCTATAATTTATAATCTATTAAAAAAAGTAATTTTAAAATTAAATACTAGTAATTTTATAATTATAATAAAATTAAAGATTTATTTATAAATTATATTTTTCTCTTTTTATTTTATTTTTCTTTTCTTCTTATTTTTCTATTTCTTTTTTCTTTCTACAATTTTGAAATTCGACTAATTATAAAATATTAATATGCATATCAAATTATAGATCACAATAAGAGCTTTAATTTGATATATTTTACGTCAATATTTAATTTAAATGTAAAAATTATAGTATTTGTCTAAAAAATAAATTTTAAAATATTCTCTCGCCTCTCTCATCTTTTTTTTAATAAATTTACTTTTGAATTATTTTTGTTTTTATTTTTTAAACTTTTTTTTGCCTTTTCATAATATCAATTTTTATTATTGTAAAATCTTCTTTATTTTTATCAATATTCAATTCAAATATATTCTGTTAAAAATATTTTTTATTATATTTATAAATATGATAATTGAGGGTAAATCAATAAAAGTGGCAAGTCAATATCGATTATCTAATTAAATAAATTACTAATATTTATGAATTAATTATGATTTGAGATGATCATATGAATTAATTTATTTAAGGCCCATCTTTATTCCTTATATTTTGATTCCTAGACTGACCCAAAATCTCCTAAGCCCAGTAGAAAAAAAAATAGTCCAACTCGTAAGTTTGGCCCATATTTAATTTAAAACATTAATATACATATCAAATTATATATCACAATAAGAGCTTTAATTTAATATATTTTATGTAAATATTTAATTTAAATGTAAAATTTATAGTACTTCCTTCGTCCCACTTCAAATGTCTTGTTTTCTTTTTTGGGTTCTCCCACTTCAAATGTCTTGTTTCCTTTTATAGAAAAAATTATGGGTTAAGGTACAAATCCACCCCTAGAGCGTATACCCCCTCATTCTCGATCTTGGCCCAAATACACCCTCAAAGTCTATAAAAAGAGTGCATTTAAACCCAGCAAGTTAACGGTCGTTTCGTTAACTTGCTGGGTTTAAATGCACTCTTTTTATAGACTTTGGTGGTGTATTTGGGCCAAGGTCGAGAATGGGGGGTATACACGCAAGTTAACTTAAATTTCTTTTTTTTTAATTTCTAAGTGGCGTCGACGTGATTTCGATCCCAATCGACGGCAGAGAAGGGATCTCCTTCTCTTCACCTTACTACCTCGATCCCATCGCAATCGGTGCATACGGCACTATTTCGAGGGGGGTTTCCATTGGCGCCGATACAATCGACCACGATTTCTCTGCCGACGTCATCTTCAGCGATGACAGAAAATTCTCTGGCATGTCCCTCTACTATGGCGCCCCCCTCAACGGCAAAATGCACAATTTAATTTATCCGAGAGACAGCGACGATGACACAAGAGTGGGGGAAAGCTGTCGGTGTCGGCACTGGGGGTGAGCTTATTGGTACTAGTGCCGATGGAGCGGTCACGACGAGAGGTGAAGCTGGAGGAGTTGAGATCGGAGCTGCAGCCACGAGTTTTTCTTATGGCGGTGAAGGCTGTGGTTCCGGCGAAGGTTTACCGAAAAAGTTTTAAGGGGCGAAATTCATAATTTAAATATAAAAAAAAAGTTAACAGAGAGATAACGGCCGTTAACTCGCTGGGTTTAAATGCACCCTTTTTTATAGATTTTGAGGGTGTATTTGGGCCAAGGTCGAAAATGGGGAGTAATATGTTGTAGGGGTGTCTAGTTTAGGGGTAGATTTGTACCTTAACCTAAAAATTATTGACAAAAAATAGAATTCTTGGGACCCACATCACATTTTCAACTCTACACAACATCACCTAATAATATAAGAGCATCCACAGTAGGCTTACTTGATAGCCTACTTGATAGCTTACTTGATAGTAGGGGACCATATTGAGTAAAGGAGGCCACAGTGGGGTTACTTGATAGCCTACTTGATTTTTTTAGTTTTGTTTTTTATGGTTTTCATTTAAATTTAATTGCTTAAATTTAAATAACAAAATTTAATTCAAATTTAAATTGCATTAATTTAAAATCCTACAACATACCAAAAAAAAACATACTCTAGGTAAGTTCACGACGCTTGAGCACCTCTTGGACCATGTAGTTGTGCAATGTCTTTTGTGCATCCGTCATGTGCGTAGTATCTGTGTTGAGGAGCTTCATATCGAGCTCTTCCCTCTTGAGCTCGTTCTTCTTGGCGTACTCGGCGGTGATTGCTTTCAAGTTCTGGTCGGACCAGTTCAACCTCTCCACGAATTCGGATGGAGGCTCCGAGCTCTGTGACGCCTTCCTCTTCCCCTTCACCGCTCTCGCCGCCGCCTTATTTCCAACTGGCCGGGAAGACGATATCTCCTCGCCTGACACCGAGGTGGTGAATTCGCTCGTCGCCGTAACCTTCATCTTTTTCGAGAAATACACGTCTCCTTCGAGGTACATCGACTTGAACTTGTGGTTGTTTCAAAGAATTTTCCACGCGTTCCAATAGTTGAACACGCTCTTATTTGGGCTCCTACCTTTGAAGAGGATTTGGGCCTTGTCCCGGAGCATGTCGTCCGAATGGCCGGAAGGCCACCAAGTGCGCGTCTCTGTCCAAATACTTTCTCAGAGCCGCACATCCACGTTCACTCGGGCCCAGTGCCCTTGAATTTGGCGGTGGCGCCGATGAGGGGGTTGACACAGTCGAGAATCCGTGTCCAATACGCCTCCCTCTTTTGATCGACACCACGGATGGCGTCGTTTGTCTCCTCCGTCCAAATTTGGACGATGAGGTCCGTCTTCTCGAGGGTGTAGGTATGACGGACAGTCCTTCTTTCCGCCGGCGCCTTCTTGTCATGCTTGATCTTGTAGACGATTTCCTTCCTCCGGCCTCCTTTCTTCGGTTTGAAGGAACTATGGGCCGCCGGTGACTCTTCCTCGTCGATTGGAGGGTCATCCCCCAAGTTGCATCCCGCTAAATCGGGATGATAATAGGCGGAGAGATCGGGGCACCAATTTGGATCATATATGTTTGGGTTGTGTGGATCCATGGAGGTTGATAGATAGAAGAAAAAGATTGGAAATGGTGGAAGAAGATTGAAGATGGTGGAGAGGTTGGAAGAATGAGTATTTAAAGAAGAGAAAAAAAAAAAAAAAAAAAGCACAAACGGTCCAATCAACCGAAAACCAAACAAAAAAAATTTGAATTCTGCCCAAAAGAGCCGTTTTTTAAATTTCAAAATTTGATTTTTTTTTTTATTTTAATAAAGGCACGTGTACAACACGCGCCATATTCACCGCCCATCGAGTGATACTCGAGCGGTCGAGTAGCCCTCGAGTAGGGGTCGGCTCGTCCTTACTCGAGTAGGGGAGATCGAGTAGAGCGTTGCGAGTGCTCTAATTAACATTTTTTTAAATTACCATGTCAAAAAGAAACAAGACATTTGAAGTGGGACGGAGGGAATACTATTTATTTAAAAATTAAAATTTTAAAATATTCTCTCTCCTCTCTCATCTTCTTTTAATAAATCTACTTTTGAATTTCTTTTTATTTTTATTTTTGTTTTTAGTTTTTAAACTTTTTTTTGCCTTTTCATAATATCAATTTTTATTATTGTAAATTCTTTTTTATTTTTTATCAATATTCAATTCAAATATGTTATGTTAAAAATATTTTTTATTATATTTATAAATATGATAATTGAGTTGGTAAGTCAATATTGATTATCTAATGAAATAAATTAATATTTATGAATTAATTATGATTTGGGTTGGTCATACGAATTAGTTTATTTAAGGCTCATCTTTATTCCTTGTATTTGATTCCTAGACTGACCCAAAATCTCCTAAGTCCAGTTGGAACAAAAAAAATAGTCCAACTCATAAGTCACGCCCATACCATGTATTTATAATTATAAATATTGATCAGCTTTCATAACAGAAAATACGTAATGCATAATTTCAGAGATTGAGCGGGATAACAGTCCAGAAGATTAGAGTTGGAGTCAGATTTTTCGCATGAAATCAACTTTTGAAACTCTCTGTAGAACAACCATAACTTCTTCTACATAACTCTGATTGACGCGAAACTGGAGGCCATCGAATTGTTTTCAAACATAAAAAAGTTGTATTTGTGGACAGAATGTAAAAGGAGATCTTTTGAAGGGTTAACGGAGCGTCAAAGTTTGTTGATCTATTTATCGATTCATTGATGAATTCCTGCAAATTCCAGGTTTTTCTAACTCTTCTGTTCAGTATTCAAACTAATAGATGAATGTTAGGTTTAATCGATGTATGGTGAATTTAGATAATCCAATAGATGATTCTCGTGGCAAATTGAATGTTAATAAGATACTTGTGTACACAACCGTGTAAATAAGAACATTCAAACCAAATTCACATATTCTCAACTTTGTACCCCATGTAAATGCAATTAATAAGATGCTCCTAAACATGAATTATTACTTTTGTTATACATACATATATATATATATATATATATATATATATACACATATATAGGGTTGCATTATACAGAAACACAATATTAGATGGAGAATGGAGTCGCAATATGGTTCGTCACATCAATCTTGATCAAAGGCTGAGATTAGAAGTTAATATAATTAAAATTGGTAAGATTCATAATATCTCTTAATTTACTCTCTTCTCTCTCCTCTCTCCTCTCTCCTCTCACGTCACCCCTCACATCTCTCCTCCATCTCTCTCGTCCCCTCTCTCCTCTCTCCTCTCTCCTCTCTCTCTCTCTCTCTTAAAATCAAAATACATAATTAAGTTCATGACAAGTTCAACACAAGTTCAGAAGTTCAACAAATTCAGAAGTTCAGAAGTTCAAGACAAGTTCAACACAAGTTCAACACAAGTTCAACAACACAAGTTCAGAAGTTCAACAAATTCAGAAGTTTAGAAGTTCAAGACAAGTTCAAGACAAGTTCAACACAAGTTCGAACCCCTAAAGTGACGTTCTGTGTGTGTGTGTGTGTGTGTTCTGTGTGAGAGACGAGAGAGAGAGAGAGAGGGAAAAAGGGAAGGGAGAGAGAGAGAAATGAAAGAGGAGAGAGGAGAGAGGAGAGAGGGAAAAAGTGACGGAAGAGAGAGAGAGGAGAGAGGAGAGAGGGATGTGAGTAATTTAAGGGATACTAATATTAGCTTTTAATCTCAGCCCTTGATTAAAATCGATCTAACGAACGAGATTATGACTCTAGACTTTGCAAATATTTATGTTCTTGTTGAACTCTTCCCTATATATATATATATATATATATATATATATATATATATATATATATAATCATGTAGAGATCAAAATAGGGCAACCGTGTTCTACATTTTGTGATCAATTGTATAAGAGAGAAATTTCAAGTCATTTCTAACCATGTAACATGAAAATGACATTATTTAGATTATGTGATCCAAAATGCTCCTAAACATGAATAAGACTTTCATTATACAAATATATAAAATAATCATGTAGTGATCGAAATAGGGCAACTATGTGATCAACTGCATCAAAGAGAACTTTTAAGTCATTTCCAACCGTGTAACCATGAAAATGACATTATCTAGACTATGTGATCCGTAAAATGTTGTTAAACATGAATTAAGGCTTCTATAGAACTTAGAATAAACACATTATCATGTTAAAATCAAAGTATGACAATTGTGTAGAAAAGAAAGTTAAAGTCATATTGTTGGGAATTTAGTGAAATATCATTGCCGTAGTTTTGAAGATACCAAAATCGTTAGGTTTTCTTTGTAATAGACTAGAACTTTTCGAACTCAAGTGTTGGAGTTCTTTTTCTAGTTTAGCTAGTGTTTTGAAGACTGAAGGCTGAAGACCGGAGGACTGAAGACTGCTGACTAAAGAACTCAACTGATGTTGCGTTTAAAGGCAGAGCCAAACACTGATGTTTGACTGATCGAGTTTCTCAACTAAAGGATCAGTTACGACTGATTCATTAATGCAGGCCACATAGATTTAGCGGACTGATACTAAAGTCAAGTATCAGTTAACATTCTTCCTTGGACTGAACCTCCATAGTTAAAAGGAAGCCACGCACTCCCAAGTACAACCGCATTAAATGCAGAGATTTTGAGGATCGTCCTTTCTTTGTAGAGCATTCATTTTTGGTGATTACCTTTTCAGAGACGTCCTACCTCTTGTACCTGAGTAGCCATTTCTCACCAAACAAGGAACCTCGAAGATTGAAGCCTCAACAAAGTTCGAATTTCTCTCCAACAGATTAATTCTTGAAGACCATATCCGCCAACGGATCTATTCAAGACCTCTCCTATAAATAGAGCTCGAGGAACACTTCGATCTTCGCCGATTCAAATACACAAGTTGAAACGCTGCCAAAATTGCAACCCAACAAATCAAAGCCTTCCAAAGTTTGAATCGAAGAAGAGAATTCTAAAGCCAAGATCAGTCTACTACTGATTACAAACATTCTCTTAGAACCGTAGGCAAATATTGTATATCCAAAGCCTAAGTTACTGATTACAGAGAGCCGGTTCTCTGTGATCTAGTTGGCAAGTTTTCGAACCTCCTTTCAACTAACCGAAAAGAGTGTTTGAGCCGAGAGGAGTTCAGACCAGTGTTCTGACTTCAAGAGATCTTAGCAGTCGCATGGTAGACATAGTTTTATCTCAGCGAAGCTAAGAGTGAGTGAGAAATCCAATCCAGTGTGTTGGTACTGAAGATTAGATTTTCAGTTGTTAAGGTTTGTTGTGCACCCGTAAGCACAAGCCCAGAGTGTTTGTCAGTGTGATCAACTGACCGTGGATGTAGGAATTGGATTTCGAACCACGTAAAAATCCATTTATCGTTTATCGTTTTTAGTCTTTACTTTCTTATCTGTGCGCAAACTCTTTCTTAACTGAAATTGATTAACTGCGAAGTGAAACTAAATCATCACAACATGGTTGTTGGGGATGAATTCAACAACTACGGATAAGGACATCGGGGTCGTCCAGTACGATGGGTACTAGCAACCAGAAATACGAACAACGTTAGAGCCCTTCTTGGAGCACCGGTGGGGGTGTCGATGGAAGAGCCTCCGATGCTCAAGTCAGTAAACAATATTAAGAAAAATCATATTGAGAGCAATTGAAAGTAAATGAAAGAGTAAATCAGGTCGATCTGGTCAATGGAGTTGAAGGGCGATTGAGCTATAAACGGGAGCCGTCGGGTTGTCCCGATCGATCTTGTCACTAGAAAACCTAAGGCTGAGAGCGCGGAGGCAGAATAGTGCTAATGGGGAGAGAAAGTGGAGAGAACGTGTTGGAGTGCGAATGATTGTCTGCATCTATTGACCTAATTGGTCTTTATTTATACTGTGATGGCCTGACGGCTAGGGTTTTGTTGACACGTCTCCCTCAACCCTAGTTGTTCCGATATTTGTTGTGTCGATATCCCTGATTAGTTTCTGCCTTCTTCCCTACGTCGCTGCCCTCTCTAGGGTTTGGGCCGATGAGCCTTAATGACCTTGCATTCGGGATTGACCCTCATGACCTAACATTTGGGTCAAATTAATTGAAATTAATTTGACCTTTTTAATTGGACCAACCAATGGGCCACATATATTTATTCAAATGGGTTATACGAAATTTGCCCACTACAGTGTTTAATCACAAAGGCTATTTCAAAAGAAAAGTTTTTCGCTGCCAGTGTTATTAGTCTAACTGATAAATCTTCGGATAGTCAGTAAGATTTATAACACTCCTTTGTTTTACAAACCTGACTGAAGCCTAATGCATATCAGTTAAAGTCTTGGACTTAACTGATATCTCTTTACTGAAGAGAAATTCAGTATCAGTTATTAACCGAAGTTTTTCTTAACTCTTTTACTGTTAAAAGGTTGTGTTGGTTTGTTTTTGATACTGCTGAAATAGAAAGTTTATTAAAAAAGAAAAAAGGCAAAAGGAGTTCAAGTGAAAAAATAAGAAAAAGCACCCGCGAAAAGTCACGAAAAATCGAAAAACAACCAAGACTAAGAGAACATTAAATCATCCTCGTTAAAAGATTCTTCGTCATCCAACATATCTCCCCATCTTTTAGAAACCACAGCCGACATAGCACGAGCGGCGTCTGAAGAAGAAGAATGGACCACAAAATTGTGCATAAGCGCACCTCCAGACTTAGCATTGTGCACTTTATTCAAGAACTCCACCGGCGACGGAGTGTCAAGAACATCGCCCTTATTCATAACCCGCATGCTTGGATCCTCTGCATTCCTGAGCCGACTTTTTATACTGTCAATCGGGTTCAGCGGAGTTTGAGGACGTTCCATGCCCTTTTTAGGTCGACCCGGTCGACGCTTAGGATTGTCAACGAGCATTTGCATCCCCTGACTAACCTGCTCCTATAACCTGCTAATACGACTAGCCAACTCCTCCTGAGCAGAATGTGTGGGCTCAATGACCAACCGAGATGCCGAATCATCAGCCATGTCTGTGGACGGAACCACAACAGTAATGACCTCAGACCCGGCAACGGCCTCGCAAATGATCTCCTCATCCACTGGGCTGTCGGGGGCCTCCATAACAGCCGTGTCCTCCTGGCTATCATGAGCATCAATGGGCCGATCGAGTACAGAATCAGGTCCCAAAATCGAGTCATCTCTGCGCGCTGCCGTATCTCCATTCTCTAGCTCCCTACCCTCCAGCACCTCAAACCGATTGCTTTTTCCCACAGAACGTTCGGGCGAAGACTTCGCATCATTATCCAGCCCAGTCGAACAAGGCACCTCATTCGCACGCTGTCGGTTCGCAACAGAACGACTCCTAGTCTTCTTCCATTGTCGAGATTTATTGCAATGCTTCCTGCCCCGCAAACTATTATCCTGTTCTGTCTGCTTAGTCGGAGAAGCAGACTCTTTGCCCGAAGAATGTTTTCTGCAGTCATCAGTGGCATGGCCAATCGCAGAACAAAGACAACAAAAGTATGGCAAATTCTCATAACCAAACTCAATTTCATAAGTATCATCATCACATTTAACATCAAGAAACTGAGGGATATCCAAGGCCACATTCATCTCAACTAACACCCTAGCAAAATAACCAACCGAAGCCCTAGCAGACATGCCATCAACGAGAATAGGAGTTCCAACATGCCTAGCTATACCAGAGAGGACTTCAGGATGCCAAAACTCATGCGGGAGATTAAAGATTCGGACCCAAACCTGAGCAGTAGAAGAAACAATCTTGTTCGGATTGAAGTTTGGAGTCCATGCCTGAAGGAAAATAATCCCCACCCGAAGACGCCAAGTAGATTTCGCGAAAGCCAAAGCATAATCTTCCGGTGACGAGAACTTCAACGTGAAATATCCCTTGCCCAGAGGGATAATCTGCCACGGGGACGACGTTTTCCAGAGGATAGATAGCTCAGTAAAAAGATCCGCCGCAAATCTTGGGGAATCGCCTTTGCGAAGGAAAACCCTCCCATGAATAGCATGCTGAAAAGATTTGATTTGCCGTTGACGGAAAGCCGAGGAAATAGAAAGGCACGGCCTGTCGTCCACCATTTTGGGTTTCAGAACCGCAAAATCATGAGCCGGGACGTCTGCGGGACGTCCCAAAGATTGCCTAAGAGACTCGGCAAACGACTTCACGGGAGGAGTACCGGACGGAACATCCCCTCCCCGGCCTAACTCCAAAAGCAAAGGCTGCTGCTCCGGCTGCCCCGATCGAAGAACACCCGACTGAACAACGTCACTGCAGGAAGAGAAATCCCGCGAAAACGAGGTAATAACGGAGTCCGCGAACCGCGACAGAGAGCTGCCCGCAGACGAAGGAAGAATCGCCCTGCTGCTGTCAAGACGCTGATCTGCACCATTTATCATCCCAACTTTGGGAACCTTGGACTCCAAAACTGGTGTCGAGGCACTTGCTGCGACAGACACGGAATGAGGGAGCACTGGAACCCTAGTCTCCACCGAGGGCGCTGAAGCCACTGGGAGTGGCGCTGCCAGGCCCACGGAAGAAACCCTAGTTGCTGCCATGAAGATATCGGACTCGGGAACTTCCGGGAACAGAGAGCAATCCCGGGAGAAGTTGAAGCCAAACGGCAAAGCGCCGCCGGAAGAGGGAACCGCTAGAGAAGACGGGATCAGCGGCTGGAGGGAAACCCTAGGTAGAACGTTGGTGTGTAAAGGAGGAAAATCAGAGGAAGTGAGGGTCGTCATGACGCCGGCCGGAAAAAACCAGCCGGTCGGCCAGAACCACCTGCGGAAGAACCTCCTAGGCGGCGGCGGCGGTTAGGTCATCGTTGGTGTGATGATGTGTTCCAAACCAACATATAAAGATAAAAGGATCAAGACCTTCCGGTACCTAACACATATTTTTCGAATTCTCAATTATGTGCTCATGTAAATGTGCATACGATTCATAAATACTCCTAAAAATGAATTAAAGCTTCTATAACACATAATATAAATACATAATCATTGCATAAATACATAATCCCTTTTGGATATTTCAACAATTTTGTAAATAAGATTAATTTTCCTACTCACAATACACTCCATTATTTTCATGAATGCGTCTAGGAGTGCAATCGGGTCAGGTTCGGGTACCCAAACCCGAATAAGGAGGAAACCACTATACCGGTACCGGTACCAATTGTAAAATGGAGTACCATAATACCCGAGTCGTGTATCTGAGTCGAGTATTCGGGTACCCTAAATTACCCAGTTATTTTTTAATTTCCAAATGTCATACTGCTGATTCGGGTAAGTAGGGTATTCGAATACCCGATTTACCCGATTTGCCTTAATAGAGTATTCGGGTACCCTAATACCTTGAGGTGCTTAAAGAAAGATATGAGTAGCTTACCCTGTCCTTTAGGTCCCAATTGTTGCAAAACATCACATATTTCTTTGTCCCTAAATACAAGTACTAGTCATAGAATGAACCAGGGATAAAATCTAGAAGTCAACACAGACTATAGAGCTGAAGCTCTAGTGTTTTAAAGTGTTGTGGCCTCAGCATGGTGCTGATGATAGTAATATTCAAGGTCATACAATCTCTTAGTACGTTAAAAGATTGGACAAAACAAATTGGTGTCAAATGCATTTCCTGGAGCCGAGCTAAATCTTTGCTTTAGAAAAAATTCATTCCTGACCATCCAAATATTAGATACCTCTCATAGGAGTTGTTTATTGTTCAGATTCTTGAATTATAAATCTTTTGAATTTCATTCTTCAGCAAGATGCAATGGGGGATACTTATTTTCACTTAAATGATAATTCAAATTGCTCTGGTGTTTTATATGCAATGTATTTGCAAACTTGTCGTTGCTATCTTTCCTATGTAATGGTTTTTCAGATTCTTTAACTTTGACACAGTTAGGTAGTTAACATTAATAAATCAATCATCATGGTTTGGTTTCACGTCCATATTGTTAATCATGTTTTCTTTGTACTATCGGATGTGGAATTAGTAATTTATATGGATCATTTAATTTGATTTCTATTATTAATTATTTTATTAAATTTAATTAAATAATTTAAAAATATATATTAATTTTATTCGGGGATTCAAGTAAACCCAATACCCAATTTTGAGACCACTCTAATACCCGCTACCGACCCGATCCCTTAATTTCTCGAATATCAGGTATTTAATATTTGATCGAGTTCGAATTAGTATCAGGTAACATCCGGTACCCTGAACCCTATCTTCTCACCCCCTGAATGCGTCATCCTTTTCTAAGATTGTTGTTCGTGAACGTAGGGAGTAAATCTAAAAAAATTCGAATCTAATAAAGGCCCGTTGCAAGCAAACAGCAATCCGTACACTTGGGCCCACCAAGTCTACCAAATGTGTCATTATTACATATAAACAAGCTTAAGAGGCAACTCTCAACGTTCCAATTTCTTATTTAAGTCATGGTCTGGGCAAATTCATTCCGAACTTTTGCTGCTTCATCATTCCCGATTTGACTCCGAAACTATGCAATTCTTTGTCTTCTCGTTTTAATACTGATTTTTAAACCCTTGTCACTTCCCACCAATTTACATGATTAGATACATGTAATTTTCTTTTTCATAAAAGTAAATAAATGTAAAATTAGCAAAATACCTTCAAATTATTTAGGTTACTGAAAATAAAAAATGCCCGTTTTAATTTTTTTATAATTAATAATTTTAATTTGAGATTTTAATATATTACTCTCCGTCCCTTTACAAATATCTCATTTTTCATAATGAGATAGTATCTCATTACAAATGTCTCATTCCTTTTTTGCCAACATATTCTCTCTCTATACTTAATATTTAAATAATTTTCATCAACTCACTTTATCTACTAATTACATATTTTTTTAATATTCGTGCCAAAAAATAATGAGACATTTGTAATGGGACGGATGGAGTATTTAATAAAGAAAAATAAAATAAAAATCTCAAATGTCACTTTGAATTGACTACATTAGCATTCATAGTCAGTAAATGCATAAATTTCTTATACTTTTCTTATATAATAATTGTAATGGGTAAAATTCGGATAGCCTAATTTTAAATATATATATATATATATATATATATATCTAAATTCGATTAAGCTGGCCAAAATGTCAGGTCATCAGGGTCAATCGAATCAAACCCTAGAAAGGGCAATGATTTATGGAAGAAGGCAAATTTTTTTTTTTTTGATCGGTAAAATTAAAATTTTATTAAAATAAAAAGCAAGGCACCAGGGATGCCAATCAAAACAAGAAGGAAAGATTGAAACCCTTTGAGCACCACATGGTGAAAGGGATTCTCAACTCCAAAACTTTATAGACCTCATTCCAACTCCAAAGTCATGGTTATCAATTCCATGAAAATCGGAGCGATTAGGGCTTCAAGGCACGCACTGGTAAAACCCTAAGGGCTCTTCTGCTATGAGATAAATATCGATCAATTAGGTTAATAGATTCATCCAATCATTTGCACTTGAACACGTTCTCTCCACCTTTTCTCTCCATTCGCACTACTCTGTCTCCACGCTCTCAGCATTAGGTTTTTTGGTGACCAGATCAGCTGGAGGCCCGGAACAACCCCATGGCCCCCGCTCATTGATCAATTGCCTTCAACTCCGTCGACCATATCGACCCGATTTAATCTTGTCTTTACTATATTTCAATTACTTTCAATACGATTTTTCTTAATATTGTTTACTGACTTGAGCGTTGGAGGCCCTTCCATCAACACTTCCACCGATGCTCTAAGAATGGCTCTAACGTTGTTCGTGTTTCAGGTTGCTAGAGCCCATCGTACCAGACGTATCTGAGTCCCCCTTCCATAGGTGTTGGATCTATCCCCAAAAGTAATGGTACATGTATAAGAAAAGTGTAAGACTTTACACAAAAATAATGTAAAATCATCAATATTCAAGAGCAATTTAGATCATTCACTTTAACTTGGGTATAAGATCAAACTTTTTTGTAAAAATTGACATTTTTAATTATAAATTATTAATATGGGTATTTTTACCTATTAAAACTTTTAAAAATATCTTATAATATTAGTGATATCCCAACGATCTATATTTTTCCGGAGAAAAAGATTTTATACGTTAATTGTGTTGACTTAGCGAATGGGTCAAACACGCCTCTATGTGGATAAATGAAATATTAATCAAAATACTTCAAAAGTTATGTGATTAATACAATTAAGATAAGTAATATAGAAAAATAAAATTAATTATTTATTACTTTTTTTTATTTGGGGACTTAGGGAGAGGAAGCAGTGGGGTTTGAACTCGGGACCTCACTGTTCACACAAAGGAGGTCACACAGAAAAATAAAATTAATTATTTATTACTTATTAAAGTAATATCAGACTCTCTTTTTTACGGAAAAAAAGAGATTTTATTCATCGCACGAACATGGGACATGGAGATGACCCACCACAAACAACGGTGGTTCATTCCAAACATGAAACGTAGAAATGTCTCTCGCAGCTTTAGCTAAGCAATGAGCAATAGCGTTTCTAGTACGACGAACATTACATAAATGAATCCCAGGATTCGAAGCCAATTCACGACGACAAAAATTAGCAAGAACGCCTCTTTCATTAATAATCCCCAAATTCTTTGAGATGGCACGCTACCTTACTATCACACTCCACTCAGCCCTGCAGATATCCCAAGCTCTTCAGCCAAGACAACGCCTCTTTCACCCCCATAAGCTCACCTTCTGCCACATCCCTTCGGCCCACCACCTTCAATTTGTTAACAATTTTGACTTATATTATATCAAACACTCGATTTTCATCCTAATACGACCTATGTTCATTTTAAGTGACTCAAGATATTATAGCATCCATTGATTAAATTAAACTAATTCAATAATTAAAATGGTACTCCCTCCGTCCCAGCTTTTAGTATCCAATTTTCCTTTTCTGGTCGTCCCACATTTTGGTATCCATTTCTATTTTTTGTAAAAGTAGGTGGGGCCCTTACTCCACTTGAATTATTTTAACTCTCACATAAAATATGAGACTCTTATTCCACTCACAACACATCAATCACTTTATTAAAATCCGTGCCGTTCTCAACTGGATACCAAAAGTCAGGACGGAGGGAGTATCATTTTTAACTTTAATAACTTTTATCACAATATGTGTATTATTATATTAATATTTTATAATTATAGAGGTGATCTCATGTACATCAGTCCGTATAGTACAGACGGATCAATCCTGATCCAACCCGATTTGCGCCTATTTCTTTTAGACAAATGAAAATAATATTTTTATTAATAATAAATGATACTTTTATTAAATACAAATGATATTTCGAAAATGATATTTTTTATAAAAGTAAATCATACATTACAAATGACATTTTTAATAGCATAAAATGACACATCACATTGATCACTTTATATACATATTTAATTTAAAATTTAAAAGTTATATTTATTTAAAGATTAAATTTTAAAAAAATTCTCACTCCTCTCTCATCTTTTTCGAATAAATCTATTTTTTATTTTTATTTTTTTTAACTTATTATTTTTGCCTTTTCATAATATCTATTTTTTAATATTCAGCTTAAATTTAACTTAGTTTGATATATTTTATGTAAATATTTGATTTAAAATGCAAAAGACTAAAAGTTATATTTATTTAAAGATTAAAATTAAAAAATTCTATAATCTCTCTCATCTTTTTTTAAATAAATCTGTTTATCAAATATTTTTTATTTTTAGTTTCTTTTTTGCTTTTTCATAATATCAAATTTTGTTTTTGTGAAGTCTTCTTTATTTTATTTTTTTCAATATTAGCTCAAATACATTCAGTTAAAATTAATTTTTTATTATATTTTATATAAATATAAAAACATGAAAAGCTTTTAATGTGTATTGCACGAGGTGCAAATGCTAGTTTATATATTAAAAGGCAATTTTTAATTTAAAATTAGTCACAAAATTGAGCAACAATTTTGTAATTATATTAAAATTAAAGATTTATTTGTATATTGAT
Source organism: Salvia miltiorrhiza (assembly GCF_028751815.1). Taxonomy (NCBI): domain Eukaryota; kingdom Viridiplantae; phylum Streptophyta; class Magnoliopsida; order Lamiales; family Lamiaceae; genus Salvia; species Salvia miltiorrhiza. The sequence continues at coordinate 14,413,397 of NC_080391.1, read as the reverse complement.
GTGGACAGTTTCACGCATCCCCTTTTATTGGGCTCAACTCCACGAAAAATAATTATGAAATAGAGGCTTACAAGACTAATATCATGTCTATGATTAAACTTAACAAATAAAATACATGTAAGCTATCTCGAGTATGGTTGCAGGTTAAAACAGAAGATCAATATACATTGGAGTTGAGCAAATAACGAAGTTAAGTTTGAATGGAGTCAGCCCTAGGAAGGCTAAGAAATCAGCCCCAAATAAAATAAAAGTTAAACTTTAAGAAGACAATTAGTAGACCTGAAGACACATGTCAATGCCCTGAGTCAGACTCGACAGCCCTGAATCGTCAACTTTGAAAGGAAAGAAATATATGCAATTGAACTCTAGTATTTAAACCAATACTCCTTTTCATTTACTATTGTTTTTTACCACTGAATTTTCACCAGAAAGGTTTTAACGAGGTTTGGGCCAAGGGATCTTTTTTAATGGACCAGTGGTATTAAGTTTTAGTTTGAGGTTTAGTTGATAAGCTATAAAATAGGGAACCTAATGCTAAAAAATCACAATTGTTTCCTAACTCTTTACACATTCGATCAACCATTCTTTAATTCTTAGTTCAATTTCATGTGTTTCTTTACAAATTGTTGTTGAGATTTAAATCCGACTCGACAATATATTACTCCCTCTGTCCCACGAATCTTGACACGTTTTTCTTTTTGGGCCGTCCCACGAATCTTGACACGTTTCCATTTTGGGTAATACTTATTACCTCTATCTCCTACTTTATCACCTTTATTATATTCTCTCTTCTACTTTATTACTTTTATTAATTTTTCTCTCCTACTTTATCACTTTTATACTTTATTAATTACACACTTAAAACACTAATCTACAACTCCTTAATTCCCGTGCCGAAACCAAACGTGTCAAGATTCGTGGGACGGAGGGAGTATTTTTTTATTTATCTTTTTATTTTTCTAGTTTATTTATTTTTTTAAATTATAAAATTCGGCTAATTATAAAATATTTGATATTCATATCAAATGAAAGATCACGACAGATGTTTTAATTTGATACTCCATCAGTCCAATAAGATATGTTCAATTTGTTCGACACACATTTTAATAGATTTTAGATGAGTTTGTTGTGAGTGGAGATTACGGTTTACTTTGTTAGTAGAGTGGATAATAACGATGGATTATATCGGTAAAGTGATAAATAAATTATTAAAGGGAGGATAAAACATAAGAGGTTACTCGTGATGTCATGTTAAAAAATGGACTAGTACACTTGTGGGATAAACGGAAAAATAAAGTGAACATACTCTTATGGGACGATGGGAGTATATAATAAAGATTAAAATTTTAAAAAAATCTCTCTCTGCTCTCCTGTTTTTTTTTTTTTTTTGAAAAAGTTCATTTTTGAATTATTTTTTATTTTTTATTTTCATTTTTTTCTTTTAACTTTTGTTTATTATTTTTTATTTTCCATAATATTTTTTTTTATTATTATGAATTTCTTTTTTTCTCTATATTCAACTTAAATATATTCAGCTTAATTTATATTTTTTATTGTATTTATAATTTGTTATATGATAATTGAGTTAATATTTATTATATATATATATATAAATATTTCTCGTGCATTGCACGGTTGCAAATGCTAGTAATATACTATTAAAATGGCAACTTTCAATTAGAAATTAATTTTAGATTTATTGGAATGGCAATTTTGTATTTTCTTTCAAAATAATGGCTTAATATGTGTATCCAAAGATTAACTTGAATTATTATGTGAAGTAGAAAATTGCTCTTTTTATCTTCATTTATTTAGATACAAGATACACGTATATTACACTTAAATTAATCAAATAACAATCATGTTATTACAAATTAAATTAAATATCGAAAAAATTCAAATAACAATCATGTTATTACAAACTAAACTAACTAGCGAAACAAATACAAGTACAACCCAACATTCATACAAAATACAATCCACAATCTGTTGGTGAAACTTGAACCAATGACTTATTGGAAAAGAGTTATATGCAATATGCATCTTGAAATGAAGATTGCACCACAAACTTTAATTTGATATTGACAAACATGGTTTTCGTACCTCAATATCGCATGAATTGTTGTCATTTTCCCCCATGAATTGATTGCTAATATGTGTTTGTATCCCAATTTTGAGTTTTGTTAAGTTTTGATTCCTTGGTGTAGTTTTGGAGTGATTTCAGGGAAAATCAAGGATTAATTGGAGGATTTTGAAGACATGAGATCGAAGTACGTCTCGATAGGAATTCGTGAGCGCAAACGGTGACCAAATCCGAGTCCGGACGAGGGAGAACGGAGCCGAACAAGCGGACTGCGCATAAAGCCCAGGTACCCGCGGTCCGGGCCGCGGCCACGGGCCCGACCGCGGGCCTCTGCTCCAAAATTGCCCAGTAACCCGCGGTCCGGGCTGCGGCTACGGGCCCGACCGCGGGCCTTTGCTCCAGAGCAGTCCAGAACGTTTTTGACGGTCACCCGCGGTCCGAGCCGCGGCCGCGGCCTCCCCTGCTTCCAGCCGCGTTTTCAACCGCGGTTCATGCCGTGACCGCGGGGAAGAGGCGGGGATCTGCCTTTTGGTGGGCCCAGACGTGATTTTTAGCCCAAAACTCCATTTTTCCCCTCTTTTCTCATATGATTCACCATTCACACCCAATTTCATCTTCCCCAACACTCAAATTCCAAACCCTAGCCTCCATTCTCTACCATTTTTTCTCTCTTCCACACACAAGAACAACACCAAAATCAAAGTAAGAAGGGGAAGACTTGGAAAGGAGCTCATCAAGACTACATGATTGAAGATCAAGATTATAGGATTTGTCTACGAATCTCTATCTCTCTATATCTTTATTTATGTTTTCTTATGACTTGAGATTTGCTTTTATTATGAATATGCTTGGCTAAAATCTCTTATCTTAGGGATTAGATTAGATGGATTTGTAATGGATTGATTTCTTTGTTTAATATATATCTTGATTGTGCTTATTGTTATCTTTTCAAGCCCTAGATTTATCTATTGTATGATTGGTTGGCCACCTTTTGTGCATTTCTAATTTGTGATTTGAATCGGGAGAGGATAATTACAATAGATTAGGAGCTTGAAACATATCATCTCAATAAACCGGGAGGTTGAGAGTTGGGTGAGGGCTTGTTGATCTTTTGTGCTCTTGGGAGTTATAGGTTAGAAATTGACCGGGGACGGCAATTATGACCCGTAATCAACTGTTTTAGTCGTCCGGGAGGGCGCTAAAACTAGTGGGGAGATCGCCCTAGATAAGTAGGCCATATCAAGATTAATATTGCTTTAGATTGAAGTTCATTACGATCCATCGAAATCTAGTCCCTAGGATAACTTTCCTTCGAGTCATTCCCCAATTTATTAACTAAGTTTATTTTCTTGTTATTTTATTTACTTGCTTTATTTAGCTTTGTTTTAGTTCTCAATATCTCTTCATCTTTGGTTTGTCTAAATAGATTGAAAACAACTTATTAATAATATTTAGTAGTTTAAATTCACCAATCCTTGTGGAATACGACCTTGCTTCCCTATATTGCAACTACACCGTATACTTGCGGCGTGGTGAAAATAATTAGCGAACAGATATATGACAGTATTAAAAACTCAACTTAAAATTAACATGTTGTAAACATTTCAAACTTTGAATATATATATATAGGGAGAAGTTCAATTGAGAAGACTATATATTGTGAGAATTGAGAAGAAATCTTAGGCGCTCATTTGCATTGATCTCACGGTCCATCTTTTTTTTTCCCTTTGTTTTAGCCGAAAAGGATACAAAGGTAATTCCTCTTTATATGATAACGTGTAACGCCTATGAATATGCGCAACGAAATCTCTATTTATTTGGTAGAAAATAACGGCTGTCATCAGATCTTTAATTAACCTATTTAGACATGTATAAAGTATTATGCATATTCAAAACAAGATTTATCAATAGTTTTATTTCTTGTACGATTAAATATAATATGCAATTCAACACTATTTTAGAAGCAAACAATTTTTTATGTTTATATAATTCTTTTAAAACTTTAGTTACATCTTCTCCAAAATTAATGTTTAATTACTTTTGAACAAAATAATTAAAATTAATGTTTATATATATGAACTTATTGGAACTTATCAATCTCCATAACATATTTTTCCGCATTGGAATTTCACAATTTGAATGAACTTATTATATATTTCTAATTAACTTATTGGAACTTACCAATCTCCATAACATTTTCCTGCATTGGAGTTTCACAATTTGGGATGAACTTATTATATATTTTTAATGAACTTATCAATCTCCAAAACACTTTCGTGCATTGGAATTTCACAATTTGAATGAACTTATTAGTTATTTCTAATGAACTTATCAATCTCCATAACATTTTCATGCATTGGAATTTCACAATTTGAATGAACTTATTAGTTATTTCTAATGAACTTATTGAACTTATCAATCTCCATAACATTTTCGTGCATTGGAATTTTACAATTTGAATGAACTTATTAGTTATTTCTAATGAACTTATAACCAAATGGAGATTTATATTGTTAGTTTTCAAGTTGTCATTTATAAAAAATAACAAAAATGGAGAGTACAATTTATTAGAATATTTGGAGTAAAAAAAACTTGTATCAAAAATCCAATTAGAATACACAGACAATTCAACAATTCTCTGAACATAATCGAGCTTCGACACCTTCTCGAAAGGCTCGGCTGGAAAACCTTTTGCCGCCACTACTCCAATCAGGTTCCTCAGCCATGTCGCAGCTTCGTATCTTTTTATAAACATAAGAAAAAAAAATACAAGTCATAAAAACTCACATCAAATAATAACACAATTGTTTAATGCACATAAGACTATATTTCAATTAACAATATATAATTCTTTAATGTACATGCCAATTTCCTTCTCCTGCTTTGAAAGCGGCTTCCTAGTGCAAATTTCCAGTTGAATGTCGATCGGTAGTTCGGAATTTTGAGATTTTCAGCATCTGAATCTTTGAATGGTTTCTACGAACTTGGACACCTTCTCGAACAACCTTAAATGTTATAAAAAAACATTAGTAGAATGCTCAAACAACCACAAACTCCAAATATGTAAAATACAATATGAACATATAAAACATTCAATATAGAGTCATTGACATATGTTCTAGTCTAATGTGCTTAATGCCCCGTGCTCACCCTGTCCTTGTATTTGCACCTGTTCATAAATAAATAAATTCATATAAAACCCAAAATTTTTAATTTTTAATATCATACAAGCTAAATTAATTACAATACGAAACAATATAAACCATATTGTTGCATTATCAAACATAACAACTAACACACACACAATAAGTTTCTCAACTATTAAAATCTTGTAGACTGAAATCTTAAAAACCCATATCCCTAGAGCAAAGAATTCATACCAATAAACACATGGAAACTCAGGTTCACTAAACTAGGAGTTATGTTCATAAACGAACAGATAATAGTTCATCATCAACAACACAATAGACTTTTTAACAATTATTACAAAGAAAATACACACAATCTGAAGAACAATATACCAAATCTTTAAATATGCATATACCTAAGAAAAAAAAACCGTTCAAAGAAACACCACTTACAAATCAACGACTACTAATTATTTGCACGCTATAAGGTAAAGTCATTAAAACACTAAAAGAATTTAAAGAACAATTTACAGGAAAAGTTGGACGAATTTTACCAGATGAAAGTAAAACACAACAGCTGACGAATTGGTGAATAACAAGATTAACAAATTGAACCCAAAACAATCGAAAGGAAAAAACAATCAACGAACCCCAAATCCCAAAACCAGTATAGTGCCAAGCGAGATAAGATATTGTGTGCAGAATATGGAAAAATTTACTAAATCGAATCGCCATTTGTTGTGGAAAGCTCGAAATCTAAGGGATTTGATTGTTAATCTAGTTTCTCTCTGCAAACAAAATGACGAACGAGCCCTTATCGCATGTAAATTAGAGAGAAAATCAGAATATGTCATTTTGAAAGAGGATTTCCTTTGGGACGAGATCAAGGAAGAAATTAATGGTGAATGTTTTGGAAAACTGAGAGTTACTTCGTTAGGAGGGAGTTTGGTGCTCATTCGTAGTATTTGCGAGACGCCTACTGAAGAAGTTCTCAAAGAGATGGATGAATGGCTCGCGTTTTGGTTTTTGTGGTGTCGGAAAAGGCAGCACGTCGACGTTTTTCAGCAAAGAGTGATCTGGACCAAATGGATCGGCGTGCCTCTTCAAGCGTGGATTCCTCGTTTTTTCGACGTTGCAAGTGCTAGTTTTGGCTTAGTCCTTAAGTTACATGAAGAGACCAAGTCGAGAGAAAAACTCGACGTTGCTTTCGTTCAAGTTTCGACGGGCCTTTGTTCTCTCGATAGGGTGCTGGAGTGTAGCATCGAGGGGGCTTGCTTCAAAATCCGCATTGAGGAGATCCATGAACCTTTCAATCCTTTGTTGGATATCCAGAGGGAGGACGACGAGGAGTCGGAATCCGGTTGGTCGTGGGAGGAAGATTCTTTGGCGCCGGCGGACGCAATTATCGAGGACAAGGCGAAGCAAAGTGATGATGAATTTGACGATTCAGTTTTTCAAGACTTCAACCCTTCGATTTCTGGCAAGGTTTCCATTGGGGACACGGTGGCTATGATTCCATTGGTGAGGGAGGCGGTGGATATCGTTTCAAATTCTCTTCCCCTCTCTGGAAGTAAGCTGGGGGCTGAGGCGGCTGAGTGTCTCGAAAAAAATCAAGAAAAGGGGCCTGTTTTGAGCCCAAATCAAGCCCAGACTTTGGAAGTGGAGATGGCCCAGTCTAGTCAAGCTTTGGGCCCGTTGGTGAATTCATTTACTTTGGCCCAACATTTTCAGGTTACAAACGGTCTGGTTTGCAGAAACGACTTAACAGATGGGCTGAGGTCGCCTCTTTCAGAAGAAGAACAAATTTTGAAGGGAAGGGGAAAAGAAACCGAGACCGAAATGGAGGAAGAGAGAATCTTGCCTGCGGCTTCGTCCAACATTGAGCTTCTTCCCGCTGGTCCTGACCCTCAGTCCGACCACGTCATTGACGACAAAGTCTCGAGTCCGGAAACAGGGGAGACTCTCGCCTCCTTTAAGGATGCGATCGGGAAGGTTCAAACAGGTTTCAAGGCCGGTAAGAGCACTAAGAAAAATCTTAAGAAGTTGAAGAAGGCTCGGGAAAGAGAGGAAGAAAAGGAAAAATGGGGAAGCTTTATTGCTAATCTGGATTCTGAGAGTTCGAACATTTGGCAATTGGGGAAAGATTTAGGGTTTTCGAGCTCTCTTTCAGATCATCAAATGGCAGAGCAAATTGTTTTCCAAGAGAAAAGGTTTTTGAAGAATGCAGCTGGGAGCCATCAAAGTAAGTTCTCATGAATATCTTATCTTATAATATTCGGGGTCTGGGGAGTTTGGCAAAACAGAAAGATGTGAATGATATTATACGTTTGCAAAAAATAGACTTTTGTTGTCTTCAAGAAACAAAAATGAATGAGTTCAATCCTTCGATCTGTAACTCTTGGTGGGGAAAAGATTATTTTGGCTTTGCTGTTAGAAACTCTGAAGGAAGGTCAGGTGGTTTGGTCTGTGCGTGGAATGAGGAGGTTTTCCAAGTTTCCAGCAAGTGGGAGATCAATGGGGCGGTTATCGTGAATGGAAAGTGGATTAAAGAAGATATTGGGTGTTGTTTGATCAATGTTTACGCACCTGCTGGTGCCGGGGAGAAAGCTATTCTCTGGGATCTTATCAAAACAATTGTGGAACAAAATGAGGATCGATGTGTGTGTGTAATGGGTGACTTCAATGCCGTTCGGAAACAGGAAGAAAGAGCAGGAGAGGGGGACTCGTTTGGGGCAGCGGAGGCTAGAAATTTCGACCGTTTTATCCGTGATAGTGGCCTCTCGGAAATCAGATCTCAAGGACGCAAGTTCACCTGGTTCAAACCGAATGGTAAGTGCAAAAGTAAACTGGACAGATTTCTGGTCAACGAATCTTGGTTACGGCAATGGGAGGGGACGTTTGGACGTGGTCTTCAACGAACCATTTCCGATCACTGCCCCATTCTTCTGATGTCAAAAACGGAAGATTGGGGACCACGTCCGTTCCGCTTTCTCAACGTGTGGATGTCTCACCCGGAGTTTGAACAAAAGGTCAAAGAAGTGTAGACAGAGAACAGACCGACGGGATGGAGATGCTTCGTGGTCAGTGAAAAAATGAAGAAATTGAAAACGGAGTTGAAAGCTTGGAATAATTCAATCTTTGGGAATATTGATGAGAGAATCAAAGATCTTAAGGCTGAACTGTTAAGCCTTGATCAGAAAGATGAAAGAAACGAGATGGGGGAGTCTGAGATTATCCGAAGAAATGAGATTCAAGCAAATCTCACCCTTCAATTGAAGGACAAGCTTAGGGTCTTGCATCAGAAAGCTAAGGTCCGATGGCTCAAGAACGGCGATCTCAACACGGGGTTTTTCCATCGGGCAATTCGGGGAAGGAGAAAAAGGAACGAAATTGCTGGATTATTCTTCGAGAATCAATGGGTGTCTGATCCTCGTGTGGTCAAAAACAAAGTTCGGGAACACTTTGAAGGCTTTTTCAAAAGGAAGGAGAGACACTTGCCAAACCTTCCCAATGACTTCCTTAAGAAAAAACTTTCTGATGTTGAACGGCAATGGTTGAGCAGGGGATTCGAGATGGAAGAGATTAAAGAGGCAGTGTGGAAGTGCAGTGGAGACAAGAGTCCGGGACCCGATGGGTTCAACTTTTCGTTCTGGAAAAACTCATGGTCGACGGTCAAAGATGATCTCCTTCAAGTCCTGGAGGAATTCCATGAGAATGGGAGAATCCCAAAGGGGAGCAACACCTCTTTCATTGTTCTTATTCCGAAGAAAGAAGGGGCTGAGAAACTTGATGACTTTCGACCGATTTCATTGATTAATAGCTTATACAAGATCATTGCAAAGACCCTCGCGGAGAGGATGAAGAGGGTGATGGGCTCAATTATTTCGGATAAGCAGAGTGCTTTTGTTAAAGGTCGGTACATCCTCGATGGACCGGTTATTCTCAACGAAGCAGTTGCGGAAGCAAAGAAAAAGAAAATCGGTAGGATTTTTTTCAAAATCGACTTTGCAAAAGCGTATGATTCTGTTCAATGGGATTTCTTAGATGCTCTTCTTGATCTTTTGAACTTTGATCACAAATGGAGGCTATGGATTAGGGGATGTCTTTCTTCGGCGTCAAGTAGTGTGTTGGTGAATGGCTCTTCTACGGGGGTTTTCAGTTTGCAGCGTGGCCTTCGACAGGGAGATCCGATCTCCCCTTTCCTCTTCTTGGTGATCGCAGAAGGGCTCAATGCTTTGATGGAGAGAGCAATTGAACGACAAATGCTGGTTCCGGCAGAGTTGGGGAAGGATAAAGTCCCGGTTTCTCATCTGCAATATGCAGATGATACAATTTTTTTTATGACAGCTGAAGAACGGAATGTGGTTGGTATTAAGAGGATTCTTCGGTTTTTCCAGTTCGTGTCAGGGTTGAAAATTAACTTTGATAAGAGCAATTTGATGGGGGTCGGAGTTGAAAACGCCTTACTTACAAGATGGGCAGAATCACTTAACTGTAAAGTGGGCGCTTTCCCCTTCAATTACCTCGGGATTAAGGTTGGGGGACGAATTAATTGTTGTGTGGATTGGAAATTCCTAGTGGACAAAGTTTTGAAGAAAATTCGGGGATGGAAGAAGAATTCTTTGTCTCTAGCAGGTCGCATCGTCCTCGTGAAGTCGGTTCTGCAAGCCATTCCTGTGTTCCAGCTTTCCTTTACCGTCATCCCTAAATCAGTTTTGAACGAGCTCAAGTCAGTCTTTGGGAGATTTTTGTGGGGAGGGAGCGGGGTGTCTAAATCCATCGCGTGGTTTAAATGGGATACTCTTTGCCAGGATAAAAATCAGGGGGGTTTGGGGTTCAGAAATATCGAATGGTTTAATAAGGTTCTTGTCTTTAAATGGTTGTGGAGGTTCTTGGTGGAGGAGAAGGCGTTGTGGGTGAGAGTGATCCAATCCTTGTATGGGGAATTGTCAAGAGGAGAGGGGGGGGGAATGGAGGCTGGATCCGAGGGGAGGGATTAAGGGGTGGTGGTCAAAAATTGTGGGGAAAACGGGAGAGGGAGGAGAAGAGTGGTTTTCTGGGAACATTCAGAGGGTGTTGGGGAATGGAAGAGATGTCAGTTTTCTGGAGTGAGGTATGGGTCGGGAGAAGTCCACTCAAGGTTTTATTTCCTAGACTTTTTCAGTTGAGCTTTGATAAAAAAATCAGTGTGGAGGGAATGGGGAAGAGGGAGGGGGAAGGTTGGGAGTGGGATCTCAAATGGCGAAGGGAATTGCGTGAGAGGGAGAAGGTGATGGTGAATGACTTGATGTCTGTGATTGGTTGTATTTCTCCATGCTTTGATTACAGGGACAGCTGGAAATGGTGTGGCACAGCAGATGGTGTGTTCTCAACAAAAGCAGCTTATGCGGAATGTGCTAAAGCTAAAGGTGTCCAATCGGGAGAGTGCGCAGAGGAGATTGCTCAAATTTGGTCGGCTTTGGCACCACATAAGGCAAGAGTGACGACATGGAGAGTTGTTTGTAACAGATTACCAACTTGTCATAACCTGATCAAAAGAAGAGTCCCGATCGGAGAGGAAGAGAAAGGGTGTAATGCGTGTATGACGAGGGAGGAAACTACTGATCATATTTTTCTCCATTGTCCGAAGACCGATCTGGTTTGGGATCAGATTCAACAATGGATCAAAATCGAGACGGCAAAGCCAAAAAGTATTGTTGATCATTTCAAATCGTTCATCGGAGTGGGTAAAGGTAAGAATACCAGGAAGTTTCTTCTTGCTCTTTGGATTGGAACTATTTGGTTGTTGTGGAAATATAGGAACGATAGTAGATGGGAGAACAAACATTGGGGAGTGCTCTCTCTTGTTAATGATATCAAAAGTAGGATGTGGAGTTGGAATAAGTTGTATCACTTTGTGGAGGCAAATGTTCCTTTTTCCATGTGGTGCTCCAATGAGTATTCACCTCTGGCTTGATGTTGTATGGTACTTCTGGTACCAGGTTTATTTTCTTGAATAAAACTTTGATTGATCAAAAAAAAAAAATAAACCCATATCTCCAATTGGTCTTGGCCGTTCAGCGTATTCAAATCAATGGAGGTGATTTGTTCTTACTTCTTAATCTAAGAGGGTTTTTTCTATAGAATTGGACCATATATATATATATATATATATATATATATATATATATATATATATATGTGTAGGGGGGGTTATAATAGAAACCCCCCTTAAGATGAGAACTAGGAACCACATCTAAACCACTGATTTTAATAAAATCAAGGGTTGAGATTAAATTAGAGATGCACATTAAAATATATACTGTAAATGTAATTTTTAATTAAAAGGGTAGAAATGTAAAGAATGAAATCAAAAATTACACCCATCGTGATTTACATTTTTTCACTTTCACTTTCACTTTCATCTAGGGCTTGACAGTAAAAAAAACCGCAGTCGACGGAGGACCCATCTGTGCAGTCGACGGAGGACCCATCTGCACGCCGGCGACGAAGGACCCATCTGCACGCCGGCGCCGATCTGTGTTCTCCGGCGGCGGTTTCACAGATCTGTGCAAGTGCTGTACAAGTGTCGAAAGTTCAAGGTTCGAAATTTTATTTCACCGATCTGCACGCCGGCGGTTTTTGCGATCTGAAAAAATTGGTCTTCTCCGGCATTCAGGAGGCGGCGGTGGAGGAATTCCGATAAATCCAGGAGGCGGCGGCGTTGAGGAAGCGGCGACGGCTGAGGCGTCCGATTATTCCAAGGAGGAGGAGACGGAACCTTTGGGCATTTCGAAATTTAGGTATTTTAAGTGCATAGATATTTTATGTAATTGCATAGATGTTTGTTTGATTTGGTTTTATTTGATTCGAAATTGAGATATGCTCGATTTGGCTTCCATCGATTCTGTCTGATTTTGTTAATTTTTGTAGAATTTAGTAGATGATGGGTGTTGTTGATTTGCATAGATGAAAGATGGTGATGCATAGATATTTGGTGTGTTTCATATTTATTATTTTTGGGCGATTATTTATTAGGTTTTGTTTGATTTGCATAGGTGAATGATTATGATGCATAGATGTTGGATATGTGTGCATAATTGGCAAAAATTAGTACGTTTTTTTTTGTTTTTTAGTCGAGTTACATATTCTATGGTTGTGATGCATAGATGATGGAACGTGATGCATAGATTGACAATTGAAACGTGCGTAGTTCTATTTTTGTTACTACTTTTTTTGACGTTGTTAGAGCATAGATGTTGGATTCAGTTGCATAGTTATAATTTCCTCAGATTCTTTGATAGGTTTTGTTTGATTTTTATAGATGAAGCACTGTGATGCAAAGATGTTGGATATTTGTGTATAAATAGAAAAAATTGAAGCATTGAGGTTGTGATGCATATATGTTGGGTATTGATGTATAGACAGCCAAATTGAAACGTTTTTGTTCTGTTTTTCGTTACTGGGGTTACATATTTATAAGTTGTCAGTGCATAGATGTTGGATTAGGTTGCATAGTTACCATTTCTTGCGATTCTTTGATAGGTTGTGTTTGATATGTATTGTGATGAAGCATTGTGATGCATAAATGTTGGATATGCATGTATGAAATAAGTATAATACGTCTACGCAAGTAAAGTTCATTCTCTGCAATGGTTGGTTATTCATCTGTGCATATATGATTTGGTTAATTTTTGGCCGGCGGTTGTGTGCTCCGATCTGTGCATTCCCGCAGGTCTGTGGAAGTCGACGGCCAACTCGACATCGCCGGAGATATTACTGAAGTATGTGAAAATCTTGCTTAAAATGTGCTAAAAAATCGCTTATTCCATTCTTTGATTAAGAGATGTGCATCTATGCAATTTAAACTATGAATATATGCATGATGGTATTCAGATTTGGCACTAAAGGGCTTGCAATTACGTTTGTATCATCGGCATCAGATTCTGATGTTCTGAATCAGGTAAAATACCACCATGTTGTTCTCTATTTTCCATGGGCTCCTAGAGTTTTCTGGGTTTACAATGTGCCCTTTTCCTGGAACAGGTTCAAGAGAGGTTTGAAGTTGATATAAAGGAGCTACCTGAACAAATTGATACTGCTACATACAATATGCTTTTGTCTTGTTTTACTCTTTATATTTGAAACTGCAATCTTCAATAAAGTAGAGTAAAGTCAACTTCATAAGCTATTCTTTTGCTGTGCATTATGTTTTAATGTATATTAATTATATCATGATTAAATGCAATATTTTCACTAACTGGATTGGTGAAAAAAAAATCGATCATTAGTTGATGCGATGTTAAACTCTTTGAACAAATGCTACATGAGTTTGTGACTTTGAAGTTATTTTTATATTATTTTCTAGCTGGTGAATGAAGATATTAGATCGAAATTACTTTATTCTTAAAAATGTGCATCTATGCTCTTGCAAATATGCATCTATGCAATTCACTAAAGTTCATTCGCTGCATGATTTGATTCGAAGCTGTGCATCTATGCAATTAATTAAAGTTAAATTATATCAAAATTAAGAAGTTTCAAACTTTCATAATACAAGTTTCAAACTTCTATAATAATTAATTTAACTTTAATTAATTAGGTAGAAATCTATACAATTTTTTATCTATGATTCGGTAGAATTCTATACAATTTTAAAAAATATCTGAGCAATTATATGCAATACAATCTGTGCAACATCATCAGAAATCTAAGCAATTGTAAAACATATATTTACAATTATATGCAATACAATGCAACAAATTTACAGAAACAAATTCAAAATTAAATACAATGATTCTTGCAAATTCAAACTCAAATATGCAACACACTATTTTATCTATGCAGGAAAAAAATAAATAAATAAATGAACATTTAAAATACTAACTATGCAATTAAATTTAATACTTATTTACGTATACAATCTTTATTAGAAAACTGTTTCAATCACAAAAGTTTAAAACACAATAATTAAATTTAATACACGTATACGAATGCAATTAAAAACCCAATTATTTCAATCAAAACCCTTTATTTCAATAATTCAATAAAAATATATATGCAATAAATTATTTGATGAATGCAACAAATCATTTAACTATGCAATTGACAATTGGAATACAAACTTTACATCAAACATGAAAAGGTCGAAGTTTTACTACTAAATTATATAAATTCACATTTAAAAAGGGAAAAAAGAATAAGAAAAAGAAGCGAAAAAAATGAAATTAAAACAAAACATCTATCATTAATTAAGAAAACCTTAAAAGACAAATATAACCTTCTCCTAATTAAAAACCAAAAAAAACGGCAAAGTCAAACAAATTCCATCATTTTAGGCGCATTATTAATCAAATTAATCCTAACCACTAGATCTTCAAATTTAAAGGCTAAGATTAGGTTCCTAGTTCTCATTTTAAAAGAGGTTTTTATTAGAACCTCTTCCTATATATATATATATATATATAGAGGTTCAAATAAAAACCACTAAATAAAATAAGAACGGAGAACCATTTTCAGCCATTCGATCATCAAGATCTACGGTGGATGCATCATCTGGGTTGAAATCCTAGAGGGAACAATTTTTTTTTAGTGCATTAATTTTAACAGCAAATGCATTAATTTTTATAATGGATGCATTAGTTTTAATGATTCTCACGTTCTCACAAATAATGTAGTTCTCACTAGAACCACACACACACACACACACATATATATATATATATAGGATTATACTATGTATTTCCTCAATTTTGTCGTTCTTCAAATGTGAAATTATTGATATTATTGGGATATTATTAATACTAGTATATAATATCTTAGAATACGTGAAATAACTTTTTTTTTAAGAATTGCAAGAGGTATCTATTATATAATCAAATAAACAATTCGCACGTAGATGAGTCCTCTACACCACAGAAAGTGGGAAAACTACCCGCACGCAGACGAGATTATTTGGACATGCATATTTTTCACAGATAAATAATATTTGATGCAAATTCTTTTTTACTTTCTCATTTGTAGATTTGAGCGACGGTTTAAGTTTATGATGACAAGAATTCATTAAGTTTGTTTTGGGAAATATGATACTCCCTCCGTCCCAATACTAGCGTCCCATAACTTTTGGACACAAAGTGATGAGGAGTAATATATGCGGAGCAGATGAATGAACTCGGACAGAGGAATCACTAGGGTCAGAGAAATGGACTTCGCCAGAGGAATGGATTCCACCAGTGGATTGGGCTCAGTCAGTAGAATCACCAAAGACAGAGGAATGACCTATCACGCAAGATAGGCAGCGGTAAGAGCGACCGGTTTACCCGGGGAGCGCCAAAGCAGCGGAATCGCCCGTCTGCGGGCAAAATTACCACTATGCCCTTGACCACGCGGGGAGCATGTTTTCGGAGATGAAATTACTATTTTACCCTCAGAATGTACTCTATAAATACCCCATGCATTCCTCCTATGTAAACTACGTGCTCTTCACTTAATACAACAGTAACTCAATTCTTTCTCGGCAATTCAACTTTTTCTCTCAACTTTTACGCTCAAACACTAGGTAAAACTCGTAAATTAGAATTAGGTGTTGATAAGATACATTATCACAAAGATTAAGAAATGTATAAAAAGTATAAATTATTTAAATATTAAGTATAGATGGAGAATATATTGCCAAAAAAGAAATGAGACATTTGTATTGGAACGTCTCAAAAAGGAAAGTGAGACATTAATATTGGGACGGCGGGAGTACTTATTAAGTTATTACTCCCTCCGTCCTATAATAATATGTATAGTTTTTCTTTTACGTCCGTCCCATGAAAACATGCATTCATTTACATTAATAATTCTCCAATTAAACATCACAATCAATATGGACAATTTCTCAACTCACACTACACTTTACATGATTTTTTAAAACTCGTATCGTTCTATGCATGTATTTATGGGACGGGGTGAGCATTTTTTTAATAGACAAATACTTGATCGTTTATTTTGACTTTTTTGAGTGCTTAAAATGCTAACTTAATGCAAATAATTTAAGAAAAGTATTTCTTCTATCGTAAACCTTACTATATGTATGTCAATAAATATGATCATCCTCAAGAACGACTCTCTCTCTCTCTCTCTCTCTCTCTCTCTCTCTCAGGTCCGATATGTATGATATATCGTTCGTAGGGATGTAAATGAGGGATTGACAATCTTGAAGCACGAGGGACAAGTAGCCGCCCTCGCCTCCAGTCGCGACACCACTCGGGCCTCTGCCTCAGCCGCCGTCAACGGCCGCCTCACAGTCACTGCGTCAGCCTCCACCGGTCGCCCCGCAGCGCGCCTCCTTCAGTCGCCACCAACGCCTCAGCATCAGCTGACAGCCGCCGTCCCTGCTTCAATTTTCAGGTAGGTGGTTAGGTCAAATTTTTGGGGATCTGTGGAAATTGGAATTGCAGTTGTATTTGTAGAATTGGTGCATTTGTATTTGGTGATGTTTTTTTTTCCTTAGAATATGGAGATGCTGCTGTGTTTGCGATTTGGAGTGGGTATTGTGGTAGTAATATAGTTATATATAAATGGAAGGAGAGTGGAGAGAGGTGAGGAGGAGAGGGGTAGGTCAGACCCGTCACAAGAGGAATCCGGTAAGGCACTCAAACTATCTCAACCATAGGTACAACCCAAAAACACAGAAAGACGGTAAACAAGATGAGAATGGAAAGGACGATGTCGGAATTACTTTCTTCTTCAATAATTTTCCGATGGGAACGTGGATTGAAACGTTGGAAAAAAGCTTCAGCAAGATTGGTAAAGTCATAGATGTCTTTTGCCCAAGGAAAAGAGATCTGAAAGGTAAGCCTTTCGGATTCGTCAGGTATGCGAAGGAGTCGGATTCTGGTAAACTCCTAGCAGAACTCAACAACATCTGGCTGGGAAGTTATAAACTTAGAGCGTATCACCCGAAGTATGAGAGACCAAAGGGTGAAAACCGAAAGTTGGATCATGCAAGGGGTAGTATAGTTGGGAAAGTACCGATGAAGACTATGAATAAAGAAAAAGTTCTTACTATCGTTACACCGAAAAGCTTGAGGAAATCGGGAGTTTCTTTTGTTGAAGCTCTGGCTGGTCGGAAAGAAACTGGAGATCCCCCAGCAGACGAGATAATTGGTTTTCAATCAACAGAGGAGGAAACAGATTGGTTGCGAAATTCTTACACAGGTTTTGTTAAATCAGAATTTCTTATGGAGGAGTTTGAAGACGAAATCAACAGTGAATGCGCTACGTTGCTAAAGGTGACACTTTTGGGTGGAAATCTGGTGCTTATTCAAAGTCGGGATCAGAGATCGGTTCAAGGGTTACTCGAAGAAATGGACGAATGGAAGAAATTTTGGTTTGAATGGACGAGGCCGTGGTCATACGTGGATGTCCACACGCATAGAACAGTATGGACAAAATGGAGTGGTGTACCACTCCAAGCTTGGAACTCTAGATTCTTTCATACTGCAGGCGCACGTTTGGGAATGATTTTGAAAATCCATGAAGATACAAAGGATAAAAGTAGACTCGACTCGGCAATGATTCAGTTCTCCACAGGATTAATGTCGATCAACAATATCTTAGAATGTAAGATTGATGGAGCTTTATTCAAGATTAAAGTGGAAGAAATCAAAGATCAATGGAGTCCGGACTTATCAAGGCCTTCGTTTGTGGATTCAGAATGCGACGACGAATCGCTCAGTTACAAGAAGGAAGAAACGCTGTTGCTGTCAAGTTCGCCGGCGAAGGCAGAGATTGCCGATGGTGGTCAGATTGAAGACCAGGAAGAGGAAGAGGTGGGCCCTAAGACGGCGCATGCAGACTTCTCGCCTCACGCATTTACAGTAGCCGCCTTTTCGACGTTCAATGAAGATTGTGAGTATGCGGGAATCACACATTTATTTGAGAGAGAAAAAGAGTACGGGATACAAAAACAAATTTTCAGGGGAGACTCGGTCAGTACTACTGAAAGTCTTTTGACGAGCCCAGTAGGTGAGAGCCCAATGTTAGATCAGAGGCCCATTAACTTGAGCCCAGAAAGGAGCATACATTCTATTGATGGGCCAGACAAACAACAAGAGCCACCAAACTTAATTGTAGCAGCTACTGAAGAGGGTCCAAGTTTGGAAGAGGTATCAAACACGCAAAACACAAAATCCACAGAAGGAAATAAGGAGGTCGAAAATGCGGTGGTTTCTCAGAGAGAGGGAGGCGACAAAAGAATAATTCATAAGAAGAAAAGTGGGGGAGATACAATCCTTAAGCTAGGGTTGAATCGATTCTTAAATCAAAAACCCAAAAAACACTTCTTGTCCCAAAATCGGA
The DNA here is from genome assembly GCF_028751815.1 of Salvia miltiorrhiza. NCBI lineage: Eukaryota > Viridiplantae > Streptophyta > Magnoliopsida > Lamiales > Lamiaceae > Salvia > Salvia miltiorrhiza. The sequence goes on along the minus strand of NC_080391.1, from coordinate 14,394,860 downwards.
AGAAATCGGAAGGAAGCAGAGCTCACAAAGATTCAGATTTTTGTGATGAGGGAGGAGTCACTACGGAAAAGGCGGAACAGCCTAACAAAGTTCCCATGGAAGACAATGGCAAGAACCTCGAAGAAGGACAGAAAATTTGGGAGTTTGGGAAGGAGATCGGTCTTTCGAGTAACGCCACTGATTTGGAAATGGCTCAACAGATTGCGGGTTGCACAGGGAAGTCAGGTAGCGAGGAGTTTAACACAAATCGTTCCAAATGAAAGTTCTTTCATATAATATCAGAGGAATTGGGAGTTCTGTCAAGAAAAGAGAAGTTAGGGAGTTGATCCACAAACAAGGTATAGATTTTTGTTTTATTCAAGAAACAAAAACAACGACGTTGGGGGAAACGGACCTGAAATTAATTTGGGGTGGTGAAGATTTCGGGTTTGCTGAAAGTCAAGCTGAAGGACGATCAGGGGGAATTCTCACCATTTGGAACAAGAAGAAATTTTCGATGTCTAGTCAATGGGATTTACCGGGAGCACTGATAGTAAATGGATTCTGGAATTCGGGTAACAGCAGATGTTGTTTCATTAACATCTATGCCCCGCAAAATATCCGGGAGAGGGAAATTCTTTGGGATCAAGTGGGGATTGTGATTGGACAGAACAGGGATACCTGCATTTGTATTGCAGGTGATTTTAATTCAATTAGAAACACCTCTGAAAGATGCGGCAGAGGAACACAATTTTCGGCTACAGACATTCGGATGTTCGACAACTTCATCAGAGAAAACGATTTGGAGGAGATTCGGTTGCAGGGGAGATCATTCACTTGGTATCAACCTCAAGGTATGTGTAAAACAAAACTCGATCGTTTCTTGGTTAATGAACAATGGTTGATGAATTGGGGGCAAACAAGAGTGAGAGGATTACAGAGAACAGTATCAGATCATGTTCCAATTATTCTGCAGACTAAAGTGGTGGATTGGGGTCCGAAGCCCTTTCGGTTTGTGAATGCGTGGATTAATCATCCCGATTTTGAGAAAGTGGTTAAAGAATCTTGGCAAAAGAGTGAGATCAGGGGATGGGGCAGTTTCGTGTTCAAAGAGAAGCTCAAAAGGTTGAAGGAGGATTTGAAGTGCTGGAATAGGAACTCATTCGGAATGATCAATGAGAAAGTCTCCAAGTTGAGAGATGAAATTCAACAGTGGGATGTCATCGACGACACTTTGGGACTCAATGAGGATGAAGTCATTAAAAGAAGTGAGGCAGAAGCCTCTCTGAAGCTTCAGCTCAAAGACAGAGACAGCATGCTAGCTCAAAAAGCGAGAAGTAGGTGGGTTAAAGATGGAGACATCAACAGCAAATTCTTTCACAAAGTTATCAAAGGAAGAAGAATCTTCAACGAAATCTCGGGACTCATGGTTGAAGATGTCTGGTACGAAGAACCGTTAGAGGTGAAACGAATAATCAAAGATCATTTTCAAACTCAGTTTCAGGAAAGAAGAACAAGAAGGCCGAATATTCCAGAAGACTTTGTTCAAAAGCAACTTCCGGATGTAACCAGAGACGAGCTCGATGCCCTTTTTTCCGAAGAAGAGATCAAAACAGCGGTGTGGCAATGTGACAGTGACAAAAGTCCGGGCCCAGACGGATTCAACTTCCATTTCATGAAGAAAAGTTGGGAGATCATTAAAGTAGATCTATTAACCATGATGAATGAATTCCATTCGCATGGAAAATTGGTGAAAGGATGCAATACGTCTTTTGTGGTATTGATTCCAAAGAAGGAAGGGGCAACTGAACTCAAGGATTTTAGACCGATTTCCCTAATCAATTGTTGTTACAAAGTCATCGCGAAGGTCTTGGCGGCAAGGTTGAAAAAGGTTTTGAATCATATTATTTCGGAATGTCAGAGTGCTTTTATTGAAGGACGCTTTATACTTGATGGAGTGGTCATCCTTAATGAAGTGATTGATGAAAGCAAGAGGATAAAGAAAGGAACAATACTCTTTAAAGCGGACTTTGCTAAGGCTTACGACACTGTGGATTGGGTTTTTCTGGACACAATGCTCGAGAAGATGAATTTCAGCGACAAGTGGAGATCATGGATTAAAGAGTGTCTTAGGTCGGCAACAACCAACATTCTAGTCAATGGAAGTCCATCTGGAGAGTTTCAGCTAGGAAGGGGATTGAGGCAAGGGGATCCACTCTCTCCATTCCTCTTCTTGGTCGTGGCCGAAGGTTTGAACCTTCTTGCGGAAAGAGCTATTCAGAAGGATCTGCTCGAAACAGTTAAGATAGGTAAAGACGACATCAGGATCTCACATCTTCAGTATGCGGACGACACGATGTTCGTTCTTCCAGACAAGGAATCAAACGTCTCTGCTCTTAAGTCCATTCTTAAGTTGTTTGAAATTCTATCGGGATTGAAAGTGAACTTTGACAAGAGCTGTCTCATGGGAGTGAAAGTTCCAGTTGGAAGATGCGAGGAGATGGCAGATATTCTCAAATGCAAAGTGGGGCTGCTGCCTACTAAATATTTGGGCATCAAAATCGGAATGCAACTGTCAAGGCTCAAAGATTGGAGTTATTTGGTGGATAAGATAAAGAGCAAAATCAAGGGGTGGAATAATCGTAAGTTCTCTTTTGCTGGCAGAATGGTGTTGATTCGATCTGTCTTGTTCTCAATTCCTGTTTACCAATTTTCATTTTCTGTCATTCCCAAACGTGTGTTAATAGAGATTCGTTCTTGCTTGAGTAATTTTCTCTGGGGGGGAGAGGAGTGGTGGAAAGGAAGATCCACTGGGTTAAATGGGAAGATCTCTGTGTTAGTCACGAGTGTGGGGGCCTTGGTTTTAAAGACTTACGCTGGTTCAATATGGCTTTAATGGCCAAATGGATTTGGCGTTTTCTTTTTGATAAAAATCTTCTGTGGGTTAAGGTGGTTAAATCTTGCCAAGGGGAGTTGTGGTGGGATGGGGAAGGATTCAATGCAGAGGGAAAAAGATCAATTAAATCAGGGTGGTGGAAGAAAGTAGTGGGTCTTAGCAGAGGGGAGGAAGGGAAAGGTTTGAGGGATAACTTAGAGTTAGAAATCGGGGAAGGAAGTTCAGTGAGATTTTGGCAACACAGATGGGTGGGAGAAAATAGGCTGGAAGAGTTGTTCCCAAGACTATACCGCCTCAGTAGTTGTAAAGAGAGTTTTATTAATGAGTTGGGAGAATGGATAGGAGATAAATGGGAATGGCAGTTACTTTGGGAAAGGGATTTGAGGGAAAGGGAACTTGAACAAGTCAAATTGTTAATGACGTGCATTGGGAATGTGAGCTTGTCTGCAGGTAAAATTGATAGATGGACATGGAAAGTTTCCTCAGATGGGATCTTTTCAGTCAAGACAGCATACCAGATTTTCAGCTTGAAAGGAAGACCGGTGAACGAGAGACGTAAAGAGGAAGAATCGGCCCTGATCTGGAAAGCGAAAGCTCCGGCCAAGGTCATCACCACGGCATGGAAAATTCTTAAAGGAAGACTACCAACTACGGATAATCTTCGAAAGAGACAAGTGGTGGTGCCGGTTGACAAGTGCGTTTTGTGTCAAGACGAAGAAGAATCCATCGAGCACCTCCTTTTCTCTTGCCGGAAAGCAGATGGAATATGGAAGGAAATTCTGAAGTGGATAGGTAAACAATCAGTTCTTCATCACAAAACCAAAGCTCACTTCAATGCTTTTGTGAATATTGGGAGCAAAAAAGAAGCCTTATTTTTCCTTGAAGTATGGATGTGTGTCACTTGGAGCATTTGGAAGAGCCGAAATAATTGCATTTTTAATAATGGGAGTTGGAATTCGGAAAGAATTATGGCGGATATTAAGTCTAGTTTGTGGAGTTGGAGAGTAGCCTCAAATCGATCGTTCCAGGAGCAGGATTTTAGAAGCTGGTTCTCGGCAGCACGGTTCCCTGTTTAAGCTTCTTTGCTACTGAGTGTCTAGGTAGAGAGGAATTCCTCCTTTTTTCTCTCTTGTTTTTCTTTCTTTTACTGAGAATTCCGTCAACTTTGTTCTCCATATTGGGTACCTCTGGTACCTAGTTTTAATAAAAATTTTATTGCCTGATCAAAAAAAAAAAAAAAATATGTATGTCAATAAATACATAATGATTGCATGTAACTTGCATAAAGACGTAATTAAATCGCATACATTAATCTTCATTTGTTTGGCTACCGAAACTATAGTACCTGTTAAGCAACAAATAGAGCGTGGCACATTAATTACCTTGCAAAATCCGTTTCTTCTTTTGTATCCCGTTTCATAAGAGAATTGTCGACACTATTTTTTATTTTATTTTTTTAACAAATAGTAATATGCGATGAAGAATCCAATAGCATATTGACAAACAAAGTAGGCCACCGAAATCCAAGCCTGCATTGCTAATAGTCAATAGTTTGTTCTGTAAGTTGAGATAATTCTCATACTGCAAGAAAAAGAGTTTGACGTGTTGAAATTATGCATCATCTAATTTTTATGTTGGTGCAACCGGCCAACTCCTCCACTTATTACACCTTCTACGTTCACTCACTTTTTTCAATGGGTAAAATACAAAAAACAAAACAAACGAACAAGTATTAAGTTGAACTTAACATAATATGACTATTAAAAATGAAAATTCGGTACAAACTAAATTTTGATACACATAAATCTATTCGCAATCCTACATCTACATATATTATAGCAAAATAAATCTTATTCTACGTGGCATCGTATAATCGCTTCATTCTAATTTTCCTCAATTCTCATTCATTCTTATTTATTTACTAATCAATTTTTATATTATAGCAAAATAAATCTTATTCTATGTGACATCGTATAATCACTTCATTCTAATTTTCCTCAATTCTCATTCATTCTTATTTATTTATACATTTCTAATCAATTTTTACATTTAAAAATTATTAAATAATCATATAAATTTATAGATAAATTCTATACTATTAAATAATCGTATAAAACTATTAGATAAAGTCTGTACTATTAAATAATTGTATAAAACTATTAGATAAATCCAACATATCCATTTAATTATAAATCCTACATATCCATTTGATTATCGAAACCCAGCCAAATTAAAACATATTAGCACTTTAAGGGTCCATTCGTCTGTTTTCAAACGCATGAAATTCCTCTCAACCTCATACCAATTTTTCTTATATATATAAACTCAATTACCAACAAGAACTCATCATGCCTCACAATCCACCTTTTTTCACCCAAAAAATTTAACTTAATAAAATGATGGCATCCAAAATAGGAATTCTTATGCTCATTTAATTGAGATTGTTCCAAGTGTGACTAAAACTTAAATAAACTATACCAATAAATTAATTTGTAAAATCGTCGAACGAATATGCATTAACTAATTAACAAATATATTGTCGCCAGTAAATTAAGCATTTTAAAATTGAAAGAAACAAAAATCCTCAACGTTCACAAGGGAGCAAAAACGTTCACTGATTTCCTTTTTCTATTTTTGTACAAACTTCCTTGTCGTAATATTGATACACCACCAGTTGCACAATTTAAAATCTCTATTCCTCTTGTTTGCACCAAAAATATAGTCTCGCTTTTTTTTTTTTTTTATAAAAAAAATTATGAAATTAGCATTAAAAAATACAATCAAAATTTTTTAGAAATATAATTTATACTACTCTCTCCGTCTCATGAAGCATGACCTAGTTCTTTTCGGCACGAGAATTAAGAAATTGATATTTTGTGTATTAAGTGTGGTAGGTGAAAAAGTAAAAAGGTGAATAAGAGTAATTTTTTTGCTATTTTAGAAACATGCCAAACTTCGTGAGACAAATTAAAATGAAAACTGGGTCATGTTTCGTGTGGGACGAAGGGAGTATTTTTATCATTGTTTATTGTTCCAAATATTATTTTCACAAACATCATATAGGATTATTTTAATAAAAAAAATTAATATAATTTAAATTTTAAAAGAGGACTATATCCTACGATATCTCAAAAATAAATAAGGAATTATCAAGGTGAGATCTATCGAGTATTGTGTTTCTTTGGGGGAAGTTATTGTTTAGTTAATATGTGTGAGAAATAGAAATGATTTATAGAAACAATATCCTTCCGAAAAAGAATGTTATTTAATGTATTTATATACCCGTTAAAAAGTTGCAGTAAAATTAGAGCAATGATTATAAGGCGTAACCTCATAATTTACTGGTGGGGTCCCTCCCCACTACCCCCTCTCTCTAATCCCACTAACACCACTCGCTCGCGTCGCGCAATCTATATAAACACAATCAATCCCATTCTCGTATTTGTGTCCCAATTAATTCTCTCACTCTCACTCCCAAACCCAAACATGAATTGCTCCCATCTCCTGTGCTGCTTCCTTGTGGCGACCATCCAAATCCACTCCGTTGTCTCAGAGTCCGGCAGCGTGGGAATAAACTACGGTCGCATCGCCGACAACCTCCCCTCCCCCGCCCAAGTGGTGCAACTCCTTAAAGCGCAGGGTATCACCAAGGTGAAGCTCTACGACACTGACTCCGCCGTCCTGACCGCCTTCTCTGGTTCCGGCATCTCCCTCACCGTTGCCCTCCCCAACGAGCAGCTCTCCTCCGCCGCCGCCGACACCTCCTTCACCGACGCCTGGGTCCAGTCCAACATCCTCCCCTACCACCCCAACACCACCATCGAGGCCATCGCCGTAGGCAACGAGGTCTTCGTAGACCCCAACAACACCACCGCCTTCCTCGTCCCCGCCATGAAGAACGTCCACGCCTCCCTCGCCAACCACAACCTCTCCTCCGCCATCAAAATCTCCTCGCCCCTCGCTCTCAGCGCGCTCCACACGTCCTACCCCTCCTCCGCCGGCGCCTTCAAGCCGGAGCTGGTCGAACCGGTCATCAAACCGATGCTCGCCTTTCTCAAACAAACCGGTTCTTATCTGATGGTGAATGCCTACCCATTCTTCGCCTACATCGCCAACACCGACACCATCTCGCTCGACTACGCCTTGCTCCGTGATAACGCCGGCAACAAGGACCCCAACAACGGCCTCCTCTACAAGACCTTATTCGAAGCCCAGACCGACGCCGTCTTCGCCGCCATGTCCGCCGTCGGCTTCGACGACGTCGGAATGGTCGTCTCCGAGACCGGGTGGCCTTCCAAGGGCGACGAAAACGAGGTTGGCGCGGGTCCCGAGAACGCGGCTGCCTACAACGGTAACCTCGTCCGCCGCGTGCTGACCGGCGGCGGGACCCCGCTCCGGCCCAAGGAACCCCTCAACGTATATCTATTCGCTCTTTTCAATGAAGACCAGAAGCCCGGCGCCACTTCAGAGAGGAACTACGGCCTCTTCTACCCGAACCAACGCAAGGTTTACGACATCCCGCTGACGGTGGAGGCCCTGAAAGGTGCTCCCAATTTGACAGAGAGCAAAACTCAGGTGGAGGCCGCGGGGCAGACATGGTGCGTGGCCAACGACAAGGCCGGGGAGAAGAAGCTGCAGAAAGCCATGGATTACGCTTGTGGTGAAGGGGGTGCTGACTGCCGTCCGATCCAGCCCGAGGCCACGTGTTACAATCCCAACACCGTGGAGGCGCACGCGTCCTACGCATTCAACAGCTATTATCAGAAGAACTCGCGGCGGAGCGGGGCCTGTGATTTCGGTGGCGCCGCCTACGTCGTCACCCACCCTCCTAGTAAGTTATTGCTACGTTTCAACTGCCGCACCTATAATTGTCTACTGTTTTTCTTTTTCTTTTTTATTTTCTTTCTTTAAGCGTTTTTATAACGTTGGATTTTCTTTTTTTGCAGAATTTGGGAGCTGCGAATTCCCCACGGGTTACTAAATTGCACGTTTTTGGGAGATAGTATGAACAAGTTGTGGAATTTGATCATTTATTTGTTAATGATAGTAGTAGCATTTTTTTATTATGCAGTAGAATTGGCGTTATTGTTTTAGATTAGTACATATTCTATATTGTATTCTTTAGTTTATGTTATATGTTTCATACGTTTTATATGTTTCTTATTAATATCACATATACACAACATATAAAATGAGTTACTATCATTTAAAAGAGGAAGCCGAAAATTCAAAGGGACAGAGACTACTTGACAGATCGGTGGTTATGGGTAGATATGACTTTTACGATCTACAATTATTTACCTACTTTCGTATTATTTCACAATCTTGTTTTGTAACGTTTTCTTTTGTAATCCTAGTATGTCTCGTATATTTTCTGCTCTTGTTTAAACAATAGTCTCATTCATTCATATAAACTTTGAATAGAAGAAACTTGTGCCTATTTATGTTATTCAGCCTAATCCGTTTATACTTACTGGTAGACGTGTTTTGCGGTTCAAGGCTTGTCGGTCCTTACTTCTAGGCGGTTGTGGGCTCCGACCCCGGTTAGAATTTAGAGTTAATTGTAGGGTAAATATCACTTTAAACCTCAAATTATTTTCGCACTATCAATTATATCCTGAACTATCGAAAATAATTTTTTAAACCTTGAACTATCAATTTTGTATCAATTGTACCATTCGTTCATTTTTTTAGCTTCAAAAATTTATCGTGGCTCACCGAATACCACAATGTATTTAGAATCATTTTTTTTTACCTATATTATATAAAACGACGTGATTCTATGCATTACTCATTAAAAATTAAAAGGATGAAAAATGGATAAAGGGTACAATTGATACAAAATTGATAGTTCAAGGTTTAAAAAAATATTTTCAATAGTTCAGGATATAATTGATAGTGCGAAAATAGTTTGGGGTTTAAAGTGATATTTACCCTTAATTGTAATTTTAACCTATTTGAAAAAAAAAATATACATACCACTTATATAAAAAAAATTGTATAAAAAGTAGAAGAATACTTATATAAAAAAAATTGTATAAAAAGTACTCCCTTCGTTGTAAATGAGTTGAAAGTAGAATACAGATCACTGTTAATGGGACGGATAAAGTATCTACTTTGAGCTTGAAATGATAAAATTGCTCTTATTTTTATTTTTACTTTTTATTTAATATATAAAATTGACTAAAAATAAAATATGTAGTGAATATAACTCTACAAATTGAAAATCATATACAAAATAAAACTTCACAAAAAGAGTTTAGCGCCCCAAATTACAATATGTAACATTGTGTAATTTGTAAGAATAATGTTAACTGAAATGCTAATAACAAAATGTTGATAATATTCGACTTTTGGGCCATTTGACCCTATTTTTCTTTTTTTATATGTTTGTATGAGTCATCTACGGGAGAAAACATGTATTCATGAAGAGGAAGCTCGGGAAAGGGCATATACATGAAATATGGTCAGAATGGGCGTTAGACCATCTTTATCGGTAGGAAAAGTGGGGAGTGGTCGACCGCCACGTCAGCAAATTGAAATAAAAAAAAATTAAAATGGAAGGGGCTTGACCTGGTCGACGAGGAGGAAAAAGAGACCACGGGTGGTCTCTCTCTCATCTAGTTAGGATAATTGGTTGAGCAGATTTTGTTAGGATAATTAATAACAATTAGTATATCTTTTATATAAAATATTAAAAAAAGTAATTAAATATATCAAAATTTATATTTTTTCATTCTCTATAAATAAAGACTACTCTTGCTATATTTCAATACACCTTCAAATTCTCCCATTTATCCTCTCTACATATAACTTCTATTATTTGTTTCTCTATTTTTCAATCGACCGATGCAATAATTCTTTCTTCAACTCTCAAAATTTCAATCCCTCCCAAGACTATTATCCAAATATTGTTGATATTCCAAGCTCTAATGAATTCCCAGAGTTTGATTATGCTATGAATTCACAATTCTCACATAATCCAACTCATTCTCCTATTTCTGAATATCACCAAACCTCTGAAAATTTCTCTGCAAACCCTTCAAACAATGCACAAAGTTTGACTGATATAGAAGATATATCACTAATGTCTGCTTGGTGCTTTGTCAATAACAATCCAATTGTTGGCACTAACCGAAATAGTTCCTCATTTTGAAAAAATGTTGCAAGTATGTATGAGCAAAGTCGAGCAGATAATCCAGAAATTGGAGGTTCAAGGACCTTGGAATCATTGAGGCAATGTTTCAAACGCCTCAACAAAAATGTAACTCTGTAGGTTGCTGCATACAAGAAAACATATGGACGACGAACGAGCGGTCAGTCCAAAGAGGATATAGAGAAAGCAACTCAAACAATTTATGGTAAATCTAAGTTTACGCACCATGAGGTGTTTGAAAAGGTTATGAGCAACAACCTGAAATGGCAACTGAAATTGGATAATACTGGTCTTATACGACGTTCTAACCCAGATGAAAAAGATAGTGTTGACGAAAGTCGCAGCAGCTCAAAAAAATCAAGGACATATGTAGATGCGGATCCTCCAATCGACTCCACTCCAGAAACTCCTGGTAGTGATGCTTCAAAATTTCATCGTCCTATTGGTAGAGATAAAGCTAAAGATAAAGCTAAAAGAAAAAGAAAATAAACAGAATCACAATCTTCGATAGTTACAGATGCTTTCACTGCTGAACTACATGAAATGAGGATCACACGTGAAAAAAAAATGATCTACGTTGAATACGTTGATAAAAAAAAATCCAGTAATCTCCAGAAGATGAAGCTTTGAAACGTCGTCTAATGGCTGAACTTTATGGAATGTAATCGAACTTATGATGTTTGTTTTTTATTATTGTGTTATTTAAATGTAATTTCAATTTGTGCAATTTCAATGTAATTTCGTTTTGCGTAATTTCAATGTAATTTCAGTTTGTGCAATTTCAATGTAATTTAGTTTTGTGTAATTTCAATGTAATTTGGTTTTGTGTAATTTCAATGTAATTTCATTTTGTGTATTTTCAATGTAATGTGATATCTGAATTATTGTCACTACATTTCCAAAAGCATTAACTTTCAGTGGCACCACCCATGTGATTTTTGAATCATTGTCACGACATTTCCAAAAACATTAACTTTCGGTGGCACCACCCATGTGATTTTTGAATTATTGTCACGATAGTTTGTGTAAGATAGCATGTGACACTTATCATGCTCTTGCTTATATATTTATCTATGTACTCTCTCAAACGACAGAACAATTATCTCTTCTATACTCTTGATAGAAAAAACTCATCTTCAAAAAATTGCCTCTAGTTCTAATATTGATGCTTCAAATTCTAGCGATGATGAAGCATGGGAACAAAGCGTTGCCGAACATAATCACCAACTTGACCGCATCATTGAAGATATGGTCATCCATGCTGCAAGTCTATCTGTACAACCTACCAATCATGTCGTTAGAGCAAGGAGGCGGTATATTGAAAGAAAACGTGAGATAGGTCATGAAGGTGTGTTCGAGCAGTACTTTTCAGAAGATCCAATCTATCCCCCATAATATTTTCGAACAAGGTTTCGCATGAACAAGGTTTCGCATGCGAAAACCTTTGTTCGAACGTATAATGAACAAGCTCGTCGCCACAGGTAAATTTTTTCAACAACACCCTGATGCAGCTGGTCGTCTTGGTATGTCTCCAATTCAAAAATGTACTGCAACTATGAGGGTGTTGGCATACGACATCTCAGTCGATTTGCATGACGAATACTTACGAATGAGTGCCCAAGTCATTCGTAAATCAGTCATCAAATTTGTTGAAGGTGTCATTTCCAATTTCGGAGTTGAGTACCTTAGAAAGCCCACTGAAGAAGATATGGCATCTCTTCTTCACATCGGAGAACGGTGAGGGTTCCCAGGCATGATGAGCAGTATTGACTGTATGCATTGGGAATGGAAAAATTGCCCTACTGCATAGACAAGGCAATATGCAGGACGAAGCGGCACGCCAACAATTATTCTGGAAGCAGTTGCATCACAAGACCTATGGATTTGGCATGCATTTTTTGGAACCCCAGGTTCAAGAAATGATATCAATGTACTTAATCAATCTCTTGTTTTTGATGATATCTTGGAAGGTCGAGCACCAAAAGTCAATTATATCATTAATGGTCGCGAAAGGAATATGGGATATTATCTCACTGATGGTATATATCATCAATGGGCGGGCATTTATCAAATCTATTCCTGCTCCACAACTTCGAAAGCACCAGTTGTTTGCTCAACATCAAGAGGCTGCCCGAAAAGATGTTGAATGATCCTTCCTCGGTCTTGGGCTTCTCTAGCAACTACCCATCATCTGTAACGAGGCATAAAGCCATGGTTATCAAACAAGGAAACGCCTACTATGCCGTAAGCATATCAATGACCGGTCGGTTTTCAACCGAAAATATATATCCCGGGAGATGTGTTTGCTGAACATACAAAGTCGGGGACCTTAGGAGAGAAGGTTGGTGAGGGTCATACTTAGTGGATAACGGGTATGACTACTACATAAGAAGGAGTTAAGCACTGCCTTGTAACCGGGGAACGTGTAACCTTCGGACCAAGTGACTACAAGAAACTCAACCATCCCAAGTGTGAAATGTAATCTCTTGAAACGCCCCAATGTCTTTGGGCCACGCCTTGAGATTATACGGAGCATGGACGGATCTTTAGTATGCCCATGACCAAAATCCGGCCAATATCGACAATAGTCAGGACCTAACTCAAATCTTATCCTCTTTTATATTTGATCTCCGTTTAAGTTTACTTGTGTAGATAAACAGGTTGAGACTGTGACAACTCAATTTGTGCACCCGAAGAGTAAAGTGGTTCCTCACTCTCCGTGGGATCAACCCTAACTTACCGCTAAGACTAACCAACCCAGTTGTAGGCATAGAAGCCTGTACTGTCCGTCTGGGGCATACATTTCTTGCTTTATTGCTTGTGAATTCAAATGCACAACATTTCTGGTAAGTCTCTCAATGGATGATGCATGACATTTATTCTTCAGAGGTTGAATTGTTCATTTGGAGAGAACATCTTCAAAATCTGATAGTGTAATGTTAAAATCATCATGTTTGATCATTGGGATGTCGTTGTCAGGGTAGTTTCTCACATTTTGATTTTCCTCGTGCTTCTTTTGACATAATCTCCAAATTCTGCAGGATCTGCACTAAATGTTGTATCTTTTTAATTAAGATTCCCGTAGGTTAACTTCACCTTTAGTAATGTTGAGTTAGAGCTGATGTGGTTTCTAATCAGCTATGATTTTCATTCAGCATCAGCAACATAAAGTCAATCAACTTCAACATGCTTCACGTTTCAGCTCAGAAAGCTCTTTTCAACATGACTAATTTTGGATCGTCTAGAGTTAATATTTATGCACATACAATAGCTCATATATGTTAATCCTTCAAACTGAGAATCTGTATACATAAAAGACACGCTCCCCAACATGTGAGATGCAATCTACAAGTTACAACAACATGCATATCATCAGCAGAGAAGAGTTTTGGTATCAAAGAAAAACATTTATAATTTTTCCAATAGTGTTTGAGTTGTGAATGGCTTCATGGCTTTTCTATTGATCTTTGACATAATTAGGCTCATGTATAGTACAATCATGCTAATTTAAAATGGCATAGTCATCCAAATTTAATTAGACTCTATGTCATATATATCAAAGTGTCCACTTCATCTCATTCTCACATAAAAAAATGCGTGATCCAACGATTAGATAAAAACGCCGATCGTGCAAATACAATTTATAACGTATAAATAAATTATGTTGGGAATTTATTTTCATTGTAGAAAATTATATTTTATTTTATTTTATTTTATTGAATTACTGCATCAATTCAATATTATTCTAAGTAGATTGATACATTAAGTTTAAATTAAAAAGAAAATAAAGGTTGTACATCTTCACCGAATAATACTTTTCTACTACGAGATACAATAATTGAGTTTTCATCATTTTTTTATTACAATTGTACTCGTATAAGAAATTTGTAAGACTTTTTCACAAGCAATCAATGATGATGAAATTGAGGCTTAGTATAAAAGAAAAAAAAGGAAAAAATGGCATCCCTTGAAAGCACAAAGAGCATACTAAGGGCACGAAACTCGAAAGATCGTAAAACTAAAGAAAACTAACAAAAAACATCTAATCAATCCCTAATCTCAGGATAATCATCCATTTCCGACCAACGACCATGAACAATATTATTCGTTGCACGCATACTAGGCTTATTGCTAAGGTCAATCATAAATTCCCTCGACTGATAACCCATTTCACTCGCATTCCTCAGGTGACTTTTTATGGTACCTTCAGGAGCTGCCTACGCAGGCTCCATTCCCATGCCTTTCACCGAACCCTTTGGACGGCCATGTCCTCTTTTCGGCTCTGAGAGAATCTGCATTCCCTGATTAACCTGTTCCTCCAGCCGACTAATATGACTAACAATATCCTCCGAATGCTGAATAATCGGAGACGTGACCAGCTGACTCGCTAAATATTCTGCATTTTCAAGAGCCTTGTCTTTCAGCAGACTACTCACCGCGCCATCCGGAGATTCCATTTCCAAAATTTCTTCCACATCTGAGTCTTCCGCATCCAGAGTTCTATCATTCGCATTAGCAAGATCACCATCAATATTAATCAAAGAACTAAAAGGGTTTTGCATCTGCACCCCCTGATCTTGGTACTCAGCCAACTTCTGCTCCAAAGTCTGAACATTAGCAGATCGTGAACTGCTACTCTGCTGTTGCTGCTGCAAATTAGATCCATGACCCAAATTCGAATCCTCCCCTTTAGTTAGAATCTGAATAGGAGACGAATGTCCTCTACCCACCGCAGCCTCCGCCCTATTCTAGGAAATTGAATGTGAGACCCTTTCATCCGCTTGTAATTCAGAACCAGTCCGTGGCCTCGGCTGTCCAAGGGCATTCTGCCGAGGAGAAGAAAAAGGATCAACCCCCTCTGCCTCCTGCACAGTGCTCTCCTCCACCTCCTTATCATGAGTAATACTTCTGACCCCCGTAGCTTGCCAAGTCCTTTTAGGCATAACGAGCGTAGGCGGCTTGGCCTTAGCTTTCTACCTACGACGACAAGTATCCTGAGAATGTCCAGTGATCTTGCATTTGAAACAGAAAAGTGGTAAATTCTCATAACTAAACTCAACATTAAAAACATGATTGTCTCCAACAATAAGCAAATATTCATGCAACGGCAATGACATATCAACTTCCACAATAATATGAGCAAAGTGCCCAACTTGACGATGAGCCGTGGCGCCGTCAAGTTTTATCGTGTCCCAATAGCATGTCCAATGCCCGTTAAGAATTCCGGGTGCCAATACTCAATTGTAAATAATAAATTCTAACCTATACTGAAGCAAGAGAAGACACATCTTTGTAAGGATCGAAATTTGTAGTCCAATTGCGAATACGAAAAACTCCTCTCGATAATTCCCACGCAAGCTGTGCTTTAGCTATTTTCTGATCTTCTTCATTCCCAAACTAGATAATAAAATATCCCCTTCCTATAGGAATGAGATTCCAGGCATTCGAAGGACTCCAAATTCTTTGCAATTCATTCTTAATTTCTGGCAATGGGCGCGGCTTATCACTCGCCCTTAATAACAATCGTCCAATGACAGCAAATTGATATTCATCCACCTGCTTTAGAAGGATATCACGAGGAACAACAATCGAGCAATCGTCCCCGGTAAACGTTGGACGTACAACATGAAACCAATGTGTGGCCACATCGGGTTTACGGGGAAATCGCGGAGCAATCGCATCCGCATAGGAGATCACTGGAGCTTTCCCTGCTCTAATGTTTTCTGATTCATCTCCAGATCTACTGACATTGACCAGCGGCTGCTGCGGCGGAACAGTAATAGCCGGAGCAAAGCCGGCTGCAGAGGCGGCAGCTATCACATTAGGGTTATTCGGCAGGTGCGAAGAAGAAGAACTTTCACGAGAATTTGAACCGAACCTTGCTGGAGTGGAGATGGGGCTGGAGAAGTTGTTCGAAATCGGCGATAGCCGAAGAGCAGACCGATCGTTAGCGGCCATCAGAAGTTGACGGCGGCGTGTATAGGGTTAGGGTTTGGGGGGCGCATGCTCTCATCTATCCCTAACACGTTACCCTCATCTCAAAAAAAATTTGGGTCATCTATTAGATATAAGTGTATAACAATACAGCTATAAGTCTTCTTTTCTTCACAAACAATCAATAAATCATCAATATCTAAAGATATTTTAGGTTTTTCATATTAATTCAAGTATATACTACTTATTGTTATAAAAAGGAATATTATATATGTATATAATGAAAGTGAGCATTTTTATTCATTAACACAATAATAACTTTATATAATAATGTAAATGCTTTACAAGTATCTTGAGAGAGAGAACTTAAAAATCATGGCTTTTTGTTTCACAAGCTTGTAATTTACATGTGTTCAATTTAGTTTACTTCTCTGAGATAATGCTTCTGAGTCCTATCTATGTTCATTTGTTGTAATCGACCAAGTGTAATACTACGCTTTCAACAAGTCTAATTACATAAAAAAAAATACTACTCCTATTGTTCTATTACAAATGTCTCATTACTTTTGGACACATAGAGTAAGAAATGTGTAGAAAGTAGATAACGTGGTTAGTGGAAATTATTTAAATATTAGGTATAAAGAGAGAATATATTGCCAAAAAAATGAATGAGGCATTTGTAATGGGACATCTCATTATGAAAAGTGAGACATTTATAATGAGAATGAGGAAGTATAATTTTTTTAATGAGGGAGTGTTAAATAAAAAAATTAGCAGCTATGTTTAACGTGTATTAAGTTTGTAGCTGGATACCTCAAAAAAAAGTTTGTAGTTAGGATTTTATTTTACTTTTTGTGATGAATTCATTTGTGATTTTATGGTGAAAACCAAATGTAAAACTGTGGAGTATTAATTATTTATGAAACAAAAATTTGGATACAATCAAGTGTATGGTATAATCGAATTGATACACATTTAAAAATAGTGATATTTATAAAATTTAGATCAAAATAAAATTCGAATTAAAACGTAGATGAAAATATAAGAGCATCCACAATGGTTACACGATAGCCATTACACGATAGGGCTATCGTGTAAATGAGCTATCGTGTAACCGTTGCGGGAGAGGTTTACACGAGGGCTACACGTTCTATCGTGTAGCCCTTTAAACGGTGAATTTTTTTTTTATTTTTTTTTTTTCAATTTTTCTTCTCTTTATAACTAATTCTATCATGTAAGCTAATAAGTGAAGGTGTAGGATTGCAGTTGAGCCCTAGATCGCCTCTTTATGAAATTGCATCGCGAAAAGAGGGTACCACGCCACCTTTACTGCCAATTCACGTAAATAATGAATCACGGAAAAGGACCTAACCACTCTGCATTCTGACCTGAAATTTGATCACCATTAAATGAAAGAGGCTCAGAGTGGGAGGGGCTCTCCTGTCATTTCCCCCTTTCCTAAATCTCCATAAAAGCAAGCGCAAATCTATGGGTTCAAGGTACGTAGTCGGTTTGTGGGGGGCGTCTGAGAAATCGAGAAACCAATTCACCCAAAAATCCCACAGACTAAAATATAAAATGAAAAATAAAAATAAAAATTAATTAAAAAAAAATAACGCCCCCCACCCCCATCCCCCCTTTTCTTTTTCACACCCAAGGCAGACTAGAGAGAGAGAAAAAAAACAAGATTATCCCAAATCTCATCTCTTCTGAGCCTCCTTCTCTCTGGTATCTGCGGCGTTGTTGTTTCCCTTGTACATATGTTTTCTTCCTAGACCAGACCCCTTCCCTTTTCATTTCATAATTATTTTCGCACCATCAAATCAAAGGGATAGATTTGATTTTCCCCCTATCTCGTCTTTTGATTTGGGCGATGCGGCGCGGCAGAGCGGCGGCGAGGCAAGCGGAGGCGATTCACGGCGGCGAAGTCAACGGATCTGGTGTTTCTAAGGAGGTCAGATTCCGTGGCGTCAGGAAGAGGCCATGGGGCCGTTTCGCGGCGGAGATCAGAGACCCGTGGAAGAAGACGCGCGTCTGGCTCGGCACCTTTGACTCGGCGGAGGACGCCGCCCGCGCCTACGACACCGCCGCTCGCTCGCTCCGCGGCTCTAAGGCCAAGACCAACTTTCCCGTGCCCCTGAACGGCGCCGTTTCCCCCAATTTCAACCCCCAAAATCCTAATCAGCCGCAGATCGATGATAACCCTAACGATCCGTTCATGGACTCCCGATTTTACCCTCAGGAGCACCATATAATAGCGCAGCAGAGACCGACCTCCAGCGGCATGAGCAGCACCGTTGAGTCTTTTAGTGGGCCCCGGCAACTGCCCCTCCCTCAGCCTTTCGTGCGGCAGCCGAGGAGGTATCCACGTTCGCCACCGATGGTTCCAGATGATTGTCGCAGCGATTGTGATTCTTCCTCCTCCGTCGTTGATGATACCGAGTGTGACATCGCCTCCTCCTCTTGTAAAAAGCCTCTGCCTTTCGATCTTAACATGCCGCCGCCGGTCGACGCCGTCGCAGGCGTTGATGCCGATGTGGACGAGCTAGCTTGCACGGCGCTCCGGCTCTGACGAGTTAGATGATGATCCTCTTATCTTTCGGAAGAAACCATTTGGTTAAATTACCAAGATTTTTTTTCCTTTTCTTTTCTTTTTCTCTTTTGGGGCTTCTTTGCCCCATTTTTTT
This sequence comes from Salvia miltiorrhiza, assembly GCF_028751815.1. NCBI lineage: Eukaryota > Viridiplantae > Streptophyta > Magnoliopsida > Lamiales > Lamiaceae > Salvia > Salvia miltiorrhiza. The sequence continues at coordinate 14,376,208 of NC_080391.1, read as the reverse complement.
TGTTTTTATTAGCGAAAAAAAAAGAAAAAAAAAAGAGAGAGAAAAAATGAGAGATGAGAATGCTCATAGATAAGGATGGATGACTGAACGTTATTAAGTCTAAGAGTCTGTCTTCTGTGAGTGTCTGTTGTTTGAAGAGAATTCGCTTGTTTTAAATTTATAAACTCAATGTTATCGATAATCAAGGTTGTTCTGGTGTACATGGTCGTGTTTCTTGTTGCTTTTTGATCTTTCTGTGATTTTATTCGAGATGATAATGAAGTATGTTGTCAAATCAGTTCTTACTAGTATGTATCTAGCTGGAGAATCAGTTTTGTACTAGTTAATTGCAAATTATGTTGGTTAATGATGATATCTCTAGTTATGATCCAATATTTAGTGAAGAACCTGTATCCTCTGTGACAAATGACAATTAGTTTGAATGTTAAGATACTTTAGCATCTGTCATTCAGTTTTTGTTGAGTTATCCTTTGTATTTGTGGGTTAGTTTAGATGAGATTCATGTCAAGATAAATGGAAAACTATTCTGGCTTTATTGTGTTATGGTGCTGCTATGGTACATATGATGAAATCTTAGTGTCGGGCTATTCCTTTGTACTTTATTATTTGGATCTATGTTCTCTTCGCCACAAGATCATGTATGCTTTGGCTCCTAGTTGCTTACATGTAGATTGATTGGCTCTCTTTTATTATCAGACAACAGTGAGATCTTATTAGATTCTCTTTGGCTTATTATGTGTATGTTTTGTATGATTCCTCAGCAATGTTTGTTTATATTGATCTTACCATAGGCCAAAACTAAGGTATTTGATCTGCAATCTGATTGTTGCGTATTGTGAGGCTCTCTTATACAATTTGGTTGTTTCCATCCTGATTATTTTCCATTTTGTCTTTCTCGGTTGTCTTTCTATCGTGCTCCTTAAATATTGAAAAAAAACACCTTAAGAATTAATGTGAGTTAACTGAAGTGGTATCAAGTTTTGTTAACAGGTAAGTTGAGTTTCATCCTCTCTTGGTGAGCTGAGGTGGAATGAAGTTTAATAAGAGGTAAGTTGAGCTCCTGTCGTTCTTGTTGAGCGTGAGCCCGGTTATGCACATATAGGATGTATGATTAAGCTAGTGAATAGAATAATATTACAGACTTTATCTTCTAGCTGTTGAATATGAGTCTATGACTAATATTGTGTATCTAATCTTGGTTCATCTTTAGTGTTTATTGAAATCATATCGTTTCATTTGTACATGTAATTGCAGAATCAATGTGTGATTTGTCTGTTTTTGACTCTTTGTAGGACATGCTTGTCAGTTTGGATTTATCCATGCTTTTCTAACAAATTTTCTCTAGAGATTCTTGAAATATACCACCTTCTTGTAGTTTTTGCCAAGCCCATTCATTTCTCTATTTATTGCTTCTCTTTTTTCGTCATAATACCTGTGCTAATATATCTTCCGTTCTCTATCCATTGAAATGAATGGCTACATGCATGAAAATCCATATTTACTTTCATTACGTGACATGTAGTCTGCTCCAATTTTGTTGACACCAGGTAGAAAACTGTCTCAAGCATGAAGTTTTGCTTTCAATCAAGGAAACAATTGCTGCATTTTGTGAATTCTCTACTACATATAGTAACATCTGTTGTTAGTGCTCATATTGTGCCTGGTGTTTCATTTTCAATAACTACAAAGTTATTTTTGTATTGTTTTTCATTCTTGTTCCAGGCATGTATTGAAAATGGCCTCATTCATGCTGGACCTAATATTCGTGCGTGTTCGGAAGGTGGTTGGTTTTGAAAGTGGAGGAGAGGTACTCAATACTTGGATCCAAACACAATCAGTAAAAATATGCCATTGGATCATGATAAGTATCTTATCAATCGGTAGATCTCGACTCGCCAGATGGTATGGCAAGTTTCTGGTGTTTATGAATATATGATCTTTATTTACATTTTCTTTTATAAGTTTGTCGTGTGAAAGTTGGGATGAAGTCCTGTTGGTTGAATACAATATTGAGTCAGACGAGATGAGCTGAAAATGCAGCGTGTAATCCTCTGCACTTATTATTATCATTTACCATCTTCATCTAACTTTATGTTTCGCATTTGCTGTGGCTTACTAGTGCTCTCCGTGTGGACTTTTTAGTCACACAATTTGATGGGCAGCAGCTGCCTTGCGTGGTTGGTGCTTATCACAATTAATTGTTTCTTTAAGTTAGGTTTCATGATTGATTGTTGGATATTAGATTATTTCGCTTATCTGTTTAAAATAGAGTTACTTTCAAGTTATTTGTAAAAATAGCTTAAGCTTTAAAAAATATAAAAAGAAAATGCCCTAAATTTTTTAATCATTTGTAAAAATGGCTCAATTTGAAGTCATCTGTAAAAATAGTCTGAATTTTAAAATATGTGAAAAATAGTTTGAATTAAGTTGCTTGTAAATTTTTTTTGATTTTTTTTAAATAACCCGAACTTTCACGAATATAAACAAAGAAAATTCTCTTTCTTCTCTAATTTTACATTAATAATTTTATTTTCTTTGGTAAAAAATTTGTGTTGTCATTCTTATGATAATCTAGTGAATAATTTATAATAAATTGGTTGATCTTCCTTATTGAGTAATGCCTTCAGCACAATTGTTTATGCGAGACTAGGATTCGTGTGAGAAGAGGATTATTATATGTGGTTAGGAATATTCTAAGTAAATTTAGAATTTTCACGTTAACTTCAGGTTTTCCACATTGTCATGATCAGTTTGAAAGTGTTAGCTCACGTCATTTTTAAACATTTTATGAAAGTTGAGGCAACTTTTTATATTTAATAAAATTCGTGTTACAAATGACTTCAAAGTTCATTTCATTTTTACGAATAATTTCAAAATTCAAGTCATTTATAAAAATGACTCTAAAGTTCAGGATATTTTTATACTTCAAAATTTACGTTATTTTTCTGTATTTATTTTTGCAATTAGAGATTATATTTTTTTTATATAATTTAAAGTTTGGTCATTTTTGTTAGAACAAACTTTAAGTATATTATTTTTTATTTTCCTATTGTTGTGACACGAATGATATGAAATGACATATTCGTATCATTCGTTCACAGTGTTGGTGCAACAGACGTTGGCACAAATAGTACGAAATGATATATTCGTATCATTCATCAGAAGTGTTGGTGTGACAGGCTTGGGGACAAGTGGTAAAAAAATCGAATATTTTTACCAAGTGCTAATTTTATTGGGACAAAGTGCGCCATTTTAATAAGACGACTCCCCAAATATTTCATTTCGCATCATTCATCCCAAGTACCAGCGCGACAGACCTTGAGACAAATGGTACGAAGTGCGAAATGGCTTTCTCGTGCCAACACTAGCGCGAAAGACCTTGGTATGAATGGTGCGAGTAAGTCATTTCGTACCATATGTCCTAATATTTAGCACAACTATAACCGGGAAATATAGTTTGAATATAGTATTTCATACCATTTGTTTCAATACTTGGTGCGGCAAATCTTAGCACGAATAATTCGAAATGGAATATGTACCGTTCGTCCCAACATTTGGCACGATATCATCTGAAACGAATGGTACGGATATGTCATTATGTACTATTCATTCCAACACTTGACAAGAATAAGCTTTGAAACAAATGATGCGAAATGGAGTATTTCGTACCATCATATATTACGAGAATCTAAATTGATGTCTGATTCTGGATGTAGGTTATTAGGATTTGGGTAGGTCAAACACCCATCAATACCTGTAAAATTAATATCGGTAGATTTATTAATATATGCTTGTGTACCTTAAGAGTGTGTTCCCTTTGATGGATGGGAAAAGGAGGGATAACAAAAATTTATGCCTTTAAATGTCTCCTTTATTATCCCACATTTTACACAAAAGAGAAGTTCACCATTTTTTCTTCCTTATTTTCACTTCAAGGAGGGATTATATCATCCCTTCATTTTGGTGTGATAATATTATCCCTCCTTGAAGTGAAAATAAGGAAGGAAAAATGGTGAACTTCTCTTTTGTGTAAAATGTGGGATAAGAAATGAGACATTTAAATGCATAAATTTTTGTTATCCCTCCATTTAGAGGGATAAAAAGCAAACACGCCCTAATTTATAGTAGGTGAAATATATATAATTATTATATGCATAATACACTAGTGATCCCTTCAATACTTTAATTAAAATCATTTTGTTCACTTTACTTTTATTTGTTCATTCGAGTTATTTTTGTCTCCTAAGTTTATAAGCAACATTCTGGATTTGTCATAATTAAATTTTAGTTGTGATTAATTAATGATAATTGAGGTGGATAAATCATGCATTTGAATGTACACATATTTTGAAGTAAATTTTATTATTTGAAAATGAATGTATATATATTTTTAAGTAAGTGTTATTTTTTTATTTTGTTTAAATAAATTACATTAGTTCAAAAGTGCTCAAAGAATCAAGTTTGTACATACCATAACAAGAAAAGTGAGTGAGAAAGGCAATAAGATTAATACATGTAAAGAAACATACCAAAACAAACACACTCAAAACACGTAGAGTGAGATTGGTCTCATTATAAATAGTAAAAAAAAGAGCGACTTTATACAAAACTTGAACGTAAGCAAGAGAGAACAGTCAACGACTACAAAAACCAACAGGTTGGAAATGACCCCTCACTCTAAGAGTAAGGGGGTCTAATCACATTCAAGAATGTGAAGACCTCGTGGAGGGTCCAACATGACAGAGCACCTAAATGCATATCAGGGTCTTATCAATCAATCCATCGACATGAAGATTTCTCTGATGATAAAGTCATAGCTTTATTACTACTAAGTTCGTTGCCGGACAGTTGGGACACTCTTACAGTGTCAATAGGCAACTTGGCTCCAGGTGAAGCACTGACCTTGCAGATCAAAGATTTTCTTGTTAATGAAGAAACCAGAAGAAAAGATCAAGAACATTCTTCTGGAGATTGCTGAAAATGGAGATCTGGGTACAAGTAAAAGTAAAAGCGCTCAACACTCGAGAGATAAATCCGGTGAGAAGTCTAAGCCTAGAAAAAAATTTAATGCCATTATTGCGGTGGTTCAAACCACTACAAGAGAGACTACAGAAAGAAGAAAAGAGATCAAACACATAGAAATAATGAAAAAGCTGAGAAAGAAACAACAACAGTTGTAACTGATGGCGATGTTGTCATAGTTTGCGATGTTTGTCATGCCAACAAACAGACTGGATAGTTGATTCGGGTGTATCATATCACATTACACCACATCGTGATATATTTGCATCCTACACCGGTGGCAGCTTTGGAAAAGTCAGAATGGCCAATCATGGTGTGACAAAAGTTGCTGGTATATGAGACATTATCCTGATATCAAACTCAATATTATTTCAACTGGCAAGCTCGACGATGAGAACTACATCAACCATTTCGGCGAAGGAAAGTAGAAGTTAATCAAAAGCTCTCTAATTGTAATACGTATAGAAAACAAAATTCTCTCTACTTGATGCATGCAACGTTGTCCAATGGAGAGGTGAATGCGATCGTAAAAAATTCCTCCATTGAGATATGGCATAAGAGGCTTGGGCATCTGAGCCAGAAAGATCTATAGATTTTAGTTAGAAGAAGCTTCATCCTTGAGGTAAAAGGAATGCACTTGGAAACCTGTGTTGATTCTTTGGCCAAAAACAACACATAGTTGCATTCAAGAGCTTTTCTCCCTTATAAAGAGCCCAACCTCTTGATCTGGTGCATACATATTTGTGCTACATGAAAGATAGAACTCTTTGTGGCGCATTATATTTCGTCACTTTCATTAACGATTTTTCAAGAAAAGTATGGTGTTTTGCTTTTGAGGTGAAGCTATGAGGACTGCAATTGACTTGATCAACCTTTCTCCATCAACTCCTCTAGGTGGTGACATTCTAGATAGAGTTTGGTCTGGAAAAGACGTGTCTTACAAACACTTGAGAGTGTTTGGCTACAAGGCTTTTGTTCACATTCTAAAAGATGAGAGATCCAAGCTTGATGATAAAATCAAACCATGCATCTTCTTGGGATACGCTCATGGAGAGTTTGGTTACAGATTATGGGGCCCAGTTAACTGGAAAGTCATCAGAAGTAGGGATGTTGTATTCCTTGAAGATCAAGTTCCTGATAATGCGAAGAAAAAGCCTGAATCTAATTCATATTTTCCTGTCAACTTAGATCCAGTTCTTCACTGACACTTCGGGATTATTGGGAGATAACCAATCGGAGCATGGTGATCTGGTTGATGACGAAGCAGGTGACGATAAGACTCCACCTGTACAAGATGATGTCCCTCCAGTCAGAAGGTCTATCAGAGAAAGACAACCTTCTACCAAATATAGCCGACATGAGTATGTGATGCTCACTGGAGAGCCACAGAGTTTCGTAGAAGCCATGGCACATGATCAAAATGAGAAGTGGTTAGAAGCCATGAAGGAGGAGATGAACTGCTTAGTTGAAAATCACACTTATTGAAGTTGCCAGCCGACAAGAGATCGCTGAAAAATAAGTGGATCTACATATTAAAGGCTGAGGAGAATAGCTCACAACCAAGGTACAAGGCGAGATTGGTGGTGAAGGATTTCAATCAGAGAAAGGGTGTTGATTTTGAAGAGATTTTCTCACTAGTGGTGAAGATGTCTTCAATCGCAATGGTGCTCGTGATTGCTGCTAGTTTGGACCTAGAGATCGAGCAACTTGATGTGAAGACTGCATTTTTGCATGGAGATTTAGACCAACAAATCTACATTGACCAACATGAAGGTTTCGAAGTCAAAGGAAAAGAGAACATTGTATGCAAGTTGAAGAAGGGCTTGTACGGCTTGAAACAAGCTCCCAGACTATGGTACATGAAGTTTGAATCCTTCACGTCTACCCATGGCTACAACAGAACCACATCAAATCACTGTATTTTCTTCAAGAAGTTCACAACATGTGATATTATCATATTGTCAGTCTACGCTGACGACATGTTAATTGTAGGCCATGATGCCAGCAAGATTGATAGGCTAAAGAAAGAGTTAAGCAAATCTTTTGTGATGAAAGACTTCGACGCAACCAAGCAGATCCTTGGAATGAAGATCTTTAGGGATAGGAATAACAATAAGCACTAGTTAGCTCAAGAATAATATCTCGAGAAAGTTCTTGAAATATTTAGCATGAGCAAGTCGAAACCAGTCGCCAGTCCACTTGAGGGTCACATGAAGCTAAGTTCAGCGCAATACCCGACAAGTGATACAGAAAAGAAAGAACTGCAAAAGGTTAATTCCATATGCTTCTTTAGTGGGAAGTCTAATGTATGTTGTGATATGCACTAGATTTGACATAGCTCACGCAGTTGGTGTGGTTAGTCGATGTCTCTCCAACCAGTAAAAGAGCATTGGACAACAGTGAAATAGATTTTTTGGTATTGAGCGTAACCTCTAGACTTTGTCTGAAGTTTGGCGATAACCATATCCTACTAGAAGGATATGCGGATACGGACATGGCTGGTGACATAGATTTTAGGAAATGCACGTCAGGGTACCGAATGAGACTTGCAAGGGGAGCTATCTCGTGGCAATCGAAACTTCAAAAATGTATGGCATTATCCACAACGGAAGATGAGTACATTCTGTGATGGAAGCATGCAAAGAGGTGTTGTGGTTGAAAAAATTTCTACAAGAGTTGAGTTTGAAGCAAGAGAAGTATGTACTTTACTGCGAGAGTCAAAGCACAATTCACTCGTGTAAGAATTCGAGTTTTCACTCGAGATCGAAGCATATTGATATGAGATAACATTGGATTTGAGATGCACTTGAAAGAAAACTAATGTAACTCGAGAAGGTCCACACTTAGGGGTGTGAATGAGCCGAGTCGAGTCGAGTATTGCCATGCTCGCTCAAGCTCGAACTCGATCCATATGTATGAGCTCGAGCTTGAGCTCGACATGGTCGAGTTTGATATTTTTGAGCTCGAGCTCGACTCGGTTCGGCTCGATTATCTTTGTTTCAATTCGAATTTCCTAATGGAGCATAGAGAGAGAGGCGATTTTCCTCCAAATAAGTTGTTGCCTCCTCAATCAAAAGTTTCTTTTCAGTTGCCAGCGGATTTTTCGGCGAGGAAGCTTGTGAGGCAGCTGGATTTTACTGGCGTCAGCGCCTAATCGATTGTTGAAAACCCGCAGTTGTGCACATGTATGTGTGTCGGGAAATGAGGGAGGAAGATAGAGAAGAGGCGAATTGAAATGGGGTGTCGGGGCCGACGGCCGTGGCTCGCCGGACCTTCACCAGAACTGAGGACTAGCCAGCGATGCTTGTGTGTGTGTGTGTGTCAGCCGAGAGAGAAAGAGATTGGAAGGATGGGGAACGACTATTTGTAAGGGAAAAAAGGGAGGATTTTGTGTTAGAATAGGGTTGGGCTTAGGTTTTGGGCCTCTATATGGGCTGCAAATTATATTTAACTTTGGCCCAATCTATTTCATTGTTTGGGTTGTTTTCACTTTAAAATCTTAAATTCCTTTAAAAGCTCGATTAGGCTCGCGAGCCTAACGAGTTGAGTATGAAGAAATTTGAACTCGAGCTCGACACCTAGTTGAGTAGCTCGAGCTCGAGCTTGACTCGACTAATATCGAGTCGATTTCGAGTAATTTTCGAGTTGATCCCGAGTAGCTCGCGAGCTAGCTCGACTCGCTTACACCTTATCCTCACTGATGAGAATGATGTTGATATGTTATCTATAAATTGAGTTGAATTCTGCCGAATGAAAGTGTGTAAGAGTGTGAGAAGTGTGAGGCGAAAACAAGAGAGAGTTTGGTGAGTGCATTTTGAGAGAAGAAAAGTGTGAGAAAATCATAGGATTTTTTAGCTCTCTTAAAAAGTAGTTTAGTCCTGTTGTGTTTTTCAAGTTATTAAACTTGAGATTTGTGTTTCCCCTATTTTATATAGAGAGAATTTTGTAAGTGTACTATATACATAGTGAAAGATTTTTAGACTACGGTCTTGTGATTTTTTTTAATTTAGACTTTTTCACGTAAAAATTCTTGACCCGGTATTTTTTTAATTTAGACTTTTTCACGTAAAAATTCTTGACCCATACTTATATTTTGTAACAAATTTATTTTTCTTGGTTTGGTCCCATTATGTAATCCAGTAAAATGGAAAATAATATTTAGCTATGGGTCGTGTTGCTTGGTGCTACCATTTCCTCCTATCGGCTATGGATGCGGAAATTGCAGAATATTTAGCTCTACGACGAGTGCTGTTAGTCTTAGCGAGAGATTTGCATGGTGTCTAGGCGTGTTGCTAATTCTATTGTCGATCAATTAATTAAGTTTGCCTTATGTAATTTTGTTTGTGGTCGTTGTATGAGTATTTTAATATTGTTATATTTATATTAAATTGATACCAACTCAATTATTATATTAGTAAATATAATAGAAATTTAATTTGAACTGAATATATTTGAGTTGAATATTGAAAAAAATAGAGAATAATTCACTATAAAAAATTGATATTATGAAAAAGCAAAAAATAAACTTAAAAAATGAAAATATAAATATAAATAAAAAATAATTAAAATAGATTTGTTCAAAAAAAGATGAGAGATGAGAGATGAGAGATTTTTTTAAAAACAAATTTAATCTTTAAATAATTTACATTTTAAATCAAATACTTAATTAATCAAATTTTATTATTAAATGCGATTTTATTAAAAGAAAGAAAGAAAAAACCTAAAGAAAAAACCCTTGAAAGCACAAACGGAGCAGACTAAGGGCCGGGCCTCATTAAAACCTTTTTACGGAAAACCCAGTGGGAAAAACCGTAAAAAGGAAAAAGAAGAAATATGATTACAAATAAACTTTTAATTTTATTATAATTATATAACTATTAATTACCACTTAATTTTAAAATTAATTTGAAATTAAAAATTACATTTTAATATATTATAATCATTAATATATTATAGATTATAGATTACTAATCATGCCAAATGTCCCATATTGAATTAACTTTGTAATAGCTAAATACTATGAAAACTCGTGTATTATTCTATCAATTATACAAAAAGATGATCAATACTGGTTTTCCATTTTTTTCTTTAAGTAACTTGAACCTTTTACCGCATCAGAATTTGACATATTCGTGTTCATTAGAGATTTTCAAAAAGTCTCCTTCCGTAAAGCGGCGCATCTCTCCCTCTTCTAGGTTCTGCCGCCGCCGCCTGAGGCCGGCGAAGATCTGGCGTGGGAGAGTCGTCGTCTGGAGATCGCTGCCGTTCTGAGGCCGGCGAAGACCCGGCGTGGGAGAGTCGTCGTCTGGAGATCGCTGCCGTCGTCTGGAGATCGCAGAGAGTCGTCGCGCGGGGCTGCTGCCGCTGCGCCGTCGGCCGCTACTTCGCCCAGAGCCGCCTGCTCGCCCGGAGGCTGCTGTTCCGGAGCTGGCGAATGACGGTAGAGGAGCTGTTGTCGACAGCGGACTGCTAGCCGGAGCTTGATTTGAGCCCGGCGCCGCTCACCCATCTGCCATCTTCCACCTCTCCAGATCGGAGTCCACTCCTCCTTTTCGGCCCAACACCCAGCGCGGCGCCGATCTGACCTCTCCAACTCTCCAGATCGGAGTCCTCTCTTCCCCCATCTGCTGTGATTGAGCCACTTTCCCACCGGTCCGGCAGTCCACCTCCATTCTCGGTTCTCCTGCCGGTGATGGATTCGAGTTCGTCGGAAGTCCATCGTGACAAGGGGGGCCTCATTCTTCCCCTGGTATCTTCTAATTTTGACAGGTCTCGATCTAAGTCCCCTGCCAATGTTCCGTCTCAGCAACCGCCTCTCGTAAAGCCGGGTTATTCTTCTGGCGCAGTGGCTGTTGGGCAGAAATCGTCGGGTTTTTCATCGGCGCAGAGTTTGATAGGTGATCCTAACCAGGCCATCCTTGGTTTGATACAGCCACTGTCGTCTATTGTTAATTCAGTAGCGCAGGTGCCGGGTTCGGCTCCGGCTGTTTCTTTCGCTGCGAAAGTAGCTGATAAAGTCCAACCCAAATCCCTTAAGAAGCCGGATGTTGCAGCGTATGGCCTCCGAGGACTTCCAATACAGCGAGAAGGAGAGGTTGTCACCCTCTCAGTGCCCAAATCGGAATATCAAACAAAGCTGGAAGAGTTTCAATTTGCACTTATCGGTAGACTTATCCAACGTAAAGGGGACAAGCCACGCACGTTCGCCGATCTCTCTCATGAACTTCGAACCATATGGCAGTGCGCCGACTGTCAACTGGTGCCCATGGCTAAGGGATTCTTCGTTGTTAAATTTTTGACGATTGAAGCGAAAAAGAAAGCTAAGGGGAGTTCTTTTCTCCAACTGTCAATTGGCCACGTACGCTTCCGTGAATGGACTAGGTATTTCAATCCGTATAAGGAAGTGTCGTCTCTGGCTCAGGTCTGGGTTTGGATATATTATCTCCCTGTTGAGTTATGGACTCCGGTGATTATTGCTGGCATAGGTCGTGTGCTTGGTCATCCTCTGCGAATTGATAACGCCTCTGCAACTGGTCATGTGGGACACTTTGCGCGGGTTTTGGTGGAACTTGACATGGCTTTGCCTATTCTCAACTCGATGTACATTGATGACGGCGATAGATCGTTCTACATTGAGTTCGGTTTTGAATCTATGCCCCTTTTTTGCTCGCGTTGTAAACTTACAGGTCATTCAACGGATAAATGCCGGAGAGCTGATAGGGCCACGAGCAAACAAAAGATCACTGAGCCTCCTGCTGTGGTTGTGAAGAATCTTGATAAGGGAGAGGGTCCGACTCCTGCATGGCAGCCCAAAGTTGATATTCTTAAACCTCTATCAGGTCCTGATCTTCTAGACGCGGCTACAGTGCCGGTTAAGAAAAATGAACTCCCTCTGGCGGGGGATGCTAACCGATATCAAGCGCTTGATGAGGATGAGGAAGTGGAGGAGACTATCATTGCGGACTCCAATTATGAAGCAGAGGCTTTAAATGAGGAAGAAAATGATGGGTCGCCTCACACGGACGAGGCTAGTGATAAGGAGGGCTCGAATGTAGAGGGAACTTTGGAGTTGGATCCTGGAACGAATAGTGGAGCTGTGATAGAGCAACAACCGGTAGTTGGGGCAGAAGATTCAGCGAGCCAGCGGGTTAATTCGCCGATTAAGGAAGTTGATTTTGATAAGAAATCCATTCCTTCTCCGGATGACATGGCGAGTCGTATTATTAGGTTAGAGGACCAAGTTAATCAGGGGATGCAGTTGCTCTCGGAGCATAAGCGCGGACGTGGTCGTCCAAAGGGCTCGGTGAAGGGACGAGAGCCTGTACATGCAATTCCGGAAGGTTGTATTAAAAGTCGTCTCAGGAATGCGGAAGAAATGGGTAACAAGCTGAGGGAGTTTGTGATTGACGTCACCAATAGGCCTAGTATGATTGCAATGAATAATGTCGTTCATAGGCGTTGGTCGGATGATTTGGATAATGATCCTGAGTTTTCTTTTTGAGTTGTTCTCCTTCGCTTTTTAAGTTTTGTTCCCTTAGTCTGCATCTTTGTGCTTTCAAGGGATGTTTTTTCTTTTTCACTTTTTAATAAATCTCAATTTAATAAATTCTATCAATTATAAAGGTTGCAAGGTTGTGAGTAATATAATAAAGGTGAGAATGAGATATGATTTATTTGTAACCTTCATATTATACATATTTTTAAAATTGTCATTCAAATCAATTTGAAATTGAGAGTTGCCATTTTAATATAGTATAGATTCCACCATCAAAAGTTGATTTAAAATTTTTCTTACCTTTGGTCCTCAAATATATATATATATATATATATATATATATATAGGGGGAGGCTAAAATAAAAACCATGATTAGACTTTAAAATAGGATCTATTATATGCCATTAGATTTCAATAGATCAACGGATGGATCTTCTTCACAATTTATGCAGGTAATTTTCGCATAAATGAATTATTGGGTAGAGAAGTAATTTTACTCTTTTTATAAATATCTTTCCCTTAATTAGTGGGATTACAATTAAGTGTATCTTATTCTCTCTAAACATCTATTTTCTCTTTCTAAACCTAAATCACCCGTAAAACAAAAGAAACTGATTTTCTTCACGTCAAACCTTCTCAATATCCCAGAAATATTATGGAAGACAACGGTATGTGATGATTTTTTTCTTCATATGTCAGATTTTATTCTTAATCTATATACAATTCTCTCTAATCTATTCTCTATTCCACATGTTTTTTCCAATCCCATTGAAAACGTTTCTTAACAATTATTGCCGATTAAATTTTTCCCTCATAAATTTCATGTCTGTGAAAATTGTTCTTCTTTTGTTATTTTGATGTGTTTATGATTGAGTTTTTCGAAATGTATAATAGAATTGAATTGCAATGTGTATTTCATGAGATAATGTATTGGTATCATGGTGAATTGGTACGAATTATGGGGAAGAACAATTACTGATATGTCTCATCCCTGAACTAGCATGAACCAGTATAAATTAAGCCATATCAATATTAGTTTGTCGGAATAGTATGAACTATTATATGTCGGAATGTTTCACTCTTTCGAAATGTATAATAGAATTTAATTGCGGTGTGTATTTCATGAAGTAATATATTGTTAGAATATTGATTTCGTACGAATTATGAAGACACATGCATCTAATACGTATAATTCATCATGCATTCATTTATAATTCATCATTTTCGAATCGAATGAATCATTCATGAACTAGCATGAATCAGTAAAAATTCAGTGGATTCACATAATATGAACTATGTGGCTAATTAAAAGATACTACATTATTTGCCATATATGTACAACAATAATTCATGTTAAATGATGTTAAGTAAACCACATATTGAATATGCAGACGAATCATATCTGGCCATTTAGAAGCTACTGCTTGTATATCTTATATTTTATAAGTGAAATTCACTTATTCTTATTCATCATAAATTGTGCTTCAAATTATGTTTTCGTTCACTCCGTTAATTTGTCCACGACTGACGGTATTCAAAATGGAGCAGGGAATGACATTCACCTGTTACATATTCCAATTTGTGATGATACTGTCAAGCCATACGTAGGTCAAGTATTCAATTTGTGACCTATAGCCTTAAAAAGAGCACAAGATGTTGTTCTTGTGAACAACGATGCTTAGGCTTCCGCAGGCTTCACCACAAGCTGCTTGTAGTTGACAAGGGCTTCCTTTCTTTTTTCATGCCTTTTTTTTTGGAGCAGCTGCCGGAACGTCTTCACCTCCACCAGTCACCACACCAACATTCTGCTTGGTCGATTCATTGACTTTTCTCTTACGGGAAACACCTGTACATGAGTGAAATAAACAAATTAAATGTAAAGACACATTAGACATGTCATAAACAAGCATTAGACCCAAAAAATAACGCTTTCAACAATATATATTTAATACTATATAATTCACAAAACCATAAAGCATAGTGAATACCAAATTTGGATACTATAAAGAGAGAAATAATAACAATTTTTTTTCATTGAATCACATAGAACAATTTTTACAATAACCCCACAATAATAAAGTTTGTTTCTATTCAAGATAATATAAATAATAACAGTTTATGCATATATTCAATAACAATTTTGATTAAACATTAAAAATACCTTAAATAAAGTAAATGTAAAGGCACATTAACATTTCATATTTATGGTATACCATAATACCTTAAATTCGATGCACTAATAGACATAAGCAAACTTTAGCCCAAGAACATAAAAATTTAAGCAATAAAGTTGGATACTAAAACAAAGGTTAGAACACCACTATTACATATATAATTCGGCCAGATTCATTCTAACATATAAAAATTAATCTCAAAATATATGTACGAATTATCAGCCACATATATATGATTATTAAGTATGAATTAAAGTATTCCATTGCATGGTGAGAGTGAATTATTAGTATATTAAGTATGAACTAAAGTATTCCATTGCATGCTTACGACACATTCATATAAACTTAATAATTCATACATCTCGATTTTTCATTACACCAACTTAATAAATCATACAAACACATACATTACACCTATATAGTTCGTACACATGTGATGTATCAATAAATCGTATGAATAACTTATAAAATTTATCCACCCTAAATAATTCATGATAAATCCCAGTTACTCGTCCAGTCAACGCATGATTCATTTCCCAAGAATCTGAAAGGATTTTCTCAAGAATTATTTTCTCATTTTCCAAGTAAATAATCTTGATTCATTTTCCTAAGAGATTTGCTATGATTGCGGGATATCCATATCACAGAAGAGAGAGATAAAAAATCAAACACCAAATATACCCTTATGCGATAAAGTTAAATGAATTATATGCATAACTGATTAAAATGTAATCGCCCCTAATCATTAAATCTGAGCCATCCAAGATATTATATAGATGCTTAGGATTAGTTTCTATTTTAAAGTCTAAGAGGAGTTTTTTGAATAGCCCTCCCCTATATATATATATATATATATATATATATATATATATAGGGGTGTGCTACCATAAAAATACTTTTAAGTGTATAAAATAGGAACAAATCTTGTCCATTAGATCATAGCAAATTAATGGTCTAGATCAAATTATATGGATATCCGAAATTCGTAATTGTTTCTCTTGCAATTCATATGTTTTTCTTATTACGAATTGAAAGTATTTTTATTACGAATTATATTCTATGCACGAATTTGAAGTTTTTTTTGTTACGAATTATGTTCTGATTAGACAAATTTCAAGCCACAAGATCAACCAAAATCTAATGAACATGATTTGTTCTTATTTTATACAAAAATATTTCTAAATATTTGTAGAATTGAGATTATCTCATCCATCTATTTTATGCAATCTAATGGCTATCAATTTCGCTGAAATATTTTGATGAACGCGACATATTTTATTTCATATGTTCACTACAGGATTCGAACTCGTGTTCATCAAAATTATTATGTGTGTGTGTGTATATATATATATATATATATATATATGAAAAAGATCAATAGAGAATGCTAAATGTAGAGATAAAGAGAAATGCGGTCTGAATAAGTCAATAATTTTACTGAATATGCCAACAATTTTACTGAACAGACATTCCGTGGGTTCAAATCCTGAAGGTTGCGTATTTTTTATGAATATATTTCTATTCATACGGTCTCTTGATTTATTTAGTAAAGTTATTGATTTATTCAGAACGAACAATAGAGAATTCTCCATTGATCATAACTTTATATGTATATATATTTATTTACTAACATAGGAGTTCTAACGTAAATATTATCATATTAAAATTTATCTCTTCACTTTTTCTTTTTTTATTCTTTTTAAAAAACCGTCAACTTTAATTCATGAAAGAAATATTCAATATAGATGTTAAAGTGAAAATAATGACAAAATCTTTAATTTAATTATAAAAAACTAAATAAATTTGAAACAAATAAGTTATTATCGTTCACACAACTTTTTTATCTCTCCTTTCTCCTTGCTTTTAGTGGTAATGTTCTTTTTTCTCTTTCATTCATTTTTTCTATATTTATTTTTATATTTTTATTATAACAGTTTAATGCAACTAAAAAGCTGAAAGTTACTATATTTGTTCATTATAGAACTCTTTAGTTTAAAAATAAAAGTTTGAAGTGAAATTTCTATTAATATAAATTTGTACATTATTAATTAATTATATATATATATATATATATATAGATATATTAAAAATAGAATTTCAAATAAGATTTAGATTTATTAAAGTTTTAGTATGTTTTGTATGAATTTTTATGTTTATTTATGTTAAAATATTTGTTATTATTATTTATTAATTAAATTTAATATTAGATTAGAATTCTATATCTATTAAACATCGAAATGACTAATTGAAAAATCATTAATTGGTGAACGGTTATCGATTCTCTTATAAATAAAAAATAAAAAATAAAATTAAATTGAAAAGTTTAATTTTGTAGCAGCACATCTATTTAAATTTATTAACATCATATGCATATTATTTTTGAAAATAAACGACACATATATCATGTTCAACCCTTTATCCCATTGATAGAAAATATTTGTAAGTAAAACAACACAAATAAAATTTTTGATGTGTATAAAAATATTTGTTGTCATGTTTATTCAAATTACATGGCGTGTATACACTTAAGACTCATCAATAGAACCATTTTCAGATAACTTTTTTTCTTAAAATTGAAACCCAATTAAAATAATGCAAACATCTATTTAATATTATAAAGTAAACTTAATAAATTGACCAATTTTATTTGTGAAAACAAATCCTGTATTTTCTGCAAAATAAAATCTTTGGATGTTGCATAAGAACTTTATTTTAAAATTTCTATTTAAATAAAATAACCGCATAAATATGATTTAAATATATATTTCAAAAATGCATTAAATTATATACAAATATGTATCAAGAATATTATATGATACATAATGATACTTATTATCATTTATACTTGCCTTTAATTTTTGATGAATTTATATATTTATACATATTATCAATTAAATTTAATTAATTGATATTTTAAAAGTTAAAAATACATATGTATTCAGATTCATAATTTTTATTGAAATTATGTTGAGTTTAATTTCAATTTTTTATTAAAATTTGTATTTACGTTTACTTGTATTAAATATATATATATTTATCATTAAAAATATGGTTCAGTTTCAATATTATCCGTGAATGTCACGAGCTAACCGAGAAGGGAATCCACGCGTAACTTTACTCCGAAGTACTATATGGTCACAAAAGGAAATTATAATAAACACTAAATAAGAGGCAAGGCCTCCTAACCTACGGATTCCTCATCCAATCAATTTCTCACAGGCAATCTATCTAAAGCATACTAAATCTTTTTTTTTTTTTCTAAAGAATTTAATTGCGGTGTGTATTTCATGAAGTAATATATTGTTATAATAAACCAGGGGGCTTAGCCCACTGGCCACGGGTCCTCACTTAAGTGAAGTGACTCGGGTTCGATCCCTCTTGGGAGCGGAATTGGAGATTGGGGAGATATAAGGTGAATTTTGGTGAATGAAGAGATAAGGTGGTTCTTGGAGTGGATGGGGGAACTAACTACTAACATCTAACATGACTTTGCCCGATAAAAAAAAAATAAAAATAAAATAAAGCATACTAAATCATATCTCATAGTTTTAAAAATATACATAATTTGTGATGAATTGACAACTACACAGATGTAACCCATAAACTAAAATATTTGCGTTTTTTGGATGAAGACTGTAAATAATTTAGAAACTGAAAATATAAAACTTGGACATGTCACGTGGGGAATCCGAGTAGGCAGGTTGGCCATTTCCTTTGGTTGATTGAAACGTGGAACAGAATAAGATGCCACAGGCCCACAGCATGTGAAATGAAATGATATTATGCTCCAACCGCCGCATCTACAAATTTTAATTTGTCTTTTTTCCATATCTTAATTTTAAACTATGTACTCAACTTCATTCATAATTATAAGATCTCATTTAACATTGGTTCCATAATCTCAATGAGTATTTTTGAACATAATTTCTACAGATCATTGATTACAGAGTGAAATTATAATTTTTGAAGACAACTTTACTCGTTATTATAAATTTTCTTTAAAAATTGGCTCTGTAATGTCATTGACTACAGAGTGAAAATTCTAATTTTTTAAACATAACTGCACGTATTTTCATAAAAATTATTTTAAAGTTGGTTCTTTAATCCCATTAAGCGCAGACTGAATACTAAACTCCAAAATCTTCTAACATGCTAACGCTGCACATTATGGCCATTTGGACCCATGATTTCTACCCAATCAGGTTATACAATGTCAAACCAATTATTGTTCAATTGGACCATAATATTTTGATTAGTTACTATCTTTGTTTAATTAAATCTGACGAATACGAAATATATCTATTAATTATATATAGTAAAATATATTCTTATCACCATAGACGATGAAGCACAGTTTGTTGGTAAGATGTTTTCCCTTCAATCAATAGGTCGGGGGTTCAAGTCACCTAGAAGATTAGAGTGTGAGTGTATTTTTTTTTTATTTGGATGTAACAAATTAAAAAATATATATATATATATATATATATAGGGTTGAGTTCAACAGAGAATTATCTTTTTCGAGATAACGAATAAATTTATATATTTTACGAACAGATCAACATAAGTAATGAACAGACGTATTTAGTAAAAATATAGAAAAACTCGCCACCAGCAGGATTCGAACCCGGGGCAAATTGTTGTTCATGCGGTACATTGATCTGTTCATTAAAATTATAGATCTGTTCGTTTTTATTTGACGAATTCTCTATTCTCCACAATATTTAGCTTCTCTGTTGAACCCTTCTCTCTCTCTCTCTCTCTATATATATATATATATATATATATATATATATATATATATATATATATATATATATATAGGGGAGGGCTACAGTGAAAACACTTCTTAAAATATAAATATAAACGTTTTTTAATGTACGAATTTTATTCAACATGGTTACGAATTGTGAAAAATAAATTTTGCTACCTTTGGGATTCGAACTCAAGACCACGAATTCATCCAACAAGGTTACGAATCAACCGTAGATCTTGATGATCTAAGGGCTGAAAATTGTTTATATTTTATATTTTAAGAAGTATTTTTATTTTAGCCCTCCCCTATATATATATATATATTCTTATTGCCATAATCATTCTTGACCTTGTGTGAATTCCAAGAACTTTATTTTTCAGTAAAATATACTATCTATTAATTATATATAGCAATTAAGAAAATAAGTAATTGGCTAGTTTCTGTTATTTCAGAAATTTTTCAATTAATCTTTTTGCAGGTATACTTGACAGTTGACAACATACCAAATCATGATGAGTTGGGCGAAGGTTCCATCTTCGAAAGCAAAGAAGATTTTAAGATAGCTATGGGGTTATGGCATTTGGAACGTCGAGCTTCAATACCCAACTTGGATATAATCTCAAGTGACCATACATGATACATGCAACGCCCAGACTAATTTGTAGAATTTATACTTGTTTTTGGACATACAAATATACGTATAGTGACTTAATATACGATACGTAGCTCCCCATGGGAATCAGTTAAACCTATCAAGATCATCCACCAATACCCAAACCCAATCAACCGCATTTTTATTAGTCTCGTACACTAATAGCATTTATAAAGTACTATCACGTAGGCCATGTGTAAGTATAAACTATTAATCTTACAATTGTACCAAAGTGGCCACCTTCACATCAAGTTGGCCACAACAAAATTTCCTAAAAACTTCAACACTCCGCAAATTATGCTCTCCCGACACATCAAATTCAGATTCTCCAAACTGCTGTCCCATCACAAGAGCGTAATACCCCTCCGTTCCATTATAAGTGAGACCCTTTTTTGGGGCACGATAATTAAGAAATGTGTATTTTGTGTGTAGGTGAAAAAGTGAAAAAGTGTTTAAAGGGTAAATTTTTTACCAAAAAAGAAAAGAGTCTCACTTATAGTGGAACACCCAAAATAGAAAGAGTCTCACTTATAGTGGGACGGATGAAGTACTTCTTAGAGAAGTGTACCCTACTACCATTAATAAAAAATTATAGCCCATTATAGCTCGATTGGATCTAACGAGAAACGATATGGTGCACAATCATAGCGAGCTTAAAACAAAGATTCCAATCTAATAAGTGACCAAAACAATCTCCCATAAATCTATCAAGAAATGATTGATCACATTTCTCCTCTAAAATTCTTTTAACCATGGTCATTTATTTAGTCTTAGTAGTATGGAGTGAGCAAAATCCGGTTAAATCCGAAAATCCGAACCGAACCTAACCGAAATACTAATTCGGTTCGGTTAATTTGGTTTTCGGTTTGGTTTTGGTTTTGAATTTTGAAACTTTCGGTTTGATTATGGTTTTTAAGAAAAAATATTTGGTTAACCGAAATAATTAATTTAATAATTTAATACTCCCTCCGTCCACGAAATGAGTACCCATTTGTGGACGGCACGGGTTTTAAGAAATGTATGGAGTGTAGTGTGAATAGTTTAAGGGTCCCACTTTTTTAGTGTATTAATTAAAGAGATGTGTGGGGTACACTTGCCAAAAAGGGAAATGAGTACTCATTTCGTGGACGGACGAAAAAGGAAATATGGGTACTCATTTCGTGGACGGAGGGAGTAATATATATATATTCTTTAAAAATTAAAATGATTATTATTAGTACTATTCTATAAAATAGTTAATAATTACTCTTAATTTATACTCTTAATCTTTGGTAAAGATATTTTGAAATTTTGGATTATTATTTTTTACGGATTTTGAAACATGTACATTGAATGTTATTTAGTTATTTAAACTTTAAAAAATATATTGTGTATTTATTTCGGTTATTTGGTTTTAACCGAAACCGAACCGAAATATTTCGGTTCGGTTTTGTTCGGTTTTAAGCATGTTCGGTTCGGATTTAGATATTAATTATATAATTCGGTTTTAATTTGGTTTTTGTTATTCGGTTTGGTTCGGTGACCGAATAACCGAATGCTCACCCCTCTGTATATCTCAACATTTGAGGACACATTAATAGGATCTTCCTATTGTTAGACAAAAAGTTAATTATAACGAAGACTAAATAGAAGAGCATAAGCTGCATAATCAAGACTAATTAAACAAAAAGTTAATTATATACAAGTGCATAATTCATACTACTTTTTAAACGCATAAATAAAATGAAACAATACAAGCACGTAAATTAAATAGAAGTGCATAAATCAAACTATTTTAAAAATAAAAAACACAACATATTCCAAACTAAAAGTGCATAAACTAATTAAAGATGTGTTTGCTTTGAGGTATAAAAAAGGGATAAACTCATTTATCACTTTATATCTCGTTTATTTTGACATAATAAAAAATTTGAACAAATGATATAAATTTTTGGGCATTATCTTTTTTCATTGAAAAATGATAATTTTATACTTAAGGAAGGATGATATAATTTTATACCACTTTATGAGGAGTGGATAAAAATTATGATCTCCACTTTAAATGATAAATTTATACCTCATTATACACAAAAACTTGAGTACAACCGGGTTGTTGACTCGCATCCTAACTCGAACCCGCATTCTGACCCAAACCGTGTAAATGACATTATTTGGTTATACAAATGACATTGCCTATTGACATTATTCAGTTATACAAATGATATTTGTCTATAATTGACACTATTCGATTATACAAATGACATTACGTATAAATAACACTATAACATTGTAAATAACATTATTCGGTTACACAAATGATACTATGACATTTTAAAATGTCATAATGTCATTTGTATAACCGAATAGTGTCAGTTATTGACAGTGTCATTTATATAACAGAATAATGTCATTTACACGGTTAATGTCATTTGTATAATCGAATAATGTCAATTATATACAGTGTCATTACAAGTACGCAGTGTCATTTATATAATCGAATAGTGTCAATTACAGGCAATGTCATTTGTATAACCGAATAGTGTTATTAACACGGTTCGAATCAGGATACAGATTCGAGTCAGATTGCAGGCCGATTGTATGATACAATTGATTGTATTATATTATTCCTCCATTTATAAGGATAAAAGGCAAATACATCCTAAAAATATGGCATTTTCGAAAATTACAAGCGCAAGTAATCAAACTAATTTTTAAATCTACTCCCTTCGTCCCAGCTAAAGTGAGACTCTTTCCTCTTTGGGCGTCCCACCTATATTGAGATTCTTTTCTTTTTGGGTAAAAATTTTACCATTTAATCATCTTTTCACTTTATCACTTACATACATAACACATTTTTTTAAATTCTTATGCCCAAAAAAAAAATCTCACTTTAGCTAGGACGAATGAAGTATAATAGTAATATATCGAGACAACCGCACTAATTTATACTCAAGACTAGGGATGTCAAAAAAGTCCGAAACTGACGGGTCGACCTGAATAGACCAACAAAAAAGGAAGGTTAGGGCTAAAAATTCTTAGCTCGAAAAAGATTTAGCCCGAATGGCCCGAACCGAAAATAGCCCGGGCCCGATAGGGTTGGCCCAAAAATCGAGTGGGTTGGCCTGATTAATCGAACAATTTCTTAATAATTGATTTTTAAACTTTAATATTTTACTTTTTAATTCCATAATAACATTTTGATGCTTGTAGAATATGTTTTGATTTTTTTCAACGGTTAATAACAAACATCTATGATATAAAAGTCAAAAAGTCAAAGAAAGATAGTCATTTATGTTAAATCTGTATACATTTTTTATTGGAAACGAAGTTAAAGTTAGATATTATGTACATTTAAGTAAAACTAACACTAATTTTTGTATCTAAAACAAGGCGAAGTGTCTTGATTTAAAAAACATGACATATTTTTATTACAAGAGTATGATTATATATAATAAAAAATTAAACATATAAAAAACCGTAAATTTGAGGGCCCGAACGGACTAGCCCGAAATTGAGTGGGTTAGGGTTAGGGTTAGGGTTGAAAATTTTTAGCCCGAAAAATAAAAAAATCAACTAGTCCAAATCGAAAATAATCCAAAATAGAATAGACTGACCCGAAATCGAGTGAGCTGGCCCAATTGACATCCGTGCTCAAAACTAAACAATAGAAGCACAGAATATTTTCAACAACTTGATTTATGCGCATAAAATGTTTATCAATAAAAAATGTTTAGTACTTGGTTGTTTATTTATAACTTTTATTTTCGAAAATGTTGAATGATTTTCAACAAGGTGATTTATACTCAAAACTAAACAATACCCATATAAAAGTGTTTGATTTGGTGGATGAGATAGATAAAATTGATATAATTAAAATAATGATTAGATAATTCATTTAACTTTAAAATTATAAATAATCACTTATTTGGATGATTAAATGCAGGCCGAATTATTAACTGTGAACTCAATCATTCAAATCAAACATTTAATTAAAATTGATTATTTTATCAATTATACCTTATCACTCAAATCAAACGCCTCTTATATATTAATATTTATTTATAGATAGTAATATGTAAAAGATTTTCAACGTCTATCTTAATATCGAAATAAAAGTTAATGAATTAATCAAAGTGTCCCAATAAACAAAGATTGTGATTGGGACTAGGGATGTAAACGAATCGAATCGAATCGAATCGAATATCAATGGATTTGATTCATATTCGTAAAAGTAATTGCATATTCGAATCAGTATTCGAATATTTTTTGAATCATATTTAACTATTCGTATATTGATTCGCGAATACTGGAAACGAATCAAATATTCGTTTAATTCTTTTACAAGTGTATGTTATACAATTTAAGTCAAATATTCGATTCGAAAATTCCTACTATTTAGTTTAATTGGAATATATTCAATTCGCGATTTTAATAAAGAAAAATTCTAAAATAATATTTCAAATAATATGGAGATCACACACATTACATTTACTTAAAAATTCAATAATATATGCTAAAAAAATATTCGTATGTTTCAAAATTCAACTCCCAAATTATAATACAAACCTAATATTCAAAAGTTTCAATAACATATGCTAAAAAAATATTCTTATGTTTCAAAATCCAACTCCCAAATTATAATACAAACCTAATATTCAAAAGTTTGGATAGTATAAGTAAGCATTTGAATAAAGCAAGCATCAATAAAAGCTCTTTTATAACACTTCAATAAATAGAAGTACGTCATAGCACTTCAATTAACTAGAATTATTTGAATAAATAAAGCAAGCATGCGAATGTTATCAACAACGCTATTATTATAATTCACTTTTATTTTAATAAATAGTAGTACTATTTTTTATTTATTTTATTTTAAATCTATTTTATTATTTATTTTTTAGTGTGTGTGTGTATATATATATCGAATATTTTCGAATATTGAATCGAATATCGTGATTCTCGAATCGTATTCGATAACCAAACAAATCACAAAAAGTATTCGTATTTGAATCATAAAATTGCGTATTCGAATATCAAAAATTCGAATCGAATACCGAATCGAACCAAAATTATTTGATTCATTTACATCCCTAATTGGGACTGATTTATTAAAGACGATGGGCAGGTGTCTTCGCCCCAATTCTTCTTTTTTTTAACCCCTCACTTTTTTTGGCGACGGAACCCCTCATGTTTAGGTTGCTTCTTTATATGTTTAGAAGGATCCAGAAAAGAACAGATTTCTAATCAAGAAACTTTTAGCCTTCCACGCACACGTTACCGTCTACTCTCATTCAATAATTCGTAGTAATTAATTAGCTAATCTCTTTGAAAAATTATTTATTACTCCTATAAAAATAGATTGGAAATAATGTTGATGTATTCCACTCAAACTTTCAAATTTCAAATTAAAAATATTATTTTGTCAATTTTTCTGAATAAAGTCAAAAAATATTTTTTCCGTTTTCTATACCTTTTCATCTTCATTTTTTTTTTCATTCCCTAATTTTTTTTATAAAGATTTATGTAGCATATATTACTGGCAAAAAATTGTTTTATCTCTTTTTAACTTTATATACCTATTTTCATGTACTCTCTCCATCCTGTAAAGAAATATCGTTTGAGGGGGTGACATGAAATTTAAGAAATGTTTGAGTGATAATAGGTTGAGTGGAAAAATAAGCCCATTATTTTGTAAAAAAATAATTTACGCTTAATAAATTTTAAGTGAAGATTTATAGATCCTTGAAAATTAATAGACTCTAATTTGATTGAACTTGGATGGATGCACCGACCGAGCATCCATGAATCCATGATATAAAAGAAAATGTTTTTTTTTTTTGCTCAAAAAAAAAAGAAAAAGAAAATGTTAACAATAAGAATTAGATAGCAGAGAGAATCAACAATTAGATTGAAATTAATCTCCATTCATAATTAACCACGTATCACCATCGCAAAGCAACACAGAAATTAAAACATTAAACTTAGTACAGCTCATGTTGACACAAACACACACACAGAGTATATTAAAGTCCAGCTTTGACTTCAAAAAAAAAGAAAAAAGATTCAGCTTTGATGAGAGTCATGACTCATGAGACAGGGAAAAAGAGATTTATAGGTGAGAGTGAGAAGCAGAGTCACAGATGTTATTTTGAAAACAAATTTGGTGCAAGAAAAAGGAGTAAAAAACAGAGGTGGTGTGGCGATGGGAGATGAGAGAGAAAGGCTGATCGAGCACGAAAGCAAGAGTAGGGCCTTCTCGCGATGCGCGTCGCACGCGCGTGATGAGCTCCACAGCTTCCGCACGTGGCTGAGATGGCTATGCGTGGATCAGTCCAACGCATGGAGCGTGTGCCTCTCCTGCTTCGTCTTCTTTGTCTTCGCCATCCTCGTCCCGGCCGTCTCCCATTTCGTCCTCGCCTGCACCGACTGCGACAGCCGCCACAGCCGCCCCTACGACGCCGTCGCGCAGCTCTCCCTCAGCGGCGCCGCTACCATATCCTTCATCTGTCTCTCCACCTTCGTCCGGAGGTACGGCCTCCGGAGGTTCCTCTTCTTCGATAAACTCCGCCACGAAAGCGAGACCGTCAGACAGGGCTACACCGACCAACTAAACGTAACTTAACCCACCAGTTCTTCTCTTTTAATTTTATCATTAAATCTTGTTTAGGCTTATCTTGAAGACGACGTGGATCCCTAAAAGATTTGGACTCAACTAAGTTTTAATGGGTTTTGACTTACTCAGTTTTAGATTTTGATTATTAATATGTGCATCCGTGATCTCAACTGTCCCATTTCACAAAGGCTTTCTTTTTTATGGACGATTTACTTAGAATGTGGTATACCTCATTTAAAAATTAATGCTAGCGTTTAGCGATTAATTAACTTAATGGCTATTGATATACGTTTGTCCCACAAAAGTTGCTGCATATGCAATCGTGGAGTAGAAGCCACTGGAACTTTTATGTGATCTTGTGTACAACTCTATTTATTTTTGGCAATGTGAGGACATATTATTGTCTCTGAATGGGCAGTGTTTGTGCATGCAGAGATCACTGAAGATATTATTTATTTTTGTGGTGCCATGTTTTGCTACTGAAGCTGCTTATAAGATATGGTGGTACAGCTCCGGAGGATCAAAGATTCCGTTCCTGGGGAATGTTGTGGTTAGCAATAGTGTTGCTTGCGTTCTTGATCTATGCTCATGGTTTTACAGAACAGTTGTGTTTTTTCTGGTGTGTGTTCTGTTCCGTTTGCTATGCTATCTCCAGATTCTCCGCATGCAAGATTTCGCCTTGGTTTTCCAAGGGGATTCCGAGGTTGAAGCAGTGTTGAAGGAACACCTCAGAATCAGAAGACAGCTAAGGATCATAAGCCACAGGTACAGAGCATTCATACTGTGGGGGCTCATATCCATCACCGCCAGCCAATTCGCCTCCCTTCTCATGACTACACGCCCCAATGCTCATCTCGACATCTTTAATTCTGGAGAACTCGCGGTATGCTATGTGCATCATTAATTCCTAACGTTACCTGTGTTATTAGCTCTCTCTTGAGTCTCAATTTTTGCCAGGTTTGCTCTCTCAGCCTCCTGGCCGGGCTGATGATTCTGTTGCGAAGTGCAGCCAGAATCACGCACAAGGCGCAAGGCGTGACGTGCCTTGCCGCCAAGTGGCACGTCTGTGCTACAATCGACTCCTTTGATGCTGCAGAAGGCGAGACTCCGGTTGCAAAGGAACAAGACACACACGACTCCAGTGGATCGTTTGATTATGATGATGTTGGCGATGAAGAAGATGAACTGGATAACACGAAATTTATCCCAGCCTATGCATACAGCACAATCTCATTTCAGAAGAGACAAGCCTTGGGTGAGTTAGCTAGGCTCCTATCATCTGTATCCCTGTTACTGTGCTAATCAATTTGATGCTTCGTTGCAGTGACCTACTTCGAGAACAATAGAGCTGGAATAACAGTGTATGGATTCATGCTCGATAGAAGCTCTCTTCACACCATATTTGGGATAGAGTTGTCGCTCGTGCTCTGGCTGCTGGGGAAGAACGGTAGGCATATCTTGAACCACCTCAGAGAAGAAAAATGTTGAGATATGACCAATTTATTCATTCATTTTTTTTCTCTTTAAATTATCCCCCTACCTTACTATTGTATACATTGTGTGTATTTTGCTTCTTCTCTCTTGTATAATGCTAACGTTTCACTGAGGGGCGTGTATTAATTGTGATTCACTTATGTGATAATAGTCAATTTACGAGATATTATGTTTGATGATTGATGAAATGAGATTTTATTATAAAAACAAGTAACACACTCAAACCCCTTGGGCCTCAAATTTATGGTGGATTCTGACTCAGACATTGTTATAGAGATTGAAAATTTTACTACATTGAACGAAGAAGATGGTGGAGATTTGAATGAGACATGATTCTAAGTTGCAAAAATCTTTTATTTTTTTGTCTTTGTCTATTGACGGAAGTTCTCATTTCCTTCTGATATTGTGTGTAGTTCTCATATTGTTTTAAGGAATTTTTTTAGAAGTTGTTGAGTTGAGAAAATTTATCATGCATTGATTAACATTCATTGGTTCTTATTCAATTGATTCGAATTATATTATTCTAAAATTCGAATTCAAAAATTTGTTTAAAATGCAATCCGATCCGATTTAAAATTTTGATTTGAAAATATGAACAATTTTGAACTAAATTTTAAATTTCAATTTAATTCGGATAAGATATTCGAATTTCAAATATTTTAGAGGGGTGGTAAAACTAGGGGTGAGCAAAATATCCAAAATCCGAATATCCGATCCGAACCAAACCGAAATTTAAAATTTGGTTCGGATTTTTCGGATTTTCGGATCGGATCGGATTGAATTTTAAGCAAATTTCGGATTTTCGGATCGGATCGGATTGGCACCTTAAAAATTCGAAAAAATCTGAAATCCGAATTATATTTATAATATAATTAATATTATAATATTATAAATAAATATATATAATTATTAGTTTTTAAATAGTTAAATATTTCTAAATTCTAACCCTATACTCCCATTTTGGTTGATTATAATTAAAGGCTTGTTAGTTATGATTGTAATTATCTAATATGTTAGGTTGACATTTATTTCGGATTTTCGGATTTTTTCGGTTTTCGGATTTTTTTTTGACTTTTCGATTTTTTTTTCACATTTCGGATTTTTCGGTTCGGATCGGATATTATCCGAAATTTTTCGGATTTTCGGATTCGGATTTTCGGATAATACGGTTCGGATCGGATTGAATTTTAGGAAAATTTTGGATTTTCGGATCGGATCGGATCAGGCAAAAATCCGATCCGAAATCCGAATGCTCACCCCTAGGTAAAACGGGTTCGATTTTTCGATTTTCAACTGAAATTTCAGTTAATCGATTAACCAATAATCGAAATTTAATGGTTCAGTTCAATTATAGATTATTGAGTTGTTCGAAATTCGGTTAATCAGTTTAACTGATAATCGATTGGTTAAAACCGGCTAACCGAATTAATACATAAAAATATTATGTAGTTTAGTTTCATCTTCATGCAGTGTGTTCTTGATCCATTCAAAACGGTCTTCTTCCTCCACGATACCAGCTCCGTCCCAGCGACAAGCTTTGAGCCTTGTGTAGCTCGGGGCAACAACTGGCGCAGAGAAGCTTGCTACAGACATTTTTATTTCTTTTTGTAGAAAAGAAGTTGTTGTATAACTTTAAGGGCCAGGGTTCGAATCCCTCTCTTGACAGATTTATTTTTTGAGGTTCAAACCGATTAATTTTGGTTAAATCGAATTGGTTAATGTGTTAATCGAATTACTAATTGGTTCGGTTAGCGGTTAATAATTTCAGATATTTTTTATTACGATTAGCCGAAAATTTGATTCGGTTAAACTGTTACCTAATTTTGCTTAGTGTGCGTCGAGATTGAATATCTTTCAAAATAACTGAACACATTAATTAATTTTAAATAATGTAGTCAGATGGCCATAATGAAGATCGAAAATCAAATTTTAGCCTCTAATCTTCAAACCACAAAATCTGGCCATTAATTAGGCGGTATGCCTAATATACCCTTTCTACCTGTCGGACACTTGGATCCGATTCTACCCCTCTCTCAGTCTGATTCCAATTTCGTAGCCATGCCGTAGGCGTGATTCTCCTATCCTCCTCCTCTCTATCCCCCCGTCGACGAAGAGAGGCGATTCTCGTCTCGTCTCTTCTCTCTCTCTCTCTCGCCGCTTTCGACGAATTTGCAGTAATCCGGCGAGTTTTGGTGCGAGATTTTGTTTGTTTTTTGTTTTTTGTTTGTTTGTTTAAAACTGGCCGTAGGGTTTAGATTATTCATTTAGGGTTTAAATGATCCATTTAGGGTTTTTTGTTTGTTGTTTGTTTCATGTGCTTTATCTTCTTCACATCATGATATCTTCTTCACATCATGATTTCTTGATTCTATGGTTGTTGTTTCTGTATTTGTGCTGCACGTATGACACTTATTGCACTAATAGTGCCATAAGTGCCAAGAGGACAATTTTACTTGGTTTTATTTTAGATTTTCGTTGGCACTTATGGCACTATTAGTGCCAAACCCGACCCGGCACGCGATCCGCGTGCCTAATCCTACCCGGTCCGCCTAATTAAGGATAAAAACGTCCGAAATCGTTAAAAAAGACCAAATTTTACGTTTTTTTCAATTAGTGGCCATAATTGTGTTTTATGCTTGATTTTGGCTACTTAAAATTTCGCTCTTTTTAAAATGACCCATTTTTTTTTCAAATCAAATCACTTTTAAGGTCATATATGTATATAGTATAGATATAAAAATATACTTTTTTCCATCACATTAATAATGCCTCAATTTTGTTGAGATCATCTGAATTTATATAAGAAAATAAATTAAGATACTAATGGTACTAGAAGGAACACATGGGTTCCTCTCACTTTTTGGTTAAAGCAATTTTTCTATATAAATTATCAAAATAAATAAAAAAAAAACTTTAAAAATCACAGGATGATGAATTTGAACCAAGACTTCAGGCTTTGTACTAATCATCTATAGCTAGATCAAGATATATATATGATCAATATAATTTTAATTTTCTTTCTCCTCAAGTAAGTAGAGTACCATCGTTTTATGCCCCAAACAATAATTTTTTAATTGAGTGCCCAATTTTGTGAGACACTGTTAATGTGACAGAAGGATTATATTTTTTTATTAAAGAATATATTTTGCATTTAAAAGAAAAACTCGTAATTACACTTTATCCCAAGAAGAACGAAGAGTTGACAATAGAGTATAGCCTAAGTGGCGTCGTTTTAGTGATGTGATTGTGAGTCGGCTAAACGCGCTCTCTCTCTCAGAGCTAGAGAAGAACACACAACTTGCCGGAATGAGAGAGAAGCTACTAAATTACTTTCAGCAAAACAGTGTGTTGATGGTTTGAACCAACACACACACAAGTTCGATTCGGAGAAGAAAATGGAGATAGATTCGGCCCCCATTAGTCGGTGCTCAAAGGAACATCAGAAGATTTATCAAGAGTGGTTCTCTTGCGCCGATTCTGGTAGCTTGCTCTTCATTTTTCAATTTGATCTTTTCTGTATTTATTGAGCTTAATATTAATTAATCAATCGGGATTTGTTAGATGGCGACGGCCGTCTAACTGGAGCTGATGCTACCAAGTTCTTTTCTCTGTCTAACATACCTCGTCAAGATCTCAAACAGGTAATTCCCATTCTTCTCTTAATTTGTTTCTTTGAAATTGTTTTTCAATGATTTCAGTTGTTTTTACACGTGGGGATTGGAAGTTTACGATTTTGCGGCGTTGTGGTGTTATTATCAGATTAATTTTCTGGTGTATGTTTTTGTATGTTTTGTGATAGTGTGCTGATTTTCTCAGTATTCCATGTGTTTGGTTGATTTGTTGTTGAATTGCAATGTGATATACTTAGATGATCGTTCTCGTATAAGGTCTTGCTAAGCATTATGTGTTTCCTTCTTTCGTAGTTATGAGTCCCTAGGGCTAGATTGAAGCCTTTTTTATGCATTTCGATTTGATTGTCGCTTTCTACGTTAGATTTTTCTGATCATGAGCTTTTTTTGCTTCTGATCCTCTTCCATTTTTGACAAGGTTTGGGCCATTGCTGATACAAAAAGGCAAGGCTTCCTTGGATTTAAAGAATTTATTACAGCAATGCAGGTTCGATCACATTTGTTGTTCGGTCGTCTTTCTCTGCAAGAACTATTGTTACTGTGATGCTGATCTCTCTTAACAATTTGCAACACAGTTAATCTCTTTGGCACAAGGTGGGGAAACTCTCACCAGCAATATTTTAAGCTCTCTAGGTAAGCTCGGGTGTCTTAGATTCTTTTCAGCATTACTAGGTTTAACACTTGCATGATTTCTCTTTATGTCTGTTCTGTTTAGTATGTTATACTGTAATATAAAGTGATTGTGACATGGTTGAATTACGTCAATTATCTGCAGTTGACTTTGAAAGCATACAACCTCCGACCATGGAAGGTCTGGATGTGCTCCTTGCAGTAAGTGTTATTTTTTTTTCTTATTCATGCTTTTATTAAGTTTACGTAACAGATATTGGAGCTTTATTTCTTTCTTGCAGAAGAAAAAACGTTTATCAAGAGAACCTGAAGATAATGGTGAGATGTATGGTATTATCTACACTATTTAGACTACTCTTCAATTTTTAACACTGATTCTTATGATTTAGGGACTCCTCAAGAGCAATCACCTGCAGCTGGTTGGTTTTCTTCTACGAAATCTGCAAAGAAGGTAATCTAGCTTATGGCTTTATCATGTCTTCCTCTTGCATTATTTATTTCATCTTTACGCCATCTCTTCTATGCTAGTCACACTTTGACGATGTATTAGTTGATTTTTACAAGGCAGATATTCTTCTTCATAGCTCCAGCGCAAATGCTGTTCCATGTTCTATTCCAAATTTTCAGTTGCCTGCTGTGTCCTCACTCTCAGACTCAAACATATTTATCCCGATTGTTTTCCACTAAGTTATTTCTAAGTCTGTTTCAAACGTGAATTATTTTTGCCACTCGGTTTTACCCAAGTAGCTAGATTGGTTGGTTTTCAATCTCTATATATATATTGATAAATTAACAGTATTAAATAACAAATTTAAAGGTCGCGCCACAGGGGGACTCGAACCCAAGACCTTTGGCCTTAGGCATTACCCCTTACCGCTTGGCCAACACAAGGCCAAGATTGAATATCTTTTTCCTTGAGTCTATTATTTATTTATCTGATTTTTTTTTTGAGGATAATTTATTTATCTGATTTTTTTACCTTCTGTAAGATCTTTTTCACTTGGTATGCCTTGATTAATTTCTTAGTTCTATATTTCGTTGAGTAGGTTTTTCTTCCTCATTATTTGTATCAATTATTTCATGCATTTATTTGCTTAAGATCTTATTTACTCCCTCCGTCCCCCAAATAGCTTTCTAGGAGGGAGGGGCATAGGTTTTAAGACGAAATTGTTGAGTGTATTTGAAAGTGGTGAAAAAGTGTTATAATTAGTATTGGAAGTGGTGAAAAAGTGTTATACTTAGTATTAGGAGTGGTGAAAAGGTGAAAAGTAGAGTAAATGGGGTATTATTAATGGTGGGGTAGTGTCCTAAAATGGGAAAGGGAAGTTATTTGAGGAATGACCTCATGACCCAAAAAGGATAGTTAGGAAGTTATTTGGGTGACGGAGGGAGTATTATATTGCACACATTCCGTATCTGATTTCTTCTTTATCAAATTGTTTTGGTTATGGTTCCTCTTTTATTAGGTATCCCTGAGCTCCGTTACTTCAATTATCGATGGCTTGAAGAAGCTGTATGTGCAGAAGCTGAAGCCCTGGAAATGACCTACCGGTTCAACGATTTGTTTCTCCTTTACTGGTAACTTCCCATCTCCCGCCCTTCAAGATAATGTTCTAAAAACACAAACCATTATTGTTTTGTTGTTGTTGCATACATATAATAATTTAGCTGATCATGTATTGTGGGTTGACATTGACTATGCCATAATGTGTGAATCCGCGTGTCCAACGGATTTTTTGAGTGTTCGGGTTTATTTATGGCATGAAACAACTCGCAGTATGGGTCTAGCTTATTGATACATTCTTATTGATACATTCCATAAAACTCTACTTGAATCCATTTTTTTTACCGACTATCTGGTTTAATTCATCAACTCAATGATGAATAAGATATTCAAATCATTTGACTTTCTTGTTAGAAGAAAAGAAATGGGGGAATTTTTATGTTCTCACCGAATCTTTGTATGTTTGTGGTAGAATAATAGTGATTTTGATGCTAAACCCATGGTAATGCTACTGGGTCAATACTCCACTGGGAAGACGACATTTATCAAGCATTTGCTTAGGACAAGCTATCCAGGTATCTAGCATTATCTCCAGTCAATAATCTCCGTTCCTTTCTGATTGAAGTTAACTTTTATTTTTTTTTATCATACTCCATGTGATAGGTGCTCACATTGGACCTGAGCCTACAACGGATAGATTTGTTGTTGTGATGGTATGCTATAATCTTTTCTTATGTTCAAGCCATAGAAACATTAGTTATTACCAGCAATTTGCACCAGCTATATGATTCTGCATTTGATCATTGGTAGTATCGGGTCCTAATTTGTGTGTACATAATTGAATTGACAATATCATTCCTTACTGCTATGGTTTTGCATGGCCAACACGGTTTCCTTTAATTTTTATCTAAGGCACCAATTGTTTCTTCATTTGGTCCTGATGTGTACCTAGTGTGAAATGTCTGGATGATGCCTGGCTTCTCCTTTAAGAACCTTCTATTTCCACTCCAGTTCAGTTGGTAACGCATCTTGTGCATCTTTAGTTATTGGGGATTACTTTTCTTTATACAGAATGGACCTGATGAGAGAAGTATTCCAGGAAACACCGTTGCTGTTCAAGCAGACATGCCGTTCAGTGGCCTAACAAATTTCGGAACGTCGTTTTGTCAAAATTTGAATGTTCTCAAATGCCACATCCTGTGAGAACAAGCTCTATCTTTAGGGTCTGGAGTCCCTGCTTCCCCTTGCATGCTGCCTCATGGTTTTGGGGCTGTTTTCTTTTGCTCTTTTTTTTTTTGGATTGTAAACCCCTAATCATTAGATTCATTATGAGTCAACCCTAGCTAACCAATGATTGACTCAAATTGGAATGTAAAACATAAAGCATGAAAAAAAAGACCATTAAAAAGAATAATAAATAATTGCAACACCCAAAAGCATGCTTGGGAGCAGGATTTTTGTTTTAGTTTTTATAATTTATTTTAACATCTCATCAAATGACTTTTTTTTTAAAATATTGAAAGCTGCTGGAGCATATTACCTTTGTGGATACTCCTGGAGTTTTATCTGGAGAAAAGCAACGCACACAAAGAAGCTATGACTTCACTGGTGTGACATCTTGGTTCGCCTCAAGTGTGATCTCATCCTGCTTTTGTTTGACCCTCACAAGCTTGATATCAGTGATGAATTTAAACGAGTAATTGGATCTCTACGAGGACATGATGATAAGATACGTGTAGTTTTTGAATAAGGCTGACCAAGTTGATACACAGCAGGTACGAGTTATTAATGACATTAATGACATTCCTGAGCTCGTGTTGTTGCCTTTCTGTTGTCACAACGAAAGTTATGCAGTCTGTGCTAAATTGATTGTACTGTTGCTCTCTCATTTTAGCTTATGCGTGTATATGGAGCTTTGATGTGGTCCCTCGGGAAAGTGTTAAACACCCCTGAGGTTAATCGTGTTATATTGGGTAAGCTCTATGTTATTATTTTTATGTTGTTATTTTTAATGGTTAACATTTTCATTTGTTTCTTTGAGAAGCTTTAATAGTTGGTATGTGATAGATATATTGTCATCAGAGCAGATATATAACTTTGTCATGAACTAGGCAACATATTGAATTAATTTTATCTATTAAGACATTGTGGCCCAACTTAATATCTTGAAGATTTGGCAAATGAAAGGAAGGCCACACATTATTCTGGCTGTTCTCTAGTTCTTTTAGCTCTTTGGTTTTAGCATTATCATTAAGATTACATTAGGGTGATTCTTTTATCATCTTTATGTTTCTTTGATATATATATATATATTTTAAAGAAATTGAGATGCTTGTAATGGATGGACTCTCCAGGCATCTCTACTTTGTAATGTTTATTGCAATGAGTTCTTGTCGAATTTTCAGTTAAGTCATTTTTCCTTCTTGACAATACATTTTCCAAATTATCTGTCTTTGGTGGTCAAGATGGATGCTAGAGTTCATTTCTAATTGCCCTCCATCTCGAGTCACCTTCAACCTCTGATTGTCCATTCCCTATTATACACCGTCATTGCATTTATGATTATTTCATCTTGAAGAAAAATTTCTTTCAACTATCCCCTAATATGTTTTTCTGTCGTCATAGTTCATTTAAGACAAGCCTATAAATGAGGGTGCTATTGGTCCCATTGGTAAAGAGCTCGTTGAGAGAGAACAGGAAGACCTTCTGAATGATTGGAAAGACATACCAAAGAAGGCTTGTGATCGCGGGTATGGGTTTTATTTTATACATTTGGTAGGGTATGAGTATTGGCTTAGAAACATGATATAACTGTGATCCTTTATTGTGCAGATCAATGAATTTGTAAAACGTGCTAGGGCTGCTAAGATTCATGCTTACATTATCGGTCATCTAAAAAAGGAGATGCCCTGCAATGATGGGTAAAGCTAAGACACAGCAAAGCTCATTGATATCTCCCGATGAATTTGCAAAGGATTTCTCTCTCTATATATACACACACAGAGCCACATAAATGACTTTGCTTGCTCAGGATGACTAGTTTTCTTACTCATCTCCCGTCCAATTTAACAGGTTCAGAGGACAACCATCTCCAGCGGGGGATTTCCCTCACGTCGAGCACTTTAAGGAGAGTTTGAGTGGGTACAACATAGACAAGTTTGAGAAGCTGAAACCTAAAATGATACAGACTGTTGATGACATGCTTGGGTACGACATCCCTGATCTCTTGAAGAACTTCCGCAATCCTTATGATTAGAATTGTTGTAGTAAAGAGAAACAACCATGATTGGTTCATCATTTTTTTATACATTGGTCACGTGTGTATAGACTGTCTACTTGACTCGGCCGATCATAGTTGGTCTGTACTCGGATATAATGTTGTATTTTAATAAGGCTGCTAATGAGTCCATCCCATACCACCCTCAAGCTTGGCTTGAATAAGAGCTCGTTTCACTTGCAGCGCTTCCTCACTTGTGGCAATTCATATATTGAAAAAGTAATACACTTTATTTGTTTGATAAAATAAAAAGAAAATGAAAGTGATTGGTGTTTGAAACGTTAAACCTGAAAAATGTTTGAAACAATATATTTTTAGTTTGCAATCTCCCTAAATTTTTAGAAAAGTATTGTGCTTTCTTAAGGTGTGGGTAATCACTTGATTGCATGTGATGTTAGCCCCCTTTCTTAATGTGCGTTTATTTTGCTGGAAAATTTTCATTGAAAAATGATGAATAAGAAAATGTGAGAATATGTATATATATTTATCATATGTTTATTAGAGATGAAAAGATGAGAAAACATTGGAAATATTTTTACACCACTACCTTAGGATAATATTATCCACATTGAAGAGAAAATGAGCTGCCTGAGAAAATTTTTTACTCTACTCTAAGAAAAATTTTCACCATAGTAAACATGTGAAAATAGCTAAAAATATATTTTTTTATCTCTTTTTCCATCAAAGTAAACGCATTCAAAGTAAAATAATAATAATATAGTAAAATATAAAGCAAAGGGCAACTACCATTTCCTATCCAATGCTTTCGACAATTTTTTTTGTTAAAATCATCAATGCATGGATTATAATAAGAAGACCCCCAACCATTTGATTTCTTTTATCAATATCACTCCACCATTTACGACGTCTCAGTGCTGACTAATCACGGCGGAGAACCTACAGGAAATTTCAGATAAAGCTAAAATTGTTATTTTTGCAAATACCATTTGCTACCCCATCCTTTTGACACTTTTCGTGGAAATGTTGTGGAGTATGTGTAAGAGGTTGTTTGGATAAGCTTATGTGAAAGAGCTTATGAAATATTTTAAATGTTTTTGTAGTTTTTTTTTAATTATAAATTATCAAAGTGTTTGAATAATTGAGTTTATAAGTTAAAAAGAGAAAATCTTAGTTAGAGAAAAAATTGAAGAGATATAAATTTGAAATAGTATATAGTCAAAACAACATATTATAATTTAATACTAATATTTATAAAATAATTATTGCATATAAGATTATGAAAAAAATAAGTTAGAGTAGATGAACTTATTTTTTAAAACACATATAAGTTCTTGGAACTTATATTTACAATTTATAAGATGTTGATGAGCTTCTTATAAACTCATAAACAAGTTGTAAAATATTTTTATAAACTTATAAAATTAACCAAACATCCTCTAATTATGACGCAACTCCCAACA
Organism: Salvia miltiorrhiza; assembly: GCF_028751815.1. Classification (NCBI taxonomy): domain Eukaryota; kingdom Viridiplantae; phylum Streptophyta; class Magnoliopsida; order Lamiales; family Lamiaceae; genus Salvia; species Salvia miltiorrhiza. Next base: position 14,337,565 of record NC_080391.1, on the reverse strand, counting down.
TATCAATTTATTTGACAATTTTTATTATATGTTGGCACCATTGCAACCTACGTGGAAATAATGAATTATTGTAATGAGTGATTGAGTACTTTTGAAGATCATGATTT